>NC_092711.1:227192386-228538873 GCF_047496885.1 Scyliorhinus torazame
GTCATTTAAAAAAAAAACTCAGATTTGGATCGCAAGGCAAAAATCGCTTTTCGGGTGATGACTCCACCATCCACAAATGCGTGTAAAATTGGCTGTTGGGAACAGGGTTTTTAGCCTTGCCCAGAGGGGATGTTAATTTTAGAAGTGATAAAAAGCACTCAGGACGATTCTTTAAAAAAATTTCTATGCGACCCACCCAGAAATAGTCGGAGGTGGGTAAAGAGAAAATGTTTTCAGCCAGAGCCTCGGCTGTTGTGCCGGTCAGTTTTCTGAAGAGAAAAAAAAAAAGCCTCCTGGAAAATGAGCAGAGAAAGCCAGGAAATAAGGTGGCAGCCTGTAAAATAAAAACAAGTTACTTCTCAACCTGGGGAATTTTTTCAGCTGTGCGCCTTTGCTTGTGGCATTGGATCCTTTGATGTCAGAGCAGAGAGGGAGCGAGAGACCTTCTAATAACCAACATTATGCTGGATTAAAGCTGAAATCTGTTTTTTTTTTTAAACAGATAGGTGCTTGAAAAATATTTTTTCTTAAGGCCACAGTCCAAACAAGGGCATAAAATTTGTAAAGAAACGATAAAAGAAATAATACAATAATAATACGGAGAGGCGGGGGCCTAGTGGTATTGTCACTGAACTAGTAAACCAGAAACCCAGGGTACGCTCTGGGGACCCCGGTTCAAATCCCACCACTGCAGGTGGGGAAATTTGAATTCAATAAAAATCTGGAATTGAATGTCTAAGGATGAGCATGAAACCATTGCTGAAGGTCGTAAAAACCCATCTGATTTACTAATATCCTTACCTGGCCTGGCCTATATGTGACCCCACACCCACAGCAATGTGGTTGATTATCAACTAACCCCTCAAGGGCAATTAGGGACGGGCAATAAATGCTGGTCTAGCCAGCGACGCCCACGTCCCATGAACAAAATAAACAATTTGAAGAGAAAGAGATTAGAGGGGAGAAAAAGTTAAAGAAAGCACTACAATTTAAGAACAGGTAATTGCGATGATAGGAAAAGGTGGCACTAAGGAACCATTCGAGGAGAATGCAGAATCATAGAGTTCCTACGAAGAGTGATTTCCATTCTGCCTTGCTGCAAACAGGATACCGGCTGAAATTAAAGTAACATTTTCTTGAGTGTAACTGGATGGAAAACTTACATTCTATTACAATGTCTTGTCCATCCTGCAGAGCCTCATCCAACACCTTATGAAGAATTGGCTAAGACCCTGGTTTAGCACAGGGCTAAATCGCTGGCTTTGAAAGCAGACCAAGACAGGCCAGCAGCACGGTTCAATTCCCGTACCAGCCTCCCCGAACAGGCGCCGGAATGTGGCGACTAGGGGCTTTTCACAGTAACTTAATTTGAAGCCTAATTGTGACAATAAGCGATTTTCATTCAAGACCCTTGAAGAACGCTTCTTGCCAAAACCACTAATCATAGCAGAGAGATTCAGATTTCATTGACGTGGTCTAGAAACAGGTTTAAATATTCCACAATTTGTAGATTTACCAAGGAGACTAGCCAAGAAATGAGTTTGCATCGACTCTTGAGGACATGTTGCCAGACAGACCTGTGTGTGGATTGAGAAATGAGAAAATCCAGAGATGATTGCTAACGGGGAGCTCCCTGACACTCAAACTTGCTGTTGAAATAGCAGTGTCTATGGAATTGTCAGCAAAGGAAGCTTCCCAAATAAGAGCTGGTGCCAAAATAAACAAGATGAATACTGAGAAAAGAAGATCTCGCAACACAAGCATGCCATAGGTGTGCCCAGGCGGACATTCTCCACAGGAATGTTGGTGAGATGGCAAGAAAGGTCACATGATAGTGGCATGCTGGGCCAGACAAAACCTTCAAACCTCCAAGATGAGTAACCACAAGGACGCACCCAAATCCACAAAAAGAGTACACAGAATGAACAAAGACAATGAAAATTCCCAGGTGGATACTATGTCTGTGGAGATCAATGAACTAAAACTCAGAATATTATTGATATGACGATACACAGAGATTTTGGGTCTATCCGAAACTAAATGGGAACAAAATTAAAATGGAAGTAGATATGGGAGCCACTGTATCGTTGAAAAATTATATCAACAAAACCTCAAGAACGTACCATTAAAACAGACTGATATAATTTTGAGAATTTACATAGAAGAGGTGATTCCAGTGGGGCGTTATATCTTGGTGCAAGTTGAAGTAAATGATCATCTGATAAATTGCTATTACATTCAGGAAAAGGAACTTTTTTTTGCACTTTTCAGAAGAGCATGATTGACCAGAATCAAACTAAATTGGCAAGTTGTGAACCAATTGGTTGATAAAAAATGCTTCACAAAAGCTCTTAGAAAAGAAGATATCTGAAAACACTTTAGGGAAAATGACAGGAGTAGAGGCACAGCTCAAGATAATACATGATAGCACCCTTAAATTCTTGAAGACTTTGCTGAAAAGACACAAATGTTGTTGAGGTCATTCATCCTGCACTTCAGGACAATTTGTAAGAATACCAAATGTAAAGGGAACAACAATTTATACTTCATGAGAGAAGATCCCTGATTGGTGGGCAAGTGGAATCCGATTGGCAGAGGTGTTGCCATGGAGAATGTACCAGTTAACTAATAACTGACAGTTAACTGCCAAGCTTTGTTTACAGTCAAACTAGACAGGTTGACTCTGATTGGTTAAGGCATTATGCTGGGGAATGAACCAGAGAATGACTGTTAACTTTTCTGCTGAGGTGAAATATTCACAATGTGTGTACATGCTCTTTATGTCTGTAAAGCATTCATTGAACTCATAAAGTTCGAAACGCATGTAGTTGAGTTCAGTCTCCGCTTCGCAAACAACGCACCACACCCAGAGGTCTCCTGGCAGCGTGGGGTGGCCACAATGGAACCCGATTGACAGGCTGTGGGAACAGAGAATCCCCCTGCCAGCGGGGAGGCGCCGTGCCCAAAAACGGTGCTGGCGGGACCGAGAATCCCACCCATAGTGCATCGAAACTGATTCTCCACCCAATTGCTTTTCCCGATTTCGGCGTCGGCCGACGGAGAAACCCGCCCAAGGTTATCCACTTAGCAGGAAGAATAGAAGCATAGTATTATTTAAATGAGAAAGATTGCAGAATGCTGCAGTACAGAGGATCCTGGTGTTTTTGCACTCGAATCAGGAACAAGTTAGCATGCAAGTATGTCAAATAATCAAGAAGGCAAATGGAATGTTGGCCTTTATTGCAAAGGGGATGGGGTATAAAAGTAGGGAGGTTTTGCTGTACAAGGAATTGTTGAGGCCACACCTAGAATCATAGAATTTACAGTGCAGAAGGAGGCCAATCAGCCCATCGAGTCTGCACCGGCTCCTGGAAAGAGCACCCCACTGAAGCCCCTCCACCCTATCCCCGTAACTGAGTAACCCCACCTAACCTAAGGGCAATTTATCATCTGCAATCCACCTAACCTGCACATCTTTGAACTGTGGAAGGAAACCGGAGCACCCGGAAGTAACCCACGGAGACACGGGGAGAACGTGCAGACTCCGCACAGACAGTGATCCAAGCCGGGAATCAACTGTGCTAACCACTGTGCTACCGTGCCACAGCAAGAGCGCTGAGTGCAGTTTTGTTCACCTTACTTAACCCAGGACAGCATAGGAAATTCAGAGAATATAAAAACATAAGAAATAGGAGCAGGAATAGACTATTTAGCCCTTTGATACTTCTAGACGAGTTGATCATGGCTGATCTTCACCATTTTTCTGCACTAACCTTGTAAACCTCAATCTCGTTTTTAACATACTCAGCTTCTGCAAAAGAATTTCCTATGCTCTGAGAGAAGAAATTCCTCCTTATCTCAGTCCTAAAATTCCTGCCCCTTATTCTGGAACTATGGGCGGGATTCTCCGCAATCGGCGCGATGTCCGCCGACCGGCGCCAAAAACAGCGCGAATCAGTCCGGCATCGTGCCGCCCCAAAGGTGCGGGATTCTCCGCATCTTGAGGGGCCGAGCCCTCACCGTGAGGGGCTAGGCCCGCGCCAGACTGATTCCCGCCCCGCCAGCTGGCGGGAAAGGCCTTTGGTGCCCCGCCAGCTGGCGTGGAAATGACTTTGCCGTGCGGCGCATGTGCGGGAGCATCAGCGGCCGCTCACGGCATCCCCGCGCATGCGCAGTGGAGGGGGTCTCTTCCACCTCCGCCATAGTGGAGACCATGACGAAGGCGGAAGGAAAAGAGTGCCCCCACGGCACAGGCCCGCCCACGGATCGGTGGGCCCCGATCGTGGGCCAGGCCACCGTGTGGGCACCCTCCGGGGCCAGATCGCCCCGCGGCGCCCCCCCCCAGGACCCCGGAGCCCGCCCGCGCCGCCTTGTCCCGCCGGTAAGGTAGGTGTTTTGATTCTCGCCGGCGGGACAGGCATTCCAGCAGCGGGACTTCGGCCCATCGCGGGCCGGAGAATCGCCGGGGGGGGGTGGCCCACCAACCGGCGCGGCGCGATTCCCACCCCCGCCAATTATCCGGTGCCGGAGAATTCGGCAACCGGCGGGGGCGGGATTCACGCCAGCCCCCGGCGATTCTCCGACCCGGCGGGGGGTCGGAGAATCCCGCCCTATATCTCTGGCTCCCAGAACCTCCAGCCAGGGAAAATGTCCTTCCTGCATCTACCCTATCGAGCCCTGTAAGAAATCTGTATATTTGAAAGAAAACCCCTCATTCTTCTAAACTCCAGAAAATAAAGGCCCGGTATATTTAAATGTTTCCAGAAAGGACAATCCTTCCATCCCAGAGATTAATCTGGTGAACTTTTGCTGCACTCCCTCCATGGCAAATATATATTTTCTTAGGTAAGGAGACCAAAACTGCATACAGTGAGGTTTCACCAAGGTTCTATATCATTGCTGTAAGACACCTTTACTCCGATAAAAATCCTCTTGTAATAATGGCCAACATACCGTTCGCAGTGACTCATGGACAAGGATACTCAAGTCGTTTTACTGTTCAACACTTGTCAGCCTCAGCCTCTCACTATTTGAGAAATACTCTGTATAGCTGTTTTTCCTACCAAAGAAGATTTTCTAGGCTGAATCCTGTGGTGAATGAATTGTCTTGTCTAATGAGGAAAGATTGAGCATGCTGGGCCTAGATTCATTGGAGTTTCGAAGACAGAAAGGTGATCTTAGTGAAACATATAAGATTCTGATGGAAACAAAATCAGAAAATGCTGGACAATCACAGCAGGTCTGCAAGCATCTGTGGAGAGAGAATGGAGCTAATTTTTCACACCTGGATGACTATTTGATTCTGATGGGCATTGACAGGGTAGATGCAGATTTCTTCATGGGGGAATTTAATACTAGGGGGCACAGTTTCAAAATAAGATGCCTCTCATTTCAATTGGAGGAATTTATTTTCTTAGTGGGTCACTAATGTTTGGAGTTCTCTCTCCCACTGAGCAGTAGAGACCAGGGGCGGGATTCTCCGACCCCCGCCGGGTCAGAGAATCCCCAGGGGGCGGCTGGAATCCCGCCCCGCTGCCCAGACGCCGGCTGCCGTATTCTCCGGCGCCGTCTTCAGGGCAGGACGGGATTCCCGTCACGCCGTTCGGGGGCCGTTGGCAGCGGCCGCCCCGGCAATTCTTCGGGCCCTGATGGGCCAAGCGGCCGTCCATTTTTGGCCAGTCCCGCCAGCGTGGGTTACGTATGGTTCCACATGGCAGGATCTGACAGGTAAGTCAGCGTGGGCAGTCCTCGGGGGAGCGCGGGGGGAGGATCCGACCCCGGGAGGGGCCCCCACGGTGGCCTGGCCTGCGATCGGGGACCACCAATCTGCGGGAGGGCCTGTTCCATGGGGCCACTTCTTCCTTCCGCACGGGGCCCCTGTAGGTCTCTGCCATGGCCGGCATGGACAAGAGAACTCCCCGCGCATGCGCCAAAATATGACTGCCGGTCTGCGCATGCACGGAATCATGCCGGCGGTTCCACGCATGCGCGAGATCACGATGGCTGGAGCGGCGCCAACCCCTCCGCCATCCACCTAGCCCCCTAAACAGGTGACAATTCCTCACCTTGGGGGCCCGTTGACGCCGGAGGTGTTGGCGCTGGTTTTCCTGCTGGCCTATGGTGCCGTTTAGCATTGGTGCACTCAAACGTGGACCAGCATCACAGTCCCTTATGTGGGGGGGGGCATCAGAGGCCCTCGGGTTGCATTCCAGCTTCCATCTGGGCACCATGGCACTGCCACACTTGCACCTTGGCACTGGCACCTGTGCTCCTGGCACTGCAAGGGTGCCAGGCTGGCAGCATCAACATGCCCAGGTGTCAGGTTGCCTGTGCCAGTGATCGGGACCGGAGTGCTCTGCACTTAAGAGGTCGGGTGAGGGGGGCTCAAACACCCCCTAAGAATTCTTATCACCAGATATTCGGCGGGGGCGGGAATCACGCCGCGCCGGTTGGCGGGACCCCCCCCCGGCTATTCTCCGGTCCGCGATGGGCCGAAGTCCCGCCGCTGTCAACCCACGCCAGCCGGCGTGGATTGAACCACCTTTGGGACGGCGGGACACGGTGGCGCGGGCGGGCTCCGGGGTCCTGGGGGGGCGCGGGGCGATCTGGCCCCGGGGGGTGCCCCCACGGTGGCCTGGCCCGCGATCGGGGCCCACCGATCAGCGGGCGGACCTGTGCCGTGGGGGCACTCTTTTTCTTCCGTCTTCGCCATGGTCTTCACTATGGCGGAGGCGGAAGAGACCCCCTCCACTGCGTATGCGCGGGGATGCTGTGAGCGGCCACTGACGCTCCCGCGCATGCGTCGCCCGGCGAAGTCCTTTCGGCGCCGGCTGGCGTGGCGCCAAAGGCCTTTCCCACCAGCCGGCAGAGCGGAAACCACTCCGGCGCGGGCCTAGCCCCTCAAGGTGAGGGCTTGGCCCGGAAAGGTGCGGAGAATTCCGCACCTTTGAGGCGGCCTGACGCCGGCGTGGTTCCCGCCACTCCATTACGCCGGATTCCCCTGCCCCGCCGGGTAGGGGAGACTCCCGGCCCTTGGGCGCAATTCTCCGACCCCCCACTGGGTCGAAGAATCGCCGGGGGCTGGCGTGAATCCCGCCCCTGCTGTGTCCCGAATTCTCTGCCACCAGAGATTCGGCGGGGGCGGGAATCGCGCCGCGCCGGTCGGCGGGAAACGTGCTGGTCGGTGGACCCACCCCCGGCGATTCTCCGGCCCGCGATGGGCTGAAGTCCCGCCACTGTCAACCCTCTCCAGCCGGCGTGGATTAAACCACCTACCTTACCGGCGCGGGTGGGCTCCGGGGTCCTGGGGGGGACGTGGGTGATTTGGCCCCGGGGGGTGCCCCCACGGTGGTCTGGCCCGTGATTGGGGCCCACCGATCAGCGGGCGGACCTGTGCCGTTGGGGCACTCTTTTTCTTCCGCCTTCGCCATGTTCTTCACGATGGCGGAGGCGGAAGAGACCCCCTCCCCTGCGCATGAGCGGGGATGACATCAGCAGCCACTGACGCTCCCGCGTATGCGTCGCCCAGCAAAGTCCTTTCGCCGCCGGCTGGCGTGGCCCCAAATGCCTTTCCCGCCAGCCGGCGGAGCGGAAACCACTCCGGCGCGGGCCTAGCCCCTCAAGGTGAGGGCTTGGCCCCGAAAGGTGCGGAGACTTCCCTTATTCTGAATCAATGTAGATAATTCATTTTATATTATTACTGCTTCGATAACCTGTGAATCACCATCATTGTCATGTCTGATGTATACGTTGAATTGAGGAAGAGAAATAAGGACAAGAAAAAGAGCGGATGACACCATTGGCACTCATCCAATGTCTTAGACAACAGCGTAATCTAACTGAAGAAAACCTCAAGTGTATTTTCTTCAACAGGGCATGAAAACTGATATTCTAGCCAGAGGAATGATAAATTACCCCTTCCAAACCCCTGCCATCCTCATGTCATTCTGCTTGCGTCTTTAGCCAGCTTTATAATAACATTACATCCCCACATCATCGCAGGCTGACTGGCCACAGTTAGCTGAACATGGCTTTCTCTGCCAATTCCATTAGACCATCTACAACCTCCCATTTTGTATTTTAGCATTCTTGCCATTAATAACTCCTTTGAGGCTTCTGAGATCATGCTCCTTGCAAATTACTTCACAAATACAACTTGGTTCTTTTTTAAAAAATTATTTTGAGTCCCCAATTATTTTTTCCAATTAAGGGGCAATTTAGTGTGGCCAATCCACCTCACCTGCACATCTTTGGGTTGTGGGGGTGAAACCCACGCAGACACGGGTAGAATGTGCAAACTCCAGATGGACAGTGACCCGGGGTCGGGATCGAACCCGGGTCCTCAGCACCGTAGGCAGCAGTGCTAACCACTGGGCCACTGTGCTGTCCCACAATGGGTTGTTTTTTGTCTAATTATGAAGAGTGGTCACTTTTTTTTGTTGATAATCACTCATTAAATGAAAAGTAACATCCATACCTTCTGAATGATAAAATATATGTTTCTGTTGTGAACATAAGGATCTGAATTTTATGAGGCGATTCGGGACCCCAATGGCAGAGCACAAAATAGTCTCAAAGTTGCACTTTCCAATTGCGGAATCTGCTTCGCAAATTTACTAAAGACAATTACGATGGTTGATCCTCAGAACAAAATAATTCACCTCTTGGTTTTGGGAATGTCACGCCTTATTATAGCTAAGGAGCTACCAACAGGCAAACTGAGAAATAGTCAGACCAATTTCAAGGAGAGCTACAGGAAGGCCATTTTGTGTTTGATAAGCCAATCTTGCGAGCCAAGTCAATGGATTTACTGAAACAATGCGTTCCCAAATGCTAGACCTTCAACATAAGTGCCATTCATTTGAATCCACAATGGCTGAGACATTAGCAGTCTTGAAAACAAAACCAATTCCAGGCATTGGATAAGCATCCCTTTGAGTAGTGATTGTGGAGAAGGAAGGTCACATGACTGTAGTCTTTTGAAGTGTTTACCATTACCTCTCTGATCTTCATGCCGAGTTTTCTGTTTTACCATCCAACTGGTAAGCCACAAAGAAGCCAGCTCTGTTCATTTTTTAAAATAAATTTAGAGTACCCAATTCTTTTTTTCCAATTAAGGGGCTATTTAACGTCGCCAATCCACCTACCCTGCACATCATCATAGATTATCATAGAATTTACAGTGCATAAGGAGGCCATTCGGCCCATCAAGCCTGCACCAGCTCTTGGAAAGAGCACCCTACCCAAGGTCAACACCTCCACCCTCTCCCCATAACCCAGTAACCCCACCCAACACTAAGGACAATTTTGGACACTAGGAGCAATTTATCATGGCCAATCCACCTAACCTGCACATCTTTGGAATGCGGGAGGAAACCGGAGCACCCAGAGGAAACCCACGCACACGCGGGGAGGATGTGCAGACTCTGCACAGACAGTGACCCAAGCCGGAATCGAACCTGGGACCCTGGAGCTGTGAAGCAATTGTGCTATCCACAATGCTACCGTGCTGGATTGTGGGGGTGTGGCCCATGCAGACATGAGGAGAATGTGCAAACACAGACAGCGACCCGGGCCAGGATCAAACTCGGGTCCTCAATGCCATGAAGCAGCAAAAGTTGCTTTTTTCGGACAGGACAACCGACCCTTCTGACCCTACTTTATTGGAAGATTTCCTCATTATGAACAAATTCCTCATTAGATTCTGACTTTGAAGCTCACATGAAACAATACTCATCTTTCTGTGGTCTCTGTGCTGTAAAACTCAGTTTCTCTATCGCTCGTTACTCTACAAACATGGAGTGGGGACATTGCAGACACTCCTTTCATGGATTATGAATGTGTGGAATAAACTAAACTCCTGAGTGAATCCTAACTCGCGCCTACTGTGGATTATTAGTAAAATTGGATCACACAAAAATTGTGGAGTTGGGAAAAATACAACACCGCTCATTCTTTTAAAATAAACAATTTCAAAGCACCTTCTGTTTATGCGCAGGAAGTAACAGGGAAACCGTGTTGCTTGAACTGACACCCTTCTGTCCATAACATTGGGAATGCATGGGACCTTGGGCAGGCAGAAACCGCGAAGCAAAATATCAACAATCAAAATAAATTTTAAACTTAAGAATTGATCAAAATTATGAGCGCTTGTTTAATTTAATCAGGTAAATTTAGCCATTTGTCACACGTGTGTTGTCGATGGCACCCTGGATGCTGTGGCAGTCTGCTATCCTGGCAAAGCCATTTGTGCTTCTCTTGCTTTTCTCTCTTTGGAGAGAAGACAATGAAGCCCCCTGTCTGGGTGGTCTCCTTGATGCAGCGGTGGTCTGTGAACTGCAAGGTATTTACTCCAGCTCCTGCTTAGAAGGATTCATTGGTGAAAAAATGTTCTTGATATCCTTGCCCAGTTCTCAGGCTGCATGTCTGCTTCCAAGGGGTGGCATAGTTCTTGTGAATCGGAGCTGTCAAACACACTGCTCCTGGATTTGGTGCTCCCACAGGATCCTTGGTGAGTAACATCGTTTTCACTTGTTCCCTGTTTAATTGTGTGTTTGGTAACTGATCTATGATCACAAGCTGCTTGATTGTTAAGTCTGGGTGTGTACTCAGAGAAAAGGAAACAAATTATAGAAAAGAACTGACAGCCTGAGCTGAAGCATGGAGTGGACCTTCAAAGTACTATGAATAAAATCTGTTGCACATACAGAGACTGTATGGATCTGAGATATATAAAATATGAAAGAAGTAAGACCGCCTGCTGAGAGCCCTCCTCCTCCTTCCATGAACAGCTTCTTTCTTGGTGCCTTTGCTCCATCCCCCTCTGATATAGCAGGACAATGGGATCTGCAACTATAGCCCCCCATGATTGAGAGCAAGTGTTGTGCTCGGCAACCTTGCAGGAGCAATCAATTCCTTCCCAACATCCAACACCATCATTGCAGATCTTTTTGAACCCCCCCCAAACAAAGATGAGCCAGTCAGAAGTGATTATCTCAAACCTGGATGCTTTTCAATAGCCTTGGTGCAAGGGGGCCCCTTAAGGTGCAGAATACAAGTTCAGCTCAGAGTGTTTAAGAGAGGGCATTCACAAGAACTTTGAGGTCCTAAATGGCAGGGGTGTAAAATTGGTGTTAAGTAATGATTGGCATCATAATCGATATACAGAAGCAAAACACGATGGATATTGGAAATTAGAAATAAGAAAATGTTGTGCACACTAAACTGATCCGGCAGCATCTATGGAGAAAAACAGAGGCCGGAATTCTCTGGCCTTTGCAATTCACTTTTCCCGCTGGCAGCACACTCCCACCCGTGGGATTCCCAGAGGTGTGGGGTGGCTTCAATGGGAAGTCCCATTGACAAAAGGCGGGACTATAGAATCCCGCTGCCAGCAAAGAGTGCCGCTGAGAATCACGCAGCTGGGGAATCCAGCCCAGAGTTCTTTCAGGTTGATGATGACCCTTCAGCAACATGGCACACAATGCAGGCCACGGTGTGAGTAGACACCATTTTACTCCTAAACCGTCATCTATAAGTAGAAAACTACTGGCAATAGGAGTCACATTTTGCAGCCGCTAAATTGCTAATTTCTTGCTTTGTATTTACTGATGTATTTCCTCATAACAGAAAGTATGCTACTGAATATACATTGTACCCTCTCCAAATCTTTCTGATGATGCGGAGCCCAATGTTGCATACTGTACTCTGACTGAGATCTTATTCAGGTTTTATATCGGATTATCACTGCTTCTCGACCTTTACATTCTATTTTTATATTTGATGCTTATTCTGATATGAAGTACTACTTTTAATGTCCTGTGAACCTGTGCGCCTAAATCCATCTGTGCATCCACAGTATGAAGTCTATTTTCATTTAGAGGATAATTACTGCTTTTTTTAGCCAAATGTATCGCCACACACTTACTTAAATCAAATTCCATCTGTCACATTTGTAGCTCAGAGAAGGGCCACATGGCTGATCCTCGGTCTTAAAGATCTCAATGGAGAAAGGCAATCAGTCTGAGCTTTTCATCCATGAAATGAGCCATCTAACAGGTAATCCAAAAAATTACCTCATATTAAACTGAGGACAGAACAAAGGGTTAAGATCTGAACCAGGAGAAGGTAAATTAAAAACTGCTATCAAGATGATTTTCTTCACACAAGAGTGATGAATATATCAATAGATGAGCCTTATAATTTTGTAAGAACCAGCTGCATACATCCACGGGGCTGGATGAGCGGAGGTGGGCTCAATGACCTCACAATCTGCAATACTTTAGGTATAACCAGCACTCACATGAGGAAACCAACTACACTGCAAAGGCCAATTATTGCATAGGCCAGTATTTATGAGGAAAGGGTGAAAGTGTATTATGAGGCTGATGCAACAATATTGGCAGATGTCCTTCAGTAGTTTAGGGCCAGGGACATTTGGAGCTTTCTCTTACCCCAGATCCCAGTCACATGCTTCATAATTTCCTGGGAGAGCCCAGGCATCCATTATTCTTGTTGAAACAGCTGTAGCCCAGAGAAAACATTGACTGATTGACAGCTCAGGCTCTGTGATCTCTGCAGTAAATTTCACAATGTTTATTTGCACAAGGTTTAGTGGTATCAAGGATGTGTTGTTTTTTGCAACTGATACTTTAAGGGATCTGGGTGATTGACACTTGCCTTGTAGTGAAATTATTTTTTAACGTAGTAGAAAGTTAAGAATCCATTATTGTTAAAGCATTTTACACATTTTACTGTCACTTTCGGGGTCAGTGGTTCCATACAGTATACATGGGTCAATGGGCATGGAGGTATCATAGCTTGGCACAGGGAACATGAAGAGCCAAAAGGGATGGGCGGAAGGATGTAGCTGGGATTGGAGGTATGAAAGGACATAGGGTGTGGGTGGAAGGACAGAGCTCCGCATAGACGAAATAAGGGGCCATGGAGGTAGGTAGAAGGGTAGAGCTTGGCATCGGGGGCATGAGAAGAATCTTTTAAGCTTACCTTGTAAATGGTCCTCTCGTGCAGCCTAGGATTCATGCCTTCTCTGAGGGGCTTTGAACAACCTCTTCAAAACCTGCCCTGACTCCATGAAAGTTGTGGAGGAGTAGGACATGCCTATATCTACAATGAAGCCAGC
This sequence comes from Scyliorhinus torazame, assembly GCF_047496885.1. Classification (NCBI taxonomy): domain Eukaryota; kingdom Metazoa; phylum Chordata; class Chondrichthyes; order Carcharhiniformes; family Scyliorhinidae; genus Scyliorhinus; species Scyliorhinus torazame. The sequence goes on from NC_092711.1 coordinate 227,205,528, forward strand.
CAGGTCAGAGGTGTTGGGAATAGATTTTTGACAGGAACAAGCCCTTAAGAGACACTCCCGAAAATCAGATATCCTGTGGTCAGGAATCCAGGAATCGGGACCCACCTACAATTTATAAAGTACTCCTAAGTCAGTTCAACTCAGTGAAAATCCTAGCCTTAATGTTTTCTTGCACCTCTGTTGATATCTTACACTCTCTTTCCATCTCTCTAGCTCTCACTGTCAATCTCTTTCGATGTAAGCTGGTCTTCCTACCGATAGTCCATTGTCTTTAACTCCAGACCTCCTACTAGCTCAGGTATATTGGTGTTCTCCACACAAACCTCCAGCTTTGCGCCAACACTGGTCTTGCACTTAGCCTGTACTTCATTGCTAATTCACCTCCCTTTCTATTTTATTTAACATGCCACTGAACTTGTTCAGTACTTTGGCAAAATGCAAGGAATTTAATCTCAATTTATACTGCCAGAAGGTAAGCACATATTTTAAAAGCACATTCTTAGGTTGGTAATTACAATGATAAATATGATTTTGTATAAGCATATTTTTAACATTTATTTAAAATGAGAGATTGACTAATGCACATAAATTAATGTGTCAAAGAGTTTTCACAGGCTTTATTTCCCAGTGTCAAAAAGGTGGAAGTTTGTTAATCTGAGCATTCAACCTTTCGATATACATAGCTACTCTAGTGCATAAGATGGTGTGTTACCATTTGTTTTATTTCTATGGGAGTTCACTGCAACATCTGGTACTTACGCTGCTCCAAAAGGTTGCATGATTACTATAATCAAGTAAAGGGTGAAAATGGAACAATCCTTTCCAAAGGTTTGTTTTATACTTGAGGGTAGCACCATTTTTTCAAAGTCATTTCTGGCACAAAGTATTAGAACTTCACTGAAAATTTACAAATAATAGATGGGGAGAGATTGGCTTACTCATGAAAAAGAGGTTGCAGAGCTCAGCCATTGTAGGTTGCATGTTATTTTTGTGATGCCTGCTGTTTTACGTGATTGCTACATGAGAAATGCAACTGGCATTGCTTACATGCATCAGCAGGAGGCATGAAATCAAGGGTAAATGGTATAGTTTAAGAGTCTGCCGCACATGGGGTTAATATGGGACTGAGTACAGTATCACCCACACAGTGATGTGAGAGAGCTCATGGCCCACACCCCTCGGGTCAGTTGAGTATTAGACATGCCTGTGTGTGTTTACTCAAGGGCGGGATTTTTTCAGATTGCGTAGTTTCCTGTACCGCCACCCAAAGATTTATCGGGGAACGTATCGCTGTCGATCACTGTAGCTGCATAGCCAGTAATTGGCCGGAGACGGGACTTACACCCCTCATCAGGAGGAGGTCCCGCCTTGGATAGCAGTTAGCGAATTGAAGCTGCCTTCTTGAACTGTTGCAATCCATGTTGTGTAAGTAACCCACAGTGCTGTTATGAAGGGAGATCCATAGGATTTTGATCCGCAACAGTGAACAAACGGCGTTGTAGGCCGGAATTCTTTGACCATTGGGATTCTCTGTTCCTGTCAGCAGCGTGACCCTCCCGTGAGTTTCCCGGCGGTGTGGGGTGTCTTCCATGAGAAATCCCTTTGACAAGTGCCGGGAAGAGGGAATCCCACCGCTAGTGAACGGTGCGCCACCAAGAAACACATGGCTAGTGACCGGAGAATCTAGTCCATAGTTCCAAGTCAGGAATAATGAGAGGCCTGGAGGGGAACTTGTCGGTAGGGGTGTTCACATGCATTTGCTTTTTGATGGTAGTGGTCAGGTGTTTGGATGGAGTTGTTGAAAGTGCAATGATGAATTGCTCCATTGCATCTCTCCATCACTGGTGGAGGGAGTGAATGTTTAAGTTGGTGGATGGCGTGTCAAAAAGTGGGCTGCTTTATTTGGGATGATGTTGAGCCCCTTGAGTGTTGTTGGAGCTGCACTCATTCAGGCACATGGAGTGTATTCCTTTCTGACTTGTGCCTTGTAGGTGGACAGGTTTTGCAGAGTCTGGAGGTGAGTTCCTCACTCCTGAATTCCCAATCTATCAATTGCTCATGTAACAACAGTATTTATATGGCTGGTTCAGTTCATTTTCTGGTTAATAGTAACCTTCAGGATATTGACAGTGGGGGATTTAACAATGGTAAAATGATTGAATGTGAATGGAAGATGGTTAGACTTTCTCTTGCTGAAGATGGCCATTGTCTGGCACCTTGTGTGGCCACTTGCCACTTCCCTGCCAAAGTTGTCCAGGTCTTGCTGCATCGGGAAATGGGCCGTTTCAATACCTGAGGAGTTACAAATGGTGCTGAACATTGTGCAATTATCAACGAACATCCCCATTTGTGACCTTGGGCGAGATTCTCCGACCCCCCCGCTGGGTCGGAGAATCGCCGGGGGCTGGCGTGAATCCCGCCCCCGTCGGTTGCCGAATTCTCCACCACCGGATATTCGGCGGGGGCGGGAATCGCGCCGCGCCGCTTGGCGGGCCCCCCCCCCCCCCCCCCCGCGATTCTCCGGCCCGGATGGGCGGAAGTCCCGCTGCTAAAATGCCTGTCCCGCCGGCGTAAATTAAACCACCTTTCCGGCGGGACAAGGCGGCGTGGGCGGGCTCCGGGGTCCTGCGGGGGGCGCAGGGCGATCTGGCCCCGGGGGGTGCCGCCACGGTGGCCTGGCCCACGATCGGGGCCCACCGATCCGCGGGCGGGCCTGTGCCGTGGGGGCACTCTTTCCCTTCCGCCTTCGCCACGGTCTCCACCATGGCGGAGGCGGAAGAGACTCCCTCCACTGCGCATGCACGGGAATGCCGACAGCGGCCGCTGACGCTCCCGCGCATGCGCCGCCCGGGGATGTCATTTCCGCGCCAGCTGGCGGGGCAACAAAGGCCGTTTCCGCCAGCTGGCGGGGTGGAAATTCCTCCAGCGTCGGCCTAGCCCCTCAATGTTGGGGCTCGGCCCCCAAAGATGCGGAGCATTCCGCACCTTTGGGGCGGCGCGATGCCCGCCTGATTTGCGCCATTTTGGGCGCCAGTCGGCGGACATCGCGCCGATACCGGAGAATTTTGCCCCTTATCATGGAGGAAATACCATTTATGAAATAGCTGAAGATGATAGGGACTATGCCATTACCTGCTGTGATGCCCTGGGACTGAGATAATTGACCTCCACAACCATAACCTTCTTCTTTTGTGTGAGGTACGACTGTTGATTCCCTTTGACTTCGTTAGTGGGTCACCTGTATCTAGAATTCTCTCCCCTACTGAGCAGTCGAGGCTGTGTCATTGAATATAATCAAAGCTGAGTGAGACAGATTTGTGACTGTAAAAGGGGGTGAATGATTATGCAGACAGGGAGATGTTATATTTTTAGGTGTTCTGTTCTTCTTTATAGTAGAAACAAAGGATGGAAAGCTTGCCACACAGTAGGTTACAGAACCAGCTTGTCAGAGTTTATTAGAGAGGTGCTGCTTGCTTGCAGTCTAAGTTGAAAAACAGAGAAAATCTCCCAAGTGTCTCTGATGATGTCAACATTTAATCATGTGACACACTATACAGAGATATATTGGCTTACAATCCATGATATCCCTCCCTCTTTACTTGAGTAATATGACAACTAACATTAATTCTTACTCACTATGAACAATAATTATTTTCCCAAGTATCATCTCACACAGTTTTATATATATATGTACAATCAGTACGAGAGTCTTTAGGTGGACACGGTTCCACTTAGGCAGAATCCGTCGTTCATGCGTCTTTGCTTTCATGCTCTCAATCTGATAAAGTTAGTTCTTCTCCAGATGCTGTTGGTTCATGTTGGGAGTAGAAAGAACATTTGGTGTCCTCAGCCTGGCTTGGACAAGATGGGCCGAATGGCCAACTTCTGCAACTTTTCTATGGTTCGATGGTTCTAACTGGTGTAGAATTTGAATTAATCTCAATCATGATTGTAGCTTCAGGGATTTCCAAACCTTGAGTGTTCGATTTTGGCCTTTCAGATACCGATTCTGCAAATTCTCTTTTCAAATGAGGATTTGATTAGTGTGTCTCCTCCAAACTCTCTCATCATCAGTTTGTACTGTATAAGAAATCTTTGCGAGTATTGTGCGAGTATGCAGAGAGATGTTACCCACTTTATAGTCAAAAGTCTGCCTCACTCAGCTTTGAGTATATTCAATGACACAGCCTCGACTGCTCAGCAGAGGAGGGAATTCCAGATACCAATGACCCATTGTTGCAGTTTACCTACTTCTCACTTGAAGAGTAGTTTCTCGCTAAAACCTTTTCTCCTCAATCAAAACGTTTTGATTTTTATGGCGAATAACCTTGTTTTGTTGTTGTCGCTCGGCAATGGTAGAAGTGTCAGATGGTAAGAGCAAATCAAACTTGGTTCCCAACTTCCTTTTTAAAAGCAATATTGCCGGCGAGTTTTGGGTTGCCGCATGGGCATTGTTTATCCTCTGATTCTTTAATGGCATTCTTCAATGACTATATCAATCTCTCTGCCAATCCATTGGTGGGAGGATGAAAAAGTGCAGTTTATATATGCTGTCTGTCATTGTTTCCAAGAACAAAACAAAGAACAAAGAAAAGTAGAGCACAGGAAAAGACCCTTCGGCCCTCCAAGCCTGCGCCAACCATGCTGCCCGTCTAAACTAAAAACTTCTACACTTCTGGGGTCCGTATCCCTCTATTCCCATCCTATTTGTGTATTTGTCAAGACACTTCTTAAACGTCACTATCGTCCATGCTTCCACCACCTCATCCGGTAGCGAGTTCCAGGCATCCACTACCCTCTGCATGGAAAAACTTGCCTCGTACATCTCCTCTGTAGCCATGTAAAATGGCTGCGTTCTGATTAATCTGGCCAAAACCCAGTTTAAAACGGCTAACCCGAAAGACTGCTGGGAAAATCAGCCAAGAAGATACAAGCAGGCAGCTGCAGACAGTTTTGCATATTCGGCTCTGGGAAGGTAGCCCAGATCGATACTCAGAGCTATCAACAGCCCATCAACCAGGGTATTTGCAGTTGCATTCAGGACTGTTTGCAGCCAATCTATTCAGACATCCACAGTTAAATCGGCTATCCCCGGGAACAATTGCAACATATTAGCAATTGAATACCGGGCCAGACCTGTCGGCGCCTGCAGTGGCCGAAACAAAGACAGGTGAGCGACCACCCCCCGATCGAGGAATCGCCTCACCATTGGACACATCGACCCCAGAGATTGGGGACAGAATCCAATCACTTGGGACTCAGGGTCAAGGGCCGCCCCGGGAGGCGGGAAGCCCCGGGAGGCGGGAAGCCCCTGGGCCCTATAAAAGTGAAGGTCCAAGTTCAGATCTCTCTCTCTCCTCTTCGCCTGCTCGAGACCTTCGCAAGACCAGCCACCGGCAGCAGTAAGTTTGAATCCAGCGATCGCTACCCGGTAGAGACACCTAGCCACCGACCTGTAGCAGCCTTTTGAATCCTGCGGGCCAGATTTGATTGGACAAGCCATTCGTTTCCCTGACCTGGTGGGCTCTTCCTAAGTTAAGTATTGGCCAGTAGTGATAGGTTTGTTATATAGAAAGTAGTATTCGGGTATTAATATTGCTTGTTGTATATAATAAATGACCGTTGTTTTAATCCTTACTAAGCGGTGTGCTGTGTTATTAACTTGAACCACGTGGCGGTATTATAAAGATACCTGGTGACTCGTGAGCAAAGGTGACGTAAACTGAGCAAATAGACTAAAGCTAAAAAGAGCAACATAATTGGTGACTCCGCCGGGACCCGACTTAGAAGTAGAAAACCACTCCGGGAGAACCCCAACATTTTGAATTAGAATCCAATCGGAAACAAAAAAAAAAAACCCACAAGTGTTCAAGCGGTTCTGGTTAATAATTCACAATTCGGAAGTGTGTCTGTGCATGCGTAACTAACAGGGTTATAAGGCAAAACTGATAGATTTCTTGTTGCGTCAAAACTATCGGCAGTTGGTATTTCGGAAATTAGCGCAAGCCGTACCCGCATCTACCACACCATCTTAGCCCCCTGTTCCAAATTCGAATGTAACGAGCAGATAAGAGAGAGCCATGCAGGCAATGCAAGCAATGCAGCGCCTCATGAACCCCGAAGATTTTGCTGTCGCACCAGTCAGCAGCGTAGGAGCAGGACAATGTCACGTTTGGGAAGTGGAAATCCGCAAATTTCTGCAGGGCAAAGGATGGCCCATGTGGAAGGATTTCTGCAATAACGACGACTCAGGTCCTGGAAGTATAGGGCATACTTGGTGGGAGAACCTGAGTGAAATCCACAGAAAGAGTTCAGCAAAAGCGCGCAAGCCGATGGCAATTGTCTGGCACAATTGCGAGGCACAGAGGAGGTTGTCAGGATGCTCCGCAAGGAAATGGAAGGCATACATCGGATGAGTAAAATCGGTGTTTGCGAAATTGAGAAAGAGAACCTGGAGTTAAAAGGGAAAATAGCAGCAAAAGACGAAGAGGTGACTGTCGCCAAACGGGGTCACCAATCTTGTCTGGCGCACTTGAGTAGTTTCCAGTCACAATATGAAAAGGCTTATCAGGACCTGCAGCGTGCAGTCCTGGTAAAGAAAGAAACAGAAAACCAGTTAGAGGTGCTCCAGAAACAACGCAGTGATCTCAAGGCAGCCTTGAGAGCGCTCCACGCCACAACCACGGAACAAAGGCAGAGTACTTTAGACCATGTAAAGTGACGAAAGCAGGTTGCAGACTTGAAAGCACTGCTTTTTGTCCAAAAGGGATTTCAAGAAGCCTTTGGGGAAAGTTTAGAACAGGAAGACGGCCCTGATTGGGAAGAACTGCAAGAGGCAGCGCAGCGATATGTTCAGGGAGCATGTGCGCAGGGAAAACCCCAAAAGAGGAAAGCACCCCCACCCCCCACACAACAGATAATACAGGCTCCCATGAACCCTGTAACAACCCACCGCACCGCCACAGCAGACGAGGCGGAAGTCTTATATTCCACCCCCCTCACAGTGACCCAATTACGGGACGCGTGTACCAAAATCACACCGTTCCTCCCCGCTTCAGACCCACACCATTTCTTTGCCACCGTCAAACACCAGGCGACCATGTACGGCCTGGATGAGAAAGAGCAGGTAAAGCTCACGGTCCTCAGCTTAGACCCATCGGTCGCAGCAGCCCTTCCCGACCCACAGAATGTAGGAGGAGGCACCCTTGCAGAAATGCATACCGCGATCCTGGATGCAATCGGGTACAACCGGGGCGACCCCGTAGATGGTCTGAATAAATACAGACAGAAAAAGTCTGAAAACCCCACAGCGTTCGCAGGACGCTTGTGGATTCATTTTGAAGCCGTTTTCGGCAACGTAGATCGTGCCCATTTGTCCCCAGACAATATGGCCAAATGGACCCGCACCCTTATCTCCCATGCCACGGACGCAGGACAGAATGCCTGTAGCAATTATGACCCCTCAGAGGAGGCTCATAATGAGAAGTGGGTGGTCACGAGATTGTCCCGCGTTTGGGAACAAGCGGCTCACGGTAAATCAGCAGCTAGAACCCCTGAGGAAAACCAAGCCGCCGCAGACGTGCAGGCAGTAAGAACCACTCTCCACAACCCCGCCTGGGTAAACGAGGGAAAGAACAGCCCCCCAGCCAAACCGCAAGAGTGCTACAATTGCGGACTATTGGGACATTTTGCTAGAGAATGCAATGGCCATAAGAAACCACAGAGTGTCCAACCGACAGGCACTCTCGATAAGAAAAAGGCAGAGCCCGTAGTGACCGAGAACTGAGGTGTCCACATGATGATTTAAAGGAGACACTTGGTGAGAAGTGCTGTCCTTTCTGATGGAACCTGCAGAATGTTTCACGTTGTCTGTCTGTTTGATTAAATGTTTTATGTTGTCTGTCTGTTTGTTAAATGTTGTTCGTCCTACAGGAGAATTTTCTCACTGCCCCACACCCATTCACCTGAACTTTTAACTTTTCCCACTGACACCCACCGCGGCCACACGCCCATTTGGCCGATACCTCTGAGGACTTGCCTCAGACACCCACCGAGACCAGGCGCCCATTCAGAGGAACTAGCTTTTCAGCTGATACCTGGTCACCGGACCAGACGCCCGATCGTAGCTACTCTTCTGATTTGATGGTAGAATCAGAACAGTAACCCCACCATGATGACTACATTTTTGTCCGTTCTTTGGTCGCTCAGGCAGTGGAGAAACGGCGTGATACCCGCCCTGCCTGGGCCCCCCCCCGTTGGTCAAAAATGCTCGGATAGGGAAGATACGGTATTGGTAGCCGTCCTACCCGGGGACTCCACCCAAATCGTACCCATCACGGCCCACACGCACCTCATTCAAACTTTTCTTTCAAAAACAGTTTTATTTTATTTAGGCAACCTTTGGGTTGCTGTCACATGCTATTTACATCCTAGAACATTTGGATGATAAACCTAGCACTGGTCCACCATTGTGAAGTGTGTCGTGTCCAAACATTTGTTTTGAAAAAAACAAAATGGGGGGAGAGTCACATACTGTGACCAATTATAAGGGTTTAATTGGCCCCAAGAAGGACAGACACACTAACACACCAGATATTAAACCGAAGTATTTACACACACTACGCTTGTCTTACAGAACTCCAGAAGCTCCAAGTCCGGAGAAAACCAGCAAAAACAGGAAAAGAAAAGAAAGAGGACAGCCATGAGGACTCCTTTCATCATGCTCAACATCTTTGTGGACATTTGGTTGCGCGGGAACGCGGACCCCATTACTCCAAACCCCCCTGCCGTTAACGCTTCACTGCCCCGTAGTACCGAGGGCCCAGTCACCAACCACGCTGCATTATCCTGGTGTGCCAAGTTCATAACTTGGTACTCCCTATCATACATCATTGAGGTACTGTTGGCATTGTCTATACTCAGTTGTGCAGTACAGACCATGCGCCTCCGCAAGTGGAAAAGGAGAGCGTACCGCGCTCAAACCCCGGTCTATCGGATCCAATCCCCGATATTCGGCTACAACCAGACGCCAGACCCCCGCGATATATGAATAATAAAACATGCACTGGCGATTTTTCCTGTAAATAAAAAGAGAATGTGTGGAAATGTATGATCCTGAGCTTGACTGCCAAGCCAGGAAAGAATATATTAAATGTTGTAATTGTTATTGTATGATTAGAGAGATAAGATTGTATAATACTTGAAGAATTGTTTAGGTAAAATTAGAGGTTCCCAGTTTATTTTTTTTCCAGACACATGCCCCTGCCTGACATAGCGCCCTCAAGAATTGTTTAGGTAAATTTTTGTGCATAGCTAGGGTCAGAGTAGTGGCCATGTGGGAGGTGCCCCCCCCCCCACCCAGTCGGGAAACAAAGAGGACAACATTTATGTGATCCTTCACGCTTCGCGTTAGGATCACAAGGCGGGATTGTAGCCATGTAAAATGGCTGCGTTCTGATTAATCTGGCCAAAACCCAGTTTAAAACGGCTAACCCGAAAGACTGCTGGGAAAAGCAGCCAAGAAGGTACAAGCAGGCAGCTGCAGACAGTTTTGCATATTCGGCTCTGGGAAGGTAGCCCAGATCGATACTCAGGGCTATCAACAGCCCATCAACCCAGGTATTCACAGTTGCATTCAGGACTGTTTGCAGCCAATCTACTCAGACATCCACAGTTAAATCGGCTATCCCCGGGAACAATTGCAACATATTAGCAATTGAATACCGGGCCAGACCTGTCGGCGCCTGCAGTGGCCGAAACAAAGACAGGTGAGCGACCACCCCCCGATCGAGGAATCGCCTCACCTTTGGACACATCGCCCCCAGAGATTGGGGACAGAATCCAATCACTTGGGACTCAAGGTCAAGGGCCGCCCCAGGTGGCGGGAAGCCCCTGGGCCCTATAAAAGTGAAGGTCCAAGCTCAGATCTCTCTCTCTCCTCTTCGCCTGCTCGAGATCTTCGCAAGACCAGCCACCGGCAGCAGTAAGTTTGAATCCAGCGATCGCTACCCGGTAGAGACACCTAGCCACCGACCTGTAGCAGCCTTTTGAATCCCACGGGCCAGATTTGATTGGACAAGCCATTCGTTTCCCTGACCTGGTGGGCTCTTCCTAAGTTAAGTATTGGCCAGTAGTGATAGGTTTGTTATAAAGAAAGTAGTATTAGGGTATTAATATTGCTTGTTGTATATAATAAATGACCGTTGTTTTAATCCTTATTAAGTGGTGTGCTGTGTTATTAATCATAACCTGAACTTGAACCACGTGGCGGTATCATAAAGATACCTGGCGACTCATGAGCAAAGGTGACGTAAACAGAGCAAATAGACTAAAGCTAAAAAGAGGAACACCTCTAAACCTTGCCCCTCGCACCTTAAACCTATGCCCTCTCCACCCTGGGAAAAAGTCTCTGACCATCCACTCTGTCTATGCCCCTCATAATTTTGTAGACCTCTATCAGGTCGCCCCTCAACCTCTGTCGTTCCAGTAAGAACAAACCGAGTTTATTTAACCTCTCCTCATAGCTTATGTCCTCCATACCAGGCAACATCCTGGTAAATTTCTTCTGCACCCACTCTAAAGCCTTCACATCCTTCTGATAGTGTAGCGACAAGAATTAAACACTACACACCAAGTGTGGCCCAACTAAGGTTCTATAACCTTAGTTGTAACATGACTTGCCAATTTTTATACTCAATGCCCCAGCCAATGAAGGCAAGCATTCCATATGCCTTCTTGACTACCTTCTCCACCTGTGCTGCCCCTTTCAGTGACCTGTGGACCTGTACACCTAGATTTCTCTGACTGTCAATACTTTTGAGGGTTCTACCATTCACTGTATAACTCTTGAGGGTTCTACCATTCACTGTATAACTCTTGAGGGTTCTACTATTCACTGTATAACTCTTGAGGGTTCGACCATTCACTGTATAGTCCAAGGTAGTCCATAAATTCCTTTGTCGGGAACTGAATTCCGTTATCGTTAACTATCTGTTCCGGTTTGCCAAACAATTCAAATACTTTATGTGGAAGGGAAATTTTGATTTCCACGACACTTTATCTAGTCATTCGATTGTTTTTTCGGCAGTCGACTTCATCACCATTCTTTCAGGCCACTTGGAATGTGCGCCCATAATAACAAGAAAGATATATCCTCTGATTGATCCCAGAAATCAATATGTATTCTCACACTTGAAGAAAGAGTATCTATTCCTTCTTCAATCTGTGAGTCTACTCCCGGCCACCAGAAATAACTCCTTGCAAGTTCCTTCATACATACAATTCTTCGATGTCCTTTGTGGATCTGGTCCAGTCCATGACTCCGCAAACATGGAAGAATGATGACTCTGGGCCAGGATTCTCCCTACCCGGCAGGGCGGGGTGTCCCGGTGGGATGGAGTGGCGGGAACTACTCCGGCGTCGGGCCGCCCCAAAGGTGTGGATTTCTCTACACCTTTAGGGGCCAAGCCCTCACCTTGAGGGGCTAGGCCCGCGCCTGAGTGGTTGGCGCGCCACCGGCCAGCGGGAAAGGCCTTTGGCATCACGCCCATCGGCGGAAGTCCGTGTATGCGCGGGAGCGTCAGCAGCTGCTGATGTCATCCCCGCGCATGCGCAGGGGGGGGTCACTTCCGCATCGGCCATCGCGGAGGCTGTTGGCCGAGGCGGAAGGAAAAGAGTGCCCCCGTGGCACAGGGTGCCCGTGGATCGGTGGGCCCCGATCGTGGGGGCACCCCCTGGGGCCAGATCACCCCGCAATCCCCCCAGGACCCCGGAGCCTGCCCACGCCGCCAGTCCCGCCGTTAAGGTAGGTGGTTTGATTCACGCCGGCGGGACTGGCATGACAGCAGTGGGACTTCAGCCCATCACGGGCCGGAGAATCGCCCGGGGGGGGGGGCCCGCCGACCGGCACGGCGTGATTCCCGCCCCTGCCGAATTTTCATTGCCATGGAGAATTCGGCGGCCGGCGGGGGGTGGGATTCACGCCTCCCCTCAGCGATTCTCTGACCCGGCGGGGGGGGGGGGTCGATGAATCCCGCCCCCGATTCCTCCGAGAAATACTCAGTTTTGTATCATTAATTCAAGTTCCCTTGTTTGGTACAGCTTGAATTCCAGATTCTTCCTCTGTTCGTCCAGTGATATACCTTTCAAAATCAAGTTCATGAACTTCTCCATCACTGGATCTGACCTCGTATGCCATTGCACTTGAGAGTCTGTAATAAGTATGCCATTAACCTGGGGAAGTATACATAGTTATCCTGTGACTCAACTTTATTCTGAATTGATACCTGATTGCATTTGCATGTTGCTCCAACCTTCTGTATTTAATCTCCTAATAATACACTGATAAGATGAGGGGGCCATCTCTGCAAATGACTCGCAGCTAGAGTTGGTATTCCTCTGTATGGACCAAAGACCATTGTTAAAAGCCCGCTGTATGTTAATAAGGTAAAACATCTGCCATACCTATAGTGATGAATGTTGTGTTATGTTATTGCTAGTAGCATAAGCTGCCACTTGATGTAGGCTCTGCTGAAAGATGCTCCAGACTCGGAGATACGTATAACGTATTTATTGAACGATTAACAATGCTCTTAAATGAGTTCAACACTCTACTAATCTGCCTCCAGTAACTCAGTCCATTCTGCTAACTATACAAGCTTGCTCTCGACCATGTGCTAGGGTGTGATGTTGCTGATAATCAACCCTGTCCTGCTCTCTTGGTTTCTGCCAGTGGAAGAGGCAGAGCCTTTGTGCCTTGTCCTTTTTATATGGGTCATGTAGTGCCCTCTTGTGGTAATACCACCTCTGGGTGTCCTGATTACCCATTGGTTGTGTCCTGGTCTAATGACCCATTGGTTGCGTGTCTGCATGTCATGACACCTCTGGTGCTCCCTCTAGTGGTTACTTAGTTGTAGTGTATTTACATTAACCCCTTGTGATGCATATCACGACAATGAAATTGTTTGATTTCAAAATCTATACTCAATGTTTCCTTTTCCAAATGAGCATAATTCTGTTCAGCGCTTGTCAATGTTCTCGAAGCGAAAGCTACTGGTCTTTCATCTCCATTTGGCATTATATGAGAGATGGCTGCAAGTTGTATTTTTAAATTAGGGTCAAAATGAACTAAGACTTCCGATTTCTTCAGCACATTTTTGACTTCATTATATACTTCTTCACAGTCATTTCTCCAAGTCCCTTGTTGGTTCACACATAATAATGTATGAAGTGGTTTTAATATGATGGCGAGATTTGGAATAAATTTTCCATAGTAAAATTTTGTGTGGGCAACAAAGAACCCACACCGAATAGGTCAAAATATAAACTTACTTTATTTTGAAATAATTATTATGCACAGCTCCAGTAGTTTCCCACTGGGTATTCCCCAGTTGGTGACTTACTGGCTGACTCTTTACAAAGCCAAGTATTGTTATGGATACCTCGCCCTCTTATCGGGGGGTGCTCGCTTTCTGCAAGAGTCACAGGGTGGTTAATCATTCCTGGTGGGTTATAACATCCCTTCCCTTCAAAGTCCGAAGCATCATCTGAAGGCCGTGGTGAAGGAGGGCACCGGAACCTTTTGACATCTGGCTGGGTGGCAAACAGCGAGGTGCTGGATCGATCCTGAAGATTATTGTTTGAGGCCACATTTAAATGTTTGCACCGCTCATTCTGCTAAACCATTAGAAGCCGGGTGGTATGAAGTGGTATGAATATGCCACAAGAGGAAACACCTCTCCACATTCACCCTGTCAAGACCCTCAGGGCCGTATATACTTCAATCAAGATACTTCTCGACCCTCCTCCCCATGTTAGTTGTTTAATCGTCTATAACCATTCACGATCGGATGGAATAGGACAGCAGATCATTGATCGGATAAATTGGTTGTGTGATCACTTAGCTCTGTCTATCTATGCATGGAGAGTTTCAGTGACCTCCCTTAGGCAGCAGTGTATTGCAAGCCATAAGATGATGCTTATATTTCCAGCTGCAGTCTGGAAAGATTCAGGTGCATAAAAGTTAGGAGCCACTATCACCTTTGTGGCCACTAGCAATGAGGCCCTTGCCCTGCTTTGACGTTGCAGTTAAACATGCAGCAATTGACAGATTTCAGTCAGATATTTAGTGCAGGGAAGATTCCTCAAGCACTGGTTCCCGCTGAAGTTAAGTTAAGCGAATTGATCCCTTTTGGTCCTGGGTTGGAAATGACCTCTTCCTGTGAGTCTTTCTCCCCTGCCTCTTCTCCTCCCCCCCCCCCCCCCCCCCCACCATCCCACCCTCCACTAGCAGCTTGTCCTGCTCTGTGTGACCTCTTCTGATTTCCCCAGTCATGCTGAATTCCAAATGGAAGGCCCACCAGGTCAACCATGTCTGGAAGTGATTTGTTGCAACACAAGATTTTAAATGAACAGAAAATGCTCAGCACCAGCAGGACCACTCCCTGTAACCTATACAAACCTAAGTCAAATATAGGAACGCTGGAAAAATGGACCCGCCATCAGAGACAAATCATGTGGCAACCAACCACAAGTGGTTCAAAATCCAGTTTAATTGGTGCTGTTGTGTTGACTGCATTCACCTGAGCCTCACAGGCCTGAAAATAATGTTAAGACAAGGGATGGCACGGCATTTGAAAATTGCAGGTCTGCTGTACTTTTATCAAACATTTTTTCCAAAAATATACTTCCTTCATAAAATTTATAAAAGTGCATTACATGATCGTTCAAAGTTCACATTGTGTAAGGTGCAAAACCAAATCAGTTTCTTCTAAAGCTTATGTTGCTCGTTATGTACCATTAATGTTTACAATATTCATTACATGTCAAACATACAGCCCGAGGGGTTTACCCAGTTTCCAGCCCATTGGTGTGCTATGACAGAGCACTGTTGTCACATTAACATTGCACAGTAATTGATATTATAATTTCCTTCAACAACAAAAATGGAAAACACTGGACAATCTCATCGGAACATGGGAATTAGGAGCAGAAGTAAGCAATTCAACCCCTTGAGCCCACTCCGTCATTTAATCAGATCATGGCTGATTTCTTCCTGGTCTCAAATACACCTCCCGGCCTGTTCCCCATATCCCAGGAACCCTTTTTTCTTCAGATATATATCGATCTCCTTGAAACCATTTAATGATTCAGACTCCACCACACTATGGGGCAGCGAGTTCCACAAATTCACCACCCTCTGCGAGAAGTAGTTCCTCCTCATCTCAGTTCTAAATCTACCACCTCCCAACCTATATCTGTGATCTCTCGTTCTAGATTGCCCCATAAGGGGGAACATTTGGTCTATGTTTACTTTATCAATCACTTTTAGTACTTTATATACTTCGATCAGACCCCCTCTTATACTTCTAAATTCCAGCGAGTATAAACCCACACTGATCAATCTCTCCTCATACGTCAACCCTTTCATCCCCGGAATCAATCTGGTGAACTGCCTCCAATGCCACCACATCCTTCCTCAAATAAGGAGACCAAAACTGAACATAGTACTCAAGATGTGGTCTCACCAACATCCTACACAATTGCAACAACACCTCTCTACTTTTATACTCCAGTCCTTTTGCAATAAACGCTAACATTGCATTTCCCTTTTTAATTACATGCTGTATCTGCATACCGGCTTTCTGCGATTCATGAACGAAGACACGCAGACGATCCCTCTGCCCAGACACATTTTGAATCTTCTTTCCATTTAGATATTACTTTGTCTTTCTATTTTTGTGGCCAAAATCGATAACCTCACGCTTATCCACATTAAATTCCATCTGCAAACTTTTGGCCAATCTCCTAGCCTATCTATATCTGACTGTAAAATCTTCATCTCCTTTTCACTGCCTGCTTTCCCCCCTATCTTAGTATCATCCGCAAATGTTGCTACATTACACAATGTACTTGCTTGCTGATCATTTATATAGATTGCAAACAGTTGAAGTCCAAGGTCTGATCCCTGCGGCACACCGCTAGTTACAATTCACGAGCCAGAGAAGGACCCATTTATCCCGACCCTCTGCTTTCTGTAAGTCAGCCAATCTAGTACTCAAGCGATCTCACCTTCTGGATCAGACTTTTATGCGGCACCTTGTCAAACGCCTTCTGGATGTCTCGATTAGACCGCCCACAGGTTCCCCATTATCCACCTTGCTGGTTACATCCTCAAAGACTTCAAGCAAGTTTGTCAAGCATGACATACCCTTCATAAAACCATACTGACAATGGTGGATTGAGCTTTGTCTTTCCAAATGTTCAGTCATCTGATCCTTAAATGCAATATAATGTGGGTAAATGTGAGGTTATCTACTTTGGTGGCAAAAACAGGAAGGTAGATTATTATCTGAATGGTGGCAGTTTAGGAAAAGGGGAAGTGCAACAAGACCTGGGTGTCATGGTGGAACATAGATTATCATAGAATGTACAGTGCAGAAGGAGGCCATTCGGCCCATCAAGTCTGCACCGGCTCTTGGAAAGAGCACCCTACCCAAGGTCAACACATCCACCCTATCCCCATAACCCAGTAACCCCACCCAACACTAAGGGCAATTTTGGACACTAAGGGCAATTTATCATGGCCAATCCACCTAACCTGCACATCTTTGGACTGTGGGAGGAAACCGGAGCGCCCGGAGGAAACCCACGCACACACGGGGAGGATGTGCAGACTCCGCACAGACTGTGACCCAAGCCGGAATCGAACCTGGGACCCTGGAGCTGTGAAGCAATTGTGCTATCCACAATGCTACCGTGCTGCCCTAACAGTCGCTGAAGGTTGGCATACAGGTACAGCAGGAGGTGAGGAAAGCTAATGACATGCTGGCCCTCATAGAGAGAGGAATTGACTTTCAGAATAGGAATGTCTTGCTGCAGGTATACAGGGACTTGGTGGGTATTGTGCACAGTTTTGGTCTCCTAGTTCCAGGAAGGACATTCTTGCTATTGAGTTTGTCCAGCGGAGATTCACCAGACTAATTCCAGGGATGGCAAGACTGACATATGAAGAAAGACTGGATCAACTGGGCTTGTACTCACTGGAGTTTAGAAGAGTGAGAGGGAATCTCATAGAAACATATAACATCCTGATGGGACTGGACAGGCAAGATGCGGGAAGAATGTTCTCAATTTTGGGGACGTCCAGAATGAGGGGTCACAGCCTAAGAATAAGGGGTCAGCCATTCAGGACTGAGATGAGGAAGAACCTCTTCTCTCAGAGTTGCAAACTTGTGGAATTCTCTATCACAAAAAGCCGTTGGGGCCAGTTCGTTGGATATGTTCAAGAGGAAGCTGGGTGTGGCCCTTGCGGCTAAAGGAATCAAGGAGTATGGAGAGAAAGCGAAAGTGGGAAACTGAATTTGCATGATCAGCCATGATCATATTGAATGGTGGTGCAGGCTCGAGGGGCCGGATGACCTACTCCTGCACATATTTTCTATGTTTAATAATTGATTCCAGCAACTTCCCTACCTTAGAGGTCAAACTAACCGGTCTATAGTTTCCTACTTTGTGCCTCACTCTCTTTTTGAATAGGGGCGACACTTTTGCATGTTTCCAATTCACCGGGGCTCTTCTAGAATCCAAGGAATTCTGAAATATCACAACCAAAGCATCCACGATCTCCGCTGCCACCTCCCTTAATACTCTGGGGTGCAGACCATCAGGTCCCGGAGACTTTTCTGCCTTTAATCCCATTAGTTTATTCAATACTATCTCCCTAGTGATGGTTATTGCACCAAGTTCCTCTGCATCATCTGCAGTTTTTGGAAAATGTTTATTATCCTCGACCGTGAAGACAGAGGCAAAATATTGGTCAATGCCTCCGGCATCTCTGTTCCCCATTATTACCTCACCAGTGTCGACCTCTAAGGGGCCAGCATTTACTTTAGCTATTCTCTTCATCTTTATATACTTATGAAAGCTTTCGGTACCTGTGTTTATGTTTTCTGCTAGTTCCCTTTCATAGTTCATCCTAGCTCTTTTGATTTTATTTTTGGTAACCTTTTGCTGAACCTGAAAGTTTTCCCAATCCTCCAGCTTACCACTAGCTTTTGCAGTATGATATGCCCTACTTTTTGCCTTTATGCCTTCCTTGTTTTCCTCATTTAGCCATGGGACATTTTTCTCCCTTTTAAAATTCCTCTTCCTCCAGGAATGTACTTTAATAGAGATGTATTTAACATCTCCGTTTCAGTAACCCATTGTTCCTCAACTGTCCTACCCTCAATTATTTGTGCTGAGTTTACTTGCGCCAACTGTTTCCTCAGGCCTGTATAAATATCTCTGCCCAATGCTAAAACTCTGGTATGGCACTCTATCTTCTCTTGCTCAATCTGAATTTGAAATCCTAGGATCCTGTGACCACTCATTCCAAGAGGATCCTTAACAGCAAGAATTTATCATCCCTTCTTTGTTACATAAAACTAAATCTAAAGTAGCCTGAGCCCTGGTTGGCTCCATAACATAATGCTCTTAGAAACAATCCCTCATACACTCTCCCTTGAGGCTACCCTTGCCAATTTGATGAATCCAGTCCGTATGCATATTAAAATCACCCAGAATTACCGTTGTGCCCTTCTCACGAGCCCTCATTATTTCTTGATTTATACTATCCCCCACTTTGGAAGTATTGCTCAGCAGACTGTAAATTACTCCGAGCAAGGAGATTTTTCCCTTGTTCTTTTATTTCCACCCAAATCGATTCAACATTTTGGCCCTTAATGCCAATATAATTTCTTAATACAGCCTTGATGTCATCTTTAAACAATAAAGCAACTCCACCTCCTATTCCATTCTGTCTACCCTTTCGGAAAACTGAGTACCCTTTGACAGCCAACTCCCAGTCCCGGTCCTGCCACAACCCATTTAGTACTCCCCACCAAATCATACCCATTTATCTCTATTTGTGCCAAGAGGTCTCAGCAGGTCTCAGCATCTGTGGAGAGAGAAGGGAGCTAACATTCTGAGTCTGGATGACTCTTTGTCAAAGCTCATAATTTCATAATTTGCTTGCTGCATCCGCTGTCAGTGGTCATTAGGTACACACGAGCACATACCTTTTCTAAGATAGTGTCCTGTGCACTTTCCATTGGCAGTGTGCACATGCATATCCTTCAGCTGAAGGCCAAATATTGCCTAAAATTTGGAAACGTAGGAATTCAATTGCAGCCTTGGAATGTCATAAAGTAAAAGGAAAATTATTAAATTAAAACTTCTATTGCATTTCAATGCATGTTCAGTATCAATATTGAGATATTATGCAATGAAATATAAAGATTTAAAGAAGTGAATATTATGATGAGTGACTCAAATCTGGGTGAATTGAGGTTTAAAGGAGGATCTCAGGATCCTGAGGCTTAAAGGAGGATCCTAAGGGATGAGAGAGGAAGCGATAGTTCAGAGGTTTGGTGTGAGAATTCCAGAGCTCAGGACATGGGTATGGGAGACATTGCTGCCAATAGCCATTTGAACAAAATGGAGGTGCACAAGTTGACGAGAGTGGATGGAAGGCAGACTTCTCAGAAGGTTTTAACTTTGGAAGTTTGAAACTTCTGCAAATGGTAATTGATGCGAAATAAATTGTTACCTTTAAATCAGAAATTAATAGGTTTTTGTATAATATATTCAGGGATATGGGACAAAATCAGGCATATGGAGATCAATCACAAATCTGTCATAATATCATTGAATGGTGGAACAAGATGGAAGGGCTAAATAGCCTATTTCTGTTAGGCCTGGAGGAAGTTAGGGAGATAGGCAAGGGAAAGGCCATGGAAAGATTTGAACCAAGTGACAATAATTTTAAAGTTGAGGCGTTGGTGAACCAGGTTAGCAAACACACTTGTGTTGGATTTGGTGCAATTAGAAATTCGGAAAGGCAGTGTTCAAAATTTCCACCTCATAGTTGAAGTCAATGGTGGATCATGTCTGATAGAAGCTGGCATAAAATCAACTTTGTAATATTATTCCATATTGCAATGCTTACCCTATTTAATATTTCCAATAAAAGTTAGATCTTAATTTTCCATAGTTAATTGTGTTCATGGCCAAAGTATATCATGGAGTTCACCTGACCTACAACTGTTTATTGATTTTGGTTATGATGAACACAAGAGCCTGCCTTTCAGGTGTTATTTAACAGAGGCCTTAAGCACTTTTAATCAAAACAAAGTTTATTTTACGAATTTCGTTAACATTTTTGTAAACAAACACAGTAAGCATTTTCATCAACTACCAACATAAATACCTCACACACCTATAGTACTCTATGTGTAACCCTCAATAAATTCCCCCTTTAGCTGTTCCAATTTAATAACAAGATCCCATAAACCAGAAAACCCTTTTCTTAGGTGACGCCCAGCAGGTGGCACCCTTCGGCCCTCCCAGCCTGTGCCGATCCAGGTCCTTTATCTAAACCTGTCACCTATTTTCCAAGGATCTACTTCCCTCTGTTCCCCGCCCATTCATATATCTGTCTAGGTGCATCTTGAATGATGTTATTGTGCCCGCCTCTACCACCTCCGCTGGCAAAGCGTTCCAGGCACCCACCACCCTCTGCGTAAAAAAACAGTCCACGCACATCTCCCTTAAACTTTCCCCCTCTCACCTTGAAATCGTGACCCCTTGTAATTGACACCACCACTCTTGGAAAAAGCTTGTTGCTATCCTGCCTGTCCATACCTCTCATAATTTTGTGGACCTCAATCAGGTCCCCCCTCAACCTCCGTCTTTCCAACAAAAACAATCCTAATCTACTCAACCTTTCTTCATAGCTAACACCCTCCATACAAGGCAACATCCCGGTGAACTTCCTCTGCACCCTTTCTAAAGCATCCGCATCCTTCTGGTAATGTGGCGACCAGATCTGCACGCAGTACTCCAAATGTGGCCTAACCAAAGTCCTATACAACTGTAACATGACCTGCCGACTCTTATACTCAATACCCTGTCCGATGAAGGCAAGCATGCTGTATGCCTTTTTGACCACTCTATCGACCTGCGTTGCCACCTTCAGGGTACAATGGACCTTAACTCCCAGATCTCTTTGTACATCAATTTTCCCCAGGACTCTTCCATTGACCGTATAGTCCGCTCTTGAATTAGATCTTCCAAAATGCATCACCTCGCATTTGCCTGGATTGAACTCCATCTGCCATTTCTCTGCCCGACTCTCCAATCTATCTATATTTTGCTGTATTCTCTGACAGTCCTCCTCGCTATCTGCAACTCCACCAATCTTAGTATCATCTGCAAACTTGCTAATCAGACCACCTATACCTTCGTCCAGATCATTTATGTATATCACAAACAACAGTGGTCCGAGCACGGATCCCTGTGGAACACCACTAGTCACCTTACTCCATTTTGAGACACTCCTTTCCACCACTACTCTCTGTCTCCTGTTGTCCAGCCAGTTCTTTATCCATCTAGCTAGTACACCTTGAACCCACATACGACTTCACTTTTTCCATGGTATGAATGCTCTTGTTTCCTTTCCAAAACAGCAAGTTTGCATTTCTTCCAGAAAACAGTTATTTCTTTTCAAGTTATTAAGCAGTCTGGAAACAGCTTTCAAAATGCAGATAGAGAAAAAAAACTTATTTCAACCTGTGGAGAAAAAAACCAGCTCCACCCACACAATGACATCACTGATGCCATGCGATAAGACAAAAACATTTGTTAAAGGGATACTCCAATGACAATTGTCAAATGACTATGAGAAGGAATGTGAAATCTGAATATCAGGACTGTTATGACTTGTCTATAGTATATGAGTTTGGCAATATATACAATGTGTGTGAACATTTTACTCGTTTCCTCCATAAATTACAATTCCTTCAAATTATGGCAGTATAAAGCATCAACCCATTTTCTAACCCGCTACCCCAATTCAACCACCTGTTTTCAAATATTTCCAAGTCTCCACCTTATCCCACTCTGGAAATCCACCCCCATTTTCCCCACCCACCCACCACCACCGCCCCCACCAACTCACTGGCCTCTACTTGGCCAGGCCGGAATCCTCCATCCATTCGCGCTGGTGGGATTCTCCAGACCCGCTGCAGTGAATAGAGTTTTGGCTGGGCACCAAATTCTCTGTTCTCGCTGGTAACAGTGGCAGGACAAACTCAGATCTAAGAATCCCAGCCTGGATCATGCCCAGTTGCTTGCTACTTCTATTTCACAACCCAAGGGAAATTAGGAATAGGCAATCAATACTGACCTTGCCAGTGATACGCACATCTCATGAACAAATAAAAAACACTGATGCGGGCATTTACAGGTGCCATACTCCTGCACTGGCAAACACCATTTTTTGACTCATTTGCCTTCCTTCCTGTTTTAAGAGCCACCTCAAATCCCTGTTGTCGATTGCACTTTATCACCTACCACCTCCCATTCTCCAATTCGCCCTTACTCAGTGTACATTGCTTCTCCACAAGCTGATTGAGAAGTTTTACTTTGTGCGGGAAGAAGTATAGAAATGACACTCTAGTAATCTGAGGGAGTACCGTCTGCCCATTCATATGTGTGGTGGTACGCCTCTGAATAATATTGTACACACTCAGCAATGTGCCCTACCACCAGCAGGTGTCATAAGACACTAGTCATGTGACATCTGGCTCTCACCAGAAGGTCGTAAGGCATCCACTAGGACAGTCGTACATAAGGGTAGCTCCAGGAGAATCAATGTCACTCAATCAATAACTTAGTCTGTATAGCATTCTGATTGTTACCTTACCACGTGTACACCAATAAAGCATCATTCTAGTTAAGTTAATAGCAGTCCTGTATGAATCATTGCAAAGACAAGGGGAAAGAACACAACATGGTACCAGGTGTGTTGAAGGTAACAGCAGAAAAGACAAACTGAAACCGGCCGAAGAATGAAAAATAAAGAAGATTCTTCCACCGACCGAGTGAACTGCGACCATTAGCGACTCAACGCAACAGACAGCATTGAAGTTCGAGATAGAAAATTTAAAGGCACCTCACCAGCTTCAAGTCTCACGTAAGGTAGACAAAAACTGGCGGGTTTTCAAACAGCAGTTTAAACTCTATGTGTCTGCCCTTGGCCTGCAGGCACAGCCTGACAAAAGGTGAATTATGTTGCTGCTCACGGTGGCGGGTCCACACACAATTGAAATCTATAATATATTTGCTTTTGATAGCGAAGAGGAGAGCAAGAGATTCAATGAGTTGATCAAGTACTTCAATTGACATTGCTCTCCGAAAAAAAATGAAACATTTGAAAGATATATTTTTCGAACGCGTACATCAATAAATCACCATTCTGTATGAATCATTGCAAAGACAAGGTTACAAAACACAACAACATGGATATAAAATATCTCATGGTACTATTCAAAGAAGAGCAGATGAGTTCTCCCTGGTGACCAATATTTATCCCTCAGCCAACTTCATGACTGACTCATTAGTGCTGGTGGTATCTTGCTGTGTACAAATTGGCTGTTGCCTTCTCTACATTGACTACACTTCAAAAACATTCATCCATAAAAAGAACTTTGAGATATCCTCAGGTTATGAAGGCCACTATATAAATGCAAATTATTACTTTGTCATAACAATGGGGTGGCACAGTAGCACAGTGGTTAGCGCAGTAGCTTCACAGCTCCAGGGTCCCAGGTTCGATTCCCGGCTTGGATCATTGTCTGTGCGGAGTCTGCACATTCTCCCCGTGTCTGCGTGGGTTTCCTCCAGGTGCTCCGATATCCTCCCACAGTCCCAAAGATGTGCAGGTTAGGTGGAGTGGCCACGCTAAATTTCCCTCAGTGTCCAAAAAGGTTAGATGGGGTCACTGGATTCCAGGGATAGGGTGGAGGTGTGGCCGTAGGTAGGGTACTCTTTCCAAGAGCCGGTGCAGGCTCGATGGGCCGAATGGCTTCCTGCTACACTGTAAATTCTATGTCTAATGCTGAGGGGCAAATTCCATATGCAATTGCTATTACTATAATTCAATTTATAGTTTTCCCTCATCTTACTCATTACATTCCGCCATTGCAATGTCAGTGGCCAGAACTGATATCTTCCTTGCACAGCTGGAATTAGTACAGAATATGACATCTTCTTCAGTATAAGGGACTGTAACAGGAATGATACAAAATGGTAAATACAAAGAACTACAGAGGTGAATAGTTAGTATTTCTGCTTCCAAATGCTGCATTATTCAAGCATATTTTTTAGCCGAAATAAAAAGGATTGGATTCTGCAAGGTTGATTTCAATTTGATGTTCATATGGATTCCAGGTTCAATGAGGCTTGAGCCTGAAGCTCATGCCAATGTTGCTTTAGCTGTTTAACATGAAATAAGTGTCACCTTTCCTTGCTGACAACTCATTTGTATGTAATTAAGATTGGCAGCCAGGGCTGCAAAGAAAAAATGCTGTATTCCTTGAACCCTTGAATACTAAATCCTCTTCCTGGTTGGCAGAAAGCTCATACATTACAAGCTTGCAGTTGCAAAATACATTACTCTTATTTATCTCCAAACTATTTCAGAAGCCATTAGCTTTGCAGTGCCCGATAAGCATGGTTGTTGCTTTATTTTAATATATTTTAATTTCTCATGGGAAGGAACCAGATGTAAATTAAAACAAATTCACAGCCACCAAGTTACAGGCTTCACATAAACTGAAACCATTTTCTCTTTCTCCAAAATGGAACCCATGATCTTCTATCATTAGCTAGCGCTAATTTATTTGTGTTGACATTATAAAATAGATTAAATAATTTAACTTGCTGAATTATGTGACATCTGACATTAATTTTAAAAGACATTCGAAGAGCTATCAAGAGAGATCAGGATCAGTTCTTGACAGGGCAGGATCTGTATCATCTAGAGGGTAAGTGGATTAACAGACAACAGACTCATGGGGCTGGATTCTCTGCCCCGCTGCGCCATATTTCTGTTTCACCCTGCCAACGGGATGCTCCGTTACGCCGGCTGGCCAATGGGATTTCCCATTATGGGGCAGCCCCATGCCGTTGGGAAACCCCCGGGCTGCCGGCAAAAAGGAGCATCCGGCCGGCGGAGAATCCTAAGTCCGAGACTCAGTTGTGTTCAGTTGTGCAATGGGCTAGGAGGTCACGCTTTGCCTGTGGCCCTGATCAACTGATTGGCTAAGGAGAGAATTTACCAGAGTATTTTTTTCCTCTATTGGTCTTGGGTTTTTCTGTTTTTCTCGAATCTCCTGCGAGATCACATGGCGATGGGTGGCAGGGTGGGAAGTGAGTTACTGTGTATCGTGGTGGGGTCGATGAGGGCGATAGCACGTTTCTAGCCATGAGGATCAAGGAGTCATGAGTGTGGGAGAGGCTTGATGGAGTAGTTGCTCCTTTCCTGCCTGCCATTTTAACATGTTCACATAAAACTTTGACTTAACTTTATTACTCTGTAACATATATTTAACAAGCACAAGAAATTAGTGTTTCACATCTAGTAACACAGTGGTCAGCACTGTTGCTTCACAGCGCCAAGGTCCCAGGTTCAATTCCCGGCTTGGGTGACTGTCTGTGCAGAGTCTGCACATTCTCCCTATGTCTGCGTGGGGTTCCTCTGGGTGCTCCGGTTTCCTCCCACAAGTCCTGAAAAACATGCTTGTCAGGTGAATTGGACATTCTGAATTCTCCCTCAGTGTACCCGAACAGGCGCCGGTGTTTGGTGACTAGGAGCTTTTCACAGTAACTTCATTGCAGTGTTAAAGTAGGCCTACTTGTGGCAATAAAGATTATATTTATTGTGAGATGGCATCTGTGTCAAGCACCGACACTTTGGGTTTGACTCCTGCCAGACAATATTTTGGGTAGATTAGTTGTACTGGCCTGTGCAGCATATGTTAGAATTATGTAGGATAGGAAGATTGATGCCAGTCAGAATTTAGTGCTAATTTGATTGTAGTGGTGCCATTTTTAACCTCAGTGCTCCAGAAAATGCCTTCTATTAACCTTGCACAACTGAACTTACATTTAACAGTAGTTAAAATCCTCATTAAGAACTATTTAAAGGAATCTGCAACCATTATCAGTTTAGTTGTTGATTAATTTCTACAAGCTGCTGCTAAGGTGGTAGAAGTGTACAGATTGGTTTGCATTGTTGGAGCAGTCAGCAGGGAATGGTGTGGCATGTGGTAAATGCTTTGGTTCTCACTTCAAGGCTCAGCTCAAAGATCATTTGCTCCTGTTCGTGAGCACAGTAGATTCCATCCTCCTTGGCCTGAAACGTGACAAGCAGAACAAGCAGAGACAATGCAAAGAGAAAGATAAAAGCAGAATTTCAATACATGATCATATAATTAGCGAGCTGTCCCACGACACTTCCACTCTCGAGTGTACCGGAGGAGAACAACACACTTCCAGGTGGCGGCGATCCAGGGACAGAGACGACTGCATTTGCCCTGAGCGACGGTGGACCACCTGTGCCAGGTCATGCAGGAGTTGGCGCTGCATGGGCTAGGAGGTCACGCATTGCCTGTGGCCCTGATGGTCACAGCCACACTGAACCTTTATGCCAGTGGCTCACTTCAGGGATGCGCGGGTGACCTCAGCTGCACCACCCAGTCCACCGCACTTATGTGCTCAAGGGAGGTGATGTTTGTGAGGGCTCACATCTACATGAACTTTGCCGAGATCATGCCATCATGCCAGGGCCATGGGTTTTACCCAACTAGCTGGCCTGCCCCAAGTGCAGGGTCTGATTGACTGCGTGCATGTGGCTCTGCGTTCCCCATGGAGGCATGGGGCACCCTTCACCCTTCATGAATGCTTCAATGAAATGAGAGCAGGGAGGCACTTTTTGGATGCATAACGTCAATTTTAATACATTGCCTGGTTCCAACATTGGTGATTAATCTCTACTCACGCTTAAACTCACCCGTGCCCACACTGTGACTATAATCTTTTAACCGTCCTCATCCTCACGCTACATCTTGGTGACGCCTCAGGGTCCACAGCTGAAGATGAGGCAGCGTGCTGATTGTCACGCCCTGTTGCCTGAGATGACCCTGGTGGGCATAACCTGGAGGGCCAGGGCCTTGAGGGTCAAGGCCTACTTTTGGGCAGCACGGATGTTGAGGTGCTGTCCTCCTTTGTGTTTAGGGCTGAAGGTGTATCGGTCACAGGAACTGGGGAGGGGAGGAGAGTCAGATGGGTGCATGCCCCAGGGCCACCTGGGTAGAAGGCCCGGGCTGTACTTCAAACGATCCTCTTCTCCTTGGGTGACTGGGGGGCCCTGGGCTCTTCCAAGGGATCGAAGGACAGCTGAAGCAAGATCTAGAAGTCCTACCATCCTCTGGCACTGACATTTGTGGATTCCCACAAGTGCCCGCACCATGCTGTTGATTCCCTAGACCATGCAGCCTATATCCTCGGTGCGTGATCTGAACCGTGGTGGACATCCTGCATCGAGCTTTCCACTGCGAACGCCACCCTTGCAGTGTTGGCCTGATTGCCTCGGAGTACCGACACCATCTTCTCAGACAGAAGGTGGTGGGACTCCTCCAGTCAACCTTGCAGTCCGAGGAGTGATGCTATCATCCCTTCCTGATATTCCCGACTCTGCCTTTGTAGCTCCAGCAACTGTGGGCACATCATCTGACCGGAGATCGGCAGAGACTTGAGCTTCAGCATCCCGCCGAGGTCCGGTTCCCTGGGACATCCCTAACTCAGCCTGTTGTGGATCATCAGCTGTGAGGTGCTCACCAGTGAGTGACCCAGAAGTCTACCAGTTATTGTTGTGTTATTGTTTTTGTTCTTTCAGGATGGTGAAGGTTGTAGTGTTAACAAAGACTAGCAAGCAGTGATTAACAAACAAAACTAATTTATTACACGACATTGAATTAGATTCAAACATATTACTAAGGAATTAGTTAAGTAAAGACTACACCACACATCTACAATATTAAACTATGCGATCAGTTAAACTATCTCACACCTACTCTGTCTCTACTTCTCATGCTCTCTCCTGCTCTCTCTCACTATCTTTCCGAAGATATGGAGATGCCGGCGTTGGACTGGGGTGAGCACAGTGCGAAGTCTTACAACACCAGGTTAAAGTCCAACAGGTTTGTTTCGATGTCACTAGCTTTCAGAGCGCTGCTCCTTCCTCAGGTGAATGAAGAGGTATGTTCCAGAAACATATATATAGACAAATTCAAAGATGCCAAACAATGCTTGGAATGCGACCATTAGCAGGTGATTAAATCTTTACAGATCCAGAGATGGGGTAACCCCAGGTTAAAGAGGTGTGAATTGTGTCAAGCCAGGACAGTTGGTAGGATTTCGCAGGCCAGATGGTGGGGGATGAATGTAATGCGACATGAATCCCAGGTCCCGGTTGAGGCCGCACTCATGTGTGCGGAACTTGGCTATAAGTTTCTGCTCGGCGATTCTGCGTTGTCGCGCATCCTGAAGGCCGCCTTGGAGAACGCTTACCCAGAGATCAGAAGCTGAATGCTGAAGTGTTCCCCGACTGGAAGGGAACATTCCTGCCTGGTGATTGTCGTGCGATGTCCGTTCATTCGTTGTCGCAGCGTCTACATGGTCTCGCCAATGTACCATGCTTCGGGACATCCTTTCCTGCAGCATATGAGGTAGACAACGTTGGCCGAGTCGCACGAGTATGTACCACGTACCTGGTGGGTGGTGTTCTCACGTGTAATAGTGGTATCCATGTCGATGATCTGGCACGTCTTGCAGAGATTGCCATGACAGGGTTGTGTGGTGTTGTGGTCACTGTTCTGAAGACTGGGTAGTTTGCTGCAAACAATGGTTTGTTTGAGGTTGTGCGGTTGTTTGAAGGCAAGTAGTGGGGGTGGAGATGACCTTGGCAAGATGTGCATCGTCACCAATGACGTGTTGAAGGCTGTGAAGAAGATGACGTAGTTTCTCCACTCCGGGGAAGTACTGGACGACGAAGGGTATTCTGTCGGTTGTGTCCCATGTTTGTCTTCTGCGGAGGTCGGTGCGGTTTTTTGCTGTGGAGCTTTGGAACTGTCGATCGATGAATCGAGTGCCATATCCCGTTCGTACGAGGACATCTTTCAACGTCTGTAGATGTCTGTTACGCTCATCCTCATCTGAGCAGATCCTGTGTATACGGAGAGCTTGTCCATAGGGGATGGCTTCTTTAATGTGTTCAGGGTGGAAGCTGGAGAAGTGGAGCATCGTGAGGTTATCCGTGGGTTTGCGGTAAAGCGAAGTGCTGAGGTGACCGTCCCTGATGGAGACTAGTGTGTCCAAGAATGCAACTGATTTTGGAGAGTAGTCCATGGTGAGTCTGATGGTTGGATGGAACTTATTAACGTCATCGTGTAGTCGTTTCAGTGATTCTTCGCCGTGGGTCCAAAGGAAAAAAATGTCATCGATGTATCTGGTGTATAACGTCAGTTGGAGGTCCTGTGCGGTGAGTAGGTCCTGTTCAAACTTGTGCATGAAGATGTTGGCGTATTGGGGTGTGAATTTGGTCCCCATGGCTGTTCCGTGCGTCTGGATGAAGAACTTGTGTCGAAGGTGAAGACGTTGTGATCCAGAATGAAGCGGATGAGTTGCAGAATTGCGTCTGGAGATTGGCAGTTGTCGGTGTTGAGTACTGAGGCTGTTGCAGCAATGCCATCGTCATGGGGGATGCTGGTGTAGAGTGCCGAGACGTCCATTGTGACGAGGAATGTTCCTGGTTCAACTGGTCCATGGTTGCTGAGTTTCTGTAGGAAGTCCGTCGTGTCGCGACAGAAGCTGGGCATACCTTGTACGATGGGTTTCAAGATGCCCTCGATGTAGCCAGAGAGGTTCTCACACAAGGTCCCATTGCCTGAAACGATAGGGCGGCCTGGTGTGTTGGCCTTGTGTATTTTCGGGAGGCAGTAGAGATCTCCAATGCGGGGAGTACGTGGGATGAGAGCACGTAGGTTGCTCTGAAGATCTGGATCCAAGGTCTTGATCAGTC
Source organism: Scyliorhinus torazame (assembly GCF_047496885.1). Lineage (NCBI taxonomy): Eukaryota > Metazoa > Chordata > Chondrichthyes > Carcharhiniformes > Scyliorhinidae > Scyliorhinus > Scyliorhinus torazame. The sequence continues at coordinate 227,235,490 of NC_092711.1, forward strand.
TGTTAAGTTGGCAAATGTGTTCCTTGGTTGGATCTGCGGGTAACTGTCTGTAGTGTTCTTGGTTGTTCAGTTGTCGGTATATTTCTTTGCAGTAGTCCGTTCTGTTCAGTACGACAATGGCCCCTCCTCTGTCTGCTGGTTTGATGACGATGCTGCAGTTGGTCTTGAGAGCGCGGATGGCATTGCGTTGTGCTTGGGTGACGTTCGGTGCTGTCTTGTGAATGTGACTGATGAATCTGGCATTGACGCGACTCCTGACGGCTTTCAGCTTGGGCATCACACCAGTCAGCTGTGCCCGCTCACGCCAATTGTGCTTGAATTTGTCCTGCAGTAACACAGACAGGGAGAATGTCATGTCAGATTGTAATGATGCCTGGCATGCATGGTAGATGGGAAGAAATGGGAATGTGAGAAGGAGAGGAGCCACTGGGGGATAAGGGGACGGTGGGAGGGTGACAGAATAAGTGCTGGGACCCCATGAGGTGGCTGGGAGTGAGAACACTGTGGATGTGTGATGTGTGTGTTAAGGGGTGCAGGTTAGCACATGGGCGGGTGGCTTACCCTGGCTGCATGAAGAAGCCATTCAACTTCTTCCTGCAATGGATCCCCATCCTCTTATGTAGTGAGCTGGTGCTCAGGAGCATTGCCACCACCTCCCACGTGGGGTTGATCTCCTTGCTTGCAGGCCATCTGCCTCATCGAGCATAAAGGATGTCACGTCTCTGCTCCACCCCATCCAGAATTTGGTGAGGTAACCCTCGGGGGAACACGGGGCTGTCTTCCTGGTTGCCATCGACCCAATTGGACTTGGAACATGTGCTGGGCGGACGTTTAAAAAGGAAGCACACCCTGATGGCCGAGATCAAGTGATACCTGGCGAGCGAAACAGAGGCAGGTTTCCATGAGTGCGGTGTAAAACTCTCGAAAAAAAAATAATTGAAAGTAACTAAAAGTAAAACAATTTTTCTCATCAGCGATGTTGACAGGATTCTCTCGGGTTTTCTCGCTGAAACCGACACTTTAAAACAATGTCTAAAAGTTCTGTCCAGAGTTAGCAGTTTTAAAAATAATTCTTTTACATTTAAAAAAAATCTTTATTGTCACAAGTAGGCTTACATTAACACTGCAATGAAGTTACTGTGAAAAGACCCTAGTCGCCACATTCCGGCGCCCGTTCGGGTACATGGAGGGAGAATTCAGAATGTCCAATTCACCTAACAGCACATCTTTCGGGACTTGTGGGAGGAAACCGGAGCACCCGGAGGAAACTCACGCAGACACAGGGAGAACGTGCAGACTCTACACAGACAGTGACCCAAGCAGGGAATCAAATCTGGGACCCTGGAGTTGTGAAGCAACAGTGCTAACTACTGTGCTACCGTGCCGCTACGTTATGTGAGCATTGCTAAATATGCCAGTATGTATAGCCCATCTCTCATCGCCCTTGAGGAAGTCATGGTGAACTGCTCCAGTCTTTTCAACCAGTGACAATGAACGAACTGCAATATATTTCCTAGTCAGGATGGTGTGTGACGTGGGAAGCAGTGGCGGATCTACATTTTTGGGGCCCTGAAGCTTGAACTGTTATGTGGTTACCCAATGGTTACCCAGCAACGAGGTCTGGGTAACCATTGTTATCTTCTTCAATGGGGTTGTTCCATGACAGATCACCACAATTTTTAAAAATTTAACCACTACATCTCAGATTTTGATTAAAATTGCTGTACTGGATTACCTCACATGTCAAAGTCACTGGTGTGAATAAAAATGTCCTATGCCTTATAGTTTTCGAGTTATGGGGGGATGAAAATTAGGGAAATGTTATATACATGCATGATGCATCATAAAATGATGAAATAAAATATAGAAATGAACACAGTCAATATAATCTTTTATTTTAGACACCTATGAGAATACATACTACATGAAGCACATTTTACAAAATACATATTCACGTACAGTTTTGTCATATGAGAGCTTCCTTGCAATGTCATTTTCTAGAGACAATATGCATAAAGAATTTAAGCGCTATTCAGTCATGGTAGACTAAAATTTGTTCTTTATAAAGGATAGCTTTGTAAAATTCCTTTCTGCTTCACAGCACGTGATAGGCATTGCCAAGTACAGCTTAAGCGCAGTAGTAATATTGGGGAACACTTCAATTAGGTGTTGCTCACAAATAAGCTGAAGAACTTCCGCGCAGTGCATTTTAGATGGTGTGTTTTCTTCTGTGTTCTGGGATTTCCTAAGGTGCAAATATTCTTTGAACTGATAACACTCGTTTACTAATTTGTGGTCAATATCATCTTTGTAATACGATATTATAAGTTTAATACTGTCCTCATCAATTTCAGAATTGTTCACCAATTCTGAGAGGAACTTGAACCTTTTCGCAATCTGCGCATATGGGCCAATCCTCTTGCGTAACTGGATTATCAAGTAGTCATAGAGTTGATATAGAACTTCTATCCTAAATTTGTCAGCTCCTCTCAAAGAAGCAATACCACTTGTTCCATCTGAAAGTGTCCTTGTAACAATGCGTTTGGAAGCATCAGAACAACTTGAGGTGATATCTTCACACAAACCTTTTGCTTCTGATTCATAGTGTGCAATCATATCGGTTGAATTTTCTCTGAGTTCTTTAACAAACAAAAGTAAAGATGATAGCAGAAGATAACCTTCAAATACATCAAAACCAGGGGTTTGGAGTTTCTTACTTGTTTTGTTGAAACGCTCCAGCACTTCTTCCCAAACGACTGTTAAAATAGCATATTCCAGCTTTACCAACTTGTGGTATAAATTCTTTGCATCTCGTTTACATTCAGGCTTCTCTTCTGAGTCTTCAAAAATGTGTTTGAGAGTTTGTAAAATACCCATATATCCATTTTTAATTGCCCGGACTGCTTCATAGTGTGCAGACCATCTAGTTACACTTAAGCTCTTTAGAGAAAAATGTAGATTGCCCTGTGTGTTTAAAATCCCCCATCTTCGTGGAGATCCAGAAAAGAAAACATACAGCTCCTGCAAAATGCCAAAATAGTCAACAACTTCAGGTACAGTAGACACTGCCTTCTCTCCAACAAGGTTAAGAGAATGGGCTGCACATGGTACATAGTCTGCGTACCTGTTCATGTTTTTAAAGAGTGCTTGCAGCCCTTTCTCCGAGCTCTTCATGTTAGATGCATTATCGTAGGACTGACCATGGATATTTTCAAATGAAAGCTTATGTTCACCCAGGACTTGTTGTATTTTGTTGAACAAGGCCGTGGATGAATGGTAAAAATGTTAAAAATCTCTCACAGGGTTTTCCATTACAGCAGTATCGAACCACAATTACCAGCTGGTCAACATGTGTCAGGTCAGGCGAAGAGTCTAACAATAATATTTGGTGTATTCAATAGTCTTTGGTGGTCAAGCTAGCCTACGCTAGGCTAGGCTAAGTTAGGCAAGACTAGGCCACCAAAACTCATAACCTAAGGTAATGTAACACAATTTTACCATTATTTGAACACTTTTCATAGTAAACACCTGTAATTTAACACAAATTCACCCTTTTATTACTTTTTCATAAATACTTGTAATATAGTATTAGCCTAGGCTATGCGGTCATAGCCTACCTTCCGTTCACCTCTTCATAAAAACAATAGGCTTAGGCTAATCTAACACTATTTCACCTTTATTACTTACCTTGCTTTTCTAAATATAACATTTATTTTTGAGTAGGGGTAATTAAAATATTGTATCCTTATGAACACTTTATTGAAAAAAATTCTTGTCTAGATCGCTATCACGAGTGCTATCACATTGAAAATTCACGTTAGCATTGTGATTGCCTTTTCAACGGCTCCCCTTTCTTGTTACGACACGTCATCTACTGTTTGTATTTCTGTCATAAATGTTAATAGTGTTTTAAATTATTTATAATTATTTTATATTAAATATATTTAGAATGAAACATCCTTAATTTGAATGTTTTTTCCTATACGCTAGCCTACATGATATTTTAATAACCTTTTAATTTTTATTTTAACTATTATTTTGTATTGAATTGCACTATATTATTAATATTATTTTTTTTTTTTTAAAACCTTCTCATACAGTAGACCCAAAATCTTTAAGCAATGTGGACTAAAGTCGCTTCTGGGGCACTTCCAGGATTAGGGGCCCTGAAGCTTAAGCTTCATTAGTTTCATCGTAGATCCGCCCCTGGTGGGAAGTGGTGTTCCTATGTAATAGATATCAGGGGTTCGGAGAGTGTATCTAAGGAGCTTTGGTGTGTCATTACAGTGCACCCCACAGAGGGGACACACTGTGGTGAAGGAAGTGAATGTTTGAGATGGTGGTTGGGTGCCAATCAAGTGAGCTGCTTTCTCATGGATGGTGTCAAGCTTTTTTATTTATTGATTAATGTAAATTTCGCCAGCTTCCTTGGTGTGATTTGATCCTGTGTCCCAGAGCCTTTGCCTTGGCCTCTGGTTATTTATTCTCACACACTCACCCCAAATTAAACCGCATTTCTCAAAGGCACTCTTAAAAGCACAAAGATTAGATACAGACGAAGTAAATATCCTTTTTCAGATTATAATTGCCTTATTCTATGATTTACAAACACAATGGGAGGGATTCACATCTGGCTAATTTGCATATGGAGTAAACAGCACTTTGATATGTACTCGTCAGAGTTACCCAAGGCTGGGGGGGGATTTACCCCACGAGTCTTTGAGACCCCTAGTGAGGGCCGGTTAGTACTTGTCTCCATAAATGGGAATGAGGCGTACCGGCAGTTGTGGGTTCTCCCAGAGGATGGGTGGCTGGTCTCTGGGCAGGGTGGTACCCTGGCACCCCTGATGCCACCTGAGCACCCTGGAGGTGCCACCCGACCATTGACAGGGTACCCAGATGACACTGCCAGGCTGGCAGCAGCACTGTCAGGGTTCCATGGCTAACAGTTCCCAGGTGGGATTTTGCCTGCGCCAGGGATCAGGCCTGTCAATATCCTGCCCTTATTAGATGGGGTGGGTGGGCTCAATGGCCCCCTTATAGATGAGTTGTGAAATCCGAGGGTTGCTTTAAGGGGAATCGTGATTGGGGCACCATTTAAAAATCGCACCCTGGTCTCTTTCTGCACTGGCAAGCAACTTCCTCAGTGCAAGAAATGGAACTAAGTACGGCCTCAATGGGACATTCCCCGCTGAGGCCCAGAAATGAAACAGAGTCCCGTTCGGCAGCGGGGTATTTCTCAGTGCTGCAAGTGTTGGGAAACACACAGTTAAACGCGCTCAATACGGGACTTTGATTTGTTTCCGTTAAATCATGCCCTATTGTAATCACTTAAATGTGAAGATAGAGCAAAATCTGCGTAAGCCAGCAAAGGAAACAATGGATTAACTGTGCACCATGATTCCATTGTTCATGTTTTGGGTGTCGCTGAGTTTTCCTCCACTGCACGATCCACTGCGTTCATCCACCAATATTTCTAAAGGCAATTTCTAGGGAATAATTCTGTGCAATCCTTATTCCCAATGCCATGAAGGCTTTTTAATTTACTTTTATTAAAACAGTTTGACAGTAGTGCAGGGTGTGTCAGATTTTAATTCTATTTTTGATCAAATTGGAGAAATGTCCTTTAATATTTCATGTTACGAAGTTGTCTGTGTTATTAGTTTTTGGTAGCATTTAATATTTTAGTGTGCATATTGTAGAAAATTAAAGAAATGACAATTTAATTTTATAAAACAACTATCAGTCATGTTTAGTTAAATATTCAAAAATGCTGTAGTATGTATAATGTCTGAACATTTGTACCGATATTCTACGATATTTAAAGCAAGACTCATTTGATTGTCAGGTCAGAACTAAACTATATAAGGGCCAGGATTCTCCGAGCCCGTGCTGGCTCGGAGAATCGGAGTTGACTGCGAGACGGCCTGCGACGCCGGTCTGACGCCGGGACGCGATTCTCCGGTGACCAGAGAATCGCAGCCAGCCATGCGCGCGTGATCGTCGCGTCACGGGCCGTTGAAAGAGGCCCCCGCGGCGATTCTCCGCGGTCGACCGGCCGAGTTCCTGCCGCCGTGGCTCTAACATGGTTCCACCCGGCGGGAGCTTGGAACCGTGGCCGCGGTGGGTGGCCTGGTGGGTGAGGGGCAGGGGGATCAGACTCTGGGAGGGGCCTCCACGACAGCCAGGCCAATGATCGGGGGCCACCGATTCAGGGGGGGCCAACCTTTTCTCCGCCGGCCCGCTGTGTGGCTCCGCCATATAGCACGAGCCCGGCGCAGAAGTGCCGATGCGCGCTTGCACGGACAAGCGGCCGGCAGTGCAGCGCCGCAGATCAGCGCCAGTGCTGCGTGGAGCACCCCGGCGCTGAGATGGCCCCCTCTGGGCCACTGAAATCGCAGCGTCGGTCCCGGGCAAAATTGCACAGCCGGCGCAGAAGGAGATAGGTCCCCCCCGCATCGCGCAGGCCTGCTGATCGGTGGCTCCCGATCGCGGATCTGGCCATCGTGGCCACGGGTCCAAGCTCCTGCCGGGTGGAACCATGTTAGAATCACGCCGGCGGGAACTCGGCCGGTCGACCACGGAGAATCGCCGCAGGGGCCTCTTTCAACGGCCCCCGACTGGCGGCGCGTCGATCGTGCGTGCGTGGCTGGCTGCGATCCTCCGGTTGCTGGAGAATCGCGTCCCAGTTTCGGACCGGTGTCGCGGGGCGTCTCGCCGTTAACTCCCATTCTCCGAGCCCCCACCCCCCAACCCCTGCTGTTGTTTCCGGGATCCAGGCTTGCTGACGACCTCTAATCTGGACTCTGAAGTTAACCCCAGGCATTGTTCAGGTGACTCCTGACATCTGCCCACCATGTTCTACCAGGCATGTTTTGCACTGGTTTCCCACTAACGGCACAGAGAATTGGGCATGAGGGGGAAGATTCTGGTCAGGGTTCCTGTGGCCCTGAAGGTACCGAATAAATGCATGTCAGTTTGAGTCATTCTTTCCAAACCTTTACAAAAAAGGCCTAAGCGGTCAAACGTGAAGAAAGCTATTTCACAGCGTTTTGTTTTGATTCAATGGTTGCTTCTCTCCAAAAATAGTCACAAGAGAAACAGCTTCAGCTTGACAATGCCAAACATGAACAGTGTTGCAGGTTATGTATATGAAAAATGAGTTTTGAACTTATGGTAACGTGGTCCCTTTAAGGAAGGGTGAGCTTCATGGACCATGTGACTGACTCAGGGTCAATTGCGTGGGAGTGAGTGAACCGCAGCCAATAGGATGTTTGCATAGGGCCCTGGGAGCAGGGCCCCGGACTGTGTACCACGGAGCCCTGTGTTAAGCCCTGTTGTATGGTGGCCTGTGGCTGTTACTTGACTTCCTTTACCTTTCATCAATAAACCCCTTTTGTTAATTACTGGAAGCCTCCAGTGGATTTTGTGAGCCAGCACAGAACTCTAAGTAATTAGTAAGTTAATTTGACAGAAAGATTTAGCTCTGATGGAGAGATGCCGAAAAGATAGACAAGAAATTAACAATAATGCAAGGAACAAAAGAGTAAATTTGCTTTGGTACTGACCTCAAGAACTGACATATGAAATATTTTCAAGCATTGCACAGTCTGTAAAGCATGCTCTGAATGCAATTTAGCCACCGCGTTTGCCAGGCGCGACGGGTAAATCGCGGGACAGCCCCAAATTGGGCTTTGCGCTGGACCGATCGCGAGTCACGAGACTTGCCACTTCCGCCGCGATCTGGATCACTTCCTCACTGGCCGTGATCCAGATAATAATAATTTAAATATCCCAGCGCCACATTCACCTAGCGACCGCGAGTCAACGGCCGCACCTGTGTTGCTTCAACCAGGTATCGGTTATCATTGGCTTCCACAAGCGTGGACCGCGCATGATGTTACCTCGGGGGAGGGGGTCTCGGAGACCATTAGAGCCAAACGGATAGCTGTGGACAAGGAACGGCAGTACCCTGGCCCTCTCCCAACACATGGTCACCATGACAGTGTCACGGTGCCTGGGTGCCAGGTTGGCAATGTTCAGGGTCAAGGCCTGGCGTGTCATGCGCATGAAAGGCGGGTTGGGGCAAGGGGGGGACTTGAGGGGGCTGAGGAAAGGTTGGAGGGGTCAAGGGGGGGTGCAAAATGAGGGGGGCCCTGAATGGGGGTGGGGATACAGAGAGCGCTTCAGCCTTTCAAATTGTGCCCTGATCTGCGAGAAGTCGGTCCTACTGGCGAGTTCAGCTTCCATTGCTGGAAAAATTGCAAAGTGCGGCCTTGACCAGCGGAGGGAACACTCTGAGGCTGAATTAATAATGGTCTCAATCTCGGCATTATAGCCATTGTGCACTTTGAAATTTTTCCAGTGGATCGTGCCCTCAGTGTTATGATGAAGCAAGAGAGGTGAGAAGGCCTGAAACCTATTTCCCTTCAGTTCACAGTGCAGAATCTTACCAGAATTTGGCAAAGTATCCAGCTCAGACAGAAAATTGATGTGGAACTCTCCAGTTGCACAGAACAGGGGGCGGGATTCTCTCAGCCCGGGGCCGGGCCGGAGAATCGCCGCAACCGGCGCGAGTCATGCCTCTGCGGGCCCCTTCCCCCCCCCCCCTGCCGATTCTCCACCCGGGATGGGCCGAGCGGCCATATCAAAACACCCGAGTCCCGCTGGCGCCGTTCTAATCTGCTCTTAGCTGGCGGGACCTCGGAGTGGAAGGGTCCGGGGGTGGCCTGTGGGGGGTAGAGGGGGGAGCCGGCCCTGGGGGGGGAGGGGGGGCCTCCCATGTGGCCTGGCCCGCGATTGGGGTCCACCAATTGGCGGGCCGGCCTCTCGGGCTGGGGGCCTCCTTTCTCCCGCGCCGGCCCCTGTAGCCCTGCGCCATGTTGCGTCGGGGCCGGCGTGGAGAAGGGAGCCACTGCGCATGCGTGCGTTGCCGCCGGTGCCACTGCGCATACCCGCGTTGGCGCTGGCCCCACTGCGCTTGCGCGGACCCTGCGGCGCCCAGTTGACGCCGAGATCAGCAGCTGGAGCAGCGAGGGCCACTCCAGTGCCGTGCTGGCCCCCTATAGGGGCCAGAATGCTGATCCTGAGGCCATGTTGACGCCGTCGAGAAATGCAACGGTGTTTCCGACAGCATCACCAATTAGCCTCAGGATTAGAGAATCCCACCCCAGTTTTCTCGCCACATTTTGAGCCCCTGAGACAAAAAATTAGGTGGGTGTGTTTTATGTCATCACTCTGGCGGGGCGGGGCCTCATAGAGTAGGCAACCGGCTCCAAAGTGATCAGGGCCCAATCTTTAAAAGTCAGCCTGATCAGCGCTGCTGCCTAATGGCCCCCAACTCCCATTATGGAGGTATTATAGACATAGACATCAAATTTACAGTGCAGAAGGAGGCCATTCAGCCCATCTAGTCTGCACCGGCCCTTGGAAAGAACACACCACTTAAGCCCACACCTCCGCCCCATATCCGTACCCCAGCAACCCCTCCTAACCCCTTTGGACACTAAGGGCAATTTAGCATGCCCAATCCACCTAACCTGCACATCTTTGGACTGTGGGAGGAAACCGGAGCACCCGGAGGAAACCCACGCAGACACAAGGAGAACGTGCAGACTCCGCAAAGACAGTGAGCCAAGCCGGCAATCGAACCTGTGACCCTGGAGCTGTGAAGTAACAGTGCTAACCATTGTGCTACCGTACCGCCCACTGGGGCTTTCCCCTCTCTTCCCAACAATCCTTACTGGATTTCTACTGCATCTCCCCCTCCAACCCCACATCCACTGCCGGCATTGAACTTCACCACCAACACCATGGACAGAGCCATCACTCCCCCCACGCTGCACATAAATGCAACCATCCCTGCCAATTGGGCTCCCACAAGGACCCGCCCCTGGCACTACCTCCTGGCAAAGGTTGGATCTGATAGGTTGGTACTGTCCAACTTATCTTGACCATCCTAGTAACATTCTTTAAAACGACACTGCTGATTATACTGTGTTACAGTAAAATACATAGCCAATTATCTGAATGTTGTTTTCTGCAATATTATGATATGTTGATCTTACCACTTTATCTGCCTGTGGAAGACATTTAAGGTCCTTTTCATGTAAGCTGCCAGCCTCTTTTCATGCTATCTCTTTGCTTTTATTATTTGTTCTCTCAATTTCTCTCTGAACCTTCTACATTTTCCGTGGTTCTCATTTGCATTATCCACCCGACCTCGATCATACGCGCAATTTTTCTGCTTCATCAAACCCTCATCAATAAGATTGCGACACATCTGCACTTTTTCAGATCTACAGCAAATCACTGGAGAAAATACATTCAGCTCAAGTTTTCGCTTGGGATAATTATTTAATGATCAAGGGCAGGATTCCCGTCAACCAACTTTGGAATCACGAAACCCTATTGGGCAGAGCATCGGTTGTGACACCGAAATCGCGGTGGGCACCGAATTCACGCTAAATCGCAATTCTCTGTCACCTCGACAGTGGCGTCAATGCATTCCAGGGCGCCCATACAGTAAACGCCATTGGCATACCATTCGCGGTGTTCTCCGGGGCGTCCGTGATTCTCTGTCCCAAATGACCCGAATTCCTGACGCCGTTGTTCACTTGTGCTTTTAAAAATCATGAAATAAGCACCGTCGCTGCTGTGGGAGAGAGAGAGGGTATGGAAAGTGTCCAACAGCGCTATAGTGTGCTGACAGCTGTGCCTCTGGCCGGGGGGGCTTTTGTTAGGGCTGGGGGAAGTAGCGGGGGGTGGCCAGGATGTGGCCTGTGGGGTCAGGATGGATGGGCACTGAACACCATTGCCGCAACCTGCAAGGCAGTCATGCAGCTGCGCATGCCGCTGACTGCCCACTGTGAACATAAGGCCACGGGTCGTATGGGTGTCTCCCAAGGCCAGCCCCCCCTTCCAGGGGCTTGTGTTCCACGAGGCGCCGGTGCTAGCCTCTCAACACTCGTTGAATCGGTCCAGGTGCGGTGCCAGCTTTGCTGTTGTGGAAGTCCATGAATCCTGCCCGATTGTCAACACTTCGTCTCAGGGACTAGTAAATGATTGCTAAAAAAAGAGAAGGCTAAGGACTGGGTGCAGGAAGGTGGGATTAGAAAGGGTGTCCTCAGGCTGGCATGGATAAGATAGGCCAAATGTTCTCCTTCTATGCTGTAATTTTTCTATGTTGAAACCTCTTGGGCTGAATTCTCCGCTGGCGGGATGCTCCATTTTGCCGGCATCCCGGAGGCTTCCTGTCGGCGTGGGGCTGCCCCACAATGGGAAACCCCATTGACCGGCCAGCGAAACGGAGAATCCCGACCAAGTGCCGCGCCAAAAATCAGGTGCAGTGGGATGGAGAAACCCTTCCCTTATCTTGTACTCATTCGGACAGATTCAAAAATGCCAAATTTCAACAAAACGATGCTGATCGGTCTTCCAGCCGGCTCTGATCACTCGAGGTGTTGCCCTGGAGAGCGTACCAGGAAACTATTGCTACTCATGCTAATTAAAGATACCGGGCTGAATTTCTGCAGAGTCTGGAAGACGCCGCAGACTTTTAAAAATGGTGGATGAGACCCGGATGTGTAAGTCCCACCCCTATTTCTGAAAGATCCATTTTTTGCCGACATGGGTTAGGGGAAGGCCATAAGTCATACAGGAGAAAAACCTGAACTCAGCAGAACCATTTGAACTTCATTCTGAGTTCAAACAAAACTCATTTTACCTGTTGCAAGGGCCTTATCCTGTGGTGTTGGGTGTTCTAACACACAGAAGAGCCAACACAGTTGCATATGGTACAACACTTGTTTATTTAAACTTGCTATTTACAACTTGGTCTTTGCACTCTGCACGTGGGGGGCTCCCTGCTTGTGGTGTTTCAACAGCTCTTTCATGCTTCCTTCTCCCCAGACCTACTGACCTCCAGGTGTCGTGCTCGTGCTTTTTATGTGGTTGGTGTTCTTGTCTGTGATTGGTTGTGGTGTTGTGTACTCTGATTTGCCTGTTAGTGTGTCCATCATGATGTGTGTGTTTGAATATCATGACATCCCCCCTTTTTACAAAGATATGTGCCTACGTGGTAATAAATATGATCGTGACGTGAGTGCATCTAAGAGTGTGTGTGTGTCGTGTGCAGCATGTGTCTATGACGGAACTATGTACATGGGGCGATGTCGAGTGCGTCACATGAATCCAGTTGTACCATAACATAACAGAAATGCGAACGAGAGAAGAAGAAAAAAAATTTTGAACAGTTGTCCAGTCAGACGACATCTGGAACGATAAACAACAACAGGTTATCATGTAAAATTGTCCAACTTATTAAACATATGAACTGTATTATAAGTCCATTCTAATGGGTTTGCGACGAATTCGGGTTGACCGCCTTAAGGGTGGATCAAGAACCACCGGCTGCTGTGCAGGCATGGCCATGGGTGGCGATGGAAAGGGCGTGATGTGCGGCAGCTCCACAAAGTCATCCTCGGAAGCCTGTTGAGGATCTGGCGTGTTGTGTGGCTGTGAACGTGGAAGTCGGCGAAGGGCGCCCCGATTGCGGCGACGCACGGAACCATCCGGCATGCGAACCAGGAACGAGCGGGGAGCCACTTGTCGGAGGACTTCGGCCGGTGCTGACCAGCCACCATACGGTTGATGGACGCGTACTTTGTCTCCGGAGGACAGGGGGGGCAGGTCCGTCGCTCGTGTGTCGTACCGACCTTTCTGGCGATCACGCTGCAGTTGCATGTCCCGAAGAACCGCCTCATGGTCTGTTGTCGGTGCCAGGACGGAAGGTACCGTCGTCCTGAGGGAGCGACCCATTAGTAGCTGCGCTGGCGAGAGGCCCGTGGATAACGGGGCCGATCGATAGGCCAGCAAGGCAAGGTTAAAGTCCGATCCGGCATCAGCCGCCTTGCACAGGAGCCGCTTTGCGATGTGGACACCCTTTTCAGCCTTCCCGTTCGATTGTGGATGCAGAGGGCTGGATGTCACATGAGTGAAACCATATGCTGCGGCAAAGGACGACCATTCACGGCTGGCAAAACAAGGTCCATTGTCTGACATGACAGTCCTTGGAATGCCATGGCGAGCAAACGTTTCCTTGCAGGCCCCAATGACTGCGGACGACGTCAGATCATGGAGAGGCATGACTTCCGGGTAGTTTGAGAAGTAGTCTATAATAACAATGTAATCTCTGCCGAGCGCGTGAAATAGGTCAACACCCACCTTCGCCCAGGGGGACGTCACCATCTCGTGTGGTAGAAGTGTTTCCGGAGGTTGCGCCGGCTGAAACCTCTGACAGGTTGTGCAGTTGAGCACCATGTTGGCTATGTCTTCATTAATACCCGGCCAATATACCGCCGCCCGGGCCCTTCGTCTGCATTTTTCGACACCCAAGTGGCCTTCGTGTAGTTGACGAAGAATCATCTGGCGCACACTGTGTGGAATGACGATCCTATGCGATTTCATAAGGACCCCGTCTATATTGGTGAGATCATCTCGCACATTGTAAAACTGGGGGCACTGCCCTTTTAGCCACCCTTCCGTCATGTGGCGCATCACTCGCTGCAGCAGAGGGTCAGTCGCCGTCTCTGCGCGTATGTGGGCCAGACAAGGATCATCAGCTGGCATATTTGCTGCTGTCAGAGTCACGTGTGCCTCAATTTGACGCACGAACCCCTCCGCATCTGGTGGTGTGCTCACTGCTCGGGAAAGAGTGTCCGCCACTATGAGTTCCTTCCCCGGAGTGTAGATCAGTTCAAAATCGTACCTCCTGAGTTTGAGTAAGATGCGCTGGAGGCGAGGAGTCATGTCGTTCAGGTCTTTGTTAATGATGTTGACCAGGGGGCGGTGGTCAGTTTCGACCGTGAATCGTGGCAGGCCATACACATAGTCGTGGAACTTGTCCAGTCCAGTTAACAAGCCCAGGCATTCTTTTTCGATTTGCGCGTAGCGCTGTTCGGTAGGGGTCATGGCTCGTGAGGCATACGCAACCGGGGCCCATGATGACGTGCTGTCTTTTTGCAGGAGTACCGCTCCAATACCAGATTGGCTGGCGTCTGTTGAGATCTTTGTAGGGCGAGTCGCGTCAAAGAAGGCCAGCACTGGTGCCGTGACCAGTTTGTGCTTGAGCTCCTCCCATTCCTGCTGATGCGACTGGTGCCAGTTGAATTCCGTCGATTTTTTTACGAGATGGCGCATGTTTGTTGTATGAGAAGCCAGGTTGGGAATGAACTTCCCAAGGAAGTTGACCATGCCCAGGAATCTTAAGACAGCCTTCTTGTCAGCCGGTCGTGGCATGGCTGTGATGGCGCTAACCTTGTCTGCATCGGGACGGACCCCGGACCTTGAGATGTGGTCCCCGAGGAATTTCAGCTCCGTCTGGCCGAAAGCACACTTCGCACGGTTGAGACGCAGGCCATTTTGCCGTATGCGGGTGAAGACACGTCGAAGACGATGCATGTGTTCCTGCGGAGTGGTGGACCAAATGATGATATCGTCCACATATACACGTACCCCTTCGATGCCTTCCATCATCTGCTCCATAATGCGGTGGAATACTTCAGATGCCGAAATGATGCCGAATGGCATCCGGTTGTAGCAGAATCTGCCAAAAGGGGTGTTGAATGTGCATAGTCTTCGGCTGGCCGGGTCCAGTTGGATCTGCCAGAATCCTTTGGACGCATCCAATTTAGTGAATATGTTGGCTCGCGCCATCTCGCTGGTGAGGTCTTCTCGTTTTGGGATGGGATAGTGTTCCCGCATGATGTTGTTGTTCAGATCTTTTGGATCTATACATATACGGAGCTCGCCAGAGGGCTTCTTTACACAGACCATGGAGCTGACCCATGGCGTGGGCTCCGTGACCTTGGATAGGACCCCTTGGTCCTGAAGAATCTGCAGTTGTGCCTTGAGGCGGTCTTTGAGAGGCGCAGGAACCCTGCGAGGTGCGTGAACGACAGGGATGGCGTCCGGTCTGAGTCGAATCTTGTACGTGTGTGGCAATGTCCCCATGCCTTCAAAAACCTCCTGGTTGTGAGCGAGGAGGGAATGGAGATTCGCGTGGAACTCAGCATCCGGGAAGTCGGATATCTCATCTGGAGAGAGAGACATGATGCGCTGTACCAGGTGAAGGACCTTACACGCTTGTGCGCCCAGTAACGAGTCCTTTGATGAGCCCACAACTTCGAAGGGGAGTGTGGCCGTGTACCTCTTGTGAGTCACCTGTAGCTGGCAAGATCCTACGGACGGGATAACGTTCCCGTTATAGTCAACCATCTTAAGCCGGGATGGTGTGATGAGTGGTTTGACCTTCATGGCCTGGACTGCAGAGTAAGCAATCAGGTTGGCGGATGCGCCGGTGTCCAGACGGAAGGCGACGCGCGATCGGTTGACCGTCAGGGTGGCACACCACTCATCGTCTGGATTGATGGCATTGACCTTATTGACATCAATGACGGCAACTCTGAAGTCATCCTGGTCATCTGCATCACTTAACTGGAAGTCTTGATGCGTGGGCTGGACGGTCCTGACTCGTGTGCGAGGTTGTCGAGGATGCGCCGGATCCATGGGTTGAGCCGCACGACAGCGGGCTGCGTAGTGGCCTATCATGGCACATCTGTTGCACTGTTGGTATTTTGCAGGACATTGCCCTTTTAAGTGTAGACCTCCACACTTGCTGCACGTCATGACGTCACGGCGTTCGTTGCGCCACTGCGCATGCGCAGTGCGATCTTGCGGTGGGCGCGCCTGCGCAGTGCGTCCCTCGTTGTGGCCGTTATTCTTGGCGCGCACCTGCGCGGGAGACCGCGAAAAGCGCGGGAAGCGGCCGCTGTCGTCCGGGCCGTGGGGCGGGAAGAAATCGACGGCCTGGATGCGTTCAACGTCGTGGGCGGCCTGGCTTGCCGATTCGACGGCTGGGGACCCCCTCCGTGCCAACTCGGACGCCTGAAATCGGGCAAAACGGCAGGTCGCATTTTCATGGAGGACACAGGCTTCCACAGCAGACGCTAAGGTGAGGCTCTTTATTTTAAGAAGCTGCTGGCGTAGGCCACTGGAGGCAACGCCAAAAACAATCTGGTCCCTGATCATGGACTCTGTGGTGGTGCCGTAACCGCAGGACTGCGCTAGAATCCGGAGGTGCGTCAAAAAGGGTTGAAAAAGCTCCTCCTTACCTTGCAGGCGTTGCTGAAAGATGTATCTTTCGAAAGTTTCGTTTACTTCAGTTTGAAAGTGCTGGTCCATTTTGAGGATGACCGTGTCATATTTGGCCTGGTTTTCGCCTTCCTCGAACACCAGTGAATTAAAGACATCATTTGGGTGGGGGCCTGCGTAGAAGAGGAGCATTGCAATCTTCGAATCATCCGAGACATTCTGTTTTTCGGTGGCACGGATGTACAGGTCAAATCGCTGCCTGTAGAGCTTCCAGTTGGTGCCTAGGTTCCCCGTGACTTGCATCGGCTGCGGTTTGCCGGTGTGGTCCATGTCCAGAATGGCAGGTTGGTAGGCAGGTATCGATCCACTCCTGTACCATGTGGTGTTGGGTGTTCTAACACACAGAAGAGCCAACACAGTTGCATATGGTACAACACTTGTTTATTTAAACTTGCTATTTACAACTTGGTCTTTGCACTCTGCACGTGGGGGGCTCCCTGCTTGTGGTGTTTCAACAGCTCTTTCATGCTTCCTTCTCCCCAGACCTACTGACCTCCAGGTGTCGTGCTCGTGCTTTTTATGTGGTTGGTGTTCTTGTCTGTGATTGGTTGTGGTGTTGTGTACTCTGATTTGCCTGTTAGTGTGTCCATCATGATGTGTGTGTTTGAATATCATGACATATCCTGCAACATGGGAGTCACAAATTGATGAAGTAGACCTAAATGTTCTGAAAGGGTGCATAAAGTCTCTGTACGTGTCATGATCTGATTTAAATCCCCACTCTTTAAACATGAGAAAAAAACAGGCTGTAGCGGTCAGTGAGAGTTAAAACAAACCCCTGCTGGACTGTTTTGATTGGCAGCCTATATGATGTAGGTTAGAAAATTAAACATGTCTGTCTAGTCATACAATCGCAACAGAGTTCTCTGTTGATCTTTCCCCAAGTGCTTTTATTATGCTATTGTGAATGCTTTGCTTAGTTTCAAAAGCTACAATTATCTCAATGGGGCTTCTGAGTTTACAGTTTAACTGACAGTTTAAATAAGCTATTGTAGGATAATTGGCTCTGATATGGTTCTGAATAAAAGTCTGTTTGTTTTTAAAAGATGTTAACCACTTTGGGAGATTTCAAAGCTTTGAAATAGTTTCTTAATGAGAGTTTTTTTTTGAGTGAGCATTGTATTTGATAATTAGAAGCTTCCCTTTCACCTCTACATGGCTTCTGAGGCCTGCCATGGTGGATATTGTGAAGTGGTATGAAGGCAGCCTTGGGGTATGAGGGATCATGGTGGGTTTTTTGGGGAGCATGGGTTTTCATGGAGGTGGTGTTGGGAGTGAAAGGGTGTGAGGTATGTGGGTAAGAGAACCTAACAGCTTCTAAAACAGCTGGAATGAAGTCTCAGAAAGTTGATATGGGCCTTCTAACCAGCCCACTGAGGAAAATCAGCACTCATACAAACCTGTGGCAACCTAGGATCTGCTTCTTGTGTCGGTGATCCTGACTTGATCCTGCCCCCTGTCACTTCAGAGTGAAAATTGGACCTAAAGGGCCCTTTAAACTGAGGTGGGTCTGCCAATTAGGGGAATTCCCCAACTGAAGCAATCTGCCTGGTGGCATAATAACAGAGGACATGTTGTCAAAGAACTCCATTGAAATTGTATGACCAGATGGTAATGTTTTTTTCTAACCTACACAAGGTGGCCTGTCAATAAAAGCCCTCTGGGTAGAGAAAATCCAACTCTTGGACTTGACTTTGGAAAATGAATTAACCATCAGGGATTCACTGGAGAAAATTAATTAAGATCAGAAATTCACTGGGAGAGTCAATCAAATCTGTGTTTCATTGGGGAAATTAGTTAAAGTTGAAGGATTCACAGGGAGAAATTAATAAAAGCCAGGTCACCACTGGGATAATTATTTAAAGGTCATAGCAGTTATGGGAAATACCCATTATGATCTGAGAACCACTGAGGAAAATTAATTAATATCCGAGCTTCGCTGGGGCAAGTTATTTAATATTAAGGTCTTCTCTGGAGAGAATAAAGTTTAAAGATAAGTGAAGCACTGGAGAAATTAATTGAAGACCAGGGTTTCACAGGGGTGGAAGTCATTAAAGATCAGGGCTTTACTGGGAGAACCAAATCTGAGTTTCACTTGGGAAATTAATTCAAGTTTGTAGATTCACAGGAGAAAATTAATTAGCGTCAAGCCTCAAATCGGAACTTACTAAAGGTCATCACTGGGGAAAATTAATTGAGGTTAGGACTTCACTGGGGGAAATTCATTAAAATTCAAGGCTTCACTGGGAAAAGTAACAAAAGCTGCAGGAGGAGAGATTATGCTTCAGGAGAGGTGATGTTACAGTCAAACAAAGTTATGACAAGCCAAGTAAGTTACAGGAACGACATCCACATTAATCAGCAAAACAGAGATAGTGTAACACAACAAGCAAGATTTCCAAGGCATGTGGTGAGTATCATGTACTTACCTTTGCTTAACCTTGGCCAGCGGGAGAGGAGCCGGAGATTTAAAAGCGGGAGAGGAGCCGGAGATTTAAAAGCGGGAGAGGAGCCGGAGATTTAAAAGCACGGGATTGGAGCCACCTCCTCTAACCTAAAGGGTTGAGTGAATATCAGGTAAGCTGTTTCTTTCTTTCTTTTTCTTGTTTTATCCGCAAGTTATCTAGAGGGGATGGCAGGGAAGGCAGTGCAATGTTCCTCCTGCAGAATGTTTGAGGTGAGGAACACTGTCAGTGTCCCTGCTGATTTCACCTGTGGGAAGTGCACCCATCTCCAGCTCCTCAAAAACCGTGTTAGGGAACTGGAACTGGAGCTGTATGAACTTCGGATCATTCGGGAGGCAGAGGTGGTCATAGATAGAAGCTTCAGGGATGTAATTACTCCAAAGAATGAAGATAGATGGGTGATGGTGAGAGGGGCTGGGAGGAAGCAGTCAGTACAGGGATCCCCTGTGGTCGTTCCCCATAGTAACAAGTATACCGCTTTGGTTACTGGTGGGGGGGACAAATTACCATGGGTAAGCCATTGGGTACAGGTCTCTGGCACAGAGTCTGTCCCTGTTGCTCAGAAGGGAAGGGGGAGAGGAGTAGAGCATTAGTCATTGGGGACTCCATAGTTAGGGGGACAGATAGCAGATTCTGTGGAAACGAGAGAGACTCGCGGTTGGTGTGTTGCCTCCCAGGTGGCAGGGTCCGTGATGTCTCGATTGTGTTTTCGGGATCCTTAAGGGGGATGGAGTGAGCCCCAAATTGTGGTCCACATAGGTACCAACGACATAGGTAGGAAAAGGGATGGGGATGGAAGGCAGGAATTCAGGAACCTTAGAGCTAGAACAAACAGAGTTATTATCTCTGGGTTGTTACCCGTGCCACATGCTAGCGAGACGAGGAATAGGGAGAGAGAACAGTTGAACACGTGGCTATAGGGATGGTGCAGGAGGGAGGGATTCAGATACCTGGATAGTTGGGGCTCATTCTGGGGTAGGTGGGACCTCTACAAACAGGATGGTCTACACCTGAACCAGAGGGGTACCAATATCCTGGGGGGGGGGGAAATTTGCTAATGCTCTTCGGGAGGGTTTAAACTAATTCAGCAGGCGGATGGGTACCTGAATTGTAGCTCCAGTGTACAGGAGGTTGAGAGTAGTGAGGTCATGAGTAAGGTTTCAAGGTCGCAGGAATGTACCAGCACGCAGGAAGGTGGTTTGAAGTGTGTCTACTTCAACGCCAGGAGCATCCGGAATAAGGTGGGTGAACTTGCAGCATGGGTTGGTACCTGGGACTTCGATGTTGTGGCCATTTCGGAGACATGGATAGAGCAGGGACAGGAATGGTTGTTGCAGGTTCCGTGGTTTAAATGTTTCAGTAAGCTCAGGAAGTGGTAAAAGAGGGGGAGGTGTGGCATTGTTAGTCAAGGACAGTATTACAGTGGCAGAAAGGACGTTTGATAAGGACTCGTCTACTGAGATAGTATGGGCTGAGGTTAGAAACAGGAAAGAAGAGGTCACCCTGTTGGGAATTTTCTATAGGCCTCCGAAAAGTTCCAGCGATGTAGAGGAAAGGATTGCAAAGATGATTCTGGATAGGAGCGAAAGTAACAGGGTAGTTGTTATGGAGGACTTTAACTTTCCAAATATTGACTGGAAGCGCTATAGTTCGAGTACTTTAGATGGGTTCGTTTTTGTCCAATCTGTGCAGGAGGGTTTCCTGACACAGTATGTAGATAGGCCAACGAGAGGCGAGGCCACATTGGATTTGGTACTGGGTAATGAACCAGGCCAGGTGTTACATTTGGAGGTAGGTGAGCACTTTGGTGATAGTGACCACAATTCAGTTACGTTTACTTTAGCAATGGAAAGGGATAGGTATATACCGCAGGGCAAGAATTATAGCTGGGGGGAAGGCAATTATGATGCAATTAGGCAAGACGTAGGGTGCATAGGATGGGGAAGGAAACTGCAGGGGATGGGCACAATGGAAATGTGGAGCTTGTTCAAGGAACAGCTACTGCGTGTCCTTGATAAGTATGTACCTGTCAGGCAGGGTGGAAGTGGTCGAGCGAGGTAACCGTGGTTTACTAAAGTAGTTGAATCGCTTGTCAAGAGGAAGAAGGAGACTTATGTAAAGGTGAGACGTGAAAGTTCAGTTAGGGCACTTGAGAGTTACAAGTTAGCCAGGAAGGACCTAAAGATAGAGCTAAGAAGAGCCAGGAGGGGACATGAGAAGTCCTTGACAGGTAGGATCAAAGCTTTCGATAGGTATGTCAGGAATAAAAGAATGACTAGGGTAAGAGTAGGGCCAGTCAAGGGCAGTAGTGGGAAGTTGGATAATCATCTGGAAAGGAATAATTTGATTAGGGATAGTCAAAGCAGTTTTGGGAAGGGTAGGTCGTGCCTCACAAACCTTATTGAGTTCTTTGAGAAGGTGACCAAACAGGTGGACGAGGGTAAAGCAGTTGATGTGGTGTATATAGATTTCAGTAAAGCGTTTGATAAGGTTCCCCACGGTAGGCTATTGCAGAAAATACAGAAGCATGGGATTGAGGGTGATTTAGCAGTTTGGATCAGAAATTGGCTAGCTGTAAGAAGACAGAGGGTGGTGGTTGATGGGAAATGTTCAGCCTGGAGTTCAGGTACTAGTGGTGTACCACAAGGATCTGTTTTGGGGCCACTGCTGTTTGTCATTTTTATAAATGACCTGGAGGAGGGCGTAGAAGGATGAGTGAGTAAATTTGCGGATAACACTAAAGTCGGTGGAGTTGTGGACAGTGCGGAAGGATGTTGCAGGTTACAGAGGGATATAGATTAGCTGCAGAGCTGGGCTGAGAAGTGGCAAATGGAATTTAATGCATAAAAGTGTGAGGTGATTCGTTTTGGAAGGAGTAACAGGAATACAGAGTACTGGGCTAATGGTAAGATTCTTGGTAGTGTGGATGAGCAGAGAGATCTCGGTGTCCATGTACATAGATCCCTGAAAGTTGCCATCCAGGTTGATAGGGTTGTTAAGAAGGCGTACGGTGTGTTAGCTTTTATTGGTAGAGGGATTGAGTTTCGGAGCCATGAGGTCATGTTGCAGCTGTACAAAACTCTGGTGCGGATGCATTTGGAGTATTGCGTGCAGTTCTGGTCGCCGCATTAGAGGAAGGATGTGGAAGCATTGGAAAGGGTGCAGAGGAGATTTACCAGGATGTTGCCTGGTTTGGATGGAATATCTTGCGAGGAAATACTGAGGGACATGAGGCTGTTTTCGTTAGAGAGAAGAAGGTTAAGAGGTGACTTAATAGAGACATACAAGATGATCAGAGTATTAGATAGGTTGGACAGTGAGAGCCTTTTTCCTCGGATGGTGATGTGAGCATGAGGGGACATAGCTTTAAATTGAGGGGAGATAGATATAGGACAGATATCAGAGGTAGGTTCTTTACTCAGACAGTAGTAGGGGCGTGGAATGCCCTGCCTGCAATAGTAGTGGACTCGCCAACATTAAGGGCATTTAAATGGCCATTGGATAAACATCAGGGGCGTCATTCTCCGACCCCCCGCCGGGTCGGAGAATCGCCGGGGGCTGCCGTGAATCCCGCCCCCGCCGGTTGCCGAAGTCTCCGGCACCGGATATTCGGCGGGGGCGGGAATCGGGCCCCGCCGGTTTGCGGGACCCCCCCCGCTCGATTCTCCGGCCCGGATGGGCCGAAGTCCCGCCGCTAAAATGCCTGTCCCGCTGGCGTGGATTAAACCACCTTTTGAACGGCGAGACAAGGCGGCGTGGGCGAGCTCCGGGGTCCTGGGGGGGCACGGGGCGATCTGGCCCCGGGGGGTGCCCCCATGGTGGCCTGGCCCGCGATCGGGGCCCACCAATCCACGGGCGGGCCTGTGCCGTGGGGGTACTCTTTCCCTTCCGCCTCCGCCACGGTGTCCACCATGGCGGAGGCAGAAGAGACTCCCTCCAGTGCGCATGCGTGGGAAACTGTCAGCGGCCGCTGGCGCTCCCGCGCATGCGCCGCCCGGAGATGTCATTTCCGCGCCAGCTGGCGGGGCACCAAAGGCCTTTTCCGCCAGCTGGCGGGGCGAAAATTCGTCCGGCGCCGACCTAGCCCCTCAATGTTGGGGCTTGGCCCCAAAGATGCGGAGCATTCCGCACCTTTGGGGCGGCGCGATGCCCGTCTGATTTGCACCGTTTTGGGCGCCAGTCGGCGGACATCGTGCCGTTTCCGGAGAATTTCGCCCCAGAATTGACATAAAGAGCTGAAGTCCACAGCACAGCATTCTGTTTACCTTTGTCCAATTTGTGAAATATCCATTGAAGGCACAATATGATTGAAAGCCTCTATCCATGATTAATTTGTAGAATTATTCACCAGCAAGGAAGTTTATTAGTTCAGCATACAATCATTGCACTAAGGCGGCAGGCACCTCTGCCTTAACTCAGTCAGTAAGGTTTCCAGCTCTGAGTTAAAATGTTGGGTTCAAGTCTCACTCGAGGAACTTGAGCACAAAATCTTGATGCTGCCTGTAGAGTACTGACGGTGTCCTGCACACAGCAAGAGGTACCACCTTTTGGATGAGATGTTAAACTGAGGCTCTATCTGTCCTCTCAGGTGGATATAAAAAATCCCATGGTACTATTTCAAAGAAGAGCAGATGGCCTGGCCAACACTTATCCTTCAGCAAACATCACTAAAAACATTCTATTTGGTTATTATCACATCACTATTTGTGGAAGGGATCTTGCTTTGTGTAAATTAATTTCCACATTTCATGCATTAAAACAATGACTACACTTCAAAAGGAAATCGAATGTCTGAAATGTACTTTTGAACACCCTGAGCTTGTAAAAGACGCTATATAAATGCAAATCTTTATTTCAGGTATAAAACGACTAGGATCCATCTGGTTCATTGCTTGCCTTCCTGATAGGCGCATGTCAAAAAAAAAGAGCTTAGATCCAATAAGTTGATGGTAATATAACATTAGTGGTATAATGTTGCAATCACAGCACCACCTACCAGTATGCCTGTAGAAACCCTTCCTTTCGAGCAAATGCAAGGAAATAGCAAAACCAATAACATAATCTTTTCTCCAGTTTAACTTCAAAATGTTGTCATCAGTCACCACACACATGTGTATTCTATAGTATAAATATGTGAGATTTTGTGGAGGAATTAGCATTGTCCATTCAATTTGGTGAAATAATTTAAACACTGGAACAAATATACTCATGGGGCCTGTATCTGCAGGCTGTGTGGTATATTTACCAAGGATACAATATTGCGGAAACTTACCGCAGACTTTGGGATCCTGCATTGGGAACTAAAGGGGGTTCCCAGCCTGCATTTGCCAGCAGCTGGAACAAGTTGCAATTTTACTGGAAGCAGCCTCTTAATTGACTGTCTGCAGGCCGGCTGTCTAATTAAGGTAGATCTGAAGCCTCAACAGCTTCACCGAAAGAGGTACGTGCCGTTAATGCAAATAGGAGACCTTGACGCTGCCTCAACATGGAGGAACTCTTGGACAGGTAAGTAGAAAAAATACGTTCAGGTTGGTTGAGGACAAAGGCCCCACTGATCAGAGGGAACTCTTTCCAGGAGAATCATTGGGCCACATGGGAGGCCTTTCTCCTTCTCTGGGACACGGAGGATCTCGTTCCAATGGCCCCGGCAATGCAAGAGTGAGGCTACATCCATGGGGCTGGTAGCTTCCCCCACGTGGCAGGGGGCTGCTCCGCAAATGAAAAAAAGCAAGCAACCCTTCTCAATGGCCCCTATAGAGGCCTTAATCTCAATTGCTGCCTTTTTCTGTGACATGATAGTTAATCTTCAACCCTGCCAACTAGTGGGAAATATCAACATCAAGGGGGTAGTGTCCCCTGATGGTAGCAGCTCCCGTGATTGTACTGCCCTCCTCTCATCCATTCCTGGCCGCTGGTAAGATCAAAATCAATGCTTCAGTTAATATTAATAGCAACGTGCTATTGTCTGGCTATTGTGATGTCCAGGTATCCAAACACTTGTGTTCAGTGCAACAAGAGATCTATGAGTTTAGTAGGAAGAAGCAGGTGGAGCGGTAAAAAAGCACAGGGCAGTATTTTATACTCTCCGCAGTGGTGAGTTTGGAGGCATGGAGGGCATTTCATCGGGTGTGATGGTGATGGGTGCCATCTTTCCACCTCCACCTCAACTAAATCTTGTGTAGGTTTCGTGTTGTCTTCCAGGGCGGGCCCATTATTCAAAGACACTCTCGGGGTCCCGGTCCAGTGGAAGGCCTGCCAATGACCTGTTAAATACCTGATCGGCGTATAATACTGGCAGGCTTTCCTGGAGGAGGCAGCTCAGGGGCAGGATTCTCCATCCCGCTGCACCCGTTTTGTGGTGCAGCGCACCTGCACCGGCAGCGAGATCCTCTGTTCCGGCAGCCGGCTAATGGGGATTCCCATTGTGGTCATCTCACACTGTCGGGAAACCCACGGGCGTGGGTGCGCTGCCAGCGAAGCAGAGGGTCCCACCAGTGGATAATCCCACAGCAGGTCTCTCGTTGATTCCCCAGCTGGTGGACAATGTCATGATATGCACTCATGCACATAATGAGATACAGACAGGCAGTGACAGACACCCAGTACAGCCAATCAACTCACAGGACAGAACACAACCAATCACCAGGCAGAACACTAGAAGGTGGTCTCTCACTACAAAACACACAAGGCATCAACACTCTGCCTCTTTCCGCTGGTGATAACTGTAGGGACAGTCAGGGTGTATATATCAGTTAGCACCTTCTACACGTGGCTCAGAGCTAGTCTGGTCTGGTTAGTTATAGTAAGCATGCTTAGATTAGCAGAGTGTCAAACCCACAGCGAACTGTGTGCACTGCTTAACAAGTTCAATAAAGCGTATTGAATGAACACCAAAGCTTGGAGTCTATTTTCATGTACAACTGCATCCAGTTGCAGTCCGTGTTACCCCAGGGTGATTAACACGACAGACAAGACCCCTGTCACCTCCATAACCCCCCCCCCCCCCCCCACAGAAACCAAGGGGCTTTTCGGAACTAGCCCATTTCACAGTGTATGATGGAAGGACGGAGAAATGGTGAAGTGAATATTGATATACTATTTTTTAAATTTTATCATCTACGTATATAGATGCCTATTCCATAGGAATAGTTTTCCTGGAATACAAATGGTCAGGATTGGAAGAGATTAACGATTACTCTGGAGGCTGTTTAGCTTATATAGTGCACAAAGATTAGGAAATATGTGTTTTCAAAATATATATATTGGCACCGGTGATGGCATAAAAATATAAAAGCCTTTAAAAATTAAATTTTAAAGCTTGCATGAAATATGAATAGAATACATCATGGCCTGCAGTCAGATGGGATAAAATCCTTCACCTGAGAGGCCGACCATAATTCAGTCATAGTTTAATTACTCAGGATTTATCTGGTCAGATTAATTTGTGGAGATATTTATTTTCCATGTATGTCCTCCTCGAGTAAAGGGTACCCAATGTTTCTTTATATTGGTATGTGCTGTCGTTTTACATTGCAGCTTATGTGATGGAACATGAATCCAGGTCTTAAAACACAAAGGTTACACAAAAATCTAAATCCATGAACACATTGGGAACTCACATTTATTTTATCGTAGCTCCTTATGGTGTGTCTTCAATTATAATTAGCCTAAAATATGCACAGGGATATTTCCATCTGCACTTAACACATTCATGACTTTGCTCATTTTAATTGAGGTGATTACCCATTCAAAATCAGATTAGCACCTTACTTTAAAATAGCAAGGAAAGCAATTTCATACCAATGGATTAAGTATTTGTCAGTTAATATTGCAGTATTCAGTACGTAAGGGTTACATTCCTGAACTGAAAGGATGCTTGACTACTATGAAGTCATGCACAAATGTTCCCTACACTGACAGAATGGCCTTCAAAGCGGTTTGGAATCAGAGAAACCAGTGGATCGAAGTAATTAAAATTGCTTCCTGCGAGTTTTCCTCATGCACACAGAGAGCAATGGGAACAGTTGGGTGTGAAATGAAGGGTGAAATGATCCCATCTGGGCTACATCCTCTCATGGGAGCAAGAACGTGGAGTGTTTGCCGCTGCAACGGCCAACGGGAAACCTCGCACTATCTTCCAGCCCTCACCTCATTAATAATGTGCCTCGGGTTTTAGCACCAGATTTCATGGCAGGTCAGGTATGGTGGCGTGATTCCCCCCATCCTATCTGGGTGCCACATTGAAAAGATGCAGAATTACCCATGTGGCGGAGAATCTTGCGCAAGCAAACAACAGGAGCAGTGCCCACATTGTGATGCTCCAGTCCCCCTGTGGCGGCAGCATCGAGGATGCAAATCGGTCTTTTGAATCTATTTTGCACCCTATTAACAGACTGGACGCTGGATTCTCCATACCTCCATGATGCTCAAGCACTCTAGGCCAGGAATCACGTGGGCGTGGATTGATGCAAGTATTTGCCAGTGTGGTCCTGATGCAATGGACCTTGTGGTGGGCCAACAGGATAAGCATTTAACGAAGGTGCACCCAAAGTCCATTGGAGAGCCCCCTCCCCCTGCAATGCAAATCCTGGCCACTCCACCCCCCAACTCTGCCAGAGACCCCCATTAGAACCCCCATCAGAGACCTCCATCAGATACCCCTCCATCAGAGACATACATCAGAACCCCTATCAGACCCCATATCAGGGACCACTATCAAAGCAGTTAAGTGCTTTCTACTGAGAAAAAAAGGAAGTGAAAGCACTTAGCTCCTAGATGTCAATTAACATTGTGGCTAGATTCAAAGCAGGGTACTTGAATTGCAATCAAGCATGAAGGGAAATGAAAATATATAATCCAGACATCTGGCTGTCTGGAACCAATAACCCTGTCAATTACAGCCTACTAAAAGCTATTCCTTTTTGAAAGTGAATAGAAGCCTTGCAGATCAAAGGATCTGAGGGGGTATAAAGTCTCTTTATGTTGTCTTGGCTTTCTATGAAGTAAAAACTGTTTTTTGTACACCTCTGAGCAGGTGTAAGGGGCAGGTAAGTGAAAAAGCAATGATTTTCACTGCTCCTGCATGGACTTCTCTTTATTTCCAGGCAGGGGTGACTGATGGGGGGTGGTCTCTGATATGGGAGGGGTGTCTGATGGGGGGTTCTCTAACATAGGGGGATCTCTGATGGGGATTTGATGGAGGTATCTGGTGGGGGTCTCTGCCAGGGGTCTCTGCTGGGGTGTGTCTGGTGGGGAATTCTTTTGGGGGGTCTTTGATATGGGGTCACTGACATTGGAGGTCTCTGATTGGGGGTCTTATGGGGGGCTTGATTGGGGGGTCTGATGAGCATCTGATGGGGTAACTGATGGGCTTTTCTAATTTGTGAGTCTAATGGGGGGGTCTGATGGGGGTCTCTGATCGGGGTTTCTGGTGGGGGTATCTGATGCGGGGGTCTGATGGGTGTCTGTTGGGGGTCTCTGATGGGTGGTCTCTGTTATGGTGGTCCGATGGGGAGGTCTCTGATGTAGGAGCCAGATGAGGGATTCTTATGGGGGTCTGATGGGGGTCTCTGATATGAGGGCTCTGATGGAAGACTCTGATGGGGGTCTCTGATATAGGGGACTGATGGGGGTCTCTGATATAGGGGCTCTGATGGGGAATTCTTATGGGGGTCTCTGAAATGGGTGTCTGATGGGGGTCTCTGATGGGGTCTCTGATCTCTGTGTGTCATGAGGTGTATGATGGGGTCTGATGGGGGGATCAGAAGGGGGTCTTTGATGGGGGTCTTTGATGGCGGGTCTCTGATATGGGGGTCTGATTAGGGTCTCTGCTTGAGGGTCTTTGATGGGGGTCTCTGCTATGGGGTCTGACATGGGGTCTCTGATGGGAATCACTGACGGCGTTCTCATTTATGATGGTCTGATTGGGGATATATTGTGGGTTATCTGATGGGGAGTATCCGATGGCCGTCTGATGGTGTGGGGTTGGGTCACCTTCATGCATACGTGCTGTTGGGAGTGAACCAGCTATTTTTGTGTTGAAGTGTAGGAGTAGGTCCTTTCTTGTAAGTTTGGTGGGCAGGATTTGCATTGTGGAGGGAAGGAGTTGGCCACGGGATCTCGGAACGGAATTTCTTGAGCTCCCCGCCATGCATAAATTTGTACGGCAAGGGAGATTGAATCACTTGGGGGCGCTGCTCCTGGTTCCAGCGCAAAGCAGGAGCAATTCACTTCCAGCGGGTTGACAAGGAAGAATCCTGCCCTAAATCTGGGAAAGGTGATCTTGGAAAATTTGCTATCAATTGCAAATTAACAATGGTCTGAATTTTACCTGCCCTCAGGAATGAAGGAGGGCAGACCAAGACAGTAGCAAAGGAGGAGTTAAGGGGAGATAGGCGGGAGAGATGAAAAGGGGAGAAACAAAAGCCCCAATTTTGCCATCTTTTGGCATGGTGTCATCTCAGGCGGGAAAGGCGAAGTGTATTCCGCTGGCTGCACTGCCAGCTTTTCCAGCCATAAAGATCGGGGCGCTGACTTGAAAGGGTGTCTCGATTTAATAAAAATTAAAATGGAACCCACCTCCAACACCACAGAACTCCCCGGCACCTCTCCCATGGAATCACCAGACCTACCTTCTCCCCCGGCAACCCGCCCACGGAACCCTCTGGTACCTTCCCCATGGAACAATCCCCTCACACTCCGGCCCGACAGAACACCCCCTCCCCCACCTCACACTGCCCCCAGGAAGCAGTGCTTTGGCAGTGCCATGGGGCATGCCAGGGTTCTGCCAGGAATATCCCCTCCACCCCGCCTCCCAGGGACTTTATTTACTGGTGCAATTCCGGGGGTATCTGCTCGCCACGTGCAAGTTGGAGGCACCTGTCCTGATTCACTTCGCCGTGAATGGACAAGTTAACCTGCGGGGACTATCAGGCGTAAAATTCATGACATGCATAATTAAATAAATGCAAATGGAGATCCTGGGCGGGATTCTCCGTTCGCCGACGGCAAAATCGGGAAAGGCAATTGGGCGGAGAATCGGTTCCAACCCCGCAATCACGGCAGGTGCCGATTTCACGCCAAATTGCAATGCTACAGCGGCGTCAATGAAGTCCGGAACGCACGTAGAGTAAACACTGTTTGCATAACATTAAATGGCCCGACACGGTTTTCCCCGAGGCCTCCGCGATTCTCTGCCACAGATGGGTCAAGTTCCCAATGGCAAGGTTCACTTGTGCTTTTAATATTTATGAAACCGGTGTGGTGACTGCTGAGGGAGAGAGAGGGTATGGGAAGTGTCCAACATTGCCATAGTTTGCTGACATTTGTGCCGCTGGCCGGGGGCTTCTGCCGGAGCCAGGGGGAGTTGTGGGGGGTGGCCAGGAGGTGGGCTGTGGGGTCGGGGTGGCCGGGCATGGAACACTGTTGCCGCAGCCTGCAAAGCAGCCATGCAGCTGCGCACACCACTAACAGCCCACTTTGAACTTAGTGCCATGGGCCGTATAGGTGTCCCCCCCGGGCCACCCCCTTGGATGCCCTCTGGCTCCAGCTTTGTATGGGAAGTGCTCCAGCACAACCAGTGGCGTCTTTTTGGCTGGGATAAGTGTGTGTGGGGAGTGTAATGTGTATGTGCGGCTGCAACTCGTCAACCTCCCGAGTGTCAATCACGGACCTGGCGAATCCGGCACCATTTTTTATTGGAATCGCTTGTGTTCCACGCGACACCGGTGCTAATGGATTCTGCGTTGGAGTCAACACATGCCGGGTCGGAGAATCCTTGGGTGGGTGGCGTGAATCCCGCCCCTCCACTCTGACGCTGGCTGCCGTATTCTCCAGCGCCAGTTTTCGGGCTGGGGCGGGGATCACACCACGCCGGTCGGGGGCGTTGGCAGCGGCCCCCCCGAATATTCTCCGGGCCCCGATGGGCCGAGCGGCCGTCGGTTTCTGGCCGCTCCCGCCGCCGTGGATTGGCCACACGGTGGGACCTGGCTGGTAGGCTGTCTGATGCGGTCCTCGGGGGGGCACGGGGGGATCTGGCCCCTGGGGGGGGCCCCACGGTGGCCTGGCCCACGATCGGGGCCCACTGATCTGCGGGCGGGTCTGTGCTGTGGGGGCACTTCTTCCTTCCGTGCTGGCCACTGTAGGGCTCCGCAGTGGCCAGCGCGGAGAAGGCATCCCCCTGCGCATGCGCTAGAATACGTCGGCCGGTCTACGCATGTGTGCAACCACGCCGGTGGTTCTGCACATGCGCTAACTCGCGTCTGTCCTTCAGTGCCAGATGAGGCGGCGCCCATCACTCTGGCGCCGGCCTAGCCCCCGGAAGTGCGGAGAATTCCGCAACTCGGGGAGGACTCGGGGAGGACTTGGGCAGCACGGTAGCATTGTGGATAGCAGGTTCGATTCCGGCTTGGGTAACTGCCTGTGCGGAGTCTGCACATCCTCCCCGTGTGTGCGTGGGTTTCCTCCGGGTGCTCCGGTTTCCTCCCACAGTCCAAAGATGTGCGGGTTAGGTGGATTGGCCATGATAAATTGCCCATAGTGTCCAAAATTGCCCTTAGTGTTGGGTGGGGTTACTGGGTTATGGGGATAGGGTGGAGGTGTTGACCTTGGGTAGGGTGCTCTTTCCAAGAGCCGGTGCAGACTCGATGGGCCGAATGGCCTCCTTCTGCACTGTAAATTCTATGATTTTATGACTCGTCGCCGGAGTGGTTTGCGCCGATTTTTATGCCGACATCGGGCCATTGCGGGGATTCAGAAGAATCTCGCCCTTAGTCTCAAAAATGGAGAATCCACCCCTGACTTTTAAAATCAGGATACCAATTATGTCATCTGTGGGGGGGGGGTGCAATCCCGTTGGTGTAAAAGTCATTTTGGGACTCCTGCTTGATCCTCCATCATTCCCCTATCACCATCCCACCCCCAAAATCAGGAACAGAAAATCCCCAGATAGTGGCTACAGAAATAGGCACATTTCTCGCGAAGAACATTTTTTTTTAATTTAGAATTTTGAGATTGTAGAATCCCTACCGTGTAAAAGGAAGACATTTGGCCCATCAAGTCTGCACCGATCCTCTGAAAGAACACCTGATGTAGGTCCACTCACCCACCCCATCTCTGCACTACCTAACCTACATATCTTTGGACACTAAGGGGCAATTTCTTTTTTATCATGGCCACATGAGGAGTTGTCAGCAACCGTACATGAGGAGTCCAACTGCCTGTGGAGCAGGAGGCAGTGTCTGCTATGCGTGCTACCCAGGTCAACACTGCATGGGTGACATCCGCAGTGGTGGACTTAGGGGTGAAGGTAGCGGCCATGGGTCAAGATGTCCAAAGCTGAGGGCACTCTGTGCCGGCAGTGCCCTGCCACAAGCAGCTATGTACCAGGGCAACCTCGACAGTGCAGCGATGCTCCAGAACTTGGCCCATTCACAACGGGTCATGGCTGCAGGCGTCAACGCATTGCCCATCACAGAGGGACATGGCACAGTCTCAGCGGGAGGTAACCCAGTCCCTGTCCTCCATGGCTCCAAGCATTGAGACTCGGGTCGAGACAAAGGTGGGTCTCCAGGAGCTCACTCCAGTCGCAGCCCCATCTCCAGGAATAGCCTCAGGGCACGTGCCGGTGACTCCCACAGGGGAGGTGCCCCAGAACATCCATGCCTCGGACTGCCACCCTCCTGTCCCTGCCATATCTGATGGGCAATGGCCAGACTAGGGAGGCACCATGCCACCTGGGATGCCCGAGTGTCTGCCCAGAACTCCAGAATGTTCGACACCAGTTAAGTTGACATGGGTGCAGCACACAGGATAGTTTTAGGAGCTATGGCACAAAATTGTGCATACATGTTCACCTGTTTACAATAAATACCTGTTCACAAACGTTTCAACCTGCCTCGGTGCTCTGTCAGAAGGGTGTGAGGGGTTGGCTGGGCTGGCTGCAGAGGGAGTGGGAGGGGTGGATGGGCAGCCATTGCAGATGGGCATGGACCAGGGACCCCAGGTCAGCCACCGCGCTCTGCCCCAGTACCCAGCCTCACTCCCATCCCTCTCCACCCCATACAACCTCCCCCCCACTCGGCGCCTGGAAGGACACCGCATTGAAAATGGTCAGGGTGACAGTCACCTTGATGGCCACTGGCACTGGCTGTCCTTCTCCATACTCCTGCACACCAAGTGCGCCACAATCTGGAGGATATGCCATACTGTTCCCCTGCTCAGCTGGAGTCTTTCGCGGCTGCCATTACACATGAGGCCGATTGAGGGGCCTCCTTCCCACCTCCTCGGCCTGTTGGGCAGCTGACTCCCCATCCTCACAGCTGGCTCCTGTTCCTATAGTACTGCTGCAGAGTCCTCCCCGAGCAGCTACAGCTCGTTTCGCCTCAGTGCATCCCCCATGGCAACCATTCCTCGTTGGATTCCGAAATCCATTGGCTGCAGGTGTGAATGCTGACATATTAGCATGGTGCGTAATCCTGTGCCCAACTAGGTTCAACGGGCTACACAGTGGCCCCACCCACTTTGTCTCCCTCCCTGACCTCCTCCTCCTCCAGCCCCACCCCCATTCTCCCTGGCACTCTGCCCTCCACAATGTATTGCTGCCCTGTCCGTGCCCTGCACCGCGGGGTCCTCTGAGCTTGATGGTGAGGGGTTTGGAGGTGAGCCGGTAGGGTGGGTACCACAAGTCACAGTGAGCAGTCAGTGGGGTGCGCAGCAGGATGGCAGTCTGGGTCACCCCGATATCACAGCCTATCCCCTGATTATCCCCACTACCCGCAACCCTGGCAAAAAGGGAGCAGAGCAGAACCAGTTGGTGGCAAGGGCACCTACATCCTCTAGACCCTAGGGAAGAGATAATGCATTATGGCTTCAGCTGTAACAAAGCCAGTTGCATTCGGTGTTGTCAAGAACAATCAGGATGACAATATGTTCCTGCCTTATGTCCCTTACTCTACCCATCTCATCCTGTTGTCTGCCATAAAGTGTAAGTGGCAGACGCTACAAAAATTTACCTTGTGCTTTCCACCCCACCCTTTCTCTAACGAAAACCCTCTCCTTCAGATTTCCTGTTTTCACTTACCCAAGCACTTCCAGCTACTCAGTTAGTGTACTCAAGGGGAAGGGAGAACTTTACCATATCACTGATAAAGAAGGACCATCACAGATAAGGTACAATTCATCTGCCAGTTCACTGGAGATCAAGGCAGCACACAAGGTCGACTACAGATAACAAGATAAGAACTTTGATGAGGTGCCATGCAGGCGAACACTGAAGGTATTGCTCACTGAGATGTTGGCACACTGACTGGCATGTCAGACAGCCTCTTGTCAGTGCCAAGGAGAGTGCAGGAGGTTGGCTCCAACACTAACAGAGGAAATTGTGCAGAGCCTGAATCCCAATCCATTCCACTGTGGCCAACTCCATGTCTGCATCTGTGGATGTCACCATGATGCAGCATCTATGAAATTAAATGAAAATCGCTTATTGTCACAAGTGGGCTTCAAATGAAGTTCCTGTGAAAAGCCTCTAGTCGCCACATTCCGGTGCCTGTTCGGGGAGGCTGGTACGGGAATTGAACCGTGCTGCTGGCCTGCCTTGGTCTGCTTTAAAAGCCAGCTATTTAGCCCAGTGTGCTAAACCAGTCCCCTCTAGTGTTTTCTATCTTCGTTTCTGGTACAGCCCAGGTGTGCAAACCCCCAACATTTCAGTGTAAGATCAAACTAAGCTCATGGGATCCATATTTGCTGTCCTGCAAACTTCTGTGTTGAAAGGGGCATGTAGACTCTTGCGGCAGTGCAGCAATCGGCCCTCCGGTAGAATACTAATTTTGCTGAATTTCCATTTGAGAGACAGTGGCATATTCAGCAGAGGCCTGTTTCGTCACCCCTGCCAAGTTGTCCAAGAGTCTGAAGTCCGCCTTTTAGGGTCAGAACTTCTCAAGGGCAAAATGCAAGGCCATCTGTAGTTTTCACCAGTCATGTTGCAGCAATGGGGTAAGATTGCTTGGGAGTGCTACGACAGGAGCACGAGGCAGTGGCACCCACAAGACATGTACCTAGGGGATGCATCAGTGAATAACTCTGTTTTTGTTTGTATAAGTGGATGTCTCTTTTTCAAACTGTTTTGGAAAGGTATTTGTTGTGACTTTTATTGTCGGATCTTAGCCAAGGAGAAGCTGGAATAGGGTGGCCTAGATTGGTGGTGAGGTGGGGAATAGTAGAGTCATGGTGGTGAAGGGATATTCCCGTCAAGGAAGCAAAATCGGAAGAAGCATCCGAGACAGCCTGTCTGGAGTGAAGAGGTCCTCCCTTCCTCCTCTTCCCCGTCATCCTGAAGTGGCCTTCAGAATCCTGGTGGCAAAGGCCTGATGATGAAAATGTTGTGGAGGACACAGCATTCTCCCACAAATTTGGGGACAACTCTCTTGCATATATTCAAACATTCCAGGTGTTGCTTGAGAATGCTGATGATCTGCTCTGGGATGTTTCTGGCAGCAGCATGGCTTTCATTATGTGGACAGTGGAGGGAGGTCATCAGCCAGGTGCAGAGGGGGGTATTCTTGGTCTCCAATATCAGTCCAATATCATCTTGGAAGTCCAGAAATGGCGAGAATGTCAGACTACCTCAGGATGAAGGCATCGTGTCTACTGCATGATAACAGGCATGCTTCAACATAATGGTTTGTGCATGATTGCACACCAGCTGCACATTGTAGGTGGAATGGTAGCCCTCGTTATTTCTGGGCTACCATTCCACCTACAATGTGCAGCTGGTGTGCAATCATGCACAAACCGTTATGTTGAAGCATGCCCTCGTTATTTCTGTACCTCTCCCTGATGGCCCATGTAACATGCAGGTCAAATCACATGTGTGCAGTTGATGCCTCCCTCCTCCATCGGCGATCCCACAATCCTGTAAAATCCATGTGCCCTCTCATCGTGCCTCTCTCATCCTGCCTCGCCCATCCTGCCTCCCTTTGCTTGAAGTGAACAAGGTGAAATCACCTCATTACATAGAGCACCTCCATGATCTCCTGTATGCAACCAAGGGCTGTGCACTGGGAGAGGTTTGAAGTATCTACTACGCCCAGCTGGAAAAACCAATAGGAGTGTAAAATGGCAGTGCTGTCCTCATACTGTGATGTAAGTTGCAGGTCAGTGAGAAAGAGAACCTGCGGCCACCTCCTGTTGATTCTGAACCACTCCAGGTATTGCTCCTCGGTGGTGTAGAAATATGAGAAATGGTGATTCAAACTTGTGGTGGGTGGAACCTGCCTCCCGTTCTTTCTCTCGCTTCACAGAGCTTTCTCTCTCTGCAGCTCCTGCTCCATTTGCTGATCACAAGGTGGACCCAGAGGCAACTGTAGACCGCCTGGTAGGTTTGCAGTTGACCAAATTCACGGCCAGCCCTGAATGAATGCACCTCCTATAGACTTCACCACAGCAGAAAGTAAGTCAAACAAACCCTGGGTGGCTGATTCAGAGGGGAGATATTAGCAGTAGTGTTCAATAGACCTACAAGGTCCAAATTTCAGAAAAGTTTCTCCAATCAGCCAGGAATGGCTATTTAACAATACGGTCTGAGCTCTCCTGACACTGTCAGTGCACGCACGGCATGTTTGCACTCACACCGCTCCTGGCATGGGGGTGCTGTGATGTCGACACCAGAAGTGATCGGAAAGACAGTGCTCGCCTTTTACAAACTTCGGCACTTCGATACCGACTGCTTATAACAGGCCAATTGGGCAGCCTCAGCCTCTTTGTAAAACATAACCTTTTCATTCTATTTATCCTTCCCAAAGTTTCTCCTTTATGAACAATTTTATCTGTGCAGCTGACCTTTTCAAAAGAATTCTCAATAAAAAAAGATATTTGAAAGGTAAGACCAGAATTTTTATAGAAGAATATGAACAAATAAAAAATCCCCAGTTTTTCTGATGGTCCAGTAGGCAATTGTAATTATCCGGCACTCAGACAGGCATGTCAGAAAGGAACCCAATTTGATCTCTGCTTTGTGTTGATCCCCCAAATCTTGCAGCATTACAGTGAGAGCATAAAATAAGCACTCAGGATCCTCTCCCCTTCTGAAATTAGGAGAAGGAAAATCATCCGGTACAGCTCCCCTTGATTGTTGTCTCGTCAACTCTGCTTGAAGGTGCATATTGGGTCCACAGAGGAGTCCAGACGAGAGTTTTAAAGAACCTGGTTATTTATTGTATGAATAACTATTTACACGTTGTGCACAGGTCCAGTCGGGACTTCTCTGCTCGGCTCCCTCTCGGGCTGAACTTTTATACATAGTGTCCATAGCTCCTCTTCGACGGGGAAACTCGTACTCAACGAGACTCACAGGGAGACTAATTGGTCTGACCCCATAGATCTTGTGCGGGTTATAACAGTGCACTCTGTGTGAGTTATCAGGTGAGGTCAAAAATGGGGTTGGCTGTAATGCCTCCACTGGTGAATATCCCATCTATGCTTGTGGCCTGGATCCACAATTGACATTTAGACACTTGAGTGATGTGCCAAGGACACATGCTGAGCCTGAATCGGCACCTTAAGGAAAGGAGATGGGGAGAACAAATAAAAGCGTTGCGAAAATTAGCGTTTGATTCTTATCTATTCAATTAAAAAAACGTATCACTTAGTATCCAATCCACTATCTATTCAATATATAGAAATGGCATGAAATGACCTAATTAATGGGATGCTGGCTTGCTCAAGGCAGTTTCACAGCAGTTTGACAATTTTTAAGCTAAGTACTCTTATTAATGAAAATGACCAGCTTAATTTCTCCAAATGGTAGGAGGGAATAACAATTTTCAGGCTACCCCGTGTAGTCTTTGTGATATATCTTAACTATTCAGGTCATATTAACTCACTTTTCAGGTACTTTTCCCAGCACATGGCTCCCATGATGGGCAAGCTAATGGGGCTCAAGGTAGACAAGTCTCCTGGCCCTGATGGAATGCATCCCAGAGTGCTAAAAGAGATGGCTAGGGAAATTGCAAATGCACTAGTGATAATTTACCAAAATTCACTAGACTCTGGGGTGGTCCCGGCGGATTGGAAATTAGCAAACGTGACACCACTGTTTAAAAAAGGAGGTAGGCAGAAAGCGGATAATTATAGGCCAGTGAGCTTAACTTCGGTAGTAGGGAAGATGCTGGAATCTATCATCAAGGAAGAAATAGCGAGGCACCTGGATGGAAATTGTCCCATTGGGCAGACGCAGCATGGGTTCATAAAGGGCAGGTCGTGCCTAACTAATTTAGTGGAATGTTTTGAGGACCTTACCAGTGCGGGAGATAACGGGGAGCCAATGGATGTGGTATATATGGATTTCCAGAAAGCCTTTGACAAGGTGCCACACAAAAGGTTGCTGCATAAGATAAAGATGCATGGCATTAAGGGGAAAGTAGTAGCATGGATAGAGGATTGGTTAATTAATAGAAAGCAAAGAATGGGGATTAATGGGTGTTTCTCTGGTTGGCAATCAGTAGCTAGTGGTGTCCCTCAGGGATCAGTGTTGGGCCCACAATTGTTCACAATTTACATAGATGATTTGGAGTTGGGGACCAAGGGCAATGTGTCCAAGTTTGCAGACGACACTAATATGAGTGGTAAAGCAAAAAGTGCAGAGGATACTGGAAGTCTACAGAGGGATTTGGATAGGCTAAGTGAATGGGCTAGGGTCTGGCAGATGGAATACAATGTTGACAAATGTGAGGTTATCCATTTTGGTAGGAATAACAGCAAAAGGGATTATTATTTAAATGATAAAATGTTAAAACATGCTGCTGTGCAGAGAGATCTGGGTGTGCTAGTGCATGAGTCGCAAAAAGTTGGTTTACAGGTGCAACAGGTGATTAAGAAGGCAAATGGAATTTTGTCCTTCATTGCTAGAGGGATGGAGTTTAAGACTAGGGAGGTTATGCTGCAATTTTATAAGGTGTTAGTGAGGCCACACCTGGAGTATTGTGTTCAGTTTTGGTCTCCTTACTTGAGAAAGGACGTACTGGCACTGGAGGGTGTGCAGAGGAGATTCACTAGGTTAATCCCAGAGCTGAAGGGGTTGGATTACGAGGAGAGGTTGAGTAGACTGGGACTGTACTCGTTGGAATTTAGAAAGATGAGGGGGGATCTTATAGAAACATATAAAATTATGAAGGGAATAGATAGGATAGATGCGGGCAGGTTGTTTCCACTGGCGGGTGAAAGCAGAACTAGGGGGCATAGCCTCAAAATAAGGGGAAGTAGATTTAGGACTGAGTTTAGGAGGAACTTCTTCACCCAAAGGGTTGTGAATCTATGGAATTCCTTGCCCAGTGAAGCAGTAGAGGCTACTTCATTAAATGTTTTTAAGATAAAGATAGATAGTTTTTTTGAAGAATAAAGGGATTAAGGGTTATGGTGTTCGGGCCAGAAAGTGGAGCTGAGTCCACAAAAGATCAGCCATGATCTCATTGAATGGTGGAGCAGGCTCGAGGGGCCAGATGACCTACTCCTGCTCCTAGTTTTTATGTTCTTATGTGTATTGCAATGTCCTGCCTATGTTTACCACTGCTCTGCTGCCATTTGAAAGCGCTTGTACTGAGATAATTAGATAGTGTTGAGAGAATTTCTATGAAATTGCTGGCTTGTGTTTATGCATGAGAACAATATCAAGGATTAACCCCTTTTAACTGTGTAAAGTTCCATCATTGTTTCCCTATTTGCGGTGAAATGAATTCACAGCGGCTTACTTAGGCAATTATTTCTCCCGAGCCATCGTTGTGTTTCACATACGTCAAACGGTTGCCTCAATTTGCTCCATTTATTTCTTGAATTCCAACAAAAGAAATTTGGGAGGCCACTGTTTCCTGTGTTTAGGTTAAGTCTTACATCTCCCTTCTCAAATTCCTTTAAAACAGAAATTAGTTTCTCTGAGATTCAACTTCGCAGAATCACCAGGAACCTGCCTGACAGCATCTGAAATATTGCATTTCATGTTCACCTGGTGAATGTGAACAGAATTTAGCAAAACCCTTGATTAGAATGGCACTTGTGCAGATGATTAAGAACAAGGGAAATAATCACAGCCCCATCACTTGACATCTTCAAGACCCAACTTCAGAATATTTCCATTTGTAAATTAAAATTATCAGGGCTACCATCTCAGTTGGTCACAGCGGGTTTAGCTTGCTAGTGCTACCCATATAAATGTTGGTGGAATATAGCTATTAGTCTGAGATGCTGACATAACTGGAGCAGAAGCAATGCCAGATTATATATGCCCTATATTGGAACTGCAGCATTGGACACTGGCTCAAATTTAAAATAAATTGAGAATGAAATTAAAATACATAAATCAATTCTTTGCATTCAGTATGCATTACTTTATTTACTTGGGGCAGCACGGTAGCACAAGTGGATAGCACTGTGGCTTCACAGCGCCAGGGTCCCAGATTCGATTCCCCGCTGGATCACTGTCAGTGCGGAGTCTGCACATTCTATCCCTGTCTGCGTGGGTTTCCTCCGGGTGCTCCGGTTTCCTCCCACAGTCCAAAGACGTGCAGGTTAGGTGGATTGGCCATGATGAATTGCCCTTTGTGACCAAAAAGGTTAGGAGGGGTTATTGGGTTACTAGGATAGGGTGGAAGTGAGGGCTTAAGTGGGTCGGTGCAGACTCGATGGGCCGAATGGCCTCCTTCTGCACTATATGTTCCATGTTCTATTGTTTTTTCTTTGCAGCCAACCTGTGTGTACTTGATGTATCTATTTTGTTCAAAGGATAATTGCACTGGAGATTAGAATTTCCAGCCGAGATTCTCTGGCCTCCCGTGTTTCTCAGCGGCGGGACGTGGCCAATCTTTGGCCGCGGGCGGCGCCTCTGTTCCCACTACTATTAATGGGGTTTCCCATTGATCAGTGATTCCACCCCACGCCTTCGGGAAACCCGCGATGGAGTGGTGCTAATGGCAGGACTGGAAGATCCTGCCAGCGTGAACAGCTGACAGATTTCGCCCTCCATTACCCCCGTCCATCCAGTCGTGCACAGTGCCGACACTTCACAGCTTGTAATTCCATAGTGCTTTACCACATCTCTCAGAAACTACTTGAATCATTGCATTAACAATAGTCTGAATTTGGAAGTGCAGTGAAGCAGCCCACCACCCGGAGAGCTGGGAGAAAGTTAATCGCAGTCGTTCTTGGAATCACGGACGGAATTCAATGCCAACCAGACAGTTGACTGCCTGCTGTTGGGGCTTCCTCTGCTTAAAGTGTGGAGGTCTGACCTTCAAGCTCTGCTGGCCAATCGGAGGGCAATAAGCACTTCTGCAAGAG
Source organism: Scyliorhinus torazame (assembly GCF_047496885.1). Classification (NCBI taxonomy): domain Eukaryota; kingdom Metazoa; phylum Chordata; class Chondrichthyes; order Carcharhiniformes; family Scyliorhinidae; genus Scyliorhinus; species Scyliorhinus torazame. The sequence goes on from NC_092711.1 coordinate 227,276,493, forward strand.
GTGGCCACTGCCAGATTTGAAACAGGCCTGGACAAGCTACCACGGAAGAGGCACCAAGAAGAGGCACCCACTTGGGCCCGTTAGGTAAGCTCCATCCTGCATCTCTCATGAGGATATTGGGTAAGACTTTCAGCGAGAACTCCCCCCACCCTCCTCCCCCACTCGTGTCAGCTTTTGCAGGGTGGCCTCACCGTGTGGTGTATGGCCCCTGCAGCAGCAGGATGAGGCTCTTAAGTGGCTATTAATTGGGTACTGAAGGGCATCAATGGGCCGAAGAGCAGGAAGGCCGATCTTGATCGTCAATTCATGATCAACTAACCCCTGTCTTTCCTCCTGATTCGACACAATGCCCATCCCCAGCATCCAGCCCATTTTCAAGGGAAAATTAAATTCTGCCCAAGAGGTTACTTTTTGTGTCTGTAACAATGTGAGATATTTGGTGCTGTTGGTTAAAAAAGACCTGATGGGAAATGTATCATAATATAGAAGATTTGTTATAGAAGATTCACCGAATTTACCATCAGGTCATCAGGCGAGGCCGGAAATGGGATGGCTGTAATGTCATTGAGCAAGCCACCTTAGAGTCAAAGTGACTCTACGTACTTCCCCTTTCTTAACTCCCTCATTGGTTTAAAACTGACATAAAGACAAAAGGAAGAATGTGAATCTGTAGGTCCACGGCACATATCAAATCTCCACCCCATAAGGATTAGCTACAATCTAGCACAGTAGCTAGTTGGAGTGATGGTGCAAGGATAGAATTCAAGATGTACTTGACAAGGAAAAGAAGACGTAACTACAGAGGAATAATTTTTTTTAAATGAAAATGTCTCTTAATGTCCTGCTGAGCTCCTTTTTTATAAAAAAGCCCACATTGTTTAATTTTGTTATTTTTGGTCTACCGCTGATGTTTTATCACATTACCCCTGATGTTTTCAGTACATTTTCTAGTACTTGCCATCGGCAACATTGTATCCTGAAGCTATTCACAGCACATTACTGTCTCAAACAGTCGCTATCATTTTAAATTAAAATTAGTCCCTGTGATGCTGCAGATTCCAGGGAGTAACAGAAGCAATTGTGAAGCAGGTTGAGAATTATTTTTTTTTAAAGAGAAAGATAAGGATAGGAAGAGATAAATTGGAGAAATCTAATTGAAGAAGCAAAGGCTTCATGGCAGCGAGATTCAGGAGAATCAGGAGGCAAGAGGTGAGGATCAAATAAAATACAGGAAAAGAGGGAAAAGATAATAAGATTAATGAAAGGCAGCTTCATGCTACTGCAGTAAATTGGCGCTGCAATACATTGTCACAGAATGGTAGGCTGCAGATTCACACTCCCCAGCATATCCCATTTGTTTCTACAAAAGGCTGCCGTGAATTAAAGAGAAAATCAGCAGGTGAATTATACATGGCTACTCTCGTGCGATTAACGACATTAGCAGAGACCTGACAAAGATATCACCACCCCAACCTTCAGTTGGTGAATGTTGCATCCTCTGGGGAACGTAAACCAAAGAGGTAACAGTATATGAGGAACGTTCTGAATCTGTGCATCGGGGAGTGGATTATCTAAATGATGAAAGAAAATCACACAGCGCCTGGGAGAGGAGGAGGCAGTGTGGATTCCCAATATACAAGACAGGGTCAAAAATATAGCAACGTGTAAAGAATCAAATCAGCCACACAGTAAGACGAGACAATGAGATCACTGCTGTCCAATGGAAATTGTCGGTTAACCAGAGATGAATTCACACTGACATTGTTTCAGCTAAATACAGCAATTTTAGTAGAAAATGCCCGCCCATGTTCACTCAACCTGTACTTCAAATGTATAGTTCCTTAACAGACTTACTTCCAGTTACTTCATTCACTGCAAAAGGTTGTCCTCTTTCTCTTTTTGCCAAAGTTTGGAGTTCTGGAATGATCCACGCACAACTTAGTGTCGCTTCAAAGTTTTTTATTGTGTATTTGTCAATGGTATTTTATGCTGTTTGTTGTTATTGTTGTCTAAAGAAGCGGTTGATAGATATCGGGCAGGGTTTACCGGCTGTTCACGCCGGCAGGATATTCCGGTCCCACGACAGTGCACGGGTTTCCTGGCGATGAGGGGTGCAACGGGAAATCCTGTTGACAACGCAGGACCAGTAAATCCTGCTAGTGGGCCAGCTCATCTGCTGAAAAACACGCAGCAGGTTGGTCGGTATATCCTGCGCTATAGAGCCTGAACAGCAACTGTTTATTGCAGAACATAACTTTGTGCAAATATACAAGACAATAGACTTCTTCACTCCAAGCCATAAGCTTCCTCCACTCACACTACTACCAGGCTTCTACTTTCTTTAAATTCATTCTTGGGATGTGGCCAGCATTTCTGCACTGTCGATTCTATGATCCCTAATTGCCCTTGAACTGAGTGGCTTGCCGGGCCATTTCAAAAGGGTGTCCTTAAGAGTCAACCACATCGCTGTGTGGTTCTGGAGTCACATGTAGACCAGACTTGGTAAGGATGGCAGATTTCCCTTCCTGAACAACATTAGTGAACCAGATGGGTTTTTACAACAATCGGCAATGGTTTCATGGGGCGAAATTCTCCGGTATCGGCGCGATGTCTGCCGACCGGCGCCAAAAATGGCACAAATCAGTCGGGCATCGCGCCGCCCCAAAGGTGCGGAATCCTCCGCATCTTGGGGGGCTGAGCCCTAACGTTGAGGAGCTAGGCACGCGCCGGACTGATTTCCGCCCTGCCAACTTTAAAAGGAGAAGCAACTGTAACAGAAAAGAATGCCAAAGAAATGGAGAATATTAACAATTAAGAGAGAGAGGGGAAAAGCCCCAGAACATAAGAAATATGAGCAGGCGAAGTCCCTCGAGCCTGTCTGCCATGCAATATGATTATGGCTGATCTCCTCTCGGCCTCAACTCCACTTTCCTGTCCATTCCCCATAATGCTTTGGCCCATTGCTCATTAAAAATCTGTCTATCTCTTCCTTAAGCTTACACAATGTCCCAGCAATCACCGCACTCTGGGGCAATGAATTCCACAGATTCACGATCCTTTGAGGGAAGTAATTTCTCCTCATCTCTGTTTTAAATCTGCTCCCTATTATCCTAAATCTATAACCTCTTGTTCTAGATTGACACTCAAGAGGAAGCATCCGTTCTACGTCTACGTTGTCAATACCTTTTATCATCTTACACACCTCAATTAGATCTTCTCGCATTCTTCTGAACTCGAGAGATTATAGACCAGATAACTGAAAAAAAAGACTGTAAAATAAAGAGACCTGGCAGGATAAATGGCAAGGAGAGATTGAACATACGATAAGGTTACATTGCACATTTAGCATTCATGTTTAATGCAATTTTTTATGAATGCAATTCATTAAAATCCTTTAACAGTTGAGTAGTATTCAAGAAACAGTTATAAGAAGCAACATAGCTCAGAATCATTAATAAATAGTAAGCGTGTAATTTGGGTACCAACCTCACTCCACAGACAATTAATTCTGTGCAGTGCAATGTATTGCCTTGCAGGTGACAGGTATATCTTTCATACAGCAGGCCGCACTTAAGTTCCAGAGGCAGATGGGAAGCGCCATTCACTGTTAGCTGAGACCTTTTTATCTCCCATGGAGCAGATGCCTGCGGTTTAACCTAACTGCCATGTGACCTCTGCATTATCCAGTGGCTGCAGGGTATGAACAAACCTTTGCAAGCACGCCCCTCCTTGAGTTCCCAAACATTGGACACGACAGGTGAAGGAAGAATCAAACCATCCCTCTGGTTAGCAGATGTGCATGAAAATGAAAATCGCTTATTGTCACAAGTAGGCTTCAAATGAAGTTACTGTGAAAAGCCCCTAGTCGCCACATTCCAGCGCCTGTTCGGGGAGGCTGGTACGGGAATTGAACCGTGCTGCTGGCCTGCCTCGGTCTGCTTTAAAAGCCAGCTCTTTAGCCCTGTGCTAAACCAGCCCCAGCATCTTCCCAGCACTGAGTTGAAGAGGGCACACATACCCTGAGAGAAGCTGACTTCATCATCATCTGAAAATGGAATATACATCCTGGCAACTAGCAATAATTATCCTGTCAATATTTTAGTGCAAATAATTTCTTACCCGTGATGCTCAATATTTAAATTCAATGCTTTGTTCAATGTTAGGTGTTAGTATTCTGAATATGAATCAACAGATTAAAGGGGCATTGTTAATATATTCAGATAATCTGTCTGGAACAATCACAAATAATCTGCTTTGAATTGTTCCATTCAAAGATAATTTCACTAGCAGGATAAATTCACGCTGCGCCAGATGCCTGCAGCGCAAATGGTGTCATTTATTTGTCAAATACAAAGGTGTTCGTACTCTCTCTTTGAGATATAAAACTAATAAAATACATTGCACGTGATTCAATGGAAACAAAATCTATGCCCGGTTTAGTGGGGTGTTTCTTGGTGGCTTCAGTGCCGGGAAATACCTCACTATTGAACGGCACTTTGCCCTGTTTTTTGGTCTTGAGGAGTTTCTGTTCACCGTGGCTGAACTTCGAGCTATTTCCTGCTTGCGAGCACAGCAGAAAAGGCTCCTCACATATTGGGGTGGGCTGTCCTGGTCTCCCCCATGCTTGAGCCCCCACCTCTCCATTTGTGACTACCCACTTCCCCTCCCAACTTTGCGGACACCCCCAGGAACACTCCCCTCACCCCTCCTCCACCTGGTATGCTTCCCACGGGCCCAATCCCTGGCAGTGCCAACTTGGAACCTAGGCACCCTACAACTGCTGCCCAGGCACGCTGGAAGTGTCCCTGCAAACCTGGCAGTGTCAAGGTGCCCGGGTGCCAGCATGCAAGATGGCAGTGCCAAGATGCCCGGGTGCCAGAGAGAATTCCAGGGTGCCACCCTGCCCTGTCTCCAACCACCTGGGCGCCTATGAGTTGACAGAATGACTGGTCCATGTGTGTGGAAACCAGTGCTAAACGGTGCCCGAGCGAGGTCCGCCAGGTGTGACCATTAGGTCCCAGATGCCAAGACAATCTCACGTAATGAGCCTGATGGTTCATTTAAATATGTTGATCTGGATCACGCCCAGTGAGGGCGAGATCCAGATTGCGACGTCTCCCGAGACTTCATTATATCTTGTGAGGCACTTAGAGCATCGCAAACCTCACGAGTGGCCTCTTGCAAGATTAAACCACCTGGTCCCGACACCAAGTTGGGCACAACGAGGCCCTGAATCGTGCCCATTATCTTTGAAGTACTAGTGCATTCTTTTAGTCAATGTTTTCCTTTCTGATTTTATAACGTCTAAAGCTTCATCTTTTTCTCCAAAAGGGAAGGGGAGCTAACAGGATGTGGTGAGATGAAAACTTTCTCTCAAGAGTTAAAATTCTGGTCCACTTTCTCAATTACTTTTTAGCTGGGGCTCTGACTATTATCTACATCACCTTGCCATGTATTTGCATCTTTTTTAAGTTGCCAGCTACCTTTATACTTTTGGCATTACATTAATGTTAATGCAATGGAATCTACGCTGTTCACCACAGTTAATTTCTCTTTCCCTCAAGCAAACATATCTTTTCTCTGTTGACCTCCTTCATGAGAAAATCTATTAATTCTTCAAAAGAAAATTTCTCCGGCTGACATCAGTGGTTTCAATCATTCTGCAGCCCTGATCCTAGTGTGTCATTGCTTCTGAGAAGTGCTTGCCTTTTCCAATTTTTCAATATATGCCTTTCGGACAGGATTCACACGGCACCGACATGTGCAAATCGTCAAACTATACTAAACCTTGCCAGGAACTTCATGTTTTAGCAGTCAGGCTGAAATGTGCATGTGGATGAATTTTCTGAATTGCGATGTGACACATTTTGGTAGGAAGAATAAGGAGAAGCAATATGAAATAAAAAGTACAATTCCAATAGGGGTGGGAGAACAGAGGGACTTGGGGTTATAAGTGCACAAATCATTGAAGGTGGCAGGGCAGGTTGAGGAAATGGATAATAAGGCATCTGGGATCTTGGATTATATATAAAGGTATTGAGCAAAAAAGCAGGGAGGGGATTCCCATTTCTTGAGGGGATTTCCACAGCAAACTAGCAATTGTGTTTCTCGGATCTTCGGTGGAAGAATGGCACCATTTTGCCCTTTACTTTCCAAACTCTTGCCCATGGAGGCTCTTCTTGTCCCTTGCAGTTCTGTGGGATTGGAGAAAGGGTTCAAAAATTGCAATTTAAGCACAATGCCAGGGTCACCGACAACAGGTTCTCTCAACCCCGCTTCAGTGGACAGCGACGCAGCATACCTGACAGAAAGTGTCAGCCAGGGTTTATACTATGTCCAATGCCTATGAGACAGCAAACTGTAAAAAAGCAGTCAAGATACTGTTCAACAATGTGTTTAGAGAACCCCAAAGTGTATCATGGAGTTCATCTGACCCACAACTTTTAATAGATTGTGGTATGGGGTGCACACGGCCCACTCGACAGGTGTGGTACAGCAGAAATGGAAACGTATTTTTTAAAACACAATGTTTATTCTATGAATTCAAGTTAACCTTTTTAAAACAAACAGTGAACATGTTACAACCATTAATTCAAGTACAACCCCCAAAGAATACAACAAAGTAATCCGTAAACTGTCCTTTTAACATCCAGAAGACTTTAAAAAAAACTTTAAACAGAAGCGCATCAGGTTAAAGTCACTACTGCGAGCAGTTATTAGTTTTAAATCACCAAAGGAACAATTTACATTATTTAGATTACAGAGGGAGACTCTAATACACCTTCTAGCTGTGACTGCAGCTATCCAGCTCTGAAAATGAAACGAAAACACACCCTGCAGCAAACAGCCTAAAATGAAAGTAAAAAGCTGACAGACAGCCCAGCTCCACCACTCTCTGACATCACTGCAGTAATAAACACCCATTTCATAAAGGTCCTCTCACTACAGATATTTATAGACACACCCATTTATAAATACCCATTTCTTAAAGGTACTCTCACATGACACCTCCCCCCAAGAAGAAAAAAATAAACCATCAACTTCAAGATGGTTTCATTTTTCACCTTTTCACTATCCTTTAAGAAATGCACACAATAAATATACTTTCTGGTTTCAAAAAGACAACACACGCAAATAGGTACAACAATACAGTCCATTTTTTTGTTTTTCCTCCAACTGGAATCCTTCTCGATTGACGGTCCCTTTGAACAAGAAGGTCTCTGCATGATCCGTCCATTCCTCTATGCCTCGGTATTTCTCTTTAAAGTCAGATACTTTAGTTCAATCTGATCATAGAATGCCTTGTAATTCTCCAACACAGGAGCATTGGTTATCACTCCGCTGTCCACTGAAATTTTCGACGTTTCCTCAGCAAGTCCATCAGTGGAGCACCCACGCTACAAAAATGTTTCACAAATGTTCGATCAAATCCACGCATGCCAAGAAATCGCATTATTTCCCTTCGTCTTGAGGGTATCGGAAACTCCTCAATAACTGTTGGTTTCACATCCCGTGTGACCATTCGACCCTGTCCGATTGTATGGCCAAGGAAAGTGACTTGGGCTTTTCCAAATTCACTTTTGGCTAGGTTTATCACCAAACCCACCTCCTGAAGTCGATCGAACAACTCCATCAGATGTTTTAAATGTTCTTTCCATGTCTGGTTGAAGATTACCAGATCGTCGATGTATACCGCACAATTGGGTAATCCTGAAACGACTTTGTTAGTTAACCGTCAAAATGTGGCTGGGGCATTTTTCATGCCAAATGGCACAACTTTGAATTGGTACATACCATCTGGAGTCACAAAAGCTGAAATCTCCTTCGCCCTTTCGGATAAAGGTACCTGCCAGTAACCTTTAAGTAAATCCAACTTGGAAATAAAAGCTCATTGCCCCAATTTCTCAATGCAATCCTCCAAACGTGGGATAGGATAAGAGTCCGTTCTTGTAACTGCATTAACCTTTCTATAGTTCAAACACAACCGTTGGGTACCATCTGGTTTGGGTCCCATCACTATGGGTAAGCTCCATTGGCTGCAACCCACTTCAATTATGCCATTTTTAAGCATACTCTCAATCTCTTTGTTAACCTGTTTAACCAATTTTAAAGGGTTAAGACTATATGGATGTTGTTTGATTGGAACAGCATTTCCCACATTTACATCATGTATAGCCATTTTAGTACTTCCCAATTTATCTCTACAAATATGCCCATGTGATATCAATAACTCTTTCAGGTCAGTTCGTTTTGCCTCTGGAAGGTAACTCAACAATTTATCCCATGTTTTAAGAACAACCTCGTTTTCCAATTTAATTTGAGGTATGTCAAATTCACAGTCATCTGGATTTGGTTCACCACGTTGAGTTAGAATCATTAAAACCTCCTCCTTTTTCTCTCCTTCCGTTTCAAAGTACCTTTTAAACATATTCACATGACACACTCGGTGAGTTTTCCTTCTGTCTGGTGTTTTTACCACCTAATTCACCTCACTTAATTTCCTTTCAATCTGATAAGGTCCACAAAACCTTGCTTTTAAAGGTTCACCTACCACTGGTGACAACACTAAACATTTATCTCCACTGGCAAAACTACGAACTTTGGATTTCTTGTCCGCTACCCGTTTCATCACATGTTGTGCAACTTTCAAACGTTGTCTAGCCAATTCTCCTGCTATTTAATCATTCCCTAAAATTTGACACATAATCCAATGATGTAATTTCCGATTTCTCAGTCACCAATTTTTCCTTAATCAATTTAAGTGGTCCTCTTACCTCATGACAAAAATGAGTTCAAAAGGACTGAATTTGGTTGACTCATTCGGTGCATCCCTAATTGCAAACAGTATGAAGGGAATTCCTTTATCCTAATCCTCTGGATAATCTTGACAATAAGCCCTCAACATTGTCTTTAATGTCTGATGCCACCTTTCTAACATTCCCTGCGATTCTGGATGGTACGCAGTTGATTTAAATTGTTTTATTCCTAAGTTATCCATAACTTCTTTGTATAACTTTGAGGTAAAATTCAATCCTTGATCCGATTGTATTTCTGTGGGTAGTCCATATCTAGTAAAGAATTTAAGTAACTCCGCCACAATCTTTTTAGCTGTAATATTACGTATTGGAATGGCCTCTGCAAGCCTAGAAGACACATCCATTATCGTCAAAAGATATTGATTCCCACTTTTTGTTTTAGGAAGTGGTCCTACACAATCAATTAGGACCCTTGTAAAAGGTTCCTCAAATGCTAGAATGGGTATTAAGGGCGCTGGTTTTATCACTGCTTGAGGTTTCCTTATCACTTGACATGTGTGACATGAGTGACAAAATTTAACTACATCTTTATATATTCCAGGCTAATAAAAATGTTTTTGGATTTTAGCTTGAGTTTTCCTTATTCCCAAATGACCTCCCACTGGTACCTCATGTGCAACTCGCAACACCTCCTTTCTATACCCTACCGGCAATACTAGTTGATGAACCTCTGCCCACTTTTCATCCGCCTGCATATGTAAAGATCTCCATTTTCTCATCAAGACATCACTTTTACGGTAATAACACTCTGGTATACACTCAGATTCCTATTCCATGTATGCTTTCTGATACATCCGTTTTATTTCAACATCTTTTTGTTGTAACTCCGCCAATTTTCCTGAACTAAAAATATCCGCCTCATCCTCCGCCTGTTCTTGTTGTTTTTCAACCATCTGATCAAAAATTCACCTTCACTCTTTGATTTCTCCTCTTGTCTTAACCTGTGACTTTGTGACCTTGTTACTACACAATCCGGAAAAATCCCAGGATATTCGTCCTTCAACACTTCAGTTGTCTGATTTTCCACTAGCTCATCAACCACAGTAGGCATCACTCCCACCTGCGATCCAGCTATATCATTACCCAAGATAAACTGTATTCCTGGACAAGATAGTTTCTGTATTACTCCTACTACCACTTCACCACTGTTCACTGGACTTTCCAACCTCACCTTATATAATGGAACACTACTCCTCTCACCCTGAATTCCACTTATTACCACCTTTTCTGGCAACATTCTTCCCAAACTACATAACTCCTCATCTCTTACCATTAAAGATTGACTAGCTCCCGTAACTCTTAAAATTGTGACTTCTTTACCTGCTCCTCCTGATACACATGAGTAAACTTTACCCACACAAGTAAATTCTTTAAAGAGATCTGGCACCTTCTTATAAATCACCTCTTGATCAGGCTGTACAATCTTTTGCACCTTCTTCGCCTCACTTGGGCTTTCCTTTGCCACTTTAACAAATCCCACTGTCTTATCCTGTTTTAGCACATCAGCCTTCCCAGTGCTTTTCTTCAACTACCAACACTATGACTTTACATAGCCTAGTTTATTACAGTGAAAACATTTGAAATTTTTCATTTCTTTTCCACCTCCCGGATTTCTTTTTTAATCTGAGGTGCACTCTCCTTATTATCTCCCATCAGATCACCTTTACCTTTCCCACTTGAGTATTTCTCATGTCCCCAGTTTCTCTCCCTCGCAGTCTGAAACTGATGTCGGAAACCAAGCTTTGATTCATAATCATCTGCCATTTCTGCTGCTAATCTCGCAGTGTTAACCCTCTGCTCTTCCACATGTGTTCTCACTTCATCAGGATTGAATTTTTAAAATCCTCCAAAAGTATAATTTCTCTGAGAGCTTCATACGTTTTGTCTATTTTCAAAGCCCTGATCCACCTATCAAAATTACTCTGTTTGATCCTTTCAAACTCCATGTAAGTTTGACCAAATTTGTTCCTTAAATTTCTAAACCTTTGTCTGTAGGCTTCAGGCACTGGTTCATATGCACCTAAGATGGATTTTTTCACCTCCTCATAAGTCTCAGATACCTCTTCCGGTCGTGATGCCAACACTTCACTAGCGCTGCCGACCAGTTTTGTTTGAATCAGTAATACCCACATGTCCTGTGGCCATTTCATTTGTTTAGCCACCTTCTCAAATGAACTGAAACTACCTCCTTCTCGTCAAACCTTGGCAATGCTTGGACATATTTAAATAGATCCCCACCAAACCTTTGACTGTGACGCTCTTTCTCACTATTCTCATCACTATGAACCAACTGTACGTTTCCCTTTACGTCTGCCAATTTGAACTGACTGTTTCGTGCCATTTTCTGAAGTTCAAACTCTCTCTCTTTATCTTTTTCCCTGATCTGTATCTCCCTTTCTCTTTCCTTTTGTTCTGCTTGGGCTATTCTTTCTGTTTTCCTTTCTTTTCTTTCTTTTTCCGCGTTCTCTATTTCTCTTTCTTTTCCCTCTCTCTCTCTCTCGTATTCAAGTTTCTTTAATTCTTTCTCATGTTCCATTTGTTTAATTGTTAACTGAATTTTTGCCATTTCCAATGAGTCAAATTGTATCTCGGCCAACTTTAAATGCTTAGCCACCACCATAATGACCTCATCTTTTCGCATTTTGTCAGGTAATGTTAACTGCAATGTTTTTGTCAAATTTAACAGTCTGCTTTAGTCACTGTCCCTAAAGTACTGCGTGTGACCCCCAAAAACTTCAGAGCATCTGAAAGAGCCATTGTCCACAACACACTCCCTACTTAAACTAAAATACCACACCTGAAAAGCACCCGCAATATGCTCACCCCTCACTGTCTTTAAGTCCACTAAGCCAATCCAATAGATAGACTTTTATCCCCCTCGAGCCCCCAATTTGTTATGGGCCAGAATTTAGAGAACCCCAAAGTGTATCATGGAGTTCACCTGACCCACAACTTTTAATAGATTGTGGTATGGGGAGCACACGGCCCACTCTACAGGGGTGGTACAGCAGAAATGGAAAAGTATTTTTTTAAGCAAAACAATGTTTATTCTGTGAATTCAAGTTAACCTTTTTAAAACAAACAGTGAACATCTTAGCAACCATTAATTCAAATACAATCCCCAAACAATACAACACTAAGTAATCCATAAGCTGTCCTTTTAACATCCAGAAGACTTTAAAGAAAAACCTTTAAACAGAAGCACATCAGGTTAATGTCACTACTGTGAGCTGTTATTAGTTTTAAATCACCAAAGGATCGATTTACATTCTTTAGATTACAGGGGGAGACTCTAATACACCTTCTGGCTGTGACTGCAGCTATCCAGCTCTGAAAACGAAACTAAAACACACCCTGCAGCAAACAGCCTAAAATGAAAGTAAAAAGCCGACAGGCAGCCCAGCTCCACCCACTCTCTGACATCACTGCAGTAATAAAACCCATTTCTTAATGGTACTCTCACTACAGATATTTATATACACACCCATTTATAAACACCCATTTCTTAAAGGTACTCTCACATGACAAACGATACACCAGATTCATATGTCACATTTGCTGTTAGCTCCAGACAACCAAACAGTTTTTTCTCTGCTACTGTACTTGTGCAAGCTGAAATCTTTATCCCTTGACTCTCCAGGGGGAAATCATTCTAAGAAAGAATATCAAGGGAATAGGGAAAAGTGATGGAGGCATTTCTCAAGTCCAGAGATTTTACCATGGAGATCTTGACATGTGTTGTTTGTTCTTTTCTCACTCATTCACTCATTCACTCACTCACTCACTCACTCCCTCACTCACTCACTCCCTCACTCACTCCCTCACTATCATAAAACTCATGCCCAGTTAGTGTTGTATAATGTGAGTACAGTTTTAGGTATATCTTGGAGCAAGCATTCTAACAGTTGAAGTAAAAACAGAAAATGCTGGATATAATAGGTTCAGGAGTTCCGAGAAGGTTAAACAATGAAGATTTATTTTGGCAATCAAAAGTAAAGGTCGCAACATGGCATACTGCACATCAGTCCCTGCCGGGACTACCGATCATACCGGTCCCAATCCTGGCCAGCTTTCAAGTACCTGGTTCATGAGCCCAACTGCTTGGTCTCCACCCCTCAGCATGGGAACTCGTATTCTACAAGTCCCATGGGCAGGTCAATTGCGTCATCCCTGTGAGGAATATCACATCGCCCGCCCCCCCCCCCCCCCCCCCCCCCCCCCCCCCCCGGCACCCGAAGTCCGTAGGTCCCTCTGTCATTGGAGGTGCAGGAGGTCTCCTTCGACGCTTTGTTCGCAGCTGTGTTTTCAACGGTTGTGAGGCTGGGTGAGGGGTTGTGTACCGCATTATGGAGCGTGGTTTCTGCGCCAATCATCTGGCGAGTCCTGTCAGCGGTCTCTCCCTGGTCAAACTGACATCTGAGACTATGGATGCCTCTGTCTCCATATCTGACCCAGAATCCTCCATCTCGCCCATGTCTGTGTCCTGGCCCTTGGGGAGCATTGCTTCCTGGCCCATGGGTGCTGAGCAAGAGGGACAAAGGATTGATTAATTAGGCGGGGTTGGGCATTGTGCGGGTTCCCCAGATTTGAGATGGTCCACGTCTTTGCGGGGTCGGGTGCAGTGCTCCTACTGTGAGCTGTGGCAGGTCGGGAGGCTTCCAGCGTCCCGAATGGCTTCATCTGCAGAAGGTGCACCCAACTGGAGCTCCTCACAGACCGCATGGTTCGGTTGGAGCAGCAATTGGATGCACTTAGGAGCATGCAGGTGGCGGAAAGCGTCATAGATCGCAGTTATATAAATGTGGTCACACCCAAGGTGCAGGCAGAGAAATGGGTGACCACCAGAAAGGGCAGGCAGTCAGTGCAGGAATCCCCTGTGGTTGTCCCCCTCTCGAACAGGAATACCCCTTTGGATACTGTCGGGGGGGATAGCCTACCAGGGGAAAACAGCAGCAGCCAGAGCAGTGGCACCACGGCTGGCTCTGATGTTCAGAAGGGAGGGTCAAAGCGCAGAAGAGCAATAGTAATAGGGGACTCTACAGTCAGGGGCACAGATAGGCGCTTCTGTGGACATGAAAGAGACTCCAGGATGGTATGTTGCCTCCCTGGTGCCAGGGTCCAGGATGTCTCCGAACGGGTAGAGGGCATCCTGAAGGGGGAGGGCAAACAGGCAGGGGTCGTTGTACATATTGGTACTAATGACATAGGCAGGAAGGGGCATGAGGTCCTGCAGCAGGAGTTCAGGGAGCTAGGCAGAAAGTTAAAAGACAGGAGCTCTAGGGTTGTAATATCGGGATTACTTCCTGTGCCACGTGCCAGTGAGGCGAGAAATAGGAAGATACAGCAGCTAAACACGTGGCTAAACAGCTGGTGTAGGAGGGAGAGTTTCCATTATCTGGACCACTGGGAGCTCTTCTGGGGCAGGTGTGACCTATATAAGAAGGACGGGTTGCATCTAAACAGGAAAGGCATAAATATCCTGGCCGCAAGCTTTGCTAATGTCACACGGGAGGGTTTAAACTAGTATGGCAGGGGGGTGGGCACGGGAGCAATAGGTCAGAAGGTGAGAGCATTGAGGGAGAACTAGGGAATAGGGACAGTGTGGCTCTGAGGCAGAGCAGACAGGGAGAAGTTGCTGAACACAGCGGGTCTGGTGGCCTGAAGTGCATATGTTTTAATGCAAGAAGTATTACGGGTAAGGCAGATGAACTTAGAGCTTGGATTAGTACTTGGAACAATGATGTTGTTGCCATTACAGAGACCTGGTTGAGGGAAGGGCAGGATTGGCAGCTAAACGTTCCACAATTTAGATGTTTCTGGCGGGATAGAGGGGGATGTAAAAGGGGTGGCAGAGTTGCGCTACTGGTTAGGGAGAATATCACAACTGTACTATGGGAGGACACCTCAGAGGGCAGTGAGGCTATATGGGTAGAGATCAGGAATAAGAAGGGTGCAGTCACAATGTTGGGGGTTGACTACAAGCCTCCCTACAGCCAGCGGGAGATAGAGGAGCAGATAGGTAGACAGATTTTGGAAAAGTGTAAAAACAACAGGGTTGTGGTGATCGGAGACTTCAACTTCCCCAATATTGACTGGGACTCACTTAGTGCCAGGGGCTTAGACGGGGCAGAGTTTGTACGGAGGATCCAGGAGGGCTTCTTAAAACAATATGTAGACAGCCCAACTAGGGAAGGGGCGGTACTGGACCTGGTATTGGGGAATGAGCCCGGCCAGGTGGTAGAAGTTTCAGTAGGGGAACATTTCGGGAACAGTGACCACAATTCAGTAAGTTTTAAAGTGCTGGTGGACAAGGATAAGAGTGGTCCTAGGATGAATGTGCTAAATTGGGGGAAGTCTAATTATAACAATGTTAGGCAGGAACTGAAGAACCTAGATTGGGGGCGGATGTTTGAGGTCAAATCAACATCTGACATGTGGGAGGCTTTCAAGTGTCAGTTGAAAGGAATTCAGGACCGGCATGTTCCTGTGAGGAAGAAGGATAAATACGGCAATTTTCGGGAACCTTGGATAACGAGAGATATTGTAGGCCTCGTCAAAAAGCAAAAGGAGGCATTTGTCAGGGCTAAAAGGTTGGGAACAGACGAAGCCTGTGTGGAATATAAGGAATGTAGGAAGGAACTTAAGCAAGGAGTCAGGAGGGCTAGAAGGGGTCACGAAAAGTCATTGGCAAATAGGGTTAAGGAAAATCCCAAGGCTTTTTACACGTACATAAAAAGCAAGAGGGTAGCCAGGGAAAGGTTGGCCCACTGAAGGACAGGCAAGGGAATCTATGTGTGGAGCCAGAGGAAATGGGCGAGGTACTAAATGAATACTTTGCATCAGTATTCACCAAAGAGAAGGAATTGGTAGATGTTGAGTCTGGAGAAGGGTGTGTAGATAGCCTGGGTCACATTGAGATCCAAAAAGACGAGGTGTTGGGCGTCTTAAAAAATATTAAGGTAGATAAGTCCCCAGGGCCTGATGGGATCTACCCCAGAATACTGAAGGAGGTTGGAGAGGAAATTGCTGAGGCCTTGACGGAAATCTTTGGATCCTCACTGTCTTCAGGTGATGTCCCGGAGGACTGGAGAATAGCCAATGTTGTTCCTCTGTTTAAGAAGGGTAGCAAGGATAAACCAGGGAACTACAGGCCGGTGAGCCTTACTTCAGTGGTCGGGAAATTACTGGAGAGAATTCTTCGAGACAGGATCTACTCCCATTTGGAAGCAAATGGACGTATTAGTGAGAGGCAGCATGGTTTTGTGAAGGGGAGGTCGTGTCTCACTTGGTAGAGTTTTTCGAGGAGGTCACAAAGTTGATTGATGCAGGTAGGACAGTGGATGTTGTCTATATGGACTTCAGTAAGGCCTTTGACAAGGTCCCTCATGGTAGACTAGTACAAAAGGTGAAGTCACATGGGATCAGGGGTGAGCTGGCAAGGTGGATAGAGAACTGGCTAGGTCATAGAAGGCAGAGAGTAGCAATGGAAGGATGCTTTTCTAATTGGAGGGCTGTGACCAGTAGTGTTCCACAGGGATCAGTGCTGGGACCTTTGCTGTTTGTAGTATATATAAATGATTTGGAGGAAAATGTAACTGGTCTGATTCGTAAGTTTGCAGACGACACAAAGGTTGGTGGAATTGCAGATAGCGATGAGGACTGTCAGAGGATACAGCAGGATTTAGATTGTTTGGAGACTTGGGCGGAGAGATGGCAGATGGAGTTTAATCCGGACAAATGTGAGGTAATGCATTTTGGAAGTTCTAATGCAGGTCGGGAATATACAGTGAATGGTAGAACCCTCAAGAGTATTGAAAGTCAGAGAGATCTAGGAGTACAGGTCCACAGGTCACTGAAAGGGGCAACACAGGTGGAGAAGGTAGTCAAGAAGGCATACGGCATGCTTGCCTTCATTGGCCGGGGCATTGAGTATAAGAATTGGCAAGTCATGTTGCAGCTGTATAGAACCTCAGTTAGGCCACACTTGGAGTATAGTGTTCAATTCTGGTCGCCACACTACCAGAAGGATGTGGAGGCTTTAGAGAGGGTGCTGAAGAGATTTACCAAAATGTTGCCTGGTATGGAGGGCATTAGCTATGAGGAGCGGTTGAATAAACTCGGTTTGTTCTCACTGGAACGAAGGAGGTTGAGGGGCGACCTGATAGAGGTCTACAAAATTATGAGGGGCATAGACAGAGTGGATAGTCAGAGGCTTTTCCCCGGGGTAGAGGGGTCAATTACTAGGGGGCATAGGTTTAAGGTGAGAGGGGCAAGGTTTAGAGTAGATGTGCGAGGCACGTTTTTTACACAGAGTGTAGTGGGTGCCTGCAACTCACTACCGGAGGAGGTGGTGGAAGCAGGGACGATAGTGACATTTAAGGGGCATCTTGACAAATACATGAATAGGATGGGAATAGAGGGATACGGACCCAGGAAGTGTAGAAGATTGTAGTTTAGTCGGGCAGCATGGTCGGCACAGGCTTGGAGGGCCGAAGGGCCTGTTCCTGTGCTGTATATTTCTTTGTTCTTTGTTTGTTCTTTGTGTACTGTCCGCTCTTTCAACAAGAGACTGATCCAGTTTTCTCCACTCTGGTCCCTGGTATCCAACATCCCCAAAACGCTAGATGTACTCTGGCTTGAATCCTCTGTCCTGCTTCAGGTGGTCATCGGACTTTTTCTGGGGATCTTGTTTCTTCTCTGCCTTCCCAGCAAGATTAAGTAACGTTAGGTAGTTTCAAAATGTTCGGCCATCAACAATTCTGCCGGTGCTACCCTGGACGTTATGTGTGGCATGGTCCGATAGTTGAACAAGAAAACCCCCAATTTTGTCTCAATGAATCCTATGGATTGTTTCTTTATGCCCCTCTTAAATGTCTGTATCACCCACTCAGACAGGGTGGTAAGCGGTGGTCCGAATCTGTTTCACTCCATTCGGTTGCATGAAGTTCGAGAATTCGTCGCAGGTGAAAGGGTGTCGTTATCAGTCACAAGTACTTCCGGGATACCATGGACACTAAACGACTGGTGTCAATGGTGATCCGTGAAGTGGTGGATGACATTGGGTAAACATCCATGCATTTTGAGTGGGTATCGATGAGTAGTAAATACATTGACCGTAAGACAGGCCCGTCGCAGTCAGTGTGTAATAGTACTCAGGGCCAGCATGGCCACTCCCAGGGTTAAGTTAGGCTGGTGGCAGGAGCTTTTGATGCCCCGGGTGTCCATTGTGCAGGTCCTACAGTATGACTTTCCTTCCTTGCCCTGGGACCAGTACACAAGCTCCCCACAGGAGGACGCGTTCTTCAACGCTAAGCTCCTGTTGCTAAGTTGTGGAATCCTGCAGCTCTTCAGGCAGTTTTCTCTGTGGTTCCCCCATGTAGAACAATGTGGTTCAATTTTGCCAACGTAGGGTCCTTTTGCACCCACACGCAAATCTGTGAGTCTGTGACCGGCAAGGTGTCCATAAAATGTAGTGCCAACGTGACTTTGTCCGCTACTGATGGGGATGCATATCGGCAATGGGAACTGGCTCAGAGTATCCGCGTGTGCAACCTGTGCACTCAGATGATACTCAAAGACATACTCATATGCCGCCAACAATAATGCCCATCGCTGGATCCTGGCTGACACAATCGGTGGCATCACCTTGTCTTCTTTGAAAAGAACGAGGAATGGTTTGAGATCCGTGATGATTGTAAAGTGCCGCCCTTAAAAGTATTATTGGAACACTTTGACAGCCAGTCCTTTCTTTTCAATCTGGGCATACCTGAGCTGTGCATTGGCCAACGTTCTCAACAAATAGGCTATTTGTCTTTCCGTCCCATCATTCATCCGTCGGGACAACACCAGCCCAATGCCATATGGGGGGGCTTCGCATGTGATTAGCAGCGGTCTGGAAGGGTTGTAGTGCATTAACAGCCTCGAGGACGACAGTTATTGTTTTCCTTTGGCAAATCCTCTGCTTGTGGCACCCTCCATTTCTGATGTTTCTGATGCCAATATGGTTGCCAGATTCATAATGAATTTTCCATAATAGTTTATGAGCCCTAGGAATGACCATAGTTCTGACATATTCAGTGGTGTGGGGGCCAAAGTTGTTCTGCTAACAACTTACGTTGGGTCGCCATGTTGGCTATGCTACATATGAGACGGTCCCACAGCATCTCTAGAAATGATGGCCCATAGTGCAATACTCAGCCAGCTTGCATCGATGCGTCAGGAGTTCAGTGACCGACTCCCCCGGGGTTTGCCCGGCTGTGTTGAACCTGCACGTCAGCATTACCACCGACGGTTTCAGGTCGTAATGCTACTATCTTATCAAAGGTTTGAATCTGGAGCTACTGGGCTAAAGGTTGGTGCTCCACGGGCGGTCAGGACTGAAACCTTTTGTCAGTCGTCTCCTGCAAAGGCATTCTGAAAGAAATACTGCATTCATTCAGCATACCGGGCCCAATCTTCTACGCCTGCGCCGAAAGCCTCAACTCTCCCAAAAAGTGGCATTTTGAAACTTGCTCTGACCTTGCTCTTCTGCTGAGGAATTCAAACATGGTCCGGACATCCAGAATCGCAGCTGTAGTTTTACCTTGTCGCCAGTATAATGTTGTCAGGAGTCGTGAGAAGGTTAAACAACAAAGGTTTATTCAGGCAAATAACAGTAACGGCATGCAGCACACGAACCCCAGCCCGGACTACCGATCATGCAGGTTCCAATTCTGGCTGGCTTTTAAGTACCTGGTTCATGAGCCCCAGCTTAGGCCTCCGCCCCTCAGCAGAGGAATTTATATTCCATGAGCCCCACAGGGAGATCAATTGGGTCATCTCCGTGGATTTCGTGAGGGTTATTATACTGGATAAACTCAGCAGGTGGAGAGAGAAACAGATTTAATGTTTCGGGCCCATATGATCCTTCTACAGAGCTGTCCTGTAGAAGGGTCATATTCTGTTCCTTGCTCCATAGATGCTGCCAGACCAACATTTTCTGCTTTTATTTCAGATTTCCAACATCCGCGGTATTTTGTTTTTATTCCAAAAATTGTCCTTTTTCAGTCATTGCTGCCTGAGCGAGCTGTCCGTTGGCAATACCAGTGACCTAGAAAAAGAAAGTTGCTCACAGCACCTTGTATTCTTGTCATCAGCGCTTGCAAACACTAATATATCCCAGTGGGTGCAGTCTGGAACTGAGACAAAGAAAATCCTGCATTTATATGCACCTTACCTGACCTCAGGAAGGCCCAAAGTACTTTACAGTCAATTAAGTACATTTGAGATATAGCCACTTTTGTAATGCAGGAAATAGTACAGCCAATTTGCTGACAGCAAGCTCCCAGAAACGACAATATGATGATGGCCAGATATCCTATTCTTTTTAGGTGTTAAGGTACAACTATTGGCTTGACGTACTTAAAAATAGGAGTCCTAGGAGGGGATAGAAGAGGCTTTGATTGAATATCTCAACTAAAAGTCAGCATCTCTGACAGTTCATCTCTCCTTCAGCACCACCGCACTGAATCAATCACAGTGCGCGCATGTGAAGAAGGGCGATTGACTGGGTCAGAGGGGAAGCTGGAGCCTGATACCTGTCATTAACGTCTGTACTTTCGGAAATGCAGCAGCATGGTGAAGTTGGGCAGCCATGTTGTGGTCCTGTTGCTTTTCAGTGAGAAAGGAAATACAACTATTGGTCCTGCTGACCAATCCGGATCTCCGTTCCGCACATATGCAGCAGCATGTTGGTTGATACCGGAGGTGATTTCTATCTTACCCGGAAAGATGCGGAGACAAACACCGTGAAGTTGAAAGTAGTGAAGGTCTTGAGTGACACTGTCACTTCTGCACAACTCAGCTGCGGGTGCCCTTTCTGGAACAAAGGGACAGAACTTTCTGATTAAAACTTGGCTGTTTGGTAAGCTTACTAAACAAAATGGAACCAAGGATGGTAATGGAATTAGGCTACGGTTGATTGACTGAAGGAACAGGCTAAGGTGGCCAAATATTGTTGCAACGTTTCTAGCAGGTGGTACAATTTTCCAGTTAGATCTATACTGATCCAGAACCTATGTTCTTCCATAGGCATGTAAAATGAAGCTCTCGCACATCCTACTCTTCTTTAAAGGTGCCATTTTGATTATATCCTCACTTGAGTGGGCATCTCATCTGAAAGACGGCACCTCTGATAATGTAGCACTCCCCTCTGAAATATATAGTCAACCTACATTATATGGTTGTGTGTTGAAGTGGAGTGTCATGTGAGAGTACCTTTAAGAAATGGGTGTTTATAAATGGGTGTGTATATACATATCTGTAGTGAGAGTACCTTTAAGAAATGGGTGTTTACTACTGCAGTGATGTCAGAGAGTGGGTGGAGCTGGGCTGTCTGTCAGTTTTTTACTTTTGTTTTTGAGCAGGCTGCAGGATGTGTTTTAGTTTTGTTTTCAGTGTTGAAGCTGAAGCCAGACCAAGCAAGTGTACTGCTGTTTTCGCTGCCATCAAAAGACTATCTCTTGATCATTTGGTGCATTCAGAATTATAAAAGTTCTCAGTAGTGAATGTAAACCTAATGTGCTTCTGTTGAAAGGTGTTTTAAGTCTTGTGGATGTTAAAAGGAAAGCTTAAAGGATTACTTAGTGTTGTATTCTTTGGGGGTTGTATTTGAATTAATGGTTGCTAAGATGTTTACAGTATGTTTTAAAAAGGTTAACTTGAGTTCATAGAATAAACATTGTTTTACTTTTAAAAAACTACATTTCCATTTCTGCTGTACCACACCTGTAGAGTGGGCCTTGTGCTCCCCATACTACAATCTAGTAAAAGTTGTGGGTCAGGTGAACTCCCTGATACACTTTGGGGTTTTCTAAACCCTGGCCCATAACAGGAGATTAAAGGATTCTTTCTGCAGGTACATTCCGATTGCCTTTTTAAAATTTAATGAAGATGCATTTTTTGGAAGTGCGTTTCAGATCTTGGATAACTGCCATTTTGTTAAGCCAAAAATAACAATGAAAAATGAGACAAGCTTGGGCTACATGTTTATATAATGCAATTACATGTCTCATAAACCACTTTGCATCAGATGTTTGGAGCAGTTAGCCCTATTTATTTCAGTGTGGCAACATTTTTTTCAAAGGCTGCATAACCTTAGAGATAGAAAATAGTTTCTGGGCCCAAAAGTGCATTCATGTTTCCAAACTTTGTTCACCAAACCCGACCTCTCTGAAATATAAGCAGCGGGATTCTCCATCGGCGCGATCCCCCCGTTCGCCGGCACTGCACGCAGGTTTCCCAGTGGAGTGGGCTGGCCACAGTGGGAAACCCCATTGGCCGGCTGCCGGAACGGAGGATCCCGCTGCGTCAGAAAATTGGGCCGGTGCGACGGAGAATCCCACCCAGGTTATTTTCTTATACTTAATTTTCTACCATCAGCGATGGTTCACTTGTGAACACCCTTGTTCCTGAGTCAAGGGGTGGTGGGTTCAAACCACACTCAAGAGGCCTGAGCACAAAACTGAGGCTGATACTCCAGTGCAGTACTGAGAGAGTGCTGTATTGTCAGAGACTGCCACTTTCAGATGAGATGCTAAGCTAAGGCTCCATCTGTCCTCTTAAGTGGACATAAAGAATCCCATGGCACGATTTTGAAGATGAGCAGGCGGGTGAAGCCTCGTGTCCTGCCTGAATTTTACCCCTCAACCAACATCAAAAAAGCAGATTATCTGGTCTTTG
Source organism: Scyliorhinus torazame (assembly GCF_047496885.1). Lineage (NCBI taxonomy): Eukaryota > Metazoa > Chordata > Chondrichthyes > Carcharhiniformes > Scyliorhinidae > Scyliorhinus > Scyliorhinus torazame. Next base: position 227,299,028 of record NC_092711.1, read on the forward strand.
TCACATTGGTGTTTGTGGGAAATTACTGTGCCAAAAATAGCTGCCACCTTTCCTATGTTATGACAGGAATTACATCTCAAAAATACTTAATTGGCTACGAAGAAGAACTCTGGTTCATGCTGAGATTGTGAAACATGTTATAAAACTTTTTGCAAAAACTATTTAACTTATTTAGGAATACTAATGTGGGCTTATTTCAGAGTGGTCTTCGTGAACTAAATAACATTATTTCATGTTTTGGGTGTGAGTGGTTGACTAGATTTGTTGCAACTGGATTTGGCACAATATTCAAAGAGATATTCAATCTTGCCCATGGTGGATTTTGTGATGGGCGAGAGTAGAGGATCTGGCAGGAGCCAAAGTCAGAAACCCACGTTGTAATCCTCCCAAAGTCGAGTCTGTCTTCCCGTTGGCTGGTGGCATGGACGCCATTTGCATCTCATGAATGCTCATTAAAACAGCTGCCCATGGGCATCCCATCAGGCCTTCCAATCGTCCAAAATTATGCCAGTCTAAAACCCGATTGCGAAAGAGTGGTGTGCGCAAGGTGGTCATCCGCCCACAGGGGACTTCGAGATGAGTGCAACAACTTTCTGCCAAAGCGCTATGCTGCTACTGATGAGCTGTTCACCATTCTGCCAGGGTATAATGGATCCTGACCTCCATCTCCATGTAAAGCTGGTCTTCATGGACAGCATCATGCTGCTGGACCCATGGACTCTCCTGTGTCACCATTTCGGATCAGTATTGTACCTAGGGTTGGGGAGTACAGGGACATCCTTCCTCTTGATGCGACACATCTGTATCTAACTGGACACGACTGTGCTGTAAGACACATTTAGCCACCACAAACAGGTCCAAAATTTGACTGGGGTGGTGCGAAGTGTGACTGTGGGTGGGGGGGATGGAATTGAAAGGAGAGTTCTGCAAGGGATGGGGGAAGGGTGGGGACTCATGATGACAGGCAACGGGGCAAGGAGGTAGATCAAAAAGATGAACAATGGAAGGCAGAGGGAAGACCGATGGGAGGGAAGCTGGACCCTGACACGGCTGCATGAAATACTCACAAAAAAGGGGGGTCAAACTGATGCCACATTGCTAACTGGAAGGGATTTACAAAGGCTTTGATGTGTGTTGGATAAAGGTTCAAGTGGGGCATGGGCGCCTCGCAGGTGATGGGCAGCACGGTAGCACAGTGGTTAGCACAGTTGCTTCACGGCTCCAAGGTCCCAGGTTCGATTCACGGCTTAGGTGACTGTCTGTGCGGCGTCTGCACGTTCTCCCCGTGTCTGCGTGGGTTTCCTCTGGGTGCTCCGGTTTCCTCCCACAATCTAAAGATGGGCAGGTTAGGTGGATTGGCCATGATAAATTGCTCCCTAGTGGTCAAAAATGGTTAGGTGGGATTACGGGGATAGGTTAGAGGTGTGGGGATAGGGTGGAGGTGTGGCTTAGGTGCAGACTCGACAGGCCTAATGGCCTCCTTCTGCACTGTAAATTGTATGATTCTATGATTCTCCAGGCTCAAAGGGAGGATGGTTGAATCGAGAAACTGACTGCTCCTTGAGGGTGCTGGCCTTTTCCCGATGGGGTGCTGACATGGTCTAGTGAAGGCAGCTGGTCTGGAGAGAGGGATATGAATGTGCTGGACTGGTGTTTGAATATGGTGCCGGAATCTTCAAACCTGCCAGCTGATGGCGGGCTGACAAATCAGCGGCGGGACCACCAGGTGACTTGGAGGGGAACTTGCTTGTCCATCACGAGTGATGTTCCAATCGCTGAATCTGGGGCACGATCCCGCCATTCGGGCCAATGAGAAACGCGCCGCACAAGCCACCCACTTCGTCTCAAAGGGGGAGAATTCTGTCCCCTTGTTAGTACCTTGGCCAACAGTAATTTTGTGGACTTTCAGCAGAAATTCTGTCAGTAAAAAGAAATGGTTAAAAATAGAATCCAGCCCCTGAGCTTTTAGGAATATTGTGTTAAAATGAACTATGTGTATCGTGAAAGCCATTGCCACAGTTATATATGTACTTAACCTTTCCACTGGAATAAATCATGGGTTTAGATAAGAATATAATGCCTCAGGGATATTGTAAACCTATATTTGGCTTCAACTTTCCTTTTATTGTGAATTCAATAAATAGAAAGTGCACAATTGGGAGCTGCTGAATGTCCTGTTTATTCCATGGGGAAGTCACTGGCTAATAAATTAAACAGTTTTCTAATGAGTGGAATAATTTGAGTATTAGTGCTCCATTGTTTATTCAGTTCAGCTAACAAGTGTAAAGAATGCAGAAAGGGAAATAATCTTTCATGAAGTTTATTGCAGCACAGTGGGCGGAACGGTTGCACAATGGTTAGCACTGTTGTTTCCTCCGGTTGCTCCGGTTTCCTCCCACAGTCCAAAGATGTGCGGGTTAGGTGGATTGGCTATGCTAAATTGCCCATAGTGGCCAAAATTGCCCTTAGTGTTGGGTGGGGTTACTGGGTTATGGGGATAGGGTGGAGGTGTGGACCTTGGGTAGGGTGCTCTTTCCAAGAGCCGGTGCAGACTCGATGGGCCGAATGGCCTCCTTCTGCACTGTAAATTCTATGATTCTATGATTCACAGTGGCAGCGACACGGGTTCGATTCCCGGCTTGGGTCACTGCCTGTGCGGAGTCTACACGTTCTTCCCGTGTCTGCGTGGGTTTCCATCGGGTGCTCCGATTTCCTCCCACAAGTCCCGAAAGAGGTGCTTATTAGACACATTGGCATTCTGAATTCTCCCTTAGTGTACCCAAACAGGTGCTGGAGTGTGGCGACTAGGGGATTTTCACAGTAACTTCATTGCAGTGTTAATGCATGCCTACTTGCAACACTAATAAAGATGATATTATTGTAAAGGGGCAGCATGCTCTAAAACCTCCCTGTGATATTTTATGAAGTACATCTCGTCCCACATCAGACATGATGGACCATTTTAACAATCCCTCGTGTGGAATTAACTACAAAACCCAGGGACTGTCACAGCCCAAATAACATTAGTGATTCAGGAAGCCACAATGAACATTTATCTCTGCGCAAATGCAGAAATAAAATTCAGAAAACTTTTCAATACTCATCTTTGCCTGCCATACATCTATTGTTGCTAATGTAATTTTAATCAGCAGGCTATTAATACAGTCCAGGGTACTATTGCTTGAACACTAAGATAGTTGTATGGAGAAAGAAATCAGTCTGGTGTCATCTCTTTCACATCAAGTTCAATGATTTCCTTATGTCGTTTCAGGATCTGTAGCAGACTAATTGATGGAGTTCGATCGTTAGTCAATAACTGCATCATTACCGCGCAACTATCAGTGTGGGGAAAGCAGACCAGATGGACTGTGGTCTATTTTTTTGCTCTAGTAATTTCTATGTTTTAATTGTGCCTTTAGGTGATCATGCAGAAATGTCAACCTTTGTGACCAGTTTCCGCAGCTAAAACATACCTATTTTCCCCAACCCAAGATTTCCACATTTGCTAAACCATGGCAACCAACCTCTCTTTTGGTTCAGGTAGGCCCCGATGTTCATGAAACCTGTAACAGTCTGGATAAATCATCATGCGTTGTCAGGAGACTAATGGCCACCTGGATGTCGACCTAATTTTAAGATTGCTCCAGGACTATAGCTGCCATGGTCCACAGGAGAAGAAAAAAATACAATTGCATTTGATTTACATTTTAGACAGCTCTCGGCCTTAATGTTCTGATCTGCTCCTCTCTTATCCCTTACTTATTCCCCAAGGTGAAATAGCCTTAAAATTAGAACTAGGCCATTCAGATATTGTGGTCGTCACCACTAGTAGTATATTACATGTATTACGGCACTGCCCCTATATTAGAGGTACAAGGGTAAATCCCTGCCTGCTGGCTCTGCCCAATAGGCGACGTATAAATATGTGTGCTCTCCTGTGCTGCAGCCATTCTGGTTCCAGCTACAGGAGGCACATCACAGGAGGTTCAACAAAGCCTCGATTGTTCCACTATTCTCGTCTTTGTGGTAATTGATAGTGCATCAATTTATTGAGCTAAGATTTTAAAAAGATGGATCTCTGCATCAAGCCTGATCGCCTGCAGCTGAGCCCTCAAGCAGCCAACGCTACGTCCACCTTTGACCACTGGCTAGCCTGCTTCGAAAGCTATCTCAGAACAGCCGCTGAGGAACCCTCGGACTTGCAGAAGCTCCAAATCCTCTATTCACGGGTGAGCCCTGACATTTTTCCCCTCATCCGAGATGCGCCCACCTACTCCGAAGCGATGGAGCTCCTGAAGGGACATTACGTTCGATCAGTAAATCAAGTATACGCCAGACACCTCCTGGCCACGAGACAGCAACTTTCTGAGGAGTCTCTGGATGATTCTGGCGTGCCCTGCACAACCGAGGTAGGAACTGTGACTGCCAGGCGCATTCGGCAGTCCAGCACACAGAACTTTTAATTAGCGACGTTACGGGCATGAGGTCTGCGTACGTCCGCCAACGGCTACTGGAAAGGGGTACGCTTGATCTTGCGGGAAATAGGCAGCTCGCTAACTCATTAGAAGTGGCCTCCCATAACATTCACCCTCGTGAGCATCGTGGGACACACCAGCTGCCGACTCCAGCTCAACGCAAGCCTGCGCCGCGCGGCAGCCAGCCAACTCTGGGGAGCCCAAGTGTTATTTTTGCAGGAACAACAAGCACCCCAGGCAGCGCTGCCCAGCGCGGAGCGTGATCTGCAATGGGTGTGGGAAGAAAGGACACTTTGCTTCTGTTTGCCTGGCCCGGTCGGTCGCCTGTGTTTCCAGGCCCGGCGTTCCTACACCCCCCACATGTGACCCAACGGCGCCGCCATCTTCCTCATCGCAAGCCACATGCGGCCCGTGGGCACCACCATCTTCCTCATCGCAAGCCACGTGCGGCCCGTGGGCGCCGCCATCTTTGGCGCCATTTTGGACGGAGTCTCAGGACCCCTGCTCGACTGTCCGTTTATCGCCACTGCCTCCGCCACTGCTGACCAGCCCGGGTCCTCCCAGCATCTGCCGTAGCTGATCTCTATCACCCTGGATCAGTCCCGGCCTCGTAACCCCGACGACGACAGTGAAGATCGATGGGCATGAGACAATCTGCCTTTTTGACTCCGGGAGCACAGAGAGCTTCATCCACCCCACTACGGTAAGGCGCTGCTCCCTCCCGGTACACCCCGTCACCCAGAATATATCCCTGGCCTCCGGATCCCATTCTGTGGAAATCCGGGTGTACTGCATCGCGACCCTCACCGTCCAAGGCATAGAGTTCAGCAACTTCCGGCTCTACGTCCTCACCCACCTCTGCGCTGCCCTGTTACTCAGCCTGGATTTCCAGTGCCATCTCCAAAGCCTAACTTTAAAATTCGGTGGACCCGTACCCCTCCCTCACCGTCTGCAGCCTCACCCTTAAGGCCGACCCACCCTCCCTGTTTGCGAACGTCACCCCGGATTGCAAACCCATCGCCACCAGGAGCAGACGGTTCAGTGCCCAGGACAGGACCTTCATCAGGTCGGAGGTCCAACGGCTTCTGCAGGAAGGAGTCATTGAGGCCAGCAACAGCCCCCGGAGAGCTCAAGTGGTGGTTGTGAAGACTGGGGAGAAGCACAGGATGGTCATCGAGTACAGTCAGACCATCAATCGGTACAAGCAGCTCGACGAGTACCCCCTCCCACGCATATCTGACATGGTCAATCAGATTGCGCAGTATCGAGTCTTTTCCACAGTGGACTTCAAGTCCGCCTACCACCAGCTCCACATCCGCCCGGAGGACCGCAGATGGCCACCTCTATCACTTCCTCAGAGTTCCCTTTGGCGTCACTAATGGGGTCTCGGTCTTCCAGCGAGAGATGGACCGAAAGGTTGACCGGTACGGACTGCGGGCCACCTTCCCGTACCTAGATAAAATCACCATCTGCGGCCACGATCAGCAGGACCACGACGCGAACCTCCAAAAATTCCTCCAGACTGCCAAACTCCTTAATCTCACCTACAATAAGGAGAAATGCGTATTCCGCACCAACTGCTTAGCCATCCTTGGCTATGTCGGGGAAAATTGAGTCCTAGGGCCCGACCTCGACCGCATGCGCCCCCTCATGAAACTCCCTCTCCCCACTGCCCCAAGGCCCTGAAACGATGCCTGGGACTTTTCTCCTATTACGCTCAGTGGGTCCCTAATTATGCGGACAAGGCCCGCCCACTCATTCAGCCCACAATTTTCCCCCTAGCAGCTGAGGCCTGCCAGGCCTTCAACCGCATCAAGGCAGACATCGCCAAGGCCACGATGCACGCGGTCGACGAGTCGCTCCCCTTCCAGGTGGAGAGCGATGCATCGGACGTAGCGCTGGCCGCCACCCTCAACCAGGTGGGCAGGCCCGTGGCCTTCTTTTCCCGCACCCTCCATGCCTCCGAAATTCAGCACTCCTCTGTCGAAAAGGAGGCCCGAGCCATTGTGGAAGCTGTGAGAATTGGAGGCATTACCTGGCCGGCAGGAGATTCACTCTCCTCACTGACCAACAGTCGGTGGCCTTCATGTTTAATAATACACAGCGGGGCAAGATCAAAAATGACAAGATCTTGAGGTGGCGGATCTCCACCTATAATTACGAGATTTTGTTTCGCCCAGGGAAGCTCAACGAGCCCCTGATGCCCTATCCCGAGGTACATGTGCCAGCGCACAAGTGGATCGACTCCGGGCTCTCCACTATGACCTCTGCCACCCAGGGGGTCACCCGGTTCTTCCATTTCATCAAGGCCCGCAACCTGCCCTACTCCATTGAGGAGGTCAGGAACGTCACCAGAGACTGCTAGGTCTGCGCAGAGTGCAAGCCGCACTTCTGCCGGCCAGATCGAGTGCACCTGGTGAAGGCCTCCCACCCTTTTGAATGCCTCAGCGTGGACTTCAAAGGGCCCCTTCCCTCCACCGACTGCAACACGTACTTTCTGAACGTGATTGATGAGTATTCCCGATTCCCTTTTGCCATCCCATGACCCGCTATGACTTCTGCCACGGTAATTAAAGCCCTGCACAGCATCTTCACTCTGTTTGGTTTCCCCACCTACATCCACAGCAATCGGGGATCCTCTTTTATGAGCGATGAGCTGCGTCAGTTCCTGCTCAGCAAGGGCATCGCCTCGAGCAGGACGACCAGCTACAACGCCTGGGGAAACGGGCAGGTGGAGAGGGAGTTAGGGACGGTCTGAAAGACCGTCCTGCTGGCCCTGCGGTCTAAAAAAATCTCCCGGTCTCCCGCTGGCAGGAGGTCCTTCCCGACACGCTCCACGCCATCCGTTCGCTCCTCTGCACCGCGACGAACGAGACCCCTCACGAGTGTGTGTCTGCCTTCCCCAGGAAGTCCACCTCTGGGGTCTCGATTCCAACATGGCTGACAGTTCCTGGACCCGTTCTCCTTCGGAAGCATGTGCGGACCCATAAGTCGGACTCCTTGGTCAAAAAGGTTCACCTCTTACATGCTAACCCGCAATATGCCTACGTGTCACACCCCGACGGGCGCCAGGACACAGTCTCCCTCCGGGACTTGACACCCACTGGACCCCCACACAAAACCCACGACCTGACACCGCCCCCCCTCCCCCCGGTTGCCTCTTTCACCCTTGCGCCACTCATCCTCCCTCCAGCGAACCTCACCGCAGCCCCCACCCCAGCAGGATCCGTCCTCCCACTGGTTCCACTCAGGGGTGACGAAGACGAGGACAACACACTCCTGGAGTCGCAGGTGACCAAGTCGGCGCCCACATCACCACCAGGACTGAGGCGATCACCGAGGAGGGTCAAGGCACCCGACATACTTAACTTGTAATATTTTCTACCACACCCGCCGGACTCTTTTTTAACAGGGGGTGAATGTGGTAGTCACCACTAGTAGTATATTACATGTATTACGGCACTGCCCCTATATTAGAGGTACAAGGATAAATCCCGCCCACTGGCTCCGCCCAGTAGGCCGCGTATAAATATGTGTGCTCTCCTGTGCTGCAGCCATTCTGGTTCCAGCTACAGACGGCACAACATCTTTGTTCAATAAAGCCTCGATTGTTCCACTATTCTCATCTTTGTGGTAATTGATAGTGCATCAGATATGACAACAAAAAACATTTATTCACACAAATGGGAATAAGATGGTAGAGTGAGAATGAATGCCATTGACATCAAGTCAGTATTTGACAGAGTGTGGCATCAAGGAGCCCTCGCAAAACTGGCATCAATGGGGATCAGGTAGAAAATGGTGTGCTGGTTGGAGTCATACCTAGCATAAAGGAAGATGATTGTTGTTGTTGGAGGACAATTATGCATTTCTGGACAACACGGAAGGAGATCCTCAGTGTCGTGTCCTATGCCCAACATCTGCAGCTGCTTATTCAATGACCTTCTCTCCATCAGGTTAGAAGTTGAGATCTGGGGGCAGCATGCTGGTGCAGTGGTTAACACTGCTGCCTCACGGCACCAAGGACCCGGGTACGATCCCGGCTCCAGGTCCCTGTCCGTGTGGAGTTTGCACATTCTCCTCATGTCTGCGTGAGTGTCACCCCCACAACCCAAAAAGGTGTGCAGGGTAGGTAAATTGGCCATGCTAAATTGCCCCTTTATTGGGAAAAAAAGAATTGGGTACTGTAAATGTATTTAAAAAAAGAAGTAGGGATGTTCGTTGATTATTGCACAATATCCAACACCATTTGCGACTCCTTAAACACTGAAGCAGTCCATGTCCAGATGCAGTAAGACCTGGACAATGTTAAGGCTTGGGCTGACAAGTGGAAAGTTCCATTTGCGCCACTCAAGTGCCAGGCAATAACCAACTTCAACGAGAGAGAAACTAACCATTGCTCCTTGACATTCAATGGTATTACCATCGCTGAATCCCCACTGTTAACATCCTGGGATGAGTACAGCTCCTACAATACTCAAGGAGCTTGACATCATCCATGGCAAAGCAGCCGCTTGATTGAATCATAGAATCACAGAATTTACAGTGCAGGTGGAGGCCATTCCGCCCATTGAGTCTGTTGAAGTTAATAATTTCCTGCTTCTGGACTGTAGTAGGAAGATTCAACAATGCTCGTTAAGGCAAAATAACAAGGCTTTATTTACGAAAAGACTGCATGCAGTAATGGCTGAAACATGAGGTCAGAGAGCAGTTAGTACCACTGATGATTCCCTCCCAAGTCCGCGCTTACACAGAAAATCAGCTCAGTATTTATACATTATCAGTATCACGATTGCGTGACTGCAGCTTAGTCAGGAATTCAATCGGAAGCAGAAACGGAAGCAATGTCATAAACTAAGCATGAGCTGTTGATCTTCTCGGACTCTTTGTCTCATCCCTCATACCATTATCTTGTTCTTTGATAGAACATTAAAAGGTCGGAGGAGACTCATCCATTCCTTATCTTGTCTTATTCATACCGCCCTGGGTTATGACGAGTTAGCCTTATCAGAATTTACAGAGGTCAGGCATTTTGGAATAGCTTGACCTTCTCTGATCTTATTCATGCTTTAGGTCAGCTTTTCTTACATTGTACCGAATAGTTGACCAGTTTTCCCATCATGCCATTACTTAATTCGTACAACATCACAAGTCTGCACCGGCCCTTGGAAAGAGCACCCTACTTAAGCTCACACCTCCATCCTATCCTCGTAACCCCACCTACCTTTTTGGACACTAAGGGCAATTTAGCATGACCAATCCACCTAACCTGCACACCTTTGGATGGTGGGAGGAAACCAGAGCACCGGGAGGAAACCCACGCAGACAGTCACCCAAAGCCGCAATTGAACTCGGGTCCCTCGAGCTGTGAGGCTGCAGTGCTAACCACCGTGGCACCCCTCATCCACCAACATTCACCACCGACACACAGTAGCAGTCGTGTGTAACATCTACAAGATGCACTGCATGGGTTTGGGACATGCTGTCTTAGGAGCCTCCTAAGACAGCATGTCCCAAACCCATGACTACTGGCATTTAGAAGGACAAGGGCAGCAGATCCATGGAAACACCACCTTGGAAGATCCTCTCGAAGCCACTACCACCTTGACATAGAAATGTATCGCCATTCCATCAGTGTCGCTGGGTCAAAATCCTGAAATTCCCTCCCTAACAGCACTGTGGGTATACCTAGACTATAACAGATGAGGAAGGTAGCTCACCACTGTCGTGTTGGGTGCTCTGCTACACAGACGAACCAACACGGTTGCGGATGGTACAACTCAGTTTTATTACTAACAATATTTACAATGGTAAACTGGTTACTCTGGTTCATTCATTACCCTTGAATCTGTGGACCTATCCCTAACACTATCTTGGAGTGGCACTCAGCACATGGTGGATGTCTGAGTGGCTTGCTGTGAGCTCTGTGCCCTGAGCTGTCTCCTGCTGGAATGAGCGGGAAGTGTCGTGTTCCCCGTGTTATAGTGTGTATGCTCTTGCCTGTGATTGGCTGTGGTGTTGTGTGTGTATTGATTGGTCTGTTGATCTGTCCATCAATATGTATGTATGTTTGCACCATGATGTTTACCTGAATATCATGACAACCACCACCTTATCATAGAATTTACAGTGCAGAAGGAGGCCATTCGGCCCATCGAGTCTGCACCGGCTCTTGGAAAGAGCACCCTACCCAAAGTCAACACCTCCACCCTATCCCCACAACCCAGCAATCCCGCCCAACACTAAGGCCAATTTTGGACACTAAGGGCAATTTATCATGGCCAATCCACCTAACATGCACACCTTTGGACTGTGGGAGGAAACCGGAGCACCCGGAGGAAACCCACGCACGCACGGGGAGGATAGGCAGACCCTGCACAAACAGTGGCCCAAGCTTGAATCGAACCTGGGACCCTGGAGCTGTGAAACAATTGTGCTAACCACAATGCTCCCGTGCTGCCCTCAAGGGCAGTTAGGGATGGGTAATAAATGCTGGACCAGCCAGAAATGCCCATATTCCTCGAACGAATAATAATAATAAAAAAGAAAATTTGGAACTCTATTCCCCATAAAGCCTTTGAGGGTTGGTTGAGAATTTTCAAACCACGATTGACAGATTCCTGTTGGCCAAGAATATTCAAGGTCACAGAAGCGAGGTGGGTAGATGAAGTTAAAACACAGATCAGCTATGAGCTGCTTGAATGGTGGAACATACTTGAGGAGTTGCTCTTGTTTCTGTGTTCTTCACTCCAAATCTATTGACACGGGAATAAAATGCCAGTCAATACTGGGATTCAAACTCTGTGCGTGGTGTCATTCTCATATGTTTAGCTGCTTCATTTGGAAAGGAAATGCTGTCCAGGAAATATTTGCAGTGTGAAAGTGGTGTTGCTGTGTGACACTGGGAGTTCTCCAAGACCCTTGTTGAGCCTAGCAACGAAAGGCCATTTATTACATTTTTTATTTCTGTATCCAGAATAGCTGACATGGTTAAAAGAAAGAGCATTTCAATTGCCAATTTATTTGAATGAAATAAGCAATGAACGTGAATAAATGCACTATGATGGTGGTGTTTCTCTCCGCAACAGGGAGAGTGCTATAGCAAACTGCAAATAATTCTCTTTTTTTTGAGGAAACGAACATGTAATATATAATTTTTCACGTGGGCTGTTGAGGTGGAAAGATGTTTCTTATATTTTCAGGTAGTTCTGTCATTATTAGACAAATGAAAGGTATTTATGACATTGAAATTCATCCTCAGAGTTTTATACGATGTGTAAATCAAAGGAGTTGAATATTCGTAACTGGGAAGTATTACCAAAAAGTGAATATCGGTTTACAATTAAACAACAATTAAGAGGTAGACAAGTTAATTAGCAATTAATACATGTTGGGAACAAGTCTCAATTCAAGATTATATTAATCTTTAATTAGATAGAGCAATTATTCAAAGAAAATCATGGTGGTGGAATGTGACCCATAGTTTATTAATAAAATGAAGTATACAGAATTTATCACTGTTTTATCATGTGGGAAGATTTTGCTAATTGTGTCTATACTCAAATTCAGTGCATATGGAGAAAATAGCTTCAGTTGGAATGTTACTTACCCATTTTCCTCCATTGTAATCCGATGATCAGTCAGCATGCAAATGATAACTGAAAAAGATGAAGAAAAATTATTTCAAATGTCGCTTGTCATGAAATCCCAGTGATTCAACTTAATTGCTAACATCTACATTACACGGCATGTCATCAGGCAGGATTGTAATTGTTGGGTTCCATAGGGCTTTGAGAGACTTCGAGAGAAGCTGTTTGAGGTTCACAGGCTCCCTCTCTGCTTCCCAACAACTCAAACCAATCCATTAACAGATTCCTTTGAGGCACTGCAATTCTCAGTGCAGAAATGGATGAACATTTTTAGAAGCAATTTATGTTTTCCTCCCCTCATGCTTCGGGCAGTGTAAAGTAGATGGAAAGTGCAAGCAAACAGAAAGTATGGAATCATGTCCATTAATGCTTGTACGGATCATAGGCTATCAAAGCTGTCAGAGATACAAAAATATATAACAGTTGGATCTGTGCCCAGTCGAGGTACATTCGAGAATGCTGAAAATTTTACTAACCACACTACATTGCCTGGTATTCTTCAAATGTATCATCAGCTCCTTTAAGGTTAGTTGTCAATTGTTTTCTATTGGTTATTGCTGGGATTGGACAAGCATTTGGTATTTTCTACATTTCTTTATAGTTGTTAAAGTTTACAAGTGTAAAGTAATGGGTTCATGAATATGTTAATGAGACCATGATAATATTAATGATGTAAGAGTAACATCAGCTGTCAGAATATCAAGAGAGTCCAAGAGAACTAAACACAATAGTCTGTATCCTGAATAGCAGTGCTTACCCCGAGGTCTTTGAAAATAGTCCTCAATCAATTGTTTGAAGTTAAACGATACTAACCATCTCAAGACTGTCATGGGGAGCAAAGCGTCACCAAGATATTGTCGGCCAAAAAGGCACGGTGATATTAAAATCTCACTGAGCCTCGCAATGACATTGAAACCTGGTGGTAATCCTGGAGTAAACGGTGACCACAGATCAGTGATCCATGAGCAACAACCAGTGAAAGAGGTGGTTTCACAGTAATGAAGATCAGAACCGAAAAGCACCATGGCGAGGGGACAATGAGAGACGCACAACGTCGAAGCCCAACTGATCAGTCACTATCCTTCCAAAACCTTTCCAATACACTGAGAGTTTGCAGCAAGGACAGTGATGAGAGCTCAGGATGAGACAGTTTGAAAAGTACCGAATACAAGGAAATACTCAGAAACACCACGGGTAGGATTCTCCATCCCGTCGCACCCATTTTATGGTGCGGCGAGCCCCCGCCGGCAGCGGGATTCTCCATCCCGGCAGCCGGACAGTGGGGTTTCCCATTGTGGGCACCTCCAGGATGTTGGGAAATCTGCGGGCGTGAGTGCGCTGCTGGCGAAACGGAGGATCCTGCCGACGGATCTGTACAGTCTTATCTGTTGTGGGAGCCACAGTTGATGATGTCCTTACAGGGTAAAACATTGAGGAAGCCTTGGCATCATACAAAGAGGTTATGGAGACCTTTGAGAAATACCTCAGCCCCAAAAAGAATTTGTTATAAAAACAGAAAAATTCAGAAAGAGGAGTCAAAGGCCAGGAGAATGCATTGATTCCTTTATTAAATATTTGTATAAGTTGGCAAGTACCCGTGGGTAATTGAAACCCAAATTGATTAGGGACCATATTGTATTTGCCGTCCTGCATGCCATGATGTTACAATTGAAGGAGGATTTGACCGTAGAGGAGGCTGGACAGATCATCAAGCAGGCCAGCTGGAGACGCCAAAATCGAAGTGCGATTTGGGGTGATGTTGAGATTCAGGAGGTGTTGGTCCAGTATTTCGGCCTAAGGTCATGCGCCCCATCCACAGAAAAGCCCTTGAAAAATGCCCACTAAAGTGGAGAAGAGAACTTCCATGCATGTTCAAATGCTCCAGGTGCGGCTCCAATCTACAACAACGCAGCAAAGACTGCCCAGCAGGGGGAGCTGAATGCTTTCTTTGTGGCAGGACCAATCATTTTAAACAATTTTGTGGATCTAAAACATAATTTAAGAGAAGACAGCTAGAACATGTTCCCAACCATTTTGAGGTCTAATGGTGAGTGGCGGGCGGGTACGGGGTGTGTGTGTCCTGGAGCGATTGGTCATGGCTTTCCTGATTGCGGGAAGAAGTGCCCAACTGCCATGACCAGCTTTTAAAAATGCCGGTCGCGACTCACTTTCAAGAATGTCAGCTGTCCCGCGCAAGCGTGCCCCCTCAGCCGGGCGCAGCAGTGCTCAGGCCCGGAGCACAGTGGGGCAGACTGTCTCCTCCAGACATCAGTGCACTGTCCCAGGAGAAGATTTTTTTTCAATTAATGGAGTCTTCACGTAATGGTGTGAGCTGTATCCAGAGCTCCAGGGCCTCTGGTGAACAACTAATTATGAAGAAACAAAAATCAGGAACAAAGCAGAGTTAAGATGATTTCTTGAGGAGTGGTATTGTTAATTTTGTCAATGCAAATCAGGATGCAAAGCCCATGAGTGTTATATGCAAGGAAGTCACATATATACAGTGAATGGTAGAACCCTCAAGAGTATTGAAAGTCAAAGAGATCTAGGAGTACAGGTCCACAGGTCATTGAAAGGGGCAACACAGGTGGAGAAGGTAGTCAAGAAGGCATACGGCATGCTTGCCTTCATTGGCCGGGGCATTGAGTATAAGAATTGGCAAGTCATGTTGCAGCTGTATAGAACCTTAGTTAGGCCACACTTGGAGTATAGTGTTCAATTCTGGTCGCCACACTACCAGAAGGATGTGGAGGCTTTAGAGAGGGTGCAGAAGAGATTTACCAGAATGTTGCCTGGTATGGAGGGCATAAGCTATGAGGAGCGATTGAATAAACTCGGTTTGTTCTCACTGGAACGAAGGAGGTTGAGGGGCGACCTGATAGAGGTATACAAAATTATGAGGGGCATAGACAGAGTGGATAGTCAGAGGCTTTTCCCCAGGGTAGAGGGGTCAATTACTAGGGGGCATAGGTTTAAGGTGAGAGGGGCAAAGTTTAGAGTAGATGTACGAGGCAAGTTTTTTACGCAGAGGGTAGTGGGCGCCTGGAACTCACTACCGGAGGAGGTAGTGGAAGCAGGGACGATAGGGACATTTAAGGGGCATCTTGACAAATATATGAATAGGATGGGAATAGAAGGATACGGACCCAGGAAGTGTAGAAGATTGTAGTTTAGTCGGGCAGTATGGTCGGCACGGGCTTGGAGGGCCGAAGGGCCTGTTCCTGTGCTGTACATTTCTTTGTTCTTTGTTCTTTGTACTGGCAGATGGATGTTCAAAACCTTCAAAACTTCAAAGGCTTATGAAGACTAAGCATGGTGAGGTTTGTCCTCGAACTCCCCTCTTTGATGCTTGTCTCCGAGATGTCTTCCTCAGAACTGTTCGAGTCTGTGGTGTCCAGGGTCCATGAGGATGGTCCGGCTGGTCTGCTGATTGACCTGCAATGGAAGGAAGATGGCATTAGTGCGGGACAGGGGAATGCTGATAGGAGAAAGGTAACTCACGTGAGTCTTGCGCGTGGCTGGATGTTTTGAGGGTTCTCACGTTTGTCTTTGGCCCCCACCTTGCCCTCTACATCTGCGCAGTCCTGCTCCTCACCTGCAAGTGATAGTCCTCAAAGAAGGCATGGGAGTTGAGCTCTGGCGTCACTGTGGCTGTGCCCACTCAAGCCAGTTATCCTCAAGTTTGTCCTGCAGTGAGGCAGAGGGGGAGCGTGTAGGCAGGAGTCATGCCACGTCAGATGGCAATGTAGTCTGGCATGCATGAGGAGTGAATGGGTGTGGGGATATGAGAAGCAGAGGAGCTAGTGGGGTGATTATGGGTGGGTGGGTAGGGGGGAACGCATGTGTTGAGGCCCGGCAAGGTGAGTAGGAGTGAGATCATGATGGAGGTGTGAAGAGTGTTTTAAGGGGTGCTGTAGGAGACATGAGGAAACCGAATTAACTTGGATGGACTGCAGTCCCATCCTCCAGTAGAGTGAGCTGGTGTTGACAATTGCAGTCACAGCCTCCCAGGTGGGGTTGGTCACATTGCTGGCAGGGAATCTGCCCACTCGAGGGTGGAGGGTCTCCTGCCTCTGTTGGAATCCATCCAGAAGCGAGCTGAGGGTTCTCTTGGTTCTGTCAGGCGACCCCCCAACCCCCACCCCCACAAACACACACACACACAATTGGACTTGGAACAAGTGCTGGGGAGCGCTGGGGGAGACATTTAAGTGCAGTACCCCACTGATTACAGCCATTAATTCATGGCAGGTTGAGCGAATCAGAGGCAGGTCATCACGGGCGTGGCCTGATACTCGTTGTGGTAACCCATGTTACTGCATTATATGTATTGTACTGTATTGTGCATGCCTGGGCTTGTCCAGGCTGGCTCCGCCTGTGGGTCCTCCCCTTGGGCTTATGTATAAAGGTGACAAGTCTCCGCCTCCGACCCAGTTCGGGTCCAGAGGCAGGAGGCATGCTGTTTAGTGTATTAAAGCCTCAGTTACGTTTATCACTCGTCATGTGTTATTGATAGTGTATCAATTTAATGCACTAAACTCCTCAAGATGAACTCATCACTCAAGCAGCCTGATCGCTTAGAGCTGGACCCACAGGCAGCCGACGCTACAGAAATGTTTGAACACTGGCTAAGCTGCTTCGAGGCTTAGCTCGCATCTTTCAACAAAGAACTCACAGACCTCCAGAAGAAGCAGGTCCTCCACGCGCGGATGAGCCCAAGAGATTTTCCCCTCATCAGGGACACCCCCTCGTACGTGGAAGCAGTAACGCTGCTAAAAGGACAATACGTGAAATCCGTTAACCAGGTATATGCTAGGCACCTCCTCACCACGAGATGGCAACGCCCTTGGGAATCACTCGCAGAATTCCTGCGCCTTGCGCATCCTCTGCCGGAACTGTGACTGCCGGGTGATATCGGCTACCGAGCATGCAGAGCTGCTGATCAGGGACGCTTATGTTGCGGGCATGAACTCTAACTATATCCGCCAGCGATTACTAGAAGGGGAGACACTCGGCCTCCCGGAAACAGTACAACTCTCCAACTCACTGGAGGTGGCCTCCCAGAACATGGGGCCCTACACCTCCGACCGCGCAGCGGCCCGCCAACGCCGGAGCCCCGGGTGCTACTTCTGCGGCCAGGATAATCATCCCAGACAACGCTGCCCGGCACAGAATGCAACTTGTAATGGCTGGGGGAAGAAGGGCCACTTCGCAAAAGCCTGCCAGGCCCGATCCCCCCTAAATTCCCGTAACAGCCTCCCCGAACAGGCGCCGGAATGTGGCGACTAGGGGCTTTTCACAGTAACTTAATTTGAAGCCTACTTGTGACAATAAGCGATTTTCATTTCATTTCTAAATCTAATAGGCCCAGCAGCGCTGCCTGCTGCCTGTCGGGGCCGCTCCCAGCTGCCGCGCCATCCGCTATGTACGACCCCTGGGTGCCGCCATCTTTAATTTCGGCCGGCACGTGCGACCCGTGGGCACGGCCATCTTTAATTTTGGCCGACTCGTGCGACCTGTGAGTGCCGCCATCTTTAATTTCAGCCGACAGGTGCGACCCATGGGGGCCGCCATCTTGGACGCTATCGCTGCTGACACCTGCCACGCGCGGTCACGGGGACCGCCTTCTTGGGACCACTCCGCAGCCTCCCGGAAGCCCAGCTCATCCGACCGTACGCTGGCCGCCGCTACCTCCGACCAGCCTACCAACCGCCTTCTGACACTCGACTCCGTCACACTCAATCAGTCCCGGCCGCACCACCTCACGAAGTCCACAATGACCATCCGGATCAAGGGCACGAGACGGCCTGCCTTTTCGACTCTGGGAGCACATACACCCAGATATGGTAAGGCGCTGCTCCCTCCCCATCCTACCCGCAACCCAGAAAATCTCCCTGGCTTCCGGATCCCACACATTAGAAATCCGGGGGTACTGTGTTGCGACCCTCACTGTGCAAGGTGCAGAGTACACTAACTTTAGGCTCTACGTCCTCCTCCATCTCTGCGCTGCCCTATTACCGGGGCTCGACTTCCAGTGCCATCTCCACAGCCTTACCTTAAAGTTCGACGGACCCCTGCCCCCCCTCACCGTCTGTAGCCTCGCGACCCTTAAGGTTGCCCCACCCTCCCTCTTCGCAAACCTCACCCCAGACGCAGAAGCAGAACCTCAGAAGGAGACGCTACAGTGCCCAGGACAGGGCCTTTATCAGGTCGGAGGCTAGTAACAGCCCCTGGAGAGCCCAAGTGGTGGTCGTCAAGACTGGGGAGAAGCACCGGATGGTCATCGATTACAGCCAGACCATTAACCGGTACACGCAGCTCAATGCATACCCCCTCCCCCGCATATCTGACATGGTCAATCAGATTGCGCTGTATCGAGTTTTCTCTACAGTCGACTTGAAGTCCGCGTACCACCAGCTCCCTATCCGCCCGGAGGACCCAATACACTACCTTCGAGGCAGGTGGCCGCCTCTACCACTTCCTCAAGGTCCCCTTCGGCGTCACCAATGGGGTCACGGTCTTCTAAAGGTAAATGGACCGAATGGTTGACCAGTACGGGCTGTGGGACATGTTTCCGTACCTAGACAACGTCACCATCTGCAGCCATAACCAGCAGGACCATGACGAGAACCTCCGCCGCTCCCTCCACACCGCTAAACACCTGAACCTAACCTACAATAAAGAGAAATGCATCTTCCGCACACCCGCCTAGCCACCCTCGGCTACGTCATGGAACACGGAGTCCTAGGGCCCCACACCGACCGCATGCGCCCCCTCCTGTAACTCCCCCTTCCCCACTGCTCCAAGGTCCTGAAGACATGCCTGGGGTTCTTCTCGTACTATGCCCAACTATGCGGACAAGGCCCGTCTACTGATCAAATCCACCATTTTTCCCCTGACGGCTGAGGCCCGCCTGGCCTTCAATCGCAGATATTTGCCAAAGCCGCGATGCACGCTGTGGACGAGTCCATCCCATTCCAAGTGGAGAGCGATGCGTCGGACTTTGCTACACTCAACCAGGCGGGCAGGCCGTGGCTTCCTCCTCCCGTACCCTCCATGTCTCCGAAATTCGACACTCCTCCGTCGAAAAGGAAGCCCAAGCCATCATAGAAGCTGTGAGACACTGGAGGCGTTACCTGGCCGGCAGGCGATTCACTCTCCTCACTGACCAACGGCCGGTTGCCTTCATGTTCAATATCACACAGCGGGGCAAGATCAAGAATGACAAGATTCTGAGGTGGAGGATCGAGCTCTCCACCTACAGCTATGATATCTTGTATCGACCCGGGAAGCTCAAGATGCCCTCTCCCGCGGTACATGTGCAAGTGCACAGGTAGACCGACTCGGGGTCCTCCACAACGACTTCCGTCACCCGGGGGTCACCCGTTTTTCCACTTCATCAAGGCTTGCAACCTGCCTTACTCCATCATGGAGGTCAGGTCCGTGACCAGGGACTGCCAGGTCAGCGCGGAGTGCAAACCGCACTTCTAACGGCCAGACAGAGCACATCTGGTAAAGGCCTCCCGCCCCTTTGAGTACCTCAGCGTGGACTTCAAAGGGCCCCTCCCCTCCACTGACCATAACGTGTACTTCCTCAACATCGTTGACGAGTACTCAAGATTCCCCTTTGCCATCCCCTGCTCTGACATGCTCTCTGCCTCCGTTATCAAGGCCCTGCACAGTCTTTTCACCCTGTTCGGGTTCCCCGCCTATATCCACAGTGATCGGGGCTCCTCCTTTATGAGCGACGAGTTGCGTCAGTTCCTGCTCAACAAAGGCATCGCCTCCAGCAGGACGAGCAGCTATAACCCCCGGGGGAAATGGACAGGTGGAGAGGGAGAACACAACGATTTGGAAGGCCGTCCTTCTGGCCCTACCGTCGAAATGTCTCCCAGTTTCCCGCTGGCAGGAGGTCCTCCCCGATGCGCTCCAGTCCATCTGGTCGCTCCTATGTACAGCCACTAACGAGACTCCTCATGAATGTATGTTTGCCTTCCTCATGAATGTATGTTTGCCTTCCCCAGGAAATCCACCTCCGGAGTCTCACTTCCGTCCTGGCTGACAGTCCCGGGTCCCATCCTTCTCCGGAAGCATGCGAGGAGCCATAAAACTGACCCCCTCGTCGAGAAGGTCCTGCTGCTCCATGCGAACCCCCAATATGCCTACGTGACACACCAGGACGGGCGGCAGAACACGGTCTCCCTTCGGGATTTGGCACCTGCAGGTTCCCTGGTGACCATCACCACCACCCCCCCACCCTACACCGTCTTCCCCCACCCCTGCCCACCTCCTTCACGAGCTGACACCCGCAGGCCCACCGGCGACAAGCACCACCACCTCCACCCATACACCGCCCCCCACCCCCTGGCCGACTCAACATCTGTGTGAAGAAGAAGAAGACAGCACGCTCCCGGACGTGCAGGTCTCGACGCCGGCGCCCACCTCACAGCCGGGACTGAGGCGATCACGGCGGAAGGTCAAGGCCCCCGACAGACTTGATCTTTAACACCACTTCACCCCCACCGGACTCTTTTTTAAACAGGGGGTGAATGTGGTAAACCACGTTATTGCATTAAATGTATTGTATTGTGCATGCCTGGGCTTGTCCAGGCTGGCTCCGCCTGTGCCTCCTCCCCTCGGGCTTATGTATAAAGGTGGCAAGTCTCCGCCTCTGATCCAGTTCAGGTCCAGAGGCAGGAGGCTTGCTGTTTAGCCCTTCACCCGTCGTGTGTTATTGATGGTGTACCACTCGTGTAAGAGCATTTTTGGTTAAAGAGAATGAATCACAGCGGCCTATCCCTCTGACGGCGCCGGCTGGATTCTCCCCAATTTCCTCGCCGGGACCGACACTTTGAAAAACGTAACGGATAATTCAGCTCAGTGTGACTGTCCATGTCCTGAGGGGTTCCCTCCTGAATCAGTTTTTCAGCACACAGTTTGATGTCCAGTACAAAGAAAAGTGAATGGATATGTCCACAAGATACTGTTGGAGATTGATGCTTTCTTTGGCAGTCACTTGGGGTGAGATATGTAAAAGAATGTAATAGTTTGAGATTATACTGCGTAGGAGGGGGGGGGGGGGTCTTGAGGAGTAAGTGAATGGAAATGTTAATGAGATGAGTATGATGTTAATTTTTTTTTCAAAATATTTTTTATTCTCCTTTTTCACATTTTCTTCAAAATTTACACCCACCAACAAACAGTAAACTGTAACGGATATAATGTCAATCCCCATCTTAACAACAATGATCCCATCCTCCCACCAACCCCCAAACAACAGCCCGCCTGACAACACAAACATCAAATAAAAAAACAAAAAGAAATCAGGAATCGCCCACAGTCACCATTAATATATATAGTCCATCCCCCCAACTCCTCCCCCCCCACTAATATTCAAGGCCATACAATCCCCCAAAGTGTACAATGAATGATACCAATGAATTGTAGAACCCCCCCCACCCCCCTCCCAGACTCCTCCCCTCCACTTCCTCTTGAAAACACCTCACCTAGTATCGGTCCCCTCCCCCAACTTTTCACCCTCCTGGTTCATCGAAAACTGTTCTACCAGACTCCGATGGCCGCAGCCCCTCCCCCCACCATGCACCCGCTCACTGGCCAGCTTAAATGAGCCAGTGTAGAGGCCCCTGCCCAGGCCTCACTCCCCTCCAATCCCCTCCCCCTGCCCGGTCCCAGGAGAACAAAGAAATCCCCTTCAACACAAAACCCCAGTGTGAACACATAAACCCCAAAGAACCATCATTGCAAAGGAAAATCCCAACTCTTACCTTGTCCAAATAGACAACGTCGACTCATTTAGCGCATATACAACATGCAGTGAAAAAATAAAGCTACATACACTCCTACAAACCCCCTACCCTCAGTACAAGACCAATCATCAGTCCCATTTCTCAATTCTGCCCCAGTCCTTCTGCCTTTACAAACACCTCTGCCGCTTCCACCGCCTCAAAATACAAGTCTGTGGATTTGTAGGTCACCCTCAACTTAGCTGGGTACACAATGCCGCACCACATCCTGCTGTTATACAGTGCCATCTTCACTCGGCCGAAGGCCGCCCGCCACCTCGCCAATTCCACAGTAAAGTCCTAGTTTATACGTATACCAGCTCCAGCCCACTGCACCTCCCGCTTATGCTTTGCCCAACACAGGACCTTCGCCTTCACACGTTACTTACAGAAACAAATAGTCACTGCTCGTGGCTGCTCATTTGCCTTTGGTATAGGCCTCTACTTCCGATGAGCCCGATCCAGTTCGTACCGAGAGGGATCTTCCCCCTTCCCCAATAGCTCCGCCAACATCTTGGCAAAATACTCTATCGGCCTCCGGCACTCCCCCCATTCGGGCCATCCCACGATCCTCAGATTTTGACGTCTAGATTTGATTTTCAAGTCCTCCATTTTGGCTCGCAGACTCTTGTTGGCCTCCACCACCCTCCGCAGCTCCTTACCCATCGAGGTGAGTTGATCACTGTGTTGCGACAACCACTTCCTTCAGTGTCTCACCCTGCTCCCGCACCTTGGCCGATGCTCTCGATACCGACGCCCTCACCGGGGCAATCGCCTCCTCCACCAGCACCTTCAATACTGCCACCATCTCCTTCCTCATGTGCTTTGTGAACTGTTTTTCTAGTTCCACGACCATCACCTCGGTCATCTTTTCTGCCGTGAGCAGTGCGGCCTCACCCGATAATCCAGCCTCCGTCTTCCTTCCAGTTCCTGAGCCGACCCTTCCACTCGACGGCAAACCTTCATTCGCCCCCTTCTTCATGGCAGCTTTCCTTTGGGTTTTGAACATTTGTCTTCCTTATGTCTTCCTGCACTTATTTAACAAAAAATTGCCCCTGGGTCGGGGCATTAAATACTAAAACATTAAGCCTCGAGCAGGGGCCCTCCAATGTGCAACCTCCTCCTACATGCCACCACCGGAAGTTACCGGGGGTCATTTTGAAACTTATACTAAATTGAAGAAATTTTTAACTTAATTAAAACGTAAATGAGATGCTCTGAATGTTATATTTTAAATAATGACTTATCTAAAATATATATATTACTCTTGAATCCACCGGGATGATAAAATGACCAATGGTCTTCTTGTTGAAAGATGAACTATTTAATGAGTAATAAAATAATAAACTGTGAGTCCTTTTACTCAATACTAAACTAAGATAAAGAATTAAAGTACAATATAACTATATACTATACTGAGATAACTATATAACTATACACTATTATAACAAACTAGTTCTAACTTCTCTCACTCTAGTTATTCTATGTCTTCCGTGTTCACTGTTCTGAATTGCATCATCGTCTGCATCATCATCTGAATCATCTGACTTAGAAAAGGCGGGAAACCAGTTCTTATAGTATCTGACTGTGAGCCATCTATGTTGAAATGACTGTACTACATTTACATACATTGACCATGTATATTGATATCTGAATATCACTACACTGAACTCAAGGACAAATTGGGGCCTGCGAGTGTTGAACTGTACCATTGTGGCCGCGCTGGGAGGGAGATTGCCCGGTGGGGGGGGGGGGGGGGGGGGTGAGCCGTGTGTCAAATATGATATTAATAATGTAAGAGGGACATCAGCAGTCAGATGACGATAGGCTCCAAGAGAGCTCGACGCAGAATAGTCGATGTCCTGAACACCCTGAGGTACTGTAAATTGTTCTTAATGAATTGTTTGAAGTTAAACTATCTAGTCCGACTATCTCAAATCTGTCATAATGGAGCAAAGCCTCATCAAGGTACAGTAGGTCAATAAGACATGGTAATAATAAAACCTCACTAAACCGTGACAATGACATCAAAATAACAAGGAGTAGTGGTGCTGAAGGACCTTTTCCTGACTTAATGGAATCTGTACAAAACAATTGCTCTTGAACATGTGTGCATTAGTAAGCATTTCTCTTGGAAGATGAGCAGACCGTCAGGGGGAGGCAGTGATGTAGTGGAATCTGAATCCAATAAAAATCTGGAATTAAAAGTCTAACGATGACCATGAACCCTTTGTCAATTGTGTTAAAACCCATTTGGTACACTAATGTTCTTTTGGGAAGGATATCTGTGACCCACAGAAATGTGTGGGTCAAAAGGGAGACCATCCCATGCGTTTTCCAGCACAATATTAGGGGGGGAGGGCACGCTGGCACAGTGGTTAGCACTGCTCCCTCACAGCTCCAGGGACCCGGGTTCAATTCCCCATGATTGCGTGGGTTTCCTTCGGGTGCTCCGATTCTCCTACAGTCCAACGATGTGCAGGTTAAGTGGACTGGCCATGCTAAATTGCCCGTTAGTGTCTAAAAGGTTAGATGGGGTGACGGGGATAGGGTGAGGGAGTGGGCCCAGGTAGCGTGCTGTTTCAGAGGGTCAGTGAAGACTTGATAGGCCGAATGACCTCCTTCTGCACTGTAGGAATGTTATGATTATATTAAATGCACAGAAGGATGAGCTAAGAGAAGAGCATGTGGTATGAGGGAGTGAAGGTTTCTTGTTAGAAGGCCAGACCAGCCAGGGAAATCAGGGAGAACCTCTACAACCTAAACTTCAGTGAGGCATAATCGGTCAGAGACTAAGTGTTGACGCTGGGGCAGCATTTGTGGACTTCTACGGCAGCAAAACTGGGGCCGCGCTTGGACCGATTCAATGGTTGTTGAGGAGCTAGCACCAGCACGACGTGGAACACAATCGATTTCAACAGGAAACGTTGCAGGGTTCGCTGGGTCCGCGATTGACACGCAGGAGGCGGGTAAGCTCCCCATACACGCCATCCCAGGCAACAAGACGGTACCAAGGAGAGCGGCACCCCATTTCACGGACGCTAAGCTCGTGACCCTGCGAGACGCCGTAGAGGAGAGGCGTACAACCCTGTACTCCAGCTGGGAAGGAGGCTGCCGGCCGCTGCCATTCACCATACCTGGACACAGGTGGCAGAGGTGGTCAGCGCCATGGGCACCACCGTCAGGACCGGCCAGCGGTGCAGGAAGAAACTGCACAACCTCCTCAGGGCGGCCAGGGTGAGGAAGCCGCAACCTACCCTTAACATCAAGCCGGCCCACATTGCCATAACTCTATGCCCCTGGACCTGGAGTGCGGCCAAACTCCCACCCTGCACCACATGCCGGCATCTATATCGGCTGGCATGGCCGGGTGTCCCGGTTATGGCGGCCACCAGTTACCCATCTCCTGGGCTGCATGTGTCGGACTAGTCTAACACTGTTCGCTTTCTGTTCCCTGCACCCCAGGAGAAGGCCACCCATAACCGCCGGGAGGGGGAGAAAACTGGAGGGGGATCGCCGAACCTGGGGCCCCTCAATACAGCAGAGCAGAGGGCCCTGGACGTGGTCAACAGACCTGAAGAAAGGACTGTCGCTGGGTGAAGGTCGGCATTGGGTGAGGAAGTGAGACCCCCATGAGTTGCAGTTTCCCATTACACGTGCACTACCGGCCGATCCTGAAGGTGGTGCCCAGCACCACCACCCTCACACCCACACCACCCCCAGAGCCTTGCTCCACCATGGCAACCACTACCCCGACACCACCCCTTCCCAAACCCCCCCCCCCCTCCCTACTCGCCAACACACCACCAGCACCACCACACATCCCAGGCCCACAGTCTAATCATGCATCTTGTCTTATGTCTTGCAGGAGCTGCTGGCGATGGGGCGGGCCCATTTGGTGTCCACAGCCCCGGACCCCAGCCGCAGCCACAAACAGAACCCCAGCAGTCGGCCAGCGACGAGGGCGATACTGACACAGACGGGTTCCATCGACCCGAATCCTGAGACATTTCGGAGCTCGAGTGCGAGGATGACACAGATTTCCCATTACAGCTGTCTCCAATACCCTCCACCATCCCAGAGACACTCACCTAGGTTGAGCATGTTAGCGAAAGAGTCCAACAACGTGCAGGAGCAGGAGGTGGTGCCGACCATATGTATCACCAAGGCCAGCACTGCTCAGGTGGCGTCCTTGCTGGAGGCCTTGGCGGCGAAGGTTTCGGCTATGGATCAGCATGTCCAGGACCTGGGGCACTTTGTGCAGGCAGTGGCTGAGGCCCAGGACAGGCGTCCCTATCACTGGCGGCCATGTGCCAGAGCCACCTGGACATTGCAGCGGTGCTCTTGAGCGTGGCCCAGTCACAGCAGACCAATGGCTGAGAATATCGCGGCATTGCCGAGGCGCTGGCCGGCATGGCACAGACACAGAGGGAGGTGGCCCTGTCCCAGAGGGAGATGGTGCAGTCACTGGCTAATGTGGCACAGATCTCAAAGGTGGTGGCATAGTCACAGGGTATGTGGTACAGTTCCAGACGGAGATGGTCAACCCCCTGTGCTCCATGGCTGCAAACATGGAGACCTAGGTCGAGACCAGAGCATGCTTCCAGGACTGACAGTACCAGGTGGCGGGGGAGCCTAAGGGGTTAGCTCTGCTCACACCCCCATCCCAGGGGGCCATCGGGCTCCCCGAGAGAGGAGGTGATGGGACCGGTGCTGGTGACTTCCACAGGGGAGGTGTTGGAACATCGTAGCACCCCCCACTCCTGTTCATGGTGCATCACATGGACAGTGGGAAGAACTGTCCGCCAACTGGGATCCAGGTCACAGGGCGGGAAACACAGGAGATGTACCCAAACGAAGTGAAATTCCAGTCCCTCAACATCCAGCTGGCATGTGACTATCCACAGCATTTAATGCACAGTATCCTAAAAGCAGTCATAACACATTCATTCTGTGTTCGTCCACTGTGCAATTTGCTTTTGAATCATCATGGCAAGGGCTATTCTCTGATAACGTGACATCTGCAACACGCATACTTTCAAAGCCATGCTCCACATGAAATGTGATACACACATTGGTCAGCTGAAAATATAGGTGGGATTTTCAGTATCGAAAATTCCTGCCCAAAGCCAACGGACCTTTTGCTGGTCTGTCCAATTTTCTGCTCCACCCACCATTCCAGCGGCTGGTGGGACGGTAAAATGCTGGCCATGGTTTCCAACATCCGGACCACTCTGCAGGAGTGCTGCTCTATGATAGATGATGTGCAAAGATTCATTACAGTCTGTTGCATGCTGTACACCTTCACCATCATGAGGATAAATCTTGCCACAAACCGCAAATAAGCAGCTGAGCAGAAGAAGGAACGTAAGACAGAATAGAGGAACAGAGGAGGAACTTTGGACAGCCCCTTCCTGGCAGGGTTGTCTTTGGACAATTTATCCAGCTGCGATAGCAGTAAAAGCAATCCATATTTCCCATTCACCAAGTCTCCCACCTTCCCTCTGCCACCAGCCATCAAAGCCACCACTTAGCAACCTCTCTGGAGCTCTCTCCAGGTAAATGGATCCAGCCAGATTTCCCCCTCTATCCAGCCTGTGAGTGTTTAATTTCTGAAGACAGAACTGGAGGGAACTCTTTGGGTTTCTTTACCTGAAAGGTTAACAGACCTCTCTAAAATCTCATGGAAACAGCTTCTCCCATACTCTGGGCTGGATTTACCTACCAACCCACTACGTGTCTTTCGGCAGCAGAAGGAGTCCACCAGCAGGATCTACCTCTCCCACTGTTGGCAATGGGATTTTCCGTTGACTGACCCCCTCATCACTGGGAAACCCGCATGCTGGCGTGCGACCGGAATATCCCGCCGGCGTGAACAGCCAGTAAATCGTGCCATCTGTGTTTCACCAGTAAAGGTTGGGGACATTCTGGTGAGTCTGGAAACCATGTAAGTTTAAACCACAGGCTGAAGCTGGGGAGAAGGTGAGACGGAGAGTCTTAAGAACCAATCTGGCCTGAGGCTGTTTTTTTGAGTGAAGGCCCAGGGTAACAAAAGTTAAACTGACTTCCCCAGAGGAAACACTGCAGCCTGGGAGTTCTGGCTGAATGCAATCCAACCCGCGGTTTCAATCTCTCTCCGTCCTAGGAGGACAACCTGCTGCAATGACTCCAACATCCGAAGCAAGGATACTTATCTTCCATTCCATATTAATCCGCTTATTATTTTACCCCTTTCCCTCCCTCTGTGTGTGTCTGTCTTACCTGTATTTGGGTAGAGGGTGCAATGGCAAAGGGTAAGTAGGAGATTTGCTGGTTGTTATTCTGACATAATTATTGCACGTTTCAACTTGATTTTCTGTTACAAACAGTTGTTGTGTTTAACATACAAATCTGGTGACTGTAAGTCATTGGAACAGTCAAGGGCCAAAGATCTCAGAAATGTTATACAAATGATTTGATAATTCGCCTGTGTTGGGACTCGAGAGTCTGTGGGGCTGGAATTAACCGCACACTAGCCCAGGGTGTCGTCATAATAGAGCAGAAGCGGAGAGGCTGTTACTCCTGACAGGAGAGTTGAGAACGAGGGGACATAATTTCAGGATAAAGTAATTGACATTTTGGATCGTAACAAGCAGAAATTTCTTCACTTAGAGACTTGGGAATCTTTGGAATTTCTCAACCTGCTGAGGATTCTAGATTCTTCTTTATATTCAAAGCTAAAGTCGATAGATTTTTAGACTCCAGGGGAACCAAGTTATAAGGGCACCAGGTGGGAAAGCAGAGTTGATTTATTAAATGGTGGAGCAGGTTTGAGGAGCCGCCTATCCTACACACATTTCTATTTTTATGCTCATTTGTGTGGAAAGTTGAAATATGTCTCAGACAAGTGGTGCAGCTGGTAGAACATGATATCGGAAGATGCATTCACTGACCTTGACCACTTGTGTGGTCATTGAACCTTTTGCAGCACTGCATCCAGTCCTCATGGTTTCGCTCCTGGAACTGGCCATCGTGGCTATCTGCTAGGCCTGTTTTGAATGTTTGTATGGAGGGCCTCCTGTGACTCGGGCACATCTCTCCTCTATGCCTCCTTGAGTAAGCATTGTAGCTCTCCATTGTAGCATTGAAAGATTTGGGGACTTTCTCTCGGCCTTGGTGAGCCATTTTTGAGTGTTTTCCAGGTTGGAATCAGCTGTAGAAAGAGGTCTAGCACTTGTTCCAGCCTCAAAGGTGCAGGCTGACTTGAACTGATGCTAGCCTTTCATGATTTTGAGCTCCCTGCTCACACGTGGAGGAACTCAAGTTGATGTGCTGCCTGCACCAGACATAGCTGACATGGGTTAATCTTGCATGGCAATCCCTCTATCTGTTCACAGGATCGAAAGAATTTTACCTCCTTATCTTTAAGAAATAAGGAATACCATTGTGTACCAAACCAGGGAATTGAATATGGGAAGTAGTTTGAATGATGAGAGGATCAGGTCAATCTTTTCAATCAAACTACCTATACATCGTTCCCCTGGTACTCCAGACAGGAAGTTCTCTATTGCTTTTCAATCACAGTTTCAGCTGGTACAGTGAAAATAGATAAGTTCACAATCTATGCTGAGTACAAGTGGTTAGTCAGTAAATGTTCCTTGTAAGAAGGATATAGCATGGTTGCATGCCCTTGGAGTTATACTTCAGTACAAGGAAAGCTAACAGGAGGGATTAGCAGCCTATAGTTGTAATTGAACATTTTCTATTAACAAATACAATGGCCTGAAACAAACTTGCATAGAAATAACTGAGGACAGTTATTCAACGAGCGTTTAGGTAATAATTTTACTTTGGGGGATAATGTAAAATAAGGACAATCTGATAGCCATTACAGAGACATGGCTACAGGATGACATAGATTGGGACCTGAATATTGAAGGTTATGTAACATTTAGGAAGGACAGGAAGTTGAGAACAGGTGGAAGGGTGCTTCTGTTCATTAATTATGGTACTAGCACATTAGAGAGGATTGATCTCAGTACAGGAAACCAGGATGTAGAAGCAGTTTGAGCTGAGATGAAGAATGATAAAGGCAAGAAGTCACTTGTATGAGTGGAGTACACCCCCCCCCCCCATTTCAACTACATGGTAGGACCGAGAATAAAAGAAATAATGGGAGCTTATCAGAAATGTACGGAGATGACTCCTGGTGGTGACCTGCAGGTGGAGGTCGCACATTAGGTGGCTCCGGCTCGAGTCATTGTTTTTTGGGTCATAATACCCGGTCTCAGGGGTACTTTTTGGATGAGCTGGTGTGGGAAGTTATAAGGAGTCAGTGGAGCGGTGACCTTCCAGAAGTCAGGAATAGAAGATGGCGAGCGAAAGTCCGCCATTGTGTGTTGCTGTGAGCCAACAGGAGGAAAGATGGCGGGGGCTGCTTCCTCGGGTGGGGCCGCTCCCTTCACGGTTGAGACTCTGACCGAGGTGGTATCGGGGGAGTTTAAAAGGCTGTTCGCCAAATATTCAGAGGTACTTTGAAGGGAGATGACGGCTTTGCTGAAAGAATGGGTGTAGGAGGCACATGCGCCAATAAAGGTTGCATTAATGAAGACGCTGGTCGAGGTACGGGACCAAGGACCGAAGATGAAGGCAGTGGAGGAGGCATTGTCGCAATATAGCGACCAGTTCACCTCGATGGGTGAGGAGCTGTGGAGGGTGGCAGAGGTCAATAAAGGGCTAAGAGCTAAGGTGGAGAACCTGGAGAACAGGTTGAGGAGACAAAATTTGAGGATCGTGGGTTTGCCTGAGCGGGGTGGAGGGCCCGAGACCGACCAAGAATCTTGCGAGTATGTTCGCCAAGTTGATGCGGGAGGGGGAAGAGCCCTCACTCTATGAGCTGGACAGCGCGCATCGGTCGCTCCGGCCAAGGCGAGAACAAATGAGCCACCAAGGGCGGTCATACCACATGAAGGAGAAGGTCTTGAGCTGAGCGAAACAGAAGTGGGACTTGAAGTGACGGCAGAGTTGGCGAGGCGGGCTGCCTTTGGACGAGTGAAAGCGGCACTGTAAAGCAGCGGGGTGAGGTTCGGGGTGATCTACCCTGCGAAGCTGAGAGTGACTCACAACTCCACTGACTTTTATTCTGAGACGGTGGCGGCGACGGAGGCATTTGTTAAGGCTGAAGGACTAGGACTGAGATGAAAGTTGGGATCTGGACTTCGATGGTGTGGACTTGGAATGTTTTTTCTTTGAGCTTTTTGCCTGGATTTTTTTTCCAATGTTTTTTTTTTACATGTGTTCTTATTTATTTCTTCTTATGGATATGTTTTTACTTTGTTTGGAGGATGTAGTCTACGCACTGGCGATATGGCTGGGAGGGTTGGAGATGGTGGGAGTGTGGGGTGGGAGGGGGGGGGTTTGTGGGCTTTTGGGCAGGAGGGGCCGGGTTACTGAGGGTGTGGTGAGGAGGAGGGGGTCTTTGGCAAGGGTCACCGTGGTAGCAAACAAAGGTTGGCTAGTGAACGGGAATGTGGCGGGGCAGGGGCCACAGTCATTGGAGCTTGGTCGAAAAGGTTTCAATGGACCTTGGAGGTGTGAATGGTGGGGAGAAACGATTGAAACTGGGTGAGGTGTGAGAGGAAGTGGATAGGGGGATCATGCGGGGTGGGGGGGTTGACGGGAACAAAAGGATGGGTGGGTCTGGCTGGATGGGCAGGGATTGGGGTAATGGAGATGGTGGATAGGAGGGGCGGGGTGGGTGAGAGACCCCCGGTCAGAATGGTACGTGGAACGTCAGAGGGTTAGGGGGGGGGGGGAGCCGCTGAAGAGAGCCAGAGTTTTTGCGCATTTGATGCTGATCTGTTGATGTTGAAGGAGACCCATCTGAGGGTGAAGGACCAGATGAGGCTTATGAAGGGTTGGGTGAGCCAGGTGTTTCATTCGGGGTTTGATAGTATGGCTCGGGGGGGGGGGGGATCTGGCGACTTTGGTGGGCAAGCCGGTGAGGGTCCAGTTGGAGAAGGTGGTGGCGGATCAGGGGGCTGGCATGTGATTGTAACTGATGCGATGGAGGGGAGGCTGGTGGTGTCGGTAAGGATGATGCCGGGTTTGTGAACAGAGCGCTGGCTGCAATCCCGGATTTAGATACCCATGAGTTGATTTGGGGGGATTGGGACACAGTGCTGGAGCCAAGGGTGGACAGGTCCCAGCTGCACTCGCTGACGCCATAGGGGACGGGGGACGGGGACGGGGGACGGAGGCAGTGGTGGGGGGGAAGGCATCGGCCGGGCTTATGAGGGAGATGGGGGTTGACCCGTGGAGATTTTTACACTCGAGAGATCGGGAATATTTGTTTGGGAGGTATGGATGAGTGGGTGGTTTAATGTGTCAGGTGGGTTTGTTATCGTTGCAAAATATATAAATGTTGAAAATTTGGAATAAAAATGCTGAAAAGAAAGAAAGTTATGGTGATAAAAATGGGACATTTTAATCTACATATCGATTGGAAAAAATCAGATGGGCAAAGGTAGCCTAAATTAGGAATTCTTAGAATATTTCCGGGATAGTTTCTTAGATCTGCATGTTCTAGCACCAACCAGAGGCGAGGCTATACTGGACCGGACATTGTGCAATTTGATAAGATTAATCAATGAACTCATATTTTTAAAAATTCATTCTTGGGATGCGGGCATCACTGGCTAAGTCAGCATTTGTTGCCCATCCCTAATTACCCAAGACCTGAGTGGCTTGCTAAGCCATTTCAGTGGGGGCAGTTAAGAGTCAACCGCATCGCTGTGGGGGTCTGGAGTCACAAGTACAAAGAACAAAGAACAAAGAAATGTACAGCACAGGAACAGGCCCTTCGGCCCTCCAAGCCCGTGCCGACCATGCTGCCCGACTAAACTACAATCTTCTACACTTCCTGGGTCCGTATCCCTCTATTCCCATCCTATTCATGTATTTGTCAAGATGCCCCTTAAATGTCACTATCGTCCCTGCTTCCACCACCTCCTCCGGTAGTGAGTTCCAGGCACCCACTACCGTCTGTGTAAAAAAACTTGCCTCGAACATCTACTCTAAACCTTGCCCCTCTCACCTTAAACCTATGCCCCTGAGTAATTGACCCCAGGTTAGGTTGGCAAATGTCCTTCCCTGAAGGAAATTAGTGAACCAATGGGTTTTTACAACAATCGACAATGGTTTCAAGGTTATCATTAGGTTTTTAGTTCCAGATTTTTATTGAGTTCAAATTTTACCATCTGCCAGGGTGGAATTCAAACCTGGGACCCCAGGGCATTACCCTGGGTGTCTGAGTTACTAGTGACAATACCATTATGCCATTATCGTGAAGCAGCCCTAGGTAGCAGCGATCATAACATGACTGAATTTTACATTCAATTTGAGGAAGAGTAGAATGCATCCAAGACTAGTATATTAAACTTAAATAAGAGTAACTATGATGGCATGAAAGCAGAGCTAGTTAAAGTGAACTGGTGAATATGCTTAAGTGATAGATCAATAGATGTTCAATGGCAGACATTTAGAGGAATATACAGAATTGACACATTCCAATGAGAAAGAAAAATTCCAAGAGAACAGATCATCTGTGGCTAACTAAAAAAGTTAAAGACAGTATTAAACTTACAGAAAAAGCTTATATTTGCACAAAGGCGAGTGGTAGGTTAAAAGATTGGAAAGAATATAAAGAACATCAAAGAATGACAAAAAGATTGTTAAGGAGGCAAAATCTACAGTACGAGAGAAAACTAGCCAATAATAAAAAGGTGGGAAGTAAGAGTTTCTATCGATATTTAAATAAGAAAAGAGTTAACAAAGTGAGCATTATTCCCATGGAAAGTATATTTGGGGAATTGGTAATGGAATGTAGGGGGGTGGATTTCTCTGCTCCCCGACGCTGAAATCGCATTCGGCGATGGGACGGAGAACCCGTTTTGGCGCCGAAATCAGGAGCGGCGGGAGTTTTAAATTTCTCTGCCCCCCGAACATTGTTGTGCTCGTGGAATTTGCCGTGCTGAGTATCCACCGCCTCAGGCCATTGCTTGAGGCCCGCCCCGCAATGCTCCATTGCCAACCGGTCGAATTCCCGACAGTGTGGCTTACGTGTGCTCACACCGTCCAGGTTCCTCGCGTGGAGGCTGCCATGGAGCACGGTGCGGCTGCTGCAAGTCACCGCTGTGCGCATGCGCAGCCTCTGGCCCAGAAGTGCTGTGGGCCGTATCGGCAACCAGTGCTGCGAGCTCTACGACGGCTGCCTGCTAGCCCCTGGCAAAACGGGGAATCTGTGGCCTTTTGATGCCAGTTTTACTGGCGTAGAAGACCACAGCCGGGATTCTCCGAACCCGCGCCGGGTCGGAGAATCCCTGGGGGGGGTGGGGGGGGTGGGGGCGCGAGAATCGTGCCACGCCGCCCCGATGCTGGCTCGACGATTCTCCACTCGACAACGAGTATGATTATCACCTAAGATATTCCGTGTTACTGGTCATGGGTTCTGTGGGTCCTTGTGCTTTTGATGAGCCCAATCTGAGAACTGAATCTTCAGTCACTCACTTGGCAGGAATTTCGAAAAGATAGGATCAGCCCTTAGACTCTGGGTGTTGTGAAAAAGATTATACAGCTTTTTGACTATAGTGCACTTCACCCTCACTCTCATGAGAGACCAGACGAAGACTCTTGGAGTTAAATACTAGTCTTTATTTATAGGCTATAGCGAGGGCTCTCGGCATTCTAATTAGGACACCAAAAAGCCCAGATTCAAGAATGGTACAGACAGTTATACATTGAGATTCAATTACAAGAAATTAGCATATACCAATCATTTGTTACCAGTTATCTCCAATCATGACTATTGATTAAGTTTACATCATGCGTAGTATATGAGAATACTTAACCCATCACATTAAAGGCCCACATGCTTAATTAAACTATCCAATCATTACAAAGGCACATACGTTGTCTTGCAATTAGTGGTGTCAGTGGTCTGATATCTGGGTGTAGCCATTGAATTACCCCCCTTTTGCTATCAGCAGACTTATTGGGACTATTACAATGGTACCTTGTTACACATTGTGGAATAGACCTTGAATTGTAACATATGCAGTTTCTCTGCCTGAAAACTGGCTTTTCAGAGACACAACTGTGTCCTTGTAATATCTGCTACACATGGCAATTCCATAGTCTGAAATTGAAGAATTCGACTTCTCCAGTAAAATGGTGCAACTTTAGGTTTTTCAAATGGTTGCAGTATACTCTCTCCTATCTAAGGATGTCCAAATTGTCCTCTTCAGTCCCTTCTGTCTGGTCCTTGGTTTCACCCAAACGGGAAATTTGGTGTTGAAAATTCTGGCCACTGTTTCAGATAACTCAGCCCCCTTTTTCAGTCCCCCACCTGGTCCAGTGACTACCATTTCATGTCTGGCTTGGTGGACATTAAGAAAATGTAATTTGTAAAGGGAGCCCAATAAATGTTGGGGATTAGTTCCGAATCTTAAATCCTCGATGTCTGAAAGAACACTCACCAGCAGGTCTTGGGTAAGTTACCCCCAGGCCTTCCTTTGGCCTGTGCCTCCATGGCTATAATTACCCTGGTGGTTGATCGATTAAGTGTTTGTAAGAGCCCTTCACACTAAATCCACGGTGGTCAGTGCGTACTCGATCCCATAAGCTCAGTACTGTAGACCCTTTCCGACTTCTCTAGAGACCCAAGAAGAATAGCTGTTTAGTTTGAATAATTATACTGAGTTAACTACCGGGTTTGCACATCCAAACAGTCCCCCAATATCTCCCAGATGGTCTTTTAATGTCTTATTCTGGATTCCGGAACAATCCGGTACGTGTAATCATCAGTTACTTCTGGGACCATCCCTTTCATTAAACTTTGTTTCTGTTGCTTGTTGTTGAGATAAATTAATATTTTGATACCTCCATGATTGATATCTTGAGCACATAGTCTCAAAAATTGATCTAATTGGTATTAAATCAGACCCCTATTAATGACTTAATGTTTTGGACAGGTTATCTGGGGTGAGATTCTGCGACCCCCCGCCGGGTCGGAGAATCGCCGGGGGCCGGCGTGAATCCCGTCCCCGCCAGTTGCCGAATTCTCCGGCACCGGAGATTCGGCGGGGGCGGGACTCGCGCCGCGCCGGTTGGCGGGCACCCCCCCCGCGATTCTCCGGCCCGGATGGGCCGAAGTCCCGCCGTTAAAATGCCTGTCCCGCCGGCATAGATTAAACCACCTACCTTACCGGTGGGACAAGGCGGCGCGGGCGGGCTCCGGGGTCCTGGAGGGTTGCGGGGCGATCTGGCCCCGGGGGGGTGCCCCCATGGTGGCCTGGCCCGCGATCGGGGCCCACCGATTCACGGGCGGGCCTGTGCCGTGGGGGCACTCTTTCCCTTCCGCCTTCGCCACGGTCTCCACCATGGCGGAGGCAGAAGAGACTCCCTCCATTGCGCATGCGCGGGAATGCCGTCTGCGGCCGCTGACGCTCCCGCGCATGCGCCGCCCGGAGATGTCATTTCCGCGCCAGCTGGCGGGGCACCAAAGGCCTTTTCCGCCAGCTGGCGGGGCGGAAATTCGTCCGGCGCCGGCCTAGCCCCTTAAGGTTGGGGCTGGGCCCCCAAAGATGCGGAGCATTCCGCACCTTTGGGGTGGCGCGATGCCCGACTGATTTGCGCCGTTTTGGGTGCCAGTTGGCGGACATCGTGCCGTTTCCGGAGAATTTCACCCCTGAAGTTTGCTATTACTCCTCATGGTCACTTGAAATTAATTACTTTATTTTTAAATTACGCAAAGTCGGTATAAAATACATACCATTGTTCAAAGCTGAGTGGTCTACTAAATGTAACCATACATTCAGTATTTTGACTTAATTGTGAGGGAGGTAGATAGTTTGAAATGAAATGAAATGAAAATCGCTTATTGTCACATGTAGGCTTCAAATGAAGTTACTGTGAAAAGCCCCTAGTCGCCACATTCCGGCGCCTGTTCGGGGAGGCTGTTACGGCAATTGAACCGTGCTGCTGGCTTGCTTTGGTCTGCTTTCAAAGCCAGCGATTTAGCCCTGTGCTAAACAACCCCATATGAACCAGTGATTGTTCAACCTTGACATCTCACATCACTGCCTTAAGGTCATATGTTCTTTCTCCCTTGACAATTTTGAGTATGATGCTGAGACCGAGTGTTGGGATGAGCTTTTGACCCAAAATTTACCATAAAATCATATTGAGTTGCCATACTTAGATTATGTGTTAACTAAACTAAAATAAATAATTTAGCATTGGTTTCTCTACCTTGAGGCTGAGATTGCCTGGGCATTTGGTGCCCCACATAACTCCACTGCTGTGTGCCTTATTGTGTCTCCTCCTCTAAGTGTGGGCACTAGACTAGCTTCGCCCGTGTCATTGTAACTCACAAAACAAACAAACAAAGCTTGACCACTTGCTATGTTATTAATTTCATTCTTTGCTTCCGAAGTGGGTTAAATGTCATTGCAACTTGTGAGTCACGTACAATGAGGTTCCAGTTTTCACAGGGTGAGATCTTACTCTTCCATCCCTTATCTCATTTTTATTCTTGGTCACTTTCTTTCTCTAGCCCTTCAGTGGGGTGATCTGTGCAGGGAGAAAATTCACTTCTTTGTTTTGTTTTAGATTCCAGGTTTCTCTTCACATAGCTTGTGTTAAATTCCAGTTTATTCCATAATCCATTGTAACTTGAATGTGGTCTCTGAATAATTAGATTGATACCCCTTTCTCTCTGACACTCCCCACTTGCAGATCAGCCCACTCAATATCATCCAAAATAACATCATGCATGGACTTAAAATGTTCTCCAGCTCTCCCATCGTCGGTATCCATCTTGTGGATATTCCTCATCAGGTTTACATGCTACAAGGCCCTTACTTGTTCCTATCCAAATAATTTACCCTGTGCCTTCAATTGTGCTCATTTTGACAGGAATTGTGTTTAATTCTATCCCAATTATTTTGAAGTCAGTTTCTCTGTGGAGTAGGTGTCAGAACCTTGATCGTTTAATGGTGTTGTTTCACTCTATTGGCCCTATTAACCATTTCATGCCATGCAATTTGTCAAGCAGTGTACATGCATGGGACCTGCTCTTCAATGCATAATGGTAAGGAATTTCAAACTTTTGAAAGGATCTATTTTGAACTGGTTTCCTGCTTATTAGTTACTTAACACGCAACTCAGCTGCACACTTACGCAGTGCCTGAAATGTCATGCCACACATTCTTGAACTTTTTTGTGATCTTATCAAAGTTCTCAAAGTTGTTGCTTAACTCTCCACGTATGGTCCAGATGCCTCAGGTGGTGACCAGAGTATCAAACTTTGTTTTCTTAAATAAAAGCATAGACAAGGATACAAGCATTACTAAGAGAAAGTTTATCAATTTATCGGCGTCCTCAGGCAGCACGGTGGCGCAGTGGTTAGCAATGCTGCCTCGTGGCGCCGAGCTCCCAGGTTCGATCTCGGTTCTGGGTCACTATCTGTGTGGAGTTTGCACATTCTCTCCGTGTCTGTGTGGGTTCCACCTCACAATCCAAAGATGTGCAGTGTAGGTGGATTGGCTATGCTAAATTGCCCCTTAATTGCAAATAGTAAATTGGGCTCTATAAATTTATTTATTTTCTAATTTATCAGCCTCCTCCAGACTTTCCCCTTCACATTAATGCCAGATTGAAATATTCCATTGAATTGCACATAATATTCCAATTGCCATTTGCTGTTTTAATTTCCTGTCTCTATCGTCTACCTCAATTACTTAATCCTATCACAACCATGAGTCCTGGAGAAATCTTGCAGTCTAATAAAATATCTTCATGTTAATTCGGAGCTGGTTTAGCACACTGGGCTAAATCGCTGGCTTTTAAAGCAGACTAAGGCAGGCCAGCAGCACGGTTCAATTCCCGTACCAGCCTCCCAGAACAGGCGCCGGAATGTGGCGACGAGGGGCTTTTCACAGTAACTTCACTTAAAGCCTACTTGTGACAATAAGCGATTTTCATTTTCATTTTCAACAGAAATCAAGTATTTCCATTTGATTCCAGGCAGTAACATTGTGATTGTTTGTCCTTTATCTTAAATTATATATTTTTTTCAACGTAACTTGCTAAATTACATTGCGTTTCTTCATCCCAGAATTGTCCCAAATTCAAACAACAGTGTTGTTGCCTTTCAGATTTTCATTACTGTTCAGCACTTCTCTTCTTCAAATGAGATTTTGTCCTTATGTCCTTGGACACCAGCTAAACAGTATGTTTTTTTAAATCTTAAAATTCCTTTCAATGTCAGGGTTTTTTTCATCATCGTCGTTCTGGTTACCCGTCAAATAGATTCCACTTTTAATTTCTTCCCGCTTTGTTCAACCGTATCCCATCTTGTTCTTGGCTCTTCATTCATTCTGCCGAATCCCATCGACAAACAGTGTCACAATGGCCTCCTCTAATTGCACTTCTCCTGCCTTACTCCATTCTTCAATTCCGTTCTGCACATCACATACATATTTTTTTCCTCAATATTCATATATCTCACATGGTTGTTCCTCTCATCCGTAACTACTGTAACCCACCCATTTAAGTATTTGACACTTCGATTGAGCCCTTCTAGCATCTGAGATAATTTTCAATCTTCCCATGATCAGAATCTGCACTAAGGGGTGTTCTATATGGATTTCCTATATCCAGCAGCAGCTGATGATTGCCTCTTGAAGTAGTAGACAACAGGTCGCTTATAATCTCCATATTGTTGGGTCAGTACGGCAATGTAATAATTCCCATTATTATGGCGATGTATGTGGAAGGGAGCAAGTAAAATCTGGCAACCCTAATGCCGGCTCGGACTTGTCGAAGACTGGTGAATGCGGCCTCGTGCTTCTCCATCTAGTCTGTCTTTTACAATTTACCACTGAATGTCCGCCTTCCCCACACTAGATTTTAAACTGGGTCAACTATTGCTGCACTATTGAAAGTCAATAAATAAGTTCTCAAATTCTTGAAGCTACTGCAAATCTTGTTCCACATGCAGCTACCTGTAAAGTAAAACAAAAGGATCCATTTTGCTTTGGGCAAAATGGGATAATTAGTCTGAATATATTTGACAGTTCGAACTTAAAATTCCCAATTCCTGTAAAAAAAATATATAAATACATCTTTAGCTGTTAACAGACAAGGGTTAACCCT
This sequence comes from Scyliorhinus torazame, assembly GCF_047496885.1. Taxonomy (NCBI): domain Eukaryota; kingdom Metazoa; phylum Chordata; class Chondrichthyes; order Carcharhiniformes; family Scyliorhinidae; genus Scyliorhinus; species Scyliorhinus torazame. Next base: position 227,339,150 of record NC_092711.1, read on the forward strand.
CTGCAAGTTTTAAAAAAAGGGGTGGAGTAAATGTTTTCAACTGGTCGTCATTACGTCACCGCTTCTCTTTGTTTCGACCTAACCAGAAACATGATGATCAGGGATCCCTTTCTTTAATATTCTTTATTTTACATCTTTTCTTTTCAATCTCAGATTTTCTTTTCTGTCTTTCTTTCTCGTTGTGTCAGCTGTGTCAGGAATATTTTTTATTTGAACACGACAATAAATTTTTACACAAGATCAGTCCAGCACTGGGTTGGCCAAAATCATTTTAGACATCCCAAAATCCAATAAATCATATTGAATCCAAATTATCTCATTCTTATATGTGTGAATTTGTATCCGGATTAAAATTCCTACATGTTCAGCAAAAATATCCTGGAACCAGGCCTCTGGCCAGAAAAACATGGCTTCAGAGGCGGGATTCTCCCGAATCGTCACGATGGCCCGATGCCGGCGTAAAACACAGTGCGAACCACTCCAGCGTCAGGCCGACTGGAAGTAGCGGAATTCTCTGCACTTCCGAGGACGAGGCCGGCACCAGAGGGGTTGGCACTGCGCCAGCCAGCGCCAAAGGGACTGGGCGAGTTAGCGCATGCGCAGAACCGCTGACGTGGATCCGCGCATGCGCAGACCGGCTGGAGTATTCTGGCGCATGTGCGGGGTTTCTCTTCTCCACGCCGGCCATGGCGGAGCCCTAAAGTGACCGGCGCAGAAGAAAGAAGTGCCCCCACGGCGCAGGCCCGCCCGCAGATCGGTGGGCCCCGATCGCAGGCCAGACCGCCCACCCCCCGGGATCGGATCCCTCGTGTCCCCCCCCCCCCCCCCTCCCCCCCGAGGACTGCACCAGCCAACTTATCTGCCAGGTCCTACCGTGTGGGACCATGTCCAATCCACGCCAGTGAGACTGGCCACAAACGGTCAGTTGCTCGGCCCATCGGGGCCAGGAGAATTGCCGGGGGGGGGGGCAGCTGCCAACGGCCCCCAACTGGCGTGGCGTGGTCCCCGCTCCCAGCCAAAGACCGGCGCCGGAGAATACAGCAGCCGGTGTCGGAGCGGCGGGGTGGGGTTCACGTCGCCCCCCCGGGGATTCTCCGACCCAGCGGGGGATCGGAGAATCCCTCCCCAGGTTTTGTTAGCTGAATTAAGCTAATCACTTAAACTATGTTCTCAATGAATACAATTTCAGACATAAAATATGAATGCTTGAAACAGACACACGTGAATGTCATTTCTACACAAGCAGCAAAACATATTAAGTGCTTTAAAACAACAAGAAGCAAAATAAATTACATAAATGTCCTTGCATTTTCTGTTCTAAACTTCAACTGTCTGTAATTAAAAATCTCAAGGTTATGTCCCCAGAAAGATAAACCTTAAAGATAACATGACTCTTCGAACATCCTCATAAACAAATGAAATATACAGCTCATAAATCTCAAATAGTTAATTCTCAGCTTTCTCTCGCAGCTACAGATTCTTAAAGGGACAAAATACTTCAAGCTCGCACTCTTGGTTAAAATAATAAACAAGATCCTCCATTCTTCTTAATTATAAGAGTTCAATTATTTATTTAATTCATTTATCTTTACATTTAAGCCGATCTTCAACAACTGATTTCAGGCATCACCTATTCTTTGTTAAGTTCAAATCTTAAAGGCATTTTCACCCAAGCACATTACTAACTTCAAAACCTTTGTTCCCTAATGGGGGTGATGTGATAGCACAATACCATTCTCCCATTTGTTCAAAAATCCTCCAGAGCATGTTTCAAATTTCTACTTTTAACTGGTGTCATTGAGTTTCCATTAATCCACAATTAAACATTATATCAAGTAATTTAGACGTATAAGTTTCTGGGCAATTTAAAAACCAATCAATTGCTGCTGAAATAGTTAACTTTTGTGCTCCAATTTATTTTCCTATATATTTATTTTTTTCTTTAAATCGATTTCAATTTCGTTACTCAATCAAATTTGAAAGAAATCTTAGCAGCTCACTTTTAACTTGTTTTGAAGAATTCAAATTGGATCACCGCCGAACTGTAAGCTTATAATCTGACCTTGACTCAGAACAATACAAGCTTGTACTTCATCTACAATGCAACTAATTCTTTATTTAATCAATTTCGTCATGTGATTTTTCTCTCCAGAGTAGTAAAAGGCACTGTTTTGAATTCTTTGTCTGGATATGTTCGCGCTGTGCTTTCACTACCTTTTGAAAAGGGGCTAGCTGTACCAGGGGCAAAGGTCAGCTGCCTCTCCCTCTAAGTCACAATCAGTGATATTTCTGGGAGGAACCAGCCAGATGCCGTGACCTGCAGCGCAGCTAGGAAAGACGTTGTCTCCATTTACTCCTGAAAGGGCTTATTTGAAATTTGCAGCCTTTTTTTTGGCACAGTAGGGTGTCTGTTGGAACTCACCCTGTTTTTATATTTTATCAATTAGAATGCTTTTGGGGAAGAAAAAGGGACATGTACCTTCCCCTCACCATTCGGTCACAAACCTAAGTTCTGCTGGAGGAGCTTTCATGTCCTCAGCCTCTCATAATAATAATCTTTATTGTCACAAGTAAGCTTACATCAACACTGCAATGAAGTTACTGTGAAAAGCCTCTCGTCGCCACATTCCGGCACCTGTTCAGGTACATGGAGGGAGAATTCAGAATGTCCAATTCACCTAACAGCACCTCTTTTGGGACTTGTGGGAGGAAACCGGAGCAGCCGGAGGAAACTCACACAGACACAAGGAGAACGTGCAGACTCCGCACAGACAGTGACCCAAGCCGGGAATCGAACCTGGGACCATGGAGCTGTGAAGCAACATTGCTACCCACTGTGCTACCGTGCTGCTCCAAAGTCATGATACACGGTCTGAGGACCGCTTCAGTTTCACCCAATCTGGTCTACTCGGTCCAGATTCTCCCTTTTTAAAAAAAATCAGCCGTCAGTCAGTGACAGTTCTTGGTCAAGAGTGTAATCAAGAAAAGATAATACTCACCAGACCGTAGTCATGTATCCACCACCAGCCTTACTGAATCCGAGTCACGGCACCAAATTCATGAGGGAAAAATGATGCAGCTATTTGACTGTCGTGTACTTCAACCTCACTCTCATGAGAGACCACATGAAGACACTTGGAGTTAAATACTAGTCTTTATTTACAAGCGAGAGCAAGAGCTCCCGACATTCTAATTAGGACACCAAAAAGCCTTGATTCAAGAATGGTACAGAGAATTATGCTTTGAGATTCGGTTACAAGAAACTAGCATATGCCAATCATTTCTTACTAGTCATTTATGTCCAATCATAACTATCGATTAAGGTTACATCATGCATAGTATATGAGAATACTTAACCAATCGCATTAAAAACATGCATGCTTAATTAAACTATCCAATCATTACAAAGGAACGTATGTTGTCTTGCAATGAGTGGTATCTGTGGTCTGATATGTGAGTGTAACCATTAAATCATCTCCCTATTGCTATCAGCAGACTTACTGGGACCACCACAATGGTACCTTGATACACATTGTGGAATAGACCTTGAATTGTAACATATGCAAGTTCTCTGCTTGAAAACTGGCTTCTCAGAGACACACAGTATCCTTGTAATATCTGTTACACACGGCAATTCCATAGTCTGAAATTGAAGAATTCGATTTCTCCAATAAAATGGTGTAACTGTAGGTTTTTCCAAATGGTTGCAGTATACTCTCTCCTATCTGAGGATGCCCAAATTGTCCTTTTCGCTACGTCACAGATATTCCTTTCTCAAGCTCCTTTTCCGGGCCTCTTCTTGCTGTTGGGTCTTCTTGGAGAATTGTGACACTTCAATCAGGACGTTCCTCCAAGTTGGTCTCTACTGAGCAAAGGTCTCCCAGGCATTGACATCTATGTTCAATTTCTTCACGGTTCGATTCCCGTAACAGCGTCCCCGAACAGGCACCGGAATGTGGCGACTAGGGGCTTTTCACAGTAACTTCATTTGAAGCCTACTTGTGACAATAAGCAATTTTTCTTTTGAGCTGGGTGAATAAGATTTGTTTTGGCAGCTGGGACTCTGACGTACTAGGCATATGGGCAGCCCAGTGGAGTTGGTTTTGGATGATCATGATCTCGATACTGGGACTATTGTTTTTTTCTTATAAATTTAGAGTACCCAATTCATTTTTTCCAATTAAGGGGCAATTTTAGTATGGCCAATCCACCTACCCTGCACAGCTTTTGGGTTGTGGGGGCGAAGCACATGAAAACAGTGCTAACCACTGCACCACCATGCTGCCCAGATACTGGTACTATTGACTCCTTCAAGGACAATAATGTTAGCACACCTGTCCTCCCAGCTGATTCAGAGCTAAAGTACATTTGGATTTTTCAATGTATTTTAAACTGAGTTGTTTATGAGTCTCCCTGATGTAATATTCATCCTTAGAAACCTCAGTGATTACTTCAAAGTGCTTTAACAAAGTTTAATGCCATAGTTGATATATGCAAGCCTCCTGTAAGTTGCTGTGAACTATCTGTCTGACAGGTATTGCAGTGAATCAATCACCCATCCTTAAGAGTGTACTGCCAAAGGACATCCCAAAATGACAGAGGAGATGTGTGCCAGGACACTGTGCTTTAGCAGCTGCTGCTTTCGGACGTTGAGCTTGTCTCATTAACAATTGATAAATCAAAACCTTTCCCTTCCCCCTTCCCCCTCCCTCTTCCCTCCAGCCCTCCCCTCTTCCCTCCCTCCCTCCCCTCCCACCCTTTACCCCTTCTTCCCTCCCTCCCCTTTACAAATAGAGGGGACCGTTGAGTTTAAGTGAAAAAATATATTTTATTGCAAGACATTTATAAACATTGAGGTAGTTTAATGTCATTGTTCAGCTGATAAAGTTAAATGTTATGTTAAATGTCAACTGGTTTCAAAGTTTTGTATTTCCAAAATTATTTTTGTTAAACTTTACATTAAACTTTACAAGCTTCCACAAATGTCTTACTGAAATATCAGAACACAACATTTAATTATGAGATAATTATAAATGAATAATATAATTGAATGAAACAAGGCAGAAACATATTTAACACGGTAACATGGTGTCACACTAGTTAGCACTGCTGCCTCACAGCACCAGTGACCCGTGTTCAATTCGGACCTTGGGTGACTGTGTGATATTGTACGTTCTCCGTGTGTCTGCATGTGTTTGCTATAACCATGGAATAGAACCACAGAATTCCAAGAGAGCAGAAAGAGTCAGTCCAGGAGGGGAGTTGAACTGGGAGAGGGGGTCAGACCGGAAGGCGGAGGGGGTGGTTGAGTCAGACCTGGAGAGTGAGGGTCAGACCAGGAGAGTGAGGGTCGGACCAGGAGAGGGGAGGGGGGGGGAGAGTACCCAGAAGGGATGTTGGTTTGGTTTGCTCAGGGAGGTGGGGCGCGCATCGGGAGCGGGGGGGGGGGTCAGAACTTAGGGGAAGGTCGGACAATGAAAGGTGCGGTATGGGGCCGGGAAGAGGACGTGGTAGGGTCGGGGTGGGTGGTGTGGGAGATCTGCTGAGGGATCGTGTGAGTGGGGGCTCTCCCATGCGAGGCTGGGTTTTGGTGTATAAATAGTTACTCTGGAAATAGAACTATTTTTTCCCCTTCTTACTCAGGCATTTGCTTCTGTCATATGGGTCCCAGCCCAGTGCAATTGTCCAAGGGAAGTCCAGTTCTTCTGGACAATTGCTGGGGAAACCCTTGCATGGAACCTCCTAGAGCGATTCCTCAGCATTCATTGCGGTACCCCATAAATGCAACACTGGGGAACTAAGAATGGTTATGGGCCATTGTTTCTGAAGGCTGGAATTAACTATTTTGGAATCAGGCAGAAAAATGTAAATGATTGGGGGAGCTCAAAAAGAATGCCGATACACTCATGTTTCAATGTTCTTTTGAATGCCCTCCGGAAAAAAAATTTCATTTCCAATTATCAAAATATTGCCTTTGCCCATTAAAGGTAAGCATAGCAGTGGTTGCTGTATATAAAACTGACTGGGATGGATGTGTGACAGTGTAAAACGGGTGAGAATGAATTGGCAGCTCATTTTACATCATTCTCCATTTTTATTTCCACTGGTGTCTTTGGAAATGAACATGAGAAGAGATGTGCAACAGACAGCTGACTCACTATCACCCACTTTACACTGTTGCTCAAAGTCGAGATCTACCTCAATGTGTTGCGGCAAAAAAATCCAGATCCAAATTTTGAATCCAACAACTGGGAATTCTGGCTGCAAAATTTGTTTTTGAATTCTTTCAGTTCACACAAGCTGTTTTCCGAAATTGAGATCCTCAAACAAAAATTACAGCACAGGACCAGGCCCTTCGACCCTCCAAGCCTGCACCAACCTTGCTGCCCGTTGAACCAAAAAACCCTACCCTTCCAGGGATCATAGCCCTCTGTTCCCATCCTATTCATGTATTTTCAAGACGCCTCTTAAAAGTCACTATCGTATCTGCTTCCACTACCTACCCCTGCAGCGAGTTCCAGTCTCCCACTATCCTCTGTGTAAAAAGACTTGCCTCGCACATCTCCTTTAAATCTTGCCCCTCGCACCTTAAACCTATGCCCCCTACTAATTGACTTCTTCCACCCTGGGAAAAAGCTTCTGAATATCCACTCTGTCCATACCTCTCATAATCCTTTAGACTTCTATCAGGCCGCCCCTCAACCTCCGTCGTTCCAGTGGGAACAAACCAAGTTTCTCCAGCCTCTCCTCATGGCTAATATCTTCCATATCAGGCAACATCCTGGTAAATTTTTTCTGTACCCTCTCCAAAGCGTCCACATCCTACTGGTAGTCTGTCGGCCAGAATTGAACACTATGTTCCAAGTGCAGCCTAACTAAAGTTCGATAAGGGCAGCACGGTGGCACAGTGGGTTAGCCCTGCTGCCTCATGGCGCTGAGGTCCCAGGTTCGATCCCGGCTCTGGGTCACTGTCCGTGTGGAGTTTACACATTCTCCCAGTGTTTGCGTGGATTGCGCCCCCACAACCCAAAGATGTGCAGGCTAGGTGGATTGGCCATGCTAAATTGCCCCTTAATTGGAAAAGCTGAATTGGGTACACTAAATTTCTAAAAAAAAAACTAAAGTTCTATAAAGCTGCAACGTGGCTTGCCAATTTTTAAACTCAATGCCCTAGCCTATGAAAGCAAGCTTTCTTGACTACCTTCTCCACCTGCGTTGCCACTTTCAGTGACCTGTGTACCTGTACACCCAGATCCCTCTGCCATCAATACTCTTAAGGGTTCTGCCATTTGCTGTATTTTTCACATCTGTATTAGATCTTCCAAAATGCATTACCTCACTACAGATTATCCAACACCACAGACTTTATGGACAGCTTCATGTCCTCCACAGACTTGCAATTTAATCCTGCCATTGCCGAGAGTTCCAATTGCCAATTGACCTCGGAGGTCATCAGCACTTTTGCATAGTGCTCTGGCAGCCTTCTGATAATTGAGTGCTATTCCTTTTTTAAAAAATTGCACTAGTCCAAAAACAGACAGTAAGTGCCAGCTGTTAGTCTCAACCGTGTCTTCAGATGCGGAGCTGTGCATGGACAGATCCTAAAAGAGCCTCATTAAACGTAACATTGCAAGTTTGGCAGGTCTGATGTGATCCTCTGTTGGGAATAGGGGAGAAATCACAGGAAAGAAAGATGTTTTTCTTCAGACATAAACCTAAGGCCAACAATAAAAATGAAAAATGGTGAAACTGCACAGAATCGGTCTGCATCTGTGAAAAATATATTTTGGGTGCATATTCTTCATCAAAATTTATGATCGCTTTCATTTGGGAGGGAGGGTGTCCTCAACATTAACTCTGGATGCCATGAATTTTCACAGGACCAGATAACACATGAACATGGAAACCTCTTACACCTACCGCCCCATCTCATTTGCTGAATCAGTCCTCCTCCATATTGACTGTCACTAAGGAGAAGCACAGAGGATAGCCAAGGGCACTGCATAACTCTGGGTGGGGATCTTTAGTGTTCAACTCCAAGATTGGCTCAGTAGCACCATTACCAACCGAGCTCATCGAGTTCTGAAAGACATATCTGAGACTAGGTCTGCAGTAGGTGGTGAGAGCAGTAACAGGACGAAATGAAACCTTTCTGACATTGTCCTCACAGATGCATCTTCCCATTACAGCATTGTAAGGAGTGATCACCACACTGTCCTTCCAGAATTAAGTCCTATTTTCAAACCGAGGATGCCCTCAACTGCGTTATGTCGTATTAACATTGTAAAAAGTGAGACAAATTCAGAACAGGCCTAGCAGTTCAAAATATGGCACGAAGAGGTTGTGTGTCGTCCGCTGCAGCAGGGATGTATCCCAATCTGTAGCCTCTTTGCCTGACATATCCCTCATTCTCCCATCATCAAGCCAGACGCTAAAGCCTGTGTGTAGAAGAATTCTCCAGAAGCAGCACCAGGCATATCTAAAAATAAAATGTCAACCTGGTAAAGCTACATGCATGCTAAACAGCAGATGCCGCATACAATAGACAGAGCTGAGTAATCCCACATTTAATGGATTGGGACAAAGCACTGCAGACATGCCACATTCAGTGGCGAATACCATAGGATCATAGAAAAGTTACAACACAGAGGGAGGCCATTTGGCCTATCTTGTCCGTGCCAGCCCGAGGACACCCAGGTATCATTTCTAATCCCACCTTCTTGCACCCAGTCCATCGCTCTGAAGCTTACAGAACTCAAGGTACTGATCCAGGTACTTTGTCAAAGAGTTTAGGGTCTCTACCTCCACCAACTCGAGCAGCAAATTCCAGACTCCCACTACTCTCTGTGTAAAAATAATTCTTCCTCACGTCCCCTCGACACCTTCTGCCACTTATCGTGAATCTATCTATGTCCCCTGGCTCTGGAATTCTCCTTCAAGGGAAACAAGTTTATCCTATCCACTCGATCTTACACTCTCATAATTTTGTACATCTCAATTAAATCACGTCTCAGCCTTCTCTGTTCCAAGGGAAATAACTCCAAGCTATCCAATCTATCCTCGCTATACCTTTCTAGCCCTGGCAACATTCTTGTAAACCTCCTCTGCACTCTCTCCAGAGCAATGTGGTGACCAGAACTGCATGTAATACTCTAGCTGTGACCTCACCAGTGTTTTATGCAATTCCATCATTATATACTTACTTTTATATTCGATACGTCTGCCAATGAAGGAGAGCATTCCATATGCTTTCTTAACAAACTGTCTTCTTACCTGCTGCCTTTAGAGACCTGTGTACCTGTACCCGAGCCAAACTCTCTCACTTCACCTACCCCTCTTAATATATTCTCATTTATTGCGTAATCCTATAACTGTTTGACTCCCCTAAATGCATGAAATAGTTGTGGACAATTAAATAACTAATTGAACCATAGAACCATAAAACTATAGAAAAGGGGCAGCAGGGTAGCACAGTGGTTAGCACTGCTGTCTCATAGGGACCTGGGTTCAATTCTGACCTTTGGTGTTTGTGTGGGGTTTGCGTGTGTTTTGTCTGGTTTCCTCCCATCGTTTAGAGGTGTACAGGTTCGGTGGATCAATCATACTAAAATTCCCCTGAGGGTGGGGCTACAGGAATAGGTCGGGGGATTGGGCCATGTAGGGTCTTTCGAAGGGTCGGTGCAGACTCAGTGAGCCGAATGACCTCTTTCTGCACTGTAGGTTTCTATGATTCTATGGAGGAGGAGGCTCGTTGAATGTTCCCATCCTCAATGTTGGTAGAACCGACACAAAGTGAACAAGAAAAGGCTAAAGGATTTTCATCCACCACAGGCTCCACCACACCAGCAAGTTCCCCTCCCAAGACACACACCATCCTAATCGGAAATATATCGCCATTCCTTTACCATCACTGAGTCTAAATCCTAGAACTCCCTACATAACAGCACTGTGGGTGTTCCTACACTATATGATTGCAGTGGTTCAAGAAGGTGGATCACTACCATTTTCTCATGAACAATTAACAATGGGTAATAAATGTTGATCGTAGCAGCAGTGAACAGATTTTCAAGCCCAGAATGTAAACTTGTCTTTTCACCTAATTTGTAGATACTGATTAACCTGCTACATATTTTCTATTCTGCTTGCTACGATTTCCACATAAAGTTAAACTTTGTTTCGCTCATAATTTATTTAGATTTTGAATCGTGCTGCAAATGCAAAAGTACAATAATGTCACAAAACAATCAAATCTAAAGTTAATGTTGCCATTATTTGTTTATTCATCTAAAACAGGAAGTGAAAGTGTCCTGAACATTTTGGTCACGTGTAACACACACTGATCCATTTTTTAAGGGTTTGAGACGTCTGGTTCTAAATTATGGAGTGTCCAGACAATAATGAATTATTTAATGGGTGTCTGCTTTGGATCGAAATCCAGAAGCGAAAAGAATACAGATGTCACTGAATGCTTGCGAGTACTTATTGCCAGACACGATGCCTAAGAATATACTAAGCCTCCTAAATGATTTAAAATGCTGTGTATGTAATGTGAGGGAATAATAATCTAACTCCTTTCAGACTTATAAAAGAAGGCATTATGCTGTACAAAGATAAAGTATCTTGCATCATATTATAGAATCCCGACAGTGCAGAAGGCCATTGACCCATTGAGTCTGCACTGAAAGAGCATCCCACCCAGGGCCCACTTCCCGCCCTATCTCTGTAACCCTACCTGACTTGCACATCCATGGACATTAAGTGGCAATTTTAGCATTGCCAATCATGTAACCTATAATGTAGTCCATTCTAAAATATTCCTTCTACAAGCAGAGGATTGCTTGCATTAGTTGTCCTATTGTAAGCAATAATAAGTTGAAAATCAAGGTGAGGAAAAACACCTGTAGAGATCAAACTGTTACCGTAAAGCACTGGTGAAACCATACCTAATGTTTCATCCTCAAAGCAGGCAACTCGAAGTTGTAAATCAACCTTGACAACGATTTAAGTCAATGCTGTAGGTATACCCTGTCACGTGTTTCACAAACCTAAATATGTTGAAGAACTCATGCTGATTTCATTTCTGCTGTTCTCCTTCAGGAGGCCAACTAGTCGTGGCAGACCTGAACATTTCTGGAGGTAGAGGAATTTTGATGGGGGCACACATGAGTTGGAATGGCTCCAGTTAAAGAGGAAGCTTTGGAGGTTCTTCGAGAATGAGGTCTTTGGAACTTTGGCCACCCACTAATAAAAAGCAGTGTTGAATACCTTGGAGATGGTAGAAAAGCCCGTAAGGCATGACATTTAATGCCTGCAAGGGGGGTGCTATTAATCAGGCGGCTGGGCTGGAGAGTCTGTTTTCTTCCAAACTCCCCTATTAAATCATGGATGGGGAATGTTGAAATCGGCCTTCCCGCACGGAGTCTAATTAAGGCCTTGAAGTAATCAATGAAGGGACACTCCAGGGCTTCATTCTGCCATTGCTGTTATTCTACCAGTGGATGTGGGCAAGCCACTATGTATGCCTGGTGATCTGCCTACAAGCTGATCAGACAGTAAAGTGGAATTCTCTGGCCCTGCCCACTACCGGGATTGTCTGGCCCCACTGAAGTCAATGGATATTCGGCTGGCTTGTTGCATCTCCCGCGGTAGGTCCCACCACAGTAGGTCCGGTAAATCAGTGACAAGGGATGCACACCGCTCCCCTCCCCGGGTGGACGTGCCTACCCTCCATACCAATGCCCCTGACCCACTCACAGGAGCATACCAGATTGAGCCGGGCAAACCCCACTTATGTCTTCTCTGGGCCTTCAGCACTGCACATAGACCTGGGCCTATTGCAGTCACTGTAGTGGTGCCACTGGGACTGGAGAATTGTTGGTCCTCAAAGTGATTGGCCACAATTGTAGTTGGGAACTTCACTTTGAAAAGCCTGGGAACCTCAATGGCAGGCATGTAAGTACTTGTTTAGGATTTAATTCCATCGGAGCTCCTAGGATTGCCATCAGATTTCCAGCTGGTGGACAGAGCCACTGCAACAGACATTCCAACATCGGTTTGTGCTATAAATTTGGATGCACAGAAGAAAAAAGTGGCTAGCCCCAAGAAGGCTACCAATGTAAATTCCGCTCAAATTGTACATAATTTTACAATATTGTCATACACATTGGGTGAGATTCTCCGTTCCGCCGCACCCGCTTTCTGGTGCGGTGCACCCTGCCCCCATCGGCAGCAGGATCCTCCTGGCACCGCGTGGCCCTGGGGGAGGACACCCTCTCCCCATGGCCGTTAAGGTTACGGTGGCCCTGAACGTCTATGCCACGGGGTCATTCCAGGTGCCAAGTGGGGACCAGTCCGGCATCTCGCAGGCATCGGTGCACCGGTGCATCCGTGCAGTGACAGACGCCTCTATGCCATTGCGGACCGCTACATCCAGTTCCCTGTGCACCGCCGGGCCAGCCAGGATGCCCGATAGCGGGCTTTGCTGCGGCGGCCAGGACGCCCATGGTCCAGGGGGCGATCGATGGGATGCACGTCGCGGTGCGACCACCTGCGGATAACAGGGCCGTGTTCACGAATAGGAAGGGGACCTGTTCCATGAACATTCAGGTAGTCTGCGACCACCGCATGATGATCCTGCACGTCTGCGCCCGGCACCCGGGCAGTGTTCATGACTCATTCGTATTGGCGCAGTCTTCCATCCCCACCATGTTTGAGGGATGCCCCCCCTCTCCCCCTCCCTCTCTTCCCCCCCTCTCTTCCCCCCCCTCCCCCCTCTCTTCTCCCCCCCTTCCCCCCTCTCTTCTCCCCCCCGCTCTCTTTCTCTCTTCCCCCCCTCTCTTCTCCCCCCCCCTCTTCTCCCCCCCTCTCTCATCCCCCCCCCCCCTCTCCCCCGCCCCCCCCCCCCCCCCCCCCCCCCGGCTGAGGGGCTGGTTGCTGGGGGACAGGGGCCATTGCGGTTGTGGCTGATGATGCCTATACAGAGGCCACAGACTGACACGGAGTACCGCTACAACGATGCCCATGCAGCGACCAGGGGTGTGATATAGAGGTGCTTTGGGCTGCTAAAGATGCGCTTCAGGTGCCTGGACCACTCTGGAGGGGTCGCCCAGTACCCGTCAGATAGGGTCAGCCGTATCGTTGTGGTTTGCTGCACCCTGCACAACATAGCCCAGCAAAGGGGCAATGTGCTGCAGGCAGAGGAGGGGGGAGTGGAGGAGCAGCAAGACGAGGAGCAGACCTCCCCTGATGAGGAGGATGGGGTTAATGGTCAGATGGGCTAGACATGGACGTGAGGCTGCCCACTGTTACCGACTAGGCCAGCGGGCACGGGACAGGCTGATAGCTGCCCGGTTCACGGACTAGGAGGGCGTGGGAATCGCCGAGTATGGGCACAGACTGCACACTATGGCACCAGCCTCACCCCACCCACCCAACACCAACCACCCTCACCTCCCCCACCCAAAACCAACCACCCGCACCCCACCCGCATGTACACCACCCTCCATTGTACACCCACCTGCGGCACAACGGGCCCGGCTCACACGGTCGCCGATGGAAGCGTGTCTATTGCAGGCCATGGAGGATGATGACAACCCGCCTTGCGATGAGCTCTGGGCTCTACATCATTGGACAATGTCTGACCCATGGCCACAATACCACCCTCCACCCGTCCCTGCATGTAGTCGTGACACTGCAGTGCACGGTCCCGTCGTCTGCCCGGGGGGATGGCCAGGGTGACTCGGGGAGAGGGGGGCACACTCACCTGAGGCCGATGTTCTATTACCCCTCACACACCAACTGGTGCTCACCTCACACCACACCCCTGCACACAACGGACAGAGCACAAAGGCAGCTTCTGTAGGTGTGAAAGTGATTTTAATAACAAACAGTTCATACACGTGCCCTAGCCCCAGATCAAATCTGTGCCCTGCACCCATGCCAACTTACTCAGTGTCTAATTTTTTTGGCCTTCCGGGCCCTATTACTACGCCTAGGTGGTTCCCCAGACGGTACAGCAGAACTGGAGGTGGACTCCTGTGATTCCTGCCCTGTGACTAGGGACCCCTTTGGCGGCCGTTTCCTGGGGCGGCCCGGCCTAGATGGACCAGGCTGCAGCTCGGGCGGCTGGGATGGCAAGCTGCCAGCCTGTCCTGCCCGTTGCCCACCAGGTGCACCTGGGACGGAAGCGGGGGAGGCCGGGACCTCCCCAACAGGGGTACCCGGAACGGGCCCCAGCACCTCCTCCTACCTCGGGGTGCCGAATGGCCCCCCGGGATGCGAACAGCCCGAGCACTCAACGCCCCCCCCCCCCCCCCCCCAACACCTGCCGCTGCCAGTCCTAGAGGCCCGCCCTGGTATCAACAAGGGTCTGCAAGTTTGCAGCCATGGAACTCAGGGAGTTGGCCATCCCTGTCTGTGTTTGGGCGACACCGGCCAGCACCTGGGCAATGGTGCCGATGCCCTCAGCGATGGCCTGCAGAGACTGGGCCATTGCCTGCTGAGACTGGGCCACGGCATTGAGCGCCTCTGCGATCTGCTGCTGGCTCTGGGTAATGGCTGCCTGTGAGAGGGCAGCCATGTCCTGGGCCACGAAAGCCCCACACCTTGCATACTGCGACCCATGTCTGACACGGTCGCACCCATTGCCTCCACCGCGGACGCCACCCGTGCGATGTCAGCCTGGGTGGCACGCATGACCGGCACCGCTACCTGCTCCTGCATGCGGGTGGATTCCTCCACCTTCGTCTGCAGCTGCCGCAAGCCAGCCGTCACCCTCTTCGGTCACCCCTTGGTCCGATCCTGCATCGGGTCAATGGGTGGGTGTGGTAACTCCAGGAACCCGGGACCCGTCTGGGCGGCAGGTGGTTGCCTGCACCGGGCTGCCCTCCGACCGCCCGGCCCCTCGGCTGCTCCTGCCTCCACCTGCTATACCGGGACGGCTTTGTTGTGCGCACCAGTTAGTGTCCCAGATGCCTCATCGCTAAAGTGCCCAACCGAGGTGAGTGTCTCTGCAATGGTGGAGGGTGTAGGAGGTAGCAGTGGCATAATCACGTGCTCCTTATCCGACCCGAAGTCTGGGGTCCCCTGGAGTGGTGATTCCTGTCCATCCATCCGCTGTGTGTGGGTGTCATGTCCTGTGTGTCAGTGTCCTGTGTGTTAGGGTCCTGTGTGTGGGTGTTGTGTGCGTCAGTGTCCTGTGAGTCAGTGTCCTGTGAGTCAGTGTCCTGTGAGTCAGTGTCATGTGCGTCAGTGTCCTGTGCGTCAGTGTCCTGTGAGTCAGTGTCCTGTGCATCAGTGTCCTGTGCGTCAGTGTCCTGTGCGTCAGTGTCCTGGGCGTCAGTGTCCTGGGTCAGCTGTGACGGGGGCCTGTTGCGGTGGCTGCCCTCCTCGTCGCTGGGTGTGGCCCGCCGGCATCGCCGCACTCGCACTAGATGTGGGCGGCGTCCGCCTGGTGCTCCGGGTCTGTCCCTGGCTTGTGGCCGCCCTGGAACGTCCTGGGGGCAGCGTCCGCCTGATGGGCTGGGTCTGTCCCACATTCCCCCATATCCCACTTCCCCCATATCCCCTCTTCCCCCATATCCCCCCTTCCCCCATGTCCCCCTTCCCCCATGTCCCCCCTTCCCCTATATCCCCCTTCCCCCATATCCCTCTGCCCCATATTGCCCTGCCCCCATATCCCCCTTCCCTCATATCCCCCTTTCCCCCATATCCCCCTTCCCCCATATCCCCCCTTCCCAGATATCCTCCCTTCCCCATATCCCACTCCCCCATATCTCCCCATACACCCCACTCCCATATCCCCCTTCCCCCATTCCCTCATATCCCCCTTCCCCCATATCCCCCATGGGGAAGGGGGATATGGGGGAGGGGGGATATGGGAGAAGGGGGAATATGGGGAAGGGGGATATGGGGGAAGGGGTGATATGTGGAAGGGTATATGGGGGAAGGGGGATATGGGAGAAGGGGGATATGGGAGAAGGGGGACATGCCTGCGGATTTCCCGATGGCATGGGGGTGCCCACAATGGGAAACCCCATTGGCCGGCTGGCGGGACGGACGATCCCGGTGCCGGAAGGGGCGCGCCGCACCAGAAAACGGGTGTGGTGGGACAGAAAGTCCCGCCCATGATACCTCCAGCTAAGTAAACCCACCTGCTGTTTTAGAAACTTTCCTATTTATCTGTTAACCCTTCAATTTTTTGGCCTTAATCTTTTCAGTGTAATAGATTACAAATTCCTTTATTGCATTTATTCCATTTTCTGCAGCTATCATCCCAGAACTACAAATTACCTCAAAAATATTATCATGAACCGTGAGCTCGATATTCATCACACAAGGCACCAAACATTATAACAACAGTGAGGTGTTTGCAGAAAGCAACGAACACCAATTACACTGCCAACATTACCTGAATGTGGCATGCTCACAGACTCACACAAGATGGTTGCCAATCTGGGCACTTGGCTCGAACACATCTTTTCTCATATTCCTAATTTCAACATATGCCTCTTTACTATCTGCTTTCAGAAGACTGCATACATCGCAATTCATACAAACAGGACATGAATCATCTAATTTGTGACAAACTTATTAAGAGAAGAGTACCTCAGAGAAATTAATTGATGAATTCAAAAGCTACCTAAGCCTATGGCTAATATCTTTTTCTTTTTTATTCCTTATCTCCTTATTCAGTCATTAATACACTCCCTCATGCATAATGGACATTAGAATCCAACTGGTTCATTAATGTTCTTTCGTGGAAGGAAACCTGTTTTTCTTCCTCAATCTGACCTACATTTGACTCCCACCCCACAGCAACCAGGTTGACTGCTTTCTGAAGTGGCCTCAGCAATTCACTCAGTTCAAACAACTGCAGGGAATTTTAACAGTGGATCGAGAAATCCCATCACCACCTTGTCAAGGACTACGAGAGATGGATGGTGATGTGTTGCGTACCCTGCTACACAGACGAACCAACACGGTTGCGAATGGTACAACTCAGTTTTATTACTAACATTTATTTACAGTGGTAAACTGGTTACTGAGGTTCGATCATAACCCTAGAATCTGTGGACCTATTCCTAATACTATCTTGTGGTGGCACTCAGAACATGGTGGATGTCTGAGTGGCTTGCTATGAGCTCTGTGCCCTGAGCTGTCTCCTGCTGGAATGCTCAGGAAGTGTGGTGTTCCCTGTTTTGTACTGTGTATGCTCTTGCACTTGTGATTGGCTGTGGTGTTGTGTGTGTGTTGATTGCTCCGTTGATCTGTCCATCAGTATGTATGTATGTTTGTGCTATGATGTTTACCTCAATATCATGACAGAGGGGTGAACAATAAAACAACACCCAAACCTCGAGAATGAATCAAAAAGTGCCTTCACCAAGAAATTTATGTCTAAGAGTTTCCTAGTGCCATCAATCTAAAATAAGCTTTCCTTCTGCTTCTACAGCTGCATAAGAGCAGCAGATGTCTGGCCTTGGCTGAGAATCTCTTAACACTCTGTATCATCCATTCCCACAGGTGTAAATCAACAAAACAGCTGTATCAATACTATTGCGATCAATTAATGTGTGTCAGGAAGGAGCACTGCACCTAACAGAGAATAAGAATGAAGACAATTAAGTGCAGATAGAATTGGAGAATCTGCAACCTGTTGACCAGATGCCCAGTCCAAGAGCTGATTCAGGAATCGGAAATCCAGAAATGCACTTGGTTAAAAATGCTGCATACCATGGGCAGCACGGTGGCGCAGTGAGTCGCATTGCTGCCTCATGGCGCCGAGGTCCCAGGTTACGGCTCTGAGGTCCCAGGTTCGATCTTGGCTCTGGATCACTGTCCGTGTAGAGTTTCTCCTTGTGTCTGCATGGGTTTCGCCCCCACAACCCAAAAGATGTGCAGGCTAGGTGGATAGGCCATGCTAAATTTTCCTTTAATTGGAAAAAATGAATTGGGTACTCTAAATTTATTTTTTAAAATGCTGCGTACCCAGCCGCATGCAAACTCTCTCAGATGCAGTATTAAGGAGGTCTCCACATCCCATTCCCTTGCAGCACTGCGTACCCATCTGACGGAACCATTGGACTAGCCAAACTCTAGGACCCTCTGTAGCAAAGCGTCCCACGGTGAACTCCAAAGCCAAAGCAAAATATCCACATGATTTGCCGTGAGGGGGACTTGGGTTACAACAGTCAGGAAACGGGTAATGCAAAGCACCTCAGCTTGCTGGCGGCCTCTTCCCGCACTGAAAATGGAACAATGGCCGACTGCACTTTGGAATAACGCAGATACACCTTGGAACATAGGACATTTAGCCTTCAACCTTGCTCCGTCATTCAAGAAAATCATTGCTGATCTAGTTATGGTCTCAAGTCTACTTTCCTGTCTGACCCCATAATCCTTGACTCCCTTGTCGATCAAACATCTGTCTAATTCTGCCTTGAATAAATTCAATGCTCTCTGAGGAAGATAAATATACATACTAATGACCCTCTGAAAGAGAAAAACATCTCATCTCTGTCTTAAAAGGGAGACCTCTTCTTCTTAAATAGTGTCTCCTAGTTCTCATTTCCCCAAGTGGAACCAAATGGAGGCATCTTTCTGATATCTACCCTACCAAGTCCCTTCAGGATATTTTCACTAAGATCACCTCTCATGTTTGTAAACTACAATGGGTGTGACAATGGGTAATTCAAATGGCATGGACAGACTATGTTTGCTATCTTTCTGACAATAGTCAGTATGTTTTGTCTGGAAAAAGGGAAGCTAAGTGCTTTAATTTCCTTTTTTCACAGCAGAAAGCACTTTTGATGTGGTGAGGAGTTGGGTGTTTATAAACATTGTGGTTAACATCAAAACAGGGTACCTGAGATACATTCAAGTGTGAAGGGAAAGATAGATCAGCAATGCACCAAGCATCTGTCTCTGGAGTATTAAAACTGTCAATCACTGGCTGATGCAATGTATTGTTGTGTGGAATTGAATGGAATATTCACATTTCAAAGTGGCTGCTGGCAAGTGATTTGAAGTCATTTGAAGTGTATTTGTCTTTTGAGGACGTAACAGCTGCTGCTTTAAACACTTTTGTCTGAGGCAGCAGATGTTGGGAAGGGTGAAAATGCAATGATTTTTCACTCTACTGCCTGGACTGCTTTTTGGTTTTCAGGCTGGGGTCTCTGATGGGGGTCTGATTGGGGGGTATGATGGTGTTCTCTTTTAGGGTCTCTGATGGGGGTATCTGATGGTGGGGTCTGATCAGAGTGTCTGATGGGGGGTACTGGGGGATTGGTGGGGGACAGGTTGGGTCACCCTCATGCATGCACGCTGCGGGGTGAAGGGTGACCTGTTATTCTCGTGCTGGGGGAATTGTCAGCAGGGGGCAGGATTAGCACTATGGGGTGAAGGGGAGCCCGCTGCCTCCTGCCCTATCTCGATATCTAGCCACCCACACAAAATGGCTGCTTGATGCCGGAATTCTCCACTGATGGAAGCAGGGAGTCTCCAGAACGGTGACCAGGCCACTGTCTGTAGTCCAAATGCCAAATGATTTATGGCAGCTATCTCAACAATTTGTTTGTGCGCAATTTTTAAAAGTATCGACTCAAAGTTCATAACATGAAATGCCTGTACGGGGCATCAGATAATTCAATGGGTAGAGCTGACGGAGCCATCCTTAGATGTGTCTTGCGAAGTTTGGCAAAACCTCTTTGAGCAATCGCATTTTCCACAGCGAATTCCTTGGTAAAAACGCAGCATTGGCCGCCTCGGCCTGGGTACAGTTGTGGCATTATAAGAAAGCCTAAGGTACCTATATTATCGGTGGCGAATGTCAGCTTCATAAAGAAACTTGGGCAAGGGAGCAGAGGACAACCAACTGTACCCAGCAAAGTACCAGCATGTTCAGCGAAGAAAAAGAATTGGGGAGAAAAGGTGGGTTGGGGTTGGGGCAGTCTGGAGGTGACGGTGGTGGTGTGCGCGAGCTGCTTAAAACAAATCTTGCCTTCTCACCAGAGAGGTGCTGTTGTTGAACTGGTGGAGCCCAGTACTTCTGACATTTTCATACGGTTATCTGGGAGAAAACAGTAAGGAACTGTCACCAATCAGAGCTGCGCTGCAAGAAAATGGAGTGCCATTGAATTTGAACTGTTACATGCACACTGTCTGAGTATCCTTCCTGCCTTCGCACTATTTTCTGATATTGAAGTAATTAATCTGTGCAGTTTGCTCTAAAGAAAATGTACATTGTTTTTTTTAAAGTTGAAAATTGGCCATTTAAAGCATTTGAGGAAGAAAACAGTTTTATGTCAAGTTTATGCAGGTTTTGAAAATGCATTACTCAGTGTATTATAACAATAATAACATAAAAATGTAAAGGCATGATTAATACAGTGTTTAGAGAAATGTCGATTCCCAACTATTGCTTTCATGTAATCAGTGTCATAAATAAGCTGAGCAGATTTCACTGCCAACCATTGATTATCCTTTGTGTACCTGGTATAAAATATTCATGCTCCTCGCTGTCTGTTTTGCATATTGTGAATAATGAGCCAGGTAAAACTCATTTAGAAAATGCTACTGGCTGGTATTAAATAAAACATAGCACAGATGCTCATTGATGAAGTCTATCAGTAAAACCTGGGATAAAGGGCTGCAGATGTCTCCAATCAATACTTAATATCGAGGTGCACTGTCAACAATGTTCTGCATAAAACCTTGAGTGCAGTTTAGGCAATCTGTAAGCACCATTAAAACTCTGAACTAAATTGGAAATTATTTCAAACTCAGTTGACTTACTTCACTGCAAGAAATAACAATATAGCCTGCATTTAGATAGCTCCTTTCAAAGGCTCAAGTAGAAGAGTCCCAATGAGCGTCACAGCCAATGGAGTATTTTTGTATCACAGTCAATTATGTAATTTTGAGGAAAATCTCACACAGCTAGCTCTCCCAAACAAAATTGAGATAAATCACCAAATAATATTCTTCAGCAATGTTGATTAAGAATACGGGGACAACCTCCCTGCTCATTTTAGATTTTTTTTTAACCTTTATTCTTTTATGGGATGTGGGTGTCATGGGCAAGGCCAGTGTTTGGTGCCATGCCCTTGAACTGAGTGGCTTTCTAGGCCATTGCAGAGGGTGGTTATGAGTCCAGCACATTGCCATAGGTCTGGAGTCACATACAGGTTGGTCCAGGTGAGGTAAGGGTAGCAGATTTCCTTCCCTAAAGAGACATTAGTGAACCAGTTGGGTTTCACATCAATTGATGTTAGCTTCCCGCCCATTATTACTGAGACAAGCTTTCAATTCCTGACTGATTAATTGAATTCAGTTCCACCAGCTGCCATGTAATCAGAGCTGAAACTAGGCCTCGGGATTACTAGTGCAGCAATGTTACCACTCCGCCACCTGCCCACAGATGTCATGGATTTTTATTTACATTCACTTGAAGATGGGAAACAGAGCCTTGGTTTAATGCCTGATTCAATAGACCATCACCTTTGGCAGTGCGTCACTCCCTCAGGACTGCATTGAAATTTAGCCTAAAGTTTTGATTCAAGAGGCAGAAAATAATAACATTGATTCAAGACTCACATTGCTGGTACATAGGTTGCAGGTGCTATATTTTGATTAAGCAATAAGAGTTAGAAAGGAGGAAGAATGAGTATTTATACAGCACTTGCTACACCCTCAGGATGTCCAAAAGCACTTTACAACCAACACTGTTGTAATGTAGGGGAATTCTGCAGCCAATTTCCATACTCCAAGATCCCACAAGTAGAAGATTGATAATTACCCAGATAAACTGTTTTGGTGCTGTTGGATGAGGGTTAAATATTGACTAGATCTGGGAGAAGTGATCAAGGGGCTGAAGGGTTTTGTTTTCACTGTTGGACCTGATGGTAAGGCTAAACATTATAGAATGAATGAAGCAGTGAAGTTAGTGTTTCCTTTGCAGCTATTAACATCACAAATGTAATACTCGGTTGGAATCACATTCCAGAGAACAATGGACGCGGCGCATATGATGGCCACTTAAGGTGTTGGAACATTCCCTGTGCAGATAGTTGTCGCTAATTTGGTAGTCAACACGACCAATGGTTTCCTTGTGTGGCAGTGAAGATGCTGATAGAACAAATGACTAACAAGGGAACCCTCGGCCTTTTGATCACAAGATGCTACCAAGGCAAATTACTCAGCTGAAAGGGAGAGCAGTGGCATATGTCGAGTAAAGGGCTAACATCAAAAACATACATGATGCAGATGTAATAATGAGGTCCTACCACATGACTGCAAAGTAAGAGGGATCTTGAAGGAGGGGAAGCTCCTACCTTGTGTAGAGGTACAGGCACCTGCTGTAAATAAAGGTTAATGCTTTTGAGTAACAACAACATTGAGAATTACGCTTTGAGAGAATAGACAATCCCCATCCAGACCCTGACCATAAACCAACAAAACATGGTGACAATAAGTAAATGGCCCAGCAGTCGTTAAAAGAAGATAGAGGGCCGGCAAGAAAAGAGATGCTAGAAGGAAGGAGAAAAAAACATTAAGACATACCATGATGTTGGAGCATCGACGAAGCAGCACAGCATCGAGTTCCCAGAACCATTTCCGAGTGCAGAAGGCTTGCAATAGGCCAAGAACTGGGACACCTGCAGAAAAAGGCTCACAAGTTACAGAACAAATGCAGCAAGACCTGGACAATATCCAAGCTTGTTTTGACAAGTGGCAGGTAATATTCATGCCACACAAGTGACAGGCAATGACTATCTCCAACAATAGAGAACCTATCCATTGCCTCTTGACAGTCAATGGCACCACAATCACTGAATCCTCCCACTACACTATCAACATCTTGGGGTTATCATTGTTCAGAAACTGAACTGGACTAGCCATATGAATACAATGGCTACAAGAGCAGGTCAGAGATGTGACAAGTAGCTCATCTCCAAACTCCCCAAAGCCTAGCCACCATCTACAAGGTACGTCAAGAGTGTGATGGAATACTCTCCATTTGCCTGGATGACTGAAGCTTCAACAACACTCAAGATGCTTGACGCCATCTTGGACAAAGCAGCCTGCTTGATTGGCACATCATCCACAAACATTCAATTCCTCCACCACTAACGCACAGTAGCAGATGTGTGAACCATCTGCAAGTTGCACTGCAGGAACTCATCAAGGCTCCTGTGACAGCATCTTCCAAACTCACAACCACTGCCATCTAGAAGGACAAGAGCACCAAACACAAGGGAACACCATCTACTGGAAATCCCCCTTCAAGCCACCCACCTTCCTGACTTGGAAATATATCGCTGTTCCTTCACTGTTGCTGGGTCAAAATCTTGGAACTCCCTCCCTAATAGCACCATGGGTGAACTTACACCACATAGACTGCAGAGGTTCAAGAAGGCAGCTCACCACACCCTTCTCAATGACGATTAGGGATTGGCCATAAATGCTGGCCCGCCAGCAATGCCTGCATCCGATGAAATCATTTTTTAAAAATTGCTTCAGGGAAGGCCCCGGGTCCAGATGGATTGCCAGCCGAGTTCTGGGTTGGAGCTGGGCACCTGTTAGTTGAGATGTATAATGAGTCGATGGTGAGGGGAGAGCTCTCCCCACCCCCACACTCCTTGTCTCAGGCTTCATGGACCCGGAGCAGTGTGGGTTGTACCACCCAATTTTGCTGTTGAATGTAGATGCAAAGCTGTTGGCTAAAGCCCTGGTAATGCAGAGGATTGTGTGCTGGGAATGATAGGTGAGGACCAGGCGGGGTTTGTGAACGGGCGGCAGCTGTCAATGATTTCCGGAGGTTATTTAATGTAAGTATGATGCCCTTCAAGTGCCGAGAAATGGTTGTGGCATTGGATGCAGAGAAAGCTTTCGACCGGGTGGAGTGGGCATACTTATTCGAGGTGTTGTGGCGGTTTGGGTTTAGGCACGGATTCGTGGACTGTGTTTTGCTCTTGTATAAGACACCTAAGGTGAATGTTCAGACTAACATGGTCAGCTCGGAGTACTTTGGTGAACGTGGCAGGGATGTCCATTCTCCCCACTGCACTTTGCCCTTGGCAATGGTGCTAGGTTCTCAAGGGGGTGAAGGAGTATTGAGCAGGGTGGTGGAGCATTGAGTTTCTTTGTATGTGATGATCCCCTGCTGTATATTTCGGACCCGGCGGGTGCTTTGACAAGGTCATGGGAATTTTGGGGTGATCGGTCTCTTTTCGGGGTATAAGCTCAACATGGGGAAAAATGAGATATTCCCAATTAATGCCCGTGGACAGGGGAGGAGTTTGGGCAAGCTGCCACTTTGGCTGGTAGGGATGTGTTTTCGTTTTCTTGGGATACGAGTTGGGCCCAGCTGCATAAGTTCAACTTGTCGTGGTTGGTGCAGGGAATGAAGGCAGACTTTAAGAGGTGGGATGTGCTGCCATTGCCATTGGTTGGTCGAGTCCAGATGTTAAAGATGACGGTGTTGCCAAAGTTTTTGTTAGTGTTTCAGAACCTCACGATCTCTGTGCCCAGATTCTTTTTTAGGAAGATTAATGGGATGATTTTGAGATTTGTGTGGATGGGTAAGGCTCCATGGGTTAGAAGGGTGATTTGGTCAGGGATCGACGGGGGATGGGTGGGGGGGAGGGAAGGGAGGTTTGCTTTGCCAAACTTACAAAACTATTAACATTGCAATGGTTAGGAACTGGGCAGTGGAGGAACGATCAGTGTGGGGGCAGATAAGAGTGGCCTCGTGTAAAGGAGCAAGTTTGCTGGCGCCCCTTAAGTTTTGGATGGCCACGTACTCCACGAGACCAGTGGTCAGTGTTGAATGTGTGGAACCAGTGCCAGCAGTATTTTAGAATGGAAGACATGTCCCTGTGGGTGCCGATTTGCGACAATCATAGGTTTATCCTGGCGGGGTTGGATGGGAGGTTCCAGGAGTAGCTGCAGTGGGGATAGAATACTTCCAGGATTTATTTGTTGGAGGGAAGTTTGCAGACCTGGACGATGGAGGGGACATACCAGTTGCCAAGGGGAATGGTTCAGATATTTGCAGGTTAGGGACTTTATGAGGAAGGACGTGCTTTTGTTTTCAATGCGGCCACCCCTGGTGCTGCAGGACAAACTCCTGTCCCAGGAGGGAATAGCAGAGGGCAACATCTCGGATATATATGGGGAGCTGTTGAAGAGAGAGAGTGTCCCGGTGGAGGAGGTTAGGCATAAATGGGGGGAGCTGGGTAGGGCACTGGGGATTGGCTATGGAATGAGGCTTTGCGGAGGGTTACGCTTCCTTGTCGTGTGCAAGACTAAGTCTCATCCAGTTTAAAGTGGTACACAGGGCCCACATGATGAAGTCCAGGACAAGTTGGCTCTTTCCAGGGGTGGAGGCTAGGTGTAGACGGTGTGCGGGGGAGGGCAGGGGGTAAACTATGTTCATATGTTTTGGGTGTGTCCGAGGTTGAGACGGTTCTGGATGTGAATTGTAGATATAATGTTGAGGGGCCGAAGAGACACTACCAAGCGTCCAGGAGCACTCCCAGGCTGCCAGGGTGGCACAGCCAAAGGTCAGGGCCTGAGGGAGACTATGTCCATGAAAGGAGTGTGGGGGGGGGGGTGGTGTATGAAGGGTGGGCAGGGTGGCTATGCAGGAGCCTCCGGGAAGTTGGGGGGGTGAAGGGTGGGCCCTGTTATGGTGGGCCTGAAAGGGGGTTAGGGAAGGCCTGAAAAGGTGCTCCTCAGTGATCCCATACTGAGGTGTCCTCACTTGGTGGGTTGTGGGGTAATGTCCATGTGTGTGGGGGATAACATTGCCCATGGGTGGGGGATGTGGGGGACTCTCAACTCCACTTAGAGATCAGGGCACCCTTTCAAAAGAGTGTCCCAGTGAGAAACACCCTTAAGGCCTAAAAAAGTGGCTGTGTGGTTCGATAGTGGTGGGGAACTCGCCGACGCAAGGTGAAACTCCCAGCAAAACACTCCACAAATGATACTTAGAAACTTTTCCATTAGATCGCACCTTTAATCTCCTTTGAAATCTTGGTACATTATGAACCAGAATTACTGGCCATAGTAACAGCAGACAGATTATCTACAGGTCTGGGGACAGTGCTATTTCAAGTGCAGAGAGAGACAGCAAGTACAGACCTGTCTACTATGTTTCTTGGTCACCAACAAGAACAGAACAATGATATGTCACAAGAGGAAACAAAACATTGGCAGCAATGTGCATATATGAAACATTTTCACATTATGTTATGGGGTTGCATTTCAAAATTGAAACGGAAAATAAACCACGAGCTACTGTTAGGAACATGAAGGAAATTGCAAAGATGCCACCCTGAATCCAGAATATCAGATTAAGATTGCTGATCTATGACTCCAGCACAGAGCATGTGGTAGGGAAATATCAAACAACAGCAGGCACATTGGACACAAGTCAAGCAGAAACATTTCAAATTGTGTTTTTGGGCCCGATTGGTGGGGTGTTTTGAATGGTTGCATGTTGCACTTAGGTGTTTATTGGGCCTTGGGGAGTTTCGCCCTGTTCGAAGCCACGTTTTGAAATTTTTATGGCACTGGGTTGCTGAACTCGCCAGCAGGAACGACTAGTCACTGATTGAGGCTCCATTTTTTTTTCATAGTATTTACAGTGCAGAAGGAGGCCATTCGGCCCATCGAGTCTGCACCGGCTCTTGGAAAGAGCAGCCTACCCAAGGTCAACACCGCCACCCTATCCCCATTTGAAATGCTGTCCACCTTTTCAGGACTGCCCCATTCAGGACTCCCCTTTTCATCCCCCCCCCCCCCCGCTCAAATGTTCTGCAAACCCGACTCTTGGCAGTGCAAATCTGGTACCCTGGCACCTTAGCACTATCAACTTGGCGGTGCCCCTGACAACCCAACAGTGCCAACCTGGCATTCCAAGGATTCCCGGGTGCCTGGGGGTGTGCCAGGGTACTACCCTGTCATGTCTCCAAGCAACCAGGGAGGGGTGCTCTAATGGCCTCCTAGGCTCTCCGATGTGCCATCACGCCTGGTCCATAATTGTGGAAACTAGTACTAAATGGCACCCGTGCCTCGTAGGCACAGCCATTGACTCTCGGGTGCATGTGGCGTGGGATATTTAATTGACCCCAATGGCTCACTTAAATATCCTTATCTGGATCACGCCTGATTTGGGGCTTCACCAGGATTCACACGTCATGCCCTACTCTGCGCTGGGCACAACGCAGTGGCTCAATCGCATCCATTGTCATGAATACCATCGGAATGAACCAAACAAGAGCATTTACACTCAATAAGGAGGTTGAAGCATTAACATCGTAAATCACCCAGCACCTGCTGGGTTATTGCAAAAACAACAGCAACAGGGTGAAGAATATTCAAGGAAATTAACTAGAATAAAGGCCAGACTATATCCCTCACTAATCCGATATTACAGAAATACTATGAACAGCGCATGCACCTTATTGTCATTGACAACTTACTGTTCTTCAACAAGAAAATTGTCATTCCGAGAGACATTCAGCTTGACATTCAGATCAGAGAACCCCTACAGTGCATAAGGAGGCCATTTGGCCCATCGAGTCTGCACTGACCTTTCAAATGAGCACTCCACCCATGTCCACTCGTCCCACCCCTGCAACCCCATAACATCCCTGGACACTATGGGACAATTTATCTTGGCCAATCCACCTGCCCCGGAGGAAGCCCACGCAAACACAGGGAGAACATACAAACTCCACACAGGCAGTGACCCAAGGCAGGAATTGAACCCGGGTCCCTGGCGCTGTGAGGCAGCAGTGCTAACCACCGTGCCATCGTGCCACCCTATCATTCTTCAAAGACGTCACAAAGATCATCTAGGAATAGCAAAATGTTATGCGAGAGCACAGCTGTCAATCTGGTGGACAAGTGTTACTCACTCTAACTGTCTGAATTGTGCTGGAAGCAGCCAAGAACAAAATCTCAAACCAAATATCACCACAAACAAATAGATGGGACCATTGTGTTAAAGTGCAAAAATATATTTTATTGCAAGAAATTTGAATATGTTGAGGCAGTTTTATGCCATTGTTCAGCTGATAAAGTTAAACATTAGGTTAAATGTTTCAAAGTTTTGTATTTCTAAAATTATTTTTGTTAATAAATATTTTACATTAAACTTTACAAGCTTCTACAAATGTCTTACTGAAACATCAGAACACAACATTTAATTGAGACAATTAGAAATGAATAAGATAATTTATGTAAACAAGGCAGAAACATATTTAACACAGCAGCACACTAGTTAGCACTACTGCCTCACAACACCAGGGACCCATGTTCAATTCAGACCTTGGGTGAATGTGATGTTTCCGCATTCTCTCCATGTCTGGATGGGTTTCCTAGAACCATGGAATAGAAACATAGAATTCCTATAACTCAGAAGGAGGCCATTCAGCCCATCAAGTCTGCACTGACCCTCTGAAAGAGTACCCTACCTGGGTGCATTCCCCAGGCCTATCCCTGAAACCTAACCTGTACATCCCTGGGCATTGAGGGGCAACTTAATATGGCCAATCCACCTAACCTGCACATCTTTGGACTCTGAGAGGAAACCGGAGCATCTGGAGGAAACCCACACAGACATGGGGAGAATGTAAAAAGTCCACACAGACACTCACCCAAGGCTGAAATTGACGCCGGGTCCCTGGTGCTGTGAGGCAGCAGTGCTAACCATTGTGTCTTCATGCTACCGCCGTTTCCTCCGGGTGCTTCGGTTTCCTCCCACAAAGATGGGCAGGTCAGGTGGATTGATCTTGTTAAATTGCTCCTTAGTGTCCAAAGGTTAGGTTGGGTTATGAGGATAGGGTGGGGGGGGGGGGGGGGGTGGGCGGGCGCGCGGGGGTGAGGGGGGGGGTGCGGGGGGGGGTGCGGGGGGTGGACCTGGGCCCCCTTTCAGAGCATCAGTGCAGGCATTATGGGCCGAATGACTTTCTTCTACACTGCAGTGATACTAGAAACACTAATCAAAACAAATCAGATATCTGGACAGTGACAGCAAAAAGCCCTGAGGTGCTTTTAAAATCTTATGATCATAATCTAACTTAAAACATACAAACATTTTTAAGCATACCACACATGAAGTTATATAATAATATAGTGCAGATTTAAATTAGTTCACAGATTTAAAACAAATATCCAAACTTATGCTCACTTATAATCACCTTTAATCATTAAAAAACTAAAAGTTACTTTAAAAGAATCGACAACAATCGTAATGCATGTTTGAAAGAAAGAGCAAAAAACAATCGATTAAAAAAAGTTTAGGTACCTTTAAAACACTTGTTATAATAGTTGACTGTTATTTTCTATCTAAATCTATTGTTTAAATGCCTACCCTCAGTGGGCATTCCCAAGCCGCCCCCAAGTGTCATAAGGACAATGGAGGCCCCAGGCTCACAGAGAGCAGGGAAGGTTGGACGCATCATCGGAGCGGAGGTAAGAGTGCAGAAGCTTTTAAAATGGCCGGCCCTTGGCTTCCCACCACTAGCAGCAAGTTACGAACAATATCTCCTTATCTGATTCAATACTGAAGTTCTGTGAATACTTTACTATGTTAAAGATTCTGTGTTAATGCAAGAAACATTTTTTTGTCATCCAAGAGTATCAAAGGAGATTGAACCAATGGAGATAAATGGAGTTGGAATACAGATCAACCATGATCAAGTGAAAAGGGGGAACGGGCCTACTCCTATTCTGATATTTCTAAGTTGTGCTTGATGTTTGAAATGTTCTTGTCTGATGGCATGATTTATATCACAAAAACACTTGTAGCTAAAACCATAAACAATTTATTAACATTAACTGTGGGTCAAATACATACAAAACAACAGATGAATAACAGAATGAACATGCACAAGCAACCTCTCTCCCAGCTCCCAAGTCAGTCTGAGGTCACCTGACTCTAACATTCACTTATATACTAATGAGACTCCTAGTGGTCAATCAGTGAATTATAACACAACCATGATACCACTGTAATGTTGTCTAGCTAGCCTCGCATAACAAAACTGCCAGAGGAAAACCAATTCATATTGAACTATAGCAACGCTTTCATTTAGTGAGGAAGAATCAACGCTTTCATTTAGTGAGGAAGAGGTGACAAGGGGATCAGGGCTGTGATCTAACTATCCAAGGATGTGAGTTCAATTGAAAGGGCAGGCAGATGGGCAGAGGTGGTGGGGTTGCCTTGTAGTAAGAAATTAAATTAAATCAATAGCAAGCCGTGATTGTAAGGTCGGAAGGTACAGAATCTGTGTGGGCACCACAGTTGAGGAATCACAAAGGAAACAAAAGCAATAGTAAGTATATGGGGCAGAAAATAAATCAGGAGATAGAAAAATAAATAATCATGGGGGACTTCAATATGCAGGTGGACTGGAGAAGTCAGGTTGGTAGCGGATCGCAGAAGGAATTTACTGAATGTCTACAAGATGTTTTTTTTTGGAACAGCTTGTCGTAGAGCCCACTAGGGAACCGGAAATTCTGGATTTGGCGATGTGTAATGAGGCAGACTTGATTAAGGAACTTAAAGTGAAGGAACCCTTAGGGGGCAGTGACCACAATATGATTGAATTCA
Organism: Scyliorhinus torazame; assembly: GCF_047496885.1. Taxonomy (NCBI): domain Eukaryota; kingdom Metazoa; phylum Chordata; class Chondrichthyes; order Carcharhiniformes; family Scyliorhinidae; genus Scyliorhinus; species Scyliorhinus torazame. The sequence continues at coordinate 227,369,775 of NC_092711.1, forward strand.
TCCTGAGTTTGAGAGGGAGAAGCTGGAATCAAATGTAACGGTATTGCAATTGAATAAAAGTAACTACAAAAACATGAGGGAGGCCACACTTGGAGTGTAGTGTTCAATTCTGGTCACCACACTACCAGAAGGATGTGGAGGCTTTAGTGAGGGTGCAGAAGAGATTTACCAGGATATTGCCTGGTATGGAGGGCATTAGCTATGAGGAGCGGTTGAATAAACTCGATTTGTTCTCACTGGAACGACGGAGGTTGAGGGGGCGGCCAGATAGAGGTCTACAAAATTATGAGGGGCATAGACAGAGTGGATAGTCAGAGGCTTTTCCCCAGGGTAGAGGGGTCAATTACTAGGGGGCATTGGTTCAAGGTGCAAGGCACACGGTTTAGAGGAGAAGTACGAGGCCGGTTTTTTTACACAGAGGGTAGTGGGTGCCTGGAACTCGCTGCCTGAGGAGGTGGTGGAAGCAGGGACAATGATGTTTAACAGTGATGTTTAAGGGGCATCTTGACAAATACATGAATAGGATGGGAATAGAGGGATACGGACCCCGGAAATGCAGAACATTTTAGTTTAGACGGGCAACATGGTCGGCCTGTTCCTGTGCTGTACTTTTCTTTGTTCTTTGTTCTTTGAGGAGCTGGCCAGAGTTGATTGGAAAGGGAGCCCAGCAGGGAAGACAGTAAAACAGTAAAGGCAGGAATTTTTGGGGCTTATTCGGAGGCATCAAGAAATTCATCCTGATGAGGAGGAAACATGTTAAGGAGAGGACAAGGCAACCATGGCTAAGAAGGGAAGTCAGGGACAGCATAAAAGCGAAAGAGAAAGCATGTGCTGACGATTAATGGGAAGATAAAGGATTAAAGGATGGGGAAGCCTTTAAGAGCAAGCAGAGGACAACAAAAAAAGCAATAGCATGGGAGAAGATGAAATATGAGTGCAAGTTAGCTAGTAATACAAAAGAAGTTTGCAAGAGTTTTTCGATATGTAAAAGGTAAGAGAGAGTCAAGAAAGGAAATTGGACCACTGGAAAATGTGGCTGGAGAAGTAGTAATGGGGAACAAAGAAATAGCAGAGGAACTAAGTAGGTACTTTGCATCAGTCGTCACAGGAAGACACCAGTGGCATAGAAGAACTTCAAGAGATTCAGGGGGCAGAGGTGAATGTAGAGGCCATCACTAAGGAAAAGGTTCTGGGAAGCTGAAAGATCTGAAGATGGATAAATAACCTGGATCAGATGGACTAACCCGAGCGTTCTGAAGGAGGTAGCTGAGGAGATAGTAGAGGCATTAGTGGTGATCTTTCAGGAATCACTGGAGTCAGGGAAGTTCCCAGAGGACTAGGAAACGGCTAATGAAATACCTCTATTTAAGGAGGGAGGGAGGCAAAAGACAGGAAATTATATGTCGGTTAGCCTGACTTTGGTCATTGGTAAGTTTTTAAATTCCATTATTAAGGATGAGATTAAGGAGTGCTTGGAAGTGCATGATAAAATAGAATTGGGTCAGCATGGCTTTGACAAGGAGAGGTCATGCCTGATAAATCTGTTAGAATTCTTTGAGGAGGTATCAAGGAAGTTAGATAAAGTAGAGACAGTGGATGTGGTCTACTTGGATTTCCAGATGGCTTTTGACAAGGACTTTGGGTTTTTTGGATCAGTATGTGGTAGAGCCCACTAGTGAACAGGCAGTTCTGGATTTGTTGATGTGCAATGAGGCAGACTTGATTAAGGAACTTAAGGTGAAGGAGCCCTTCGAGAGCAATGACACAATATGATAGAAATGACCCTACAGTTTGAGAGGGAGAAGCTGGAATCAGATGACAAGGAGCAGGGTTTGTTAAGGCAAGATACTGGAAATACAGAGGATTGGCTGACTGGCAGAAGGCAGAGAGTGGGGAGAAAGGGAATTTTATCAGGATGGCAACTGGGGACTAGTTAGGTTTTGCAATGGTTAGTGTTGGTACCACAACTATTCACAATATACATTAACGATTTGAAAGAAGGAACTGAGGGTACTGTTGCTAAGTTTGCAAATTGTACAAAGATGTGTAGAGGGACAGATAATGTTGAGGAAGTGTGAAGGCTGCGGAAGGACTTGAACAGGCTAGGAGAGTGGGCAAAGAAATGGCAGTTGGAATATAATGTGAGTTGATGCACTTTGGTAGGAAGAATAGAGGCATAGACTATTTTCTAAATGGGGAAAGGCTTCAGATTTAGGAGTCCAGTTCAGGATTCTCTTAAGGTTAACATGCAGGTTCAGTCAACAGTTAGGAAAGCAAATGCAATGTTGGCATTCATTTCGAGAGGGCTAGAATACAAGAGCAGAGATGCACTGCTGAGGCTGTATAAGGCTGGAGTCAGACCCTATTAGGAATATTGTGACCAGTTTTGGGCCCCAGAGCTAATGAAGGATGTGTTGGCCTTGTTGGGGGTCCAGAGGAGGTTCACAATAATGAGTCCAAGAATGAAGGGCTTATCATTTAAGGAGTGTTTGATGGAGTTCAGAAGATTGAGGGGGAATCTCGTTGAAACTCACAGAATACTGAGCGGCCTGGATAGAGTGGGTGTGGAAAGGATGTTTCAACTCATAGAAGAAACTAGAACCCGACGGCACAGCCTCAGACTGAAGGGACGATCCTTTAAAACTGAAAAGGAGGAATTTCTTCAGCCAGAGGCTGGTGAATCTGCAGAATTCATTCCGCAGAAGGCTTTGGAGACTAAATCACAAAGTGTCTTTAAGACAGGTTCTTTATTAATAAGGGGATCAGAGGTTACAGGGAGAATGCAGGAGAATTGGGATGAGAAACATAAGGCATGATCGAATGGCGGAGGAGACTTGATGGGCCGAATGGCCCGATTCTGTTCCTAATACTTATAGTCTTATAGAATACTGCCAGAAAAAGATGGTGAAAACATTTAAACCTTTAGCTCACACAGTCTTTTGTGTACACTTTGGTTACTTGCAATTGAACAAGATTTTATTTACCTCCAAATTGTCCTTTTATACATGTTTCAAGAATGGTTACTAATTAATCTCCATTAATTGTCAATGACCATTGTCAGTGCAAAGTAAATAACGGAGAGAAGCTGGAGATAGAACTGCTGCAAAGGATTAATAAAAAAACAACTAGGACAGCTTAAAGGTTAACAGAATCATTACATCTATTCAGCAGAGTATTATAGTTTGGGATTCATTATTCCTTCGGTCGGTGTTGTTATCCTGTTGCTATGGATATTATTTTTAGCACATGTGCAGAATATCTTGTAGAGTACTTCAAAATTCTGAATGTCAGTTTCATTATTCTTTAATGCAGGCTACTCAGAATGTGACCCCTACTTATCAAATCATAAAATTGTCAAAATTACAGCACAGAAAGAGGCTATTTGGCTCTTGAGTTTGTGCCAATGCAGGTTCATTTCTATTATAAAAATTCAGTACCTTTAAGAATCAAAAAAGCGAATTATGTATGTGTAATTCTACATTTACAAATGAGGACTGATGATACAAAGCCAGTCAGCTATTATTGTGCAGCACTTTATTAAGTGTGATCCACAATCACACTAGCACTGCACTAGACCTATTCTGCATCGGGTCCATTAAAGGTTCTCCAAAGGTGCGGATGAGATTGTAACCCCAGAGTCCAGCCTTGGTATCTGAGTAGCAATCCACTCACTCAGCCCTGGAATGAGGCCACACATCACCCTTTCTCTTAAAGCATGCTCATATCTTTTACCTGCAGCAAGCCTCAACTCTGTTTGACTGGTTTGAGTGGTATTTTACTGTTGAACTGTTTTTTTCCCCCAAAATGTCAATATACAAAATGTTTCTTAAAGTTGCAATATATCTGTTATCTCTGTCTACTTCCCCAGAGAAATACCATTGCCTGCTATCTATTGTTATGGGCCAGGGTTAGAGAACCCCAAAGTGTATCATGGAGTTCACCTGACCCACAACTTTTACTAGATTGGGGTATGGGGAGCACACAGCCCACTCTACAGGTGTGGTACAGCAGAAATGGAAAAGTATTTTTTAAAGCAAAACAATGTTTATTCTATGAACTCAAGTTAACCGTTTTAAAACATATAGTGAACATCTTAGCAACCATTAATTCAAATACAACCCCAAAGAATACAACACTAAGTAATTCTTACTTTCCTTTTAATATCCATAAGACTTGAAACAAAACCTTTCAACAGAAGCACATCACGTTAAAGTCACTACTGAGAGCAGTTATTGTTTTAAATCACCAAAGGATCGATTTACATTCTTTAGATTACAGAGAGAGACTCTAATACACGTTCTGGCTGTGACTGCAGCTATCCAGCTCTGAAAACGAAACTAAAACACACCCTGCAGCAAACAGTGTAAAACCAAAATAAAAGGCTGACAGACAGCCCAGCTCCACCCCCTCTCTGACATCACTGCAGTAATAAACACCCATTTCTTAAAGGTACTCTCACTACAGATATTTATATACACACCCATTTATAAACAGCCATTTCTTAAAGGTACTCTCACATGACACCTCCCCCAAAGAAAAATAAATAAATCAGGTTTCATTTTTCACCTATTCACTATCCTTTATGAAATGCACACAGTAAATATACATTTTCGTTTCAAAAAACAACACACGCAAACAGGTATAATAATACAGTCCATTTTTTTTCTCGTTTTTCTTCCTCCAACTGAAATCCTTCTCGATTGATAGTCTCTTTGAACAAGAAGATCTCTGCACGATCTGTCCATTTCTCTACGCCTCAGCATTTCTCTTTCAAGTCAGATACTTTAGTTCAATCTGATCACAGAGTCCCTTGTAATTCTCCAACACATGAGCATTGGTTATCACAGCTTTCAGGCCATCAAATGCCTGTTGAAACGCCACTGTCCACTGGAATTTATTACGCTTCTTGATCAAGTCCGTCAGCGGAGCAACCACGCTACAAAAATGTTTCACCAATGTTCGAACAAATCCACTCATGCCAAGAAATTGCATTATTTCCCTTCATCTTGAGGATATTGAAAACTCCTCAATAACTATTGGTTTCACATCCCGTGTGACCATTCGACCCTATCCGATTGTGTGGCCAAGGAAAGTGACTTGGGCTTTTCAAATTCACTTTTGGCTAGGTTTATCACCAAACCCGCCTCCTGAAGTCGATCGAACAACTCCATCAGATGTTTTAAATGTTCTTTCCATGTCTGGCTGAAAATTACCAGATCGTCGATGTATACCGCACAATTGGGTAATCCTGAAACAACTTTGTGAGTTAACCGTTGAAATGTGGCTGGAGCGTTTTTCATGCCAAATGGCATAACTTTGAATAGGTATGTGCCATCTGGAGTCACAAAAGCTGAAATCTCCTTCGCATTTCGGATAAAGGTACCTGCCAATAACCTTTAAGTAAATCCAATTTGGAAATAAAAGCTGATTGTCCCACTTTCTCAATGCAATCCATCAAACGTGGGATAGGATAAGAGTCCGTTCTTGTAACTGCATTAACCATTCTAGTCCACACACAACTGTTGGTACCATCTGGTTTAGGTACCATCACTATGGGTGAGCTCCATTGGCTGCACCCCACTTCAATTATGCCATTTATAAGCATACTCTCAATCTCTTTGTTAATCTATGCCAATTTTAAAGGGTGAAGTCTGTATGGATGTTGTTTGATTGGATCAGCATTTCCCACATCTACATCATGTATAGCCATTTTAGTCCTTCCCAATTTATCTCCACAAATATGCCCAATAATATTTGGGTTATCAATAACTCTTTCAGGTCAGTCCACTTTTCCTCTGGAAGGTAACTCAACAATTTATCCAAATTTTTAAGAACATCCTCATTTTCCAATTTAATTTGAGGTATGTCAAATTCACAGTCATCTGGATTTGGTTCAATCATTAAAACTTCCTCCTTTTTCTCTCCTTCCCTTTCAAAGTACCTTTTAAACATATTCACATGACACACTCGGTGAGTTTTCCTTCTGTCTGGTGTTTTTACCACCTAATTCACCTCACTTAATTTCCTTTCAATCTGATAAGGTCCACAAAACCTTGCTTTTAAAGGCTCACCTACCACTGGTAACAAGACTAAAACTTTTTCTCCACTAGCAAAACTATGAACTTTGGATTTCTTGTCCGCTGCCCGTTTCATCACATTTTGTGCAACTTTTAAATGTTGTCTAGCAAATTCACCTGCTCTATTTAATCATTCCCTAAAATTTGACACGTAATCCAATAATGTAAGTTCTGATTTCTCACTCACCAATTTTTCCTTAATCAATTTAACTGGTCCTCTTACCTCATGACCAAAACTTAGTTCAAAAGGACTAAATTTGGTTGATTCATTAGGTGCATCCCTAATTGCAAACTGTATGAATGGAATTTCTTTATCCCAATCCTCTGGATAATCATGACAATAAGCCCTCAACATTGTCTTTTATATCTGATGTCACCTGTCTAACGCTCCCAGAGATTCTGGATGGTACGCAGTTGAGTTAAATTGTTTTATTCCTCAGCTATCCATAACTTCTTTGAATAACCTTGAGGTAAAATTTAATCCTTGATCCGATTTTATTTCTGTGGGTAGTCCATATCTCGTAAAGAATTTAAGTAACTCCTCCACAATCTTTTTAGCTGTAATATTACATTCTGGAATGGCCTCTGGAAACCTAGTAGACACATCCATTATGGTCAAAAGATATTGATTCCCACTTTTTGTTTTAGGAAGCGGTCCTACGCAATCAATTAGGCCCCTTGTAAAAGGTTCTTCAAATGCTGCAATGGGTATTAAGGGCGCTGGTTTTATCACTGCTTGAAGTTTCCCGATCACTTGACATGTGTAACATGATTGACAAAATTTAACTGCATCTTTATGTAGTCCAGGCCAATAAAACTGTTTCTGGATTTTAGCTTGAGTTTTCCATATTCCCAAATGACCTCCCACTGGTACCTCACATGCAACTCGCTACACCTCCTTTCTATAGCCTACCGACAAGACTACTTGATGAACTTCTGCCCACTTTTCATCCGCCTGCATATGTTAAGGTCTTCATTTTCTCATCAAGACATCACTTTTACGGTAATAACTCTCTGTTATACATTCAGATTCCTATTCCGTGTATGCTTTTTGATACATCCGTTTTATTTCTATATCTTTTTGTTGTAACTCCGTCAATTCTCCTGAACTAAAAATATCCGCCTCATCCTCCACCTGTTCTTGTTTTTTTTCAACCATCTGATCAAAAATCGTTTCTGATAATTGCACTTCAACTTCATCTTCACTCTTTGATTTCTCCTCTTGTCTTAGCCTGTGACTTTGCGACCTTGTTACTACACAATCTGGAAAAATCCCAGGATATTTGTCCGTGAACACTTTTTATCACTGGCTTATCCACCACAGTAGGCATCACTCCCACCTGCGATCCAGCTACATCATTACCCAAGATAAACTGTATTCCTGGACAAGATAGTTTCTCTATTAATCCTACTACCACTTCACCACTCTTCACTGGACTTTCCAACCTTATCTTATATAATGGAACTCTACTCCTCTCACCCTGAATTCTACATATTACCACCTTTTCTGGCAATATTCTTCCCAGACTTCATAACTCCTCATCTCTTACCATTAAAGATTGACTAGCTCCCATATCTCTTAAAATTGTGACTTCTTTACCTGCTTCTCCTGATACACATGAGTAAACTTTACCCATACAAGTAAATTATTTAAAGAGATCTGGCACCTTCTTATCAATCACCTCTTGATCAGGCTGTACAATCTTTTGCACCTCCTTCACTTCACTTGGGCTTTCCTTTTCCACTTTAACAAACCCCACTGTCTTATCCTGTTTTACCACATCAGCCTTCCCAGTGCTTTTCTTCAACCACCAACAATGTGACTTACATGGCCTAGTTTATTACAGAGAAAACATTTGAAACTTTTCATTTCTTTTCCGCCCTCCTGGATTTCTTTTTTAATCTGAAGTACACTCTCCTTATTATCTCCCATCAGATCACCTTTACCTTTAGCACTTGAGTATTTCTCATGCCCCCAGTTTCTATTCCTCACAGGCTGAAACTGATGTCGGAAACTAAGCTTTGATTTATGAACTAATTCATAATCATCTGCCATTTCTGCTGCTAATCTCGCAGTTTTAACCCTCTGTTCTTCCAAATGAGTTCTCACTACATCAGGAATTTAATTTTTAAACTCCTACAAAAGTATAATTTCTCTGAGAGCTTCATACGTTGGGTCTATTTTCAAAGCCCTTATCCACTTATCAAAATTACTCTGTTTGAGCCTTTTGAACTCCATGTATGTTTGACCAAATTCTTTCCTTAAATTTCTAAACCTTTGTCTGCAGGCTTCAGGCAATAGTTCATATGCACCTAAGATGGATTTTTTTCACCTACTCATACCTCCCAGATACCTCCCCCGGTAGTGATGCAAACACTTCACTAGCCCTACCTACCAGCTTTGTTTCAATCAGTAATACCCACATGTCCTGTGGCCATTTCATTTGTTTAGCCACCTTCGCAAATGAAATGAAAAAGCCTTCTACCTCCTTCTCATCAAACCTTGGCAATGCTTGGACATATTTAAATAGATCCCCACCAAACCTTCGACTGTGGCGCTCTTTCTCAGTATCCTAATCACTATCATCCAACTGCACGTTTCCCTTTACATCTGCCAATTTTAACTGACCATCATGTTTCTTGGCCATTTTCTGAAGTTCAAACTCTCTCTCTTTATTTTTTTCCCTGATCTGTATCTCCCTTTCTCTTTCTTTTTGTTCTGCTAGGGCTATTCTTTCTGTTTTCCTTTTTTCTCTCTCTTTTTCCTCTCTCTCTCTTTCTCTTTCTTTTTCCTCTCTCTCTCTTTTGTATTCAAGCTGCTTTAATTCTTTCTCATGTTCCATTTGTTTAATTTGTAGCTGAATTTTTACCATTTCCAATGAATCAAACTGTATCTCAGGCAACTTTAAATGCTTAACCACCGCCATAATTACCTCACCTTTTCGCATTTTGTCAGGTCATGTTAACTGCAATGTTTTTGTCAAATCTTAACAGTCTGCTTTTAGTCTCTGTCTGTACGGTACTGAGTGTGACCGTCTCCACCCCTTAGAACTTCAGAGCCTCTGAACGATCTATTGTCCACAACATACTCCCTACTTAAACTAAAATACCACACCTGAAAAGCAACCACAATATGCTCCCCCTCACTGTCTTTAAGTTCACAAAGCCAATCCAATAGATAGACTTTTATCCTGGACGAGATCCCAATTTGTTACGGGCCAGGGTTAGAGAACCCCAAAGTGTATCATGGAGTTCACCTGACCCACAACTTTTACTAGATTGTGGTATTGGGAGCACACGGCCCACTCTACAGGTGTAGTACAGCAGAAATAGAAAAGTATTTTTTAAAGCAAAACAATGTTTATTCCATGAACTCAAGTTAACCTTTTTAAAACATACAGTGAACATCTTAGCAAACATTAATTCAAACCCCCAAAGAATACAACACTAAGTAATTCTTACTTTCCTTTTAACATCCATAAGACTTAAAACAAAACCTTTCAACAGAAGCACATCACGTTAAAGTCACTAATGAGAGCAGTTATTAGTTTTAAATCACAAAAGGATCGATTTGCATTCTTTAGATTACAGAGAGAGACTCTAATACACCTTCTGACTGTGACTGCAGCTATCCAGCTCTGAAAACAAAACTAAAACACACCCTGCAGCAAACAGCCTAAAACCAAAGTAAAAAGCTGACAGACAGCCCAGCTCCACCCCCTCTCTGACATCACTGCAGTAATGAACACCCATTTCTTAAAGGTACTCTCACTACAGATATTGATATACACACCCATTTATAAACACCCATTTCTTAAAGGTACTCTCACATGACACTATAGAGGACCCAATATTGCATTTGCAGGCTCTGAAGCATCAAAGAGTTGAGGGCAGCATGGTTCTGTCAATGTTAAATCTTGAAATTATATGCAGCTGGGTCCTCCAAGGAGATCCAGGATATTATTAAACCATTCAACACAGGAGTCCATTCAGCCTATTGTATCCCTGCTGGGTTTTTTTTCAAGGCGCTGTCAAACCGGTACCACACCTGTTCTTCGCCTATAGTCCTCAAAATTTCTCCTTTCAGATATATTTCTAATTCCCTTTCGAAGGTCACAATTAACTCTTCCGCTACCTTTCAAGTCCCGCATCCCAGACGTGGAGGAGATTTCCAAATTTGCAGTGCGCAGATCTATCATCTGGGTCACAGATTATTTAGTTGCTGAGTAAACTCACCAACTACTCCACAGGAGGTATTGTGTCACGATAGTCACGACCCTACCTCTGAACCAGAAGTTCTGGATTCAAGTCAGGACTTTTTGGCCATGGAAGCAGCATTCATAGTTCAACTGATTGATAATCAGCTCGGAAATCCTCCAACCGCTCCCCCCACCCCCCCCTCTCCACCCCCATTCCCCAAAGGGAAAAAGTGTGTTTGAGGACGCTATAAATAAAAAACTACCCCATGAAAGATAGGCAATGATGTGAAATAGCTGTTCATTTTGATCTGATTTGATTTGATTTATTGTCACATGTACCGAAGTACAGTAAAAAGTATTTTTCTGCGGCCGAGGGAACGTGTGCATAGTGGTTAGCACAATTGCTTCACAGCTCCAGGGTCCCAGGTTCGATTCCCAGCTTGGGTCACTGTCTGTGCGGAGTTGCATGTTCTCCCCGTGTGTGCGTGGGTTTCCTCTGGGTGCTCTGGTTTCCTCCCACAGTCCAAAGATGTGCAGGTTAGGTGAATTGGTCATGCTAAATTGCCCTTTGTGTCCAAAATTGCCCTTAGTGTTGGGTGGGGTTCTTGGGTTATGGGGATAGGGTGGAGGTATGTGTTTGGGTAGGGTGCTCTTTCCAAGAGCCGGTGCCGACTCGATGGGCCGAATGGCCTCCTTCTGCACTGTAAATTCTATGATCTATGATCTCAGAATTTGCAGGATTTGTACAGACATCGGCCAGAACTAAAGTTTTGTTTTACACTCCAGAAGCATCTGCTAAATTAACTCTCTCATTCCACCCATAGGTCAAAGCAATCAAGCACAGATACAATGATGAGTTGTCAGATGGTGGTGAGTTTTGTAACCTGCTCAGAACTCTGTGAACTGACTGAAAACAAACTGCAGTCCATTGTCTGTGGTAATAGGCTCCAGCAAACCCCATTTTGTAAAAATTGTGTAAAAATGTCAATGAAATGAAATTAAAATCTCTTATTGTCACAGGTAGGCTTCAAATGAAGTTACTGTGAAAAGCCCCTGGTCGCCACATTCCGGCGCCTGCTCGGGGAGACTGGTACGGGAATTGAACCGTGCTGCTGGCCTGCCTTGGTCTGCTTTCAAAGCTAAGTGGTTGTTATGGAATTTATTGTAGTGATTTCTGGCCATTTGCTATGTGGATGATGAACAACAAGCAAAAAAGAAAATGTGCTGCGCTTCTCCAAATTCTTGGAGTTGTTGCCATGGTTTTGCTGGCCGTGGGGTGGTTATAGAGGTGCGGGATGCAGTTTAACAGATTTCTCACTGACTTTACAAGCTGTGCAGTTTTGAATTAACTCTTTTATACAGCGAGGAAACCATTGCCCGCTGATAATAATTGAAAGAAATACCCACTAACCTGCACTCACAAATCCTGGTGAACTTTCCAACTCTGGCAGCAGCCTCAGGCATGCATTGGGGCAGAATGCTAGGACCCCAACACGGCTCAGGAGGAGGGTAGCCACAACCCCATTTGACAGATCCAGATTAGGGACCATTGAGGGCATACTGTGAAAGAGCAGTTTTAAAGTGAAGACAGAGACAACCCAAGGATTCCCTGCTATTACTTGTTATATTACTTGAAGTAAGATATGATACTCATTTGCTTTTGCCGAGAATTTCTTAACTTTGATGATGCTGAATACTCAAAGTCGTCCAGTGATAAGAAATAATTTATTGAGCAACTAATCAATTAACTTGTGAGTTCGATTCTTCAATACTTTTACTAGCAGTTAAATTAAACAAGATAGAATTGGATTAACTATGAATATGATACTTGCACTCTGAGCTAACTATACACTCCTGTTCTCTAGTCACAACACACCTGAAGAGAGTGGGAAAACAGATTGAGCTTGTATTTATACCCCCTGTTAGTGTTGCCCTCTAATGATCATCTGACTGTACTGACTACACATAATCCTTTATGTATATACATATACAGAGATCACTACATCCTTCTTTTTTTGTGTTGCATATTTTCTATATCCTGTAAAGAAAATTTGACATAAACAAACCCTGCAGTTTGCCATGCATTATATAGAGCTAATGAAGCAATCAGTTCAATGTTCACAAATTCAAACGATTGGATTTACGTCTTCTGCTTGATCTTCTTGGTTGACGTGGAATAGTTGAGGTTTTAATGTCCCTCTGATCAATGTCAGTTGATCGGTTGATATTCAAGTGCTGTTGGATAAGTGATTCATGTAAATTCAATGTGGGAAAGACAAGTTTAGGAAGTTGTATTTGTAATAGGTCTCGCCGAAGTAGTACACCCTCTGCAGACTTGACACTATATGAACGTGCCGCTGCTTGTCTTATTACTGTGGGCAATATTAGACCATTCTCCATCTGGATGTCACAGTCAAACAATATCATCCTTCATTAGTTGGTTCAGTGGAATCACATGGAGATCATAATAACTTTGTTGCTTGTTGCGTTGTTGTTTGATCTTGCTCAGTACATACGATTGATCCAGATTGCTGATTTGTAGTGTGGGTAACGTTGTTCTCACATCATGATTGAAAAGCATTTGAGCCGGAGACAGTCCTGAGCTTAATGGTGAGGCTCTATAGGAAAGCAAAGCCAAGCGAATGTCGGATTGTGAGTCATTCGCCTTGTTTATGAGTTGCTTTATAATGTGCACACCTTCTCAACTTTGCCATTTGACTGTGGAAAGTGTGGACTCGAGGTGGCATGGTTAAAATTATACTATTTGGAGAATTCTGTCCACTCCCAGCTCACAAAGCAAGGACCATTATCGGACATAATCGTTTGTGGAATCCCATGTCTCGAAAATGTCTCCTTACAAGCCTTAATTGCTGATGAGGAAGTGAAATCCGTAAGTTTCATCACTTCAGGAAAATTGCAGTAGTAGTCTATGATGAGAACATAGTCCTGACCTGTAGCATGAAACAAATCGATGCCTACTTTTGTCCACGGTGATGTAGTTAACTCATGTTGCTGGAGTGTCTCCTTACATTGTGCCGGTTGATGTTTTTTGACACATGGCACAAGTCATTATCACGTCGGTTATCTCTTTATTAATCCCAGGCCAATATACGGCCTGCGTGCTCTTCTCTTGCATTTCTCAATTCCGAGATGTCCCTCATGAATCTTACTGAGCATCTCTGACCTGAGAGTTAGCGGAATTACGATTTGGTCATTTCCGAGTAACAGTCCATCTACGACTGTCAGTTCTGTCTGTATGTTCTGAAATTGTGGACGCCGTCCCTTTGGCCAACCATGCTGGAGATGATGAATTACCTCAAATGAGCCAAGGGCATCAACATCAAGGCAATGCTCATCCGAATCCACCTCCGCTGGGTTGCCCATGTGTTTAGGGTGTCAGAGTCCTGACTGGCAAAGAAAATCTTCTTCATCCAGCTCAAGAAAGGTTCCCAGATAAAAGGAGGACAAAGTATTCCAGTAAACCCTGAAGGTTTACCTCAAGAGCAACATAAACGTCGTCACTGTGTTTCTCAGAAGAAACCTATTTGAAGGACCCTCCTGATTGAAGGGACACAATTCTTCTTGGTCACCCGACAGCAAGAGAAAACCCAGGCAAAGAGCCTGAGAAAGGAATGCCAGCAATCTAGAGTCCAAGAACCTATTCAACCTTCCTGAAACATTGGCTAATTGTGCGGTCAATGATGCAACTCTAGGATCGGGCTCATCAGCATGCAAGGTTCCATAGAACCCATGGTCCGGAACATGGAGTTTCTTAGGTGGACAATTATATTTGTTAATGCGTGATTGCCAAAGGTTACGTACACTCCAAACCCACTCTATCTATTGTCGTTTCTTTAATGGAATTAACAGCCTCATGACAAACCAAAGTTTTAAAGAAAAATAAAAAATATCTTTATTTCACTTTGCATGCATTTTAAACATATCTATAAACACTGTTAGGAACAATGAACCCACCAAAAAAGTGCGCTCTGATGTTTCCTGCCTCTGCTCGATGATTCTGGACAGGAAATAAATGTGCAAATATGCAAGCATAAAATCTTACCTAACATCAGGGCAAGCTGGTCAAGTTAGCGTTGCCCTGAGATTTCACATTCAGCTGCTTTAGTGCAGCGCTTGGCACTTAAAAATATACTAAAACATAAGTTTGATTGTGGCGCGCTTACAGCATGCATGTCCATGCATCGGGAATGCCGCATAGTCCCAGCACACATATGTAGCGTACGTTCTCGGGATGCCTGAAGATTCAATGGAAGTTACAGGCCAATGTATATCATTCAATCATCATACTGTTCTTTGAACCAAAGTTGTTTTTGAGAGCACTTACTGCCATACCAAATGTAAACATATCTTCTGTGAGCTGTTTGAATATTCACTGGCCTTCTGCTCTGAGACAATGTATGAGTATCGCTTTCATATGAATCACTGTTAAAATGGACTATCTATTCCTGTAGCAAACAAGTGGATCTTTAACTCCAAAGTCCAATCCTCCCAGGACATAGGGTGATCTCCGGGCAATTAAATAAATGGTTCTGGAGCCAGTAAAGTTAATCTTTTCTCAATAACCCTTGTTGCTAATTTTTTAATTTGTCATTTTGCCATATCGCTTAGATGACAGAACAATGCAGAAATAACATTAGTTCTAAATAGAAACAATTCATTCACATTACTTTAAAATATCTCAAACTTACAGTATTTGTACACACATCTCATCCAGTGCCCAGGTCTTTCCTTTCCAGAAACTTCACTTATCTCTGTAACTCCACTCGCAGGTTCAAGCAATTGAGTTAAGGATCAGTTACCAGACTAACATAATCAAAAACAGATCAATTAAACCATTAAATACTACATCTGGGACCTCCAGCTGCTATTGTGTTTGGGCCAGGAAATGGGCCTGAACTAATTTCTGCTCCACTTTCATCAATGGTCTGTGCAGGTGTTTCAGTGCCCCATGCAATATATACCACATACATGAAATGTAATATACAGCAATGACCAAAATGTGTTTTTTTGGGATTAAATTAAATAGGTCAAGTAAGAATCAGGATTACTATAATCAGTAATCATTCACTTATGAATTCAACTGCATTTCGCTATGCAATTGCTATTTTAGTCTAAGAGCATGAAATTATTGTAATTTCAGGCAATTTGTGACCACCTTTGACTTGGTTTGGGAGACAGAACTTTGATAATATTGATAATTGCAAAGCAAAGACACAAAGATATTGTGGCATGGAGGGAATGATGATACAACTCAATTACATCATAATTCCTGGGACCTTTGCATCGGAAAACAAACCCAACAACACAGATGTATCATTACAGTGACTCATACCTATGGGGAATTCTAGGCAGATTTACTGAGGGCCAGAGCCCTACAGCTCCGAGTTTCCCCCTTCTGCACTTGCAATGCGCGCAGGGGAATACCAACTGAGAATTGTGAGATGAGACGCAGCTGAGTCTGGCAGAGTGAGAAGTCTTTCGGTATGAAGAATTTAAACAAATTTGCTGATGACGTTTACATGTCGGAAGCATTTTTCCAAGTATTTTATTTTGACAATACGGATATAACCATCACTCACTTCATCACCCCACCGTCAACCCCCGCACCACCACCACCCCCACCTCCACTATCCACCCCACTCCTAACAACCACAGTGAAGAATTCCAACAAGCAGGTATGACATTCCCTTTTGAAATATACTTGCGTACAATTACAATGGAGGAGGAGGAGTAAGTAGAACAGAATAAAGAGTCATGAAGCTTGTAAAGAAGGCTATATATCATCAAATATTATCAATTTCTTAAAATAGGACAAACGGGAAAGGCTTTTGATTCACCAAAAATACTTTGTCAGCTTGCACTCAGACCTGCAGCCATGCTTCTTTCCTCTCACTGTCTGTCCTGTGGCTACGAAGGTGATCTGTGTGCTCAACAATTTTCACACTGGTTCATTTCAAGCAGTCATGGTGATCTCTTTGATATCAGGGAGGCTGAAGAATAAGCATGCATTTGGCAGGTTATTGACATGTTTTATAAGGAGAGCTGGGAAATGCATCTTCTTTGACATTGCAACGAGGAACTAGAGAGCTAGGGCCATCCAGTGTTGTTTCTTTTCCTAAGATTCAGAGTGCACTTGATGGCAGCCAAGTTACTTTGTGAGGCCTGAGAGAAAACGTCTTCAATCACCTTAGCAGGAAGGATGTCTGTTCCCCCATGATGGAAATCGGGTGTGTCAACTTGTAGAGGATCCGAATAAAGCAACATCAGTCATGTTAAAAATTGTCACAGCACAATATTCCTTCAGAATTCAACCCTTCCTGAACAAAGAAAGGAACAGAGGTAAAGCCTGTTTAGTTCGGGCTGGGCAATAATACTGGCCTAGCCAGCAATCCTGTGAACAAATAAAAAGAATTATTAGACCGTGGCTAATGGTTAGCTTAACTTCAACTATCTACCTTGATTTAATGAGCTGCAATAAAAGTCAACACTAAATTGCACATTGAAGAAAATCAGGCCAATGGATAGCTCCTGGATGACAAAGCCATTCATGCTGATATGTGTTTGTACTATTGTACAGATACAATGGACAATTTGACAAGCTTGATTACCTCCCCACCCCTACCCCCCCCACCCCCACCACCACCTAACCATTGCCCTCGTAATCTCAGTTTGCAAATTAGTGCAATTTTGAAGTATTGCACACTCAGAGGTGCTGTTCTTCTTTTTAATTGACACATTAAATCAATGCTCTGGTTGCCTGATCAGGCAGATGTGAAAGATTCAAAGAGGAGGGAATTCTTCTGGTGTTCTGCCAGTAGCCGTAACTAAAATGATTCATTTGTTTGATGTTTGAGGGACTTGCTGTGTGCCAATTGACCACAGCAGTTCCCTACATTACAATTGACTGTACTTCAAAAGTGCTTCATTGGTTGCAAAGCGCATTAGGTCTTCCTGAGGTCATCAAAGACCATGCGCAATGTTCTTTTAATCTTTCTCAAACAAGATCAGCAAGAGAAATTTAATGGTAACCACTGAAATGTAAATAGATAAATGGATACATGGCAAGTATCATTTGATTTACCAATTTTAATTGATGTTTTGGCTACAAGGCCAAAAGAAAATGCACTCGGTGAGCATTTAATATTTAAAAGCTTTAAGGTTTAATTCAGCCCAAGAGTCAAAGGAACGGAGAGTTTGGAGAGAAAATTATTGGTTTGGAGGAAGTTGCAGAGATGAGGTGACGTCCAGAAGAGATTTAAGATGAAGATGAGAATCTTACATTTTTCTTGGGAAACGTGGAGCCAATATCCTTTCATAGACTCGAGCTTATGCTGTGGTCAGATGAAGTATTTGTTTTACTTCACCAAAGTGAAGGAAGATCACATGAGGTCACATGATAGAACCAGTAAGCCAGAATATAATGATGAGTGTTCCAAGTCAATCCCAAAGGATCACTAATCAGAGAAGCTACAGATGGCCAAAAAGTATGGTCTTGCCAGCATCACCCACATTCTGATAACAAGGTGTAATAAAGTGATCCAACTATTTGACAAGCTAAAGCACATCCTGAGATATAAGTGAGGGGGCAAAACCTTGCTCAGGATAATGGTTTGAAATGCTAAACTTGAGAAACACAAATGAAGAATTCCAAAATAATGTTGCTGGGGCAAGATACAAACTTTGAGTTTGGAACTCTCGATGCAAAGTCTAATGGTAAAATTAGATGGAAACGCTCCATTGTATTCTGAAGAGCTGGAACCGGTAAATATCATTTCTGTGAATGAATGGAAGATATGGGCACCTACTTCTGGAAGAAGAGCTAGGTATCCTGGAGCAGGAGGGAATAATTATGAATAGGCTCATAAGGAGAGCTAAAACGATTGCCATAGTTGGTGCTAGATCTATGAGCCTAATATGCAATATCCAGGGGAAAAGACAGATTTGACAACAACATTTTGGTGAAGAAAAACAATTCCAAGCTATAGGTCACTGCCTGACATTCATCTACATTTCCTTAAAAAAAAAAGAGAAAACGTTTTTCCATTATTATTTGAGACTAAACAAACTAATGGAGATGGATTTACTTCTGGAAGGACGTAACTTTGTCAAGGGTTCCTCAAGCCTCTCACCTTGACTTCTGGAGGAGTTAGCAGGCCCTCATGATTGACAGTGCTGACAATTAGTCCATCAATGTTATAGTACGTATTGTCCTGAGTCTCAATATCTAATTTTTCATAGGCCCCAGAGGTTACGAGAGACTAACGAGCTGTTCTATCCAACTGTATTAGTGGGAGGAATTATCCCTGTTGCAGCTATAATAGGTATCGGCTCAGTGACTTGCATCATCAGTGAGAGGACTGAGCAAGGACATAAAGAAAAGGACCAATCACTGACCCCACGACTCAGAAGTACTGAATGTTATCTTAATGGGATGAGGGGGCTAGACGTTTAAACTCACAGCTATTTGTGATTTACAGTTAGAGTTACTTAGCATTAAAATATTAGCCATGGTTCTGTGCTTGCAAGCCAGTCTAACACCATGATTGTAGGTACAAATGCCCTTCAGAACTTATAGGTGATTGGAAAGAACCTAAACTTTATTGGATATAATTGACATGTGAAACAAGAGGAATAATTTACCCCCTCACTAACTAGCAAATCTAACTAGATAGAGGGTTAAGGCAATCCCAAAGAGTGTGAATCATAAAACTCCAGCAATCAATTTATACGAACAATCAGTGTCCTAACACTGCAACAATTAATTCCATAGCAATTAAAAAAATAGAATTATTCTAGATTACGGTATGGAAATAGGTTATCATCCTCAAAAAGCTGTGCCAGTGTCTTCCTCCATGAATCAAATAGCAAATTACTTTTCAGGAAGATTGGTGGCTTCATCTTCAGCAATGGTTCGTGACAGAGAATTTCATATTCTAATCACTTTCAGTGTAAAGATTATTTTGTTGCCATTCTCTTTCAATTCTTTCTGTTCCTACCTCAAATATGTACCTGCTGTCACCCACTGTCCAATGAAAACAATCTATCCCTCTTTACCCTTCATAATCTTGAAGGATGCTGTCAGGTCAACTCTCAATTTTCTCAGCCCTGGTAAACAAAACTTAATTTTTTAAAAATCGTTCTTCAGGCGTTAAGCCTCTTCACCTTTTCTAATGCTTTTATATGTGACCAATAGTGGTGTGCACAAAATTTGGCACACGGCATTGTTTTCTAACTAAGGTGTACAAGTGCAACAGTACGTCCAGGTGTGAGACTCAGAATTCTGCTTGTGGATTCAGTTTGCCTTGTGCTACCACCTCAATCTGCTATCATCGTTGTAGGTCTTTGCTTAGGTTGTTCTTGGTCAGGATCAATAGAAACTGATGTTGGTGAACTTTTACTTTTAATCAACATTCTTCTCACTATGTACAGGATAGGTTTTCGCATGAAGCTTCACATAGGACGAACTCTGCTGTTGTGTAATCTTACATCACTGATGACACAAACTGTCTATTGACATGAACCCTTACACTGCATCTCATCCTAGGTTTCTGAGTCTATTAAATACATTATTATCCGATATATGCCCAGGGATCTTTGCCCTCATCCCTGGTTCACATGGATAACCGTTGTTGTAGTTTCACTAATGTCCTTGACCGTGTTCTCAGCTCTCTTGAGGATGAATGGGATTCAAGTTTTCCATATTTTGTCTCAAACTTGAAGGAGTATTCAAATCATTGCAGGCTACCAGCTCAATGTTCTGGTTGTCTTCCTGATTGCCTGGATCACTGGTCTATTCCATTGAAGATGTTCTTCTTGGTGATACGGAGGCACTTCTGTTTCACCTCATTATTCCATTTTTATTCTTTACAAGGTAAGATCACAGATGTAGGGTGGAGTCTAAATCCAGTGACATGTGGAAAAGTCGGTGTGATTCCCTTTGGGCAGCAGGACAGCTGAACACATGTAATCTAGTATGCATCTGTGAGGAACACGGTGAATCCTGTGGTGGGGCAGACAGGAAGTCAGCCTCATTACCTCGGGTCGAATGATCTGGCACCATATTTAAAGGGCATCCAGAAAGTCCAATGTCGGTCAGGAGTTATACAATATTCTTCCAGAGTCCTTGCATATACTGGAGAAGTTGCCAGGTGTGAGCAACCACATCAAAGGTGCACAAATGCCTCCACCCTCCCCACCAAATTAGGGAAAACCAAGTGTAATCAAGTCTGGAGATGGCAGCCCATAAGTAATCCCACAGGTGTGATGCTCGTGGTGGCATTGGGAGGTGAGTTGTATTATAAGACAGAAGAAGGTTGGACAACCTAAGACATAGTGGCCTCCTGGACTGCTGCTTCACGGCTGCCTGGAACATTTGCACAGCTCTCTCCGCTAACCCAAGGGGCTGTTCTCATCAAGTGAATGCCATTTGTTCGGGCAAAGTGCTGAAACACTTCTCCAGTGGATGGAGTGCCGTCGTCAGACCTTATTACTTCGGGGAGACCATGGATAGCAAGCATCTACTGCAGGGTCTCTACTGTGGCCGCTGAGCTCATCGTTCCCATCTCTTGAACTTTGAAAAACCAAGACAAGGAACATATTTCCCAAGAAAGGACCACCGAGGCCAACGTGTACCCTCGTCCATGGGCAACCAGGCCAATCACAAGGGTGGAGGTTGGCTGTGGCTGGCAATGTCTGCTGTGCCAGGCAGGGGCCACACTGGTACACCATGCGTTCAATATCCTTATATATGCCAGGCCACAAACTGTAGCTTGGAGCGAGCATTTTCATTTTTGTTTGGGCTGGATGGCACTGTACAATTCCTGAAAAAATGGTTCCCAGACTGGGGGTGGCACTACCACTCGGGAACCCCAGAGTATGACTCCATCCTCACAACTGAGTGCATCCTTACAAGTAAGGGAAGGTCTTAACTGGTCCGGTTTATCATGGAGCCACCCGGGTCAGATCAAGTCTTTTACGTTGGACAGGATTGGGTCAACATGCGTCCAATTCTTTATGTGACCATAAGACATAGAAGCAGAATTAGGCCACTCGGCCCATCGAGGCTGCTCCGCCATTCAATTACAGTTGATATTTTTCTCATCCCCATTCTCCTTCCTTCTCCCCATAACCCCTGATTCCATTTTTATCAGAAACCTATCTCTGTCTTTAAGACACTCAGTAGGTTGGCCTCCCACAGCCTTCCGCAGCAAAGAGTTTCACAGATTCACCACCCTCTGGCTGAAGAAATTCCTTCTCACCTCTGTTTTAAAGGATCGTCCCTTTAATCTGAGATTGTGTCCTCTGGTTCTAGTTTTTCATCCTCGCCACGTCCACTCTATCCAGGCCTCGCAGTATCCTTTAAGTTTCAATAAGATCCCCCCTCATCTTTCTAAACTCCAACAAGTACAGACCCAGAGTCCTTAACCGTTCCTCATACGAAAAGCTGTTCATTCCAGGGATCATTCTTGTGAATCTCGTCTAGACCCTTTCCAAGGCCAGCACATCTTCCCTTAGATACGGGGCCCAAAACTGCTCACAATACTCCAAATGGGTTCTGACCAGAGCCTTATACAGCCTCAGAAGTACATCCCAGGTTTTATATTCTAGCCCTCTTGACATGAATGCTAACATTGTATTTGCCTTCCTAACTGCCGACTGAACCTGCACCTGAACCTTGAGAGAGTCATGAACAAGAACTCACAGGTCCCTTTGTGCTTCTGATTACCTCAGCATTTCCCCATTTAAAAAATAATCTATGCCTAAATTTCTCCTTCCAAAGTACATAATCTCACACTTTCCCACGTTGTATTTCATCGGCCACTTCATTGACGACTGTCCTAGCTTGTCCAAATCCTTCTGCAGTCCCCTTGCTTCCTCAATACTACCTGTCCCTCTACAGATCTTTGTATCATCTGCAAACATAGCAACAATGCCTTCAGTTCCTGACGATAGTGGAAAAGTGTCAAGAAAGTTCAGTGCCAGGACAATTTCTTGAGGTAATGGCAGGGGGCTGGGTTCTTTGAAAGTAGGAGCTGACTCAGCACGTCATCATTTGAAATTTGTGTGCCAATGCTGATAGATGTAGTCATAGGTCATGTTGCAGCTGTACAAAACTCTGGTGCGGCCGCATTTGGAGTATTGCGTGCAGTTCTGGTCGCCGCATTATAGGAAGGGTGTGGAAGCATTGGAAAGGGTGCAGAGGAGATTTACCAGGATGTTGCCTGGTCTGGAGGGAATATCTTATGAGGGAAGGCTGAGGGACTTGAGGTTATTTTCTTTAGAAAGAAGAAGGTTAAGAGGTGACTTAATTGAGGCATACAAGATGATCAGAGGATTAGATAGGGTGGACAGTGAGAGCCTTTTTCCTCAGATGGTGATGTCGAGCACAAGGGGACATAGCTTTAAATTGAGGGGTGATAGATATAGGACAGATGTCAGAGGTAGGTTCTTTACTCAGAGAGTAGTAAGGGCATGGAATGCCCTGCCTGTAACAGTAGTGGACTCGCCAACATTAAGGGCATTTAAATGGTCATTGGATAAACATATGGATGATAAGGGAATAGTGTAGATGGGCTTTATAGTGGTTTCAAAGGTCGGCGCAACACCGAGGGCCGAAGGGCCTGTACTGCGCTGTAATATTCTATGTCACCAACAACAAAGCCCATCGTTGCACTCTGGCAGAGGGGATGGTGGTATTGGGTTTTTTTCACGGAGGAACACACAGAGGCTTGTTGTCCGTTATTATTGTGAAATGTTGCCCATAAACATACTGGCGAAAGTTCTTGATGCTGTAGAATACAGCAAGGCGTTCCTTCTCGATCTGTACATATTTTCACTCGGCATCAGAAAGTGTTCTGGATGCGAAAGCAACTGACGTCTCTGAGCATCGCAAGTCAGGATGGTGGGTTTTCCTGATTCAAAGTTAACCAATAGACTCGATGGCTGTAAGGCCTGCTTGATGTGTTGCCTCTGTGGCTCCTTCCAATGTCAATGCTGGCATATTCTTAAGAGCAAGTGTTGTGGCGCCATCGTCATAGCTAGGTCAGGAATAAAATTATTAAAGTAGTTTACCATGCCTTTGAAAGACTAATGCTGCCATGTTCTCCGAAGCAGGTACTTCACTTATGGCTCTAAACTTGTATTCAAGTGGGTGAAGGCCTTTTGAGTCGACTTTGAAACCTAGGTTAGTGACCTCACCAGATTGCAAAGTTCATTTCTCATATTTCAGTTGGATTGCTACATCTCTAAACCATCTCAGCATCTCTCCTAGGCTTATTAGGTGCTCTTTATGTGATGTTCCTATTACTAGAACATCGCCCTGGCAGACCACAACCTTTGGGATGCCCCTTGAGCAGATTCTCCATTGTGAAAACTGCACGTCTAATAATTCCCAATTCTTCCAGGTGTTTAAGTTCTACTTCCACTTTTTGGTGCAAGGCGCAAGGTATCGGTCTTGCTCTGAACATCTTTGGTGTTGAGTCAGGGCTGACGTAAACCTCAGCCTCGACTCCATTTATTCGACAACCCGTTCTGGATGCTTTATTAACAAACTTCGCCATTTCTGTATTTGTGTGCCTGAAATATGTATCAAAAGCTTATAAGACATCCTGGTATGTCACATTTTTGTTTATGCCCCTCTGACCATTGTGTTGTCTGCACTACTGCCTATGCCATAGAGGAGGCACAGGTCTGCCCCTCACTGGGTTTCGCTTCTAGTCTGGAATGGTTCTGTACCTGGCAAATCCACAACGCCAGTTCTGCCACTTTTTGGCTTTATCCGGGACTTCCACATGTTCAAAGCACATTGCTGAGGGTAAGATTTTCTCCATAGCTTTTCTTCACTCCAGCCTTTCTTCAGGTTCTGTTGGCATTTGTTCCCATGCTGCCTTTTCTTGACGTAATTTTGCTCGCTGGTTCTTCCAGTCCCTAGGTTGTTTACTCTGCGCTTTTTCCATTGACTTTACCGTCGTCACCATGAGCTATCATTGTTTTGGGACTTAGGTTGCCCTAAACAATTAACTTGTATTAAACATTATTCTAACTATGTTCAGGTTAAGACTTAGCATGAGGCTTCACAAATGCGAGGGACTAAGACTTAACCCTGTATAATTTTATCATAAATATATATGGAGATATGCTATCTCTCAAAATTTTTAAAAGGACACAGGCTTAACATCGCTGAATCTATGGGGGCGGTTCTGCACCTGCGTTCACCGTGATTGCAAAGGGCAGCGTGGGCGCAGAATCTCGCAAGAATCGGAAAATGAGATTCTTACCCCCGGTGAAATCGTGTTTCCAATTTTCCATGCCCTGCGCCTTAAAATGACGTAAGAAGGTTCCCTCCCTTTCATTGCAATAAATTAGAATAAATTTAAATGTGATTAAAGGACTTCCCCACCTACTGATCCCCCTTCACTGAATATTCACTGTTGCCAATGTGACGGTTTACAACAGGAATCTAAAGTCGAGGGGAACCCACAGGGGATGCAAATGTAAGGATAGCTCCTGGAGGGGTCAGGCACGAGCCCTGACACTGCCAAAATGCCATTTCCTTTTTAAAAATAAATTTAGAGTACCCAATTTATCTGAATGAAATGAATGAATGAAAACCACTTATTGTCACAAGTAGGCTTCAAATTAAGTTACTGTGAAAAGCCCCTAATCGCCACATTCCGGCGCCTGTTCGGGGAGGCTGGTACGGGAATTGAACCGTGCTGCTGACCTGCCTTGGTCTGCTTTCAAAGCCAGCGATTTAACCCTGTGCTAAACCAGCCCCTTGTAGAAGTAGTTGATGCTAAAACTTTGAATATATTCAAGAGGTGCGATTCTCCAAATTGGAGGCTCGGTGTTCGCGTCGTTGTGAACGCCGTCGCGTTTCATGACGGCGCGAACAGGGCCCGGACACAACCTATTCTGGCCCCCACAGGGGGGCCTTATGCGTTGCCAAATGGGCGCCACACCAAACCGCGCATGCGCAGTTGGGGCAGCCCAATCCTGCGCATGCACAGTTGGGCCACACCATCCTGCGCAAGTGTGGGGAACTTGTTACGTGCGACGACCCCTCACCAACATGGCGCCGGTGTTCTGGGGCCGTCTGCGGAAGGAGGTATACCGGGGGGAGGGGGGGAGAGAGGCAGGCCTGCCGATCGGTGGGCCCCGATCGCGGGCCAGACCCCATCGGAAGCCACCCCCGGTGAAGGAACTCCCACTCACAGACCACCCCCCTCGGGTTCTCGCAGAGTTCCCGCCGGTAGCGACCAGGGGTGGACAGCGCCGGCGGGAACCTGTCGTGTCATAGCGGCCGCTCGGCCCATCCTGGCCGGAGAATAGCGGGGGCCTGTGTGAAGCACCTCGATTGCCCTCTTGGCGGATTCTCCAACATGTGCGGCGCAGACCACAATGAAGCCGTTCTCGCCGTTTGGGAGAATGGCGGGTTGGCGTCGGACCGGCGTCACGCGGGAAAATGGCACTAACATAGATTCTCCGGTACGGCGCGGCATGGGAGAATGGGTAAAGGTGCCAGAGGAGTGGAGGACTGAGGGACAGGGGGCAAAATTCTCCGTTATCGGCGGAAACTCCGCCGATCGGCGCAAAAAACGGCGCAAATCCCACTTGCGTCACGTCATAAAAATGGGCCGATAGTCTGCGGCCCGAAATGGGCTAGCAGCGACGTAACGGGATCCGCGCTTGAGCAGTGGTTCACGCCGTGCAGCGTCATATGCGCTGCACGGCGTGACGGCTCATAAGGCCGCGCAGCTCCCCCCCACCCGACCGGAACAACCGACCGCAACACCCGACTTGATGGCTGGCCGTCGCTCAGCCCCGAGGTTCGAGTCACGCGATGTGGAGGCGCTCCTGGATGCGGTGGAGCAGAGGAGGGACGCCCTGTATCCCGGGCACGGCCGCAGAGTTGCCCCATGCCACAGCCGGCGTCTGTGGAGGGAGGTGGCAGAGGCCGTCACCGCTGTGGCCCTAACACCACGGACAGGCACCCAGTGCCACAAGAAGGTGAACGACCTCGTCAGAGCAGGCAGGGTGAGCCTCCCCCATATCCCCCATGTCCCCTCTCCCCCAAATCCCCCCTCCCCCATATCCCCCCCTCCCCCATATCCCCCCCTCCCCCATATCCCCCATATCCCCCATATCCCCCCTCCCCATATCCCCCCCTCCCCCATATCCCCCCCCTCCCCCATATCCCCCCTCCCCCATATCCCCCATATCCCCCATATCCCCCCACCCCCATATCCCCCCCCTCCCCCATATCCCCCCTCCCCCATATCCCCCATATCCCCCCTCCCCCATATCCCCCCCTCCCCCATATCCCCCCTCCCCCATATCCCCCATATCCCCCCTCCCCCATATCCCCCCTCCCCCATATCCCCCATATCCCCCCTCCCCAATATCCCCCATATTCCCCCCTCCCCCATATCCCCCCTCCCCCATATCCCCCATATCCCCCCTCCCCCATATCCCCCCTCCCCCATATCCCCCATATCCCCCCTCCCCCATATCCCCCATATTCCCCCCTCCCCCATATCCCCCCTCCCCATATGCCCCATATCCCCCTCCCCCATATCCCCCCTCCCACATATCCCCCCTCCCCCATATCCCCCATATCCCCCCTCCCCCATATCCCCCATATCCCCCCTCCCCCATATCCCCCATATTCCCCCCTCCCCCATATCCCCCCTCCCCATATTCCCCATATCCCCCCCTCCCCATATCCCCCTCCCACATATCCCCCCTCCCCCATATCCCCATATCCCCCCTCCCCCATATCCCCCCCTCCCCCATATCCCCCATATCCCCCCTCCCCATATCCCCCATATCCCCCCTCCACCATATCCCCCATATTCCCCCCTCCCCCATATCCCCCATATCCCCCCTCCCCATGTCCCCCATATCCCCCCTCCCCCATATCCCCCCCTCCCCCATATCCCCCATATCCCCAAGTGAATCCAGCCCTAACCTTAACCTCTGCAATGCACGCGCAACCGATGGCGTGCATTCATATACCTGCCTAACACTGTTGCCTTTTACCCCTGCCACCACCCACCCCCCCCCCCCAGGAGAAGCGCGCACACAACAATAGGGAGCATGTGAGGACTGGAGGAGGGCCCGCTGATGAGAGGCCACTGACCGTACACGAGGAAAGGGCCCTGGAACTGGCTGGCGGACCTGAGGACCGGGAGGTTGCTGATGCAGAGGTCGGGGCCCCACGAGCAAGTGAGCCACCAACAGCCCGTCCCCATATCCCCCCTCCCCTATATCCCCCTCTCCCGTATCACCTGATCACTGCCTGATGTCTGACCATGCATGCTTCATTGTGTATCGCAGGACCAAACGTCCAGGCACCCATCCCCGCAGATGCAGACCGCCCGCAGGATGCCCCTCGGAGACCACGGGAGACGGAGAGACCCGCACCCTCCAGCATGCGACGCCCGCAGGATGCCCCTCGGAGACCATGGGAGACGGAGAGACCCGCACCCTCCAGCATGCGACGCCCGCAGGATGCCCCTCGGAGACCACGGGAGACGGAGAGACCCGAACCCTCCAGCATGCGACGCCCGCAGGATGCCCCTCGGAGACCACAGGAGACGGAGAGACCCGAACCCTCCAGCATGCGACGCCCGCAGGATGCCCCTCGGAGACCACGGGAGACGGAGAGACCCGGACCCTCCAGCATGCGACGCCCGCAGGATGCCCCTCGGAGACCACGGGAGACGGAGAGACCTGGAGCAACAGGGAGACGACACCCCCGTCACGTGCAGGAGCGACCACCCAGCGATGAGGGGGGCAGCTACAGGCCCCCGTCACATCCGAGCCAGGACACCACTACCCAGGACACCACTATCCAGGACACCCCTACCCGGGACACCACTACCCAGGACACCCCTACCCGGGACACCACTACCCGGGACAGCACTACCCGGGACAGCACTACCCGGGACAGCACTACCCGGGACAGCACAACCCAGGACACCCCTACCCGGGAAGACGAAATACCGGACAGTGACTCAGAGTGGATGGGTGGAGACGAACCCCCACCCCAAAGTGCCATGGACTCAGAGTGGGACGAAGAGCACGACACAACGCCACTGCTGTCACCAACACCCTCCACCATCGCAGAAACACTCACCACGGTTGGGCACTTTAGTGATGAGGCGTCTGGTACACTCACTGGTGCGCACAACACAGCCGTCCCGGTACAGCAGGTGGAGGTAGGAGCAGCAGAGGGACCGGGCGGTCGGAGGGCAGCCCAGGCCAAGCGAACATCTGCCGCCCAGATGGATCCCGGGTTCCTGCAGTTACCACACCCACACATAGATCCGATGCAACCACCGACACGGAGACGAGCGAATAGGGTGACGGGTGGCTTGCGGCGGCTGCGGTCGCAGGTGGAGGAGTCCACCCACGTCCAGGAGCTGGGAGTGGTCCCGGTCATGCGTGCCACCCAGGCTGACACCGCACGGGTGCCGTCCGCGGTGGAGGCAATGGGTGCGACGGTGTCAGACATGGGGAACGGTTTGCGAGGCCTGGGGCCTTCCGTGCAGGCGGCGCCTGTGGCCCAGGAAATGGCTGCCCTCTCACAGGAGGCCATGAGCCAGTGCCAGCGCCAGATGGCAGAGGCGCTCAACGCCATAGCCCAGTCTCAGCACGCCATAGCCCAGTCTCAGCAGGCTATGGCCCAGTCTCAGCAGGCCATGGCCCAGTCTCAGCAGGCCATAGCCCAGTCTCTGCAGGCCATGGCCCAGTCTCTGCAGGCCATGGCCCAGTCTCAGCAGGCCATCGCTGAGGGCATCGGCGCCAGTGGCCATGTGCGAGCTGGCGTCGCACTGTCGCAGACAGGGTTCGACAACCCCCTGGGCTCCATGGCTGCAAACCTGCAGACCCCTGTCGATACCAGCACGGGCCTCCAGGACTGGCAGCGCCAGATGTCGGGGGCGCGTCGGATGGCCAGTCCGTTCGCATCCCCCACCCATGTAGAGGCCTGGGGGCCATCGGGCACCCCGAGGGAGGAGGAGGTGGTGTGGTCCGTCCCGGCTCCCTCTGTAGGGGAGGTCCCGGTACACCGCGACACCTCGGACTCCCCCCCTTCCGTCCCAGGTGCATCGGGTGGGCAACGGGCAGGACAGGCTGGCAGCTCGCCATCCCAGTCGCCCGGGCCGCAGCCTGGCCCATCTAGGCCAGGACGCCCCAGGAAACGGCCGCCAAAGGGATCCAGTGTCAGAGGGCAGGAATCACAGGAGTCCACCTCCAGTTCTGCTGTACCGTCTGGGGAACCACGTAGACGTAGTCAAAGGGCCCGTAAGGCCAAACAATTAGACACTGAGTAAGTTGGCACGGGTGCAGGGCACAGATGAGTTTTAGGCGCTAGGGCACGTGCATGAACTCCTTTGGTTATTAAAGTCAATGTTACACCTACCGAAGCTGCCTTTGTGCTCTGTCCAAAGTGTGCGGGGGTGTCATGTACGTTGAGCGCAAGTGTGTGTGTGAGGGGTGGTCTTACCTCAGCCCCAGGTGAGTCTGCCCCCTTCCCCCTGGGCCGCCATCAACATCCCCCGGGCAGAGGACGGGACCGTGCGCTGCAGTGTCACAGCCGCATGCAGGGATGGTCCGGGTGGATGGTGGTACTGTGGCCATGGGTCAGACATAGTCCAACGATGTAGAGCCAGGAGCTCATCGGAGGCGGGTTGTCATCATTCTCCATGGCCTGCGATAGACACGCGTCCACCCGCAACTGGGTGAGCCCGGCCCGTTGTGCCGCCGGTGGATCGGCAATTGGGAGTGGGGGGGTGGTGTGCATGCGGGTAGGGTGTGTGGGGTTGGGGAGGGGGGTGAGGGTGCTGGGTGGGTGGATGGGTGGGGGGTGTGGGTGGTCGGCTGTTGTCATGGTGTGCGGTCTGTGGCCATACTACCCGATTCCCACGCCCATCTAGTCAGTGAAGCGGGCGTCTATCAGTCTGTCCCGTGCCCGCTGGGCCAGCCGGTAACGGTGGACAGCCACCCGTCTGTGTCTACCCCGTCTGCCCTGACCATTGCCCCCATCCCCCTCATCTGGGGAGGACTGGGCCTCTTCCTGCTGCTCCTCCACTCCGCCCTCCTCTGCCTGCGGCACATCGCCCCTCTGCTGGGCTATGTTGTGCAGGACGCAGCACACCACAATGATGCGGCCGACCCTATCTGACCGATACTGGAGGGCGCCCCCAGAGAGGTCCAGGCACCTGAAACGCATCTTCAGCACGCCAAAGCACCTCTCGATCACTCCCCTTGTCGCTACATGGGCATCATTGTAGCGGTTCTCCGCCTCATTGCGTGGCCTCCGTATAGGCGTCATCAGCCACGATCGCAATGGGTAGCCCCTGTCACCCAGCAACCAGCCCCTCAGCCGGGGATGGCGTCCCTCGTACATGCCGGGGATGGATGACCGCGACAACACGAATGAGTCGTGTACACTGCCTGGGTGACGGGTGCAGACGTGCAGGATCATCATGCGGTGGTCGCAGACCACCTGTACGTTCATCGAATAGGTCCCCTTCCTATTAGTGAACACGGCCCTGTTATCTGCAGGTGGCCGCACGGCAACGTGCATCCCATCGATCGCGCCCTGGACCATGGGGAACCCGGCAATGGCAGAGAAGCCCACGGCCCGGGCATCTTGGCTGGCCCGGTCCACGGGGAAGCGGATGTAGCGGTGCGCCATGGCATAAAGGGCATCTGTCACTGCCCGGATGCACCGATGCACCGATGTCTGCGATATGCCGGACAGGTGCCCACTCGGTGCCTGGAATGACCCCGTTGCATAAAAGTTCAGGGCCACCGTAACCTTGACGGACACGGGGAGAGGGTGTCCCCCGCCAGTGCCATGCGGTGACAGGTGTGCCAGCAGGTGGCAGATGTGTGCCACGGTTTCCCGGCTCATCCGGAGTCTCCTCCTGCATTCCCGGTCCGTGAGGTCCTGGTATGACTGCCGGGGCCGGTACACACGGGGCGCCCTCGGGTGCCTCCGTTGCCGTGGGGCCGCGACGTCCTCCTCCCCCTCCTCGTCCTGTCGGTCAGGTGTCCCTCCAGCCTGGGCGGCTGCCGCCTGCCCCTCTGCGGCAGCCTGCGCCGCCTCTCTGGCACGCTCCTCCTCCTCCTCCTCCTCCTCATCCAGGGCAACATAGACATGAGCGGCTGCCACCACGGCGGCCAACATCGCTGGATGGTCTGAAAACATGACGGCCTGGTGGGGGGGAGGGGAACGACGACATGTCATCATTGCCCATATCCCCTCCTCCCCCCAGCCAGGTGGCATGGACCGCATGGGTCCAACTGTTGGAGGCTGGCACCTGGCCAGGTGGACCAACTCATTTGCCCTCCCATCACCCACCCCGGCACGGACCCCCCCCCCCCCCCCACCAACCTCCACCCCGGCACGGACCCCCTCCCCAACACCCACCCCGGCACGGACCCCCTCCCCAACCTCCACCCCGGCACGGACCCCCTCCCCAACCTCCACCCCGGCACGGACCCCCTCCCCAACCTCCACCCCGGCACGGACCCCCTCCCCAACCCCCAACCTCCACCCCAGCACGGACCCCCCCCCAACCTCCACCCCGGCACGGACCCCCTCCCCAACCTCCACCCCGGCACGGACCCCCTCCCCAACCTCCACCCCGGCACGGACCCCCTCCCCAACCACCACCCTGGCACGGACCCCCTCCCAACCTCCACCCCGGCACGGACCCCCTCCCCAACCCCCAACCTCCACCCCAGCATGGACCCCCCCCCAACCTCCACCCCGGCACGGACCCCCTCCCCAACCCCCAACCTCCACCCCAGCACGGACCCCCCCCAACCTCCACCCCGGCACGGACCCCCTCCCCAACCTCCACCCCGGCACGGACCCCCTCCCCAACCTCCACCCCGGCACGGACCCCCTCCCCAACCTCCACCCCGGCACGGACCCCCTCCCCAACCTCCACCCCGGCACGGACCCCCTCCCCAACCTCCACCCCGGCATGGAACCCCTCCCCAACCCCCAACCTCCACCCCAGCACGGACCCCCCCCCAACCTCCACCCCGGCACGGACCCCCTCCACAACCCCCAACCTCCACCCCGGCACGGACCCCCTCCCGGCACTCCCCCGGAGCCCAGCCTACTCTAACCACCCCCCCCTCCCCCCCCCCCCCCCCCCCCCCCCCCCCCCCCCACGGCCGCACACACACACACACAAGCCGAGACACACCTCTCCTCAGGCAATCAGTCTGCGGCCACGCCATTTCCTACCCAGGGCCAACCCCCCAGGCCGTCACTCACCTCCTCGCTGGTCGGCGTGAGCCTGGAGCACCGGGTCACACCGATGAAAAGGAGGTTTGATTCACGTCGACGTAAACGGTCATCACGTCGACGGGACTTCGGCCCATCCGGAAGGGAGAATATCGGCAGGCCGAAAATCGGCTGCCTTGCGCAGACCCGTGACATTCTCCGCGGCAGCGGCGCCATTAACGCCCCGCCGACTTTTCTCCCTTCGGAGACTTCGGCGGGGGCGGGGGCGGGATTCACGGCGGCCAACGGCCATTCTCCGACCCGGCGGGGGGTCGGAGAATGACGCCCAGGGTTCTTCCAAGAACCCTCAGGTTGGCTTTTCTGCTTCTCGCGATAGATCAGCAGCAGAGACAGAAAAGTGCCGCTGCACATGGCTGGGACCAACCTCCTGCTGTGGAAGGGGAAGCTGGCCCAATGCTATTCCAGGAACAGCACCACAGAGAGTGGAGCCCCGTTGGAGACTGCACCGGCCAAGAATATTCCGAAGTTAGAGACCCTACCTGTAGATGTCGGTTCTTTAATGCCAGAGAAGGCTGCACCAGTCCCAGGGGATGGTGTACCACCTTTTTCATGTCCTGCAAGAGCAGGCAGCACATGGAATGGGAGGACACCCACAGCCCATGGTCCTTAAAGTGATGGCTGCTCTGAATGGCCACAGGGCAGCATCGTGATCTGTGGGGCATTTCCCAGTCAGCCTCTCACAAATGCATTCGGGAGGTTACATATGCCCTGTATGTGAGGGCCCACATATATGTGAATTTGGATGAGATCCCTGAGAGCCAAAGCACAAGGACCATGGGTTTTACCTGTTTGGCTGGCATAGCCCAGGTGTAGGGTATGATAGATTGCACCTTGTGCTGAAGAATCTCCTCATAGTTCACTCTCCCACCCAACTTTGTATCATCTGCAAATTTGGAAATACTACATTTAGTTCTCTCGTCCAAATCATTAATATGTAATGTGAACAGTTAAGGTGTCAACACAGATCCCTGTAATACTCCACTAGTCACTGCCTGCCAATCGGAAAAAGATCTATTTATTCCAACTTTTTGCTTCCTGTCTGCTAACCAGCTTTCTATCCATCTCAAGCGCAATCCCATGCACTTTAGCTTTCCATGGTAATCTGCTATGTGAGACCTTGTTGAATACCTTCTGAAAGTCTAAATTAACCACATCCACCGGGTCTTCCTGGTGAACTCTACTGGTTACATCTTCAAATAATTCCAATAGATTTTCCTTTCATAAATCCATGCCGACTTTGTCTGATTATATCACTGCTTTCCAAATGCTGTGCTATGAAATCCTTGCTTATGACTCGAGCAACTTCCCGACTACCGATGTTAGGCTCACTGATCTATAGTTCACTGTTTTCTCTCTTCCTCCCTTTTTGCACAGCAGGGTTATATTAGATACCCTCCAATATGTAGGAACTATTCCAAAGTTAAAGGAATTTTAGAAAATGACGCCAATGGATCTACTATTTCTCATTGCATTGGAGTGACAGCACCATCTCCGAGGACAGAAGACGATGGGACTGCTGCAGATAGCATTGCAGTCTGAAGATGGACTCTATCATCCCTTCCTGATTCTCAAGCTCTGCCTCTGTGGCTCCATTAGCTCTGGGACGACTAGACCCAAGGGCAAGTCATCGGCCAGGGGCTCAGCAGTATCTTAGGCCCCGGCATCCTTCCGAGTGTCGGATCCCTGGAATGTCCTTGCCTCCACTTCCTGTGAATCTTCAACTGTGAGGCACTCACCAGCAAGTGACCTAGAAGCTTTCCTACCAGTTAATCCCACCAAGGTGTGAGTATCTGCGCTGGTGGAAGGTGCACGTCACAGTTATGACGCCTCTTCTATGCCTGAGGGATCGCCCTCTGTAGTGGTTTCCAAGGGGCTTGAGGATGGTCCGGGCTGCTCATCTGATTGCCCTGCGAGGGAAGGGAGATGGCATTAATACATCATGGGTAATAAATAATGCAAGATGTTTACTCACGTGAGATCTGAACAATGACTGTGTGTCCTTAGGGTTCTCGCTTTTGTTTGCTATCCCCACTTTGCCACCTGCACAGGTACTGTCTTGCTCCTCCCCGACCAGCTCAAGGGCTACTTCTTCATGTGGGGTGAGGTTGCGGAGCTCTGTCATGACTGTGGGTGGCTGTGCCCGCTCACATCTATTGTGCTAGATTTTGTCCTGGGGGATACAGATCAAGAGAGTGTAGTTGGGAGTTCTGAGAGTTCAGCTGGTTGAGGAGTGGCATGTGTGGGACTGGAGTGGTATCAGGGATGCGAGACGGGGGTACCATGGGTTTGACTACCTGTCACAACACCCAAACCGCAATGTGGCTAGGTGAGAGATCACCTTGGAAGTGTGAGAATTGGGAGAAGGGATGCATTGAGAGCTTAGAGGTGACAGATGTACCCTGACCACGCGAAGAAGGTTATTCATTTTCTTCGGAACTTCTGCCCCATCCTCTTCTTGAGTGAGCTGGCACTCACTAATGCTGCAATAGCCTCTCAGGGGAACTGGTCACCTTGCTGGAGTGTGGGTAGAGGACGTTCAGCCTCTGTTGGAAGCCATCCAAAAGTCTGGTCAGGGCTCCCTCCGTGAATCTTGAAGCAGGCTTCCTGGCTGCCATCTCACCTCCCGTGATGCTGGGGAGGCGTTTAAATGGAGCTCCCCAGCGATTGCGCTGATTAACTTTCCCTGGGGCGAGCGAATCAGCGGGAGACCGCCAAGAGCACAGCGTGATTCATGTGGAGAAAATAACTTTTATTTAAGAGGCTCAGAATTCCATGAGAAATCCCGCCGTCACCACCGCACCATTTTTCCTCACTGGTAAGATATATTTTGGCAAGATTGCGCCCAATACGTTGACATGTTTTGGTCTGTTCCTGTGGCATATACTTACTATTATCACACAACTGAAAATGTTGATTTTTGTTGTCTCGAACCCTAACCAGATTGTTTCTGAAAATCCCCATACCTCATTTTTTTCAGCACAAGAAATTTCCTTGTGTTAGTTGCTAAATAGCTCCAGAAGGTTTGAATTCAGAAATAAAGAACAAGATATAGATGCTCAGAATCAAAGGACTGTTTCAAGCTTTCAGATATCCCAGAAAAATAACAGACATCCACCTGTAGAATGCCTTGGTGATGTTAATCCTTTTTTCAAGGCAACAGGCTTCAAAGATGTTGTTATGTCTCCATGTGAAATGCTTGCTGTTTGGAAAATTTAACTTGCAGATTCTGTAGTGAAATATCAAGCATATTTTATGAAAAAAAGTTGGACTGTGGAGAAACCAAAGGCGTTACACGCTGAATCAGTTGAGAGATGAGAGGTTTAGTTCATGTTTCTTTTTCATAGTTTTCTGCTGCTTATTTAGACAAGTCCTAAAGGAAATGGAAGAGAAGAAAAACATTCAGAAGTCTTCCTGTGAGTAGGTGTTACCCTTCTGGTTATTTAGAAACAATTGAGCAAGTGTTTGCACAGCCTCAGAGAGCTTAGCATTCATACTTTCAAGGATCCATACTTTCTACGATCATAGTTTGATAATTTGGAAGCATTGGGAGAGGATGCTACATCCTCCTCTATGGATCTCCCTTGAGGCTTTTATAATATTCTCCGACACAAGGATGGCAAAAAGCTTATAGCTCAATAGGGTCTGCTTTCGCATTATTTTCGACAGCAGGTATTTTTGTAACTCATCCAGCTGTCTCATGAGATTCACGACTTGCTCTCTTGGAGGCCAAAGATACATCAACCTTCTCTGCTCTCTGGATGGGCTGTTGCTCTTCGCCACCTAATGAAGAAACTATCTTATAAACTGGATTTCAGTCACTCGTGGCAGTATGGGTGGAAAAGTGACAGCTGCGCATCTGCACTGTGCTCCTTGGACACAGGGATCTGCACTGGTACTGTGGAATAAAGCCTTTGATTCATGAGCTGTCATTGACCACTGGTGTGGAAAGCTCAGGCACTACTGGTGACCACTCAGCAAGGAGACTGGAAACTTGGAACAACACATAACAATTTGACTAGAACTCTGCTTCTTCAGTGCCAGAACGCTAAATGCAAATAGTAAATGCAATTGTTTTATTGTTCATAATTATGCCATTCATGAATCAACAAAGTTAACATTACGTTCAAATAGATTCTAAAAATTATCATGAAACATACAGGAAAAAAATTCAACTTGGAGCCCAGAGTAAAACAAGATTTGCGAATCAACCACAACATCTTCCTATTGGGAATGGGTGTCAGTGGTTTCTGTATTGAGCATCCAGTCGGAAACATCAGTTTTACACTCCAGATGGTGAGTTGAGAATCTGCTCTTGTGTTTGGTCATCCCTTGCAAGCTAACATTGCTGCTGATTAATACTGCACACCTCTAAAGTGTACGTAAACATCTCAAAAGCGTACATATGCAACTCTGTGAATGTTTAAGAGTGCCCGAGAGGAATGTTACCACAGAGCATCAACATCTGAGAGTACAGGACCAGCAGAAAATAAAGGGAACCTGGATAGCAGTACATAATCAAGTATTCTTGACTAAGGGAAAGAAAAGGAGAGGAAGAAACTAAGCAAACTAGACCATAAGACCATGAGACATAGAAGCAGATTCAGGCCATTCGGCTCATCGAGTCCGCCCTGCCATTCGATGGATATGTTTCTCATCCCCATTCTCCTGCCTTTTCCCCATAACCCCGGATCCCCTTATTAATCAAGAACCTATCTTTGCTTTCTGAAAGACACTCTGATTTGACCTCCACAACCTTCTGTGGCGAAGTGTTCCACAGATACAACACCCTCTGGCTCAAGAAGTTCCTCCTTATCTCAGTTTTAACTTTCAGTCTGAGGCTGTGCCCTCGGGTTCTAATTTCTCCTACTAGTGCAAACAGCTTCTCCATGTCCACTCTATCTAGGCCTCTCTGCATCGTATAAGTTTCAATAAGATCCCCCCTCATCCTTCTGAACTCCAATGTGTACAGACCCAGGAGTCCTCAACCGTTCGTCATATGCAAGCTCTTCATTCTATTCTTGTGAACATCCTCTGGGCCCTTTCCATGGCCAGCATATCCTTTCTTAGTTACAGGGCCCAAAATTGTTTGCAATACACCAAATGGCATCTGGCAAGAGCCTTATACAGCCTCATAAGTACATCCCTGCTCTTGTATACTACCCTCTCAAAATGAATGCTGATATTGCATTTGCCTTCCTAACTGCCGACAGAACCTGCACATTAACCATAAGAGAAACCTGAACTAGGACTCCCAAGTCCCCTTGTGCTTCTAATTTTACATAGATTACATAGAACATACAGTGCAGAAGGAGGCCATTCGGCCCATCGAGTCTGCACCGACCCACATTAATCCCTCACTTCCACCCAATAACCCCTCCCAACCCTTATGGACACTACGGGTAATTTAGCATGGCCAATCCACCTAACCTGCACGTCTTTGGACTGTGGGAGGAAACCGGAGCACCCGGAGGAAACCCACGCGGACACGGGGAGAACGTGCAAACTCCGCACAGACAGTGACCCAGCGGGGAATCGAACCTGGGACCCTGGCGCTGTGAAGCCACAGTGCTAATCACTTGTGCTACCGTGCTGCCAAATTTCCTTAGCCTTTTCCCATTTAGAAAATAGTCTATGCCTCCAATCTTCCTACCAAAGTGCATAACTGTAGCACCGTCAATATGACGCGAGGCAGGTTGAGGTAATGTCAATTGAAGGCTTTATTAAGCAGAACTTTATCCCCAGCAGCGTGGTTACAGAATGCAGCTGCTGAGGGAAAAGGAGGGAAAAGCTGGGTTCTTATACCGGCATTTCTGCGTGGAGTCCAGTAGGTGGCAGATCCTATCAGGACCTGGCATCCCTCCACCAATAGCCTGTCGACACATGGTGTACCGTATTACCCCTAATACATACCACCACATTCACCCCTTGTTGAAAAAGAACCCGGCGGGATGGTGGTTCGCATGGTGGTAGGGGTTTACAGAGTCGGTACTATGCCGTAACTTTGAACAAAACACAAAATTATTGCTTCAACTGGGCCAACGGGCCAAACAGGGTCGGCATGATGCCATAACTATAACAAGACACAATAACTGAAAACTGGGCCAACGGGCCAAACAGGGTCGGCACGATGCCATAACTATAACAAGACACAATAACTGAAAACGTTGAGAGTTAAAGTGATTCGATGAGCCGGATGGGCGCCCTGGTCGTCCTTTCCGATCGTCTCGGGCGTGGTGGTGATGGCGCTGGCTCGAGTCCCGTCGACTCTGGGAGCGTAGCGCTGTCCCCTGTGTCCTTATTCCTGGGTGGGTCTGGGAGGAGAACCGAACCCCCCGGGAAGGGGGTGGCTGCGGGATGAAACGGCGGGAGTGAGGAGGTGGTGATTGGCGTTGGGCGGGTGTGGGTAACTCCGGCGGGCGCCAGATCTCGCAGGGAGACCGTGTCCTGTCGGGCATCGGGGTACTCCACATAGGTGTATTGCGGGTTGGCGTGAAGGAGATGCACCCGTTCCACCAACGGGGCTGACTTGTGCGCCCGCACATGTTTCCGGAGCAGAATGTGTCCCGGAGCTGCTAGCCAGGTCGGAAGTGGCGTTCCAGAGGAGGACTTCCTAGGAAAGAGGAGGAGGCGCTTGTGAGGCGTTTGATTTCTGGTGGTGCACAGCAGGGACCGGATAGAGTGAAGGGCATTCGGGAGGACTTCCTGCCAGCGGGAAATTGGGAGACTCCTAGACCGGAGGGCCAGCAGGACGGCCTTCCAGGCCGTTCCATTCTCCCTTTCTACCTGCCCGTTCCCCGGGGGTTGTAACTGGTCGTCCTGCTCGAGGCTATGCCCCTGCTGAGCAGGAATTGACGCAGTTCATCACTCATAAAGGAGGACCCCCTGTCGCTATGGATATAGTCGGGGAAACCGAACAGTGTAAAAATGGTACCGAGGGCTTTAATGACCATGGACGCTGTCATGTCGGGGCAGGGGATGGCAAAAGGGAAACGGGAGTATTCGTCAATCTACGTTCAGGAAGTACGCGTTGCGATCGGTGGAGGGGAGGGGGTCTTTGAAATCCAAACTGAGGCGTTCAAAGGGTCGAGAGGCCTTAACCAGGTGCACTCTATCTGGCCTGAAAAAGTGCGGTTTGCACTCAGCGCAGATCTGGCAGTTTCTGGTGACTGTTCGGACGTCCTCGACGGAGTAAGGGAGGTTGCGGGCCTTAAGGAAGTGGTAGAAACGAGTGACCCCCGGGTGGCAGAGGTCCTCGTGGAGGGCTTGTAGATGGTCCACTTGTACATTGGCACATGTGCCGCGAGATAGGGCATCGGATGGCTCGTTCAGCTTTCCGGGACGGTACAAGATCTCATAATTGAAGGTGGAGAGCTCGATCCTCCACCGCAAGATCTTGTCGTTCTTGATCTTGCCCCGCTGTGCATTATCGAACATGAAGGCAACCGACCGTTGGTCAGTGAGGAGAGTGAATCTCCTACCGGCCAGGTAATGCCTCCAGTGTCGCACAGCTTCCACTATTGCTTGTGCCTCCTATTCCACTGAGGAGTGGCGGATTTCTGAAGCGTGGAGGGTTCGGGAGAAGAAGGCCACGGGTCTGCCTGCTTGGTTGAGGGTGGCCGCCAGAGCTACATCCGATGCGTCGCTCTCGACCTGGAAGGGGAGGGACTCATCGATGGCGCGCATCGTGGCCTTTGCGATATCCGCTTTGATGCGGCTAAAGGCCTGGCATGCCTCTGTCGACAGGGGAAAAGTAGTGGACTGGAGTAGCGCATGGGCCTTGTCGGCGTATTTTGGAACCCACTGGGCGTAATAAGAAAAGAAGCCCAGGCAACGTTTCAGGGCTTTGGCACAGTGCGGGAGAGGGAACTCCATGAGGGGGCACATGCGTTCAGGGTCGGGGCCTATCACTCCATTACGCACTACGTAGCCCAGGATGGCTAGACGATCGGTGAGGAACACGCATTTTTCTTTGTTGTAAGTGAGGTTCAGGGCGTGAGCGGTCTGGAGGAATTTTTGGAGATTGGCGTTGTGGTCCTGCTGGTCGTGGCTGCAGATGGTGACGTTGTCGAGATACGGGAACGTGGCCCGTAAACCGTGCTGGTCAACCATTCGGTCCATCTCTCGTTGGAAGACCGAGACTCCGTTCGTGACGCCGAATGGAACCCTTAAAAAGTGGTATAACCGCCCGTCTGCTTCGAAGGCAGTATAGTTGCGGTCACCGGGACGGATGCGGAGCTGGTGGTAGGCGGACTTGAGGTCCACGGTGGAAAAGACCTTGTACTGTGCAATCCGATTGACCATGTCGGATATGCGGGGGAGAGGGTACGCATCTAGCTGAGTGTACCTGTTGATGGTCTGACTATAGTTGATGACCATCCTCTGTTTCTCCCCGGTCTTAACGACTATCACCTGGGCTCTCCAGGGACTGTTGCTAGCCTGGATAATGCCTTCCTTCAGCAGCCTCTGGACTTCGGACCGGACAAATGCTCGGTCCTGGGCGCTGTACCGTCTGCTCCTTGTGGCGACGGGTTTGCAATCCGGGGTGAGGTTCGCAAACAAGGAAGGCGGTTCAACCTTGAGGGTCGCGAGGCCGCAGACAGTCAGTGGGGGTATAGGGCCGCCAACTTTAAATGTTAAACTCTGGAGGTTGCATTGGAAGTCCAACCCTAGGAGTATGGGCGCACAGAGATGGGGGAGGACATACAGCCGGTAATTTCGGAACTCCCTCCCCTGCACCGTTAGGTTAGCGATGCAGAACCCCGTGATCTGAACGGAGTGGGATCCCGCCGCCACAAAGGTTTTCTGGGTGCTTGGCCGAATTACGAGGGAACAGCGCCTTACCGTGTCCGGATGAATGAAGCTCTCAGTGCTCCCAGAGTCGAGAAGACACGGCGTCGCGTAGCCATTCACTAGGACTGTAGTGGTTGCAGTCTGGAGCGTCCGGGGTCGCGACTGGTCGAAGGTCGTCGAAGCCAGAAGTTGAGCATCGTAATCAGGCAGTATGTGGCCGTCTGTGTCGGGGTCCTTCAGCCAAGATGGCGGCATCCACGGATCAAGCGCGGTCGGGGGTGGAAAAAATGGTGGCGCCCATCTCTCCCTCGTGGCCTCCGGGGTCCAAAATGGCGGCGTCCGTTGGTCGCACGTGGATCGCTGGGGGGGCTGGGTCTGTGGTCCCGTTTCTTCCCCGGAGATAGCGGCGACCCCGCGGGACTTGCACACCGTCGCGTAGTGGCCCTTCTTCCTGCAGCTTTTGCAGGTAGCCGTGCGGGCCGGGCAGCGCTGCCGAGGGTGTTTCGGCTGGCCGCAAAAATAGCAGCGGTAAGTCTGGTGTTTTGACCGCGCAGGTTTGCGGGGGTGGGGGGGTGTCGGAGAGTCGACCGCAGCGGGGGTCCACGGAGCCCAAGGAGCTGTAGCGGTCGGGGGCGTAGGCGCAGGTGTTGCGCGAGGCCACATCGAGGGATGCCGCCAGGGCCCGAGCTTCTGTAAGTCCCAGAAATTCTTTCTCCAGAAGCCTCCGGCGGATCTAGGAAGAGGCCAAACCTGCCACATACGCATCACGGACCAGGAGCTCTGTGTGTTCACTCGCTGTTACCGCCGGGCAGTTGCAGTTTCGACCCAGGATCTGCAGGGCGTTATAAAACTCGTCCAGCGATTCCCCCGGAAATTGCCGTCGTGTGGCGAGCTGGTAGCAAGCAAAAACCTGGTTGGCGGGCCGGATGTAGATATCCTTCAGCGCGGCGATGGCACCGGTGAAACCGTCCTCGTCCTCGATAAGGGAGTAGACGTCAGGATTCACCCTGGAATAGAGGACCTGCATCTTTTGTTCGTCTGTCGGTGTGCTGGGGGCCGTTCGGAGGTAGCCCTCAAAGCATGCCAGGCAGTGCTTGAAAATAGATGTCGAGTTAGCTGCTTGGGGTGCGATGCGCAGGCACTCCGGGGTGATTCGGAGCTCCATGTTCCCACGTCGTTTTCTTCAATTTAAATTCTACTTAATAAATTGTAGCACCGTCAATATGACGCGAGGCAGGTTGAGGTAATGTCAATTGAAGGCTTTATTAAGCAGAACTTTATCCCCAGCAGCGTGGTTACAGAATGCAGCTGCTGAGGGAACTGTAGGGAAAAGCTGGGTTCTTATACCGGCATTTCTGGGTAGAGTCCAGTAGGTGGCAGATCCTATCAGGACCTGGCAACCCTCCACCAATAGCCTGTCGACACGTGGTGTACCGTATTACCCCTAATACATACCTCCACAATAACCTCATACTTTTCCACATTGTATTCCATCTGACACTTCTTGCCCACTCTCCGAGCCTGTAGAAGTCCTTCTCCACCACCCCACCCCCCTGTTTCCTCAAAGCTATCTGTCCCTCTGCATATCTTTGTATCATCTGCAAACTTAGCTACAGTGCCTTCAGTTCCTTCTTCCAGATCATTAATGTATATTGTGAAAAGTTGTGGTCCCAGCACAGACCTCTGAGGCACACCATAGTCACCGGCTGTTATCCTGAAAAATGCCCCTTTCCTACACTCTCTGCCTTCTGCCAGTCAGCCAATCCTCCATCCATGCCAGGATCTTACCCTTTACACCATGGACTCTCAGCTTATTCAACAGCCTCCTACATGGCACCTTGTCAAAGGCCTTCTGGAAATCTAAATAGATCACATCCACTGGCTCTCCTTTATCTAACATCCTCGATACCTCCTCAAAGAATTCTAACAGATTTCTCAGGCATGACCTCCCTTTGATGAAGCCGTGATGGCTCAGTATATTTTACCATGCATTTCCAAGTACTCCGCAATCTCATCCTTAATAATGGATTCTAGAATCTTACCAATGACCAAAGTCAGGCTAACCAGCCTATAATTTCTTGTCTTCTGCCTCCCTCCCTTCTTAAACAGGGGTGTAACATTAGCCATTTTCCATTCCTCTGGGGCTCTCTCTGCCTCCAGTGATTCCTGAAAGATCACCACCAATGCCTTCACAATCTCCTCAGCTATCTCTTTTAGAACCCTGCGGTGTAGTCCATCCGGTCCAGGTGATTTATCCACCTCAGACCTTTGAGTTTCCCCAGAACCTTCTCCTTAGTGATGGCAACTACACTCACCTCTGCCCCCTGATTCTCCTGAAGTCCTGGCATCTCACTGGTGTCTTTCATCAAGAAGACTGATCATACAATTTATAGTGCAGAAGGAGGTCATTCAGCCCATCGAGTCTGCACTGGCTCTTGGAAAGATAACCATACCCAAGCCCACACCTCCACCCCATCCCTGTAATCCCTTAACCCCACTTTAACCTTTTTTTCTTGGAAACTAAGGGCAATTTAGCATGGCCAATCCACCTAACCTGCACACCTTTGGACTGTGAGAGGA
Source organism: Scyliorhinus torazame (assembly GCF_047496885.1). NCBI lineage: Eukaryota > Metazoa > Chordata > Chondrichthyes > Carcharhiniformes > Scyliorhinidae > Scyliorhinus > Scyliorhinus torazame. Next base: position 227,413,775 of record NC_092711.1, read on the forward strand.
AACCGGAGCACCCGGAGGAAATCCACACAGACACAGGGAGAAAGTGCAGACTCCACACAGACAGTGGCCCAAGCCGGGAATCGAACCTGGGACCCTGGAGTTGTGAAGCAACAGTGCTAGCCACTGTGCCTCAACACAAACACACCAGCCATGATCTTATTGAATGGTGGAGCAGGCCCAAGGGGCCAAAAGGCCACCTGCTCCCAGTTTGTATTTACAATGGGCCATTGCCCCACCTCCACCGATTTCCCAAAGGTCGAATGTAACCATCACACCCCATCCCCACTGCCCCCGGTTACCACCCATAATCACTGCCCCTGGTTAACACCCAATCCCCACTGCCTCCAGTTACCACCCCATAATCACTGCCCCTGGTTACCACCCCATACTCACTGCCCCTGATTACCACCCCATCCCCACTACCCCTGGTTACCATCCCATAATCACTGCCCCTGGTTACCATCCCATAATCACTGCCGCTGGTTACCACCCAAACCCCAATGCCCCTGGTTACCACCCCATAACCACTGGCCATGGTTACCATTACATAATCACTGCCCTCGTTTCCACCCCATAACCACTGCCCGTGGTTACCATCCCATAATCACTGCCCCTGGTTATCACCCCATCCCCACTGCCCCTGGTTGCCACCCCATAACCACTGCCCCTGGTTACCATCCCATAATCACTGCCCACGGTTACCGCCCCGTCCCCTCCATTGCCCCAGTTACCGCCTCCTCCCCACATTGCCCTAGTTACTGCCCTCCCTTGCCCTGAGGATTCACCTGAGGAAGGAGCTGTGCTCCGAAAGCTAGTGATTCGAAACAAACGTGTTGGACTTTAACCTGGTGTTGTCAGACTTCTTACTGTGCTCACCGCAGTCCACATCATCACTTTTAAAGGCTTCACAATCCTGTTGCTTCCCACTAATCCTCGCCAAATTGTATGCTTTTTCTTTTGCTTTTATGCTGTCCTTGACTTCCCTCATCGGCCATGAATGCCTCATATTCCCCTTTGCATGTTTCCTCCTCCTGGAGATGAATTTCTGTTGTGCCTCCAGATTAACACCCAAAAACCCCTGCCAGTGCTGTTCCACCGTCTTCCCTGCTAGGCTCCCCTTCCAATCAACTCTGACCAGCTCCTCCCTCATTTCTTTGTAGTTACCTTTATTCAATAGTAAAACCGTTACATCTCATTCCAGCTTCTCCCTCTCAAACTGCTGGATAAATTCTATCATATTGTGGTCACTGCCCCCTAAGGGTTCCTTCACCTTAAGTTCCCTAATCAGGTTTGCCTTATTACACATCACCAAATCCAGTTTTGCTTGTTCCCCAGTGGGCTCTACCACAAGCTGCAAAAGACCATTTCGTAGACATTCCACAAATTCCTTTTCTTGGGGTCCGCTACCAACCTGATTATCCCAGTCCACCTGCATATTGAAGTTATCATGATTATTGTAATATTGCCTTTCTTCTATGTCTTCTCTATCTCCTGATTTATTTTCTGCCCCACAGCCTGACTACTGCTTGGGGGCCTGTACATAACTCCCTTCAGGCCTTTTTTCCTTTGCGATTCCTCAACTCTACCTACAGAGATTCTATGCCTGCCGATCCTCTATTGCTTCTTGCTGTTTTTCCTTCCTAACAATGAAATCCTGACTCCTCTGTCCATCTGCCTGTCCTTTCGATAGGACACATATCCTTGGATATTAAGATCCCAGCCCTGACCCCCTTGCAGTCACACATCTCTGTAATGCCCACAACATCGTACCGGCCTATTTCAATGTGTGCAACAAGCTAATTTACCTTGTTCTGTATACTGCTCGCATTGCGGTACAACAGCCTCAGTCCTGCATTGACACCCCTTTCTCACATTTGTCCCTTTTTTGCTCTGCCTTAAGTTAGATTCCTGCCGCTTTCTATACTCTGTTCTATTATGTGCTCTGGAAAGCTTACTAACCACTCCTGAGCCATCGGCCCCTTCAACTAGTTTAAAGTCCTCGTCATTAACATACACTTCGACCTTTTCCTTTAACTTTGATTTTCTAATTCTCCATACAAGTGAACCCTCTCCCCTACTATTTGGCTTAAAGCCCTATCTACAGCCCTAGTTATGCAATTCGCCAGGACTCTGGTCCCAGCATGATTCAGATGAAGACTGTCGCATCGGAACAGTTCCCTCCTTCCCCAGTATTGGTGCCAATGTCCCATGAACTCAAACCCATTTCTCCCACACCAATCTTTGAGCCAAGCATTTACCTCCTTAATCTTGTTGACTCTATGCCAATTAAATCGTGTCTCAGGTTATTACTTTTTTGGTTCTCTTTTTAAATTTAGCTCCTAGCTGTTCATGCTTCCTTAGCAGAACCTCTGTCCTTTTCTACCTAGGTCTTTGGTACCTATATGGACCACGACAACTGGATCTTTACCCTCCCACTCCAATTTCCTCTGCAGCCCAGATTAGATATCCCAAACCCGAGCACCAGGTAGTCAACACAACTTTCGGGATTCTCAATCCTGGTAACAGAGACAGTATCAATGTCTCTAACGAACTATCCCCAATTTTGACTATATTTCTTTTCTGTCCCCCCACTTGAACGGCACCCTGACCGTGGTGCTGTGGTCAGTTTGCTCATCCTCCCCACAGTCCCCATTCCTATCCAGATAGGGAGCAAGAACCTCAAACCTGTTGGATACGGACAAGGGCTGAAGCTCTCTCAACCCTACCTCCTGAGAGGGCGGCATGGTGGTGCAATGGTTAGCATTGCTGCCTACGGTGCTGAGGACCCGGGTTCGATCCCGGCCCCGAGTCACTGTCTGTGTGGAGTTTGCACATTCTCCTCGTGTCTGCATGGGTTTCACCCCCACAACCCAAAGATGTGCAGGGTAGGTGGATTGGCCACGCTAAATTGCTCTTTGAATCTCTCCCGCTCTGTCCAGCTCAGCTCCCTGATCAGTAAATCAGTGAAACCACTTACCGTCCCCCAGGCTGCTCTCCGAATCTCTCCCGCTCTGCTCTGCTCCACTCTCTCGTTGCTACCAATTATAGCCCTTAGAGATTATAAACCACGAAACGTATTGACGTATTTTCAAACTACAAGTGATAAAAGTTGTGAAGACTTACCAACTTTACCCACTAATCACAAATGAATTGTTCATCACAAATTAATTTTAGTTTTCGGAACAAAATACGTCACAACAGTTGAAGAGAATATATAACACATCGACCCACTGATGAAAGCTAATTTGCTTCGCGATGACCACAATTCAATCTTGATGAAAGGAGGAATTCAAATTGAGAGTTCTGACACAAGAGATTAGGGGGTAAAGTTCAAATTGAGGTGGGATGCAACACAAGTGGTGCAAGGCCCCACTAGATTTCCTTTCCATTGAAATCACCTGCAGAGTTACACGGTAACATTAACTGGACTAATGAGACCCACATGATGTAAGACGCCACTTGGAAGCTTTGAAACTTTCTCAGGTCAATTCTGAAATAAATTTAACAGTGAAGTTCAATTAGATGAGGCGGGAAATTATTGTGAGAAACCACAGGATAATTTACAACCTTCATCCTGCCAGCAGTACATTTATGATGCCCACCAGATGCATTCTGCATGAATAATTCTCAGATTTGTGTTTTATTAGAATATGTAGCAAAATTGGGCTCTATGGCACCCATTCTTTTAGGCTTGATTCAGCCCATTAATGCTGGAAATGTCACTTGAGATGTGCACGCACACTTCAAATAGAAATTTGTTTTATAAATTTAAAGTGTCCAATTTCTTTTTTCAACTGAGGGGCAAATTTAGCATGGCCAATCCACCTACCTTCCACATCTTTGGGTTGAGGGGGTGAGACCCACGCAGGGACGGGGAGTACTGCACATGGACAATGACCCGGGTCGGGATCAAACCTGGGTCCTCGGCATTGTGAGACAGCAGTGCTAACCACTGCCCCAGTGTGCCACCCAAAAAGTGGGTATACCTAATGATTTCAGCAGTAAGCAGAGCAGAAAGATTACAGCATTAATCAATGTGCATTACTGTTTTGACACCACGGCTGCAATTTTCAAGTGGCCTGATCTGAAATTAATCCTGCCTGCACCTTGCACGGCTAAATAAGATGCTATACGATACGATATGAAAGACCCCATGCCAGCAGTATTTAAAGGAATCATAATATTCTCTGACTGGGGTGGCTCCAGTTGGTTATCCGAAATGAAAGGGAGACAAGGGTCGGTCTATGTGGAGGGAAAAGAGAAAGTAAGAAGTTCATGCTTGGTTTATCTGCTGCATGTAAATTAGACTGATCATTGAGGGAGAAAGGGGGAGTGACTGAAGGAAGATTAGGTATGCAGATACGCTCATCATTGATTGCTTTAATCCTGACAGGGCACATCACCTCTGTGATTGCTTAGTGATGTTTCAGTCTTAATGCGGAGACCACAGGCCGGTGACAAGTCTATTCCACTATATATAGTGCACTGACTAAAGCCTGCCCCACAGAACTAATGAACAAATGTACTGCATAAACCAACCAAACAATGTGGTAAACCACTGTTACACCTTTATTAGGTGATGTAAGGTAGGACCTGTGCTACAGGTTCGTCGGTAGTCCCTGCCTGCTGGCCCTACCCAGTAGGCGGAGTATAAACATGCGTGTCCTCCATTCAGCAGCCATTTCGCCAGCTGCTATGGGAGGCCACACATCTTAGAGCAATAAAGCCTCAGTTGTATCCAACTCTAATCTTTGTTCAATTGATCATGCATCTATTTATTGCTCTAAGATTTTCTAAAAGGTAGACCTCCGCATCAAGCGAGATTGCCTGCAGCTGGATCCGCAATCAAGTGACGCCAAAAGGGACTTTAATCATTGGCTAGCTTGCTCCGAGGAGTATATCAACTCAGCGACCATCCCTGTTCCGGAGGCTCAGAAGATACAGATCCTGTACTCAAAGTTGAACCCCAACATGTTTCCGCTGATCCAGGGTGCCCCGAACTACGCCGATGCCATGCCCTTCTCAAAGAAAACTACGCACAGTAGACGAACACGCTCTTCGCCCAGCACGTATTCGCTACTCACTCTCAACTCCCTGGTGAGTCCATAGAAGACTTCTGGCGGGCCCTAATCCCACTCATCCGGGACTGTGACGGTCAGGCCGTTACGGCCACTGAACATTCAAACCTCCTTATGCGATATGCGTTCGTTACGGGGATTGGGTGGGACCTCATACGCCAAAGACTGTTAGAAGGGGCCACACTCGATCTAGCTGAGACAAAGAAGGTAGCGGTCTCTTTGACGGTCGCCTCGCGCAACATTCAGGCCTACCCCCCCAGCCGCGCGGCCCACCCCTCCTACGCATCGTGGACCCCACAGACGGCCGACCCAGCGAGAGCCATACCTAGCCAATATGCCTGCGCCACCCGCCAGCCCGTGCACCCTGGGGTCCACGATGTTACTTCTACGGCCAGCAGAAGCACCCTCACTAACGCTGACCTGCCCGCACGGCCCTTTGCAAGGCTTGCGGCAAAAAGGGGCACTTCGCCGCGGTGTGCCAGGCCTGCACAGTCGCGGCTATCGCCCCCACCCCCCTAGTCTACACACAATGCGTGCCGCCATCTTCATCTCCCTGGACCGCGGGCGGCCAGTGGTCGCCGCCATCTTTACCTCCCGGGGCCACGCGCGGCCAGTGGGCACCGCCATCTTCACCTCCCGGGGCCACACGCGGCCAGTGGGTGCCGCCATCTTCCCCCCTCAATCCATGTGCGGCCCATGGGCGCCGCCATCTTGTCCAACCCCCGCAACGTGCAGCCCATGGGTACCGCCATTTTGTCCCCCGCAGGATCTTTTAGTGCCGCCACCTTGTCTCCCCCACGGGGCATGGACACCGACAGCATTCCAGGACCTGGGCCCCCCAGGCTCCCCATCATCCGACGCCAGCGACGACCGACCATGACTCGCCTCAGTGACGATCGACCAGTCTCGTCCGCATAACCTGGCCACCGCATCGACCAGTGTGAAAATCAACGGCCACGTGACTGTGGCCTGCTGGACTCCGGGAGCACCGAAAGCTTCATACACCCAGATACGGTAAGGCGCTGCTCCCTCGCGGTACATCCCGTCAACCAATAAATCTCCCTGGCCTCCGGATCCCATTGCATCACGATCCGGGGGGTACTGTACGGTCACACTCACGGTCCAGGGTGTAGAATTCAGCAGCTTCCGCCTCTACGTCCTCCCTAACCTCTGCGTTGCTCTACTACTATGGAGTTTAACCCTGAGAAGTGCGAGGTGATTATTTTGGTAGAAAAAATTTGAATGCGGATTACAGGGTCAATGGCAGGGTTCTGAGGAATGTGGAGGAACAGAGAGATCTTGGGGTTCATGTCCACAGACCTCTGAAGGTTGCCACTCAAGTGGATAGAGCCTTGATGAAGGCTTATAGTGTGTTAGCGTTTATTAACAGGGGGCTTGAGTTTAAGAGCCACGGGGTTATGCTGCAACGATACATGACCCTGGTGAGACCACATTTGGAGTATTGTTTGCAGTTCTGGTCACCTCATTATAGGAAGGATGTGGAAGCATTGGAAAGAGTGCAAAGGAGATTTACCAGGATGCTGCCTGGTTTGAAAGATAGGTCTTATGAAGAAAGGTTGAGGGCGCTAGAGCTTTTCTCTTTGGAGCAGAGGAGGATAAGAGGTGACTTAATAGAGGTTTATAAGATGAGAGGGATAGATAGGGTGGACGTTCAGAGACTATTTCCTTGGGTGGATGTAGCTGTTACAAGGGGGCATAACTATAAGATTCAGGGTGGGAGATATAGGAGGGATGTCCGAGGTAGGTTCTTTACTCAGAGTGTGGTTAGGGTGTGAAATGGACTGCCTGCTGTGATAGTGGAGTCGGACACTTTAGGAACTTTCAAGCAGTTATTGGATAGGCACATGGAACACACCAGAAGGACAGGGAGTGGGATAGCTTGATCTTGGTTTCGGACAAGGCTCGGCACAACATCGAGGGCCGAAGGGCCTGTTCTGTGCTGTACTGTTCTATGTACTAGGCCTGGACTTCCAGTGCAATCTCCAGAGCCTAACTCTCATATTCGGCGGGCCCCTACCACCCCGCACTGTGTGCGGCCTCACAACCCTAAAGGTCGATCCACCTTCTCGCTTCGCAAATCTAATCCCGGATTGCAAACCCGTCGCCACCAGGAGCAGACGGTACAGCACCCAGGACAGGACCTTCATCAGGTCCGAGGTCCAGCGGCTGCTCCGGGAAGGCATCATCGAAGCCAGCAACAGCCCCTGGAGAGCCCAAGTGGTAGTCATTAAAACTGGGGAGAAACACAGAGTTTTCGTGGACTACAGCCAGACCATCATCAATCAATACACGCAGCTCGATGCGTACCCCCTCCCACGCATATCTGATATGGTCAATCAGATTGCACAGTACCAGGTCTTCTCAACGGTAGACCTCAAATCCGCCTACTACCAGCTCCCCATTCGTAAATCAGACCGTCCATACACTGCTTTCGAGGCGGACGGTTGTCTCTATCACTTCCTCAGGGTTCCCTTCGGTGTCACTAACGGGGCCTCTGTCTTCCAAAGGGAGATGGACCGAATGGTCGACTGGTACGGTTTGCGGGCCATCTTCCCGTACCTAGACAACGTCCTCATCTGGGGCCATGACTTTCAGGACCATGATGCCAACCTTGCCAAATTTCTCCACACCGCCACTCTCCTCAAGCTCACCTACAACAAGGAGAAGTTCGTGTTTAGCACGACCCGCTTAGCCATACTTGGCTATGTGGTCCAGAACGGAGTTCTGGGGCCTGATCCCGACCACGTGCGCCCCTCATGGAGCTCCCCCTTCCCCACTGCACCAAGGACTTCAAACGCTGCCTGGGGTTCTTCTCATACTACGCCCAGTGGGTCCCAAACTATGCGGACAAGGCCTGCCCACTCATACGGACCACACACTTTCCCTTGGCGGCCGAGGCACAACAGGCCTTCGCCTGTATCAGAGCCGATATCGCCAAGGCCGGGATGCACACAGGAGACGAGACACTGCCCTTTTAAGTAGAGAGCGATGCATCGGACGTCGCCCTAGCCGCCACCCTCAATCAGGCTGGCAGACCCGTGGCATTCTTCTCCCGCACACTTCATGCCTCAGAAACTCGGCACTCATCCGTCGAAGAAGAGGTCGAAGCTATTGTCGAGGCTGTGCGGCCTGGCCAGCAGGAGATTCACCCTCCTCACTGACCGACGGTCGGTAGCCTTTATGTTCAATAACACACAGCGGGACAAGATCAAAAACGATAAAATCTTGAGGTGGAGGATCGAGCACTCCACCTATAATTACGAGATTTTGTATTGCCCTGGCAAACTCAACGAGCTCCCAGACGCCCTATCCCGAGTTACATGTGCCAGCGCACAAGTAGACCGACTCTTTGTCACCCAGGAGTCACACGGTTGTACCATTTTGTCAAGGCTCGCAATCTGCCCAAATCCATTGAGGAAGTACAGACAATCACCAGGGACTGCCAGGTCTGTGCGGAGTGCAAGCCGCTATTCTACCGGCCGGACCGTATGTGCCTGGTGAAGGCCTCCCGTCCCTGTGAACGCCTCAGCGTGGATTTCAAAGGGCCCCTCCCCTCCACCGACCGAAACACATATATTCTCAGTGTAGCCGATGAGTACTCCAGATTCCCCTTCGCCATTCCATGCCCCGATATGATGTCTGCCACCGTCATCAAAGCCCTAAACACTATCTTCGCTCTGTTCGGTTTCCCCGCCTACATCCACAGTGACAGGGGGTCCACATTCATGAGCGATGAACTGCGTCAGTTCCTGCTCAGCAGGGGTATCGCCTCCAGCAGGACGACCAGCTATAACCCCTGGGGAAACGGGCAGATAGAGAAGGAGAACAGGACGGTATGGAGGAACGTCCAACTGGCTGGCCCTACGGTCCAGGAACCTCCCAGCCTCTCACTGGCAGGAGGTCCTCCCTGATGCACTCCACTCCATTCGGCCACTGCTGTGCACCGCCACTAACACACCCCATGAACATCTTTTTTGCCTTCCCCATGAAGTCCACATCCGAGGTGTCCCTCTCGACTTGGCTTGCAGCTCCAGGACCAGTCCTGCTCCATAGGCACGTCCAACTCCACAAGGCGGACCCGTTGGTGGAGAGGGTGCAATTGCTCCATGCAACCCCCAGTACGCCTACGTGGCATACCCCGATGGCCGCCAGGATACTGTCTCCCTCAGGGACCTGGAACCAGCAGGTTCCACACACACACCCCTCCGGCCCGGTGCCACCCTCCCTTCCCCCGGTGCTCCCAGCATTAACCCCACCAGGACCATCCGTCCTTCCCCTGCCCACGCCCGAGGATGAAGAGGATTCCGGCACGCTCCCGGAGTCACCGAACATCGGGCCAGCATCGACATCGCCGCCACTACTACGTTCATCCCAGCGGAACATCAAGGCACCGGACCGGTTAAACCTCTAACTGGTCCGCCGGACTTAAAAAGAGTTTTTTTTCTGCTCAAATACTGTAAATATAGATTCATTGCTGTATATAGTTCTCCACTACCCCCGCCGGACTCAATTTTGACAGGGGGTGAATGTGGTAAACCACTGTTACACCTTTATTAGGTGATGTAAGGTAGGACCTGTACCACAGGTTCGCCGGTAGTCCCTGCCTGCTGGCTCCGCCCAGTAGGCGGAGTATAAATATGTGTGTCCTCCATTCAGCAGCCATTTCGCCAGCTGCTGTGGGAGGCCACACATCTTAGAGTAATAAAGCCTCAGTTGTAACCAACTCTAGTCTTTGTTCAATTGATCGTACATCAGTATGCAGATATGCTCATCATTGATTGCTTTAATCCTGACAGGGCACATCACCTCTGTGATTGCTTAGTGATGTTTCAGTCTTAATGCGGAGACCAAAGGCCGGTGACAAGTCTATTCCACTATATATTGTGCACTGACTAAAGCCTGCCCCACAGAACTAATGAACAAATGTACTGCATAAACCAACCAAACAATATCGTGAAAAGATGTTCACTGCTTGCAACTAGTAAAGTAATTTTCATGAACAATAGCATTGTGAACCAATGGATAGGATCTTCTGGCCCTTCCCACCAGTGAGTTTGTCCGGTCCCCCTACCCCATCAGCGGCTGGTTGCCCGGCAGCAAGTGATGCAAGACGGTAAAGACACCGGCGGGACCGAAGAATCCCAATGGCAGCCAGTGGGGAACCACCTCCGCTGCCAGAAAACATGTCGTGGGGTAGTCCAGAATATCCTGCCCATTTTCATTCAGTATTGGATAAAAGGGGAGGGGGCAAATGGTACATCTTATGTCCAGCATAAAGTTCAAAAACTCCTATTTACAGACACTAATGAAGTTATACTAATTAAGAAACTAAAATGTTCAACTACAACAGTGAAGGAATAGTAAACAGGCTACAACAGTGAGAACCAACAATCTTCTCATAAATATATTTGAATAACTTGCCATGATTAGTATGCATTGCCTTATGAAGTTGAGATGTATTTCAAATCCAATCCTCTGCAGTGATACACAAATGATGTAAGTATGAAAAGAGTTATGAATAATGTAGTTTACAAGTTGTTATTGCCATTCTATCAATTGCCATTTTGAAAAAGGAGATAACATTTGAAAAGTTAAATTTTTTACCCTTAAAACTTACCACAGTTTAATTTTTATTTTGATACCTGTGGGGGTGGCAGATCTGCCTGAAGTTTGTTATGTATCTGCACATGTTAAAATATGTGCATGAAATAGCAATAAAATGGTCAACCTAAAGGAGGAAAATGATTGGATAGCTCTGTCAAGGAGTTAGCCCTGCCACGATGGGCCAAATTGCCTTATTGTGGGCAAAGAAAACATGTAAGGATTGCTGTAGCATTTCCATGTGAAGCGGGGAAAGATTTTCAGTTGACATCCTGAACGTAAACATGGAGCAGAACATTTTTTGATAACACCAAGGGCTGTCGCAGCTGTATTTGTTTGGAAGTAACGCACAAAAAAGTTCAGTCACCCTTTAATTTACACAGACTGTAGTCCCAGCATCTCTACGGAGGTCAAGCTTACCAATTCCCTCCAATATTCTAATAAGGTTGAGGGATAACTATTGCTGTTAGTGCACATCTTGGGTGAATGTATTGCCACACAGGGTAGAAAATACATGAAAGCCCCCCCATCACAGTCTGGAAGTTTCCAGCTCCTCAGCTCCCTACCCAGATCCCTCTCTAGAAAACTATCGATGATACGTTAGCAATACTTCAACAATAAAGAACAAAATCCCCTCCCTCCTTATCTTCAAATGGCTTCAAAACCTGAGTCAGTTTGAAATCAAGGGTTCAGCTATCCCAGTATTATGAGTCCCCACGCTTGGCCTCATTAACTCCACATCCATGGTCTTATTTGGGGTGGATAGGAGCAGGGCCTGGCAAACCTTAATCGAATTAAAATTTGCAACCGACCCAGAAAGGGTAACAATTTCAGGACCATCTTTTCCAGTTTAACATTTGCAAACTTACTTTTTTTTAAATCCCCAAAATGGTGAAGCTATTTATTTATTTAATATTGTCGAGAGAGCTAATATCATTTTTTCATTATTTATTTTGCAGTGTTACTGTTGTTGTCAAGAGGATATTTATTGACCACCCCTTGCTGCCATGCGATGGTTGTTGTAGGTCTTCTCCTTGAAATACAACTATCCTTATTGTAATGGTGGCCCCACATGATTGTTGGTGACAATTCCAGAATATTAACCAATTAACAATCGGCTAATATGGCATGAGGGGAATTGAGGAGAATATTTTTGATGCAAGCAGTTGTTATGACGTGGACTGCACGGCCTAAAAGATTGTTAGAAGCAGATTTAATCGTAACAAAAATAACTTGGCTCTACTTGGAAAATAAATTTTGCAAGGCTCTGGGGAAAGAACTAAGTAGTGGGACCAATTGTAAAGCTTTATCAAAGAGCTAGTACAGGCATGATAGGCTAAAAGGCTTTCCTCTATTATGTGATAGTATAATTGTCTGATTCTATATCCAAGTCATATGGTGTGTGACTTTGAGTAAATTTAGAGGTGATAGTACTCCCATAATATTTGGGAACGTTTCATATTGATACTGCAAGACAGGAATATGATTTATCAGTTGTGAACCTGTATCTTGGATAAGCCCTGCTGTAATCTGACGTGAATTTCTTCATCTCAGAAAAGTAAATGCTTTCCTGAGGAATTCCTGCAACAATATTTCAGGGTGAATGGCCTCCAACAATCACAACCATCTACCTTTATTTCAGTTACGATTCCATTCAAATGAAGATTATCTCTATGACCTCCCTCCCCCTACATCTCCGCGCGCACCCCCCCCCCACCTCTCCGCGCGCACCCCCCACCACCACCACCACCACCACCCATTGACGGTTTTGCTATGGCTAATTGGTCGAATGCTTCCTCGATGTTGAGGATAACTAACCATACCTCTCCCCTGTCATTCAGCTCTCATGGCTGTATTTGGATTGCAATTATGAATCGGACTAGAGTGAGTGGTTCTGGACGAGTCTAAACTGAACATCGATGGGCGTAATCTTAATGAGTGAGTGTCACTTACTGATGCAATTAGTGACTCCTTCTATTTCCTCACTGATGACTGGGAGGAGGGTGGTATTTGGTCAGGTTAGATTTATTGCATGTTATTATGGATAGTCCATATCTAATATCCTCATGACTGGATAGATACCAATGTTATAACTGCCCCGGCACCGGATTCATAATTTGCATTATATTTACTCTAAATACTGTACCCACAAGTCCTACTACAAATTAGTAAACATAATGACACAGATTAATAAAAGAACAAGCAAGCACTGGGATTCTAAAAGGAAAAGCAAAGAAGTTATGCGATACTTCAATTTTTAAAAAATTCATTTTTACTGGATGTGGGCTTTGCTGGCTAGTTGCCCATCCCTGAGGGCATTTAAGAGTCAACCACATGGCTGTGGGTCTGGAGTCACATGTAGGCCAGACCAGGTAAGGATGAAAGGACAATAGTGAACCAGATGGGTTTTTACAACAATTGACAATGATTTTATGGTCGCCATTAGACCTTTAGTTCTAGATTTTTACTGAATTCAAATGTCACCATCTGCCCTGGTGCACTTTGAACCCATGACCCCAGAGCATTACCCTGGGTCTCTGGATTACTAGTCCAGTGACAATACCCGCTTTGTCCATGTGGTTTAGTTACACCCACAAACCTTGATTAGACCACAATTGGAGTACTGTGGACAGTTCAGCTCCTCATATTATGAAAAGGATATAGAGGCATCGGTGACTACCATTTTTCAGGAGAGGCCAAACAGATTGGTGCTCTCCTCGCTCAAACGAAAAGGCTCACGGGTGACCTGATCGAGTTCATTAAGATAATGAAAGTGTTTGATATGTTAGATCTTGAGAAGGCGTTTCTACTTGTGGGAATCAAAACTAGAGACACTAAGTATAAGATAGTCACCAATAAATGTATAGTGAATTCAGGAATACTTTTTTCCAAAGAATGTTTTGCCATGTTGAATGCTACACATCAAGGGGTGTTTGAGGAAAATAGTGTGAATGTATTTCAGGGCATGTTCAATTATCAGGCAAAAATGGACAAAAGTATATACTGATAGGGTGGGATAAAGCTAGAAGGCTTATGTAGAGTGTAACTGGATGAGGGGTGGGATTGTCCGCTCCCCTACCTATCTGACACAACAGGCTGGATTCTGCGATTCTGAGACTGAGTGCTGACGCCGGCGTGGGAACGGTGACGTTTTATGACCGAAAAACAGCACAAAACGGCCACCGATCCTCCGTCTGGTGGGGGGCTAGCAGGCACGCAGCATAGACCGCCCGGCTCTAGCTGCGGATACGGCCAAAGAATTGCCAGGTGCATGGCTGCGCATGTGCACGGCAGCGGCCTGCAGTGGCCGTGCCGTGCAACATGGCGCTGGCTGAACGCGGACCAGGCCTGCCAAGTAGTGACCCCCTTTGGCCAGGTTCGCCACCCCTTGACCACACCCCACCAGTGCCCCCAGACCCGCCAAAGACCCGCCCCCTCCGCCCGCGGAACGGCTCCCCCCACGACTATGGCGGCTCTGGACTTAGTCCGCAGCCACCGCCGAGTTCCCGGAAACAAATACCACACGTGACCGACGCCGTCGGGAACTCGGCCCATCGAGGGCGGAGCATTGGGGGTAGGGCCTCAGGTAACTCCTGAGACCATCCCAACGGTGTGTGGAGTACGTCGTTTTGGAGGGGGCGGCGTATCGCAAAAGCGGCGCCGCCCCCGATATCGGCCACAATGGGGATTCTCCAGCCGATCGCGTTTTTCACGTTGGAGACGGGAGAATCCCGTCCACCATGTTTTCTGGCGGCAGAGCTGGCTCGGTATTGGCTGCTGGCGGGAACCTCTGGACCCACCAATGTCCCATAGCTCACCTGTCCCACTGTCAGAGACTGGAAGGTCCTCCCCGCAGGAAGGGCTGGAAAATCCCACTCTAGATGTTCACCCTATTCTGCGTTACTGGCTCTATGTAATTCTGTGTAATAAAGGAAACATACAAGAAACTTTAAATTAGAATGTTTGAAGCTGGTCAAAACAGAGAAGACTAAATGATCTGTACTGTATATTATAATAGATTTAACTCACGGATTTGTGAAAAAATGCCTGTTTCCCAACTTTTGTAAGCCATACATGAATTTGAATTGTGTCGGGAAAAGAATACTATGTTTATTGCAAAGCAACTAAATTTACAACATACAACAGACCCCAGCTGGGTCTGCCCTGTCAGTTCCATACCTGGCCGTTATACAGAACTCAACCATAAATGTCCTCGAGCTCCCCGCTCCCTTATCGGGGGAGCTCATACTCGGCGAGATTCACGGGGAGACTGAGTGATCCAACCACATGAGGGTTATAGCACAAACAGGTTGCTTATTTCCTATTGCTGTTGATAATGTTGGCCTAGCCTCAATAAAACAATCTCTGTGGCTGAATGAAAGTAATTATTTTAACTACGCCTGATTGAGATCATTGAACAAGAGAGAGACATGCATGCCTAGAAAGTCAGGTGCTAAATACAAATTGTCTAGAATCACAAAATGGAATACCTGTAGAGGTATTCTCTGGCTCTTTCAGGTGCTACAGAGCTTTTAAGGTAGCTAAATAGTTCCATGAGCTAAAATTCTGGTTTAGCATGAGGTTTGCACAAGGTACCTGCTTGGTAAAGCAGTTGAAGCTTGCACTAGGAACATGTGCCTCACAGATCAATAAGAGGCTGTTTGTGACTAAAGTTGACTGCGAGAGCTCATTGAGAAGGCTACACAGCATTTTGATAGACAGCGCTTGACCGACATCTTCTGACATTGACTAGCTGATTGGGAGTAAAACGCCATGGCACAGAATTTTGAGCACTACTTATAAAGTTATATCAGCTTTTACTATTGACTGGTTGCTGGAAAAGAACTTTTGAAACAAGTTGGGAGATGTTCTGGGACACTTTGTCAAGGCTTCGCCAAAACATCATCAACTTCTTTCCACCGAAAAAGAATGAGTGCCGTGCTGCTCTACCTTATTGGACACCTACCAGGAGCCTCCAGGTAAAACGGAATGCATGGCCATCATCCCCTTGCAGTGGGAATGGGAGGAAGATGTGAGACCAGGAAGGGCAGCATTAGCTACCACAGGAGAGAGGGACAGGATGGTAAGCTGGTCTCCTTCCCCGTCTAAGCTCCCCTCAACAGGGTCTGCAGTGCTGTGCAGAAGAATCAGTGTGCCCTCTCAGTTGGTCCCCGTGTTAGTTTGAAACATGCCTCTGTGTCAGCCAGCCTATTCCACACCTTTAAAGGACGTGACTGAGTGGAGCTCACAGAATAATAATAATCTTTATTGTCACAAGTAGGCTTACATTAACACTGCAATGAGGTTACTGTGAAAGCCCCTAGTCACCACATTCCGGCGCCTGTTCGGGTACACAGAGCGAGAATTCAGAATGTCCAAATTACCTAACAGCATGTCTTTCGGCACTTGTGGGAGGAAACCGGAGCACCCGGAGGAAACCCACGCAGATACAGGGAGAACGTGCAGACTCCGCACAGTCAGTGACTCAAGCCGGGAATTGAACTTGGGACCCTGGTGCTGTGAAGCCAGAGTGCTAACCACTATGCTACCATGCTGCCCACATATCCTGCTCCACAAAAATTTCAGATCATTAGCATCCGAGCATTTGTTTTAGAAGCTCTAGGCCAGTTCAAATAATGGTAATCGGCAATTCGAAAAAGAATTGTGTGCGAAATGCAGATTTTCAAACATACGTGTTTTATGAGGACAGCATCTATTTACCACCTGTTATCACCCCAGCATTAAAATATCCCCAAGATTTGTGATGGGGATAGCAGAATAAATGCATTACCTTTATTCTGGTGGCCGATTGCTGACGATATGAATTGAAAGGAACTTTTTTTTTAAAGTTCAGAAAGCAAATGTTAAACCCAATTTAAAAAATAGTAGCAGCTTTGCAAATAATTTTGAACTGGCCTGACACATATGTTAGACCTACATGTTTGTACATGTTTTACACATCTATAAACATATTTTTCATGCCTCCAGGGATTATTTCCGTTTAGCTCAGATGCTGCACCAATTACATGCTGCTGTCTTTCTCATTTTCAGATCCGTTCTCAAGGAGCTGAAGTATTGCTCAGATATTTATAATTTTCCAATGCAATAATTTTTTCAGATACAGGTTCAGGATCAGCACCTGTTTATAGTGACACAAAGCCAGCAATCATCAGTTAGTCTGCCGGACCCACAAACTGAATTTTGAAAAGAGATCTGTGTCAGGATCGGAGTCAGGTTTGGTGCTGCCAATCTCCGTGCTGGTTCCCCACTGTGTCCCAATCCTGAGCCACTCTGAGAGCAGCCAACTTGGGTTCTGATCGTCTATCCACCACTTTTCATTCATTAAATTTAATTACAGGCTCCGTCACAATGCTAATTGGGATTTCCAGTTGACAATGCAGGCAGCCCATCGGCCTAGAACATGTCTTACGTCTGTGGATGTGAGCTTAAAATTGGGAAAGAGTTAAATCTTCCCAAGTCTAGATGCAAATACTGGTTCTGACAACTACCCCTCACTGAGGAGTTTAAGCTGCTTACAACCTGCATTAGACCATTTGGGAGGTTTTGTTTCAACAAATTACCCTATGGAATCACATCAGCGCTAGAAATGGTTCAGAGGACAATGTCAAGCATCCTAAAAGGACTGGGTGGAGTCGTATGTCACATGGTTGGTGCGCTGATCCATGGATCCACTCAGACAGAACATGAAAATATAGTGCATGTGGATTTTGTCAAGTTCTTTGGGCATATTGTGGATGCATCTTTTGTCAGAGTTGATCCATGGAAGACAAGAGTAATCAAGGAGTTTCCAAATTCCTGTAGTGTGACTGAGCTCAAGAGATTGATGGGTGTGGTAAACCGAATTGGACAGCTCTTGGCCAACCTAGTTGTCATCAATGAGCCACTATATCATTGGTCAAGACAAGACAATGTAATTTTTATTAGTATCACAAGTAGCCTTACCTTAACACTGCAATGACGTTACTTTGAAAAGCCCCTCGTCGCCGTACTCCGGTGCCTGTTCGGGCACACTGAGGGGGAATTCAGAATATCCAATTCATCTAGTTGGCTGGGAAGAAACGCAACCGAGGTGTTTTGAGAAATTCAAAGAGATGCACTTATCACCTGACATTTCATCTTACAATGGCTCAGAGCTATTCATTATCACTGCTGCATATCCATCTTCGAAAAGATTGGGACTATATGGCCCGATCTAACCAAATGGGAATAGAGTCCCGTAATGAGCGCGTTTAGCCCGTTATCTATCGGGACTCTGGTTCTCTTCGGGTCTCAGCGGGGACCAGCCCATTGGGGCTGCACTTAGTCCCTTTCCTGCACTGAGGGACTCTGCTTGCTGTAACTCCTCAGTGCAGGAGGAGTTTGGCATCCCAATATCTTGACCCCCGTCCCCCCCGACGAAACCTCTGCAAAGCCCCCGCCCACCTATAAGTGGGTCCTTGCCCCCCCATTCCGCACCCACGCAGGGCACCCCTGGGCCGATCTCCGCTGTGAGAAAAATGCAACTTGGCACCTTGGCAGTGTCAGCCTGGCACCCTGGCAGTGTCCCTGCCAGCTGGCAGTGCCACCCAGGCACCTTGGCAGTGCCAAACTAGCTGTCTCACTCCAATATGCAGATTCACAAAATTGTGATCCCGCTCACAATGGGTGGGATTCAGCTCGCATGGCAAGCTGTGTAATTCATGGAAGGGGGATCTCCTGGCATCTATCGGCCGTGCGGCCTTTCAGGCACAACTCGGCCGATAAATCGCATCCATAGTCTTTCAGATATTGATTGATGGAAAGCATAGACCAATTTACTATGTATCCTGCACAATGCTGCTACATGGACATGTAAAACATTTGCCGATTATATTCTTGATCTGTATTTCAAGATAAAGAAAGACCACAAAACCTTAGTGACACTCTTAATTTCTAAGAAGTTAGCAAAAATGCCTCAATGATTCAGACTAAGGATGATGATGTTCGATATAAAAGCAGGGTATGTTCCAGGAAAACAGCAGAATACAAGGATGCCTTTGTACCATATCTCAGTAGCAAGCTCTGACCAAACTGGATAGTCTTTGTTGAAGAGGTAAAAGACAACCACAGCTCTCGCAGCAAAAACCCAGCCACTGAATGAAAACAGATTCACAGTATTCTGATGAAGAATGTGCTCAGGTCCAAGAGTATTGTATCAAAGGATGGCCTGCATACATGTCACACAATCCCATTCTCAGACAGTCCTTTCAGCAGAGATGAAATCTCAGTGTAGTTCATGATTTAAGCATCTATGATGAAGGATTGGTCATTCTGGGAGTTCTGAGACTCAATATACCACAATGATTACAACAAGGTAATTTGGGTATCACAAAAGGTGCCGGCAGAGCAAGGCATTCCATTTAGTGGTCAGGTCTCAAAGTCACTGGAAGGGATGATATCAAATGGTATGACTTATGTTATTCATCATCAGAAGTCAATAGAACTGTTTATGTCATCTCCCTTTCCATCAAGACATGGGAATGCCTGAGGATGGACATCAGAGGTAAAATGTTCTTGATCACAGTAGACTACTATTCAACATGGATAGAAGTCAAGCTACTGCAGGATGAGACTTCAAGAAAAACACAGTACCAAGAGGCCATTTTGCCCTTTGAGGCTGGTCCACCATTCAGAAAGATCTTGACTGAAATGGTTTTTGTCTCAGCTCCACTATTCTGTGTGTCCTCTTGAATCCCATGGGCCCCGATCGCAGGCCAGCCTCTCTGTCGGCGGGCCTCCTTTCCTCCACCGGCAATGTTATAGCCCTGCGCCTTTGTTGTGCGGGGTGGCCTGGGGGAGGACGGCCACTGCCCATGCGCTAGTTGGTGCCTGCCCAACTGCACATGCGCGGGACGCAAGGCGCCGCGTGAGGCCCCGCCCCCGCAAACACGCAATGCCCCTGCAAGCCCCACAGAGGCCCCAGAATAGAGGTCTGGGAATTGGTGCTGACGCCGGAGTAAAACATTCCGGTTTTTACTCCGGAGTCGGCACTTAGACTCCCGTTGGGAGAATCCCGCCCCCAGCCTCCACTACTTCCTGGGGAAAAGAATTGCATGCACAAAAGACCCTTTGGGAGAAAGAAATTCCCCTCATCTCCGTTTTAAAAGAGAGACCTCTTATTTTTAAATATTTCCCCTAAATTTAGTCTCCCCAAAAGAGGAAACATCCTCTGGGTATTCATCCTGTCAAGTCCCCTCAGAATCTTATATGTTTCAATAAGATCACCTCTCATTCTTTTAAACTCCAATGTGTACGCACCCACCTGTTCAACCTTTCTTCAGAAGACAACCCCTTCAAGCCAGGAATGAGTCCAGTGAACTTTTTCTAAAGCAATCACATATTGTTTTTGAATACAGAGATCGGAACTTCACACAGTATTCCAGGTGTGGTCTCACCAAGGTCCTGTACAATTGTAGTAAAACTTCACTACTTTTATATCCCATTCTCCTTGCAATAAACACCAACATTCCACTTACCTTCCTAATCACTTGCTGTATCTGAATACTAGCTTTATGATCCACGGATCAAGATATCTAGATCCCGCAGTATGGTGATATGCCTGTGAATAAATATTGTATACACTCAGCAATGTGACCTCCCACCAGCAGGTGGCATCAGACATTAGTCATGTAACATCCGGCCCTCGCCAGAAGGTTCAAAAGCATACACCAGGACAGTCTACATTAGGGTAGTTCTAAGAGAGTCTATCTAACTCAATCAGTAACTTAGTCTGTGTAACATTCTGATTGTTACCTTAATGCGTACATCAATAAATTATCATTCTAGTTAAGTCACCAGCAGTTCTGTATGAATCATTGCAAAGACAAGGCTACAAAATACAACACCAAGTGCTGCAATCTTTCTCTATTTATGAGTGCACTGCTTTTCTAATCTTCCTGCCAAGATGAACAAGTTCACATTTACCTATGTTGCACTCAATTTGCCAAATCTTTGCTAACTCACATAACCTATCCCGCTGCAGATTCCCTACGTCCCCTTGACAACTTGCATTCCAACCTATCTTGGTGTCATTGGCAGATTTAGCTACCATGCATTTGCTCCCTTAATCAAAAGTTATCAATTATAGATTGCAAATAGTTGAGGACCCAACACTAATCCCTGTGGCACTCTGCTAATTAAAGGTTGTCAATCCAAAAAATACCCATTTCTCCCTACTCTGTTTCCTGTTAGCCAACCAATCCTTTATCCATGCTCTGATGTTACCCCAACACTGTGATCTTATCTTGTGTGGTATCATTTGATGTGGTATTTTATCAAATGTCTTTTGGAAATCCAGGAACACCTCTGGTTCCCTTTTGTCTATTTTGAATGTTACTTTGCCAAAAAAGCTTGAACAGATTAGTTAAACATGATTTTGCTTTATCAACCCCAGGCAAGTTGTGAGAGGGATACAAAAAGTTTGCAAAGAGGTATTGATAGATTAAGGAAGTGGGCAAAAGTCAGCAAATGTGGGAAAATGTAAATTGTTAATTTTGGAACGAAGAACAGGGGGCGTCATTCTCCGACCCCCCCGCCGGGTCGGAGAATGGCCGTTGGCCGCCGTGAATCCCGCCCCCGCCGAAGTCTCCGAAGGGAGAAAAGTCGGCGGGGCGTTAATGGCGCCGCTGCCGCGGAGAATGTCACGGGTCTGCGCAAGGCAGCCGATTTTCGGCCTGCCGATATTCTCCCTTCCGGATGGGCCGAAGTCCCGTCGACGTGATGACCGTTCACGTCGACGTCAATCAAACCTCCTTTTCATCGGCGTGACCCGGTGCTCCAGGCTCACGCCGACCAGCGAGGAGGTGAGTGACGGCCTGGGGGGTTGGCTCTGGGCAGGAAATGGCGTGGCCGCAGACTGATTGCCTGAGGAGAGGTGTGTCTCGGCTTGTGTGTGTGTGCGGCGGGGGGGGGGGGGGGGGGGGGGTGGTTAGAGTAGGCTGGGCTCCGGGGGAGTGCCGGGAGGGGGTCCGTGCTGGGGTGGAGGTTGGGGGTTGGGGAGGGGGTCCGTGCCGGGGTGGAGGTTGGGGGTTGTGGAGGGGGTCCGTGCCGGGGTGGAGGTTGGGGGTTGTGGAGGGGGTCCGTGCCGGGGTGGAGGTTGGGGGGGGGGGTCCGTGCTGGGGTGGAGGTTGGGGGTTGGGGAGGGGTTCCGTGCCGGGGTGGAGGTTGGGGGGGGGTCCGTGCTGGGGTGGAGGTTGGGGGTTGGGGAGGGGGTCCGTGCCGGGGTGGAGGTTGGGGGTTGTGGAGGGGGTCCGTGCCGGGATGGAGGTTGGGGAGGGGGTCCGTGCCGGGGTGGAGGTTGGGGGTTGTGGAGGGGGTCCGTGCCGGGGTGGAGGTTGGGGGTTGGGGAGGGGGTCCGTGCCGGGGTGGAGGTTGGGGGTTGGGGAGGGGGTCCGTGCCGGGGTGGAGGTTGGGGGGGGGTCCGTGCCGGGGTGGAGGTTGGGGGTTGTGGAGGGGGTCCGTGCCGGGGTGGAGGTTGGGGGGGGGGGGTCCGTGCTGGGGTGGAGGTTGGGGGTTGGGGAGGGGTTCCGTGCCGGGGTGGAGGTTGGGGGGGGGTCCGTGCTGGGGTGGAGGTTGGGGGTTGGGGAGGGGGTCCGTGCCGGGGTGGAGGTTGGGGGTTGGGGAGGGGGTCCGTGCCGGGGTGGAGGTTGGGGGGGGGGTCCGTGCTGGGGTGGAGGTTGGGGGGGGTGGGGGGGTCCGTGCCGGGGTGGGTGATGGGAGGGCAAATGAGTTGGTCCACCTGGCCAGGTGCCAGCCTCCAACAGTTGGACCCATGCAGTCCATGCCACCTGGCTGGGGGGAGGAGGGGATATGGGCAATGATGACATGTCGTCGTTCCCCTCCCCCCCACCAGGTCGTCATGTTTTCAGATCATCCAGCGATGTTGGCCGCCGTGGTGGCAGCCGCTCATGTCTATGTTGCCCTGGATGAGGAGGAGGAGGAGGAGGAGGAGGAGGAGGAGCGTGCCAGAGAGGCGGCGCAGGCTGCCGCAGAGGGGCAGGCGGCAGCCGCCCAGGCTGGAGGGACACCTGACCGACAGGACGAGGAGGGGGAGGAGGACGTCGCGGCCCCACGGCAACGGAGGCACCCGAGGGCGCCCCGTGTGTACCGGCCCCGGCAGTCATACCAGGACCTCACGGACCGGGAATGCAGGAGGAGACTCCGGATGAGCCGGGAAACCGTGGCACACATCTGCCACCTGCTGGCACACCTGTCACCGCGTGGCACTGGCGGGGGACACCCTCTCCCCGTGTCCGTCAAGGTTACGGTGGCCCTGAACTTTTATGCAACGGGGTCATTCCAAGCACCGAGTGGGGACCTGTCCGGCATATCGCAGACATCGGTGCATCGGTGCATCCGGGCAGTGACAGATGCCCTTTATGCCATGGCGCACCGCTACATCCGCTTCCCCGTGGACCGGGCCAGCCAAGATGCCCGGGCCGTGGGCTTCTCTGCCATTGCCGGGTTCCCCATGGTCCAGGGCGCGATCGATGGGATGCACGTCGCCGTGCGGCCACCTGCAGATAACAGGGCCGTGTTCACGAATAGGAAGGGGACCTATTCGATGAACGTACAAGTGGTCTGCGACCACCGCATGATGATCCTGCACGTCTGCGCCCGTTACCCAGGCAGTGTACACGACTCATTCGTGTTGTCGCGGTCATCCATCCCCGGCATGTACGAGGGACGCCATCCCCGGCTGAGGGGCTGGTTGCTGGGCGACAGGGGCTACCCATTGCGATAGTGGCTGATGACGCCTATACGGAGGCCACGCAATGAGGCGGAGAACCGCTACAATGATGCCCATGTAGCGACAAGGGGAGTGATCGAGAGGTGCTTTGGCGTGCTGAAGATGCGTTTCAGGTGCCTGGACCTCTCTGGGGGCGCCCTCCAGTATCGGTCAGATAGGGTCGGCCGCATCATTGTGGTGTGCTGCGTCCTGCACAACATAGCCCAGCAGAGGGGCGATGTGCCGCAGGCAGAGGAGGGCGGAGTGGAGGAGCAGCAGGAAGAGGCCCAGTCCTCCCCAGATGAGGGGGATGGGGGCAATGGTCAGGGCAGACGGGGTAGACACAGACGGGTGGCTGTCCACCGTTACCGGCTGGCCCAGCGGGCACGGGACAGACTGATAGACGCCCGCTTCACTGACTAGATGGGCGTGGGAATCGGGTAGTATGGCCACAGACCGCACACCATGACAACAGCCGACCACCCACACCCCCCATCCATCCATCCACCCAGCACCATCACCCCCCTCCCCAACCCCACACACCCCACCCGCATGCACACCACCCCCCCACTCCCAATTGCCGATCCACCGGCGGCACAACGGGCCGGGCTCACCCAGTTGCGGGTGGACGCGTGTCTATCGCAGGCCATGGAGAATGATGACAGCCCGCCTCTGATGAGCTCCTGGCTCTACATCGTTGGACTATGTCTGACCCATGGCCACAGTACCACCATCCACCCGGACCATCCCTGCATGCGGCTGTGACACTGCAGCGCACGGTCCCGTCCTCTGCCCGGGGGATGTTGATGGCGGCCCAGGGGGAAGGGGGCAGACTCACCTGGGGCTGAGGTAAGACCACCCCTCACACACACACTTGCGCTCAACGTACATGACACCCCCGCACACTTTGGACAGAGCACAAAGGCAGCTTCATAGATTATCATAGATTATCATAGAATTTACAGTACAGAAGGAGGCCATTCGACCCATCGAGTCTGCACCGGCTCTTGGAAAGAGCACCCTACCCAAGGTCAACACCACCACCCTACCCCCATAACCCAGTAACCCCACCCAACACTAAGGGCAATTTTGAACACTAAGGGCAATTTATCATGGCCAATCCACCTAACCTGCACATCTTTGGACTGTGGGAGGAAACCGGAGCACCCGGAGGAAACCCACGCACACACGGGGAGGATGTGCAGACTCCGCACAGACAGTGACCCAAGCTGGAATCGAACCTGGGACCCTGGAGCTGTGAAGCAATTGTGCTATCCACAAGGCTACCGTGCTGCTTCGGTAGGTGTAACATTGACTTTAATAACCAAAGGAGTTCATGCACGTGCCCTAGCGCCTAAAACTCATCTGTGCCCTGCACCCGTGCCAACTTACTCAGTGTCTAATTGTTTGACCTTACGGGCCCTTTGACTACGTCTACGTGGTTCCCCAGACGGTACAGCAGAACTGGAGGTGGACTCCTGTGATTCCTGCCCTCTGACACTGGATCCCTTTGGCGGCCGTTTCCTGGGGCGTCCTGGCCTAGATGGGCCAGGCTGCGGCCCGGGCGACTGGGATGGCGAGCTGCCAGCCTGTCCTGCCCGTTGCCCACCCGATGCACCTGGGACGGAAGGGGGGGAGTCCGAGGTGTCGCGGTGTACCGGGACCTCCACTACAGAGGGAGCCGGGACGGACCACACCACCTCCTCCTCCCTCGGGGTGCCCGATGGCCCCCAGGCCTCTACATGGGTGGGGGATGCGAACGGACTGGCCATCCGACGCGCCCCCGACATCTGGCGCTGCCAGTCCTGGAGGCCCGTGCTGGTATCGACAGGGGTCTGCAGGTTTGCAGCCATGGAGCCCAGGGGGTTGTCGAACCCTGTCTGCGACAGTGCGACGCCAGCTCGCACATGGCCACTGGCGCCGATGCCCTCAGCGATGGCCTGCTGAGACTGGGCCATGGCCTGCAGAGACTGGGCCATGGCCTGCAGAGACTGGGCTATGGCCTGCTGAGACTGGGCCATGGCCTGCTGAGACTGGGCTATGGCGTTGAGCGCCTCTGCCATCTGGCGCTGGCACTGGCTCATGGCCTCCTGTGAGAGGGCAGCCATTTCCTGGGCCACAGACGCCGCCTGCACGGAAGGCCCCAGGCCTCGCAAACCGTTCCCCATGTCTGACACCGTCGCACCCATTGCCTCCACCGCGGACGCCACCCGTGCGGTGTCAGCCTGGGTGGCACGCATGACCGGCACCACTCCCAGCTCCTGGACGCGGGTGGACTCCTCCACCTGCGACCGCAGCCGCCGCAAGCCACCCGTCACCCTATTCGCTCGTCTCCGTGTCGGTGGTTGCATCGGATCTATGTGTGGGTGTGGTAACTGCAGGAACCCGGGATCCATCTGGGCGGCAGATGTTCGCTTGGCCGGGGCTGCCCTCCGACCGCCCGGTCCCTCTGCTGCTCCTACCTCCACCTGCTGTACCGGGACGGCTGTGTTGTGCGCACCAGTGAGTGTACCAGACGCCTCATCACTAAAGTGCCCAACCGTGGTGAGTGTTTCTGCGATGGTGGAGGGTGTTGGTGACAGCAGTGGCGTTGTGTCGTGCTCTTCGTCCCACTCTGAGTCCATGGCACTTTGGGGTGGGGGTTCGTCTCCACCCATCCACTCTGAGTCACTGTCCGGTATTTCGTCTTCCCGGGTAGGGGTGTCCTGGGTAGTGCTGTCCCGGGTAGTGCTGTCCCGGGTAGGGGTGTCCTGGGTAGTGGTGTCCCGGGTAGGGGTGTCCTGGATAGTGGTGTCCTGGGTAGTGGTGTCCTGGCTCGGATGTGACGGGGGCCTGTGGCTGCCCCCCTCATCGCTGGGTGGTCGCTCCCGCACGTGACGGGGGTGTCGTCTCCCTGTTGCTCCAGGTGTCTCCGTCTCCCGTGGTCTCCGAGGGGCATCCTGCGGGCGTCGCATGCTGGAGGGTTCGGGTCTCTCCGTCTCCCGTGGTCTCCGAGGGGCATCCTGCGGGCGTCGCATGCTGGAGGGTTCGGGTCTCTCCGTCTCCCATGGTCTCCGAGGGGCATCCTGCGGGCGTCGCATGCTGGAGGGTGCGGGTCTCTCCGTCTCCCGTGGTCTCCGAGGGGCATCCTGCGGGCGTCGCATGCTGGAGGGTGCGGGTCTCTCCGTCTCCCGTGGTCTCGGAGGGGCATCCTGCGGGCGTCGCATGCTGGAGGGTGCGGGTCTCTCCGTCTCCCGTGGTCTCCGAGGGGCATCCTGCGGGCGGTCTGCATCTGCGGGGATGGGTGCCTGGACGTTTGGTCCTGCGATACACAATGAAGCATGCATGGTTAGACATCAGGCAGTGATCAGGTGATACGGGAGAGGGGGATATAGGGGAGGGGGGATATGGGGACGGGCTGTTGGTGGCTCACTTGCTCGTGGGGCCCCGACCTCTGCATCAGCAACCTCCCGGTCGTCAGGTCCGCCAGCCAGTTCCAGGGCCCTTTCCTCGTGTACGGTCAGTGGCCTCTCATCAGCGGGCCCTCCTCCAGTCCTCACATGCTCCCTATTGTTGTGTGCGCGCTTCTCCTGGGGGGGGGGGGGGTGGTGGCAGGGGTAAAAGGCAACAGTGTTAGGCAGGTATATGAATGCACGCCATCGGTTGCGCGTGCATTGCAGAGGTTAAGGTTAGGGCTGGATTCACTTGGGGATATGGGGGAGGGGGGATATGGGGGAGGGGGGATATGGGGGATATGGGGGAGGGGGGATATGGGGGATATGGGGGAGGGGGGATATGGGGGATATGGGGGAGGGGGGAATATGGGGGATATGGTGGAGGGGGGATATGGGGGAGGGGGGGATATGGGGGATATGGGGAGGGGGGATATGTGGGAGGGGGGATATGGGGGAGGGGGGGATATGGGGAATATGGGGAGGGGGGATATGGGGGATATGGGGGAGGGGGGATATGGGGGAGGGGGGATATGGGGAATATGGGGGAGGGGGGATATGGGGGAGGGGGAATATGGGGGAGGGGGGATATGGGGGAGGGGGGATATGGGGGATATGGGGGAGGGGGGGATATGGGGGAGGGGGATATGGGGGATATGGGGGAGGGGGGATATGGGGGATATGGGGGAGGGGGGATATGGGGGATATGGGGGAGGGGGGATATGGGGAGGGGGGGATATGGGGAATATGGGGGAGGGGGGATATGGGGGATATGGGGGAGGGGGGGATATGGGGGAGGGGGAATATGGGGGATATGGGGGAGGGGGGATATGGGGGAGGGGGGGATATGGGGGAGGGGGGATATGGGGGAGGGGGGATATGGGGGATATGGGGAGGGGGGAATATGGGGGATATGGGGGAGGGGGGATATGGGGGATATGGGGGAGGGGGGATATGGGGGATATGGGGGATATGGGGGAGGGGGGATATGGGGAGGGGGGATATGGGGGAGGGGGGATATGGGGGAGGGGGATATGGGGGATATGGGGGAGGGGGGATATGGGGGATATGGGGGAGGGGGGATATGGGGGATATGGGGGAGGGGGGATATGGGGGAGGGGGGATATGGGGAATATGGGGGAGGGGGGATATGGGGGATATGGGGGAGGGGGGATATGGGGGAGGGGGGATATGGGGGATATGGGGAGGGGGGATATGGGGGAGGGGGGGATATGGGGGAGGGGGGTATATGGGGGAGGGGGGATATGGGGGATATGGGGGAGGGGGGAATATGGGGGATATGGGGGAGGGGGGATATGGGGGATATGGGGGAGGGGGGGATATGGGGGAGGGGGGATATGGGGGAGGGGGGATATGGGGGAGGGGGGATATGGGGGAGGGGGGGATATGGGGGAGGGGGGATATGGGGGATATGGGGGAGGGGGGGATATGGGGGAGGGGGGGATATGGGGGAGGGGGGGATTTGGGGGAGAGGGGATATCGGGGATATGGGGGACGCTCACCCTGCCTGCTCTGACGAGGTCGTTCACCTTCTTGTGGCACTGGGTGCCTGTCCGTGGTGTTAGGGCCACAGCGGTGACGGCCTCTGCCACCTCCCTCCACAGACGCCGGCTGTGGCGTGGGGCAACTCTGCGGCCGTGCCCGGGATACAGGGCGTCCCTCCTCTGCTCCACCGCATCCAGGAGCGCCTCCACATCGCGTGACTCGAACCTCGGGGCTGAGCGACGGCCAGCCATCAAGTCGGGTGTTGCGGTCGGCTGTTCCGGTCGGGTGGGGGGGAGCTGCGCGGCCTTATGAGCCGTCACGCCATGCAGCGCGTATGACGCTGCACGGCGTGAACCACTGCGCAAGCGCGGATCCCGTTACGTCGCTGCTAGCCCATTTCGGACCGCAGACTATCGGCCCATTTTTATGACGTGACGCAAGTGGGATTTGCGCCGTTTTTTGCGCCGATCGGCGGAGTTTCCGCCGATAACAGAGAATTTTGCCCAGGGTATTATTTAAAGAGAGAAAAACTGCAGAAAGCCGCAACAAAGGGACTTGGGGCATTTGTGCACAAAACACAGAAAGCTAGCATACAGAAACAGCAGGTAATCAGGAATGTTAATGAAATGTTGGCTCTTATTCCAAGGGGGTTGGAGTGTAAGAGTCGGGGAGTCTTTCTGCAACTGTACAAGGTACTAGTGAGACCACGTCTGGAGTATTGAGAGCAGTGTTGGTCCCCTTATTGAAGGAAATGTATTATTTCATTGGAGGCGGTTCAGAGAAGGCTCACTAGGATGATCCCCGGTATGGAGGGATTGTCTTACAAGCAAAGTTTCAACAGGTTGGAACATTACTCATTGGAATTTAGAAGAATGAGATGTGACCTCATTGAAACATATATGGGGCTTGACAGCGTAAATGCTGAGAGGATATTTCTGCCCATGGGAGAGTCCCGGACCAGAGGGTATAGTCTCAGAATAAAGGGATGCCTATTTAGGACTGAGGTGAGGGTTGTGAATCTTTGGAACTCCTAGCCACAGAGAGCTGCAGGGGCAGAGTCCTTGTGTATATTTAAGGCTGAGGTAGATAGATTATTGATCATTAAGGGAATCAAATGTTACAGGGGAAGGGCAGGAAAGTGGCCATGTGGAATGTCGCAGAAGCTATGATCCAATTGAATGGCGGAGCAGGCTGGAGGGGCCGAACGACCTATTCCTGCTCCTATTTATTTTATATAAATGTCAAGTACCCAATTATTATTTTTTTTATTAAGGGACAATTTAGAGTGGCCAATCCACCTCGCCTGCACATCTTTGGGTTCTGGGGGTGAAACCCACGCGGACACATGGAGAATGTGCAAACCCCACCCGGACAGTGCTAACCACTGTGCCACGTGCCGCCCCCTGTTTCTATTTCTTACATTAGTATGATTGACTCTGCCTGATCAAATAGTGATTATCTAAGTGTCCTAATGTAACCTCCTGGATAAAGGATTACTGAACTTTCCCAACGGCAGATGTGAGGCAAACTAACTTTCTGCCTCCTTCCTTCTTTCCGTGAATAAAGGTGTTACATTAGTTATTTTCTAATTGGCTGAAACCTTTCCTGAATCATGGGAATTTTAGAAGATTAGAACCAATGCCTCTGCTATCTGTGCTGTTAGGTGAAGAGGTGTTGGGTATTGAATAGTTGATTATTCTCAGATCTATATGTGAAGAAGAGGGCAGCACGGTAGCATGGTGGTTAGCACAATTGCTTCACAGCTCCAAGATCCCAGGTTCGATTCCGGCTTGGGTCACTGTCTGTGCGGAGTCTACACATCCTCCCCGTGTATGCGTGGGTTTCCTCCGGGTGCTCCGGTTTCCTCCCACAGTCCAAAGATGTGCAGGTTAGGTGGATTGGCCATTCTAAATTGCCCTTAGTGTCCAAAATTGCCCTTAGTGTTGGGTGGGATTACTGGGTTATGGGGATAGGGTGGAGGTGTGGATCTTGGGTAGGGTGCTCTTTCCAAGAGCCGGTGCAGACTCGATGGGCTGAATGGCCTCCTTCTGCCTGTAAATTCTATGAAAGAGTTAGTCAGCACTGTGTGGCTTGGTTAAGAGTCGAGTTATGAGCTCTGTGACAATCAATGAACTGTCTCCACCAAAGAACCTTCATCACAGTGTCTTCTTCACAACCAGCGGAATTTAACTGAGTCTTGGTCGCAGAGATTGGTTGCCTGAAAGTGAAGATTGTCAAATAACACTTACTTCTAGACAGAAGACTAGTATTGGAGTTTTTTGAGAGAGAGAAGACTGTAAATGTTTACTCTTTGAAGATAGGGGAGTGAAATAAGGCGGCAGGATCTGTTTTTCCATCCCTGTTTCGTGAAAGAGAACCTTATGATCAATGAAAAAATAAAGTCGGTGTATGGACGCGGGTTGCATCCCTGCCAAAAATAAACCAAAGAGTGTCTCTGGCACTTCTTCTTCCTTCCAGCAGTATGGTCCATTGTGAAATGTTCTTTGAATTAAATACACAGGAAGTGAACAATGGTCAAGATGTGGACACTCCCTTAAAATACATGGATTAAAGTTAAATTAAAGATGACTTACTGAATGCATATGAGGCTTTGGCAGACTTTAAAAAAAATAAATTTAGAGTACCTAATTCACTTTTTCCAATTAAAGGGCAATTTAGCGTGGCCAATCCACCTAACCTGCACATCTCTGGGTTGTGGGAGTGAAACCCACACAAACACGGGAAGAATGTGCAAACTCCACACGGACAGTGACCCAGAGCCGGGATCGAAACTGGGATCGGCGGACTGAGGTGGCAGTGCTAACAACTGCGCCACCGCGCTTGGGCAGACTTTGATAGATTTAGAACAATGGATGATTCTTCCATAGAAAAATACACCATGGTGTGTAACCGCTGTATACCAGATTTCGACGATTATTCTTGGAAATTCCTAAAGTAGTACTTGCCTTTAAAATATTGTACTGTCCTAGGATATCAAACATGGATGGTGTTATACCCTGGGGTTAAGCAGGTCATGGGAAACAAATGAAACTTTAAGCTGGCCATGGGACACTTATGAGACTGGGGGATTGATATTACTTAATATGGGGAATACACACTCCCCCACTGAGGGACGGGGCACCCCCTTCTACATCCTGTATAAAACTGAAGGGCCATGAACTGTGGGCTGGCTCCATTGGGAGCGTAACTGCTCTGTGCTCTTGTTCTGAGGTATTAAATCTTTTTCCTTTGACTCAATCTTTTCGGCTCGGTGTGGACTCCTTTCTGCACCTTACAATAGATTAGGGGCAGGATTCTCCGGCCGCATCCGCCCGGCAACGGGAGAATCCCGCCCGAGGTCAATGGACTTCTCCATTGCCCGGCTCTCGCCCATGGTGATCCTGTGGTGGGCAGGGCGGAAGAATCCAGCCCAAGATCTTTGTTCTAATCAAATTTCAAACTAAAATTTCTTATGGAAAAGAAGTTGAAGGATGATCTTACGAGTATAAAAATATGTTGGAAAGGAAAGCGATTTCAAAAGCACTGACAAAGATTATGTTAGAGTGGAGAAGTGAGCCCTATAAGAAACAATTTCTACCAAATGCATCCTATATCTCAGGGTTTTCTTCACAAGCACGCTTGGGAGATTCTCTAATATGTGCTGCGCTTTTGTTAAAGCCTGGAGTACAGTCCTGGGGATTTGTCAGATGTTAGGTTTAAATGACATAAAAATTAATACAAAACTTTATTCTTTTGCCACATTTAAAATAAAAACAACTTCAGGCTGAACCAATAAAAGATGGCTACTACAAGTCACATGACCACAAGACTGGCTCTTTTTTTTCTAGTAGCTAGCAACAGGAGTTACAAGAACAAAATACTTCCTCTCTCAGCTTGTGGAATCTAACACTTCATTATACAGACGCCCTGCAATCAACAAAAGTAGAGGAAGTTCCAATGAACTGGCTTCCCAACCTGCACTATCACAAAAGAAAGTAATCAAAACTCATTATACTGGAAGAGTTGCTAATAACCACCTCATCTTTATCCGAAGGAGGGACAATGAGATTCTGGCCAGGAGGACAGAAACTTGTTGTTGAGCTGCAATTAACCATGACGTGACCCAAGCCTCTGGCCTTCTGGACAGTTTTGGCACTGCACCTTTGGCGTCATGGGCAGATTACTGTTTTAACATTAACTGGAAAAGACTCCACTGCAGAATCATTCATTTCAGGGATCTTTGTATTGTTGTGTCCCAGAAGGATCTCATCAGAACAAAACTCTGCTTTGAAGACAAACACCCTCTGGACTTTTGACTTCTTAGACTCTTGAAATCAGATAATTTGTATTGATTTCTGTGGTTCTTGTATTGTTACTATTCATGGATGTGTGTGTGTATGCGTATGTGTGTGTGCATGCATGTGCATATACATATATAGTAGGAAGTTGCAAACGCACTTCCCCTTGAATGGATAAACTAAACTTTTGGGTTAATCATAACGCAGGTTTCCGACGGGTTATTGGTATTGGATCAACAAACCGAGAGTTTAGGAAAACACGGCACCACATACTTCAAAAATAATTCAAAACACCTTCTGCTTATGGACAGTTGGTGAGTGAAAAGAAGCAATATTTGCCTGTCTCTCCCCTGTCCATATCGGAGACATTAGGTCTTTTTTTTTCCTAGCACCGTTTTCTGAGTGGATTGTATTAAGTTCAAGCCTCATTTCTTGATTTTCAAGAATGTTTGAGAAGTTTTCTAAGACCTCTACCTTGAAGATAGACACAAAATACCTGTTCAACGTCTATGAATTTCTTGTTCTTCCATTATGAATTCCCCAGACTCACTCTCTAGAGGACAAAAATGAGCTTCAATTACTCTTTTCCAACTTTTACTATCTGTTTTTATATTACAAGCTAGTTTTCTCTCAAATTCTGCTTTCTGCCTCTTTATTATCTTTTTAATCATTCTTCGTTGGTTCTTATCAGTCCAATCCTCGGACCTACCACTCATCTTTGCAGATTTGCAGTGGTTCTTTCCACATAATACTCACCTTAACTTCTTTATTTAGCCATGTTTAGTGCATCCTTGTCAAACAGCCTTGCTTTTTCACCAGGGTAAATCTTTTCTGAGTGTTATTAAATATCTCCGCAAAAAGACTACCACTGCAAATCTACTGTGCTACTGTTATAACCCACATGGCTCTTAGGAGATAGGGATAAATAACTACCCCATGGATCTTGCAGAATACCAGCTCGCCCGATAAGGGGGCAGGGGACCCTTAGCAATACTTGGCTTTGTCTGCCAGTAAAGTACCGATTAGAGAAGACCCAATAGGGAACTACTGGAGCTGCGTGTAATATTTATTGTAAATTAAAGTATGTTTTTGTTTCGATCTACTCGGTGTGAACTCCTCGTTGTCCTTACAAAAGCTACCATTTAACCTGAAGCAGTGATTACATCGTTGCATGAGATATCCCAACCTTGCAATCTCGGACAATGGACCACAGTTTACCAATAAATACTTTAAAGAATTCATGACTTCATATGCATTTTTCTACACTACAGGTTCATCAAAAAACCCTTAAGCCAACGGTGAAGCTGAGAGTTGAATGTGCACATTATTGCTGAAGAATAATGACTCCAACTTGCACTTCTGAGTTATCGTTCAACTTCACTCCAGAATGGTCTCTCACCATGTGAACTCCAAATGGGAAGAAGACTGAGAACTCAACTCCCTCCTCTCACATGCACACATGTGTAAACGTTTGGACAAGTGATGGAGCAAGAGGATGAGTATCATTTCAGCCAGATTTGGAGCTATGACAAATCTCACAAAGCATGCAGCATGTCTGACATCCAACAGGAAGAGCCAGTTTGGATCCGTGACCAACCTCATTATGGACAAGTGGTTAAAGAGATGCTACATCAAGGGTACTGGCTCATTCAAACAGATAAGCGCACAGTAAAATAGAACAGATGTGCAATTGTTCCACATAGAAACCTCTGAGGCAATCATCTACCCAGCCAAATGACCAGCAGTGCTTTGTTTATCGAGACATCCATGGCTGGTGAACCTGAATCACAGAAAAGGTCTCCTATTGCCCAGCAGAACCTGAAGGATTGCAGGCAGAACACAAATCCCCCACTTCCTCTAAAGGAACAGAGGACGCATTTGGGCAGATGTGTGAAACTGTCACAACGGTTATCCCTAGAAAAAGGAAATGGAAGTCAAAGACATAGTATGATGAGTTAATTCAATGCGATATGATGATGAGATACAGTGTGCATCATCACAGGTACTGGTGCAATATCATATGGTCTTGCTCTTTCTTTCCAGAATCTTTACAGTACAGAATGAGACCATGTGGGTGGCACAGTGGTTAGTGCTGCTTCCTCACAGCACCAGGCATCCAGGCTCGGTTTGGGCCTCGGGTGACTGGCTGTGTGGAGTTTGCACGTTCTATCCCTGTCTGCGTGGGTTTCCTCCGGGTGCTTCGGTTTCCTCCCACAGTCCAAAGATGTGCAGGTTAGGTGGATTGGCCATGTTAAATGGCCCCTTAGTGACCAGGTATGTGCAGGTTAGGTGGGGTTATGGGGTTCAGGTGATAGGGCAGGGGAGTGGGTAGGGTAGGGTGCTCTTTCAATGGATCGGTGCTGACTCGATGGGCCTTATGGACTCCTTCTGCCCTTTAAGGATTCTATTCTATTGTTCTATTCTATTCTATTTGGCCCATTGAATCTTCACTGGCTCTCTGAAGGAGCATTCTACCTAGTTCCACTCCCCTAACTTACTCCCGTCTTGTACACCCTCACGGTTAAGGTGTATCACCTTTCGAGATATTTCAATGATTCTCAAGTTTTCCTCACCTCAGCCGACTCTTTAAAGATTTAGCGTTAGCACAATAAGGGCGTGTTTCTCTGGCCTCACCGCGCCGTGTTTCTCAGTGGCGGGCGATGGCCCACCTTTGGCCAGCAGAGGGGTCTTCTGGTCTCTCCACTATCATTGGGATTTCCATTGAATCCACCCCATAGCACCAGGAAACATGTAGTAGGGGCGCACCGTCGTCGGGTCCAGAAGATCCCACTGGTGTGAACAGCCAGGAGATCTTGCCACAGGAATATTATACTTACCAGGTATGGCCTCTCCAGTCCCATAATAATATAGTTGATTCTTCAAATTTACAGGGTGCAGACTCAGGCCAATTCTAGCCGAAAGTGAAAATTGGAGCCTTTGGACTCTGATTCCATTTTAAAAGGGGGCCCATTGCCTGAAGCAGAAACCCAGCCACAGGCCCATTTCAAATGTCACTGGTTACAGTTTTGAGGTCAATGGGGCCTTTGCGGCTATTAACCCGATTTTAAGACCATTAACGCCTCGTGAGGCAAGTTGTAGTTGACTCTAGGGACTCTTTCCCACAGCCACACTCGGACTGGAGACTAATGATGAGTGTCATTTGGGCTTAATTACAACTGCAAAAAATCTAATCTGCTGAGGCAGAAATAAAGGGCAAATTGAAAAGATATATAGTGACGTGATTGGAAGTGTGCAGCATTATAATTCCTGTTGCCACTGGTGATAAGCCCTCTCCTGCACATGTAACAAAAATACTGTGAAGGTGTAACAATGCAAATTAAACAGCCTTACAACCCATTTTGTTAACAAGTCTGACTCAGGTTTTCCCCTGCCATTAACTAAAACAAAATGATTCACTGAGCCCAAATGAGGTGAAAGGTGTATTTTTGGAAACTTGGGGTTGAATTTACATCAATTCACCTTGTGTTTACAGGACAACAACAGCTTAAACATGCTACCACTATTCTCAATGCTCCACTAATGCCGATACTCTTCAGGGCAAAAATATTGCACTCTTATATTTTGCCAGCTCGATACAAATGCGGCCACCCTCCAACCTGAGGCTGCCTCTTCGCCACAGAGTCAAACAATTGAACAAAATCTCTGTCAGTCAGTCGCCCAAAAGTCAAAATCAATTCCCTTGAGTTTCACATTTTTGTGAAAGAATTTATGAAATGGAAATTGGATGAATCAAAAAGCCATTACTCAGAGCAGGGGATAATGCCAAAGCCACAAATATCCTGAAAAATATAATAACGTTTGACAGAAGCAAAAGAGGCAGAGGGCTGAAGCTGGTGGCTCAATGATTGCAGAGGTTTGCCTCGTATTAAACATGTAGCAAGTGTAAACAAGGATGAAGTTGCAAATCCATAAAATTATTGACTGATGCAGATAAAAAAATGTTACGATCTTCCACTCCATGAGTGAGAAAGACAACTGATTTATCAATGGTGGTACACAATTTGGGGATACTTTGAATTATTATCCACTGCAGAAAATCATCAAGTAAGCTTGAGGACAACTTTCATTCATTGTTTTTCAACTTATATAAAGAATTGGAAGATACATAGAGGGGTCAATTATATGTGTCTCAATGGTGGATGGGGAGCAAGACCCAGAAGTGCGGAAGGCCGATTCCCGCTCCTGCCTTTCAAAGATGCTGGATGAAGCACCTTGCGGCCAATTAACGGCTGCCCAGTGGGGAGCCTGCCAACTGCTGAGTAGAATGGTGGGCAACGTGCCCAATCAGGGCTGAAATGTGGGGGCTGGATTCTCCGCAGCCCCACGCCGAAATCGCGTTCGGCGCAGGGACGGAGAATCCAATTTCACGCCGAAATCAGGCCCGGCGCTTCTCCGGGACCCGAGAATCAAGCAGTGAACACAAAGTGGATCTTTCATTGTAATGAATATTACACTGACCACTGAGTCAGATAAAATAAAAAGCTTTTGTAAGAATCAAACCCATGACCAGGATTTGATTCTGACGCACAGCGTGTGTGACACAAGTAAAGTAAAATCAATATAATACAAGCTTTTCAGAATCCCTAATACCTATTGGGATAGAAACTTAACAAATTGAATTATGAATAAGACTTTAATAGTTCAAACTACCCCAAACAACAAATGTAACAAAGAGAGTAAATTTTACTCCAGGATCTTGAATTGATAAACATAAAATTCTTCCTAACATCATTAGTAATAGCTTAAGCGAGAGGTCCACAGAGATAACATGTTGCTCGAACATATTAATCTGGCCATATTTCAAGATGTATTGACACAAACACCGCAATTAAACAGAGAGCTAACATGTCCTGGAAACAACCTCTTTAAAAAATGGGGCCGATCCTATACCTGTGAAATAGCCAACTTTTAAAATGGCTACTAAAGGAATAGTTCCTTTTAGGTTAAAAACATACCAGCTGTCACTATCCTTAAGAGAAAGATATGGGCAGCATGGTGACACAGTGGTTAGCACTGCTGTCTCACGGCACCGAGGTCCCAGGTTCAATCCCGGCTCTGGGTCACTGTCCGTGTGGAGTTTGCACATTCTCCCCGTGTTTGCGTGGGTTTTGCCCCCACAACCCAAAGATGTGCAGAGTAGGTGGATTGGCCACACTAGATTGCCTCTTAATTGGAAAAAATGAATTGGGTACTCTTAAAAAAAAAAAAATTTTTTTTAAATATATGTATAGCTGTATCTGAGAGAGACTGCTTAGAAAAAAGTATAAGAAGAGACAGATTCAACAGAATCATCACTCACTCTTCTCTCCTGCAAGAGAGTGCAGTCAGTGTTCTGTTCCCTGCATGTTTCGTCAAACATGGCTCGTAAGACTTTTGTGAGAATGTTTTTGTTACTCTGTTAAAGTTTTTGTAGTCAGAGATACTTTTGGATATCCATGTCTAAGTATATTTTTCTCTTCATAATGACAAACTGTTCACAGA
The DNA here is from genome assembly GCF_047496885.1 of Scyliorhinus torazame. Lineage (NCBI taxonomy): Eukaryota > Metazoa > Chordata > Chondrichthyes > Carcharhiniformes > Scyliorhinidae > Scyliorhinus > Scyliorhinus torazame. Next base: position 227,451,978 of record NC_092711.1, read on the forward strand.
TTTACATTAATGGCAAACTGTTGGCAAACTTATATTTTGTAGACTCTGTGGTCAGGATTCTCCGATACCGCGCCGGGTCAGAGAATCGGCGGGGGGGGGGGGGGGGGCGAGAATCCCGCCACGCCGCTCCGAAGCTGGGACTCCGATACTCTGACCCGGATCAAAACCACGGACTGCACGGCGCGGGTCGGAGAACCGCCAGAAGTGGCGCAACGTGCTGGTCCCCGGGTCTGCAGCGAATCTCCCGCCCGGATGGGCCGAAGTCCCACCGACGTGACCACGGGTCACGCCAGCGTGAATCAAACATCCTTTTGAACGGTGTCAGCCAGTCGTGTTGGCTGACGCCGGCGAAGTAGAAGGTAGGGGTCGGCGTGGGGAGGATGCCAGAGATGTCAAGACGGCACGGCTGTAACTGTGGGGGGTGCCGTTGTTGGGAGCGGAGGCCACCCAGGGCCGGGGGGGGGGGGGGTGGTGTCGGGGGAGGTTGGGGGTGGGGGCGGGGTGGAGGAGTGTCGGGGAGGGGTGGGGAGTAGGGAGTGTCGGGGAGGGGCTAGGGACAAGGTGGATGGGTATCGGGGAGGGGTCAGGGGTGGGGAGTGCCGGGGAGGGGTCGGGGATGGAGGGTTGTCAGGGAGGGGTCGGGGGTGGAGGGTGGGGAGTGTTGGGTGTTGGGGGCAGGAGGGATATGCGTGGCTAAGTGCCAGCTGGCAACAGTGCCAAACATGGAGCACATGGCACCTGGTTGCGGAGGGGAGTATGTGCAATGATGAAATGTCGTCTACCCCCACCCCCTGCAGACCATTATGTTTGGCCATCACCCAGCGATGTTGGCCGCCGTGGCGGAGGCTGCTGCCCTGCATGACGCCCTGTGGGAGCTGGAGCAGGGGCGTTCCAGGGAGGTGGCGGAGGCCGTCACAGAAGAGAGTGCCGCAAATGGGCAGGGGGCAGCCGCCCAGGTTGGAGGGCCGTCCACCCGACAGGACAAGGAGGAGAAGGAGGAGGAGGAGGAGGTGGTGCCACGCCGATGAGGCCTTGTGTACACCGGCACCGCATATCCTTCCAGGACATGCAGGAGGCGGCTCCGGATGAGCAGGAAACCGTCGCCCATATCTGCCTTCTGATGGCACCTCTTGGGACTGAGGGTGGACATCCTCTCCCGGTGGCCGTCAAGGTGACGGTCACCCTGAACATCTAGCCACAAGGTCGTTCCAGTTGCCGAGTGGGGACCTGTCCGGCATTTCCCAGGCGTTGGTGCACAGGTGCACCCGTGCAGTGACCGACGTCCTGTACGACATCGCAGAGTGCTACATTCAGTTCCCCATGGACAACGCCCATCAGGATGCCCAGGCAGCGTTGCCAGGATTCCCGTGGTCCAAGGTGCGACCGATGGGGTGCACATCGCCGTGCGACCACCATCAGACAACAGGGCCATGTTCATGAATAGAAAGGGGACCTACTCCATGAACGTGCAGGTGGTCTGTGACCACCAGATGAGCATCCTGCACGTCTGCGCCCGGTACCCGTGCAGTGTACATGACTCATTCGTATTGGTGCAATCGTTCATCCCTGCCATGTTCGAGGGACATCCCCCCCAGCTGATGGGCTGGTTGCTGGGCGATAGGGGTTACCTGTTGCGGGCGTGGCTGATGACGCCTATACGGAGGCCACAGACCGAAGCGGAGCACCGCTACATCGATGCCCATGCAGTGACCAGGGGTGTGGAGGATGTGAAGGGGGGGGGCAATGTACAGGACATATGTGCTGGACAGAGACAGGAGACTGCCCACCAATACCTGCTGGGCCAGCGAGCACAGGACGATTTGATAGCCGCACGGTTCACAGACTAGGGGGGGGTGAGTCGCTGAGCATGGGTGCGGTGGCACAGTACGGCACCACCTCACCACCCTCACCCCGCCCACTACCGACCACCCTTACCCCGCCCACCACGAACTACCCACATGCACACCACCCCTCCATTACACATCCACCTGCGGCACAACGGGCAAGGCTCACACAGTCGCCAGTTAAAGTGGGTCTATTGCATGGCATGGAGGATGATGACAGCCCGCTCTGCAATGAGCTCTGAGCTAAAAACATCATTAGCCCTGCGCCTCGGGCGACCGGAATCACGTGTGCCAGCCTGTACTGCCCGTTGCCCATAGGATGCACGGTAAGCCCCAGGCCATGCATACTGCAACCCATGTCTTACACCGTCGCCCCCATTGCCTCCACCGCGGACACCACCCATGCGGTTTTGGCCTGCGTGGCAAGCATGACTGCCACCACTCCCTGATCCTGCACGCGGTTGGACTCCTCCACCTGCGTCTGCAGGTGCTGGAAGCCGGCCCCTTCACTTGTCCCTGGGTCCCCGACTGCAGTGGGTGTGGGAACTCCAGGAACCCGGGACCCGTCTGGGCGGCAGCTGGTTGCTGGGGCCAGTCTGCTCTCCGACCGTCCGGCCCCTCGGCTGCTCCTATCTCCACCCACTGTACCGGGACGGCTGTGTGGTGCGCGCCAGTGAGTGTCCCAGAAGCCTCATCCCTCAGGTGAGAGACTCTGCGATGGTGGAGGATGGAGGAGATAGCAGTGGCATTATGTGGAGGTCCTCATCGGAGTCCCCTGAGGTGGTGTGTCCTGCCCGGCCGTCCCCTGTGTGTGGGTGTCCTGTCCGTCCGTCCCCTGTGTGTGGATGTCCTGCCCGTCCATCCCCTGTGTGTAGGTGTCCTGTCCGTCCGTCCCCTATGTGTGGGTGTCCTGTCCGTCCGTCACCTGAGGTGGTGTGTCCTGTCCGTCCGTCCCCTGTGAGCTGATGTCCTGACTGTCCATCCCCTGTGTGTGGGTGTCCTGTCCGTCCATCCCCTGTGTGCTGGTGTCCTGACTGTCCATCCCCTGTGTGTGGGTGTCCTGTCCGTCCATCCCCTGTGTGCTGGTGTCCTGACTGTCCATCCCCTGTGTGTGGGTGTCCTGGGTGGTATATCCTGTGTGTCCGTGTCATTGGTGTAGATGTCCTGTGTCCCGCCCGTCTCTCCACTGTGTCTCCGCCCCTGTGTTGTGGCGTTGTGACTGGACTGGAACTGGGGGGCTATTTCTGTGGCTGCCCTCCCCGTGCTGGTTGAGTCCGTAGGGCGTTGGTGCCCTGCCACTGGATGGGAGCGGGCTACACCTGATCCCTGCATTGTGACCGCCCTGGCACTGGATGAGGGCGGGCTGCATCCACTGGGACGGGTCGATCACTGTGTGGTCCTGCAAGATACAATACAGCATGCAGAGTTAGACACGCAGATGGGGCTGAGGGGGTGGTTGGGTGGGGGGGGGATGGGAGGCGGTTGGGAAGGGGGGGAGGAGATGAGAACCAGGCAGGGGGGTCTCACTTGGGATGGTGCACCCCTGATCTCGGCAACGACAACCTCCCGGTCCTCGGGTCTGCCTGCGTGGTCCAGTGCCCTCTGTTCATGCACGGTGAGGGGGCGCAATTCAGGTGGACCCCTCCGGTCCTGGCACACTCCCGGTTGTTATGGGCGCGCTTGGCCTGGGGGAGGGGCACAAAAAAAATAGCAGTGTTCGGCGGACATGTACTTGCAGCCCAGCGGTTGGGTGTATGTTGGCATAGGTTCACAGGCCATCCTGCCATTGCAGCTGGCATAGGTGGGTGCAGCCATGTGGGTCACAGCTGGGGTTGTACCACCCCCCATGCGGAGGGGGGTTGGTGCCATGGGCACAGTGGGGGTTTACTCACCCTGGCTGCCCTGACTAGTTCGTTGAGCTTCTTGTGGTACTGGCTACCTGTCCTGGGTATTATGCCTACAGGCTGACAGCTTCTCCCACCTGCCTCCACAGGCGCCGGGAGGTGCTGGCTGCGACCCTGTGGCAGTGTCCGTGGTACAGGGCCTCCCTCCTTTGCTCCACGCCGTCCAGGTGCATCTACATGTCATGGCCCTGGAACCTCGGCGCTGCGCGGCGGGCGGCCATCTTCCCACATTGGCGTGTGTGTGTGCGGGTGGCGTCTATTTCACAACGACGCGGTGCGGCGTCAATTGCGCAGCGGACCCCTGTGACGCTGTTCCGGGCCGCACCGTCGCGCTTCCCGTGACGCCTGTTCTGGCCCCTTCCGTGACGCAGAATATGTGCACTTTTGATCGGTTTTGACGCCGGCGTCAACACTTGGCCACGATATCGGAGAATCCCGGCCTATAACTCTGGGTTTTTTTGTATTTTAAAATGTTTGTAATAAAATCCCACTAAAATTATAACTGTGTATTAACTTGAGTGCGTTTAAAAACCCTAGACGCTCGTTAGAATGTCCTAAACAACAAGGATCCACACTGAAAAAGTAACATTTTAGTATGGGCGACTTACCTGGACAATTCCCACTAGAACATTACTGAAAGCTGTTTAACTGTTTGAGAGCTGGAAGAGTAATCTCTCTCGGGTGAAAGCTGTTCTGTTCAGGAAAATCACTTTCCCTCTTTCTGTAGCTTAGTCAGTAGCTGACTAGTAAGATTAATCACCCAGGTCAGAAATCCTAATCATTCTCATCATGTGACAATCATCAGAGGAATAAAAAGCAGCCAACTAACCTTTCCAAGGGCCTGCCTTGATATACCATCAATTCGACGTCCGTCCCCAGTCACACAATCAGTGCCTTAGCTCAGACATTTTTTCAATGTGTACGACTTCAATCATAGGCCTGTGGTCATTTAGTAAAAGCTTAACAACCACAGATGGACCGAGAGATTCAATGAGTGTACCTAACCACATAATATGGTTGCCAGAAAGTTCCCTCATTCTGAGCTGGAATTGTGTCACCAACATATTGGTATAGACAAAACCAGAGGTATCTACAGACACTGATACTGGCATAATGCCCTTTTCAATAAGGCCACAGGGAGTCCACACAGAGTAAAATATTAAACAAAGTTTTATTTACACAAACGATATGTACACGAGTTGATAGATCCCTACCGGGTTTCGGTTCTGGTTGGTGACTTACTTGCCGACCTTTTATACAATTGGTTAATAGAGAGTACTCGCCCCTAGCCGGGGAGCTCGTATTCCGTAAGGACCACGGGGAAGATAAACATTCCCACCCCGTAGGTCCCGTGTGGGATAAGCAAGTAAAAAACCTAGCCCATTTGAAGTCCCTTCTGCAAAATGAGGTTGTCCTGAATGCAGCCTGTGCTGGACTGGTTGCTTTCAATATAATCAAGTCTAAAGCAGTCTTAAAGATACTACTGCAGACCACTACTAAATACAGTATGAGTTGAAAACAAGTTTTCTAAGTGTAGAGTCGAGAGGTGGGGGAATCCTCCTTCTGGATTGACGTTCAAACCACAGGCCATGTCTTCACTTTTTCTCCATCACCCCCCTACCAGTCCTCTAATCACTCTTCCTCCGATCACCGTCCTCTCTCAGTCCCTTTCCTAGTTCCTCCTGAATACCATCTTTTATCCTTTAGATATCCTTTAAATATTTTCACCAGGACTGCTGTTGATGGTCTGAGAATTGAAGCCACTTCACCAGCAAGCTCCTTGCAGGACCACCAGCAAACATTCACATTTAATTGAGGGAGGAGGGCGAATATCAGGTCCGCCTCAAGCCTACCCATTCATGTTCACGGGCCCTTCCCTATGCCCATTTCACACAAATCACCATACCAGTGCTTCTTAAACTAGAAACATTAATTCAATATTATTTTTAAAAAGGCCCAGATTTTGAATGATTTTATTATGCCACCGAAGTTGGAACTCCCGACTGCTATGCCATTACAATGCGGAGTGAGTTGTAAATTGAAAAGTCCATTCATTTGCATCGTCAGAGAAGTTCAGGCTGTGAAAATTCAATCTGCAATATCTCAGATATTCTAAGAAGGTGGGAAACTCAATAAGAACCGGTACACAGCTCACATTGCGTAACGTATGTTCAGCAGCGGGATGGCGGGCAGGCTGAACATGAGCTTCACTTCCTTTATTCAATTCATGCAGAACCCCAAAAGGAACATTAATTTATGACAATGTGAACCAGCAGAAACTAGATCTATGAAATAAAGTATTTTTAGGGTTTTACAGTGCCAAGCAGAACCAGCAATTTGCACAGAACAAATTCAGAATAGTGCAATTAAAAATGCTAAAGGAAAACTTTTAATCAGCAAGCGAAATTGTTATCTTCCTTTAACGAGTTAATTTGAAATCCCAAGTCTTAATAATTGTCACAAGTGGGCATCAATGAAGTTACTGTGAAAAGCCCCTAGTCGCCACATTCCGGCGTCTGTTCGAGGAGGCCGGTAAGGGAATTGAACCTGCGTCTTCCATAGTGCCCAGCTTGTATGGGCAGGCATGAACCATGGATAGATCCTCGGGCTAAGTCCAAAGATGCAGAGACTCGGTGTGTTTTTGAATAATTTATATGTATCTATCTATATATATATATTAGTGAGATTAGCAGTAATGCAGTAGTGCAGTCTCACCTTTTGGCAAATAAAATGGGGGTTCATAAACATTCCGCCACTGATTCTGCGTCAGAAAAATACTGCAGAGGCTGGAAATCTGAATTGAAACAGACAGTGCTGTGTGGTAACGTGGCTCCTTTAAGGGAGTAGGCTCCACGCACCATGTTACCGGCTCAAGGCCACGCACACGGGAGCGGGTGAACCCCAGCCAATGGGGAGTTTGCACAGGTCCTGAGAGCAGAACCCCGGCAGGGTGGACCAGGGAGCTGAAGATTAAAGACCTGTGTGTAGTTTTCTGTACTTGTTATCTTCTAACTGCCTTTGCCCTTCATCTTTATTACTGGAAGCCTCCAGTGTATGTTTCGAGTCACCATTTTGGCAAGCAGGCCCGGAGGCACCCGACTCAAAGACCTTTGATCAGAAAGTAAAATTGGTCAAAGAAGATTACAACCCAAGGTCCTCGATTATTCTCCAATGTATAAGTTTAACTCTGTAGTGAAAGACCATGAAGAGTCTGCTTCAGCCTTCATAGCCAGACTTCGCCAGCTTGCTGAGCACCTTGAGTTTGCAACCAGGCTCAAAGAGATGTTGCAAACTGGCTGGTTTGTGCAATCCATAACATTAATATTCAGCAGAGGCTTCTGGTGGAGACCACAATTACGCTGTAAAAAGTAATCGAGATAGCTCAGATAACAGAGTGTGCAGAAAAAAGGCGCCACTGAGGTTGAAAGGGTTTTTAACCAAGTATGGGACAGTGCAGCCACAAGGTCTGTAAGCACATGCCTGAGTGATTGGAATGCACCTAATGATTGGAATGCACTTACCTCTCTTTGATGTGGTTAATGGGTGTAAACATTGAGGTTTCAGCACTTAGAGTCACTCATCCATGAAGGGAGATGAATGAATCAAGGCTGCAACTGTTTTGTGGAAGTTGTCACTCACAGCCAACTACTAGAAATTAATGAATGGCTTGCAGCTACAGGATCTGAGGGGTTTAAACACAGGTCACAGCTGTTCTCTTTCCAGGAATGGACACTGGAATGCTTCCAGTTACAACTGCAATTTCTGTCACTACCCTTGTCTGGACTGCTGTCCAGCGTCTGCGGGAGGGGGGTGTCTGTGAGTGGGCCCTCTAGTTAGGAGGTTTCTTGGGAGGACCTTCTAGTTTGTGGGTCTCCGTGGGGAGGCCTTCTAGTTAGTGGGTCGCTGTGGGGGGGATTCTTTAGTTAGGGGTCTCTGTGATGGCTTTCTTTAGTTAGGGGGCCCTGGGGGTTCTCAATGGGGTCCCTGGGCAGGTCTCCCTATTGAGGGGGGTCCCTGGATGGTCCCTCTATTTCGGTGATCACTGTGGGAGGGTCCCATTAGTTCAGGGGTCTCTGTGGGTTGTCTCCCATTTTAGGGGGACTCTGGTGGTGGGGGGGGGGGGGGTAGTCTCATAGGGTAGGGGAGAGTCTCCCCAGCCACCCCCAGAAAAAGACCCCTGACTGGAAGCTAGACAGCAGCCTAGACAGGGGCAGTGACAGAAATTACAGTTGTAACACTTAATTGGAAGCATTACATGTCAATTCCTGGAAAGATATCAGCTGTTACCTGTGTTTAAACCCCTGAGATCTTGTAGCTGCAAGTCATTTATCGTGCATTATTGAGGGGCGGGGTGGAGGGGGGGGGGGGGGGTGGATGGCCCTCGGGTGGACTTTGGGGGCAACTCCTATAAGAAGATACCACCTTGGCCCACCCTGGGGAACACCACGTCAGGTACACGTTTGGTGATTCCTGTAGTGATCTGCACCCACGTGATTTCTGGCCCGGGGAATCAGGAGGGCCCGAAGAATCTTGTGCCGGGCCCACTAAGTGGATGTAAATGTGGGGGGGGGGGGGGGGGGGGGGGGGGGGGGGGGGAGAAGGAGGAACATGTGGCCAGCTCTGAAGTGGAGCCACACCAGGGAGGGCTGGATGAGCCCGGGGAGGACCTGTGGGACAAACCAGAGGGTGGAGGACAGGCGGCGGTGGTGAAGCATGCCGGAGGACCAGGGAAGCCCTCATCTTTGCCCGCTTCGTGTAGGATGTAGCTTCACCTGTCATCTCGCCCCCTTTCACCTTCTCACCACCTTCCCCCGCAAACAAAAAGTGCCCCCCACCTGGTCGACCTCACACTACCCCTCCTTATCCCTCCCCCCGACCATTCCCCCACCCACCCATTACCCACCCCCTTCCCCATCCCCCCCTCCCAATCACCATGTTCCACCTTCCCAGGGACTGCGTTACATCATTTCAGGGTGCCTGTCTTGTTGCTGTCAGCGGGTCATTATACAAGGCAGGAGGATGATAACCTGCTGTGAGCGGAGCTCTGGTGCTCCTCAATCTATGCCATATTCTGACTCCTGTCTCTTTTCTGAGTGGACACGCCCACTCATCACTTGCACGTGGTGTGCCTTGTGGGGGGCCCAGTTATAGTAGCAACAAGTTCAGGGGGGCTGGGACCAGGAGAGGGCAGAGGTCAACTGGCGGAGGGGGTGTAGACCGGTCCATACTGCGGAATAACGTGATGAACACTTCATATGCCTCGGGTGTAATGTGTTTTAATATTGTACAATCATGACCCATCTGTCCCTTGCTTCCAATGGTGCAGCCGCATCCCCCCCTCTCCCCGCACCCCCCCCCCCCCCCCCCCCCCCCCACCCGCCCCCTCTCAATAATCCTCTATCTGCTTAGCCCTCCGTGCTCTACCGCTACTTCAAGGTGTTTCCCCGGGATGTACAGCAGAGGTGGGGGCAGCCTGCTACTTACGGGAATCTCATCCCGTACTCTATCGACTGCATCCCCTGGCCTTCGGTGACCCTGAAGAGTGTCCTTTGGAGGGTCTAGGGCTGGAGGACCCTGCCAGACCAGGTGGTGGAACATGCTTTGCCGCCGTGCCAACATGTTCCATATGCTGACACACCGCTGTAAGGGGGAGTGGACTCGGGAAAGCTGGTGACCGTCGTCATCTCCCTGTCGAGGCATCGGGTTGGCCTCCATCACTTCCTCCTCATGATCGGTGCCTTAGGGTCCTCTGGGTCATCTTGGAACGGAGGGGTAGCTGCATTGAGCTTCGGATGCCCCTGCATCACCTGGCTCTGTCAGCCCTGGCAGCTCCCCAATGTCTGCACCATGGTGTTGTTGCTCTCAGCAATGCCCCTCTGTGAGCGGGTCATGCTCTGCAATGCCTCAGCAATGCCCACCTGAAACTGGGTCACGTACCACAGCAACTCGGAGACATTATCGAGGCAATCAACCATGGCCAACTGACTAAGCAATGCCTTGGGCCCCATACTCATGGTGCTGCCATCATGCTCCAGGCTCGCCACTGCCCCCTGGCAGTATTACCTTGGTGCCATGCATTGCCGCCACAATCTCATGTGCCCATAGTCATTGGGTCTCCTCCAATCGACTATGGACCCGCTGGACTGTCCCCTTCCGAATCTCATCCCCTACTCTATCGACTGCATCTACTCCAGGATAGCCTGGTTCAGAGGCTTAGCATCTGACTGAGAACCAGCTAGGTCCTGGGATCAAGCAGATCTCCGACTGCTGTCCCCCCTGAAGATTCTTGCTTCCACTTGATGTGTGGTGCTCACCAGATTGTGCCCCCAAAGCCTGTCCACTACTTTCGCCCACCGAGGTGTGTGTCTTTGCACACTGGTGGAGGATGGGGATGATGGCCGTGACGCATCGATGGTTGCTTCCTCAGAGGATGTTCTCATTGGCAGCAGTGATGGGGGTGGGGTGGTGGTGCATCTCTGATGGCGATCCTGTGGGAGAATGACATATAGTCAGTGGGAGTGAAGGATCATCATGCTGGCATGAACCATTCATGGGTGAAAGATCCCCGTTCTCGTAAGGAGTGAGAACCCTGAGGTCTGGCAACTTGCCACTCGCCTGGGCCCTTTCCAGTCTATTGTGGGCCAGCTTCTCCTGCGGGGACACAGAGGGGCATCGTGAGCCACACGCCTCATTCATTACTGGGGCGGGCATGGCAGGGGACAGTGGGGTGCACCACTGCTTGTAGGGTGGATGCCATGATGTGCTAGGGCACGTCGCGGTATTATGCTGCTGGGGGTAGGGTGGTGCCAGATGCTTGGGGGGGGTGGGGCGGGGGGCTGCTTATTCCGGCTGGCAGAAAACACCCGGCATTTCGTGCTCGGGCTGACTGTCAGATTCAGACACGTTCTCCAGTCATCCGGCAGTAGATCCTTCCTAAGGCAACGTTAACAGATTGGGACAAGGAAAGGGGCAGTAAGTTAATTCCCACCTTATAAGGCATGCACTCAACTTGTTTTTGACCAGTGGTATTCATGGAATTCTCTTCAATGCTTCCTGTGCAGATGGATTTCCATAGGTGTCATCAGCAGAATGCACCATTGAAGGTGAACAGTGTAGGTGGAATGACCACATTATATTTTAGATCTTTTTGATTACCAAGCTGAAAGAGAAATTTCACAGGTTTTACTCGATATTTTCCAATCAGCTCCACACTGATCAATGCAGTTGAAATCAGGAACTTAACAGTTACCAATCCACTTTATGTTCCTCTATTGCTTGACATTGTACTTCAGTGTTTCAACACATTGCCAATGCACCACCTTATTGATTCTGTGTCATCCTGATTCTAATGATAGGTTTGACTACTGGCTGTTCAACTCATCCCTGTCCTAACCTATACAGTTGATTGAGCTTATCCCAGTGTAATATCCTACACATCTTATTAAGTTCATCTGTGTAGCATCCTATTTGGCTTTTTTAGTTCACTCCCTGAGTACACTAAATACTTTATTAGGCTCATCCCTGGAGTACTTCAACCATTCCATTGTATCATCAAGATGCATTTTGAATTTCCCAAATGTTTTGCTTCTTGCAACCCACCTGGCAAATTATTCCAAGCATATGTCATTCTTTGATTTTTTAAAAAATTAATTTACTTTGTACTGATTTTCATGCACACCCTGTGACACCGACTTGATCTGAAGTAGTACTTTGACACTTTAGAATTAAATAAAGATACAGTTGTGCACCTCTCCAATTCATCTTCAACCCTCTCGAATGGGTTTTATAAAATTAATGGCATTATTATTTCAGCAACTACTTAGTTGATATGTCTTATTGTATAACATATTTTTGTCTGAATTATGATTTATTACTGATAATAATCAATCGGGTCGGTGCAGTCTCGATGAATGGCTTCCTTCTGCACTGTATGATTTCTATGATTATAATAATGCATCATTTTCAGACAAAATTAATCACTTTTTTTTCAGAAGATCTGCCCTCAGTGTTGTATAATTAAATTTAAAGTACTTTATTGGAGTAGTGGATGGTCTTTCTGAGGTCCAGTCGATGAGCTTGCTCAGTGGATACTATTCTCAGCGCTGACTCAGAACGTTGCAGCTTCTCGCCCAAGCTTTGATGAGCTATTGAAACAAGACCGTGTCTTGTGAAAGTGGACATTAAGGGCAGGATTCTCCGCTTTGCGACACCGAAACGCAAATCGCGATCGGTTGGAGAATCGCCTGTAATGAAAAAAATCGAGGTTGCGCCCGGCACCGATTCTGGTGGCATGTCTGGTCCCTTGCTGCCGGTGAAATCGAAGTTTGGAGACGTATATACCGTTAGCACCTGTCCTTCGAGGAGCTGCCAGACCCCCTGTGGCGCTCAAGACTTCGGCTAACCAGTGAGATCGTGCACCACCTGTGCTAGTTGGTGGCGCTCCGAGCACTGTGGGGGTTTGGAGGACACCCGCTCCCAATGGCCATCAAGGTGACGGTCTACCTGAACTTTTATGCTTCTGGATCTTTCCAAAGCTCAATTGGGGACGTGTGTGGAATGTCACAAACATCCGCACACAGGTTCTTCTGCGCTGTGGCGGATGCCCTGTCTGCCCAGGCAGCGGACTACATACCCTTGAATCTGAACCAAGCACACCAGGTTGCCCAGACAGCAGGATTCGCCGCCATCTCTGGCATGCCCCAAGTCCAGGTGGTGCTCAGTGACATACATGTCCCCCTACAAGCACCGGCTTATCAGGGGGTGCCCTTCATCAAGAGGAAGGCGTTTCACTCCCTGAATGTGCAGTTGGTGTGTGACCACCAGCTGAACATCATGTGCATCTACCCAGGCAGCATGCACGATGTATACGTCGTGGCGCACATGTCCTGATGCACACAGAGGTTCCTGTCACCTTCGCCGAGGAGTTGGCTCTTGGGAGATAAGGATTACCCGCCAAGGTCATAGCTAATGATGCCTGTCTGGAGGCCCCAGACCAATGGGGGGACCTATTATAATGACCGATTATGCAACAGCCAGGAGCATCATTGAGTGGTGTATCTACTTACTGAAGATGCACTTCCGATTCCTGAACCCACTCTGGTGGGGCTCTCCAAAATAGCCCCAGGAGGGTCTCTAACATCATGCTGGCCTGCTGCGTCCTGCACAACATCACGTAGCAGAGTAGCAACATGCTGGACGAGGAGGAGAAAGAACGCCAGGCCTCATCTGATGAGGAGGATGAGGAGGGTGTCGAGGAAGAACTGGGCGTGGAGCCCGGGCTGGCAGGACAGGGCACCCAATGTGTGCCCCAGAGCCGCCGCACATTGGACAACCTCATCACCTCCTGATTTGTCAACTAGGCCTGACCACCAGCAGCTCTGCCAGCCTGTCCCACATCTCTATTCCCCCCCCATCCCACCCACCCTTCCAAATGGAACCCCTTGCCCATAGCCGCTCACACCTTCAATGACCCTCCTCCCTTATCTCCACCTTCCCTGTCCCACAACCCTTCTCTCCTCCTTCCCTGACCCTCCTCCTTCCCTGACCCTCCTCCCTTAACTCCACCTTCCCTATCCCTGCTCCTTTCACTCCACCTTCCCTGGCTCGCCTCCCTTCGCTCAATTATCCCTGTCCCTTTTCCCTTCACTCCACCTTCTCTGTCCCACAACCCTTCTCATAGATCATAGAATTTACAGTGCAGAAGGAGGCCATTCAGCCAGTCGAGTCTGCACCGGCCCTTGGAAAGAGAACCCTACCCAAGGTCAACACCCTATCCCCATAACCCAGTAACCCCACCCAACGCTAAGGGCAATTTTGGACACTTAAGGGCAATTTATCATGGCCAATCCATCTAACCTGCACATCTTTGGACTGTGGGAGGAAACCGGAGCACCCAGAGGAAACTCACGCACACACAGGGAGGATGTGCAGACTCCACACAGACAGTGACCCAAGCCAGAATCGAACCTGGGACCCTGGAACTGTGAAGCAATTGTGCTATCCACAATGCTACCGTGCTGCCCGTTCTCTCCTCCTTCCCTGTCCCTCCTCCCTTAACTCCACCTTTCCTGACCCTCCACCCTTCATTCCACCTTCTCTGACCCTCCTCTCTTCTCCCCACCTTCCCTGTCCCACAGTCCTTCACCCCAGAACCCCCTTCCCCCTCTGAAGGTCCGACCAGCATCATCACAGGTTCTTGGCCCTGGGTTGGCAGTATCAGCAGGTCTTGCCCATGACGGAGGATGATGATGACTCGCTGTGAGTTGAACTCTGGTTCATCATCATTTGACAAAGTCTGCCTCCTACCTTTAGGATCAGCTTCCACTGTCACCCGGGTTGTGTGTGCTGGCCAATCGATCTGAAGGGCCCATATATCCTTTGGAGAGGTGGGGGGGGGGGTTCGGGGTATTTGAGTGGTTAGTGCTCACTCACTGGCTAAGCTGCCATATAAGGCAGGCTCACAGTTCTGGCCCCGTACTCTGCCACGTCTTGCAGAGGGTGACACCAGGTAGGACGTTCAAGTGTCAGAAGGTCCCTGCCCAGGCCCATCCTCCAGCCCCCACCCCCCCCCCCCCCCCACCACACAAACCAAGATCTTCAACAACACCCCTCACCACACCCCCACCAGGCACACCCTTTACAGCCAACCCCATCCCTAACACCCTTCAGACAGAGAATAGAGATAAATTGAAATGTAGGTGCAAAAGTGTTTTCTGGTGAATATATACATTTATGTGCCCTGACCCCCGTTACACCCGTGCCAACTTAAATGTTGTCTAACTTTCTAATATTACGTGCTCTAACGCTCCTTCAAGGTGTTATCACAGAGAGTACGTCAGACATGAAGGTGGTCTGCTGCGTGAATGCCCTCTGACCTGAGATCCCTTTGGCGGCCGTCCTGGACCTGGGTGTGCCCGGCTGACCTTCGGGTGTCACAGGAGACGGCCTGCCACCCTGTTCTGCCCATTTCACATCAGTTATGCCAGTGTCAGGTAGGGGGATTCAGAAGACCTGAGGGGTTCCAGCACCTCCCTTGTGGGAGGCACCAGCATGGGCACCTTCATTTCCTCCCCCCTCAGGGTACTGGATGGCCCCCGGGCTACTCCACGGGACGGAGTGACCTCCGGGGCTCCCACCCTCAGCTGGCGCTGCGAGTCCTGGAGGCCCACTCTCGTCTGAGCCATGGTCGATATGCCCTCAACCATGGAGCATTGGGGCTGGAACAAATCCCTCAGCGAGTGAAATTTGTTCCCACTGCCTTGGTCATGTCCCTCTTGCAATGTGCAATGTCCTTCTGAGAACGTGCCATGTCCCTCTTCACGTCTGACATGTCCCTCTGTAAGTCAGTCAGCGCCCGGCCAATGCTTTTGATGCCCTATGCCAAGGCCCTGAGTGACTGGGCCAAGCTCTGGAGCGCTGCAGCAAAGTCCAGGTGGGCCTGGTACATGTCTGCCTGTGACTTAGCTCTCCTGTTGTGCGCCTCAGACGTCAACTGCACAACGTCCCCCAAGCCTGTATTGATCCATGGCTATGACCTCCTGCCCCAAGGCTCCCACTGCGAAGCCACCCATCCAGTATTGGTCTGGTGCCACACATTATTGGCAAAATCCCCAGCACCTGAACATGCTCAGACTCCTCCAGCTGTACCTGCAGCCGCTGCAAAGTAGTTTATAACTCTCCTATAAATCTTGTCTCTGTGTCTGTATCGTTACCAGATGGCATCATACCTTCCAGAAGGTACCTGTCCAGACTGCAGCTGTTTCCTGGGATCAGGCAGCCCTCCAACCGCCAGCTTCCTCGGAAGTTCCTACCTCCACTTGATGCATTGCAGAATGCGTGAAGTGCGCAGCAGAAGGTGACCTAGGAGCCTCTTCATTAAAATGCACCGCTGAGGTGATAGTCTCTGCGATGGTGAAGGGTGCAGGTGACAGCAGTTTCGTGAAGTTGGTGTCTGCCGCGGGTGGTTCTCTGGGGTGTGCTGGGGATGTGGCTGGGTTGGGGGCAGCAACCGCGGACAGCCCAGCATCAACTGATTGTGATTGTGAAAGACAAACGTCAACAGACATGGTGAGATCTTGGGAAGGAGTGGTCTGTGAGAGAGGAATGACTCACTTGCGATCAGAACATAATTTGGCAATGGGATCTCACTGGGTTGCCACATGCCAACCTCTGCTTCTGAGACTGCCCTTTCTTCAGCCGTACCCGCTAACTCCATCGCACTCTGCTCCACGGTGGTTTGCACTTGAATGTCCGGGATCGCCCCTCCAGTCTTCCGGTGCTCTCTCTGATTATGAGCCGCCTTGTTTGAGGGGACACATATAGGACATGGTGAGACGCATGGAGGCGAGTTCTATGGGGGTCTGTAGCTGGTGGCATATGTGTGTAAGGCACCTGACCAAAGAGTATTTGGGTTTTGTGGAGGGTGGGATGTAAGGGAGATGCATGCAGGTGGGTTTTGTTTGACCTCCAGGGGTTTGGGCGTTGATGTTGTGGGTGACAGATAGGAGCGATAGCAGGGGTACAGAGGTGGTGACTCATCCGAGTTGCCCTTACGAGGTGATGATTCATTGCTTCCTGCTCTGGGTCACAGTCCTCCTCATGCGGCTGGCAGCACTGACCGTATCTGCGACGTTCTCCCAAGCCCTGCTAACAGTGCCGTGCTTCAGTCCACTGCCCACCCTGGGGAAGAGGGTGTCCCTCTTCTCCCCTACCGCTTCCAGCATTCTCTCCATCTCAGTCTCCGTGAATTTTGGGGCAGGTCTTCTTTATGCCATCTTCTTGGCTGGAATAAGAGTGTGTGGGGTGTGGAGTGCTGATACGCAGTTTGTCAGGCTCTCCAGTGCCAATTCGGGCCCCATTGAATCAGACACTGGCGGGAATGGGAATTTCTCTAAATTCACATGGGCAGAGTACTAGCAATTTGCATTTTCTGACTCGCTTCCTAAATAGTGCCCCCAACGTGAATGCGAACTGCAAACAACTCAGTCCTAGCGGCAACACTTACAGTGCGATGCACCCAAAATAATGGGGCTGGATTCCCTGTTCTTGGCACTATAACCCCACGTCATCGTAAAAACTGTGGACTTTCATGGCAGAAAAACTGGCGTGAAAGGGCCACATATTCCTAGCCCTGATGGGAGCTAGCAGGGACCCGGTGTAAAACTAGCAGCTTTTGCTGCAGATACGCCCCCCCCCCCCCCCCCCCCCCCGTACACCTCTGATCGTCCCCACCCCTGACCTAGCTTGCCCGAACATTGCCTGACTGCGTAAGGACCCCCCCTGCCCTCCGATCAGCCCGCCCCCGACCAGGACAGCCGCGGACTGAGTCCTCAGCCGCCACACTAGTATCCTGACTGACAGGGCCACATGAGATCCACGCCGTCGGGACTTCGGCTGGTCGGGGGTGGAGAATGGCGGGGCGGGCCTCCAGCAATGGCCGCAGGGAGGTGCTCAGAGGGTACGCCACATTTGGGGGCTCGGAGGAGCGGGAAACCGGCGCCGGTCCCAATTTTGTGCGCCAAAATGGATTCTCCGCCCTGGCGCCAGCCGTGATTTCGGCGGTGGGGTGCTGAGAATCCAGCCCATGAAGTGTAATTTTGGGTGAGTTTGACGGGGTGTTTCCCGCCGACCTTTTGGATGAGATCCAGACCTGGATTCACCCACATTTAGTCATTTTTGGGGGCCTTGGGGAGTTTCTCTATGGTCTAGCCTACCCTCGAAATGATTCCAGCACTGGGAGCTGAACGTACCGTTCCAGACCTGCTCCTCAGAAATGGGGGCGCCATTTTGAAAAGATGCTCTGACATCTAAGTGAGTTGAAGGTCCCTCACACCCCCCACCCGTAGGCAATGCTACCTCCTGCAGACATGGATATTACCCACCCTCCCCCTGCCCCTCACCCCCCAAGAGAGGACACCCCGCTATGGGGTCGCTGAGGGCCTCCCTCTTTCAGGCCCCCCCACCTCGCATTTCAGGACTCCCCTTTCAGGAACCCCCTTCACTCCCCCCTCCCCCACCCTTCGTACCCCCCTCAACCCCGTTTCATCGGCATGACCCCCCCAGGACCTAGTGGCAATCTAGGTTGGCACTGCCAAGGTGCCTGGGTGATGGGAGAATGCCAAGGTACTGCTCTGCCCTGTCCCCAGCCACCCCTTGGTGGGGCTCCAATGACCTCCGAGACCCCCGGAGTGGCCATTATGCCTGGTCTCTGCTTGTGGAGATCAGCACTAATCTGCATCCAGGTGAGGCCTCAATTAGGCCGCACATATTCAATTGACCCTAATAGCTCATTTAAATATGATTATCTGAATCACAGCCAGAGAGGGTGTCAAATGCAAAGCCCGATTTGGACTTTTGTGATACACTCGGCACACGCAGATCGGTGCTAGGCAGAATGCAATTGTAGAATCCCACTCTTAGCCTCCCAAATAGAGAGCCCTGCCCTAAATATCCAGCGGCACTCTTTGAAATGCAAGCAGCAAAGTGCCTTGGTCCAACATATTTCTAGGAACAGTATTGAGACAGAGAGACATGCTACTATAACCAAGCAGTACATCTTGGTTTTAATCTTCCCCAGGAGTAGTCCGATTCATATAGCCTCCTTTGTTCCTCTGTCCCTTTATCCCATTCTTCTTCACCCACCTATCTAACTTACTCTGAAATTTTAAGGTCTCTACTTCAATCACTAACTCTGACAATGCATTCCAAAACTTCTCAAGCCTCTGAGTAAACAGGTTTGTCCTCTCCTGTTCCACATCTCTACATTTAAAGTTATATCCCTGTCCCATTGTTCCCAACCGATCAACTGCTGGAAGAAATTTATTTTTTACCGTGCTTCTCATCCCTTTATAATAAAAAAAATTCCAGCAAATGATATTGTAATGTCCACATCTCCCAGTTAAGGGGATCACTGTGGGAAGTCCCTCTAGTTAGGAGGTCCCTGTGGGGAGGGCGGGGGGGGGGGGGGGGGGGTGTCCCCCTAGTTAGGGAGTCCTGAGGTGGGGGGGGTGATGTCACTGGGAGGAGGCGGGCACCCAGAAAATCCATGGGTGGGGGTTGCTTTGAAAAGTGGTGGTGTGGGGGGGGGGCTTTGCTTTGCATTGCTGGGGGGTGTTGTGGCCGACCGCAGAACTTCGCTATCGGGCCACCTGCTCAAAATGGTTGTCCTCCAGAACAACGTAAATCGGTAGCAATTCTCCTCCAGCGGGAGAGCATGGGGAATCTTGCCCACTGTCTTGGAAACAAATCTTTCCTCATATTTTGTCATTGCCGGAGGGCACCGGGTACTTGTTTCTGTCAATTCCCACCAGTCCATTCCAGATTTTATAGAACATGGTCAATCTAGTTTTCTCTCTCCTTTACTGCAGTGATTCCCATTTCAAATCTTTGATCAAGGATGTGACACTGGTTTGCAAACTTCAGGATTGGACGAACAAACGTTTGGCAAGCTATAACTCTCACCAAAGATTCCTGCTCAGAAATCCAAGAACCGTCATTGTTTCGGACATTATGGGCGAAATTCTCCTACCCGCCCCGCCACATTTCTGCGCCGACCGGCCGGCGGGAGTCTCCGTAACACCGGCCGGTCAATGGGGTTTCCCATTGTGGGGCAGCCCCACGCCGTCGGGAAACCCCCCGGTGCCGGCAGAACGGAGGCTCCCGCCGGCGGAGAATGGCGCCCTATCTGCTGAATTTGGGCCGGGATTCTCCGATCCGAATTAGCCCTGCTACCGAATTTAGGGCTCAGCCAAAACTTAATTCACTGCAGCGGGAATGGAGAATCCGGCTGGCATGAATGAACGGAGAACTCCATCGGCGTGAATAGGTGGAAAATTCCTCCCCACTGTACACTGTTTTGTAAGATTAACCTCAAGGTATGGTTATGTTTCAACATGCTGGAGAATTTGATAACCGAAATTGAAGCTACCTGTTGCTGGACCGTTTTAATGGGTAATGCACATTACATAGCAATTTGATGTTGAATACCATCTCCTGCCATATTTATCATTCCGGAAGATCATCTTGCAGTGAATTGGTATGATCACCAGAAACGGGATCACGATTGAGCGGAGAACCGGGCGTCCGGCCTAAATCGAGGCTTGTTCTGGGCACCGAACCGACCGCTACGTTCCGGACCTTGCTGGCAGTGGGATCGGAGCTCACGCCCGCGTGCC
Source organism: Scyliorhinus torazame (assembly GCF_047496885.1). Classification (NCBI taxonomy): domain Eukaryota; kingdom Metazoa; phylum Chordata; class Chondrichthyes; order Carcharhiniformes; family Scyliorhinidae; genus Scyliorhinus; species Scyliorhinus torazame. The sequence continues at coordinate 227,471,898 of NC_092711.1, forward strand.
AATGGGAAGATAGTAATGGACACAAATGAGTCTTCATGACCCATTTACATCCACTTAGTGGCACGGCACCAGATTCTCTGGTCCCTCACGATTCTCCGGTCCTCTGAGCTGGGAATCATTTGGCACTACAGGCGTCATCAAACATGGGGCGTCATTCTCCGCCGGCGGGAGTCTCCGTTTTGCCGGCGCCCGGGGGTTTCCCGACGGCGTGGGGCTGCCCCACAATGGGAAACCCCATTGACCGGCCGGTGTTACGGAAACTCCCGCCGGCCGGTCGGGGCAGAAATGTGGCGGGGCGGGTAGGAGAATTTCGCCCATGTTTCTGATGTGGTGGTCCCTGCAGTGGGCCACTCCCCCCCCCCCCAACAATGTGCTACCACATCAAAGAGAGATTAGTGATTGGAATGCACTTACCACACTTTGATGTGGTTGATGTTTGTTAACATTGGAGTTGCTGCACTTAGTGTTACTCACCCATGAAGGGAGATAAATGAATCAAGACTGCAGCTGTTCTGTGGTCGCTGTCAGTCATAGCTCACTGCTAGAAATGAATGCATGGCTTGTAGCTACAGGGACTGATGGGTTTAAACACAGGTCACAACTGTTCTCTTTTCTTAAATGGAGACGTGATTTTCCAGGTAAGAGTTACAACTGTAGATTTTATCATTGTCCCTGTGTGGACTGCTTTCTAGCTTAGCCAGGAGTCTTTTTTTCTGGAGGGTCTGTGGGGATTCCTCCATTTCGAGGATCCCTGTGGGATATCCCTCTATTTAGGGGTCTCTGGGGGGAGGGATCCCTCTAGTTAGGGGGTCTCTGTTGGGGTCCCTCTAGTTCAGCGGTTCCTGGGGGGGTCCGTCTAGGTAGGGGGTCCATGTTATGGGTTCTTCGTGTTAGGAGTCCCTGTGGGGGATCCAGTTAGTTAGGGGATCCCTGTGGGAGGGGGGGTCTCCTGATTAAGGGGGCCCTTGTGGAGGTCTCCCTATTAAAGGTGACTCTTTGGTGGGGGCTGTGAGGGGGGGGGTGGGGATTACCCTTTGATGTACTTTGGGGGCAACTCCCTTAATGAGTTACCCCCTTGGCCCACTGTGACGGCCACATCAGTCTCACGTTTGGTGAGACCTGTTGTGGTACCCGCCCACGTGATTCCCGGCCCAGAGGATCGGAGAATCACAGAAGGCCAGGAGAATAGGTACCAAGCATGCTAAGTGGATGCAAATGAGTCATTAAGACCCGCTGTCATTCATTTACATCCTCCCGCTGACACGCAGGTGCGAATCCCAATCCTGTCACCAATGGGGGTGGGGCGGGGAGCAGCACTGTCGGATTGGCGCCCACGGGCACCCAGCACCATTCCCGGATTTTTGATTCTCCACTGCATTGGGGGCTCCTCTACCAGCAGTGGGCGGCAGAGAATCTAGCCCAGTGTATCAACAATCTTTCTCCCCAAGGACAATCCCACAATATAAAACATCGACAAAGGAAACAGGCACAGCCACATCACCTAAAATGTTCACGACCCATCATTAGATTATTTTCATTTGTCAGTTTTTATTTTCAGGATTACCATATCAGCAAGTCATGCTGGTTTAGCAAGCATAACTCGTATAAATGTTGGCAGAATGCAGATATTAGTATGTGATGCTGACACAACGAAAGCAGAAGCAAATCTGCAAACTATTGTTTTACTAGCTTTTCTTAATTTATATTTTGGTATTATCCATTTCTACCTTCTTTACTTACCTCCTGGTTTATGGTTCAAATCCCATTTTATTTGTTTTACTTGTTTATTAGCCACTTTCCTGTTCAAATGAAGCCCATTTTTGCTGATTAGATTGCATCTTCCCCAGAACTGGTAGCCATGCCCCGCAAAACAAAACCATGGGCGAAATTCTCCCGAAACGGCGCGACGTCCGCCGACTGGCACCCAAAACGGCGCCAATCAGACGGGCATCTTTGGGGGCCGAGCCCCAACATTGAGGGGCTAGGCCGACGCCGGAGGAATTTCCGCCCCGCCAGCTGGCGGAAAAGGCCTTTGTTGCCCCGCCAGCTGGCGCGGAAATGACATCCCCGGGCGGCGCATGCGCGGGAGCGTCAGCGGCCGCTGACAGTTTCCCACGCATGCGCAGTGGAGGGAGTCCCTTCCGGCTCCACCATGGTGGAGACCGTGGCAGAGGCGGAAGGGAAAGAGTGCCCCCACGGCACAGGCCCACCTGCGAATCGGTGGGCCCCGATTGCGGGCCAGGCCACCGTGGGGGCACCCCCCCGGGGCCAGATCATCCCACGCCCCCCCCCCCGCCCCCCCCCCAGGACCCCAGAGCCCGCCCACGCGGCCTTGTCCCGCCGTTCAAAAGGTGGTTTAATCCACAATGGCGGGACAGGCAATTTATCGGCGGGACTTCGGCCCATCCGGGCCGGAGAATCGAGCGGGGGGGCCCGCCAACCGGCGCGGCCCGATTCCCGCCCCCGCCGAATATCCGGTACCGGAGACTTCGGCAACCAGCGGGGGCGGGATTCACGGCAGCCCCCGGCGATTCTCCAAGCCGGCAGGGGGTCGGAGAATGACGCCCCTTGTTCTAACGTTACCCTTTAACCATGTGATGAACTCTCTCATCTCTATTCTCCCACATCACATGGTTTGAGCATTTGCGCAGCCTTTTCCTTAAACGCCCGGATTATCTTTCAGGAGTTCAAAATTGGATTTTGGCCTGGTCACCCTTGAAGAAGGTTGAATTTCTCAGAACTGTTATCCTTGTTAGAAAAAAGTGCTGTTATCATAGATATCACAGAATCCCTACAGGGCAGAAGGAGGCCATTCAGCCCATCGAGTCTGCACCAACCTCCTGAAAGAGCACCCTGCCTAGGCCCAAGCCCCCACTGTATCCCCACAACCCAGCGACCCCACCTAACCTTTTCGACATGAAAGACAATTTAGCATGGTCAATCCACTTAGTCTGTCCATCTATTAAGTACCTAACCAAACTGTGAGTTGAGGGTACCACCTCACCCCTCAATTAACCTGTCAAAAATGCATATTCCATTTAGCAGGCATCCAAGCTTCTCCACTCCCATTTCACATTGCAAAAATATTAAAATGTTGTCCAGGTCCCACATACTTTGGTGGGGGTCAGAAAAGGAAGTCCGAAATGAAATGCAACATTCCCCCTCGCCATACCCACGCCAGCACACAGTGCTCAAAGCCTTTTGGGGTCTGGACATTTATATTAATAGTAAACAACTAACATTTTACATTGGGCAGTGCAATGCTGACCACTCGTAATGATAACCCAGCTATGTTCAGAAGCAACCTGTGTGGTATCTTCAGCTTTGGGAGCTCATAGCAACACTATACAAGCATGCGATTATGCAGCCTGCTGCTACTTGTGTAACCTGAATTTATCTGACATGCATAATTCATGCATTTTATTGTCAATTTTGCATATTATTCCTGGTGAAAATTAATAGAGAAAGCTGCGCCTAGTAGTAATTAAAACAGAAAGCAGATGTTGTTGAATTCAGTTGGTGGCAGACAATAGTGTACAGCACATAAGATGATTGTTACAATGGTTGCAGACCAACATGAAATACTAGCACAATGCGCACTACAAAAGATGTATTAGGAAAAGTGACCTACTTTCCAATTGATCAAGCACCTAATTTTTTCAGACAGTTTGATTTTTATGTTTCGCCAAACTAAAGTGTGTTAGCAGTAAATAGTTTACAAGCAAATCTGTAACAAGGTATCTGTGTACACTGTAAAGTTCAACAGAATCCCTTATTCCCACTCCGTTTGTTTTCTCTGTGCTGTTAGAGTAAGAGATGTCAGGGAAATGGAATGTTTTCTCATGTTATGCTAGCCCAGTGTCACTCTCTAGCCTCCCTTGTGCAGGTGTCGCACTAGCCAGATGTAACCTGGCTTCCTGACACTGTTCCAAACATGTTGCAAGGCTGAGAACAACAGCCCTTGTTACAACAGTGTGATATTACTATTGCACGCCAAAAGACAATACTAGAGTCCTAGGCCAACGACACAAACCCACAGCGTCTATGGCAGGGCTTATACAAAATCACAAGCTACAAAGCAAGGCCAAGGCGAAATCTCTGGGGCTGGAGCATCCCTCTCCAATGAACTGAACAGGTTCTATGCCCGCTTTGAACAGTCAGCCAATACATCGGTGTCACCCGTCCCAACAGCCCTGGACTCACCCATACCCACTATTACGGCCTCAGAGGTAAGAGCTGCTGTCTTGAAAGTAAACCCGCAGAAAGCAACGGGCCCCAACCGAGTCCCTGGGCGAGCACTCAGAGCCTGCGCAGACCAGCTGCTGAGTGTATTCGCAGGCATCTTCAACACCTCACTTCTCCACTCCGAGGCCCCCACCTCCTTCAAGAAGACCGCCACAATACCAGTACCATCAAAGAACAAGGTAGCCTGCCTCAACGACTACTGTCTGGTGGCCCTGATGTCTGTTATCATGAAATGCTTCGAGCGGCTAATCATGAGAAGGATCAATGCCAGCCTCCCAAATGGTCTTGATTCATTGCAGTTCGCCTATTGCTGCAACCGATCCACAGCAGATGCAACATCCCTGGCCTTACAATCAACACTCGAACACCTCAACAACAAGGATACCTACATCAGACTGCTTTTTATAACTACAGCTCCACCTTCAACACTATTATCCCAACATGGCTAATAACCAAACTCTGCACTCTTGGACTTGACCCCTCTCTGTGCAGCTGGATCCTTGACTTCCTCACCAACAGACTGCAATCTGTCAGGATAGATATCAGCACCTCCTCCACAATAGTCCTCAACACCGGGGCCCTGCAAGGATGTGTGCTCAGTCCTCTACTGTACTCCCTAAACACACATGACTGTGTGGCAAGATTTAACTCCAATTCGATCTCTAGGTTTGCAGACGATATGACTGTGATGGGTCGTATCTCAAACAACGACGAATCAGACTACATAAGGGGGATAGATCACTTGGTTGCATGGTGTACCGAAAACAACCTCTCTCTAAATGTTGGCAAGGCCAAGGAACTGATCATCGACTTCAGGATGTGGAACACGACACCACTGCCCACCCCCCTCCCTGCATCAATGGCTCCGAAATGAAGATGATCAATGGCTTTAAGTTCCTGGGTGTCACCTGATGTGGTGGGTGCTCTGGATCCGTGGAACACATACAGGCCACCAACACTTAAAATAGTGCAACGCTATTTTATTAAGTCAGAAACTGTTGAACATACTTCCACTGTGGGTTAACACGATATTAGATTGAACTAAAGACCTATGCCTTGTCCTAACCAGTCTATGCGCTCAGCATATGGTGAAGATCTGTGCTGCAAGCTGTGAGCTCTGTCCTACTAGGAGGCTGCAGTTCGAATGAGAGGGAACTCTGATGCCCCCTGTCTTTATAGTGAGTGTGCTCTAACTGGTGATTGGCTGCAGTGTTGTGTGTGTTGATTGGTCCCACTCTGTGTCCATCAGTGTGTGTGTATCTGCACCATGATATACTAGTATATATTATGACATCCCCCCTTTTATAAAAGAATGTATATGTGTGGCAATAAATAATGTATGGTGAGAATGTTCCTCACTACGTGTGGGGTGCGAAGACATATTTACAGGACTACGTACATGAGAACTAAGCTATTTACATGGGAAGGTGCCTGGTGCAGAGAAGCAGTATGCAACAAGAATAACAAGATGAGCACTATGTACAAACCAGGGAAACGATCAAATAAAGCAGCGAAACAATTCAGAAAGTCCATAAGTCCGCAAAGTTCATAAATTAAGTCTGTGAGGTGGGCGAAAAATTCTGGTTGACCGCCTCAAGGGTGGGTCGAGAGCCGTCGGTTCAGGAGCGGGCTGGACTACTTCAGAGTCAGGGGGATGCAGAGTGACAGGGATTTCTGCATAGTACGTGGCAGGGTCAGCAGGAGGGCGAGGCGATAGTGGAGGATCACGTAGCGAGCATGGGACAAGATGAAGGGTGCGTCGATTGCAGCGCAGAATGGAGCCATCCGGTAGATGAACCAGGAACGAGCGGGGGGACCACCTGCCGAAGGACAACAGCAGTTGCAGACCAACCACCATCTGGAAGATGGATGCGGACGTTATCATCTGGAGCCAGAGCAGGGAGATCAGCTGCACGGGAGTCATGAGCCACCTTGTACTGTGCATTGAGACAGCTGCATCCGTTGAAGGACCGGAACGTGGTCGAGGTCTGGGACATGAATGGACAGCACTATCGTCCTCAGGGTACGACCCATGAGCAACTGGGCTGGCGACAGGCCAGTGGACAGCGGAGCGATAGGCCAGCAAGGCGAGGTAGAAATCGGACCCAGCATCGGCAGCCTTGCAGAGGAGCCGTTTGACTATATGTACTCCCTTCTCCGCTTTGCCGTTGGATTGGGGGTACAGGGAACTGGGTGTCACATGAGCAAAATTGTACTGCCTGGCAAAGTTGGACCATACCTGGCTGGCGAAGCAGGGGCCATTGTCCGACATAACCGTGAGCGGGATGCCGTGTCGAGCACAGGTTTCCTTACAGGCACGAATGACTGCAGACGAGGTAATGTTATGCAACCTTATCACCTCCGGGTAATTCGAAAAGTAGTCCATGATCAGGACATAGTCTCTACCCAGCGCGTGGAACAGGTCGATGCCCATCTTGGTCCATGGTGACGTGACCAACTCATGGGACTGCAGGATCTCACGTGGTTGGGCCGGCTGGAAGCTCTGACAAGTGGGGCAGTTGAGCACTGTGTTTCCTATGTCCTCATTAATGCTGGGCCAGTACACTGCCTCTCGGGCCTGTCGGCGGCACTTTTCCACGCCAAGGTGGCCCGCGTGTAGTTGTTCCAGGACGAGCTGGCGCATGCTATGCGGGATGACAATGTGGTCCAGTTTTAGAAGAACCCCGTCTACTACCGCCAGATCATCTCTGATATTATAGAACAGAGGGCATTGGCCCTAGAGCCACCCGTCAGTTAGGTGGCTCATGACATGCTGTAGCAGGGGGTCAGCCGCCGTCTGGCGGCGAATTTGGACGAGGCGTTCATCCATGGCAGGTAGATTGGAGGCCGCAAATGCCACATGGGCGTCAACCTGGCAGACAAATCCCGCTGGGTCACATGGAGTGTTGACTGCCCTGGAGAGAGCGTCAGCAATGATGAGGTCTTTGCCTGGGGTGTATACCAGCTGGAAGTCATATCGCCGGAGCTTGAGAAGAATACGCTGAAGGTGAGGTGTCATGTCGTTCAAGTCTTTCTGTATTATATTGACCAGCGGGCGATGGTCGGTCTCGACGGTGAATTGAGGAAGTCCGTAGACATAATCATGAAACTTAACCACACCAGTCAGGCACTCCTTTTCTATCTGCGCATAGCGCTGCTCTGTGGGGGTCATGGCGCGTGACACATATGCAACGGGGGCCCATGATGAGGCCTCATCACGTTGAAGGAGCACTGCCCCAATGCCGGATTGGCTAGCATCGGTCAAAATTTTGGTCTCCTTTGCTGGGTCAAAGAAAGCTAAGACCGGGTCCGTGGTGAGTTTTGTTTTGTGAGCTCTGTCCTACTAGGAGGCTGCAGCTCGAATGAGCGGGAACTCTGATGCCCCCTGTCTTTATAGTGTGTGTGCTCTAACTGGTGATTGGCTGCGGTGTTGTGTGTGTTGATTGGTCCCGTTGTGTGTCCATCAGTGTACGTGTATCTGCACCATGATATACTGGTGTATATTATGACATCACCATCATCAACAGTCTGTCCTGATCCACTCACAGTCAAGTGACAGTCAAGAAAGCCCAACAATGTCTCTGCTTCCTACGGAAGCTGAAGAAATTTGGCATGTCTGCATCGACTCTCACAAACTTCTACAGTTGTGCCATAGAGAGCAACCTATCCGGCTGCATCACAGCTTGGTATGGCAACTGCTCTGCCCAAGATTGCAAGAAACTGCAGTGTGTGGTGAACTCAGCCCAACGCATCACACAAGCTTGCCACCCTCCCATTGAATCTGTCTACACCTCCCGCTGCCTCAGGAAGGCGGACAGCATTGTTAGAGACCCCTCCAACAGGCTTTAACCTCTTCTAGACCCTTTCATCAGGCAGAAGATACAGAAGTCTGAAGACCTGCACATCCAGGCACAGGAACAGCTTCTTTCCCACAGCGATTAGACTCCTCAAAGACTCTCCCTTGGACTGATCTGTTCCCTGTAAGAACACTATTCACAACGTTCTATGCTGCTCTTACTCATGTATTTGCTTTGTTTGGCCTTGTTCCACACTGTAACCAATCACTATTTGTCGATATACTATTTGTCAGTGTAATCTATTGATTATTCTTTTTGTCTCCTATGTACGTACTGTGTACGTTTCCTTGGCCGCAGAAAAAAACTTTTCTCGATACTTCGGTCCATGTGGCAATAAATCAATCAATCAAGCAATCACAAAGGTGCAGATTTTACAGAAGGTATTGTAGCTCAGTAGTAGTAGTGTCTCTACCTCTGGTCCAGAATCTTTAGGTTCATGTCCAATGTAGGACTTGCTGGGCATGGAAGTAATATTTATAACATTTTAGGCTAGCACGATAGCACAAGTGGGTAGCACTGTGGCTTCACAGTGCCAGGGTCGCAGGTTCGATTCCCCGCTGGGTCACTGTCTGTACGGAGTCTGCACGTTTCCTCCCACAGTCCAAAGACGTGCAGGTTAGTTGGATTGGACATGTTAAATTGCCCTTAGTGACCAAAAAGGTTAGGAGGGGTTATTTGGTTACAGGGATAGGGTGGAAGTGAGGGCTTAAGTGGGTCGGTGCAGACTCGATGGGCCTAATAGCCTCCTTCTGCACTGTATGTTTTGTGTTCTATGTTCTAACATGGGTCAATGGGCTGGTAAAAGCAAATTACTGCGGATGCTGGAATCTGAGGCCAAAGAGAAAATGTTGGAAAATCTCAGCAGGTCTGGCAGCATCTGAAGGGAGAGAAAAGAGCTAACGCTTCGAGCCCAGATGAACCTTTGTCAAACCTGATGGGCAATGGGCTTGTCAATGAGCTAATAATCAGCTTGAGAATCTTTTCACCACTATTCCCCAATGGGAAAAAACAGTGTGGGTGTGAAGGTACGCTTAAACAAAACTAATTTAACGCTAAATAAAGCTCAATTATGAATTGTTCTGTGCTATGGGTTCACATCAAATAGGAACTGCATTGATATTTTCACTGATGACTCAAAGTTGACAGAGAATGATTTGTGTCCATCATTGTCGGGTGAACTTTAGTTTCTGAATCAGATTATATACGTGCTTGGTTTCTGCTGTGAAGTTGACATGGAAGGAGATCTGTGGGTACTGATAAACTTAGCAAATTAAATTATTCCACATCAGCATTACTGATTGTTGAACATATTGCTGAATCTGTATAATATAAATTAAGTGTGGAATGGTGTGGTAACTCAGTTCAATGGTCAGACTGCCTTTAACCACTGTGCCCACTTTTGGCCATTAAGCCAAAAGTGAAACATTAAAACCTGAAGGAAGTGCAAAGAAGCAGAAAGATTCTTGAGTAACAGCACCACATCTTTCGATTAAGCACTCTTCAAGTTTCCAGATTCTAATGGTGCACGTTCACAGATTTCCTTATAAATTTGAAAGGTATTTATGAACAAGGAAAATGGAACAAAGGCTAGCAGCCCCTTGGTTGCCCTAGAGCAACCCACCAGCTGCCCCAGCTGCTACATGGTTTCTACATGTCTTCCAGATGTCTTCTGTCCAAGAGAGGACTCCACCCCCTCGGGCTGATTACCCGTTTTGGTCCCAATTGTACCTCAAGACAGTTGACCCACTTCTGCTGTGTTGCCTTTCAAGGGACAATCCTCATAAAACTCCACATCCCTTCCCCTTTAACTCCATTATACAATCTTCAATAACTAAGTTACTCAGTCCTAAATCCTAACTAAACATTGTATACATGAGTTGGACAATTATTAATGGAGTCTTTGAGGGGGTTTTCTTGTAGAGCGGTGCAATTCTGTTGTGTGAGATTTTTCCACAGGATTGACATTAACAGGAGCTTCAATAATGGGCACCCCTTCTGGCACAGGCAGTTCATTACGACTTGCTTTCACAGAGATGTCAGTTATGTCTATAAAAGGTCGATCAGGTATGTCGGTGATTACGGGTTCGAAAACATTTTGTGATGGCAACACTGACTGCTGGAGCCTCCCTCTACTCCTCAAGTGATCCACATATTTACGAATGATCCTTCGCTCCTTCTCGACTGGATAAGACAGGAGTCCGGTCTCAGAGGGAATAATTCTAGGGATTTAACTTGATTAACATTTTTACTGGTAGGGTTTAATGTACAACACCAAATATAGTCTTGCATTGAGCTCTTCCACATAGGCTTGGTGCTTACCGAGTTCTGTCCTAGACTACTCTCTGACGTTGTGATTACATACTTCACCCTGTGGGCAGTGTCACTCTCCAACATTATAATGCATGCAGGCACACATCATCACAATATAATATATCTTGACACTTCTTTCACAGTCTTGGTCTGTCATGTGTGAAGGAATGGTGGTGGTACTCGGTTTCTGGTACTTAAGTCATGTGATAAAATTTCCTCTCTTTCCAGCATTTCAATTCAACATCTTTTTCATCGACCATTTTATTATATTGGTTCTTGCGTTTTACTATTAGTGTGACCATTTCAGCAATCCTGGGCGAAATTCTCCCCAAACGGCGCGATGTCCGCCGACTGCCGCCCAAAACGGCGCCAATCAGACGGGCATCGCGCTGCCCCAAAGGTGCGGAATGCACCGCATCTTTGGGGGCCGAGCCCCAACATTGAGGGGCTAGGCCGACGCCGGAGGGATTTCCGCCCTGCCAGCTGGCTGAAACGGCCTTTGTTGCCCCGCCAGCTGGCGCGGAAATGAAATGTCGGGGCGGCGCATGCGCGGGAGCGTCAGCGGCCGCTGACAGTTTCCCGCGCATGCGCAGTGGGGAGAGTCTCTTCTGCCTCCGCCATGGTGGAGACCGTTGCGGAGGCGGAAGGGAAAGACTGGCCCCACGGCACAGGCCCGCCCGCGGATCGGTGGGCCCCGATCGCGGGCCAGGCCGTGGGGGCACGCCCCAGGGCCAGATCGCCCCGCACCCCCCCCCAGGACCCCGGAGCCCACCCGTTCCGCCTTGTCCCGCCGGTAAATAGGTACTTTAATTTACGCCGGCGGGACAGGCAATTTATCGGCGGGACTTCGGCCCATACGGGCCGGAGAATCGAGCGGGGGGGGCCCGCCAACCGGCGCGGCCCGATTCCCGCCCCCGCCGAATATCCGGTACCAGAGACTTCGGCAACCGGCGGGGGCGGGATTCACGGCGGCCAACGGCCATTCTCCAACCCGGCGGGGGGGTCGGAGAATGACGCCCAAAGTTCTGGCACAAAATCTCAGTTTCTTTCTCTATCTGAATTGCTGATTCTGCGTCAATTTTAATGTCTTTACCTCTTCAGTTCATTTCTCATTGCCAAGCTTCCCTTCTTCAAGCACTTATTCGCCAATTCAATTCTTCGCTGCACCTGTTCTTAATTTCTAGTTGCTTTTTCATGGACTCCAGCTTATTCTCCATTGTCTCTTAATTTCTCATTCTTCTTAACTTTATTTTGTCAATTTTTGCAACTTTTTTTCCAAGTTTGCTGTCAGTCATTTCATCCTGTTGTTTTAATGTCTTCTCGAGAACTTTAATTCTTTTTGCTGCAATCTCTTGATGTTCAATAATTCCTAATTTCTTTTGAAGTCTTTAAGTTCTGCGTTTCTTCTGAGGGGAATCCATCATGTTCTTCTTGGACATGTACATTTCACAAATGGAATCTTCATTTCTACTTTCCTTAAGTTCAACCAAACCTTTCAGCCAAACCCTTCATTGTCTTGGACGAAGTGTTCACTTGATTCGATTCTGCAAATCTCTCATTGCCTTCCTTCTGAGATCCTTCGTTGCCCTCTTTCTGGAGTCTTTCAGTGCCCCCCTTCTGGGGTCTTTGTGTACCTTCCTTCTGGGGTCTTTGTATACCCTACCTCTGGGTCTTTCAGTGTTCCCTCTCTGGAGCCTTTCAGTGTCCTAGCTCTGGGGTCATCGAGGGCCCTTGCTCTGGGGTCATTCAGTGCCCTCCACTCTGGGGTCATTCAGTGCCATTCGCTCTGGGGTCATTCAGTCCCTTCGCTCTGGGGTCATGGTGGGTCCTCGCTTTGGGCTCATTCAGTGCCCTTGCTCTGGGGTCATTCAGTGCCCTTCGCTCTGGGGCCATTCAATGCCCTCGCTCTGGGGTCAATCAGTGCACTCGCTATGGGGTCATTCACTGCCCTAGCTCTGGGGTCAATCAGTGCTCTCACTCTGGGGTCAATCAGTGCCCTCATTCTGGGGTCATTCAGTGCCCTTCACTCTGGGGTCATTCAGTGCCCTTCACTCTGGGGTCATTCAGTGCCCTTCACTCTGGGGTCATTCAGTGCCCTTCACTCTGGGGTAATTCAGTGCCCTTCGCTCTGGGGTCATTCAGTGCCCTTCGCTCTGAGGTCATTCAGTGCCCTTCACTCTGGGGTAATTCAGTGCCCTCGCTCTGGGGTCATTCAGTGCCCTTCACTCTGGGGTCATTCAGTGCCCTTCACTCTGGGGTCATTCAGTGCCCTTCACTCTGAGGTCATTCAGTGCCCTTCGCTCTGGGGTCATTCAGTGCCCTCGCTCTGGGGTCATTCAGTGCCCTTCGCTCTGAGGTCATTCAGTGCTCTCTCTCTGGGGTCTTCAGTGCCCTTCACTCTGGGGTCATTCAGTGCTCTTCACTCTGGGGTAATTCAGTGCCCTTCACTCTGGGGTCATTCAGTGCCCTTCGCTCTGGGGTCATTCAGTGCTCTCTCTCTGGGGTCTTCAGTGCCCTTCACTCTGGGGTAATTCAGTGCCCTTCGCTCTGAGGTCATTCAGTGCCCTTCGCTCTGAGGTCATTCAGTGCCCTTCGCTCTGGGGTCATTCAGTGCTCTCTCTCTGGGGTCATTCAGTGCCCTCGCTCTGGGGTCATTCAGTGCCCTCGCTCTGGGGTCATTCAGTGCCCTCGCTCTGGGGCCATTCAATGCCTTTGCTCTGGGGTCATTCAGTGCCCTCGCTCTGGGGTCATTCAGTGCCCTAGCTCTGGGGTCAATCAGTGCTCTCACTCTGGGGTCAATCAGTGCCCTCATTCTGGGGTCATTCAGTGCCCTTCACTCTGGGGTCATTCAGTGCCCTTCACTCTAGGGTAATTCAGTGCCCTTCGCTCTGGGGTCATTCAGTGCCCTTCGCTCTGAGGTCATTCAGTGCCCTTCACTCTGGGGTAATTCAGTGCCCTTCGCTCTGGGGTCATTCAGTGCCCTTCGCTCTGGGGTAATTCAGTGCCCTTCGCTCTGGGGTAATTCAGTGCCCTTCGCTCTGGGGTCATTCAGTGCCCTTCGCTCTGGGGTAATTCAGTGCCCTTCGCTCTGGGGTAATTCAGTGCTTTTCACTCTGGGGTAATTCAGTGCCCTTCACTCTGGGGTCATTCAGTGCCCTTCACTCTGGGGTCATTCAGTGCCCTTCACTCTGGGGTCATTCAGTGCCCTTCACTCTGGGGTAATTCAGTGCCCTCTCTCTGGGGTCTTCAGTGCCCTTCACTCTGGGGTCATTCAGTGCCCTTCACTCTGAGGTCATTCAGTGCCCTTCACTCTGGGATAATTCAGTGCCCTCGCTCTGAGGTCATTCAGTGCCCTTCACTCTGGGGTCATTCAGTGCCCTTCACTCTGGGGTCATTCAGTGCCCTTCACTCTGGGGTAATTCAGCGCCCTTCGCTCTGGGGTCATTCAGTGCCCTTCGCTCTGAGGTCATTCAGTGCCCTTCGCTCTGAGGTCATTCAGTGCCCTTCGCTCTGGGGTCATTCAGTGCCTTCCCTCTGGGGTCATTCAGTGCTCTCTCTCTGGGGTCTTCAGTGCCCTTCACTCTGGGGTCATTCAGTGCTCTTCACTCTGGGGTAATTCAGTGCCCTTCACTCTGGGGTCATTCAGTGCTCTTTCTCTGGGGTAATTCAGTGCCCTTCGCTCTGGGGTCATTCAGTGCCCTTCGCTCTGAGGTCATTCAGTGCCCTTCGCTCTGAGGTCATTCAGTGCTCTTCGCTCTGGGGTCATTCAGTGCTCTCTCTCTGGGGTCTTCAGTGCCCTTCACTCTGGGGTCATTCAGTGCTCTTCACTCTAGGGTCATTCAGTGCCCTTCACTCTGGGGTCATTCAGTGCCCTTCACTCTGGGTCATTCAGTGCTCTTCACTCTGGGGTCATTAAGTGCCCTTTCACTCTGGGGTCATTCAGTGCCCTCGCTCTGGGGTCATTCAGTGCTCTCTCTCTGGGGTCATTCAGTGCCTTCCCTCTGGGGTCATTCAGTGCCCTCGCTCTGGGGTCATTCAGTGCCTTTGCTCTGGGGTCATTCAGCGCCCTTGCTCTGGGGTCATTCAGTGCCCTCGCTCTGGGGTCATTCAGTGCCTTCGCTCTGGGGTCATTCAGTGCCCTCACTCTGGGGCCATTCAGTGCCCTCGCTCTGGGGTCATTCAGTGCCCTCGCTCTGGGGTCATTCAGTGCCTTTGCTCTGGGGTCATTCAGTGCCCTCGCTCTGGGGTCATTCAGTGCCTTCGCTCTGAGGTCATTCAGTGCCTTCGCTCTGGGGTCATTCAATGCCCTCTCTCTGGGGTCATTCAGTGCCTTCGCTCTGGGGTCATTCAGTGCCTTCGCTCTGGGGTTATTCAGTCACCTCGCTCTGGGGTATTCATTGTTCCTTTATGGGGTCTTCTTTTACCCACTTTCTGGGATCTTCAGTTGCCTCCTCTGATGTCTTCCATGGCCTTTCCATTCCTCTTCCTTGAGGCCTTAGTTGCTTTTGGACCTTTTTAAAAGATTTTCCCTCTAACTAGGCTTTTCTCCAATTTTCTTGTCCATAACCGTTTGTTCCTTCTTGTGGTTGCTGCTTTAAGGGCATTGCTGCTTCAAATGCATTCCCTCTTCAACTGCATTACCGCTTTAAGACTGTTGTGTTTTTTGCCCACTCAGCTGTCAGCAGCTGCCAGTTTTCTCTCTCTGCTGTCTAATCTTCCTTTGAATATTTTTGAAACTGTTAAATCTTCACTTCGACTGGTCAAAAACCCTTCTGGCGATCTCTGCACCTTTTGTTCCTCTCCTGGTCGTTTGGAGAGTATGCTTCCCCCTCTGCTTTTGATGTGCCCGTTTCTTTTGTTGGATTTCACTGGAAGCGCTCCTGAGGTCCAAGGGTCTGTTTTTATAACTCTTTAACTTCTCTTCTAAACAGGTTGAGGACTTCATTTTCAAACTTCAGAACTTGGCTGCCTGCAGCCCCTCAGTGCAGGGATTGCCACCCGTACCCCCACATCCCTGCAGGCACTGCTCGGGTCAGGAGCCCAGCAATCTCGGTCTCCTTATTTTCCCGCACTCCTGGAGACCCCGCTCTTGCATTCTCTTCAATCCCTGAAAACATTGTTCTCAGTGCTCTCCCCTCTTTTTTCTTTACTCTTTTAAAAAAAAACTTTGCAGCAACTCTGTCTTTTCTCTTTCCTGGGGCGTCATTCTCCGACCCCCCCGCCGGGTCGGAGAATGGCCGTTGGCCGCCGTGAATCCCGCCCCTGCCGAAGTCTCCGGTACCGGAGATTGGGCGGGGGCGGGAATCGGGTCGCGCCGGTTGGCGGGACCCCCCGTTGGATTCTCCGGCCCGGATGGGCCGAAGTTCCGCCCAGAAATTGCCTGTCCCGCCGGCGTAAATCAAACCTGGTATTTACCGGCGGGACCAGGCAGCGTGGGCGGGCTCCGGGGTCCTGGGGGGGGCGCGGGGCGATCTGACCCCGGGGGGTGCCCCCACGGTGGCCTGGCCCGTGATCGGGGCCCACCGATCCGCGGGCGGGCCTGTGCCGTGGGGGCACTCTTTCCCTTCCGCCTCTGCCACGGCCTCCACCATGGCGGAGGCGGAAGAGACTCTCCCCACTGCGCATGCGCGGGAAACTGACAGCGGCTGCTGACACTCCCGCGCATGCGCCGGGAAACTGTCAGCGGCCGCTGACGCTCCCGCGCATGCGCCGCATTTCCGCGCTAGCTGGCGGGGCAACAAACGCCATTTCCGCCAGCTGGCGGGGCGGAAATCCCTCCGGCGTCGGCCTAGCCCCTCAATGTTGGGGCTAGGCAGCCAAAGATGCGGAGCATTCCGCAGCTTTGGGCCGGCGCGATGCCCGTCTGATTGGCGCCGTCTTTGGCGCCAGTCGGCGGACATCGCACCGTTGGGGTAGAAATTCGCCCCTGAAGTTCCATTTTTTTGTTCAAACTCAAAGTCACGATGGGGGGGAACGGTAGCAAAGTGGCTAGCACTGTTGCTTCACAGTTCCAGGGTCCCAGGTTCGATTCCCGGCTTGGATCACTGTCTGTGAGGAGTCTGCATGTTCTCCCTGCGTCTGCGTGGGTTTCCTCTGGGTGCTCCGGTTTCCTCCCACAGTCCAAAGATGTGCAAGTTAGGTGGATTGGCCATGATAAATTGCCCTTAGTGTCCAAAAAAGGTTAGGTGGGGTTACTGGCTTATGGGGAAGGGTGGAGGTGTGTACTTGGGTAGGGTGCTCTTTCCAAGAGCCGGTGCAGACTTGATGGTCCGAATGGCCTCCTTCTGCACTGTAAATCCTATGAGTCACACCTCTTGCTTCTGAGGGTTCTTTTCTCTTCATTGTTTTTTCCATATATTTATAAATTTCTGATTGTACTGGCCAATTCAAGTCCGCTCCACCCCTCAGGGTTTGGCAATATCTCAACACCTGAAATGCGTCTATTCTCCCAAAGAGAGGCATTCAGCAGGTGAGTATTTTTTTTAGACTTCTACTAAAACAGAATAGCCACAGGCGTCGAGCCAGAGGCAGTGTCTTTATAATCTATCCCATCCTCATCGCCAAATGTAATGATGCACTCTCACAGGCTTCATTAGAAACAAAAAATAATTCATTCATTAATAAGAAAAACTGCATAGAGGTCCACGGCCCCCGGTGGCTGTCCCAGTCCCTACACTGGGCAGCACGGTAGCATTGTGGGGCAGCACGGTAGCATTGTGGATAGCACAATTGTTTCACAGCTCTAGGGTCCCAGGTTCGATTCCAGCTTGGGTCGCTGTCTGTGCGGAGTCTGCACATCCTCCCCATGTGTGCGTGGGTTTCCTACGGGTGCTCCGGTTTCCTCCCACAGTCCAAAGATGTGCAGGTTAGGTGGATTGGCCATGATAAATTGCCCATAGTGTCCAAAATTGCCCTTCATATTGGGTGTGGTTACTGGGTTATGGGGGTAGGAGTGGAGGTGTGTGTTTGGGTAGGGTGCTCTTTCCAAGAGCCGGTGAAGACTCGATGGGCCGAATGGCCTCCTTCTGCACTGTAAATTCTATGATAATCTATGATATCTTCCACATATCTTCCACATGTCTTCCAGGTGTCTTCTTCCTGAGAAAGGACTCCACCCCCTCGGGTGATTAACCAGTCTTGTCCCAAATGGTCCCTCAAGCCAGGTGAACCTCTTCTGTTTTTGTTTCCTTTCTCTTTGCGGGCTTCGGTTTTAGTTCTGTTGTTCTTTTATTTCTGTTTCGGGCCACAGATGTCCATCATTCTGTCTTTCACACCTCCTCTGGACACATGCCTTGTTTCTTCAGTTGGCTCACTCCCATTGCTTTTGACCTTTCACCATCAACAGTTCTGTCATTTAATCAATCAGGTCTTCCGCCTTATCACACACCTTCCCTTTGGTTCTCTTCGCACCCACCGTCCTTTTAGTTGCTTAAACCCTATTACATCTCTAAATTTTCCCAATCCTCATGAAAGGTCATCCAGCTGAAGCCTCTGTTTCTCTCCACAGATGCTGCCTGACTTTCTGAGTATCTTCAGCATTTTCTGCTTTTACTTCAGATTTCCAGCATCTGCAGTATTTCGTATTTGTGACTATCGTTAACACCTCCGGTCTATTTTTCTATTTTTCAGCAAGACTGTGACTTGTCCCCTGATTCCAGCTGTTCTGACTTTAGTCATTAGTCTATTATGTGATATCTTATTGAAGGCTTTTTGCAAATCAAATAAAATACATGTACTGCATTGCCCGGATCCAACCTTTCTGTTCCTTATTCAAAGAATTCAATAAGGTTGATCAAGCGTGACCTAATCCTCTGGAAATCTATACTGTTATACGCTTAATTGTATTTTCAGTTTCTTGGGCAATATTTACCTGCAGGCTTCAGGATGTAACTGTTAGGCTCAAATGGGGGTCAGAAGCATGCACTGTGTGGGGAATAGTCAATCTTAATGATTTTCTCTGAATTGGCCAATTTACATCCAGAGCGAGCACTCACTGTCCAACACAAGTCAGTGGGCTGGTGAGGCCGTGGGGCCAGTAGAAGGCCTGCCAACTGGAAAGCAGCCGCAAGGGCGCCCATGATTCAAGGTGAGTGAAGCAGAGGGTGCCCCAATACAGGAGCGCTCTTTCTCCAACCTTTTTAAATTTAAAATTAAGGACCACCACTTGGCGGGGAACAATACAGGGCGGAGCTCAGGCAGGCAGAGAAGTGTCTAATCCTGCGAGGGCTGCTACCCCTTTCCCCTCCTTGCAGCCTACCAACAACAATCCCCCCCCCCCCACATCCTCCCCCCCTCTATCCCAGCCACCACCTCCTTTGCAGTCTGCCACTGGAAGATAGTCTCCAGCAGCTGCATGATCGCCAGCTGCCTGCTGGGACCTGGAGATTCCAAGTTTACCTCTGATAATAGGCCTTAACAGGCTTTGAGGAGCTCAACTGGCAATCCACCACTTGTAGTTGGGTCGTCTGCCACCCCATCAAATGGCCCAGGAGCAGGGTGAAGCTGGGGAACCAGCTAGCAGGCTGGGGTGTGAAATTCTGGAATTCCCCCTCCTCCACTCTTGATCTTGGCGGGGGCTAAAATCCAAACTTAGATGTTTTTCCATTGCACCTTTGAATAAAGATTCCATTGTGTTTCCTCCACTTGTTGTGCTATGCTGCTTCGGATAACACAGGCTGCTACTTGACGCAGTCTTAACTAGAGGATGCTCCAGACTCTGAAATGAGCCCAACGTGTTTTTTGAACTATTAACACAGTTCTCAAATGAGTTTGACTCTCTGCTAATCTAACTGTAGTAACTCAGTCTAATTGTACCAGCTTGCTCTAAGCCACGTGCTGGGGTGTGATGCTGCTGATCAACCCTGTCTAACTCTCTAGATGTCTGTCTGTGGAAAGAGGCCGGATGTGAGTACCTCATCCCTTTTATAGTGTTTATGCCATGCCCCCTTGTGGTGATGCTACCTCTGGCTGTCCTGTCTGCTCATTGGTTGTGTCCTATTTTGAGTGTTCACTGGTTGCATGTTTGCATATCATGACACCACTGACATTACACTAATTATTCTAATAGTGCTTATTCTAACTCCCTTTTTACATAATGGATTGACATTAGCTGTCTGCCAGTGTTCTGGCACAATTCTCTTTTTGAATGAATTCTTATCTGTATGTAAGAGTGTCTCTGCGATCCTTCCCCTTAGTTATTTCACAATCAGAGAATCAATCCTTCCAGGCCAGGGGTTGTATCTTCTCTAATTTTGAATAGTTTATCATTATCCACTTCCCCCTCTTTCTATTAGATATTTCTTTTTATTTGGTTTCTTATCTCACTGCTAATGTCATGTTCCTCATGTTCGACTTCCCGGTAAAGACCAAAGCAAAGTGATTATTTAATGTTTGTGCTCTTTTGCTATTTATCCATGTGTTATTTCATAGTGAATCCCACCCTCCGGCAACACAAAACAACCATAAGATCCAACCTTTATGGATTCAGCTCCTCCATCTCACACAAACTCTCATTGCTCCCCCAGTTTATGGTCCCTTATAAAGACATTTGCCTCTTCTAGTGTCTCAAAGTAGTATACCCTGCTGGCTGTCACATATCTCCCCATCAGGTCCCGCATTTCCTTGGCACCTACAAACCCCATCCTTTTACTCGGCAGGATGGCCACGTCCCCACAACTTTGAACCAAACCCCATGAAATACCTGACCATTCCTTTCTCAACCTAACCTGATCCTTCACCCAGAGATGCGTCTCCTGCAGAAAGACCACCTCCACCTTAAAACTCTTCAAGTGCACGAAGACCTGAGACCTCTTCACCGGCCCGTTCAGTCAGCCCTGTTGCTTCACAGCATCGGGGACCCGGGTCTCGATTCCCACTTGAGTCACTGTCTGTGAAGAGTCTGCATGTTTTCCCCGTGTCTGCCTGGGTTTCCTCCGGGTGCTCCGGTTTCCTCCCACAAATTCCGAAAGACGTGCTTGCCAGATGAATTGGACATTCTGAATTTTCCCTCCGTGTACCCGAACAGGCTCTGGAATGTGGCGACTAGGGGCTTTTCACAGTAACCATTGCAGTGTTAATGTAAGCCTACTTGTGACACTAATACGGATTATTGTTATTATTATTTCAATCCCAATTTTTATTCTGTTATCTATCTGTAGAAAATGTTACCCCATTTATTTTTATATTCCATGATAATTCAATTTTGTCGTTTCGCCTTGCAATTCTGATTGGTTTTGTTCTGGACATGTTTCCTAACCTTCTCTAAAGCACTTTTGACATCCTTCCCTTTGCTGTCTTTACACCCGGTGCATGCTGTTCACTTTAGTTTCAGTTTTGCACTTATTTCTTCGTTCATCCATGGTGTGACATTACTAGCTCGTGTGCTGAGGTAAATTGCATAAATACCTTCAAGGGGAAGCTGCATAAGTGCATTCGGGAGCATGGAGTACAAAGATGTGCAAGTCAGGTGGGTTGGCCATGCTAAATTACTCCTTTAGTGTCCAAAGGTGAAGTGGATATGGGGAGAGGGTGGGGGATTAGGCCAAGTTAGGGTGCTCCTTCAGAGGGTCGGTGCGGACTCAATGGGCTGAATAGCCTCCTTCTGCACTGTAGGGATTCTATGATTTGTTGATCGGGTTAGGCAAATTGAGTTGGGCCGAAGCAATTGTGGAGCATAAATGCGTTGTCTGTCTCTCTGCAGTGAATGCTTTCTAATGCTTTGTAAGACTTGCAGGATCATTTACTCTGACTTAGCTCCTCATATTGCTTGTGGTATTTGTTTGGAAAGTCATACCAGAAACATGTGTTCACCCAGGGATGACCCTATCAGTCGAGTTTTACTGTATAAATTTAGCAAAAATGTATTCCATGCATATCCAACTACTTTTGCCTAGTTGCGTGAGTTGTTTATTTTGGTGCGTCCGAATGTATTCTGTGCTGAATTTGAATTCAAAGTACCAAGACTGAAGCAAGAAATATGTTAAAAAGAAAGGACACTTCTCTACACTGATTGTACTACTTCATCACAGTTAACTTTTGATCAGCAACTGACAAACATGAAATATTTAAGCTCTAGTCATTAATCCTACACTATAGTCATCATTGTAATTCAGCAAGAGTGTGTTGGTTGTCAGCGCAGGGGCTAGGCATAGCTTAGTGGTATTATACTGGACTAGTTATCCAGAGACCCAGGGTAATCCTCTGAACCAGGGTTCAAACTCCATCACAACAGATGGTGGAATTTAAACTCAGTAAAACACCCAGAATTAAAAGCCTAATGATGACCATGAAACATTGTTGATGGTCATAAAAACATTAAGGATGGCACGGTAACACAGTGGTTAGCACTGTCGCTTCACAGCGCCAGGGTCCCAGGTTCAAAGCTGGGTCACTTTGCGGAGTCTGCACGTTCTCCCCGTGTCTGCGTGGATTTCCTCCGGGTGCTCCGGTTTCCTCCCACAAGTCCCGAAAAAGGGGCGTCATTCTCCGCCGGCGGGAGTCTCCGTTTTGCCGGCGCCCGGGGGTTTCCCGACGACGTGGGGCTGCCCCACAATGGGAAACCCCATTGACCGGCCGGTGTTACGGAGACTCCCGCCGGCCCGTCGGGGCAGAAATGTGGCGGGGCAGGTAGGAGAATTTCGCCCGAGGTGCTGTTAGGTAATTTGGACATTCTGAATTCTCCCTCCGTGAACCCGAACAGGCGCCGGAGTGTGGCGACTCGGGGCTTTTCACAGTAACTTCATTGCAGTGTTAATGTAAGCCTACTTGTGAAAATAAAGATTATTATTATTATGTCCTTCAGGGAAGGAAATCTGCTGTCCTTACCTGGTCTGGCCTACATGTGACCCCAAACCCACAACAAAGTGGTTGACTCCTGAATGCCCTCTGAAATGGTGGAACAAACCACTCAATTGTATTCACCCGCTAAGAAAAGTCAAAGGAATGAAATCCGACGGATCACCTGGTATCGACCTAGGCACCAGAAATCTCATTGGTAAATCGAGCCCTGTCAGCCCTGTAAAGTCCTCCTTACTAACATCTGGTGACTTGTGCCAAAACTTGGAGGGCAGACTCACAAACGAGTCAAGCAACAGCCTGACACTGTCATACTGACAGAATCATGCCTTGCACGTAACGTCCAAGACACTCACTATCACCAGGGCAGACCCAGCAGAGATGGTGGCACAGTCGGGATGGAGTTGCTCTGGGAGTCCTCAACATAGACTTTGGACCCTGTGAAATCTCAGGGCACCAGGTCAAACATAGTCAAGGAAATCTCCTGCTGTTTCCATGTACCACCACCCTTTCATCTGATTAATCAGTACTCCTCCATGTTGAACACCACTTGGAGGAAGCACTGAGGTGGCAACTCTGGGTGGGGAAATTCAATAACCATCACCCAGAATGCCCCAGTAGTAACACCAAAGACTGAGCTGGCTGGGTCCTAAAGGACATAACTGCTGCACTGGAACTGCGGCAGGTGGTGAGGGAACCAAACAGAGGAAAAACATACTTGACCTGATCCTCACCAATCTGTCTGAACATGAATCTGCCCATGACAGTGTCGATAAAAGTGACCATTGCACAGACTTTGTGGAGACGTAATCCTGTCTTGACATTGAGAATATCCTCTATCGTGTTGTGTGGCACTACAACCATACTAAATGGGATAGACTTCGAACATAACTATCAACTCAAGATTGGCATCCATACGGCCCTGTGGGCCATCAGCAGCAGTAGAATTGTACTCAACCACAATCTGTAACCTCATGGCCCAGCAGGTCCTTCATTCTGTCATTACCACCAAACTAGGGGATCAATCCTGGTACAATGAAGAGTGCAGGAGTGCATAGTAGGAGCAACACCAGACATACCGAAAAATGAGATATCAACCTAGTGAAACTACAACACAGGACTGCTTGCATGCCAAACAGCATTTACAGCAAGTAATAGACGAAGAGCTAAGTAATTCCACAATCAACAGTTCAGATCTAAGCTCTGCAGTCCTGCCACATTCAATCATGAATGGTGATAGACAATTAAACAACTCACTGGAGAAGGAGGCTCCACAAGTATCCCCATCCTCAATGATGGAGAGTCCAGCCCATCTGTGCAAAAGATAAGGCTGAAACATTCACAATCACCTTCAGCCAGAGGTGCTCCCCAGGTGTTCTCATACCTCCAATGCTGATCCGTGCCCCCCCCCCCCCCCCCGCCCCCCCCACCAATCAGTCCCAGTGGTTCCTTATGCCTTCCAAATCAACCTTAACCCCCACTCATCCCATGTCCAAAGATTAGGTGGATTGGACATGCTAAATTGCCCATCAGTGTCCAAAAAAAAGTTAGGTGGGGTTACTCGGTTACAGGATGGGGTGGAGGTGTGTGCTTAAGTTGGGTGCTCTTTCCAAGAGCCAGTGTAGACTCGATGGGCCAAATGGCCTCCTTCTGCACAGTAAATTCTATGATCTATGATCTACCATCTCTGGACTCTTACAGCTCATATGTCAACTCCTGACCTCCCACCCAAAACTCTTTGCACTTGCAGCCTCCATGCTGACTTACGCAATATCCACAGTGGGCAAACCTCAGGAGCCATGCTGAGATGAAATCAGATAAAATTCTAAATATCCATTACAGACTTCACTACAAGAAAAGCTCCAATTCATGAATGCCCTTTCAATACATTTAAGTCCCATCAAGTATTAATCTCTTATAAATATAAACATATGCATTCATAACCCCACATCAAAGGCAGCTAAACCATAACAAGTCTGTCTGCGCTGTCAATCAAAATGCGCACTTCTGAATGCATATCTCCCAGCCCACTGTGGTAATGAGAAATTGTGGGAAGCAGCTAAGCATTAGTAATGCTCTGGTGATGTCACTGAGAGTCATGTCAATAAACGTTTATTGAAACGGTGGAAATTATTTATCCTTTTCAAATCTCATAGACACATAGAGAGGCGGACATTTCTTTTCATTTTGTTCAAAGTGCTGGCCAATTGACTGTACTCCAGGTCTTATCAGCCCTTCAAGAGCATTTACAACTTCTCTAACACCCACAATGTGGGATAGAATCCTTGCTCCAGTGACAAGGGGGTCATTTTGAACTCAGCACCGAGTTCTAATGAACCTGCTGAATTTGGGTTTCCCACATATGGGAGTAATGTTCCTCCCCCATTCCTACTCCCGTAGTGAAAATAAGATCTGTTAGAAATAGGGGGCATAAATTCTGGATCTAAATCTTGTCCACCATTTTGAAACCTGCCCAGAGTCTTCATGATCAGAATTTTCATCATGGCAAGGTGCTCATCGTCCCAAGAGTCGATGGGGGAATTGAGCATTGATTGGCAGCAGACAAGACTTCCATCTGCCATCGGATGGGAGTCCCACATTGGTCAATCAGATTTGCTAACAGCTCTCCAGAACCTCCATGCACAGAGCTGCAGTTTCTGAAAGAGGTACTGCCATGCATGTCCCAGGACCGCACTTCAGGTAAGTACCAGGAGTTCTGGTGGTGGCAGGAGGGTGGGGAGAAAGGGAGGGAGGGCCGGAGCTCCCAGGTCCTTGACGGGAGGACACCCTAAATCTGAAGAGACCTTTGGATTAAGGCATCCACCCCTCATCCCACCTGAGACCGACGGTGAAGACATTTTCTGTTTCGCACCCTGATCCAACCGACTTCCACCAGCCTAAGAATTGAAGTTGCGCAGAACCTTAATAGGGGTAGGATCTTAATAAGGGCATGGATGGGCCTCCCATCTGACTCCCTGCCAGCACCGTCATAAAATTATGTCTGGGTCAGTGCGGGAGAGTCCCTGCCTTCACGAAAAACCAGGTCAATATGTCAGCCAGATGCTTCTCCAAACTGGTAAGCTGTCAAAATAATTATGGAAAAATATTCAGATGATTAAAAAAATGTTCGTCTAATCAATAAAAAGCCAGGGTACTATTTGCACTGTTGAAAGGGTAGCCTGCTATTATAAACAACTGAACATGTTTAATCTTTTCCCATTGCTTTTATATATTCAATCCTGACATCTGTTGAGATAGCAGTTTTGAAGTCTGTTTATTTTCTCAGGGAGTTTTTATGCGTTCTTGTCTGAAATCCGACTGTCTAAGCATTTTCCAAGTGCTTTACATTGTTTATACTGCTACTTTGAAATGTTTCTTTACACAGTGTGGTTTATTGGCCATTCAACACCTTTGAGACACTTTAAGAAGACTTGTAAGTTCATAAAGTAGACAATGGGTGAGGAATGTGAGGGTGATGAGGTGTGAGGTTGTAGGTGAAGGGGTTAGAGTGGGTATAGGTAGGGGGACGAGAGGGGGTCAAATGTGGGAATAAATGATAGGGGGTGAGGGGTCAAGGTAATGGAGGTGAAAGGGCTGTGGGTGAGAGGGCCGAGGGGCGAAGATGATGGGGCGCAGGTTACAGGTGTAAATGTGAGTGTTGGGGGTGAGGGGGTAAGGGTGAGGAGGCCAAAGGCTAGGAGTCAGGCAGATGAGGGACTGAAGCTGACAGGGTATGCGGATAAGGGAGTGGGGGGTCAGGGTGATGGTGAGGTGCATGAATTTGAGTGGCTGAGGGTGAAGGTCAATAAGGTGAGGGGGTGAGGATGAAGGGGTGAGGATGAGAGTGAGGGAGTGAAGGGGTTGGATGCAGGAGGTTTAAAGCAGTCAGTGCTCTGACAAGCAGAGGGCTCTGGGCGTCCTACTGCATGAATTGTAAAAGACTAGTATGCAGGTCCAGCAAGTAATGAGGAAATCTAATAGAATGTGTTTTTGTTAATAATCGTTTTTGTCACAAGTAGGCTTACATTAACACTGCAATGAGGTTACTGTGAAAAGCCCCTAGTCGCCACATTCAGACGCCTGTACACGGAGGGTGAATTCAGAATGTCCAAATTACCTAACAGCACGGGCGTCATTCTCCGACCCCCCGCTGGGTCGGAGAATGGCCGTTGGCCGCCGTGAATCCCGCCCCCGCCCCCGACGAAGTCTCCGAAGGGAGAAAAGTCGGCGGGGCGTTAATGGCGCCGCCTCCGCAGAGAATGTCACGGGTCTACGCAAGGCAGCCGATTTTCGGCCTGCCGATATTCTCCCTTCCGGATGGGCCGAAGTCCCGTCGACGTGATGACCGTTCACGTCGACGTCAATCAAACCTCCTTTTCATCGGCGTGACCCGGTGCTCCAGGCTCACGCCGACCAGCGAGGAGGTGAGTGACGGCCTGGGGGGTTGGCTCTGGGCAGGAAATGGCGTGGCCGCAGACTGATTGCGTGAGGAGAGGTGTGTCTCGGCTTGTGTGTGTGTGTGTGCGGCGGGGGGGGGGGGGGGGGGGGGGTGGTTAGAGTAGGCTGGGCTCCGGGGGAGTGCCGGGAGGGGGTCCGTGCTGGGGTGGAGGTTGGGGGGGGTCCGTGCCAGGGGTGGAGGTTGGGGGTTGGGGAGGGGGTCCGTGCCGGGGTGGAGGTTGGGGGGGGGTCCGTGCTGGGGTGGAGGTTGGGGGTTGGGGAGGGGGTCCGTGCTGGGGTGGAGGTTGGGGAGGGGATCCGTGCTGGGGTGGAGGTTGGGGGGGGATCCGTGCTGGGGTGGAGGTTGGGGGTTGGGGAGGGGGTCCGTGCCGGGGTGGAGGTTGGGGGGGGTCCGTGCTGGGGTGGAGGTTGGGGGTTGGGGGGGGTCCGTGCTGGGGTGGAGGTTGGGGAGGGGGTCCTTGCTGGGGTGGAGGTTGGGGGTTGGGAAGGGGGTCCGTGCCGGGGTGGAGGTTGGGGGGGGTCCGTGCTGGGGTGGAGGTTGGGGGTTGGGGGGGGTCCGTGCTGGGGTGGAGGTTGGGGAGGGGGTCCGTGCCGGGGTGGAGGTTGGGGGGGGGTCCGTGCTGGGGTGGAGGTTGGGGAGGGGGTCCGTGCCGGGGTGGAGGTTGGGGGGGGGTCCGTGCTGGGGTGGAGGTTGGGGGGGGGGTCCGTGCTGGGGTGGAGGTTGGGGAGGGGGTCCGTGCCGGGGTGGAGGTTGGGGGGGGGGTCCGTGCTGGGGTGGAGGTTGGGGGTTGGGGAGGGGGTCCGTGCTGGGGTGGAGGTTGGGGAGGGGGTCCGTGCTGGGGTGGAGGTTGGGGTTTGGGGAGGGGGTCCGTGCCGGGGTGGAGGTTGGGGGGGGGTCCGTGCTGGGGTGGAGGTTGAGGGGGGGGTCCGTGCTGGGGTGGAGGTTGGGGGTTGGGGAGGGGGTCCGTGCCGGGGTGGAGGTTGGGGGTTGGGGGGGGTCCGTGCTGGGGTGGAGGTTGGGGAGGGGGTCCGTGCCGGGGTGGGTGATGGGAGGGCAAATGAGTTGGTCCACCTGGCCAGGTGCCAGCCTCCAACAGTTGGACCCATGCGGTCCATGCCACCTGGCTGGGGGGAGGAGGGGATATGGGCAATGATGACATGTCGTCGTTCCCCTCCCCCCCACCAGGCCGTCATGTTTTCAGACCATCCAGCAATGTTGGCCGCCGTGGTGGCAGCCGCTCATGTCTATGTTGCCCTGGATGAGGAGGAGGAGGAGGAGGAGGAGCGTGCCAGAGAGGCGGCGCAGGCTGCCGCAGAGGGGCAGGCGGCAGCCGCCCAGGATGGAGGGACACCTGACCGACAGGATGAGGAGGGGGAGGAGGACGTCGCGGCCCCACGGCAACGGAGGCACCCGAGGGCGCCCCGTGTGTACCGGCCCCGGCAGTCATACCAGGACCTCACGGACCGGGAATGCAGGAGGAGACTCCGGATGAGCCGGGAAACCGTGGCACACATCTGCCACCTGCTGGCACACCTGTCACCGCGTGGCACTGACGAGGGACACCCTCTCCCCGTGTCCGTCAAGGTTACGGTGGCCCTGAACTTTTATGCAACGGGGTCATTCCAGGCACCGAGTGGGGACCTGTCCGCATATCGCAGGCATCGGTGCATCGGTGCATCCGGGCAGTGACAGATGCCCTTTATGCCATGGCGCACCGCTACATCCGCTTCCCCGTGGACCGGGCCAGCCAAGATGCCCGGGCCGTGAGCTTCTCTGCCGTTGCCGGGTTCCCCATGGTCCAGGGCGCGATCGATGGGATGCACGTCGCCGTGCGGCCACCTGCAGAGAACAGGGCCGTCTTCACTAATAGGAAGGGGACCTATTCAATGAATGTACAGGTGGTCTGCGACCACCGCATGATGATCCTGCACGTCTGCGCCCGTCACCCAGGCAGTGTACACGACTCATTCGTGTTGTCGCGGTCATCCATCCCCGGCATGTACGAGGGACGCCATCCCCGGCTGAGGGGCTGGTTGCTGGGCGACAGGGGCTACCCATTGCGATCGCGGCTGATGACGCCTATACGGAGGCCACGCAATGAGGCGGAGAACCGCTACAATGATGCCCATGTAGCGACAAGGGGAGTGATCGAGAGGTGCTTTGGCGTGCTGAAGATGCGTTTCAGGTGCCTGGACCTCTCTGGGGGCGCCCTCCAGTATCGGTCAGATAGGGTCGGCCGCATCATTGTGGTATGCTGCGTCCTGCACAACATAGCCCAGCAGAGGGGCGATGTGCCGCAGGCAGAGGAGGGCGGAGTGGAGGAGCAGCAGGAAGAGGCCCAGTCCTCCCCAGATGAGGGGGATGGGGGCAATGGTCAGGGCAGACGGGGTAGACACAGGCGGGTGGCTGTCCACCGTTACCGGCTGGCCCAGCGGGCACGGGACAGACTGATGGACGCCCGCTTCACTGACTAGATGGGCATGGGAATCGGGTAGTATGGCCACAGACCGCACACCATGACAACAGCCGACCACCCACACCGCCCACCCATCCACCCACCCAGCACCCTCACCCCCCTCCCCAACCCCACACACCCCACCCGCATGCACACCACCCCCCCCCCCAATTGCCGATCCACCGGCGGCACAACGGGCCAGGCTCACCCAGTTGCGGGTGGACGCGTGTCTATCGCAGGCCATGGAGGATGATGACAACCCGCCTCCGATGAGCTCCTGGCTCTACATCGTTGGACTATGTCTGACCCATGGCCACAGTACCACCATCCACCCGGACCATCCCTGCATGCGGCTGTGACACTGCAGCGCACGGTCCCGTCCTCTGCCCGGGGGATGTTGATGGCGGCCCAGGGGGAAGGGGGCAGACTCACCTGGGGCTGAGGTAAGACCACCCGTCACACACACACTTGCGCTCAACGTACATGACACGCCCGCACACTTTGGACAGAGCACAAAGGCAGCTTCAGTAGGTGTAACATTGACTTTAATAACCAAAGGAGTTCATGCACGTGCCCTAGCCCCTAAAACTCATCTGTGCCCTGCACCCGTGCCAACTTACTCAGTGTCTAATTGTTTGGCCTTACGGGCCCTTTGACTACGTCTACGTGGTTCCCCAGACGGTACAGCAGAACTGGAGGTGGACTCCTGTGATTCCTGCCCTCTGACACTGGATCCCTTTGGCGGCCGTTTCCTGGGGCGTCCTGATCTAGATGGGCCAGGCTGCGGCCCGGGCGACTGGGATGGCGAGCTGCCAGCCTGTCCTGCCCGTTGCCCACCCGATGCACCTGGGACGGAAGGGGGGAGTCCGAGGTGTCGCGGTGTACCGGGACCTCCCCTACAGAGGGAGCCGGGACGGACCACACCACCTCCTCCTCCCTCAGGGTGCCCGATGGCCCCCAGGCCTCTACATGGGTGGGGGATGCGAACGGACTGGCCATCCGACGCGCCCCCGACATCTGGCGCTGCCAGTCCTGGAGGCCCGTGCTGGTATCGACAGGGGTCTGCAGGTTTGCAGCCATGGAGCCCAGGGGGTTGTCGAACCCTGTCTGTGACAGTGCGACGCCGGCTCGCACATGGCCACTGGCGCCTATGCCCTCAGCGATGGCCTGCTGAGACTGGGCCATGGCCTGCAGAGACTGGGCCATGGCCTGCAGAGACTGGGCTATGGCCTGCTGAGACTGGGCTATGGCCTGCTGAGACTGGGCCATGGCCTGCTGAGACTGGGCCATGGCCTGCTGAGGCTGGGCTATGGCGTTGATCGCCTCTGCCATCTGGCGCTGGCACTGGCTCATGGCCTCCTGTGAGAGGGCAGCCATTTCCTGGGCCACAGACGCCGCCTGCACGGAAGGCCCCAGGCCTCGCAAACCGTTCCCCATGTCTGACACCGTCGCACCCATTGCCTCCACCGCGGACGCCACCCGTGCGGTGTCAGCCTGGGTGGCACGCATGACCGGGACCACTCCCAGCTCCTGGACGCGGGTGGACCCCTCCACCTGCGACCGCAGCCGCCGCAAGCCACCCGTCACCCTATTCGCTCGTCTCTGTGTCGGTGGTTGCATCGGATCTATGTGTGGGTGTGGTAACTGCAGGAACCCAGGATCCATCTGGGCGGCAGATGTTCGCTTGGCCTGGGCTGCCCTCCGACCGCCCGGTCCCTCTGCTGCTCCTACCTCCACCTGCTGTACCGGGACGGCTGTGTTGTGCGCACCAGTGAGTGTACCAGACGCCTCATCACTAAAGTGCCCAACCGTGGTGAGTGTTTCTGCGATGGTGGAGGGTGTTGGTGACAGCAGTGGCGTTGTGTCGTGCTCTTCGTCCCACTCTGAGTCCATGGCACTTTGGGGTGGGGGTTCGTCTCCACCCATCCACTCTGAGTCACTGTCCGGTATTTCGTCTTCCCGGGTAGGGGTGTCCTGGGTAGTGCTGTCCCGGGTAGTGCTGTACCGGGTAGTGCTGTCCCGGGTAGGGGTGTCCTGGGTAGTGGTGTCCCGGGTAGGGGTATCCTGGGTAGTGGTGTCCCGGGTAGGGGTGTCCTGGATAGTGGTGTCCTGGGTAGTGGTGTCCTGGCTCGGATGTGACGGGGGCCTGTGGCTGCCCTCCTCATCGCTGGGTGGTCGCTCCCGCACGTGACGGGGGTGTCGTCTCCCTGTTGCTCCAGGTCTCTCCGTCTCCCGTGGTGTGCGCGGGGCATCCTGCGGGCGTCGCATGCTGGAGGGTCCGGGTCTCTCCGTCTCCCGTGGTCTCCGAGGGGCATCCTGCGGGCGTCGCATGCTGGAGGGTGCGGGTCTCTCCGTCTCCTGTGGTCTACGAGGGGCATCCTGCGGGCGGTGTGCATCTGCGGGGATGGGTGCCTCGACGTTTGGTCCTGCGATACACAATGAAGCATGCATGGTTAGACATCAGGCAGTGATCAGGTGATACGGGGGAGGGGGATATAGGGGAGGGGGGATATGGGGACGGGCTGTTGGTGGCTCACTTGCTCGTGGGGCCCCGGCCTCTGCATCAGCAACCTTCCGGTCCTCAGGTCCGCCAGCCAGTTCCAGGGCCCTTTCCTCGTGTACGGTCAGTGGCCTCTCATCAGCGGGCCCTCCTCCAGTCCTCACATGCTCCCTATTGTTGTGTGCGCGCTTCTCCTGTGGGGGGGGGGGGCGGGGGTGGCAGGGGTAAAAGGCAACAGTGTTAGGCAGGTATATGAATGCACACCATCGGTTGCGCGTGCATTGCAGAGGTTAAGGTTAGGGCTGGATTCACTTGGGGATATGGGGGATATGGGGGAGGGGGGATATGGGGAGGGGGGATATGGGGGAGGGGGGATATGGGGGAGGGGGGATATGGGGGAGGGGGGATATGGGGAGGGGGGATATGGGGGAGGGGGGATATGGGGGAGGGAGGATATGGGGAGGGGGGTATGGGGAGGGGGGGTATGGGGAGGGGGGTATGGGGGAGGGGGGATATGGGGGAGGGGGGATATGGGGGAGGGGGGATATGGGGGAGGGGGGGATATGGGGGAGGGGGATATGTGGGAGGGGGGGATATGGGGGAGGGGGGATATGGGGGAGGGGGGATATGGGGGAGGGGGGGATATGGGGGATATGGGGAGGGGGGGATATGGGGGAGGGGGGGTATGGGGTATGTGGAGAATTCCGCCCATTATTTTTAAATAGTGACACCCAGGCGGGATTCTCCGACCCCCCGGCCGAGTCGGAGAATCGCCGGGGGCTGGCGTGAATCCCGCCCCCGCCGGTCGGCGAAGTCTCCGGCACGGGATATGGCCTGGCTCCATACTCCCTAAACATGTACAGAATACAATGGACAACATTAATGGTGGGCAGACTAGCACTTATCCAATGCCGTATTGGTCAGAATAGATTGAAAAGGTTTAAATAACTAAATTAAATCTTGTATAAAAAGTGTCAAAGCTGATCTGAAAAAGTGTTCACCAAGGTTTTTTCGGCAGCCCTTCCCAATCCATAGAGAGACAAGGTCATCAGGAACCTGGGAACCTCAGCACCTCAAAGCTCTCAATTCCAAGTCAACTACCATCGTAACTTGGGCATTTATCACTGTTTTTTCATGGTCACGTGGTCAAAATTCTTCAGCTTCTTATTGGAACAACTCTACCGCATGGACTATTGAATGAGAAGGTGTCTCATCACCATTTTCACATGGATAACTAGGGATGGGTGATGCATGTTGATTGCACTACTCACTAGCAATGGCTATTCCCCAGATTTTATTTTTAAATCTTTTATCTAACAAGGGATAGTCAGCATGGCTTTGTGAAGGGTAGGTCATGCCTCACAAACCTTATTGAGTTCTTTGAGAAGGTGACTGAACAGGTAGACGAGGGTAGAGCAGTTGATGTGGTGTATATGGATTTCAGCAAAGCGTTTGATAAGGTTCCCCACGGTAGGCTATTGCAAAAAATACGGAGGCTGGGGATTGAGGGTGATTTAGAGATGTGGATCAGAAATTGGCTAGCTGAAAGAAGACAGAGGGTGGTGGTTGATGGGAAATGTTCAGAATGGAGTACAGTCACAAGTGGAGTACCACAAGGATCTGTTCTGGGGCCGTTGCTGTTTGTCATTTTTATCAATGACCTAGAGGAAGGCGCAGAAGGGTGGGTGAGTAAATTTGCAGACGATACTAAAGTCGGTGGTGTTGTCGATAGTGTGGAAGGATGTAGCAGGTTACAGAGGGATATAGATAAGCTGCAGAGCTGGGCTGAGAGGTGGCAAATGGAGTTTAATGTAGAGAAGTGTGAGGTGATTCACTTTGGAAGGAATAACAGGAATGTGGAATATTTGGCTAATGGTAAAGTTCTTGAAAGTGTGGCTGAGCAGAGGGATCTAGGTGTCCATGTACATAGATCCCTGAAAGTTGCCACCCAGGTTGATAGGGTTGTGAAGAAGGCCTATGGAGTGTTGGCCTTTATTGGTAGAGGGATTGAGTTCCGGAGTCGGGAGGTCATGTTGCAGCTGTACAGAGCTCTGGTCCGGCCGCATTTGGAGTATTGCGTACAGTTCTGGTCACCGCATTATAGGAAGGACGTGGAGGCTTTGGAGCGGGTGCAGAGGAGATTTACCAGGATGTTGCCTGGTATGGAGGGAAAATCTTATGAGGAAAGGCTGACGGACTTGAGGTTGTTTTCGTTGGAGAGAAGAAGGTTAAGAGGAGACTTAATAGAGGCATACAAAATGATCAGGGGGTTGGATAGGGTGGACAGTGAGGGCCTTCTCCCGCGGATGGATATGGCTGGCACGAGGGGACATAACTTTAAACTGAGGGGTAATAGATATAGGACAGAGGTCAGAGGTAGGTTCTTTACGCAAAGAGTAGTGAGGCCGTGGAATGCCCTACCTGCTACAGTAGTGAACTCGCCAACATTGAGGGCATTTAAAAGTTTATTGGATAAACATATGGATGATAATGGCATAGTGTAGGTTAGATGGCTTTTGTTTCGGTGCAACATCGTGGGCCGAAGGGCCTGTACTGCGCTGTATTGTTCTATGTTCTATGTTCTATGTTCTAAGTTTGTCAGGAATGATTTTCATGGATGATAGAATGTAGAGTTCCCCTCAATAACACGAAGATGTGTGAATGACAAATCCTATTGGGAACTGTCGAGAAATTGAAGAGTCCTCTGGGTGGGAGCAGTACTCACGCTCTAGTTATCTTTCACGTTAGCACAACTGTGGGTAAATCATTCGAAAAATAAAACTAAGGAGAATATGTTTTTATAAGTATAATGAGATTAATTCTCCGTCTGCGGGTTTCCCTGTGATGTGGGGTGGCTACAATGGTGAATCCCATTGGCCAGCAGCGGGTAGGAGAATCCCATTGTCAGCAATGGTGCGTTGCTGAGAAACATGCGGCTTGAGAGGCGGAGAATTCATCCCGAAGTGTCCCATAAATATGCAGATATAGATAAAATAAATAATCAGAGAATATGGGCGGGATTCTCCGCTTGCCGATGCTGATTTCGTAATCGGCGATTGAGCGGAGAATCACTTTTTATTACTGAATCGGGGCGGCACCTGTTTTCGGATGCTCCGCCCCTTCCAAAACGACATCATTGAGTACGCTGCACGCCGTTGGGATGGTCTCAGGACGTTACCTGAAGGCCCTCCCCCGATGCTCCGTCACCGATGGGCCGAGAACACGTCAGCACGGTTCACTTGTGCTTTCAGTTTTTGTGAACCAGTCAGGAGGGAGCTGTGCCGCTGGCCAGGATGGCTTCAGCGAGGGCTGGGGGGATTGATGGGGTGTGGTTTGGGGTGGCGAGGAGCGGTCCAGGGGGGCACTGTCTGGCAGGTCGGGTCCGCGCGCGGCCGGCGCCATGTTGTACGGCGCGACCGCTGCAGGTTTTCGCCGTGCGCTTGCGTGGCCACGGACCCGTCCATTCTCCGGCCGTTTTTGGCACGGCAGCCGGGAGTTCTACCTGGCGCCGCTACTAGCCCCTCACCGGTCCCGGAATCGGTGAGGGTTCGGTGCCGATTTTGGCATCGTAAAACACCACGGTTCCCATGCTGGTGTCGGCACTTAGCCACAGAATCGGAGAATCCAGTCCCAAGACTCTGGGCGCGAGAACCTGTGAACTGAATTTAGTTTGCATAGCCACTGTTTTACATTCAAAGATGGCATGATTCTCCGCTCCCGCGCCGGTTGGTAGAATCGGCTGGCACGCCAATTTTCCCCGCGACGCCGGTCTGAATCACCCAAGCGGCGAGAACGGCCCCGTCGGGTTCTGCGCGGTGCAGGCCGGAGAATCGCCCGGGACACCCAAAATGGCGATTCTCCGCTACACCCGCTATTCTGCAGCCCGGATGGGCCGAGTGGCCTACCCAAAACGACGGCTTACTGCCTGCGCCATCCACACCTGGTCGCTGCCGGCGGGAACAGCGCGGGAACGCTGGAGGGGGGCGGCCTGTGGGGGGGGCGAGGGTGGTTCTATCACCGGGGTAGGACTCAAAAGGGGTCTGGCCCACGATCGGTGCCCACCGATCAGCTGGCGGGCCTCTCTGCAGGAGTATCTCCTTTCCTCCACGCCCCGCAAGATCCATCCGACATCTTCTTGCGAGGCGGAGAGGACGGCAATCACGCATGTTAGGATTGGCGCCGGCTGGCGCCGGCCAACCCGTGCATGCGTGGGTGACGCCAGTTACGCGGCGGATGACGGGGTGCCGCTTTTATGCAGTGCCAATGCCCAGCGCGCACTGACGACGTTGCTTTCGCAACACGCCCCCCGTGTTTCTCGCGGCTCCGATCCTAGCCCATTTTCGAGCCCTGAATCAGAGGAGATCGGGGATGTTTCGCGCCGTCGTGAACCTCAATGGCATTCACGACGGCGTGGGCACTTAGTCGCGGGAGCGGAGAATCGCACCCGTTGACTACATGACCATCAGCTCTGACCGTGGATATGGCTGTAAGGTCTGGAAACAATAGTATTAATAAAATCACAGCTTGAGACCTGACAATGAGAAAGGAATGCTGACCCATGTATGGATTTGGGGAGCGATAGATGGGCAGAATGTTCTTTATTTTCTATCTTCTTACAGCCTATCAAAAGAAATTAATTTTAAGTTATATAACTCATTGTAAAATGAAGCAG
Organism: Scyliorhinus torazame; assembly: GCF_047496885.1. NCBI lineage: Eukaryota > Metazoa > Chordata > Chondrichthyes > Carcharhiniformes > Scyliorhinidae > Scyliorhinus > Scyliorhinus torazame. The sequence goes on from NC_092711.1 coordinate 227,508,189, forward strand.
AATGAATATAGGGTTATGAAAGGGCTGAGTGTTAAACTGACACCTTTTGGGACTATGCAAATGAGTGCCATCTGTAGAGCCTAACCATTCTGGGTTGAAGAGTGTTGATTCTATCATTAGATTGATAACTTGCTGTTTTCATTTAATTGCCTTTGTGGCGGGGAGGGGGGAGGGGAGAAACCTGTGAGAGTCTTCTATTCTTGGAAGTTTGGCCTGTGATTATTCATCTCCCTCAGAAGATTAAGTAGGTTGGAGAGAGCCCATAACAGTGCAAATTGTGCCTGACGTGTCAGAAAGACTCAGCGTTATGGGCCATATGGCCTTCTCTTCTTTCATAGTTAAATTCTTACTATTGACGATATTATTGTTTTGACTCTCTGAGAATCGACAATGGGATTTAATAAGATGGGAACTATCAGAGCACTGATGGAAATTTATTTTCATCAAGATTGAACGTTTTTAATTTGACTATTTATATTTAAAACCATTCAGCCATGAAATTTATTTTGCTGCAGTCGTCGGCCTAAATTTTTTTTTTACATTAGAATTACTGAGGCTTGAATTTAATTGTTTAGCGCAACCTTTAAAAACTTGGGAAAATGTTTTCAAAAAGTTGATTTTAATATTAGCTACATGGTTAGAATCATGGGTCGGTGCTATTCTGAATGCATTTCTAATTATTATATTGCATGTATTAGTCCCTCATGACCATTTAACATTTCAAGCCCAGATTTTGCAGTCAGCAGCCAAGTGACAGCGCTCAAAGCAGTCCTTGAAAAGCCTGTCCACAAAGATCTAATGATCTCAATGGGGTGGGTTTCACTTCTCCAAGCATTCATTTCATTGTGATACTGGTCACAGGGGATCTTTGGAGTCCAGCAATGATAGTGTCATCAAGTAGCAAATCACACTGAAGAATTCTCACAGATAGCAAAGCAGGAAGTAACAGGTATGTTTTAGGGTACCGGAATAATTTAAAGAAGTGAAATAAAGATTGGGTATACACGTGGGATTAAGGTCGAATCTGAAATTTCATAAATCAAGATTTTAAAAATAATATATGTTGTGTTATGTAATTTGGAATAACACAAGCTGCCACTTGATGCAGTTTTGAGTAAAAGGTGCTCCAGACTTTGAAGTGAGTTCAATGTGTTTTATTGAACTATTAGCACAGTTCTCAATGAGTTCGACTCTCTGCTAATCTAAATGTAGTAACTCAGTCTAACTGAACCAGCCTTGCTCTAAGCCACGTGCTGGGGTGTGATGCTGAGGATACACCCTGTCTCACTCTGTAAATGTTGGTCTGTGGAAAGAGGCGGGGTGTGAGTGCTTCAACCCTTTTATCGTGAGATACCACCCCTGAGTGTCCTGACTGCTCTTTGGTCGTGTCCTGTTCTATGTGTGCATTAGCTGCATGTTTGCATTTCATGACAATATACATTTGAGAGAATTTCCAGCTTGGAATGGGGAAATGTGGGATGGATTCTCCGATTCAGGGGCTATGTCCCCATGCTGGCATGGGAATGGCCAGAACAACTGGCGCTAAAACGGCCACCGGTTCTCTGTTTTGCTGGGAGCCAGCAGGACGGCAGCGTAGAGCAGCCGGCTCTAGCTGCCAATACGGCCTGGAGAATGCCGGGTCCGTGGCCACGCATGTGCATGGCGGCGGCCTGCAGCGGCTGCGCCCTGCTTCATGGCGGAGGCCGCTTACGGACCTGGCACGCAAAATAGCCTCCCCCTTCGCCTGGCTCACGCACCCCGGACCGCCCCCCACAGTGCCTCCAGCCCCAAATAATGTGCTCCCCGCCCGTGGATAGGCCCTGGACTGAGTCCGCAGCCGCCATATTTAGTCCCTGACGGATGAGACCACATGTGTCCTGTGCCGTTGGGAACTCAGCCGGTTGGGGTGGAACATGAGGGGGGGTACAGGCCTCAGGCAATGTCCTGAGGCCGTAGATACGTAGCGTGGCATACTCACAGAGTACGCCACTTTGGAAGGGGTGGAGTATCGTGAAAGTGGCGCCACCCCTGATTTGGTCGGGAACTGTGATTCTCCGGCCATTCGCCTGTGTTAATGAAGGAGTCAAGCCTGAAGACTACAGTCAATTTACCATTACTGAGCTGTAGGAATGTGTTCATTTAATATGTGGCCATTTTATACTTTCAGCGTTGTTTTAAATAATTAATTGCAGTTCTTTCGAATCACCTGAGATTTCATATTTGCGGATGTTTCGCATTTTGTGGTTATAATGATGGTAAAACTGTCATTGTTCGACGTCATTACTCTGTGAAGCCTACAGCAACTCTTGGCAAAACACGATTTCGGCGTCGGCCACCGGAGAATCTAGCCCGTGATGTTCCACTCAAGTAAAATTTAATTTTCCAGGCCAGAGTAATTGTTCAACATTAATTATGACTAAGTACGCCATTAAAAAAAAACTACTTACACTTCATTCAACAAGGCGTAACATTTCAAGGGTATTTCCAAAAAGATTAATAGTGTAAAGAGTTAAGTTCACATCAAATCAATGATTTCTAATTGAATTCCATCTGTGGACACTTCGGTAACACGCTCTATGAAAGAATGGAAAATCATGGCAACAGCTTCTGGATTTGCACTTTTAACTGCGCCCGTAAATGCCAAGAGTTGCTGTAGGCTTCACAGAGTAATGACGTCGAACAATGACAGTTTTACCATCATTATAACCACAAAATGCGAAGCATCCGCAAATATGAAATCTCAGGTGATTCGAAAGAACTGCAATTAATTATTTAAAACAACGCTGAAAGTATAAAATGGCCACATATTAAATGAACACATTCCTACAGCTCAGTAATGGTAAATTGACTGTAGTCTTCAGGCTTGACTCCTTCATTAACACAGGTGGCCAAAGGCTGCAAATGACACTCACCCCTACCCTTATCACAATCTCACTTTTAAGATTCGGCTATTCTTATGAGTGATTCAGAGATGGTAAATTTACAGCCCATTTACCCCTCACTGGAGTGTGTCAGTCCAGTCATCAAAGACATTAGAGCAGAGCTAATGCTACTCTGCTTGTTCAAACATAAGTTTAACATAATAGCAATTACTCAGTACTGTCTATGAACTATGAACTCAAATACGTACCATATTTTCGGTGGTGGGGGACAAATGGTTTCGATCTGCTTTGTCACGGCATATTTGCTATTTTAAAATATTAAACCATTTAGAATGGATCGGTCATAGAGACAGTATTGAGCAAAAAACAGAACGCCAGTCACGGGATTGATTATAGTATCTGAGGAAGGGTATGAAAAACAGCAAGGAAAATGTTTTGCTCAGAAGAAAAGGGTTAACTGGCTTTAATGAATGAGCTGGATTAAAACCACTAGAGAGGTAATTAAAGGGGTATGACCATTGCTGGTCTCAGTGTCAGAAGGTTCCTCAGTGACTCTCATTGTTCAGAAATCATTAAATTGTTGCTTACTGGGTTCGCCGAGTAAGTGATCCAGATTGAACCAGCATTCTTCAAGGCATCACATCCTCCACTGTCACCTCCGAATTATAACATTTTGGAGATTTTAATACATGCCCTTTCTGCAGGAATACCTCCTTCAACTTTTTTATGCCACGCAAAGAAGCTTTTAAATGCAAATAAGGTATTAAAAACCCAAACCTTCAGAACCCATTTCACCCAGCCCCCACGTACCATTTTGTGAATCATTTTAGTGTGTCCGAGCCCAGGCAGGTGCCTCAGAGCATCAAGGAGTCAGCAAGCCAGGTGAATGCTGCATTTCACAACTGTTGGGTCAGGCAGTGTTGCCTTAATTGGAAGGCCAGTGCATTTTTCAGCCAGGAGGGGGATTTTATTGTGGTAGATCCCAGTACATCAGGTAGACATCAGGCGACGGCAGGGGAGGGAGAGGGGGGGGGTGGAGGGGGGGGGGGGGATTCAGCATGGTGCTGACCTCCCACACTCCTCTAAGCATCAGGGGGCTCAGCTGTCACAGCTTCTGCCAGCTCCAGCTCCACGCCCAGAGCCTCCTGAAAACCATCCTCATCAGATGAGAATCTCCATCCTTCCTTCTCCTCCAGCATCTAATCCCGCTGCTGTGCAATGTTACAAAGCATGCAGCAGGCCACTATGGTGCTTAAGACCCCCTGGGGGTTATATTGGAGGGCCCCACAAGAGCGGTCCAGGTATCAGAAGCGCATCTTCGGAACGCCGATGCACTGCTCGATGACGCTCCAGATTGGCGAGTGAGTGTCGTTCCCCGCCTTGGATTGGGTCCACTGCACAGGCATCATCAGCCATGACCTCAGCGGTTAAGCCTTGTCATCCACGAGCCAATCCCTCACCCAAGGGATCGATTTGAAGGTGCCAGGAACCGACAACTGTGCCAGGATGTATGCGTTGGATTGCGAGTGCCATGTCACACGCTTCAGATCCCGGTGGCCACTCCCTATGCAGAATCCCGACCTGCTTTTATTGTTAGAAGACAAAACACAAAAGCAAAGAGGCAGTGCCCAAACAATATATATCTCTGGGTAAGGTAAAGGTAGAATACTGTGTTTAAATTTGGGTGCCCTATTTTAAGAAGGATGTCAAGGCCATGGAGAGGGTGCAGAAGAGTGTCACTGAGGAGATATCAAGCATGGAATTTTATTTATGAACAATTCAGCCCATCTTTGGCTGAAACTAACACCCAGGCCTTGTTACTGCCAAATCCAACTATTCCCATACTTCCTTGGCTGGGAGGGTTTAATCAAAAAAAGAACAACAGTTTGCATTTATATATTGCCTTTAATGTATTAAATCATCCTCAGCATCTTCATAGGAACCAATAGAGAAGTGATTCAAATTGAGGATGCACAGGAGGGCCAAATTGGAAATGTTTTGGAAGATTGCAGGAATTGGAGGTAATTTCAAAGAAGGGAAAGGCGAGGCGAGGGAGAACATGAAAACCATTGGGGAGATACCCCAGCACCCGCTGCTGGTAGTGGAGTTCCTGATACGACGGAGAATCTCCTGTTGGGGAAACGATGCTCCGGTGTCCTGCTGGTGGCAGCATTGAGGTTTGCGGCCTGGCCAGTGGGTGGATGCAAATTGGTCATTTGCACTCATTTACATTCTATTAGCAGGCTGGACATCAGGGACGACATTCTCCGACCCCCCCGCCGGGTCGGAGAATCGCCGGGGGCTGGCGTGAATCCCGCCCCCGCCGGTTGCCGAAGTCTCCGGCACCGGATATTCGGCGGGGGCGGGAATCGCGTCGCGCCGGTTGGCGGGCCCCCCCGCTCGATTCTCCGGCCCGGATGGGCCGAAGTCCCGCCGATAAATTGCCTGTCCCGCCGGCGTAAATTAAATCACCTACCTTACCGGCGGGACAAGGCGGCGCGGGCAGGCTCCGGGGTCCTGCGGGGGGCGCGGGTCGATCTGACCCCGGGGGGTGCCCCCACGGTGGCCTGGCCCGCGATCGGGGCCCACTGATCCGCAGGCGGGCCTGTGCCCTGGAGGCACTCTTTCCCTTCCGCCTCCGTCATGGTCTCCACCATGGCGGAGGCAGAAGAGACTCCCTCCACTGCGCATGCGCGGGAAACTGTCAGCGGCCGCTGACGCTCCCGCGCATGCGCCGCCCCGAGTTGTCATTTCCCCGCCAGCTGGTGGGGCAACAAAGGCCGTTTCCGCCAGCTGGCGGGGCGGAAATTCCTCCGGCGTCGGCCTAGCCCCTCAATGTTGGGGCTCGGCCCCCAAAGATGCGGAGCATTCCGCACCTTTAGGGCGGCGCGATGCCCGTCTGATTGGCACCGTTTTTGGCGCCAGTCGGCGGACATCGCGCCGTTTCCGGAGAATTCCGCCCCAGGTTCTCCAAGCCTCCGTGATGCTGCAACCCTCTCAGCTGGGATTCACGGGGCATGGCTTTGTGCAAGTACTTATCAGCATGGCCCTGATGCGGTGGAAATGGCGGTGGGCCACGGATGAGGGGGGGGGGGCAACTATTTAAGGTAGCAGACCCCAAGACCCATCAGAGCACTCCCCTCTGCCCACAATTCAACCCAGCCCACCCCCCACCCCCCCACCCCCAATTCCCCTGATCAAACCCCTCCACCAGAATTACCATCAGAGACCCCCATCAGACCTCACCATCAGAGACGCCATCAGATCTCCCCACCTAGGCAGCACAGTGGCGCACTGGTTAGCATTGCTGTCTCATGGCGCCGAGGTCCCAGGTTCAATCCCGGCTCTGGGTCACTGTTTGTGTGGTGTTTGCACATTTTCCCCGTGCTTGCATGGGTTTCGTCCCCACAACCCACAGATGTGCAGGGTAGGTGGATTAGCCATGCTAGATTGCCCCTTAATTGGAAAAGAAAATGAATTGGGTACTCTAAATTTATTTTAAATAAAAGATCTCCCCACCAGAGTCTCCATCAGTGACCTCCCTAAATCAGAAACCCCCCCATATTAGACAGCCCCCCATATCCGAGACCCCATATCAGAGGCCCTCGTAACACAGAACCCCGATATCAGAGAACCCCCAATATCAGAGATCCCCTCTACCAAATACCCTGCTGTGAACCTAAGGCAATGTTTATAAACATGTAAATATGATTGACAGTTCCTATCTGTATCAAAAGCAGTTAAGTGCATCCTGCTAAGAAATAGAGCAAATTAAAGCACTTAACCCCTAGATGTTTATAAACAATGTGGTTTGGTTCAAAGCAGGGTATTTGGGATGCATTCAAGCATGAAGTGAAAGGAAAATAAACAATCCATACATCTGGCTGTCTGGAAGTTATTTCATTTTAATTGCAACCTACTAAAAGTTTTCTCTTTGAAAGCAAATGGAATAGAAGCTTTGCAGATCAAAGGGTCTGAGAGGCTTTAAAGCCTTGTGATGTGACTTGACTTTCTAACAGTTGCTACTTTCTAGATGCCTGTCTGAGGCAGCGAGCGTAAGGGGCAGCTGAGTGAAAAAGCAGTGATTTTTTTTCACTGTTTCTGCATAGACTGCTCTTTAGCTTCCAGACAGGGCTGACTGATGGGTGTGGTCTCTGATATTAGGCAGGGGGGGTCTGATATGGGTGAGTTTCTGATGGGGGGATCTCTGCTTTGGGGGTCTCTGGTGGGGGTTTCTTGTTGGGGGGATCTGATGGATATTTTGGAGGGGGGGCTGATGCAAGGGCCTGATGGGGGGTCTCAGATAGGGTGGTTGCATGGGGGGGGTCAGGTCACCCTCATCCGTGCATACTGTGGGGGGTGGAATGCCCCTACTTGTCACAAGGGTGTAGAATTTGGGTTGTGGGGGAAGTGGAGCAAGCCACCGGACCTCGCTTTCAGGCCAAGGGCTCAAAATGGCAGCCCGATAATGGGATTCAGAACGGAAATCCTTACGCTCCCCGCGATGCATATATTTGCATGGCTGGGGAGTGCGACCCGCTTCGGGGCACCTCTCCTAGCTCCAGCACAAAGCAGAGGCGATTCCGGTCTGGCTGGTGAACATAGTTGCCCCAAACGGAAAGTCCAGCCCAATGTTTCAGAATGTAGAATCGAGGTGTTGCCAGTTCAGTGAGCATAGAGTCGAGGGTAAATGGGACTCAGGTCTGAGTTAGCGCATGAGCAGAAGTGTTTTGGATGCCAGTCGACCAAGTTCCCTGAACGTGAGCTCAACTAAAATTCTGCTATCCCTATCATCAGACCCACTCACCATCTCTGTGCCTTCCGACTTACATTGGCTTCCATTCCATTTAGGCATTGGCTGGGTCAGCATTCATTGCCCATCTCTGATAGAATTTTGAGAATCAGTCACATGTAGGCTAGACCAGGTGAGGATGGCAGATTTCCTTACCTGAAGGCGATTAGTGCACCAGAGGGGTTTTTACAACATTCAACACTGGTTTTGCGGTCATCATTAGACTTTTACTTCCAGCTTTTTGCTGAATGGGGCGGCATGGCAGCACAGTGGTTAGCACTGTAGCTTCACAGCGTCTGGGTCCCAGTTTGATTCCCAGCTTAGGTCACTTTCTGTGCGGAGTCTGCACCTTCTTCGTGTGTCTGCGTGGGTTTTCTCCTGGTCCTCCGGTCTCCTTCTACAACTCCCAAAATACGGGTTGTTAGGTAATTTGGATATTCTGAATTCTCCCTCAGTGTACTCGAACAGGTGACTAGGGGATTTTCATAGTAACTTCACTGCAGTGTTGATGTAAGCCTACTTGTGACAAGAAAAATTATTGTTATAGAATTCAAAATTCACTATCTGCCACAGTGAGATTCGAACCCAAGTCCCCAGACCATTACTATGGCCCCCTGGATTACTAATCTAGCAACAATAGCACTACTTCACTGCCTTCACTAGTACATCCTCATTTTCCTTCAGTCAACCAGTGGCAGCCATCCCTTCTATTGCCTAGGCCCTAAACTCTGGGATTTTCTCCTGAAGCCTCTTCATCTCTCAACCCCTCCTCCTTTTTGATATCCTTTAAGACCTACATCCTAAACCAGGCTTCTGATTACCTGCTGTAATTTCTCTTAATGTGCCTCAGTGTCAGAGTTTGTCTCAAAACAGTCTGTGACGCACCTTAGGATGTTTTTCTATGATAAAAGCACTATATAACTGCACGCTGTTGTTGTTGAAAGACTGATCAGTTTTTCATTGGAAGAAAGGAGATTAAAAAGAGATCAAATAAAGATATTCTAAATGATGAGGAGTTTGTTGAATAAATATCGAAAAGTTGCTTCCACTGGCGGTTAAATCAGTAGCTAGAATGCATTAATTTGTGATTATATCACCTGAAGGGCAAAAGGATTAGTTAGGAGTTACTGAATTATTAGCAGACGCTGTAACAGAGATGGGAGGACAAAAATTGAAAGGGAAGCAGGACACTATTTGGAAAGGAAAATATTTAAAGGGGCATGGAGGAGGTGCAAGGGAATAGGGCTCATGGAAAGCATTTTAGAGAGCCCGCTGAGATACAAAATGGTGAATGTGCAGTAAATTGAGCCCAATTTTAACTCATTTAAAACCCATTCATTTCGAGTTAAAATTGGACTGTGATTCTACTGTAAATTTAATTATATGAACTCATTAGAAGTATAGATTTTGCTGCAGTGTTGCCTGTTTTGTGCCATATTGATTATACGTAATTATTTTTAAGTCTTCATCTGTTTAATGGCCAAAAGTGAAACAGATGACATTCCACCTAACACAGAATTGGCAAAGCAACTGTAAGATATAATGTATAAATGCAGCTGTGTGTATTAAGCACCACTCAATTCTTGTAGTAGATGTCAGCTGGTATCATTTTATCACTTGAGAGTATAAGCTACAAATATTTCCAATTATTTCAGAGTGCTTTCTTCTGCAGTTAAAATTCGTTCTGTTTGTTTGGCAGTGACATAATGATCTATAATACGTGAAAATAGTGTAGCAGAACTCAATGAACAATGCTGTTAACTGGATATATATAGGGATAAAAAAAACAATGTGGCAAGTACAGCTAGTGAAGATTTTTTTTAAATTGCAGCTGTTTTATTTTTAATATTGGCATCTCCAGAATGTGTCAAAACATTCATGGGGATTTCTTTCCTGTGTTGCTGAATATGCATAGATATAAGCTGTGATGACCATTGGCCAGGAAGCAGTACAGCAAGGAACATTTGTAATTTATTTAAAATGTCTGGGCAATCTGTAATTGTTTTTAAGAATGGCTGGAAAGGAGCTTAAATCTGTAATAATTTTCTTGCAAAATTTTAAAAAATGCTCGTTCATGGGACCTGGTGATTGACCTTTGAACTGAAAACAGTGCCAACAGGAAAAAATTAAGACAGAAGAAATCCTGGGGGATCCTGTCGCCACAGGACCAAAGTTTTCCACCTGAAATCAACCTTTCGCTGGTCCGTTGTAATAAATCCACGGAGGCAGAAGACCCGTCACCAGAATTCCTTTTATTTTACAAACCCAAAAACCATGACCATTCAGTCTGCTGTCTACACCGGGAGTGCAGAGGATTTGACACTCCCTGTTATATACACAGAAAGGGGTTCCCTGATTGGGCCACTAATCAGGGAACTCGCATTCTAATTGGCCAATCTCAAAGGCTTGGCCTAAGTCATTACATCCGTAAAATTTTCTGTCCTACATGCAACTATTCCTGAGCTGGGCAGGATGAGAAACTTTAAGCCCCGGTGGCCAGACACAAAGGAGAGCTACAAGCAGGCAAACTGGAGGGTGAAGGTGATCAGGATACAAATACAGACACAAAGAGAAAGTAGACAGAGACATAAAGTGGAACACATAATTCATGTGATGTGAAGCCAGAAAAGCTTTTTATGAAATCGGTGTTTTTTTAAAATTTGCCAATATGAAGGAAAGTAGAATTCTAGAACTTCTTGGGGAAGCAATGTACGAACAACCCAAAAAGTAGTTTGAATTTAAATTTGATTGATTAAAAAAATCCAATTAATTGCAAAACCAATCCAAAATTGAAAGCTCGTTACAATAATGGTGACCATGAAACTATCATTGATTGTGGTAAAAAACCCATCTGGTTCGCTCATGTCCCCTAGGGAATACAATCTGACACTGCACCTGGTCTGGCTGCCCTCTGAAATGGCTGGGCAAGCCACTCAGATTCAAGGACAACAAAAGAGGATGTGGAGATAACTAAGGAGGGGACCAGGGTGTTACAGAGGGAGCATACCCTTTGAAATGCTGAAAACAGAGGGCAGGTGAAGATGTGTTGTGTGAATATTACATACCTTATTAACACTAGAGGATACGATGCCTCGGTGATACAAGGGTAAATAACTTAACTCACCAAGCAGAAAACAGGATATTCAGGTCAATTTTTCGCATTTTGTATTTTGCCACTACCTTGCATGGATGAGTTTAGAAAATATCCCTGAGTTGTAGTTTCACAGGAATGTTGGCTGGAAATTATACGATGCATCACTTTCTCACAGATGTGGTTCATGTCAAGAGGTATGTCCCCATAAGAAATTGCCATCTCTTTGACTGACTCATATTTCAAGCCCCTTGCACCAGAGAAAGAGGTGACTTGTGCAGGAGTAACGTCTTCCAGGTTTTTGTAATATTAGATGTTTTATTTTATTGCTAAACTTGTGAATTCCTATAATTCATGATCCCATAGCTTTTAAAAAGTCATTATGTCACAGTTGCTGGTGCCAGTTGATGGCTTTGTAAACAAATTGATTGGTTAAATATATGTCAATTGCTGATTCCCGATGGGTAAACTGGTAGTTCTGACCTGTCAGATATTTAAACAAATCAACATGGCAGATCAAATAGAGGTTAGTAAGTGATGTTTTTTTTTTCAAAGTCAGTCCAAGAATGGTGATGGGCCATCTTTCACTCGGTGACAAATATAGATCTGTCACACTCTGGGTGCAAGACATGTACAAGAGCATTTCAGTGAATTCTTCCAACAGAAATTTGTTGCTTCACTCTGTCATTTTAAAATATAGGAAGACTTAAAATGAGTTTAGGAGACCGGTGGGAGTTGCTTTGATTTTGTTTTGCAGATGTCGCTGGTAACTGAGTTGGGTCAGAGGCACCTGTGGGAATGTTCGGAGAACGTAACAATTTACAGAAGGACGAAGAAAATCATTTCATGCCATTTTAATATCCTGTGAGTCAGCATCAGTTGTAGTTTTCGAATTAAACGGGGTTAGTGGTACGGGGCTGCTGGTGGGGGCGAGGAAAGTTGGTAGGGGGAATGAGTAACTAGATCACAGAACAAATTTTGAAGTCTTAGGCTGGACATTAAGCATCAGGGCCATAATGGTGGGCCCATTTGAGGTTCCCGAATATCCCCATGTCAACAGTATACCTGCTGGCACAACATTCCAGGAGGCAGCTTCCTAATTGGCTACCCCTGCACTCGCCATCCAATGAAGGATGGCATGTCGGCTCCCGAGGCCTGCAATGATGTCTGCCCAGCATCTCTGCTGGGCAAGGGGGTGCGGCCAAGGCAGACAAGTAAACAGGAGGGCACCACAACACATGGAGCCTTTAGTTGCTTGCAGAGAAGTCATCAAATCACAAATACAGAGACCCAAAGCCGGCAGAGCAATCAGGCTGGAGGTGAGTCTCGTCCGGAGGAAGAATGATGTTGATAGTTGTGGCCTTTCATACTCATGGTGCCATTATTTGGGGCATGGATCCTCCAACTCTGATGATCTCCTTGCCTGTGCTGGGAGGCCAGCTTCAATGAGCTGATGGCCTCCACAATTTGAGGTAAACCACTATAATGGTGGTAAAATACTGACGCCATTGCAAAGTGGCCACTAGGTGTGACCTTAATAGTCCTAATTAGCTGTGTGCTCCTGCATCCAACCCTATCTCCACAGGATCACGGCAAATTCTGCCCTTCTTTAAATATAGGCGAGATCTACCGGCTGCGTTTTGCCTGAAAAGCATGCAGCCAGTAGATGCCGGGCGATCCCTCCTCTGGGATCTAACGTGATCTTGCGAGATGTCGCGATGTGAATCCTGCCCATTGTGGACGGGATCACTTCTTGACAAATTTGCATATTGGAGTGAGACAGCTAGTTTCACTCTAAAATGCATTCCCGGGATCTATCTCCTTCACCTTGGAGACCTCGGGCGGGATTCTGCGCAAATCGTCGGTGTGGGGAAAAACGGCGCAAACCCTGGCAGGAACCACTCCGGCGTTGAGCCGCCCCAAAGGTGTGGAATCCTCCGCACCTTTGGGGGCTAGGATGGCGCCGGAGTGGTTTGCACCGCGCCGGCCGGCGGGAAGGGGCTTGGCGCCACGCCAACCGGTGCCGAAGGGCCTCCGCCGGCCAGCGCAAGTTGGTGCACGCAGGAGCGCCAGCATCTGCTGGCGCGATCCCCGCGCATGCACGGGGGGACGACTCACCTCCACGTCGCCCATCGCGGATCGGTACAAGGCTGACACAGAGGAATATAGTGCCCCCACGGCACAGGCCCGCCCGCGGATCGCTGGGCCCCGATCGTGGGCCAGGCCACCGTGGGGGCACCCCCCCAGGGCCAGATAGCTCCGCGCCCCCCCTGAGGACCCCGTGGGCGGCCCACGGAGCTGGGTCCCGCCAGTAGGGACCAACCTTGATTTGCGCCGGCGGGACCCTCATTAAAAGGGTGGGACTTCGTCCCATCGCGGTCCGGAGAATTCGGGCAGCCCCTGGGCCCATTGAGTCACGCCGGTCCCGGCCATTCTCCAAGGCAGGCGGCGCAATTCACGCCGGGGCGATTTTTTGGGGGCTGGAGAAGTCGGAGGACGGTGGGGGCGGGATTCATGCCAACCCCCGGCGATTCTCCGACCTGGTAGGGGTTCGGAGAATCCCGCCCCTTGGGTGAGCACCTTTCAGTGTTGGTCCACCCAAATGAGGACCAGACCGAACGGCACTCGAGAGGCTTTCCCAGATGATCAGAGGCCTCCAGTGGTGCTTGCCCTCTTTGAAGAGTGCCAGCCTGGTACTGGCAGGGGCACTGCAAAGGTGCCAGGCTGGCACTGTCATGGTGTCAAGCTGGTATTTTGTGCACAACAGGATTCAGGCTTGGGGGTGCCTTGTGCAGGTGTGGTGGGCCAAGGACCCCCCTTATCGATGAGTTGAGGTTCAGGGCTTATGTCGAGGGTCGCATCGCCATTTAAAAATGGCATCTTGATCTCTCTTCCGGTGAACAGAGCTCCTCAGTGCAGAGAATGGTACGAAGTGTGGCATCAGCTGCACGTTCCCCGCTGAACCCCCCTATCTATCTCATTGGCCGTTCAATAGCATGGTGTTTCTCGGTGCTCCGAGCACTGGGAAACACCCGGCTAACCGTGTGAGCTATGGGACTACTTTCCCATTCGGGTGGATTGCACCCTGTGTCTTGATTATGTATTACAGGGGTACTTACATCATTAGATAGCAGAATTTGAGGCAATTTGAGAATGAAAAAGTAGAGATGATTGAAGAGAGGAATTTCTCTTGAATACAGGTTGAGGAGCTGGAAGATGCAAGCCAAGGAGTTAAAATTCCCCCTTTGGGAAATGTATAATTACAGCATGATGAGTTTACATTGGTACTTTCCATTACATGTACAAACGGGAGAATACTTAATTGAAAAAGATGACACAAAAACGTATCCATAAAGTAACAATGAAAAAGTCAGACAATATAGACAAGAGGCGCACACAGTTGGGATGAAATGGTTCTGTTTTCTCAGTTATATTTAATTTTTATATGTCTTGCCTTTGTTGCAACCTTTTTTTGAAAAAACGACTTCTCATTGCAATACAACACATGCTTTCAAGGACAAATGAAGCAGCTCGGAAAGCCCCAATCTCAGATGTTTCAAAATCCTGTGTCATGAGGCCAGTAATGGCTTTTAATCTGAAGTCTGACAACAATTTGATTGGCAGTACTACAGATGCAGCAACATCCAGGGAGACTCTGGTGCACTGTTCTAAACAGCTGGCAGATTAATTTATTTCACCAGGAGTGAATGGCCAGACACTTTTATGCACAGATTCTTGTTTAAACTCAGATTGAAATACATTTGTGATGCCTGGGCAGCACGGTGACCCAATGGCTAGCACTGTCAAGTCACAGCTTTAGGAATACAGGTTCAATTCCGGCCTTGGGTGACTGCCTGTGCGGAGTTTGCACTTTCTCCCCGTGTTTGTGCGGGTTTCCCTCCGGGTGCTCCGATTTCCTCCCACAGTCCGAAGATGTGCAGGTCAGGTGGATTGGCTACGCTAAATTTCCCCTTAATGTCCAACAATGTGCAGGTAGGTGGGGTTATGGGGGTAGTTAGATACCCCCCCCCCCCCGAGAGAGTGGGCCTAGGTAGCTTGCCCTTTCAGAGTGTTGGTGCAGACTCGATGGGCCGAATGGCCTCCTTCTGCACTGTTAAACCACTTGCTTTGCACAGCACCACAAAGGTGATCAAGTAGAGTTACAAACAGGCACACAAAACAACATGGTCTAATTATATAGCGAAACCTGGCTCACTCAAACCTGATTACAATTGACTATAATGCCTTTATTAGACTTTGTTGCCCTAATCCTAACTCTAATTGGGTGCAACTGTACTTTAACCATTTTCAGATAGAAGTGGAGAAATGTGAAGGCAAAAGGAGAGAAGGGGAAAGAACAAAAATTAGCTAAAGGAAAAACACATGCTAATTAATCATAATTTGTTGTAATGATTTGTTTTAAGATGTACTATTAGTCCTTCTCAAGACCATCTGGAAAATGTAAATCTTCCTCATGTAACATTGATCTCAAGGAAAGGAGAATGAATTATCCACAATGTAGGCACTTCTGGTGCATTAACCTTTCAGGCTGCAAATGGTAGCAGCTTCAGCAGCAGCAGCACTGAGAGTAAATGACGCAGTGCTGCTCCCTCCGTGCCGGCCAAGTGCCATTTAAGAAGTGGTGTTAACGGCACATCTGGCACCGAGCAGTGGCACCGAGCGTTGAAACTTACATGCCACCTCAAAAGCTGCAAGCTACGACTTTTCCTGAAGCTCATCCCGTAAGGGTCAGTGAGACACTATCTTGCTCGCTGACCTGCGCAAAGGCAGTGCCAGTGATTGGGGGTAATTGCTACAGTCGAGCATTTGTCAGTTCCTCCGACATGGTGGGATTATCCATTATGCAGACCGAGTCGATTTCACAGCGCGATCAAGCTTGGCTCTGTTCTATCGATTCAGCATCAAACACACCTTTAGGAAATAGATTATTCAGCTCCTGTGACTATAGAGAGAGAACAATACCAGAACTGTAAGCTTAAATTACAACAGTCACATCAACATGCATTAACTAGCTTCATATTCCTCACGGTCAGATAATTAAGAGAAGTTCATAAGTTGTTCAGGCGTACCTGTCAGAGGAAGTGCAGTCATTGTTTTGGTCAAGTTTCAATAATGAGAAAATATTTTCCTTGTCCCAGTTATGAGGAATTATTTAGCAGGATCCTGTTGTGCTACCAGTATCCATTAATTCGGTGGAGCAATTGCTCACCCACTGAGCATTTTTATATTCTTATTGAGAATGCTTTTTGATACATAAATAGATAGAATATGATATTTTAATGTATGCGTACTAGATTTTAAACATCAGGTCGTTGGCTCCAGGCTGTGTCCATTGCCTTAAATGAATGAAATTCATTATTAATGATTTTAGTGGATAATGCCTTAGCAATCTCTCCAATGTTGCTAATTTTGGTTGCCTCTTAATTTGCTGCTCATTGCATCTTTACTTAATTTGGTCTGTTTCTATAACCTTTGCTCTAGAGTCGCCAGGTATCTTTATGATACCGCCACGAGGTTCAAGTTCAAGTACTGATCAATAACTCAACGCACCAATTAGTAAGATTCAAATCAAAACACATTTATTATACACAGTAACTCACTACTCATGCATATAACTCTACTTTCTAGAATATCTCTATCGCTAAAATGCCTATACTTAGCTTCGGAACTGGCCCACCAGGTCAGGGGAACAAATGGCCTTTTGTTCGATTCTGAGTCTGCAGGATTCAAAGCTGGTATGGACTGGTAGCTAGGAGCGCCTATCTCGTAGCGTGCGTTGACTGGAGGCTTACTTGGCTGTTGCGGCAGCTAGGCAGGTCACTGTCAAGGGTTGGTTCGAGTTGCTGAGTGACCCTGCCAAGAAGGACGAATTGAACTTGGGGACTCTATAGTCCCCAGGGGCTTCGCGCCGTTCGGGGCGGACCCCGTACCTGGTTCCAAGTGATTGGACTACGTTCCGATCACTTGGATCGATTTCTCCAATACTGGAGCCGTTCCCTGATCACTGGGCGGTCCCTGAGTGTCCGTTGGCCTTCCTTTGTCTTGGCTCCTGCTGGCGCCGAGGAGTCTAGCTTGGCCTTATTCACCTTACATGTTTCAGTTGTTCCCGGGGATCGCTCATTAATATGCAGATGGCTGTGAGTTTCAGTGCTGTCTGGGTTTCTGCACGTTCTAATACACAGGAAGCTTTGCACCTGCTAGTTTTTCCTGGCTTGGCTGAATTTCCCTGCATTCTTTGCGGACCTCCATTTTACGTCGGGAAGTGGCCAACCCAGGTGGCTACCCCAACCCATGCGTAAAAGCAGCTTTTCCTACTTTGTAATTCAAAATGGATTGTTCACCTGTTGCAACTGATGGACTCAGAGTGTGTAACACTTTTGGTTCAATGTTTTAAGATATTTTTGATTGAGCTTTCCCTTTTCAAATGGATGAGTAATCACAGGTCCGTCCTCCCATTTCCATTATAATCCAATATACTACCCATCATGTGAAAGTAATACATGAAAAATGTCTTTTAATAATGCTTTATTTAAAAAGCACAATTCATTTTTGCAGTGCAAGTGATTTCATTGCTTTGGGTGCCAAGAAAGCAAAATAAATGGTGGGAGCTTCACCCTTATGGCTTCCAGTGAGGCCTGTGCCATTTGCCATGGGATGGAGGATGGCAGTGTGGGTGTCCCATGCAACTGAGGGGAGCATGCAGACTGAAAAGATTGTAGTGGCAGTCAACACCCATCACTGATTTGGCTATTTTGGATCATATTACTAGTACTTGTTAGATGTACTCATAGATGTAAGAATTGCAAAGGTTAATGCAATGTCCAGAATAGCCACTAGAGGGAGCTACAGTTGCAAGTATATAAGGCATTGCTGCTAAGCCTTGTGGAGGAGAGAGTGTGCAGGAGTTAGCTGGAGACAGTCAGAAGTAAAGATAGTGTGAGTAAGAGCAGACCATGCTTTATATCAGTATAAAGATTACTGCAGATGAGTGTAGTTTTTCTGTTAATAATCAACTGTGTATTCTTTAGGAGTACGTGTCGAATCCAAAGTAGTAGTGGTAATAAATGTATAGCTTTGTTGAAGTTCATTTTGTGGTCTTTGTGAACACTACATCCTGAATTTAGCCACACAAAGAACACTGCAGGACTGATAATGGCTTCTCTTAAACATGCATAGCTCCACATTTGTTCAGGTACATCAGGGACACTCCTCCTCCTCCCCGCCCCACCTCTGCCCACCAATGCTATTTAAAGACTGAACCATTTCTCTTCTCGGTGAATGGCTTTTGATTATTTCTTTGCTGCTGCGGCGTGACAAACGTACTGCATTGTTGGAGGATTTGACAGAAGTTCATTCAGTCAGAAGAGAGTGGTGAGAGACCTTTGAAAAGGCGCAAAAGGCTACTCAGCACTCCAGTTCCTTCCAGTCTCAGGCTATGGTTGCAGTTGCCCTTGGGTTTCAGCTTCGTAGGGAAATGGAACCGAGACAACAGATGAGAAAGGAAGGTCTCTCAGCAGGAGGCCATAACCCCCAGTGCCTCCAAGAGTATTCCCCTGCCTGCACCTCAACCAAGACCAATGTCTGCAGTGACTATGCTTCACCAAAGAGGTGAAGGCAGAGGTGGCTCCCTTGCAATCTGATTGGCCGGACTTGCACCTCAACTTGTCAGAAGAAAACCAGTGACCTCCACCAAGCTGCAAGGGTAAGTTCCACCTCTCTCCTGGCATCAGTTCCACCTGCCAGCCCTCAAATTCCCAAAGCCCCTCACAAATCACTGGCACCTTCCCCGCATCCGATCTTCATTTTTGTTCCTTAGAGCCCCCGGCAGCTGGGGAGGCAGGGCGGCACAGTGGTTAGCACTGCTGTCTCACGCCGCCAAGGACACGGGTTCGGTCTCGGCCCTGAGTCACTCTCCGTGCGAAGTTTCCGCATTCCCCAGTGTCGCGTGGGTCTCACCCCCACAACCCAAAGTTGAGCAGGGTAGGTGGATTGGCCATAGTAAATTGCCCCTTAATTGGAAAAAAAGAATTGGGTACTCTAAATTTCATAAAAAAGAACCTCTGGCAGCCACCAGCACAACTCCTCCGTGTCCAGGTGCCGTGCCCACACATGCCACCTACTATAGACCAAACTGACCCATCAAGTATGGTGCTCACAATGCCCTCTCTTTGTCCCCGCAGAAGATAGCCATAGTAAGTGGGAAAGGGCCAATGTAGGGGATGCAATGCTCGAGATTCGGGTCTTCAACCGCTATGAGGAATGGGCATTGGAAATCATGGGCTTTACCAAGGAGCGAGCAGTCATCGGCAGTGATATTATCCTGCACCGCAAAGGTGAGGGTCCACTGCCCCTTTACCCAGATGACTTGTCTCAAGTGAGTAGTTCATGTCAGCTAAAATGATCCTTCCTTTTCACTGACCGCATGTCCATTGTCACGCAGGATCCCCATCTGATGAGGCCTGGCCTCAGAGTCATTTCCCACCCCCGACACCCAAGAGAACACCTCAGAGGAGAGCTCTGAGGAGACCACCATCGAGGCATCACAGCTATCACCCCCCACCTTCCATCAGTGCAGAGACATGCACACCTCGGTGGACAGCATTAGTGGATAGGCTTCTGGGGCACAATCTGTGAGCACCACACAGTTGCTGATGCGCATCAAGTGCAGGCAGGAACATCCAAGGGAGACAGCAGTCAGACATCTGCTGGATCCCAGGACTCAGCTGGGTGCTAGTCAGATGCCGAGCCTTTGGACAATGTTTTCCCAGAGCTGATTCAGTTAATAAGACAGAGCTGTTACATTTAGATGAGGATGCCAGCAACATTCCAGCAAATGCATCGTCGATTGGAGGAGACCCAAAGGTTTCAGGCTCAGGATATGGTGCCGACAATGCGTGGCACTGAGGCCAACTCTCCTTGGGTGGCGACCTCAGGAAAGTCTGAAGAATGACATCTTGAATGGTGGATCCCAAGACATGGTTCAATCTGCGACGACTATGGCTGAGGACCTCGAAATCACGTCCCAGCCACTGAGGAACATGTCCCAGATGCAGGTGGACATTGCAGAGGTTCTGAGGGCATCGCCAGGACTGGCAGAGCCAGATGACTCAGAGGCCTCTGGAGCTCCAGGGCACTATGGGCACCGTCATAGATGAAGAAACGCTGGAGGCACACCCGGGGCTTGCCACCAAGGAGACGACGGTGGTCTCTAGTTGTTCTGAATTCCCACCAATTGATAATGACACAACCCAAGGGCAGTGGGCAGAACAGGATGGCACAGCAAAGCCCTTCAGCTCCAGATCCAACAGTGGGTATCCACCAAGGGCATCAAAGACTACAGGGTGTGAAAATCAGCAGGCTGCATCCACCTCTGATGTGCATCTGGGGGACGTAGCACTTAACCACTAAAGATCAAAAAGTGTGTGATGCACTGGGTGGGCACTGGGGGTTCACTATCTGTAACTAGGAGGAATGGAAATGTCAAATGGTCCAAGATCAAAAGTCCTCATGCAGACCCCGTCCAGAGGTCGTTTGTGAGTGCGCAGTCAGCAGAAAGACGGGAGTCAGACTTTGACATAAAGTGAGGAGCTCCAGAGCTTACTTCAGAGTGACTGGTCATCACTTTCCTGCCTTGTATATTGACCCACTGAGAGTGCCAACACAGGCCCATTACCCTGAAGTGATGTTACGCAGATGTGTGGAGGGTAGAACAGGGTGGTCAGGGAGGGGTGTGATGCGGGGGGCGGGTAATGAGGGGTTGAGGGGTGATTGGGGGAGGTGGAAGGAAAGATTGGGGGGAGGGAGGGAAATGGAGACGGGGTTGAGCTGATGGACGCAGCCTTCTCCTATGCGAATCTGGTGATGATGAGGTCATCCCTGGTCCTCCGAGAGTGTCGGACCCTTGATGTTGCCTATCCTCCATCCTCCGGCTCCTCCTTTAGCTCATCCTTCAGCCCTCCTGGTCCGCCTCCTCCTCAGACGAGGCCACTTGTCCCTGCTCCTCCTCCATGTTACCCTGCAGCTGGGCATTTTGTTGGGTCTGGTCCAGGTTGAAGGTGACATAGTTGGATGCCCGGGCATATAGAGCATGCTTCATCTCCCGGATGCACTTGTGGGCTGTAGATTGCGATATGCCACAAAGATCCCCGCTCGAGACCTGGAATGACCTGGTGGCACAAAGGATTGAAGTCTGAGGTAACCTTCACGGCCACCGGGAGCGGGTGTCCTCCTCCTCCACTGGGTGCCACGTCCACGAGGATGTGGCACGGGTGCTACATTGTCTCTCTGCTGAGATGCAGTTTTCTATGGCACATAGTGTCAGTCAGTTCATCGAATGATCAATGGCACCTGTATACGTTGGGCCATCGCTGGTCTCCCCTTCTGGCTCCCTCCTCAGCCTGATGGGCGGCTGGGTCTTCAGGGTGTGCGCCTCTAAGCTGCTGACGCTCTGGAGAGTTCAGTCACAATGTTCAGGCATCAAAGTTTGCTTGACATGCTATGCACTAAACATCCTCTGAGACATGGCATGTGTGCCCTCGAGGAGGTACTTGAGAGTTGAGGAGTGCTATCACAACTAACCAGGATAATTCCTAATTTGGAATCGCCTTCAGCTGTGAAGCTAGAGGCTGCTCACAGTCAAAGGGGTTATAGTTGACTTTCAGGAGAGAAACTTCCGCATGGCTGTCCTGGAAGTATTTGGTAGGATAGGGTAGACAAGCTACAATATTGGTTGCCCCTGTCATGGGTGGATGGCTGGAGGCCTCACAGATGCAAGATCCCACGGTCCTTTGCCTCAGGGGCAACCCCTGACCTAGAACGCTTCTGCCTCCTGACCAAGCCCAAGCCTCCTGCCGGATTCCCCCTCTCTACCCCCGAGCACAGGGGCAGCAGCTCTGGTGCCTGTTAGCTGCCAGAAACTTTAAATGGCTACTCCCCACAGATGGACCCCCACAAAGACCCCCTGGATAGAAAGTCCTGCTCCCACAGAGACCCTCCTAAATAGTGGAAACAACCAAGGACCACCTATGAAACAGAAACCAGTCAGTAAGCTCCCCGGAAAGGAGACCCCAGTCAGGCAGCCCCCCAAAAAGAGAAACCTGTTATGAACCCCCAGAAAAGAGACTCCTGGCAGGACGTCCCGCAGAAAAGAGAAAACTGTCAGGAAATGTCTCTAAACAGGACCCTGGGTGGGATTTTCCCATAATCGGCGCAATCGCCGGAATCCGGCGTCAAAACTGCACGGATCGCTCTGGCGTCGGGCCCCCCCAAACGGCGCAAAGTCTCTGGCCCAGAATTGGCTAGTAGCGGTGTGACACAATTCCCAACGGTGTCAACCGCCGCGGACGCACCGCGTCATTGACGCCGCGCGGCGTCACAGCACAAAAGACGCCGACCTCCCCCGCCCCTCGGAGAGCCGGCAAAATGGCCGCCCGCCACGCAGCTCCGAGGTTCCAGGAGCGCGACATCGAGGCGCTCCTGGACACAGTAGAGCAGAGGAGGGAGGCCCTGTACCCTGGACATGGCCACAGTGTCGCCCCATGCCTCAGCCGGTGTCTGTGGAGGGAGTAACAACAGTAACAACAAGGACAGTCGCCCAGTGCCACAAGAAGGTGAATGACCTTGTCAGGGCCACCAGGGTGAGTAACCCACCCCACCCCCCACCCCCCACCCCCGATGTGCGGCACAACCCCAGGTGCAACTCACCCTAAACATAATCCTAGCCCTAACCCTAACCCTAGCCCTAACCCCAATCACCCCCCCCATGCGCGGCACCATCCCCCGGTGCAACTAACCCTAACCCTAACCCTAGCCCTAACCCTAACCGTAGCCCTAACCCAACCCCCCCCCCCCATCCATGTGTGGCACATCCCCAGGTGCAACTATCCCTAGCCCCAACCCTAACCCTAACCCTAGCACCAGCCCTAACCCTAACCCTAACCCCCCATTCCACATGCGCGGCATATCCCCAGGCGCAACTAACCCTAACCCTAACTCTAACCCTAATGTGCTGCACACCTCTGCCAATATACACACAACCGCTGGCCTGCATGTATATCTCTGCCTAACACTGTTGCACTTTATCCCTGCAACCCACCCGCTCGCCCCCCACAGGAGAAGCGCGCACACAACAACAGGGAGCGTGAGAGGACCGGAGGGGGCCCAGCTGATGAGAGACCACTCACTGTTCATGAGGAGAGAGCCCTGGAACTGGCAGACGGACCCGAGGACTGGGAGGTTGCCGATGCAGAGGTCAGGGGCGCACCGCCAAGTGAGACCCCCTAGAGCCCGGCCCCATTCCCATATCCCCCCTCCCCAATATCCCCCCTCCCCTATATTCCCCCTCCCCCATATCCCGCTCCTGCATATCCCCCTCCCCTATATCCCCTCCCCCATATCCCCTCCCCCATATCCCCCACCCCATATCCTCCCACCCCCATATTCCCCTCCCCAAATCCCCCTTATCCTCCCTCCCCATATTCCCCCTCCCCATATCACCCCTCCCCATATCCCCCTCCCCATATTCCCCTCCCCATATCCCCACATCCCCCCTCCCCATATCCCCCCTCCCCATATACCCCATATCCTCCCTCCCCCATATCCCCCTCCCATATCCCCATATCCCCCATATCCCCCTCCCCCATAACCCCCCTCCCCATATCCTCCATATCTCCCATATCCCCATATCCCCCTCCCCATATCCCACATCCCCCCTCCCCATATCCCCCCTCCCCATATACTCCATATCCTCCCTCCTCCATATCCCCCTCCCCACATCCCCTTATCCCTCTCCCCATATCCCCCCTCCCCATATCCTCCATATCTCCCATCCCCCATAACCCCCATATCCCATCCCCCCATATCCCCCCTCCCAGATAGCCCCCATATCCTCCCTCCCCCATAACCCCCATATCCCACGTCCCCATATCCCCCTCCCACATAGCCCCCATATCCTCCCTCCCCATATCCCCCCTCCCCATATCCCCCACATCCCCATTACCTCCCTCCCCATATCTCCCATATCCCTCCTCCCCATATCCCCATATCCTCCCCACATATCCCTCCTCCCCATATCCCCCATATCCTCCCCCCATATCCTCCCTCCCCCATATCCCCCTCCCCATATCCCCCTATCCTCACTCTCCCATATCCCCTCTCCCCCTATCCTCCCTCTCCCATATCCCCTCTCCCCCATATCCCCCCTCCCCCATATCCCCCCACCCACATATCCCCCATATCCTCCCTCCCCAAACCCCCCTCTCCATGTCCACCACATCCACCCTCCCCCATACCCCCCTCCCCCATATCCCCATATCCTCCCTCCCCATATCCCCCTCCCCATGTCCCCTATATCCCCCCTCCCCCATATCCTCCACCCCCCATATCTCCCATATCTCCCCTCCCCCATATCCTCCATATTCTCCCCCCATATCTCCCCTCCCATATCCCTATATCCTCCCTCTCCCCATATCCCCCAGATCCTCCCCCCAATATCCCCCCTTCCCCATATTCCCCCTCCCCCATATCCCCCGATCACCGCCTGTGTGTCTAACCATGCATGCTGTATTGTGTATTGCAGGACCAAACGTCGAGGTAACCGTCCCCGCGGATGCCGACCGCCCCCAGGACGATACAGGACGGCCACGAGACTGGGAGCGGCCCGGCCCCCCTCGGCATACGACGCCCCCAGGACGCCCCAGGGCGGCCACGAGACAGGGAGAGACCCGGCCCCTCCGGCATGCGACCCCCCCCAGGATGCCCCAGGGCGGCCATGAGACAGGGACAGGCCCGGAGCATCAGGGAGATGATGCCACCCTCTTGTGCGAGTACGGTGACGCAGGCGTGCGACACCCAGCAACGAGGGGGGCAGACACAGGCCCCTGTCGCAGCTGATCTGTGACACCCCTACCCAGGACACCCCTACCCAGGACACCACTACCTAGGACATCCCTACCCAGGACACCACTACCCAGGACACCCCTACCCAGGACACCCCTAACCGGGACACCGACACATATGACACCGTCACATAAGAACATAAGAACTAGGAGCAGGAGTAGGCCATCTGGCCCCTCGAACCTGCTCCGCCAATCAATGAGATCATGGCTGATCTTTTGTGGACTCAGCTCCACTTTCCGGCCCGAACACCCTTAATCCCTTGATTCTTCAAAAAACGATCTATCTTTATCTTAAAAACATTTAATGAAGGAGCCTCTACTGCTTCACTGGGCAAGGAATTCCATAGATTCACAACCCTTAGGGTGAAGAAGTTCCTCCTAAACGCAGTCCTAAATCTACTTCCCCTTATTTTGAGGCTATGCCCCCTAGTTCTGCTTTCACCCGCCAGTGGAAACAACCTGCCCGCATCTATCCTATCTATTCCCTTCATAATTTTATATGTTTCTATAAGATCCCCCATCATCCTTCTAAATTCCAATGAGTACAGTCCCAGTCTACTCAACCTCTTCTCGTAATCCAACCCCTTCAGCTCTGGGATTAACCTAGTGAATCTCCTCTGCACACCTTCCAGTGACAGACAGGCCACTGACACACAAGGGACGGGTGGACAGGAACCGCCACCCCAGGGGACCATGGACTCTGGGTCGGACGATGAGCACGACACAACCCCACTGCTATCTCCAACCATCGCAGAGCCACTCACCTCAGTTGGGCACTTTAGCGATGAGGCTTCTGGTACACTCACTGGGGCACACAACACAGCCGTCCCGGTACAGCAGGTGGAGGCAGAAGCAGCAGAGGGGCTGGGAAGTCGGAGGGCATCCCGGCGCAAATAACCATCTGCCGCCCAGACGGGTCCCGGGTTCCTGGAGTTACCACAGCCATCCATAGACCCGATGCAGTCACGGAACCGCGGACAATCGAAGGGGGTGACGGCCGGCTTGCTGCAGCTGCAGACGCATGTGGAAGAGTCCACCCACGTGCAGTACCAGAGAGTGTTGCTAGTCATGCGTGCCACCCAGGCCGAAGCCGCATGGGTGGCGTTCGCAGTGGAGGCAATGGGTGCGACGGTGTCAGACATGGGGAGCAGTATGCAAGGCCTGGGGCTTTCCGTGCAGGCGGCGTCTGTGGCCCAGGACATGGGCTGCCCTCTCACAGGAAGCCATGAGCCAGAGCCAGCGACAGATGGCAGAGGCGCTCAATGCCGTGGCCCAGTCTCTGCAGGCAGTGGCCCAGTCTCAGCAGGCCATCGCTGGGGGCATCAGTGCCATTGCCCAGGTGCTGCTCGGCATCGCCCAGACACAGACAGGGATGGCCAACTCCCTGAGCTCCATGGCTGCAAACTTGCAGACCCTTGTCGATACAAGGGCAGGCCTCCAGGTCTGGCAGCGCCAAGTGTCGGGGGGTGCGTTGGATGGCCGGTCCTTTCGCATCCCCGACCCATGTAGAGTCCCGGGGCCCATGGGGCACCCCGAGGGAGGAGGAGGTGCTGGGGCCCGTTCCAGGTCCCCCTGTAGGGGAGGTCCCGGAACACCGCGACACCTCGGACACCTCCCCCCCCGCTTCCGACCTAGGTGTATCTGGTGGGCAGCAGGCAGGACAGGCTGGCAGCTTGCCATCTCAGTCGCCTGCGCTGCAGCCTGGCCCATCTAGGCCGGGCCGCCCCAGGAAACGGCCGCCAAAGGAATCCCGAGTCACAGGACAGGAATCACAGGAGTCTGCCTCCAGTTCTGCTGTCCCATCTGTGGTACCACCTAGACGTAGTCAAAGGGCCCGTAAGACCAAACAATTAGACACTGAGTAAGTTGGCACGGGTGCAGGGCACAGACGAGTTATAGGGGCTAGGGCACGTGTACGGACTGCTTGTTATTAAAATCACTTTCACACCTACAGAAGCTGCCTTTGTGCTCTGTCCGAAGCTTGAGGGGGTGTCGTGTGCGTTGAGTGCCAGTGCGTGTGTGAGGGATGGTATTACACCTGCCCCAGGTGAGTGTGCCCCCCCTCCCCCCGGGTTGCCCTCGCCATCCCCCTGGGCAGAGGACGGGACCGCATGCAGGGATGGTCCGGGTGGAGGGTGGTACTGTGGGGATGGGTGAGACATTGTCCAACGATGTAGAGCCAGGAGCTCATCGCAGAGCTTGTCGTCATCCTCCTCCATGGCCTGCAATAGACACGCTTCCACCCAGGCCGAAGCCGCATGGGTAAGACATTGTCCAACGATGTAGAGCCAGGAGCTCATCGCAGACCTTGTCGTCATCATCCTCCATGGCCTGCAATAGACACGCTTCCATCGGCGACCGTGTGAGCCCGGCCCGTTGTGCCGTAGGTGGATGTGCAATGGAGAGCTGGTGTGCATTCGGGTGGGGTGGGGGTTGTTGGTGGTGGGTGGATTGGGGGAGGGGTGGTGGTTGGTGGTTGGTGGGTGGGGGGGGTGAGTGTGGTTGTGGTGGGTGGGTGGGGGGGTGAGTGTGCTTGGTGGTGGGTGGGTGGGGGAGGAGGTGAGGGTGGTTGGCTGGTGCCGTGGTGTGCGGCCTGTCCCCATACTCGGCGATTCCCACGCCCCCCTAGTCAGTGAACCGGGCGGCTATCAGCCTGTCTCGTGCCCGCTGGCCCAGCCGGTAACGGTGGGCAGCCTCCCGCCCATGTCCAGCCCATCTGTCCTGACCATTGCCCCATCCTCCTCATCTGGGGAAGACTGCGACTCTTCCTGCTGCTCCTCCCCTTCCCCCTCCTCTGCCTGCAGCACATCGTCCCTCTGCTGGGCTAAGTTGTGCAGGACGCAGCAGACCACAACGATGCGGCCGACCCTATCTGACGGGTACTGGAGGGCCCCTCCAGAGGGGTCAAGGCACCTGAAACGCATTTTTAGCAGCCCAATGCACCTCTCTATCACACCCCTGGTCGCTGCATGGGCATCGTTGTAGCCGTTCTCCGTATCAGTCTGTGGCCTCCGTATAGGCGTCGTCAGTCACGACCGCAACGGGTAACCCCTGTCGCCCAGCAACCATCCCCTCAGCCGGGGGGGTGGGGGGGGGCCGCCCCTCGAACATGCGGGGGATGTAAGACTGCGCCAATACGTATGAGTCATGTACACTGCCCGGTACCGGGCGCAGACGTGCAGGATCATCATGCGGTGGTCGCAGACCACCTGAATGTTCATGGAATAGGTCCCCTTACTATTGGTGAACACGGCCCTGTTATCTGCAAGTGGCCGCACGGTGATGTGCATCCCATCGATCGCGCCCTGGACCATGGGAAACCCGGCCACGGCAGCGAAGCCCGCTGCCCGGGCATCCTGGCTGGCCCGGTCCACAGGGAACTGGATGCAGCAGTCTCCAATGGCATATAGGGCGTCTGTTACTGCCCAGATGCACCGGTGCACCGATGTCTGCGAGATGTCGGACTCGGCGCCTGGAATGACCCCGTGGCATAAAAGTTCAGGGCCACCGTAACCTTGACGGACACGGGGAGAGGGTGTCCTCCCCCAGTGCCATGCGGTGCCAGGTGTGCCATCAGGTGGCAGATGTGTGCCACGGTTTCCCGGCTCATCCGCCACTCCTCCTGCTCCCCCAGGGTAACATGTAGAAGTGCGGCCCCCGCCACGGCGGCCAACATCGCTGACTGATCACCAAACATAACGGCCTGCAGCGGGTTGGGGTGGGTGGGGTGGAAACGACGCCATGTCAGCATTGCCCGTACCGCCCGCAGCCCCCCTGCCCCTGCAGCCAGGTGCCATGGGCTGCATGGTTGTGTCTGTTGGAAGCTGGCACCTGGCCAGGCGGACAACCTCCCTCATCCTCTCCCCCCTCCCCGGCACTCGCCCTCTCCCTGGCACGCATCCTCTCCCCCCTCCCCGGCACTCACCCCCTCACCCCGGCACTCGCCCTCTCCCCGGCACGCATCCTCTCCCCCCTCCCCGGCACTCACCCCCTCACCCCGGCACTCGCCCTCTCCCCGGCACGCATCCTCTCCCCCCTCCCCGGCACTCACCCCCTCACCCCGGCACTCGCCCTCTCCCCGGCACGCATCCTCTCCCCCCTCCCCGGCACTCGTCCTCTCCCCCCTCCCCGGCACTCGTCCTCACCCCCCTCCCCGGCACTCGCATCCTCTCCGGCACTCGTCCTCTCCCCCCTCCCCGGCACTCGTCCTCACCCCCCTCCCCGGCACTCGCATCCTCTCCGGCACTCGTCCTCTCCCCCCTCCCCGGCACTCGTCCTCACCCCCCTCCCCAGCACTCACATCCTCCCCGGCACTCGCCCCCTTCCCGGCACTCGCCCTCTCCGCCCTGCCCGGCACTCACCCCCTTCTCGGCACTCGTCCTCACCCCCCTCCCCGGCACTCGCATCCTCTCCGGCACTCGTCCTCTCCCCCCTCCCCGGCACTCGTCCTCACCCCCCTCCCCAGCACTCACATCCTCCCCGGCACTCGCCCCCTTCCCGGCACTCGCCCTCTCCGCCCTGTCCGGCACTCACCCCCTTCTCGGCACTCGTCCTCTCCCCCCTCCCCAGCACTCGCATCCTCTCCGACACTCGTCCTCACCCCCCTCCCCGGCACTCGCATCCTCTCCGGCACTCGTCCTCTCCCCCCTCCCAGGCACTCACCCTCTTCCCCCACCCTGGCACTCGCCCTCTCCCCCCTCTCCGGCACTCACCCTCTCCCCCCTCCCCGGCACTCCCCCTCTCCCCCCTCCCCGGCACTCACCCTCTTCCCCCCTCCCCGGCACTCACCCTCTCCCCCCTCCCCGGCACTCCCCCTCTTCCCCCCTCCCCGGCATTCACCCTCTCCCCCCCCCCCCGGCACTCGCTCTTTTCCCCCTCCCCTGCACTCGCCCCCTCCACCCTCCCCGGCACTTGCCCCCTCCCCGGCACTCGTCCTCTCCCCACTCCCCGGCACTCGCCACCTCCGCGGCACTCGCCCCCTCCCCGCCACTCGCCCCCTCCTTGCCACTCGCATCGTCCCCGGCACTTGTCCTCTCCCCCCTCCCCGGCACTTGTCCTCTCCCCCTCCCCGGCACTCGCACTCTCCCCCATCCCCAGCACTCACCCTCTCCCCTCCTCCCCGGCACTCGCCCTCTCCCCCCACCCCGGCACTCGCCCCCTCCCCGGCACTCGCCCCCTCCCGGCACTCGTCCTCTCCCCACTCCCTGGCACTCGCCCCCTCCGCGGTACTCGCCCCCCCTCCGCCCTCACCGGCACTCGCCCCCTCACCCCGGCACTCATCCTCTCCCCCCTTCCCCCCCATTCCACGCCCCCCTCCCTCCACCCCCCCTCACACTCCTCTCACACCCCCTCCACCCCCCTCACGCCCCCCCCACACCCTCCCATCCACACACACCCCCCCTCCACACACAAACACACCCCAACCCCCCCCCCCACACACACACACACAACCTCCATACACACACACACCCTGCACAGCGACTGCGGCCGCGCCGTCACTTCTCCTGTGGCCACCCCTCACCGTGACCTACCTCCGCGCTGTCCGGCGTCAACCATCAGCACTGGTTGACGCCGTTATATCGGTTGTTCAATTTACGCCGGCGTGACCC
The DNA here is from genome assembly GCF_047496885.1 of Scyliorhinus torazame. Lineage (NCBI taxonomy): Eukaryota > Metazoa > Chordata > Chondrichthyes > Carcharhiniformes > Scyliorhinidae > Scyliorhinus > Scyliorhinus torazame. The sequence continues at coordinate 227,538,479 of NC_092711.1, forward strand.
ATCGGGCCGAGAGAATTCGGGCAGCCCTGGGGCCCATAGCATCGCGCCGGTTCCTGCCACTCTCGGAGGCGGGCGGCACGATTCACGCCGGGCCAAATTTTGGGGGTTCGGAGAATTCGGAAGACAGCGGGGACAGGATTCACGCCGGCCCCCGGCGATTCTCTGACCCGACGGGGGGGTTCGGAGAATGCCGTCCCCTGTTTGGAAGCTATAGAGCAGGCCAGGCAGAGGCATTGAAAAAAAATGATTACTTGAAAAAAATGGCACATATGCTGGCTCAGACAGAGAAAGCACCACATGTCAATTCCTGGAAAGAGAAAGCAGTGACTTATGTTTAAACCCCTTAGACCTTGAGCTGCAGGCCTTTCATTCATTTCCCTTAGTGGGCTGTGATTGACAGCTTTCACATAAATATAGCTGTGAGCTTTGCTCCATTCATCTTCCTTCATGATTCTGTAACTCAGAAGTACTCTGGCCACAATGTTTGCAACCACTTCAAAGAGAGTTCAGTGCTGTCACTTTCCAGCTAAGCACTTCAGAATCACTCATGAATGAATGGGAATGATTGGAATGTACTTAACTCTCTTTGAAGTGGTTGATATTCGTAAACATTGTGGACAGAGCACTTGAGATTCACTGAATCATGTCACAATAGTAATTGTTTTCACTGCCTCTCTCTGGACTGATCTCTAGATTCCAGACAGGAGACTCTTTTCTGGGGGCTTTCTTTATTAAGGGGGCCTCTGACAGTGGGGCTGTGGGAGAGTGCAGTCTGGTGGGAGTGGGGTGTGTAGGCCTGGCATTGTGGAGGATGGGGGAAGGTGGCCCTCGGATGGACTTTGGGGGCAACCTCCTTAACAGGCTACCCCTTTGGCCCACTGTGATGTCCACCATATCAGGGCCATGCTGGGAAATACCAGTGGTAATTCTAGCCCATGTGGTTCCTGGCCGAGAAGCCAGCGAATCACGCGAGTCAAGAGAATATGGTGCCCGGCCCGCTAAGTGGATACAAATGGGTCATTAAGCCAGTGGGGGGACTTCCGGGTGAGGCTATGCAGAGCTAGGTCGCATATTCGGTAGCTCCCGCTTAGAATGGACTTTTGGGCTCTTTTACAGGGCCCCCACGGCATTTGTTTGACATTTCCCGGTGTGGGAAGAAGACTGCAGCATTCCCCTGACAGTGTCCCCAAGGAATGTTATGTCTTTTGGCTACCAGACCCGGCAGAAATAGTAAAAGATTTGGCTTGAGCTGCAGCAATAGACAAAGGCCTCTTCCAGCATGCAGGCAGGGGAAGGGCAAGCTTAAAGCTGCTATCTGACTTGACTCTATCAAAGTGAATTCTAGCAGCAGAGAGAACAACTGTGAAAAGATCTACCAAGGCCATTGAAGAAGCAGGGACGAGGCTTCCGGTGGCGGCCATGGAGGAGTAGGTCGCGCATTCGGCAGCTCCCGTCTGGAACGGACTCGCAGACCTTTTTCAGGAGTTTCCATAGACTTTTTGGGGCAGACTGGTGAAGCGAACACTGCCAAAAGGATTCCCTCTCGACTTCCGGTTGCGGCTATGCGGAGCTAAGCCGCACGATTCGGCAGCTCCCGCAACCACGGACTTTTGGGCTCGTTAGAGGAGCCCCAACGGAACTTTTTTTTTTTTTTTGACGCAGCCCGTGGGGAAGGGAATAGGGAGGTCCCCCTCCAACTTCTATGAAACGGACCAGAAGTGTAACGGCCAAAGGAGCGGCACTGGAGCAACGGGAGAAGCGAGGGAAAGAAAACAAAATGGCGGCGGCCAGGGACAAAGGGGAGCTGCAGGAGTTCATCAAGCGCTGCTTCGAGGAGCAGCGCGAGGAGATGCGCAAGGAGATGTTGGCGCCTATGCTTTCGGCAATTAAAGGACTCGGGATCACCCAGAAGGCCCACGAAGCTAAGACCCAGGAGGTACAGAAAAGAGTGAGCTTGTGAGCCTGACGGTGAGAGTGGAGCAGAACGAGGCGCTACACAAGAGGTGGGCGGGAAGACTCGAATACCTGGAGAACAGGTCGAGGAGAAAGAATCTGCGAATCCTGGGTCTCCCTGAGGGAGTGGAGGGGGCTGATGACGGGGCATACGCGAGCACGATGCTCGAGGCGATGATGGGCATGAAGGCCCCTTCGAGGCCGCTGGAGTTGGACGGGGCACATTGGGTGCTGGCAAAGAAGCCCCAGGCAAATGAGCCGCCAAGGGCGATGGTGGTGAGGTTCCACTGGTTCACGGACAGAGAGTGGGTCCTGAGATGGGCCAAGAAGGAGCGGAGCAGTAAGTGGGACAATGCAGAGATCCGAATATACCCGGACTGGAGCACGGAGGTTGCAAAGCGGAGAGCGGGCTTCAACCGGGCCAAAGCGGCGTTGTACCGGAAAGAAATGAAATTCGGAATGCTGCAGCCAGCGCGACTGTGGGTCACATACAAGGGCCAACACTATTACTTCGAAACGCCTGAAGAGGCGTGGACCTTTGTACAAGCCGAAAAGTTGGACTCTAACTGAGGGTTTGTGAGGGTGGGGGGGGTGATTTGGGGTTTGATGTATGATGGTTGTTGTATCTAGGGGGTCAATCACGCGCAGGAAATGTTACATGGGCTGGGGGAGAGAAACAAGGCCGCGACAGGAGCTGCGCCAGAGGGGGCGGAGCGGGCTTTGGAAAGGCGGGAAGGGGAACAAAGCAATGCATATGGATTGGGAGACTCCCACGTGGGGAGGTCAATGCGACGGCGGGGGAAGCCAGGGTCAGAGGCGTCAGCTGACTTACGGGAGTGACATGGGGGGAGCAAAAAATCTAGACAGGGGTCTAGCGGGGGGGGGGGAAGAGGAGGGGGGGGAAGGGGGGGGGGAAAGGGTTGCTGCTGCACTGGCCGAAAGGGAATGGGACACAGACGAGGTGGTCGGGACGGGGGTCCCCCCTCTGGGGGACTGGAAGGTGAGGGAGGCATGGACACGGGACTGGCCCAGAAAAGGAGATGGCTAGTCGGCGGGGCGTGGGGGGGGGGGGGGGTGAGAGCCCCACAAATCCCGCTGATAACGTGGAATGTGAGGGGCCTGAATGGGCCGGTGAAGAGGGCTCGAGTGTTCGCGCACTTAAAGGGACTGAAGGCGGCGTGGCCATGCTCCAAGAGACACACCTGAAGGTGGCGGAACAGGTCAGGCTAAGAAAGGGATGGGTAGGACAGGTATTCCATTCGGGACTGGACGCGAAGAATAGAGGGGTGGCAATATTGGTGGGAAAGCGGGTGTCATTTGAGGCCAAGACTATTGTAGCGGACAATGGAGGGCGATATGTAATGGTGAGCGGTAGGCTGCAAGGAACGTGGGTGGTGTTGGTAAACGTATACGCCCCGAACTGGGATGATGCAGGATTCATGAAGCGCATGTTGGGGCGCATTCCGGACCTGGAGATAGGAGGCCTGATAATGGGAAGGGACTTCAATGCAGTGTTGGATCCAGCACTGGACCGCTCCAAATCAAGGACTGGAAATAGGCCGGCGGCGGCCAAGGTACTTAGGGAGTTTATGGATCAGATGGGGGGAGTGGACCCATGGCGGTTTGCAAGGCCGCAGGCCAGGGAATTTTCTTTTTTCTCCCATGTACACAAAGCCTACTCCCGGATAGATTTCTTTGTTCTGGGTAGGGCGTTCATCCCGAAGGTGGAGGGGACGGAGTATCTGGCTATAGCCGTTTCGGACCATGCCCCGCACTGGGTGGAACTGGAGCTGGGAGAGGAGAGGGACCAACGCCCGTTGTGGCGGCTGGATGTGGGACTGCTGGCGGACGAGGTGGTGTGTGGGAAGGTGAGGGGGTGTATCGAAAGGTACTTGGAGGCCAACGACAACGGGGAGGTGTGGGTGGGGGTGGTATGGGAGGCGTTGAAGGCGGTGATCAGGGGAGAGCTCATTTCCATTAGGGCTCATAGGGAGAAGACAGAGGGTATGGAAAGGGAGAGGTTAGTGGGGGAGATTTTGAGAGTGGACAGGAGATACGCAGAGGCCCCGGAGGAAAGATTACTTGGGGAAAGACGACGGCTCCAGACGGAGTTCGACCTGTTGACCACAGGGAAGGCAGAGGCACAGTGGAGGAAAGCGCAGGGGGCGACCGACGAGTATGGGGAAAAGGCGAGTCGGATGCTGGCACACCAGCTCCGTAAGAGGATGGCAGCGAGGGAAATAGGGGAAGTCAAAGATGGAAGGGGAGCCACGGTTCGGAGTGCGACGAAAATAAACGAGGTATTCAAGGCCTTTTATGAAGAGCTGTACAGATCCCAGCCCCCAGCGGGGGAAGAGGGGATGAGACGATTCCTAGATCAGCTGAGATTCCCGAGGGTGGAGGAGCAAGAGGTGGCTGGTTTGGGGGCACCAATTGGGTTGGAGGAGCTGAGCAAGGGTTTGGGGAGCATGCAGGCGGGGAAGGCCCCAGGACCGGACGGATTCCCGGTGGAGTTCTACAGGAAGTACGCAGACCTGATGGCCCCGTTACTGGTGAGGACCTTTAATGAGGCAAGAGAGGAGGGGACCCTGCCCCCGACAATGTCGGAAGCGACAATTTATTTGATCCTAAAGCGGGACAAGGACCCACTGCAATGTGGATCGTCCAGGCCGATCTCGCTCCTCAATGTGGATGCAAAGTTGCTGGCAAAAGTGCTGGCCACGAGGATCGAGGACTGTGTCCCGGGGGTAATCCACGAGGACCAGACAGGATTTGTAAAGGGCAGGCAACTAAACACCAATGTGCGGCGGCTCTTAAACGTGGTAATGATGCCATCGGAGGAGGGAGAGGCGGAGATAGTGGCAACTATGGACGCGGAGAAGGCCTTTGACCGAGTAGAGTGGGAGTACCTCTGGGAGGTGCTGCGTAGGTTTGGGTCCGGGGTAGGGTTTATCAATTGGGTTAAGCTCCTTTACAGAGCCCCAATGGCGAGTGTAGTGACGAACCGGCGGAGGTCGGAGTACTTTCGACTGTACCGAGGGACGAGGCAGGGGTGCCCCCTGTCCCCCCTGTTGTTCGCATTGGCGATCGAACCATTGGCCATGTCATTGAGCCTAATAAATGGAGGGGGGTGGTCCGAGGGGGAGAAGAGCATCGGGTGAAGCTATATGCGGATGACCTGTTGCTGAACGTGGCGGATCCAATGGAGGGGATGGTGGAGGTCATGCAGACTCTAAGGCAGTTTGGGGAGTTTTCAGGCTATAAGCTCAATGTAGGGAAGAGTGAGCTCTTTGTATTACAGGCGGGGGACCAAGAAAGAGGGATAGGGGACCTACCGCTGAGGAGGGCGGAGGGGAGCTTTCGGTATCTGGGGATACAGATAGCCAGGAGTTGGGGGACCCTACATGAACTGAATCTGACGAGGTTGGTGGAGCAAATGAAGGAGGATTTCAAAAGATGGGACATGTTACCGCTCTCGCTGGCGGGTAGAGTGCAGTCGGTCAAAATGGTAGTCCTTCCGAGGTTTCTGTTTGTGTTTCAGTCCCTTCCCATCGTGATCACTAAGGCCTTTTTTAAGAGAGTAGGCAGGAGTATTATGGGGTTTGTGTGGGCGAATAAGACCCCGAGAGTAAGGAGAGGGTTCCTGGAATGCAGTAGGGACCGAGGAGGGTTGGCGCTGCCAAACCTGGGGAGCTACTACTGGGCAGCAAATGTGGCGATGATCTGCAAATGGGTTATGGAGGGAGAGGGGGCGGCATGGAAAAGGATGGAGATGGCGTCCTGTAAAGGAACGAGCCTGGGGGCGTTGGTGACGGCACCGCTGCCGCTGTCGCCGACAAGGTACACCACGAGCCCGGTGGTGGCGGCAACGCTAAGGATCTGGGGCCAGTGGAGACGGCACAGGGGTGCAATGGGAGCATCGGTGTGGTCCCCGATCAGGGGTAACCACCGGTTTGTCCTGGGGAAGATGGACGGGGGGTTCCAGAGCTGGCATCGGGCGGGGATTGGAAGAATGGGGGACCTGTTCATCGACGGGACGTTTGCGAGCCTCGCGGCACTGGAGGAGAAGTTTGAGTTACCCCCGGGAAATGCATTCAGATATATGCAGGTGAGGGCTTTTGTGAGGTGACAGGAGAGGGAATTCCCGTTGCTCCCGGCACAAGAAGTTCAAGATAGGGTGATCTCGGGTGTATGGGTCGGGGAGGGCAAGGTGTCGGAAATACACCAGGAGTTGAAAGAAGAGGGGGAAGCACTGGTAGAAGAGTTGAAGGGTAAATGGGAGGAGGAGCTGGGGGAGGAGATCGAGGAAGGTTTGTGGGCTGATGCCCTAGGTAGGGTTAATTCCTCCTCCTCGTGTGCCAGGCTCAGCCTGATACAATTTAAGGTGCTCCACAGAGCGCACTTGATGGGGGCGAGGTTGAGTAGGTTCTTTGGGGTAGAGGATAGATGTGAAAGATGTTCAGGGAGCCCGGCGAATCATGTCCATATGTTTTGGTCATGCCCGGCACTGGAGGGGTTCTGGAGAGGAGTGGCGGGAGCACTATCTCAGGTGGTGAAAGTCCAGGTCAAGCCAAGCTGGGGGCTCGCAATATTTGGAGTAGTGGACGAACCAGGAGTGCAGGAGGCGAAGGAGGCCCGCATTCTGGCCTTTGCGTCCCTAGTAGCCGGGCGAAGGATCTTGCTAATGTGGAAGGAGGCGAAGCCCCCCAGCCTGGAGGCCTGTATAAATGATATGGCTGGGTTCATAAAGTTGGAGAGGATTAAGTTCGTCTTGAGAGGGTCTGCGCAGGGGTTCTACAGGCGGTGGCAACCGTTCCTAGACTATCTCGCAGAACGTTAGAGGAAGGTCGGTCAGCAGCAGCAGCAACCTTGGGGGGGGTGCTGGAGGAGACGTCCTGGGAGGGGGGGGGGAGGGGGGGGGGGAGGGGGGACTGCCTGGGAGGGTGGATGAGCAAGAGATAACATGAAGGGTTGGGGAAACTGGCACGTATGGGTCAGGGCCAGTGTACAAAGCTGTGTAAATATATCATTTTGCCATGTATATATCTTGCTCTGCACGATTTCTCGTTTTTCTTTGTTACGAGGGGTGGGGGGGGTTATTGTTTGTAAGGGAGAAAAATTGTGTTAAAAAACTTTAATAAATATATATTTTTTTTTTAAAAGCCAGTGGGGGAGGGGGTTGGGGGGGGGGTGGGATGGGGGCTGGAGCATTGTAAACAGATCGGCACCCGGCGCCGATCCCATTTTTATCGCCGCCACAGGAACCCTGCTACCAGCAGAGAATTCTGCCTTTTGCTGCTGTACCCAAATTCTAATACCACGTTAAAAAAAGCCAAAAGCCCATGAGGCTGTCAACATTCTAGTGTAGCATCTAGAGGAGTATCCAGTGTTAGAGTGAAACAAGCATTTTGTTGTTATTGCCCTTCACAACCATCGACATGTGCGAGGTGTGATTTTCCGTTTTCCCAAAGGTAAAGCTGGTTCAAAGGAACAGGCTGACATCTGAATTTGATATGCGCATTGCCCTCTTCTCCTGTGAACCTGCTTGGAGTGAGATTGTGAGGACCCAGCAGGCTTCCCTTCATATTAAAGGTAAATTAATTTGACGTGTGTCGCAAAGGTCGGTCGCTGTGGGTCACAATGGTCAGCCTGCCTGGGTCGTGAAGGCCAGCCAGCATCAGTCCCGAAGGTCATCCGGTTGGCAAAAGTGGGTCTCGGGGGAAAAAATGTTTGAAAAACACTGACACAGGCTATCTTTTCCCTATTGATTTACCGAGTCGAGATGTAGATTAAAATTCTCCATGATTATCGCTGTGCCTTTCTGACAACCTCCCATTATTTCTTCCTTTATACTTTAGCTTACATGGTTACTGTTAGGTGGCCTATACATGATTCCCACAAGTCACTGCTTGTCTTTATCATTTCTCATCCCTACCCAAACTTTCTCCACATTCTGGTTTCCTGAATTTAGGTCATCCCTCTCTATTGTGTTTTTATCACCAATAATTGACAGAATTGCCCATCCAAATTTTCCTAGGTTATGTCCTTCCTTACTGTCATGTATTCTTCAATAATTAGGTCCCAATCTTGGTCATCCTTCATACCTGCTCCAGATGTTGACCATTTATCTTGACCACCACTATTGTTTTTCCAATCTTCTCACTTTCATGTTTTTTACATTAATTTTCATTCTGTCAGCTATCGCCACTTCGTTCTATTCATTAGTATCTGCAGGTGTTCTGCTGTGATAGCCACTAGAGCCTTGCAATCTGCACATCTCACTACCATCACCAATTCACCTCATACTTTGACACCTTTCAGCACTTCATCAAGTGCTGAAACTTTTATCATGGTTTCCACATAGATGTTAAAGAGCAATGGTGATAGCCTCATCTCAGCACAAATGTAAAGGATAGAAATAACACCCATGGCCTGACTCTTCCAAGTTCCACAGCAGCAAAATCTGGATTTAAGTCTGCGGTGCACGTCGAGACCCTGTGGATGTTTTGGCACATGCTCTGCAATTGCCTGAAAAGTTTAAACTACCAATGGCCTGATTAACACTGCCATGGATTCTATAGGAACGTCCATTACACTGATCTCAGTGACAGAAAAATAGGGCAGATATGCTGGACTTAACTGGATACTTACCCAGGAAATAGTTTGCTGATTCGTTTCTGGTATAACTCCGTGATTAGATCGCATAATTGGGATTAGCACAGCAAGAGATTAAACACCCCCCCCCCCCCCCCCCCCCCGCACCCCCGTCTCCCCACAATCACCCCCGGACCAAACTACCCCCTGTCCCAACGAAATCTCCACCCCCCCCCAGCCAATCCAACCCAATGAACCTTTCCGAACTGCGATCCCATCAATTCAATCTGACAATCCTGGGCCCGTCATGACATGTCTATCCACTTCCATTCCACCACTCAAGCTCTTACTAACTCACCTACTCACCCATTGAAGGGCTTGAGACCTTTAAAAATTTACCTGAATGTGGCAACTAATGTTGTAATGCTTCACCCGATGTCTTTGCCTATGTATTTACATTGCATAGTTCTCGAATATCCAATGTTTTCCATGCATGGAATGATCTGTCTGGACTGTACGCAGAACAATATTTTTCACTCAGCCGGTAGATGCTAGGAGAAGCATCGCAAGGGCTTCCCAGCAGCCGGCATGCCTCGCGGGTTCTAACTCTTGAGGCATCGCGATCAGAATCCCGCCCACAATGGGCATGACCAAGCCTTGCATGGCAAAGTAGGTTTTAAACCCACAGGTGTGCTCACCCGGGATCTATCGGGCTCCCGGCATCTACTGACCTCCCCAGGGAGTCCGAGCCGGGCGCTGTTCAGTACTGGTCAACAAAAACGTGGACCAGGCGGAACGGCACCTGGAGGGTCTCTCGGGCCATCAGAGGCCACTGGGTGGTCAGTGACAGGGCATAGCCCTCTGGCCCACCCCTGGAAAGTGGGCACTCTCTAGGTGCACAGGTGGCATTGTAAAGATGGCAGGAGCACTGCCAGGGTGGCAGTGCCAAGGTGGCACTGTCAAAGGTCAGGGCCTGGGGAAGCCATGCCCATGAAAGGAGGGTGGACAGAGAGTATGAAGAGTAGAGGGGTGCATGGCGGGTATGAAGGGGCCTCTGCAAGGTTGGGAGGTGAATGTTGGATGCCCTGGAAGGAGAGGCCCAAAAGAGGGCTTGGGGAGACCCGAAAAGAGGGGTCCTCACCGACCCCATAGTGGAGAGTCATCACTTGGGGGAGTTGGGGTAATGTCCATGTGTGTGGGGGTGACATTGCCCATGGGGCATCTTTTCAAAATGGTGGGCCGATCTCTGAGGAGCCGGACTGCCCCTGCAAGTTCAACTCCCCAGTGATGAAAATAATTCTAAGTGTGGGCTTGATCGGGGAGGAACTCCACAGGGCCCAAAGATGTGACAAAGGGCACGATCTTCCAGCCACCCTGCGATGGAAAAGCAGCTCGCTGCTTTGCAGCGTGGCCGATGAAAGCGGGAAGACCCCACTCACAGGATTAACCCGGTTTGCAACGCCTTGCGATATTCAAAGCAATCTCGCGAGATGTTGCAAGGGGTATCCCGCCCACAATGCAAGGGACCAGTTTTGGGCAAATCAGCATATTAGAGCTTGGCAGCTAGCCATGCTCTAATGTGCAGATTTCCAAGGTACGTGAGGCTTTTGGATTCAACCCCTTCACCTCGGGGACCTTGGGTGCGTGCTGTTTGGTGCTGGTCCCCACAAATGGGGACCAGATGGAATGGTACTCATGGGGGTCTCCAAGGGGATTGGAGGGCCCAAGCTGCATGCCCATTGGGTGGGTGGTGCAGTAGCACTACTGGTGCCACCTGGGTGCCCTTGCTGTGTGAACATGGCACCCTGGTGCTGCCAGCCTGGTACTGCCATCTGGGTGACATCTTGGCACTGCCAAGGTGCACAGGTGGCACTGGTGGGGCACTGCCCTGGTGCCAGGTTGGTACTGCCAGTGTGGCAAGCTGGCATTTTATGCATGCGTGTGAGTGGGCTGGGTGTAGCACACGGTGGGTATTATGGGGTGCGGGTGGGGCGGATGCAGTGGGGGGGGGTTGGAGATTTTATTTGTGGGCCTCGGAGATCAGGACGCCATTTAAGATTGGTGCCCTGATCTCTCGCTACAATGGGCAGTTCCGGCGAGCAGAGCTCCTCATTGTAAAAAAAGGGCTATGTGCAGCCTTTGCCGCGCATTCCGCATTCAGGCCCCTTATTCAACATGAGTAGCGTTGAATAGCCACGTGTTTCTCAGCACTATGAGTGCCAGGAAACACGCAGCTAAACGAGCTCGCTAGTGGACTTTGTTCCCTTTTGGGAAGATCGCGTCCTAAGTGTTTTAGATAGCGGTGGGGAACTCGCTAACAGAGCTGACGGGAAACTCCCAGCACCCAAGACAAATGACACAAAACGTTTTGGTTAGATCGCGCCCTATATCCGATGGATTTAATGGTACGTCCTTGAACGTTTGTTCATATAGGCCAGAATTCTCCGGTCATTGCAATTTACTTTTCCCGCCGGCAACGCACGCATACCTGTGGGTTCCCGGCAGCGTTGGGATGTTAGAACGGGAAATCCCATTGACAAGCAGCGTGAAAATAGAATCCCGCCGCCAGAGAAAATCATGCTACCGGGAAACAGGCGGCGGGGGAACTGAAGAATCCCAGCCATAGTTTTTCAGAGATACAACGGTTCACAGGCGGGATTCTCCGACCCTCTGCGCCGGAATTGCGCCCAGCGCGGAGGCGGGGAATAGCCGTTCACGCCGTAAATCTGGCGATTCTCCGTGGACACGCCAGTCCCGCACGCGCGGTCGACGCGGCGCGGGTCGGGGACCGTTAGAACAGGCCCCCGTGGCAATTCTCTGTGGTCGATCGGCCGAACTCCCGCCGGCATAGTTTACACGTGGTACCACCCGGCGGGAGCTGGGACCCACGGCCGGGGTTGCCTGTCCTGGTGGGGGTCGGGGGTATCTGACTCCAGGAGGGGGGCCTCAGCGGTGGCCAGGCCCACGATTGGGGGCCACTGATTGGCGGGCCATTGCGATCTGGGAGTGCCTACCTTCCTCTGTACGGGCCCGCTCTGTGTCTCCGCCATGACGGAGGTGGGCTGCCGTGCGCATGCCCGGTCAGGCTAGCAGGGCCCCGCCGGCAGCCAGAGCTGCAGGACACACGGACAATCACCCTGGACCTTCGAGGAAAAAGTCTGGAGTGATTCTTGCCCGTTTTCCGGCGGGGGTGGGTACTTAGTCCCCAGAAGGGAAAACCCCGCCCCTGTATCTACTTCTATTTTAATTTTGTTCCCATTTAGCTTCAGGTAGACCCAAAATCTCTATGTATCGCCTTGCATCGATAATACACCGAGTTTTAGATCATTGATCTCCGTGACTTCCTGGGAATTTTCATCATTTTCTGTGCACAATTTGTGGATTTGGGTGCGTTCTTGCGTTTACACATCTTTGAATTTTGAGGGTTTTGTCTGGGCCAATATGCCTTTCTGTTATGTGACATTTCTTGCCACAATTACAACATTTGTTTTCTTGACACCAACAACCCTGTGGAGAATACCCCGCCTGGGCTCACCTATGGCATGTTTGCGTGTAGACAGATCTTTTCTCAGAAATCATCTTGTTTATTTTTGGTGCCAGCTCCAAATTGGGAAACGTCTTTTGCTGCCAATTCCAAAGGCTCTGTTATTTTAATCACATGCTTGAATGTTAGACAGCTTTCTGTCAGCAATCATAGAATCAGAGAATGCCTGCAGTGCAAATGAGGCCATTTGCCCGATCAAGTCTGAAAGAGCACCCTACCTAGGCCCATGCCCCCCCATCCTAAACCCAGTAACCCCACCTAACCTTTTGGGCACTAAGGGGCAATTTGTCATGGCCAATCCACCTAACCTGCACATATCTGGACTGAGACAGTAAACCGGAGCACCTGGTGTAAACCCACACAGACACCAGGAGATCCGTTTTAAAATCAGGCGATTTCAGCTGTAATTCTGCTTAATCTCGGTTTGTATGCGGCATGGTGGTACAGTGGTGAGTACTGCTGCCTTACAGCGGCAGGGACCTGGGTTAAATACAGCCCTGGGTAACTGTCTGTGTCAAACTTGTACTTTCTCCTCGTGTCTGTGGGGGTTTCCTACGGGTGCTCCGGTTTCCTCCCATGGTCCAAAGATGTGCAGGTTAGATGGATTGGCCATGGGAAATTTCGCCTTAGTGTCTTCGGATGTGCAGTTAGGTGGGGTTATGGTTTTACGGGGATAGGGTGGGAAAATGGGCCTAGGTAGGGTGCTTTTTCAGATGGTCGAGGCTGACTGGATGGGCCAAATTGCCTCATTCTGCACTGTATGGGTTCCATGATGCTATTGCATTATATCTCCTTTTTGAGCAGTTGCTTTTCCCAAAAGCAGATCTCTCGCTCTCTCCCTCTCTCTCACTGAGTTTGAGGATCCAATGCTGCAGTCCCCCTCATGCGAAGGCGCGCAGCTGGAAAAGACTACCCAGCTTTGTTAAGTAGCTCGTTTTCTTTTACAACTGTAATATTATGGATATAGTCAGGTTAGTAAAGGGTTAATAATTAAATCTCTGTGTAAATCAAACACTGGAGGACATTACTACTTCTCTGTATTTAAGACAGCCTCTCAAGGAATTCTGGGAATAGCATAAGGAGAATCATGGTGAAAGCACAAGAAGAAGCTTAGAGTAGATAGAGATAGCACGAGGTTAGATCATAGTGTAGTTAGTGACTAGATAGATTATTGAGTACTGTAAGAGAGATTCAATATCATTTAATTATTATCTGTAGCTCAGTAGAGTGTTCGACCTTCATTTAATTAGAAGTTTAATAATAAATTAGTTTTGTTTCGATCTTTTGATTGGTATATTATTTGTCAACACTACATCATGGTAATATAACAACAACCTACCCCTTTATTTCTTTACTTTGATCATTTTGTAGGAGCTTTTTAGCCCAACGATTGATTTAATCTACTACTGTTACTGTCGATACGCTGGCTGACTCTCCAAGCGCTTCCGAATCGGGGTCAAGTACAAATAAAGTTAAGGAACGGCCCGGAGTGCTTTCAATTAATTTTAAAATTAATGTGCACCCTTAGCAAAGGTGAGAAAACCTGTTTCCAACAACCAGATTTACCGCACTTCAATCCATGATGGAGTGGTCTTCTGAACATCGATCCTTGACTCAACGTCCAGATCTGAATTGATTATCCTGACTATTTATTGGCAAAACATCCTTGTCACCAGCTTTATCTTTTCCTGTGATGTTTGGAGGGGTTTTGCTTTCACTTCACGGTAGAACCAGGTTGCCACACTGTGGGCTACTTAACCACTTGTCAGAGTTTATTGCAGAGGTGTAGCTTGCTCACAGTCTGAGGTGAAAGAGAGGGAAAATCTCCCAAGTGCCTCTGGCGATATCACCACGCATCACGTGACATACTCCACAGAAGGACATTAGTTACAATACATAAAAGCTGCATTGAGGATCAGCCGTCCCGGCAGAATGAGCACAAAAAAGATCAGGACACAGAAATCTTCAGGGACAGCTGCAATGCACCCAGCATCGCCGCTGATCAGAAGATTAGGGCCAATAAATTACAATTGTCTCCTATAATTGTCACAGTTGTTAACCAAGATTCCATTTCGAAATATCTTATATTTAATCAGGGATATATTAAATGATTCAAAGCTTTTCTAGGTTAATTAAATATTTTGAAGTTACATGTGAAATTGCCCTTAAAGTTTGAACAACCAGTTACTTGAATTATTTTAATCTGTAAAACTGAGGAGAGATAGTGAGGAACAAGTTGATACAATATGGCCCATAAATTCCTGCTTCCCCCAGCGTCTGATTTGTGGGGTACCCCAAAGATGCGTTGGCTAATCCCACTCAGATAAAGGCTTGCATGGCAATTGTCCAGAAACACTAACTTCCCCCGGCCAATTGCACTGCACTGGGAACGTCTGACAAAACGATTTCAATCGCCAACTTCCAATGGTTCTGCCAGTGTGGCGCTAATAGTTACTCTGAAAGTGTAAGAAGAAATAAAGCATTTTGAACTCCAACGTAACCATTTTAAACACCTAGACCGAGCCCCGCATGAGGCACCACTCTGAACTCCCACCCCTGACTAAACACCCCCCCTAAGCTATTCCCAAACCCCCTCCCGACATATCCCCCATGGAATTTCACCTATCCCAACTGCAGGGATTTCCCCCTCCAACCTCCTATGACAATCCCCCACCTCCGTCCTCCCCCCACCCTTCCGCCCTCCATCACCAGCAAAATAACTCTCCCGACAAGCCAAATACTATCCACTTACCTTCTCCCTGGCCTATCACTTTCACTGGGCTCTCTAAACCTACCTGTTTTATAAGAAGCCTTACAACACCAGGTTAAAATCCAACAGATTTCTTTCAAATCCCTGGCTTTCGGAGCACTGCTCCTTCCCTCAGGTGAATTCAGTGCTCACCCCAGTCCAACGCCGGCTTCTCCACATCATGGCTACCTGCTTTATGGCAGCCAATGCAGTAAAAAAAACGGGTCCGGGACTCCCTGTGTTTGCTGGAGGAACTGTGCTGGGGTCTGCGGAGTGTCTTTCACTGCAGGTTCCAAAGAGCTCCAGATCAGCGGAGGTTTGAATGAAGGTTACCAGAGCAGGTCAGTGCACTTTAAACTTTTGTAATTCCAGCGGGCCTTCACTTTACATCACTGGGTGAAAGTTATGGCCCATGATCTTAGAACAATTTGCAATGTATATCAAAATATCCTTGATTTATTTTTGACATCTAGAAACAACTTTGGATATCATCAATCACAATGGTATATATTAACCAGTATCAGAAGATGTTGCACTTATTTGAGATGACAACAGTGCAACCTGGAATAAAGCCTTAAACTTTACCATGTGACCATTTATACTCTTCAATTAAGGGGCCATTTAGCGTGGCCAATCTGCCTACCCGGCACATCTTTGGGTTGTGAAGGTGAGACCCACGCAGGCACTGGGAGAATGTGCAAACTTCACACGGACAATGAGCCGGGGCAGGGATTGAACCCTGGTCCTCAGCACCGTGAGGCAACTGTGCTAACCACTGCCCCACCGTGCCGGCCGACCATTTACACCCTGAACTAGTGTTTCTTTTTAGTTCTCTGATTTCTGAACTCATGCATGAATTTTAAGTGCAATCAATATTAAAGCATATTTAGAGCATAGAATTAAATATAGATCCATGGACATCTTTAGCATATATAATGTTAGAAAATTGGATTCACAGCCAGGAGACTCAATTTCGAATTATATTCTGTGCTTGAGATTCCTATAAGAGTTGTGTCAGTTGACCTTGGATGAATAACCTTGAGAAATGCTTGGCAGAATGACAAAGTAGCAGCATTGATTGCATCTGTGGAAATATCCAAAGGCTAGAGCATAGGTGAAGGGACTGAAGAGGTTAGCATAGATTAAGGAATTATTTCGTGTGTGGCGAGAAAATTACAGCCAAAGTCAAGCAACATTTTACATAAGAACATAAGAACTAGGAACAGGAGTAGGCCATCTGGCCCCTCGAGCCTGCTCCGCCATTTAATGAGATCATGGCTGATCTTTGTGGACTCAGCTCCACTCTCCGGCCCGTACACCATATCCCCGAATCGCTTTATTCTTTAGAAAGGCATCTATCTTTTTCTTAAAAACGTTTAAAGAAAGAGCCTCAACTGCTTCACTGGGCAAGGAATTCCAGAGATTCACAACCCTTTGGGTGAAGAAGTTCCTCCTACACTCCGTCCTAAATCTACCTCCCCTTATTTTGAGGCTATGCCCCCTAGTTCTGCTTTCCCCGACCAGTGGAAACAACCTGCTCGCATCTTTCCCATCTATTCCCTTCATAATTTTATGTGTCTCAATAAGATGCCCCCACATCCTTCTAAACTCCAATGAGTACAGTCCCAGTCTACGCAACCTCTCATCATAATCTAATCCCCTCAACTCTGGGATCAACCTAGTGAATCTCCTCTGCACTCCCTCCAGTGCCAATATGTCCTTTCTCAGGTAAGGAGACCAAAACTGAACACAATACTCCAGATGCGGCCTCACCAACACCCTATACAATTGCAGCATAACCTCACTAGTCTTGAACTCCATCCCTCTAGCAATGAAAGACAAAACTCGATTAGCCTTCTTAATTACCTGTTGTACCTGCACACCAACTTTTTGCGACTCGTGCACCAGCACACACAGGTCCCTCTGCACAGCAGCATGTTTTAACATCTTACCGTTTAAATAATAATCCGTTCTGCTGTTATTCCTCCCAAAATGGATAGCCTCACACTTGGCAACATTGAATTCCATCTGCCAGACCCTAGCCCATTCACATAACCTATCCAAATCCTTCTGCAGACTTCCGGTATCCTCGGCCCTTTTTGCTTTACCACTCATCTTAGTGTCGTCTGCAAACTTTGACACATTGCACTTGATCCCCAACTCCAAATCGTCTATGTAAATTGTGAACAACTGCGGGCCCAACACTGATCCTTGAGGGACCCCACCAGTTACAGGTTGCAATCCAGAGAAACACCCATTTATCCCCACTCTCTGCTTTCTGTTAGTTAACCAATCCTCTACCCATGCTACCACTTTACCCTCAATGCCATGCATCTTTAGTTTATGCAGCAACCTTTTGTGTGGCACCTTGTCAAAAGCTTTCTGGAAATCCAGATATACCACATCCATTGGCTCCCCATTATCGACTGCACTGATAACGTCCTCAAAAAATTCTACCAAATTAGTCAGGCACGACCTACCCTTTGTGAACCCATGCTGCGCCTGCCCAATGGGACAATTTCCCTCCAGGTGCCCCGCTATTTCCTCCTTAATGATAGATTCCAGCATTTTCCCTACAACCGAAGAGAAGCTTACTGACCTATAATTACCCGCTTTCTGCCGACCTCCTTTTTTAAACAGTGGTGTCACGTTTGCTACTTTCCAATCCTCTGGGACCACCCCAGAGTCTAGTGAATTTTGATAAATTATCACTAGTGCTTTTACAATTTCCCTAGCCATCTCTTTTAACACTCTGGGATGCATCCCATCAGGGCCAGGAGACTTGTCTACCTTTAGCCCCATTAGCTTGCCCAATACTGCCTCCTTAGTGATTACAATCATCTCAAGGTCCTCACCTATCATATCCTTATTTCCATCAGTCACTGGCATGTTATTTGTGTCCTCCACTGTGAAGACTGACCCAAAAAACCTGTTCAGCTCCTCAGCCATTCCCCCGTCTCCTATTATTAAATCTCCCTTCTCATCTTCCAAAGGACCAATATTTACCTTAGCCACTCTTTTTTGTCTTATATATTTGTAGAAGCTTTTACTATCTGCTTTTATGTTCTGAGCCAGTTTACTTTCATAGTCTACCTTACTCTTCTTTATGGCTTTTTTAGTAGCTTTCTGTTGTCCCCTAAAGACTTCCCAGTCCTCTAGTCTCCCAATAATTTTTGCCACTTTGTATGTTTTTTCCTTCAATTTGATCCTCTCCCTCACCTCCTTAGATATCCACGGTCGATTTTTCCCCTTTCTACCGTCTTTCTTTTTTGTCGGTATGAACCTTTTCTGAACATGTTAAAGATCGCTCGGAAGGTTCTCCACTGTTCCTCAACTGCTTCACCATGAAGTCTTTGCTCCCAGTCTACCTTAGCTAGTTCTTCTCTCATCCCATTGTAATCGCCTTTGTTTAAGCACAAAACACTAGTGTTTGATTTTACCTTGTCATCCTCCAACTGTATTTTAAATTCCACCATATTGGGGTCGCTCCTTCCAAGAGGATCCCGAGCTATGAGATCATTAATCAATCCTGCCTCATTACACAGGACCAGATCTAGGACCGTTTGTTCCCTTGTAGGTTCCATTACATACTGTTCCAGGAAATTATCCCGGGCACATTCTATAAACTCCTCCTCAAGGCTGCCTTTACCAGCCTTGTTAAACCAATCGATATGCAGATTAAAATCTCCCATGACAACCGCTGTACCATTTCTACATGCATCCGTTATTTCTTTGCTTATTGCCTGCCCTACCATCCTGTTACTATTTGGTGGCCTATAGATTACTTCTATCAGTGACCTTTTCGCCTTACTATTCCTGATTTCCACCCAAATTGATTCAACCTTGTCCTCCATAGCACCAATATCATCCCTTACTATTGCCCGGATGCCATCCTTAAACAACAAAGCTACACCACCGCCCTTACCGTCCATTCTATCCTTTCGTATAGTCTGATACCCTTGGATATTTAACTCCCAGTCGTGACCATCTTTCAACCATGTTTCAGTAATGGCCACTAAATCATAGTCATTCACGATGATTTGCACCATCAACTCATTTACCTTATTTCGTATACTACGAGCATTCAGGTAAAGTACATTTCTGCTGTTTTTTATGTCTTTGTTATGAATCCTAACACCTTGATCAGTAACTTTTCGCAATTTATTTTTCCTCTTACCCTTTCTCCTAATTTTCCTTGTCTTTGAACCCATATCTCTACATAATAACCTGTCACGTAACCTGCTGCCTGGATCTCCATTAACCATTATACTGTCCATAGCTTTACACTTCCCTTTACTTTCTTTCTCTTTATATGTTGGTGACTGGGCTTGATAATATTATCAGAGATATGCTATTATCAAATGTAGAAGCCTAAGGCCTACTCCATGCCCGAAGTGCCTTGTCAACTAAATACAATCTCAATTTACATCCACTAATTTTTATCAATGCATTAATTGCGTGCAAGGTTTGTCAATGCATCCAGTATGCAGTTGACATAAAACCCCATAATACTCCCCGTGTGCCTGTACAACGTTCCAGGTGCCCATTTAGTGAACAGGAAGGGAGGCAGGTTCTGAAATTTTACTGAAGACTCCTTAAAATACTTAGATCAAAGTGCTGCCAGAAGATTCTGATTGCGTTACTTCCACAATTAGATGTTCTTTGCTGTACAGTCGGTCACTAATAAATATAAATGACATTGAGACCCGCTCACAATGATGTTGCGGCCCACCCAAAATGACATTAATGCTCTCCTGACCCCAACCACACTCAGCTCACACAATGTAAGGCACCGAAACCCGAAGTCCCGCCCTCGCTGCCCATTCTGGTTGGTGCCCAGCCCACTCACTCTGAATCCTGGACCTGTACACCTAGATCTCTCAGACTGTCGATACCCTTGAGGGTTCTACCATTCACTGTATATTCCCTACCTGTATTAGACCTTGCAAAATGCATTACCTCACATTTGTCCAGATTAAACTCCATCTGCCATCTCTCCACCCAAGTCTCCAACAATCTAAATCCTGCTGTACCCTCTGACAGTCCTCATTGCTATCCACAATTCAATTGGGGAGCAATGGCCAGCAGGAGCAGGGAAATTCGACATGAGCCAAAGGCCAGCAAGCAGCAGGATTCAGAGTGAGTGCTGCTGACGTCATCCCTGCGCATGCGCAGGGGAGGGGGTCTCTTCCGCCTCTGCCATAGCGAAGACCATGACGAAGGCGGAAGAAAAAGAGTGCCCCCACGGCACAAGCCCGCCCGCGGATCGGTGGGCCCCGATCGCGGGCCAGGCCACCGTGGGGGCACCCCCCGGGGCCAGATCGCCCTGCGCCCCCCCCCCCAGGATCCCGGAGCCTACCCGCGCCGCCTTGTCCCGCCGTTCAAAAGGTGGTTTAATCCACGCTGGCGGGACTGGCATTCCAGCAGCGGGACTTCGGCCCATCGCGGGCTGGAGAATCGGCAGGGGTGGGCCCGCCGACCGGCGCGGCGCGATTCCCGCCCCCGCCGAATCTCTGGTGGCGGAGACTTCGGGACACGGCGGGGGCGGGATTCACGCGATTCTCCGACCCGGCGTGGGGTCGGGGAATCCCGCCCTAGATGTGTACATTATGACAAAACGGAGGTTGGATGGTTCTGCCGACAGATTCACAATGGCTCACTACTTGCAGCAATGGATTTCTCACCACTCCAATCGAGGTGCAGTTGAGCCCCTGATTGATTCTTCAAATCAGCAGGTGACGGGCAAAAACCACTTCTGTACCTGCGGGTGAGTTTTAAGCAACGTCCCTTCCTTGCTGGGCTGGATCTATTCACTATCCCCATGTGTCCCAGACTAACTGAGTGAGGCTGTTCTCAAAATGTGTGTTAATAAATGATACTTTATCACAACCTGGTTTCTGTCAGGTGACAATAGTATCTGTTTTCCCACTGTCCCTGACAACCTTGAGCATTGACACGCACAATAGGATTTGAGCTCCAGTCAGCTGCATCTCCTTGTGATAGAATGGGATTCCCCTCACCACCATTATGTGGAATTACATTCTGCTGCTATTGTGTTCTAGAAACAGTCATTATAATCTACAGAAAAGATCTGTTGTGCTTTAATGTCTTCACAATGAAATGTCCAAAAAAGTTGTTTGCATTTTAATATCCTGTCCTGTCCTGACAAGCAGGGTAACTTCCAGCCTTGTGCAATGAAATTCATTTCATGAGCTAAGCAAATCTCACTCACTCAGGGATTAAGGCAACCTTACTTTAATATTTGATGGACATCCTTTTAAAAAATATTACCATCATAACAAATAATGCTTAGAATTGGATTCGCTATTGGAAATATGACCTTGAATATTATAAGGACAGTGATACTCCAGACCACCAAAATTCATGAATGAAAAACTGCATAGTCGCCCAATGGGGAGCACCAATGAACAGAATCCTCATAGAATCCCAACATTGCAGAAGGAGACCATTTGGCCCATCGGGTCTGCACCGATCCTCCAAAAGAGCATCCTAGACCCACATCCCTACCCTGTATCCATAACCCCATTGTCATGATATTCAGGTAAACATCATGGTGCAAACGTACATACATACTGATGGACAGATCAACGGACCAATCAATACACACACAACACCACAGCCAATCACAGGCAAGAGCATACACAATATAAAACAGGGAACACGACATTTCCCGCTCATTCCAGCAGGAGACAGCTCAGGGCACAGAGCTCACAGCAAGCCACTCAGACATCCACCATGTGCTGAGTGCCACTCCAAGATAGTGTTAGGGATAGGTCAACAGATTCAAGGGGAATGAACAAAGCACAGTAACCAGTTTACCATTGTAAATATTGTTAGTAATAAAACTGAGTTGTACCATCCGCAACCGTGTTAGTTCGTCTGTGTAGCAGAGCACCCAACACGACATAGTACCAGGATTGGAACCCGGTAACTGTGAGACCTACCTATGAATCCTCAGGAATCCGCCATCCTGCGCCATGGACACCGTCAGCACGCTGCAGCCACTACAAATCGCTGGAAAACTCGGCGTCAATTGGAAGCTGTTCAAACAGGGCTACCAGTTCTTCCTGGAAGCCACCGAACGGGAGAGCGCTTCGGACACCAGAAAAATCGCCCTCCTCCCCTCCACGGCAGGGCAACACGCCATCCATGTCTACAACTCCCTGGTATTCGCGGAAGGTGAGGACAAGACCAAGTACAAGACGGTCCTTCTCAAACTCGAGCAACACTTCAGCGTCAAGGTAAATGAGAGTTTCGAGAGGTATCTCTTCCAGCAGCGCCTGCAGGGTAAGGATGAGCCCTTTCAATCTTCCCTTACACACCTCCATATCCTCGCGCAGTCCTGTGGTTACGACACCACCTCCAATTCAATGATTCGGGACCAGATTGTTTTTGGGGTCACCTCGGGCACCCTACGCCAGCAGCTCCTCAAAATTAAAGGCCTCACCCTAGCCTCCGCAATCGAAGCCTGTGTCCTTCATGAAAACACGACCAGCTGCTACTCCCAATTTCAAGCGGCCGAATCGGCGCGGCAGGGGTCCTACGAGGCCGAACGGGTCCAGGCGATCGAGTTCCTCCCGGCCTGCGGCCCGGACGAGGGCGGCATTTCGCGTGCTTTCCGCGGCCTCCCGCGTTTGTGAGCGCCAAAAAAGACATCGACGCAGAGGGACGTGATGCGCAGGCGCGCTCGATGCAAGACCGAACTGCGCATGCGCGGTGGCGCAACAAACACCATGATGTCACGACGTGTGGCAACTGCGGAGCCGCACATTTAAAGCGGCAATGTCCGGCCAGAAACCGACAATGCCTCCGCTGTGGCAAGATGGGCCACTACGCTGCCTGCTGTCGAGCAGCTCAACCTGCCAATGCTCCCCAATTCCGACAACCTCGCAGGGACGTGCGGACCATTCAGCCTCCGTACTACGAGTCGTGCCCAAACCAGTGACACAGACGACCGGGACGCCTTCCGTGTTGCGGTCATTGATAGGAACTGGATGTCTCCAGGCAGGACCCACCAGCCGATGCCAGTCAACAGCCTCAATCCAGGTGATGAATGGTGTGCCACCCTAATGGTCAACCAATCACCGATAGCATTCCGTCTGGACACTGGTGCCTCCGCCAATCTAATAGCATTGTCAGCCTTCTACGCCTTGAAGGTCAGACCACCAATTTGGCTATCCCGTTGCAAAATGGCCGACTACAATGGAAACGCTATCCCGGCCATGGGATCCTGCCAACTCCAGGTGACACACAACACATACACGGCCACACTGTCCTTCGAAATAGTCGGATCATCAAAGGACTCCCTGCTAGGCGCACAGGCATGCAAGGTTCTCCACCTCGTGCAGCGGGTCCACGCTCTGTCTCCAGAAGGCACATCAGACTTCCCGGATACAGAATTCAGGGCACAGCTTCAATCGCTCCTCGCCCACAACCAGGAGGCACTCGAGGGCATGGGCACACTGCCCTATACCTACAAAATACGACTCAAACCGGACCTCACCCCGGTCATTCATGCACCTCGCAGGGTCCCAGCGCCATTCAAAGACTGCCTCAAGCAGCAGCTGCAGGATCCCCAGGACCAAGGGGTGCTATCCCGGGTCACGGAGCCCACACCATGGGTCAGCTCCATGGTGTGTGTTAAGAAGCCCTCTGGCGAACTCCGGATCTGCATTGACCTGAAAGACCTGAACAACAACATAATGAGGGAACACTACTCCATACCCAAACGGGAAGAGATCCCGAGTGAAATGGCCCGGGCTAAAATCTTTACAAAGCTTGATGCCTCGAAGGGTTTTTGGCAGATCCAACTGGACCAATCCAGCAGGAAGCTGTGTACCCTCAACACTCCCTTTGGCAGGTTCTGCTATAACAGAATGCCGTTTGGCATCATCTCGGCATCCAAGGTCATTCACAGGATCATGGAACAGATGATGGAGGGCATTGAAGGGGTGCGCGTCTACGTTGACGACATCATCATCTGGTCCATCACACCACAGGAGCACATCAATCTTCTCCAGCGCGTCTTTGCCGGATACGGGAAAACGCCCTGCGCCTCAACCGAGCCAAGTGTTCTTTCGGCCAAACCGAGCTGAAGTTTCTGGGGGACCACATATCCCGGTCAGGGGTCCGTCCGGATGCAGACAAGGTGAGCGCTATTACAGCCATGCTGCAGCCGGCAGACAAGAAAGCAGTGCTACGCTTCCTAGGCATGGTCAACTTCCTGGGGAGGTTCATTCCCAACCTTGCCTCCCACACAACGGCTCTTCGCCACCTAGTCAAGAAGTCCACGGAGTTCCAGTGGCTGCCCACACACCAGAAGGAATGGGAGGAGCTCAAAACTAAGCTCACCACAGCCCCGGTATTGGCGTTTTTCGACACATCTCATGACACTAACATTTCAACTGATGCCAGCCAGTCCGGCATTGGGGCGGTACTCCTACAGCGGGATGACACTGTGTCATGGGCCCCGGTCGCGTATGCCTCGCGGGCCATGACCCCCACAGAACAGCGCTATGCGCAGATCAAAATGGAGTGCCTGGGTTTGCTAACCGGAATAGACAAGTTCCATGACTACATGTATGGTCTCCCCCAGTTTACCGTTGAGACTGACCATCGCTCCCTGGTCAGCATCATACATAAGGACCGAACGAGATGACCCCTCGCCTCCAGCGCATCCTACTCAAACTCAGGAGGTACGACTTCCAACTGGTCTACACCCCGGGAAAGGACCTTATCATTGCAGATGCCCTATCTAGAGCAGTGAGCACACCGCCCGACTCGGAGGGGTTCGTCTGTCAGCTCGAAGCGCAGGTGGCCTTCACATCGGCACATCTGGCAAAGTGTCCCTTTTTGCTACAGTCGCTGCACGTCGCTGTGCGGGCTGGGCAACGCTGCCGGGAGTGTTGGCCCTGGCAGCAGAAGTAGCATTGCGGTTGCCCGGTCTGGATGGGCAGCCGCGCGGCACAGGCCTGTGATGTAGTCGGATCCGGTAGGGCCGCGACAATGGTGTCCACGAGGGGTTCGCCTGGTCCACGGGGAACGCACTGAGGCTCTGGTAAGTCACCTCTAACGAGGTGGCTAGTTTTACCGTGTCTTGCAGGTCAGTGGTCCCGTTTTCCAGCAGGCGCTGCCTGATGTAGTTAGATCGGACCCCCGCCACGTAGGTGTCCCGGAACTGTAGTTTCATGTGCTCCTGTGCCGTCACATCCCGATAGTTGCAGTTCCTTGGGACTAGGGTCAGGTTTTCCAGGTACTTGTCCAGCGATTCCCCGGCATGTTGACGGCGAGTTGTGAGGTGTCACGCGAACACCTCATTTACGAGCTTCACGAAATGCGCCGTGAGGGTCGCGACCGCAGCCTCGTACATGGCAGCTTTCTCTATCATTACGGAGATTAGATGGCTCACCCGAGCGTGGAGGAGTCACAGTTTGAGGGTTTCAGAGGGAGGCGTTGCAGAGGAATCGAGGTAGTCCTCGAAACAGCGAAGCCAGTGTGAGAAGATCTCTTTGGCCTCTGTTGCTCGCGCGTCGAGTTCGAGTCTATCTGGCTTTAGAGCGGCTTCCATGGTGCTGTCACTGGATAATAACTTGTTATACCATCAATTCACTGCGAGACTGTGAGAACGAGTGAATATAAGGCTTTATTATCCAGGAACTCGCCTGACAGTGTCTGCTGTACAAATGAGTGCCACCCACAGGTGGCCGGTCTATATCGCCCTGGGGAGGGTGGAGCCAGAGGCGGAGTCCACAGGGGTTCCAGCACAGTACCTGGAAGTAGACCTTATTATCATTTCCAGGTCATAGGTCACAGCACTATACAGACAGTTCCCACTTAGGTGAATACATTCACCACAGGTGGTCTTTTCATCAAACATGGGAAATTAAGAGGGGTGGCTTCATTCCGATAAAAGAACCATCTTTCTGCAATTAAACAGTCTCAAAATTTACTATAAATATCGAAATCCAATTCAGACAGTTTAGATTCAGTTCATGAGCAGAGTGAACCTCTCATACCTGAGCATTCAGGTGACCTTACTTAAATATTTGATTGGCATCATTCTTAAAATATTATCTCTGTAACAATTAAAACTTAAACTTGTATTCTCTTTTAGAAAAATGACTGAGCCATTTCTCTTTTCCCAGATCCATCTGGTGTTGCGGTTTATGTTTTCCACCTAAATATCGACTTGCATTTTTGGTTCTTTTAATAACCTTGCACTAATTTTAATATTTAAATCCCCTCCCATAGTCTTAGAATATAGAACATTACAGCGCAGTACAGGCCCTTCGGCCCTCAATGTTGCGCCAACCTGTGAAACCACTCTAAAGCCCATCTACACTATTCCCTTATCGTCCATATGTCTATCCAATGACCATTTGAATGACCTTAGTGTTGGCGAGTCTACTACTGTTGCAGGCAGGGCATTCCACGCCCTTACTACTCTCTGAGTAAAGAACCTACCTCTGACATCTGTCTTATATCTATCTCCCCTCAATTTAAAGCTCTGTCCCCTCGTGCTAGACATCACCATCCGAGGAAAAAGGCTCTCACTATCCACCCTATCCAATCCTCTGATCATCTTGTATGCCGCAATTAAGTCACCTCTTAACCTTCTTCACTCTAACGAAAACAGCCTCAAGTCCCTCAGCCTTTCCTCATAAGATCTTTGCTCCATACCAGGGAACATTCTGGTAAATCTCCTCTGCACCCTTTCCAATGTTTCCACATCCTTCCTATAATGTGGCGACCAGAATTGCACGCAATACTTCAAATGCGGCCACACCAGAGTTTTGTACAGCTGCAACATAAACTTATGGCTCCAAAACTCAATCCCTCTACCAATAAAAGCTAACACACCGTACACCTTCTTAACAACCCTCTCAAACTGGGTGGCAACTTTCAGGGATCTATGTACACGGACACCGAGATCTCTCTGCTCATCCACACTGCCAAGAATCTTACCATGCGCCCAGTACTCTGTCTTTCTGTTATTCCTTCCAAAATGAATCACCTCACACTTTTCTGCATTAAACTCCATTTGCCACCTTTCAGCCCAGCGCTGCAGCTTATCTATGTCCCTCTGTAACTTGTAACATCCTTCCGCACTGTCCACAACTCCACTGACTTTAGTGTCATCTGCAAATTTACTCACCCATCCTTCTACGCCCTCCTCCAGGTCATTTATAAAAATGACAAACAGCAGTGGCCCCAAAGCAGATCCTTGTGGTACACCACTAGTAACTGGACTCCAGTCAGAACATTTCCCATCAACCACCACCCTTTGTCTCCTTCCAGCTAGCCAATTTCTGATCCAAACTGCTAAATCACCCTGAATCCCTTGTCTCCATATTTTCTGCAGTAGCCTACCGTGAGGAACCTTGTCAAATGCTTTACTGAAATCCATATACACCACATCAACTGCTTTACCCTCATCCACCTGTTTGGTCACCTTCTCAAAGAACTCAATAAGGTTTGTGAGGCACGACCTACCCTTCACAAAACCGTGTTGACTATCTCTATTCAAATTATTCCTTTCCAGATGATTTTTCATCCTATCTCTTATAAACCTTTCCAAGATTTTGCCCACAACAGAAGTAAGGCTCAATGGTCTATAGTTACCGGGGTTGTCTCTATTCCCCTTCTTGAACAAGGGGACAACATTTGCTATCCTCTAGTCTTCTGGCACTATTCCTGATGGCAAAGATGACTTAAAGATCGAAGCCAAAGGCTCAGCAACCTCCTCCCTAGCTTCCCAGAGAATCCTAGGATAAACCCCATCTGGCCCAGGGGACTTATCTATTTTCACACTTTCCAGAATTACTAACACCTCCTCCTTATGAACCTCAAGCCCTTCTAGTCTAGTAGCCTGAATCTCAGTATTCTCCTTGACAACATTGTCTTTTTCCTGTGTGAATACTGACAAAAAATATTCCTTTAGCACTTCTACTATCTCCTCGGATTCCAAGCATAACTTCCCACTACTGTCCTTGACTGGCCCTACTCTTACCCTAGTCATTCATTTATTCCTGACATATCTATAGAAAGCTTTAGGGTTATCCTTGATCCTACCTGCCAAAGACTTCTCATGTCCCCTCCTGGCTCTTCTTAGCTCTCTCTTTAGGTCCTTCCTAGCTAACTTGTAACTCTTGAGCGCCCTAACTGAACCTTCATGTCTCATCTTTCCATAAGCCTCCTTCTTCCTCTTGACAAGTGTTTCGACTGCTTTAGTAAACCACTGTTCCCTTGCTCGACCACTTCCTCCCTGCCTGACAGGTACATACTTATCAACGACACGCAGTAGCTGTTCCTTGAACAAGCTGCACATTTCCATTGTGCCCATCCCCTGCAGTTTTCCTCTCCATCCAATGCATCCTAAGTCTTGCCTCATCGCATCATAATTGCCTTTCCCCCAGATATTACTCTTGCCCTGCGGTATATACCTATCCCTTTCCATCACTAAAGTAAACATAATCGAATTGTGGTCACTATCAACAAAGTGCTCACCTACCTCCAAATCTAACACCTGTCCTGGTTCATTACCCAGTACCAAATCCAATATGGCCTTGCCTCTCGTTGGCCTATCTACATACTGTGTCAGGAAACCCTCCTGCACACATTGGACAAAAACGATCCATCTAAAGTACCCGAACTATAGCGTTCTTCTGTATCAATAACTGAAAGAACCCAGTTCCGTACTCCTTTCTGGTGAGGAAGTACTTAACGGAGGAGTTTCCATCCAGACCCTTGTAATATCCTGGGAAGTCAAATCTGGCTGTAATTTCTCAACAATATAGAAGGCTATCCAGAGGAAGGGAATGATCTCAAATGGCACTTTTCTTTCATTGAGAGACTGATTAGATTCATCACATCCAGTTAAGTGCCTTTGGATTCTGTTTTTTTCCAGCTGAGGTTGAAAGGTGTTCATTGGGATGTACTCCCTCTCTGCCATAGGGGGGTAGGATTGTAATAAACCATATGGGAGCCAAGTATCTAAGTTTGCAAATGACACAAAGATAAAGTTGTATTTGTAAGCAATGCAGATAGAAGCATAAAATTACAAAATGACAGGAGTAGATTATGTGAATGTACAAAACGTTTATATTTAATATTTAATAGCTCATATTTAATATAAGTTTTAATATAATTTATATTTAAAAGTCTGACAACAAGCAACAACAGATTCAAAACCAGCTCCTTACCCGCTGATATCAGACTCCTGAATGGACTGAACTGATCTCTCTACACATCTTCTCTACTGTG
This sequence comes from Scyliorhinus torazame, assembly GCF_047496885.1. Taxonomy (NCBI): domain Eukaryota; kingdom Metazoa; phylum Chordata; class Chondrichthyes; order Carcharhiniformes; family Scyliorhinidae; genus Scyliorhinus; species Scyliorhinus torazame. Next base: position 227,567,602 of record NC_092711.1, read on the forward strand.
TAGGACTATACATTGCATGCTTCACCTGATGTCTATGTCTATGTATTTACTTTATGTATTTATCGAATGTCCTATGTTTTTTATGTATGGAACGACCTGCCTGGATGGGACCCAGAACAATACTTTTCACTGTACCTCGGTCCATGTGACAATAAATCTAAATCTGAAACCTAATCTAATCCAATATAGGCAAGTGTGATATTATCCATTTGGGCCTTGTGGTGAATGTATAATTACTGATAATTCACCAGTGCACTGTGTTATGTTATGTTATGTTATTAACCCTGTGGACTCCACCTATGGGCCATTGTGTGGCTTCACCCACAGGGAGATATGTTGGGGCATGTACGGGCTCCACCCATGGCTCCACCCCTTTAGAGGAAGTATAAGAGCAGCTGACCTGCGGGGCCGCCTTCAGTATTGTACCGGTCGCAGGCAGGCACAGTTCTAAACTGATTAAAACCACGGTTTACTTCTCCACGTGTCTTCGAGTGAATTGATGGTCGCATCAATTTAAACAGCTTAAAATACTACTATGGAATCAGCCCTCAAACCTGACAGACTGGAACTCGATCCACAGGTCGCGGAGGAGAAAGACATTTTTTCACATTGGCTTTGACGCTTCAATGCCTATCTCGCCGCGTCATCTACGCCATCCGTCACTGATGAACAGAAGCTGAACCTCCTCCAGGCACAGGTGAGCCATCGAATTTCTGTCCAGCTCGACGAAGCCGCTTCCTGTACAGAGGCCCTCGCACTACTCGAACGCCTCTACGTGCGGCCTGTGAACGAGGTCTACGCGTGACACGTCTTCACCACTCGCTGCCAGCACCCCGGGGAGGTGCTAGATGATTACCTACGCGACCTCAAAGCCCTCGCGCGCAACTGTAACTACAAGGCCGTTATGGCCACTCAGCACATAAAGCTCGTCGTCCGAGACGTATACGTGGCAGGGGTCCGATCGAATTATGTGAGACAACACCTACTCGAAAAAGGGGCCCAGGACCTGGACGACATGATAAAACTGACGACCTCTCTGGAGGCCGCCTTTCAGAGCCTTACTGCGTTCCCGGCCGCCCACGCGACCCCCTCGTGGGCCCCCGACCAGAGACTACCCCAGGCCTGTGCCGCGCGGCCGCCCGCCCATCAGGGGGGCTACCCTGCTATTTTTGCGGCCAGTCCCAACATCCCCGACAGCACTGCCCAGCCCGCAACGTGAGCTGCAGCAGCTGCGGGTGAAAAGGACACTTCGCCAAGGTCTGCCTGGCCAGGTCTAAGAACGCAAACTCACAGACCCGATCCACAGACTCACAGGCCCGCAGACCCCACAAAGTGGCAGCGTGTCAGCCGACTCCGCCTCCGCACATGTTCGACTCATGGGGGCCGCCATCTTGGCCAACCTCCCCCACACGGCCGGCCACATGCGATCTTGGCCGCCATCTGCTACGCCGTTCGACACGTATGACCTACACGGACAGCCATCGTGGGGCCGCCCCAGCACCTCCGATCACGCCACTAGCTACCCACAACTCAGCGCGGTCACCCTGGACCAGTCGTGACCTAAGCACCTTCGGAGCTCCATGATGGCCGTCCGGGTTAACGGGTACGAGACATCTTGCCTCTTCGACTCCAGGAGCACAGAGAGCTTCATTCACCCGGACATGGCAAGACGCTGCTCGCTCCCAATATTCCCGACACAACAAACCATCTCCCTCGCCTCTGGGTCGCACTCCGTGCAAATCCAAGGGTGCACTACCGCAACCCTAGCGATACAGGGCGCTGAGTACGCTCATTTTCAACTATATGTGCTCCCAGACCTCTGCGCTCCTCTCCTTTTGGGACTCGACTTCCAGTGCAACCTCAGGAGTCTAACTCTTAAGTTCGGGGGTCCCGTGCCCCCGCTCACCATATGCAGCCTCGCGACCCTAAAAATTGACCCCCCCCCTCCCCTCTTCGCAAACCTCACCGCCGATTGCAAGCAAGTAGCCACCAGTAGCAAGCAGTATAGCATGCAGGACAGGACGTTCATTAGGTCCGAGGTCCAGCACCTCTTGCGGGAGGAGGCCATAGAGGTCAGCAATAGCCGCTGGAGAGCTCAGGTGATGATCGTCAAGACCGGGGAAAAGTTCCGGATGGTGGTTGATTACAGCCAGACCATTAACCAGTTAACATAACTCGATGCATACCCCTTCCCCGGATTGCAGACATGGTAACACTACCGCGTGTTCTCCACGGTGGACCTGAAGTCTGCATACCACCAGCTCCCAATCCGCCCGGAGGACCGCCGCTACACGGCGTTTGAGGCAGACGGCCGCCTTTTCCATGTCCTCCGGGTCCCCTTTGACGTCACGAACGGGGTTTCAGTGTTCCAACGAGCGATGGACCGATTGGTGGACCAGTACGGGCTGCAGGCCACGTTTCCGTACTTGGACAATGTCACCATCTGCGGCCATGATCAACAGGACCACGACGCCAACCTCCACCGATTTCTCCAAACCGCCCAAAAACTCAACCTCACCTATAACAAGGAGAAATGCGTTTTCTGCACAACCAGGCTAGCCATCCTCGGCTACGTCGTGGAAAACGGGTTCCTAGGGCCTGACCCTGACCGTATGCGCCCCCTCCTACAACTCCCTCTCCCTCACTGTCCCAAGGCCCTGAAGAGGTGTCTTGGATTTTTCTCCGATTACGCCCAGTGGGACACCAATATGCGGACAAAGCCCGCCCACTATTTAAGGTGTTGCTAACATTTGCCTTAGTTTAATTGCTCTGTTTTATCACCTTTGCTCTTGAGTCGCCAGGTACCTTTATGATACCGCCACGTGGTTCAAGTCCGAGTAATGATCAATAATCCAATACACCGCTGAGTAAGATCTAAATCAAAGCACATTTATTATACACAGTAATCACTACTCATGTACAAATTCTACGTCTAAGCTACTTCTACAGCTAACAGGCCAATACTTAACTTGGAACTGGCCTACCAGATCAGGGAAACAAATAGCCTTTCGTTCGGGTTCTGAGCCTGCGGGATTCGAAGTTGGTACAGATTGGTAGCTAGGAGCGCCTATCTCGTAGCGAGCGTTGAAGTAAGACTTACTGGATATCGGCGGCGGCTGAACCGGTCACTGTCAAGGGTTGGTTCGCGTTGCTGAGTGACCCGGTCAAGAAGAACGATTTGAACTTGGGGCTTAATTCTTATAGTCCCCAGGGGCTTCCCACCTTTTGGGGCGGACCCTGTACCTGGTTCCAAGTGATTGGACTTTGTCCCAATCACTTGGTTCGATTTTCTCCAATGCTGGAGCGGTTCCCCGATCGATGGGTGGTCCTGAGGTGGTCGTTCACCTCCTTTTGTGTAGGCTTCTGCTGGCGCCGAAGAGTCTGGTTTTGCTTTGTGTGTCTAAATGTTGCTCATTGTTCCCGGGGATTGCTCATTAGTATGCAGATGGCTGGTGTTTTGTTATGCTGATGGTTGCTGGTATCGATCTTGTCTGGCCTTTCCAGAGGTAAATACACAGTCAACCTGCAGCTGCTCGTTTGTGTCCTGTTGGCTGACTTTCCCATCAGCCTTTGCCGTTCGCCATTTTAAATCGGGAGTTAGCCATTTTAAGTGGCTATAAACGCCACCCTCTTTCCACTGGCAGCCGAGGCCCGCCAGGCCTTCAACTGCATCAAGGCGGACATCGCCAAAGCCACGATGCGCGCGGTGGATGAGTCCGTATTCTTCCAGGTGGAGAGCGATGCCTGAGAGGTCGCTCTCGCCGCCACCCTCAAGCAGGCAGACCGGTAGCATTCTTTTCACGCACCCTCACCACCTCTGAAATTCGACACTACTCGGTCGAAAAATAAGCCCAAGCCATTGTGGAAGCCGTGCGGCACTGGAGGCACTACCTCGCTGGAGGTTTACCCTCATCACTGACCAATGATCAGTTGCCTTCATGTTTGACAATACGCAGTGGGGCAAGATCAAGAATGGTAAGATCTTGAGGTGGAGGATCAAACTCTCCACCTATAACTACGATATAGTATATCGTCCTGGGAAGCTCAACAGAGCCCCCAGATGCCCTATCCCGCGGCACATACGCCAGTGCGCAAGATGACCGACTACGGGCTATCCACGATGACCTCTGCCACCTAGGGGTCACCCGGCTCGCCCATTACATCAAGGCTCGCAACCTGCCCTACTCCACCGAGGAGGTCAGAGCTATAACCAGAGACTGCCAAATCTGTCTGGAGTGTAAACCGCTCTTCTATCGACCGGATAAGGCCCACCTGGTAAAGGCATCTCGGCCCTTTGAACGCCTCAGTATCGATTTCAAAGGGCCCCTCCCCTCCAATAACCGCAACACATACTTCCTTAACATTATAGATAAGTTCTCCCGCTTCCCGTTTGCCATCCCCTGCCCCGATATGACCACCCCCACTGTCATTAAAGCCCTGCATAGGGTCTTCACCCTGTTTAGTTTCCCCAGTTATGTCCACAGCGACAGGGGCTCGTCGTTCATGAGCGACGAACTGCGTCAGTACCTGCTCAGTAAGGGCATCGCCTCGAGCAGGACTACCAGTTATAACCCCAGGGGAAATGGACAGGTGGAGAGGGAGACGCGACGGTCTGGAAGACCGTCCTACTGACCCTTTGTTCGAGGAAACTCCCAGTTTCTCACTTGCAGGAGGTCCTCCCCGATGCGCTCCACGCTATTAGGACAGTCCTTTGCACGGCCACAATCCAGACTCCCCATGAACGCTTGTTTGTTTTCCCTAGGGGAACTACCTCAGGGGCCTCGCTTCCACCCTGGCTGATGACACCTGGTCCAGTTCTCCTCCGAAAACACGTTCGGAGCCATATGACCGACCCCCTGGTAGAGAGGGTCCAGCTCCTGCACTCCAACCCACACTATGCGTACGTCGAACACCCCGATGGCCGGCAAGATACCGTCTCCGTCCGGGACCTGGCGCCCACAGGCTCCACCACCACTATCACTACTGCATCCACACTATGTCCCGTCCAACCTACCATGTTCAGCGCCCCCACCCATATATGGTTCCCACGCTCTCTCCCACCCGCCGCACCCGTCCACAGAAATGAAGCTCCGGAAGAGCCGCTCTCAGAGTCCACGCCTGTGCCCGCTCCAGACCCACTTCCACAGCCACCCGAAGCGGCTGCAACACCAGTGCCTCGGCGGTCGCAATGTATGATCCGGGCACCGGACTGACTGAATCTAGGAGCCCGTCACCCCCGCCGGACTTCATTTTGTAAACAGGGGGTGAATGTGGTGAATGTATAATTACTAATAATTCACCAGTGCACTGTATTATGTTACGTTATGTTATTAAACCTGTGGACTCCACCTATGGGCCATTGTGTGGCTTCACCCACAGGGGGCTATGTTGGGGCATGTACGGGCTCCGCCCATGGCTCCATCTCTTTAGAGGAAGTATAAGAGCAGCTGACCTGCGGGGCCACCTTCAGTATTGTACCGCTCGCAGGCAGGCACTGTTCTAAGCTGATTAAAACCACGGTTTACTTCTCCACGTGTCTTCGAGTGAATTGATGGTAGCATCAGGCCCTATAAAGGATATATATTCCAACCAATGCAATGCCAGGTTCAATGGGGTTGAAAGAGAGTTTGAGTGAAAATACATGGGCTATTAAAACTTTCATGCACTAAAATGATTGACTCCTGGTCTTAATAGAAGTCAACTGCAACTGTAAAAAGCCCTTGACTAGACCTGGAGTCGAGGACATCAAGTGCAGAATTCTACATTTCCCCACCCCGGGTTCTGAGGCGGGGCCTGTGGGGATGGGTGTGTAGATGTGGAGAGTCTAAAATTATATGGACAGGATTCCCCCCGGGAACTCGCCCACCCAAACCCAGATGCAATTTGAAGCTTAGGCAGGCGGGCAGGGGTGGGAAACCCACCCATTTACTTATTAATGGCCACTTAAGGGCCTTATACCGCCCAGCCTCAAATTTTAGGCTGGTTGGAGTGGGTGCAGGTGGGGTGGGAAAGTGACAATTACACTTGTCCCCATCTCGGACGGAGAAGCGGCAGGGTTAGGCTCACTCTGAAGGTCCCCCCAAAGTTGGAGTACTCTATGACCATCACACTCATCTGTGGTGATGGAGCATTACAACCCCCTCCCCTCGGTCGGCCTAGCCCCCAGGACCCCAATAACGTCCTGTCCATCCTGGACATCAGTAGTAGGAAAAATGATGTTTGGAATGTTAAATACATGGTAGAAGGCGCTTTAGGGAATAAAGATATTGGACCAGAAGTTAGATTAAGAGAATTACTTGCAGTATCAAGAAATGAGAATCTGATGGGAGGAAAAGATTTAATAAAAATAGATGCAGGAAAAATTAAGTTATTAAAACCAATTGATAACACAGAGGAAATTTGGGTGAAGCTACCACCTAAAACTGAAGGAAAAGTAATCAGTGAAGCTGTAAAATGTAAAGACAAGATCGTTCAGAATCTGAGTAAGCATACAGTTGAATTAGAGAAGCATGGTGTCTGGAGCAAAAGAAATTGTATCGGAATTAAAACATCTGACCCAATTGAATAATAATAGAGGGATTATGGTAATCCATAGGCAACCTATCAGCAGCAAACAAAGAAACATAATCAGTAAGAAATTGAGAATATGGGATGATAGATCAAGGGCTGTTATTAATGGACCTCAGTTTAAAATGATTCATTGTGAACATCAGAAAACATTGTGTCAAGGATGTAGTGCATTTTTAGCCCAATTGTTTGGACAGGGAGTAGTCATATGAAACCTAGGAGAATGGCAGATACAGAGTATTCAGGCGATTTAAAGCTACATACGGAAGGACAACGATGGGGAAATGCTGTGACTCTGAGGGAAATTTGGGGAATTCAGTTGTGCCACAATTGTTTTGCAAAATATCAGGCAACACTAATGATTAAAGTTTGTGACCACAAGATAGATTTTGACTGGAAGGTGTGATTGTATATGGGATGGTATGATAATGACAAATTATAATTACTGCAGAGAAAACCTATCTGACGACGATATAATTCTGAAAGGATGTGCAGGATTATGGAGAAGTGACAAACTTATGGTCCCAATTAGTGAGGGAATATATAGTTTAAAAGATGTTGGGATGACCCGGGGATGTAAAATTAGCTTAACAGTGTTTAGAGACTGTATCACCGCAATGATGCCGTGCCACAGGATAGATCATATCCCCAAACCAATTCAACATGGGAAAAAATAATGTTTGGTTATGAGTGTCAGGGGATTACAGCACTCACTAGTATTATGTAATGAACTAGAGTGGGAAGACGGTGAATTAAAACATGTTAGCAGCATTAATAGGACAGATGATAAAGTTAAAATGTCATGTTCGGAACTTACCTTTCATAAAGATTCGGTCAAAAATAAATAAATAAATAAAATAAAATAAAGAAATTGAAGTAAAAGCAGTAGCAATACCCGAAATGTATCAGGGTAAGGTTTTGACCAGATTGGATCACTGAGTGAGCAAAAGAGGTGGAGTTTGAGATTCTTTGAATCTCACTCAGGGGTGCAATTACAGATGGAGGAGGCTTAACAGGCCTTAATTGTATGATGTACATCAATGATAAGGAAAATAAACCAGTTCAAAAAGAAAAAGGAAAGAAATGGTGGCAAAATAAATCTGCAAGTTCTGGAGTATCCAAACGAAAATAGAAAGTATAAATTAAAGAATAGGGCCCTCTCCACCCTTGACCTGTTCATTTGATTTTTCAGATGGGAAAAAAAAGAAGAAAATAAATAACATTCAAACCATTTCATAAGAAGGAAGAGAACTGCACTCCAGAGAAGAATGTTTTAGACAGTATTGGGGTGAAACTAATGATACAATTGGCTACATATTTGAGGGAATTAAATGACAGAGCCTCGAGGGAAACTTTACGGGTTACAAATCAAAATATCAAATTATTACTGAGCAATGAAACCTCCGGTTTCATCAGCTGATAGATGATCTGTGGTCTCCACGGGGTTTGTACTACGCGGTGGAGTTATTAAGGGTCTCGGCAGACAGCAGCTACTGACGAGGAACCCCCACATGTTAAATGACAATAGTTTAAGAATTTTTGTAGCTTGATGCCACGGTGGGAAAATAGTTACCAATGCAGAAAACAATATTGCATTGAAGAGCTGTAATAGTTATTAAGGAAGAAATGTCATGTAAATTGTCAGGGACTGTTATGTATGTATGATATTGGGGGTATGTATGCCGTTCAAGAACTTGATCAGCAATCACCAAGGGTGAGCATTTTTCTAAACTGTGTGAATGTTTTAATAGATGGGGTAAACATGGGATAAATAAACAAAGTATAATCGTTGTAGTTTAGTGTGTTTTCTTGATTTAACTGCACGCAACATCACAAATAATATTGATGTTGTTCATACGCCATATTTTATATGTAATAACTATTGGTCCCAAAGCCATGAAGGGATGTGTCGATATTGTACTTTATTTTTAGTGTTGAAATTGTGATAACATTTGCAAATATGTAAAGTTGTAACACACAATCTATTTCTGTTGTTAGGTAATGAGCAATGTGCTAAGATAAGACTTAATTTTTTACTGTGCATTTAACAATAGGGAGAATTTATTTGGAAAAAGAAAAAAAGTGATAGTTCGGGGTGGTTTTGCGAATACTGTTGGCTTATTATGTTGCAAATGTTGTAATGGAAGATATACACTTCATGTTGTAAGGGAAATGATGACAGACGAAAGGGATTTGAAGGAAATTTGTCAGAAAGATATTCTCTCACGCACACCAGGGGCTGGCAGACATATATGGTTCAGGACAATGTTAGACATTAATGTGGAGAAGTCAGGGATAGAAGCAGGATCGATTGAACCTTTTAAATTAATGAAGCAAGTGAATCAGTGGGTGGTACATGATATCATAATTTACCATTCCAATGAGAAACGGAAAGCAATTTGGATGACGGAAAAATGGGACACTTAACAGCCAGTTGTGTGCTGTCTTTAAGGGACATGAGGAAGCTTCTACAGTGCTGCTACCCCAAGGAAGTAAAATGCTTTGGAGGTAGTGGAACACACAGATATCGCCATTGGTTTACCTTCCTGAGCAGCTACAGCTATGGTTCACGGTAATTGGATGAAGCGTTAACAGGAGCTGCAGGAGAAGGCTGTGAAATGCAGATAGCCTTTGTCAAACAGGCTTAGCAAACAAAGCAAGCAGGTCTTTCAAGTCACAATCGAGTGAATTTTAGTATGCAGCTAAAAACAATGTTTCGCACCTTCTTGAAGTTAGTTATCTAAGTAAGCAGCTGGAAAAGAATGGATGAGGTTTTCTGTTGAATTAGGTGACAAATGTATAGGTGTGACGTTCTGCTGACATCAGGTAAATTAAAGAAACCTGGAGACAACGTGTCTACGGGAACACACGTTAGACCCAAATCAGAGTCAGAATTCTGAGCTGGGGACACAATTTGATAATAATAAAACTATAGAAATGACAGGAATCAAAAGTCACACCATTTTGAACATCACAAAGGATACAATGTAATCAGAGATCTATGAGATGAGGTCATGCTCAAAATAAATACCTAGTCATGTTAGAAAAATTCAGATTAAAGGTACCTTTTACAAGCCAAGTGAAATAAAAGTTACTTTACAATAAAGTCATACAAACTTAATAACTGTTAGAAAGATATATAAACCCTATGAAAGGGGACAGCCAGCAGAGTCAGCTCAGAGTCAGCTCAGAGCCAGCTCTCATAGCTCGGTACATGGGAAAGATAGAGCATAGCAACCGAGTGGAACAGCGAATCCATCTGAGGAAGACAAAAAGCTAAAGAAGAGTGATTGTCAAGGTGGACCTGAAGGTCTCTTCAACCAACCAGGAGAATCCAGAAGCAAGATCTTTTTTACTTTTCTGTAAAGACAGTGATTGCATCCTTTAAAAGAAAAAATATGATAATAAAATAACTTAAAAGTTTTAACCTGAAACAGTGGTTATTACAAAGTCTACTTTACTTACTTAGCAACACGGGACCCAGGATCGATGCTACTAAGTGGTAAGTAGATAAAATTCATCTGTGAAGGTATGGGTTATACCGGGTGATAACTTGAAAATATACTTTGACCTGAATAGCACCCACCTAAGCCTGCATAGGAGTCAGGGAGTGAGAATCCCTGTTCACCATTTAGAACGTCAACCCTTTTTGGTATAGGGGGAATTCTAAGAATAGTGGTGAGTTTCTAACTTCATAGCGCAAATACAGGGAAACATTTTCCGCTGGCTGGGCAGTTTAGAACTCGGGGTCACCACATAAAAAGTAGAGCCAGACCTTTCAGAAGTGAAGCTAGGCACCACTTCTTCATTCAAAGGGTGTAGAAATGTGGAACCCTCTTCTGCAAATAGCAATTGATGCTCGGTCAATAGTTAATTTTAAACCTGAGATTGATGGAGTTCTGTTCACCAAAGATGGAAAGAGTTATGGAGCCAGGCCAAGAAAAGGTATTGAGTTATAATGCAGCTAATTGAATGACCCTAGTCCACTTTCTGTGTTGCTAGTTAATGGAGTATTTTCACAGCTAGCAAGTAAAATGTGTTCTTATTGCACTAAGATTGAAATATTCACAACCAATAGGAAGTAGTAATTACTTACAAGGTTAAAGTTCTCTCTTCATTATCCAACAGAGCTCCTGATCATTGAACTGTAACAGCAAATCCTGCAGAATCCTGTGAAGTTTTAATTTCTAAGCATGGAAATATCCTCCTTGGCTCTTTGAGTGAAGCTGTCACTATTTAGTGGCAATAGTTTCTGAATTGTGGAACGTACTATTCAATAAATTGAGTTTAGACTGTCTCAACTGCTTTAGGCTTTTACACAGATAAAAGAATGCAAGGTCATGTCATTGCTCCAGGCTTCAAAATGTCAGACTTGTAGCTATACTCCTGATCATCCTTTCTCTTCTTAACCTTCATACCCTTTTGACTATAAAGCAACTTGTCTAATAACTAGGACTGGAAGGGGTGAAAAGCTGCTGTAGTTAAATGCTCTTCACGTTCAAAGGGCTTGTTAGGATAATGTTTGCCATTCAGCAGGTTCGCTAGACACAATCCTGCCCTGATCATAGGGAAATGAATGGAAATGATTTGCTGATATTCCTCTTTGGACAAATCCATTCCCCCCCCCCCCCCCCGCCCACCCCCAATCTCTCCAATTCCCAACCAACCTAGCTGACTTACATATATTAGCTGTGTCTCAATTGGTAGCACTCTTGCCTGTGAATCAGAAGATTGCATGCCAGAGACATGAGCACAAAATCTAGGATGACTCTCCAGTTCAGTACCAATAGAGTGCGGCACTTTCAGATGAGACTTTAAACTGAGGCCCCATCACCATCAGAGATTTCCTTTTACACGTGGTCACACAACTCTAGTGTAGACCTAGTGGTCATGTGATAACGCGGCTACTTAAAGGGTCACGTGGCAAAGTGCAGAGGTTCTCCCAGGAGCGCGGGCTGAGTGGAATCATGCAAGAGCTGCTCAGCTAGTGAATAAACTACTGTTGTTGTTTCCTTGGTCACCGATCATTGGAACCCAGCACTTCTACTCTGTGTCAAGAGTTACCAGTGTGGCACAAGGACATTGCCGCATTGACCCGTTCAAGTTTGACGAAAGCATTGCTGACAACTGGGCCAAGTTTAAAAAGGAGTGGCGTATATATTGCGACACTGGACGGGTCAATGCGGCAAAGTCCTTGTGCCACATTGGCAACTCTTGACACCGTGTAGAAGTGCTGGGTTCCAATGATCGGTGACCAAGGAAACAACAACAATAGTGGATACTGGATTATGAGATAAATCAAAAATAGTACAAGCTTGCATCTTACTAAATCTAGTAGGCCAGGAGCTTGTCGAGAACTTTGAATCATTTGTCTTTCAAGTGGAGGAGGAGAAAGAGGACTCCGAAATACTCTTTAAATGTCTGGAAACATTTGCCTGCAAGTAAAAAATATAATACTTGACAGGCACGCATTTAACACTACAAATTGAAAATTTAAGCAAAAAAAGGTGCATTTGGCACCCTTACTGGTGAATTAATGAGGAATCATATAGTCTGCGGGGCCCACAGTGATCTTGTCCACAAGCAGCTGCTGTGAGAGAAAGATTTAACATTGCAAACATCCATCATCACCTGCATGCTAAACGAACAGTCTAAAAGAAAGTAGCAAGGAGTTCGGCGGGAAACAGAAGCTTTCATGTTACAGGGCATGCTCTTCCCCAAACGCTATGGCCATCATCCAGAGAACAGAACAACACGTTTGGCATTTGGTAAATCTGCAATATGTGTGACAAGTGGAACCATTTTGCAAAATTCTCTAGATTGAAACCACAGCAGCCTTCCTTTGCCACCAGCTACATTGCAGCTGATCAGTCCTCCAAGGTTAGAGGTATCAGCAAGGTTAACGAACTGGAGCTCAGCCAGAACAATCAAACCATTGAGCCGCCAACAACACTCTACTGTGAGACTCACAGCAAAGGGTGAGATCTTCACCACCGTGAACATGATTTGCAACAACGCAAAACTGAAGGTAAAGATTGACAATGAACAAAGTGCAATGTATTACCCAAGCAAACACTGGGGGAACTAGACCCATACGCACCACCAGACCCAAATACCGCTTGGATCTCATGACCCTTGGCGGACAAACCATCTGCAAAGAAGGTGTGGCCACTCCCCTCTGCACACGCAGCAGTTTTGAGTTTCATATAGTTGACCAGAATGTAAGGCGACTGCTGGATCTTCGGGACATCATCACACAGGGGCTCATTCAACTTAGTTCAGAAATGCATGCTCTGCATACCAGGCCCCAGAATGATGGATTATGTTTTCAATTCCAACATCATTGGTAAGCTAACAGTAATATACCACATGATAGGTGACCTGGTAGCATCAACAATTTGTACCAATAGCCATGAAGCAGAAAGTAATCAATAAGCTGGATTGGATGAGGGCACACAATGAAATTCAGCAATGGTGGCTGCAATAAAGAAAGATGGTATGGTCAGGATATGATTTGGCCCAGTTGACTTAAGACAGGCACTGCTCAGACCTCATCACCCTATGAAGACAGTGGATCAGGTGATGGCAGGCATGCCCAATGTTAAGGCTTTCAGCATTCTGGATGTGAAATGCAGCTTCTGTCAAATCCACACTCATGCCTCCAGTAGGCAGATGACATTTTCATCATATGCCCTATCAATCTCAACTGGCAGTGAGGTCTTCCAGCAGTGCATGGAGCAAATGTTTTCAGGCCAACTCTGCAAAATCATCGTCAATGACATCCTGTCTGGGATCATACTATGCAACAACATGATGCACATGTTTGTCTCATCCTCAGCAGGATCAGCACCTTACAGGTGAAGTTCAGTCCTGTTAAATGCAGATTCAGGGTCAACCAGGTTCCCTACATGGGTCGCTTCCTCACAGCCGATGGCCTGAAGCCAGATCCAGGCAACACAAGGATGTATCACAGACGGCCATCCCTGTGGACAAACATGTTTTACAGAGCCTCCTGGATATGACGGATGACAAATTATCCTTCCAAGTTTATTTCTTGTTACAGTGAGGTCACTGGACCTCTTTGTCAGCTCCTCCACCAGGCCGTCCAATGGTGTTGGCAGGAGCATCACTCAGCCATCTCCAGAAGACTCAAACAGGCACTCTCAGCTCCACCCGTGTTACAATACTTTGACTCATACCAGCATGGACTTGCCACAATCTGTATCCAGAATGGCAGACCAATAGCTTTTGCTTCAAGACTCGTTATGCTTAGATCAAAAAGGAATACCTCGCTTTAGTCTTTGCCTGTCAGAGATGTCATAACTTCATATATGGTTGTCCTGCAAGTGTTGAAACTGATCTTCAGCCACTCACAACGATCTTAAAGAAACCTCTTCATGCTGCATCTTCATGACTGCAGCGCATGATGCTAAATCTAAAGCCTGGTACCAGGGTCAGGCTGGCTAAGAGGAAGGGTAGGCTGGGGGAGGTCGAACTCAGTAGGCCTGGAGGTCCGGAGTGAATCTGCTTCAATGCACGGAGTACAACAGGTAAGACAGATGAACTTAAAGCCTTGATTCAAGCGCAGAACTTGGATGTGGTTGCTGTAACGGAGACTTGGTTAAAAAAGAGACAGGACTGGCAGCTAAATATTCCAGGATATAGGTGTTTTAGGTGAGACAGGTGTTGCTCTCATTGGTGTTGTCTCTTAATTGGGCTCTGTTTAATTACGTTTGCTCAAGAGTCGCCAGGTATCTTTCAACACCGCCACAAAGTTCAGAACCGAATACTGATCACAGACTCGATACACCAGTTAGTAAGTTCAAAAGCAATGCTCATTTATTTACACACAGTCAAATCTACTCATGCATAAACTCTACAAACTAAACTATCACTATTACTAAAGTCTATACTAAGCTTCAGGTGCCCACTCAGTCAGAGGAACAATGGCCGTTGCTCGGTTCTGAGGCTGCTGGGTTGAGCTGTTTACAGGATAGCAACTAGGGGCATCTATCTCGTAGCGTGTGTTGACTTGGAACTTACTTGGTCTGGCGTAGTTGCTAGGCTGGTCTCTCTTCGCTGAGAGCCAAGGCCAAAAAAGAAAGATTCTCTCTTGAGGAATACTTTTTAAACCTAAAAGGGCTTCGCGCACTTTTGGGCGGGCTTTGAACTTGGCCTCAATTAATTGGGCCTTTCCCAATCATTCTTATCGATTTTCCTCCAATAGAGGGGTGGGTTCCCTGGTTGCTGGGCGTGACCTCGGTGGCTGTTGGTTTGCTTTGTTTGAGTCTCCTCTGGCGCCGGGGTGTCTGCCTCAACTTTGTTTGTCTAAATGTTTCCCTTTTGTCCCCAGAGATGGCTCATTAGTATGTAGATGGCTTAGCAGTTTCTGTCCTGTCTGAGAGCCAAGGGTCTAATCAACAGACAGACCTTGCACCTGCTTGTTTCTCAGTTTTGTCCAATTTTCCCTGCATTCTTTGCAAGTGTCCATTTTGTAATCGGGACGTGGCCATCCCAGATGGCTACACAGGGAGGAAGGTAAAAGAGA
Organism: Scyliorhinus torazame; assembly: GCF_047496885.1. Taxonomy (NCBI): domain Eukaryota; kingdom Metazoa; phylum Chordata; class Chondrichthyes; order Carcharhiniformes; family Scyliorhinidae; genus Scyliorhinus; species Scyliorhinus torazame. The sequence goes on from NC_092711.1 coordinate 227,582,717, forward strand.
TGGGGTGATGGTTGGAGAACATATTACAGCTGTACAGAGGGAGGACACCATGGAAGAATCAAGTAACGAGGCACTTTAGGTAGAGCTCAGAGACAGGAAGGGGGCAGTCACTATGATGGGGATGTGATACAGGCCTCCCAACAGCCCACGGAAAGTTGTAGAAATAATAGGGTTGCTGGAGTGGGAAACTTTAATTTTCCTCACATTGACTGGAAATCCCTTAGGGCTAGGGGTCTGGATGATGAGGAATTTGTTAAGTGTGTCCAAGAAGTCATTTTTTGGAACCATATGTGGATAGTCTGACTAGACAGGACCTAGTACTAGGGAACAAGCCCGGCAAGTCATCAAAGTTGCAGTGGGGGAACACGTGCCGAACAGTGACCACAATTCCATCAGCTTCCGGATACTCATGGAAAAGGACGAGTGTTGTCCTCGGGTTAAGGTGCTAAATTGGGGGAAGGCTAACTACAACCAGATTAGGTAGGATTTGGAGGCTGTTGTTTGGTGGAGGCTGCTTAAGGGTAAATCCACATTTGGCATGTGGGAGTCTTTTAAGGGGCAGTTTATGGGAGTGCAGGACAGGCATGTACCGGTAAAAAGGAAGGACAGGAAAGGCAGGATTCGGGAACCACGGATGACCAGGCAAATTGAGAATCCTGTCAAAAAGAAAAAATATGCATATGTGAGGCACAGGCAACTAAAAACAGATAAAGCACTCGAGGAATACAAGGAAAGTAGAAAAGAATTCAAGCAGGGTGGTAGGAGGGCAAAAAGGGTCATTAAATGTCCTTGGCAGACAGGATTAAGGAGAATCCCAAGGCATTTTATATGTATATTAGGATCAAGAGAGTAGCTAGAGAAAGAGTTGGTCCAGTCAAGGACAAAGGAGGAAAATTATGTGCAGAACCAGAGGAAGTCGGTGAGGTCCTTAATGAGCATTTTGCATCGGTATTCACAAACGAGAGGGACACGTTGATCGGTGGTGTCTCAAAGGGATGTGTAAACACTTTAAAACACATCCTTATTATGAGGGAGGACATGTTAGGTGTGTTAAAAAGCATTAAGGTAGACAAATCACCAGGGCCAGATGGCATCTATCCCAGAGTACTGAGGGAGACAAGAGATGAAATTGTTGGGCCTCTGTCAGAAATCTTTGTGACCTCATTGGCCACAGGTGAGATCCCAGTGGATTGGAGGATAGCCAATGTTGTATCATTATTTTAAGAAGTGTTGCAAGGATAATCTGGGTAATTATAGGCCAGTAAATTTGACGTCAGTGATAGTTAAATTGTTGGAAAAAATTCTCAGAGATAGGATCTATGCACATTTGGAAGTGAATGGTCTTATTAGCGACAGACAGCATGGTTTTGCCCGAGGGAGGTAATGTCTCACTAATTTGATTGAATGTTTGGAGGAGATGACAAAAATGATTGATAAGGGAAGCGCTGTCGATGTTGCCTACATGCACTTTAGTAAAGCATTTGATAAGGACCCTCATGGAAGGCTGGTGCAAAAGATTAGATCACATGGGGTGGAGGTGAACTCGCTGGATGGATCCAGAAATGGCTTGGCCATAGAAGACAGAGAGTAGGAGTGGAAGGGTGTTTTTCTGAATGGAGGTCTGTAACTAGTGGTGTTCCGCAAGAATCAGTACTGGGACATCTGCTCTTTGTAATATATATAAATGACTTGGAAGAAAACATAGCTGATCTGATTAGCAAGTTTCCGGCTGATACTAAGATTGCAGGAGTTGCAGATAGTGATGAACATTGTCAGAGACTACAGCAGGATATAGATAGGCTGCAAAATTGGACAGAGAAATGGCAGATGGACTTTAACCAGGACAAATGTGAGGTGATGCATTTTGGTAGATCCAATTCAGCTGTAACCTATAAAATAAATGGCAGAACCATCAGGAGCATAGAATCACAAAGCGATATGGACGTGCAGGTCCACAGATCCTTAAATGTGGCAGCACAGGTGGAAATGGTGGTAAAGAAAGCATATGGCATGCTTGCCTTCATTGGACCTGGTATCGAGTATAAAAGCTTGAGAATTACATTGCAATCATATAGAACGTTGGTTATGCCACATTTGGAATATGGTGTCCAATTCTGGTCACCGCACTACCAGAAGGACGTAGAGGCTTTGGAGAGAGTACAGAAATGGTTTACCAGGATGTTGCCTGGTATGGAGGGTATTAGCTATGAGGAGAGATTGAATAAACTGGGATTGTTCTCCCTAGAGAGACAGGGGCTGAGGGGCGACCTGATAGAAGTTTATAAAATTATTAGGGGTATAGATAGGGTGAACAGTAGGAGGCTTTTTCCCAGGGCGGAAAGGACAATTTCAAGAGGGCACAAGTTCAAGGTGAGGGGAGATAGGTTCAGTGGAGATGTGCGGGGGAAGTTTTTTACACAGACAGTGGTGGTGTCCTGGAATGCATTGAGGTGGTTGAGGCAGATACGTTAACGACCTTTAAGACTTATCTGGATAGGCACATGAACAGATGGACTATAGAAGGATACAGGCGGCTGGTCTAGATAGGACGTGATCGGCGCAGGCTTGGAGGGACGTAGGGCCTGTTCCTGTGCTGTATTGTTCTTTGTTCTTTGTTACAATCTCAGCATCACCTACAAACCTGGTAAGGAGCTGTCCTTGATGGATGCCCTTCTTACCCACTACAGAACAGGCAGATCATGTGGAAGACATAGACCTCATGACAACAGAGGTGCTGTTCTCTTGGAGAATCCAGGAACTCAAAGATGCCCGACTGACAGACATCACATGAAGAAAACTTTACAACATCATCATGAGGGGAGCTTCCCCAAGAGTGCTGCAAATTCTTCACCATCAGAGATGAGCTAACCATACAGGATGGGCTGATACTGCATGGCCAGCGATTCATCATCCCTACTTCTTTTCAGAAGTACGACACACAACAACTGCACCATGGGCACCCTGGGTTGGAAACATCTAAATGCAGGGCCAATGAATCACTATACTGGCCTCTCCATGCACACTGACATGAAATGGGAAGTCTCCAGATGTACACCATGTAATGCACTCAAGTCAAATTGAACAAAAAAAACCATTGCACCTACATGAGGTGCCTGACCCATGGTCATTCACATTGGCTGGCATTTCTGATTGGAATGGTAACCAACATTTTGGCTCAGTTGACTCATATTCTGAGTAGTTTGAACTCGACTACCTGCCAAACATGGTGAGTAACATGGTCATCATCAAGCTCAAGAGAAACTCCACCACACACAGCATCCCACAGATACTTATTACAGATGATGCTCACCAATTTGTCTCCACTGTAATTAAAATCTTTGCACACCCAAGGGACTTTGAGCATGCCACAAGCGGCCCTCTGTACCCACAGTCCAATGGCCTTGCGGAATGGGCAGTACACTCAGCCAAGCATTTCCTCAGGAAATGCGCATGAGCTCACACAAATTACTACGTTGCATTCTCAGCCTGTGAAACATGCCACAACAGGTCTGCCCTCGCCAGCAGAGCAACTATTCCCCAGGCATATCAGGACCACAATTCCTATTACCAAGGCTCTTCTGCCACTCAAAGTCAAAACCAATATGAGAGGTCCTCTCATGGAATTCTGATTAAGAGGGAAGCTGCACTGTGATCACAATGCTCACAAACTCGTCCCTCTAACATCCCTCACGCAGTGATGACAAGTTGTCGTTGGTACAAATGTGTGCCCTGCAGTCAAACAGTTAAGTGGTAGCCTCAGATTGTGCCCACTAGGTATGGAACAGGCGTCACTACGGTATCGGAACCAACACCAGCAAATGCCACAGTACCCCAGCCATCCAGCCTACAATACAGACTCCCAAGACCAGTGGAAATGAGGCTTACGCAACAAGCCCTGCACCCACTGGGTACACTGCAGGAATGCCCCGAGTTGTCCACACTGAAAACACCAGCCCGAGAATTCCTCCAGCACAGCCAAATGGCACAATCACACACTTGGGGCGTATGACCAAACCAAACACAAAGTTCCAGGACTATGTAACAAATTAGTCTACAACTGGCCTTCGTCTCTCTCCTTTTTAACAATAAAATGGGAGGGGGGTAAGGAGATATGATGAGTTGCAACAGTTTAATCCGTGTTTCACCCTCTGTAAATAGTTATATGTTGTTAGTCTGTTCATACGACATGGTTTTCATACAGTTACTATTTGTGCACTGTTATGTCTCACTAACACCAGGGGCGTCATTCTCCGACCCCCCGCCGGGTCGGAGAATGGCCGTTGGCCGCCGTGAATCCCGCCCCCGCCGAAGTCTCCGGTACCGGAGATTGGGCGGGGGCGGGAATCGGGCAGCGCCGGTTGGCGGGACCCCCCGCTCAATTCTCCAGCCCGGATGGGCCGAAGTCCCGCCCAGAAATTGCCTGTCCCGCCGGCGTAAATCAAAGCTGGTATTTACCGGCAGGACCAGGCGGCGTGGGCGGGCTCCGGGGTCCTGGGGGGGGCGCGGGGTGATCTGACCCCGGGGGGTGCCCCCACGGTGGCCTGGCCCGCGATCGGGGCCCACCGATCCGCGGGCGGGCCTGTGCCGTGGGGGCACTCTTTCCCTTCCGCCTCCGCTACGGTCTCCACCATGGCGGAGGCGGAAGAGACTCTCCCCACTGCGCATGCGCGGGAAACTGTCAGCGGCCGCTGACGCTCTCGCGCATGCGCCGCATTTCCGCGCCAGCTGGCGGGGCAACAAACGCCATTTCTGCCAGCTGGAGTGGCGGAAATCCCTCCGGCGCCGGCCTAGCCCCTCAATGTTGGGGCATTCCGCACCTTTGGGCCGGCGTGATGCCCGTCTGATTGGCGCCGTTTTTGGCGCCAGTCGGCGGACATCGCACCGTTGGGGGAGAATTTCGCCCCAGTTGTCCCAACTTAAATGGGGAAGATGTAGTCTGAGTGGTCACATGATGGACAGCATGGTCGCCCATTACGGGCAGCACGATAGCACAAATGGATAGCACTGTGGCTTCACAGCGTCAGGATCCCAGGTTCGATTCGTCGAAGGGTCTCGAAGGTTGCGAGTAGGAGAAGAAGGGTCGATCTGAACTTGGCCCCTATCTTTATAGTTCCCAGGGGCTTCCCGCCTCTCGGGGCGGACCTTGACCCTGGTCCCAAGTGATTGAACTTAGTCCCAATCACTGGGTTCGATATGCTCCAATAATAGGGCGATTCCTTGATCGGGGGGTGGTCGTCCACCTTTCTTTGTCTCGGCCACTGCTGGCGCCGAGAGGTCTGGATCGACTTTCAATTGCTAATTTGTTGCAATTGTTCCCGGGGATCGACGATTAAACTGCAGATGGCTGGGTTGATGTGCTGCTAATGGTTGCAGGTATCGGTCTGGGCCGACTTCCCCAGAGCCGAATACACTGTTCTGTCTGCAGCTGTCCGTTTGTGCCCTGTTGGCTGATTTTCCCATCAGCCTTTTCAGTTCGCAATTTTACATCGGGGTTTGGCCAAATTAATCGGGAATCAGCCATTTTAGGTGGCTACAGAAGCACTAAAGTTTAAGACAGACCTAGGTCCTCCAATTAATTACATCATTTGTACCCAAAGAGTAAGGTATCGTTCTGTCTCCTCCAACAAAGATGTTGCATGACCTGTTTAGCCAGGATGAAACCCCCTTATGAATTATCTACACCCCGGTTGTTCTTTAAATGTAAACAATATTGCATTGGCTAGCTAGCTGAATACAAGCAAATGGTACTTAAATCTATTAACAGAACACTTCACCTGCAAAATCAATTATTATTTCACTTTACAACCCCTTAATTACAGCTTTAGCAGGCATACTGTCTGTTGCACCTTAACCCAGGTTTTAACAACATTACTGCAAAACAATATAAAATATGATGATTTCTTACATTCATCACACTTGCTGTAGTCATGTGACCTCTGCTGTGAGGCACAAGCTTGGGGCAGCTATGTTGTTTTCAGTCCTAACATTATACTGAAAGCAATGAACTCTTAGAGTTCATAACATAGCATTAGAAGTGGAGCTCAGATTTTCAAGAGCTAGACAGAAACGACTGTTACTGAAAGAATGCAGAATGTTCAGTGCCGAAATGTGCGAACAAAAGCTACTCGGAGCCATTGCAAAGGAAAGTAAACAAACCTGGTAAGTCAAAATGCACGTTAATTTTCCCCTCCCAGTTCCTCTCAAAATGAAGGGAAAATTGCAGCGCAACTGGCAGTTTTCATTTGCAATGGCAAAATTATGAGGTTGCTGCAGATTTAATTAACACACCTCAGCCAATGCTAGTAACAACACTTTTAACTGGGCGGCACGGTAGCACAGTGGTTAGCACTGTTGCTTCACAGTGACAGGGACGCGTTTGATTCCCGACTGGGTCACTGTCTGTGCGGAGTCTGCACTTCCTCCCCGTGTCTGCGTGGGTTTTCTCCGGGTTCCTCCCGTAAGACGCGAAAGATGTGCTTGTTAGGTGAATTGGACATTCTGAATTCTCCCTCAGTGTACCCAAACAGGTGCCGTAGTGTGGTGACTCAGGGATTTTCACAATAACTTCATCTCAGTATTAATGTCAGCCGACTTGTGACACAAATACGCAAATAAAGATTATTATTATTAAAAACATTGCTGGGGAGAGACTGTTACATATTCCAAAGAGAAAATACTGGAAAATCTCAGCAGGTCTGGCAGCATCTGTAGGGAGAGAAAAGAGCTAACATTTCAAGTCCAGATGACCCTTTGTCAAAGCTCGACTCTAAACTGTCTTCTGGACTCGAAACGTAAGCTCCCTTCCCTCCCTACAGATGCTGCCAGACCTGCTGAGATTTTCCAACATTTTCTCTTTGGTTACAGATTCCAGCATCCGCAGTAATTTTCTTTTATCGACTGTTACATATTGTATTCCACCCTAAATCTCTCCAAAGTACAGAAAAAACAGACAGCAGAGATTTTGAAAGTTTTGAGGGCACGCTTTGACCTCCAAGTGAATGTAATCTATGAATACTATGTGTTCAACACTTGGGCTCAAGCTGAAAACGAGTATCGATTAGTACGTGACTGCGATAACACAATGCAGAATCCTGTGAATTAATTGACATACGTAGAAGCACAGAGTTGTAAAATGTTAGCTAGAGTACATGGTAGAACAGGCCAGGAGATTATGCTGATAGACATTCCAGTCCATAAGAGCAGAATGATCGCAGTCAAAGGGCAGCATGCAAGTACAATGGAGGACATTACACAAAGGAAAAGGAAGCTGGTCCTGTGTGGGAAAAGCAGTATTCCAACTGCAAGATGCTGAATCATTTTGCCAAGTGCTTGGCTAGAAAGAAGCAAAACAAACCTATACAGATGGTCATTGGAGAGATAGCAGCCAACCAGTCTGATGAATCACTATACATCATATGAAAGGTTGGCTCTATCACGTCTCAAGGTGATAAATGGTTTGTGACTGTTAGAATGATGACCGCAGGAGAGCATCAAGTGAACAAGGAGTGTCAGATAAACATGAATGTGTCATGCAAAATCATGACTTTCACAGGTCTGTGCAAAGTGGCACAATGCAAGGATCCATCAATGAAGCCCTCAAAAGTAAGGTTGAGATTTCATGATGGCACAATACTCATATCGAGAGGACCTGAGAGCAGGATGCAATGGCAATCTAGAGTTTCAGATTGTAGATGGTAAACAAAAGCCACTATCTCAGCTGGAGTAAGCCTAAAGCTTGGACTGGTAACCCTAAACACGATAAAAGAGATTTACGTGTAATAGAATTTTCAAAAAATAATTTTCACCAGATGTGGACGTCGCTAGTTAATCCAGCATTTATTGCCCATCCCTAGTTGCCTTTCAGAAGTGGTGGAAAGCTGCCTTCTTGAACCACTGCAGTCCGTAAGGCGTAGGTACACCCCCAGTGCTGTTGGCGAGGGAATCCTAGGATTTCACCCAGCGAAAGTGAAGGGACGACATTCTATTTCCAAGCCAGGATGTTGAATGACTTGGAGGGGAACCTTCAAGTGCTGGTATTTCCAGGTATTTGCTGTTCTTGTCCCTTTTGATGGTAGTGGACCTGGGTTTGGAAGGTGCTGCGTGAGGAACCCTATTGAGTTGCTTCAGTACATCTTGTAGATGGTACGCAGTGCTGCTACTGTGCGTCGGTGGTGGAGGGATTGAATATTTGTGCAAGAGGTAGCAATCAAGCGACTGCTTTGTTCTGGATAATGCTGAACTGCTCGAGTGTTGTGGAGCTGCACTCATCCAGGCAAGTGGAGGGTATTCCATCATGCTCCTGAATTGTGTCTTGTAAGTGTTGGAAAGGCTTTTGGGGGTCATGAGGTGAGATACCCGCTGCAAGATTCCTAGCCTTTGACCTGCTCTGGTAGAGACAGAATTTTTATGTCTAGTCCAGTTCAATTTCTGGTCAATGATAACCCCCAGGATGTTGATTGCAGAGGATTCAGCGATGATAATGCCATTGAATGGCAAGGGGCACTGGTTAGGTCCTCTCTTGTTGGAGATGTTCATTGCCTGCCACTTGAGTGGCACAAATGAAACTTACCACTTGTCAGCCCAAGCTTGGATATTGTCCAGATCTTGCAGCATTAGGACATGGACTGCTTCAGCATCTGAGGAATCACGCATGAATCTGAACATTGTGCAGTCATCTGCAATATCCCGACTTCTGACCTTATGATGGAAGGAAAGTCATTGATGAAGCAGCTGAAGATGGTTGGGCCTAGGACACTACCCTGAGGAATGCATGCCCTGATGTCCTAGAGCCAAGGTGACTGACCTCCAACAACCACAATTATCTTCCTTTGTCCCAGGTCTGACTGTAACCAGTGGAGAGTTTTCAGCCGGATTCCCATTGACTCCAGTTTTGCTCAGGCTCCTTGATGCCACACTTGATCAAATGTTGCCTTGATGTCAAGTGAAGTGCTCTCAGCTCACCTTTGGCATTCAGCTCTTTTGATCATGTTTGAACCAGGGCTGTGATAAGGTCAGGAGCTGAGTGACCCTGGCAGAACCCAAACTGAGCATCAATGAGCAGGCTATTGCTGAGTAAGGCCGCTTGACAACACTGTTAATGACTCCTTTCATCACTTTACTGACAATCAAGAGTAGATTTGATCTGGTTGTTATGTACAGGACATACCTGGGCGATTTTCCATATTGCTGATTAATTGCCCATACTGTTGGCTAGGAGCGCGGTAAGTTGTGAGGCACAAATTTTCAGGACTATTGCCAAAATATTGTCAGGGCCCATAGCCTTTGCAGTATCTTTCCGCTTTTTCTTGATATCACATGCAGTGGAATAATTTGGCCGAAGACGGACATCTGTGATGTTGAAGGCCTTCAGAGTGGCTAAGGTGGATTTTCCACTCGGCACTTCTGGCTGAAGATTGTTGCGAATGCTCCGGCCTTATCTTTTGCACAGATGTACGAGCATCTCCATCATTGAGGATGCGGATGATTTTGGAGTCTCCTCCTCTGCCAAGTGAGTTGTTTAATTATCCACCACCATTGATGGCTGAATGTGGCAGGACTGCAGAGCTTAGATCTGATCCGTTGGTTGTGGATTCACTTAGCTCTGTTTAATACCTGCTACTTTGTGCTATCTGACAGACAGGTAACCCTGTGTTGTAGCTTTACCAGGTTGCCACTCACTTTTAGGTACGCGTGTTGTTGCTCCTGGCATGTCCTTCTGCACTCTTCATTGAAAGAGGCTTGATCCCCTGGCTTTGTAGTAATGGTAGAGTGATGTTATGTCAGGCTATGAGGCTGCAGTTTGTGGTTGAGTACAATTCTGCTGCGAATGATGGCCCACAGCGCCCCATGGATGTCCACTTTTGAACTGCTAAATCTGTTTGAAGTTTATCCCATTTAGCACGTTGATGGTTACTGGAAAGTGGAGCTGGATGACAGCAGGAGCTTTCTAACCATATTCTGGACTTTGTCTGGGGGACAAAACATGACGGAGGATATCCCCAATGTGAAGACGGGACTTTGTCTCCACCAGGACTGTGCAGCAATCACTCATACTAATGTTGTCATCGAAAGATGCATCTGCGGCAGGCAGGTTGGTGAGGACGAGGTCAAGTACCTTTTTCCTTCGTGTTGGTTCGCTCACCACCTGCCACAGACCCAGTCTAGCAAGCATGTCCGTCTCTGGTGGTACTATTGAGCCGCTCTTGGTGGTGGGCATTGAAGTCCCTCACCGAGAGTATATTCTGCTCAGGAAGTTCAATGCTTCCTGGAAATGGTGTTCGACATGGTAGAATACTAATCCATCAGCTGAGGGGGTTGGTACATGGTAATCAGTAGGAGGTTTCCTTACCCGCTTTTGACCTGGTGCCATGAGAATTCATGGAGTCTAGAGTCGATGTTGAGGACTCCCAGTGCCACTCTCTGCTGACTGTGACACCACATCTGCATTTATGTCGGAGGACATTTAAGAGTCAATCACAATGCTGTGGGTCTGGAGTCACATGTAGGCCAGACCACGTAAGGACAGCAGGTTTCTTTTCCTAAAAGGCATCAGTGAACCAGATGGGTTTTAAGACAATTAGCAATGGTCATTTCTGGTCATCATTAGACTTTTAATTCCAGGTGTTTTATTAAGGTTAAATTCCACCATCTACCATGGTGGGATTCGAACCTGGCTCCCCTGAATACTACCACAGGCATAGATCTCTGAATTACTAGTCTAGCGACAGTACTACTACCCCACCGCCTCGCAGATTGAACCATTTGACCGCTGAATAGATCCTATAAGAGTAAAAAGATGTTTGTTTCTCGGGTGTGCAAATCTTCCTGGTGAATATCACCTCAAAATAGTGGTGTTAGACCAATTCAGCATCTGCCGAGAATTATTTCAGCAGCTCCCAAGTCCAGCCTAAAAAATAAGGTAGAAAATCTGGAAAAGAGGGGAGTAATTAAGACTGGATTAGCAGCATGATAGCAGTGAAACAAACTGGAAAGCTAATGGTATGCTTCGACCCGAAGGATCTAAATGCACTAATGAGATCTTACTACCCCATGCAATCCATCAAAGGAATTTTGCCACAACTTGCTAAGGCAAAGACTTTTACGACTCTAGATGTGAAGAATTGTTACTGGCAAGTGGAGCTGGATAGCACCGTCAGTTTTCTAACCACATTCCAGACATCGTCTGGGACAGATAGATGTTGTTTGGCATTTTCATATTTCCAGAACAGCTTCAGCACAGACAGCATGAAATAGTGAGTGATCTTCCTGGATTGGATCCATAGTAGATGACCTGTTAGTCCATGGATGTGGAGGGACAATGAGAGGAGACACAATGAGAGAAGCTATTGCTGTCCATAATCAGAATCTAGCGTGACTGCTAGAGGGTTCACCAGATGAATGTAAAGTTGAACAAGGAAAAATTGCAACGAGAAATGCCTGAGGTTGTGCAATGGTATTGGGACAGAAAACAAGATGCAGTATTCACTAAAATCAAACCACTTGTGACGACAATGCCAACGCTGAAGCATTATGACATCAATAATGAAGTCACCTTGCAGTGTGATGCCAGTGAGACAGGTCCTGGAGCAACCTTAATTAAACAAGGAAAACCAGTTGCATTTGTATCCAGGGCATTAATGGAAATGGAACAATGCTATGCTCAGATCGAGAATGAGTGCCTGGCATGTGAACATTTTCATCAGCACCTGCTCAGGAGAGACATAGTGACAGAGGGGCCCAACCACACGACACGTCAAAGCATCTTTCTCAAACTGCTATTTTTCTGCACCAAAGTGCTTGCAAATAATGTTACTTTGCTTACAAGATACCACCTGGACATGTCACACAAGCATGGGAAACAAATGTACACACACCTTTTAAAGAAATTTAAGGGTGCGAAAACAGAATGCGAAATCTTCCAGTGAAGCAGCAGCTCAACATGTTCTGGACATTATCAAACCAGCAGAGACATTGAAACTGACAGAAAAGTGGCTTGATCAAATCAAGTGAACTCCCAACAGGATGCAGGTCTCTCCAAGTGTTGAATGAAGTCGTGCTAAAAGGGTGGTCTGAGAGCTTCAAGAATGTACCTGTAGTCACAAGAGCATACTGGGCATAAATAGACAAATTGACAGCCCAAGATGGATCTTGTACAAAGGAAATTATCCCTAAGGAGGTGAGGCGGGAGATGCTGCAGTATATCAATGCAAACCATAAAGGGACTGAGTCAAGCCTGAGGGTGGCAAGCAAAGTTTCTACTGGCTAAATAAGAGCAATGAAATTAAGGACCACATTAGCCAATGTGGTGCTTGTGTTAGAAAGCAGCTGATGATACATGATACCACAACAAATCATGGATAAGGCTGGGAATAGACCTCTTCTCTCTAACAGGAACTAATCGTCTTATCACTATAAACAATATATCTGATTACAGGTAGTTTGACTTCAGTGACTTCAGTGCCTACTGGTGAGGTTGTAGAATGTCTGAAAGCACACATTAGCTGTTACGGCATTCCAGGCATTGGGATGAATGACAGTGGACCTCAGTTCACAAGTGAAGAATTCAGGTGCTTAGAATCATATAGTCATAGATGTTTACAGCATGGAAACAGGCCCTTTGGCCCAGCTTGTCCATGCTTAACAAACAATTAAGAAATACAACACTACACATCACCCCTGCACTGTCCCCAGTCAAATAGAAAGGCTGAGGTGACATTAAAAATCACCAAATAATTCATCAAGAGATCAAGCCAATCTGGCATGCATACAACGCAATTGTTGTCATAATATACACACAGGTATATGATGGTGCACAGACAGGCAGTGATTGACACACAGGATGACCAGTGAAAACACAGAACATAGCAGCCAATCACCAGACAGGACACAACCACTATAAAGCCAGAGGACACTAGTTTTCCCGCTCTCTTGGGATCCAGCCTCTGAGACAGTCAGAGCCTGTGAGCAGCAACTAGAACATACACCATGTGGCAGTAAGATAGTCTGGTCAGGTTAGCCTCAGGTCTCCAGTCAAGTCAGCCTAGTGTCAACCCACAGTTAAAGTATGTATGATAGTTAAGAGTTCAATAAAATCGAGTTGCATTTCTTCAAGTGTTGGAAGCCTGTCTCTCTCACTGCTGCAGTAAACGCCATCCTCGCAGACCCAGCATACCCAACACATCATGGTACCAGTGAGTCATGCTCGAGTTTGACAGACCTACCTTGAGATAGTCTGCCTTTGACCAGCGATCAGCCGTCCGGTAACATGGACAGCGTCCGCCCTCCCCCGCAGCTCCACATCACCGGCAACCTCGGTGCTAACTGGAAGATTTTCAAGCAGAAGTTCCAGCTGTATCTGGACGCCACCGACCTCGAAACCACATTGGATGCCAGGAAGATCGCTCTCTTCCTCTCTACAGCTGGGGACCACGCTATCCACATCTTCAACTCCCTCACCATTGCTGAAGGTGAGGACAAGACAAAGTTTAAAACAGTCCTGCTGAAGTTCGACAGCCACTGTGACAGCGAAGTCAACGAGAGCTTTGAACGCTATGTGTTCCAGCAGAGGCTTCAGGGTAAGGATGAATCTTTTCAGTCCTTCTTAACCCATCTCCGTATCCTCGCGCAGTCCTGCAACTACGGCTCCACTTCCAACTCCATGATCCGCGACCAGATCGTTTTCAGGGTTCACTCCGATCCCCTTCGCCTGCAGCTCCTTAAAGTTAAGCAGCTCACCCTTACCATCGCCATCAAAACCTGAGTCATCCACAGCACGCTAACAACCGGTACTCCCATATCAAGGCGGCAGAGATGGCGCGGCAAGGCCCCCATGATGCGGAGCGGGTGCAGGCTGGATGAGGGCGGCCATTTTGCGCTCTTTTCCCGGCCTCCTGTGCATTCGCGCCACGACCTAGGGGACGGCGAGGCCGACGACCAAACTGCGAAGGCGCCCATCGTTCGACTGCACCGCGCATGTGCGGTGACGCATGGAGCGTCCTGACGTCGGCACCATGACGTGCAACAACTGTGGCTCTGCCCATTTAAAGCGGCAATGTCCCGCGAAATCTCAACTCTGTCTCCAGTGTGGCAAGCTTGGCCACTACGCAGCCTTGTGCAGATCTGCTCAACTGCCCAATACACAGCGATCCCAGTCGCAGTGCAGGAACGTCCGGTCAGTACAGCAACCCATTGCAGACTCCGACTCCGACATGGTTCCAGATTCCGACACCGAGAGCCTCACATCCCCATTCCGGGTGGGCATCATCACCAAGCATACGATGCTTTCAGCGAACAAGGTGAAACAACTCCCAGTGATGAGCATTGATCCGGACGATGAGTGGTGTGCCTCCCTTACGGTCAACGAGGCTCGCATACGCTTCAGGCTGGACACAGGCGCTTCAGCGAACCTCGTTTCGGAGTCTGACTTTGACACCATCTGCGTCAAGCCAAGCATTCTTCCACCGGCCTGCCAGCTCCTCGACTACAATGGCAATGCCATTGCTGCCAGTGGCTAATGCGAGCTTGTGGTATCCCATCGTTCTTCAGAAGCAGCCCTGCATTTTGAAATTGTAGGAACCAACAGAGTCCCTGCTCAGTGCTCGGGCCTGCAAAATCCTGAATCTTGTGCAGCGGGTTCACACCATGTTGTCCGCAGAGGCAACGGCCTCGCCAGATGTCAACTTACAAGCCCAATTAGATGACATTATAGCACAATACCACAGCGTCTTCGAAGGTATGGGTACACTATCTTACCAATGCAAGATACTGCTGAAGCCGAATGCCACACCTGTGGTTCATGCACCACGTCGGGTGCCAGCACCCCTCAAGGACCGCCTCAAGCAGCAGCTGCAAGACCTCCAGGACCAGGGCGTCATTTCTAAGGTCACTAAACCACCGGACTGGGTTAGCTCCATGGTCTGTGTCAAAAAAACGTCAGGGGAACTTTGCATTTGCATCGCCCCCAAAGATTTGAACCGGAACATCATGAGGGAACACTACCTTATACCTAAACGAGAAGAGCTCACCAGCGAAATGGCTCACGCCAAGCTTTTCACGAAGCTGAACGCCTCCAAGGGGTTTGGCAAATACAGCTGGACGCGTCCAGTCGAAAGTTGTGTGCATTTAATACCCCGTTCGGTCGCTACTGTTACAACTGGATGCCCTTTGGCATCATCTCCGCCTCAGAGGTATTCCACCGCATAATGAAGCAAATGATGGAGGGCATCGAGGGGGTGCGAGTGTACGTCGATGATATTATTATCTGGTCCACAACTCCTCAGGAGCACATCGATCGCCTCAAGCGAGTGTTCCACAGGATCCACGAGCATGGCCTCCGACTCAATAGAGCCAAATGCTCGTTCGGTCAAGCAGAAATAAAGTTCCTTGGCGACCATATTTCGTAGTTCGGTGTGCAGCCAGATGCAGCCAAGGTGTCGGCGATCAACGCCATGAAGACCCCGGAGGACAAGAAGGCGGTCCTCCGCTTCCTAGGGATGGTCAATTTCCTTGGGAAGTTTATACCCAACCTTCCATCACTCACCACAGCTCTCCGCAATCTTGTCAAAAACACTACGGACTTCCAGTGGCTCCCCGCTCATGAGCAAGAGTGGCGTGAGCTCAGGGCGAAACTCACCAAGGCCCCGGTACTGGCATTTTTCGACTCCGCCAAGGAGACGAAGATCTCCACCGACGGAGCCAGGCTGGCATTGGGGCAGTATTCCTCCAGCGGGACAAATCCTCCTCCTGGGCCCCAGTCACATATGCCTCCAGAGCCATGACACCTACTGAGCAACGATACTCTCAGATTGAAAAAGAATGCCTGGGCCTCCACACAGGGATTGATAAATTCCATGATTACGTGTATGGACTCCCCAAATTCACG
Organism: Scyliorhinus torazame; assembly: GCF_047496885.1. NCBI lineage: Eukaryota > Metazoa > Chordata > Chondrichthyes > Carcharhiniformes > Scyliorhinidae > Scyliorhinus > Scyliorhinus torazame. Next base: position 227,598,597 of record NC_092711.1, read on the forward strand.
GTCGAAACAGACCACAGGTCATTGGTTCACATCCTCCAAAAAGACCTCACTGATATGATGCCATGGCTACAACGTATCCTCCTCAAACTCCGCTGCTACGATTTTGACCTGGTCTTCACCCCGGGCAAAGAGCCCATTGTGGCCGACGCACTCTCCAGATCCATCACCATGCCGTGTGAGCAGTTGGACTTTGTCTGTCAGATAGATGCTCAGGTGAAGTTTTGTGCATCCAACTTTCCGGCCACTGATGAAAGGGTCGTGCAAATTCGTCAGGAGACGGCCAGGGATCCTTTACTCCAGCGGGTAATGCAACATCTCACGGATGGTTGGCAAAAGGGGCAGTGCCCCCAGTTTTATAATAAAAAGAACAATCTAGCGGTAGTAGATGGCATATTAATGAAGCTGGACAGGATAGTAATCCCACAGAGCATGCGAGAGCTGGTCCTCGGCCAAATCCAGGAGGGTCACCTGCGGGTCGAAAAGTGTCGCCATCGAGCCCAAGAGGCAGTATATTGGCCAGGCATCAGTCAGGATATCGCCAACACGGTCCTCAATTGCCCAACGTGTCAAAGGTTCCAGCCGGCTCAGCCCAAAGAGACTCTACAGCCGCATGAACTGGTGTCCTCCCCATGGTCCAAAGTTGGTATTGACCTCTTTCATGCAAAGGGCCGAGACTACGTCGTCCTCGTGGACTACTTTTCCAGCTACCCCGAGGTGGTCAGACTGACTGACCTCACATCAGCAACAGTCATCAAGGCATGCAAAGAGACTTTTGCCCGTCATGGCATTCCACTTACAGTTATGACTGATAATGGCCCTTATTTCTTCAGCCAGGAGTGGACGAATTTTGCCCGGCTGTACAATTTTATGCACGTCACTTCAAGCCCCCACTACCCCCAGTCGAATGGGAAGGCTGAAAAGGGGGTCCACATTGTTAAAAGACTGTTGTGCAAAGCTGCTGACTCGGGTTCGGATTTTAACCTGCCGCTGTTAGCCTACCGGGCGACTCCTTTGTCCGCTGGCCTGTCCCCAGCACAGCTGCTAATGAACCGCACACTACGGACGACGGTGCCGGCGATCCACATCCCGGACCTTGACAATCTTCCGGTCCTGCAGAGGATGCAACAGTCTCGGGATCAATGCAAGTCGGCGTACGACGCCCATGCCACAGATCTCCCTGCTCTGGTTCCTGCTGACAGAGTCCGTGTTCAGCTACCTGACGGTGGCTGGTCTGCCACGACTGTGGTGGTTAAGCAAGTGGCCCCAAGATCGTTCATCGTTCACATGCATGATGGCTCCTTTCTTCGGCGTAATAGGTGGGCAGTGTGGCTACTTCCACGCCCGCCACCTGAACGTGATGTCCCGCCTCGCATGCTGGTTCCTCAGGACTCGCCTTTCCACGAGGCCACCGATCTGCCAGTTCTTTTACCGACCTCTACATTGGAGGCAGTTCCGCCCGTTCAAGTGCAGGCTGCCCCTGACCCACCCTTGAGACGGTCAACCAGAACTCGTCGCCCGCCACAGAGACTGGATCTTTAGACTGAATGTTGCATTACCTTGTGATCCGTTTACACATCTGGACATATTGTTTTTCCTAATTTGTTATCTGCCCTCTATCTGCAGTAGACACCTTCCCATGTAAATGCATTAACATACTTTGTATATAGTCTGGCTCCTGTACACACACACACTCACTATTTATTGACCTACACGCATTTTTTAAAATAAGTAAAAAAAAAAGAGAGGGAGATGTCATAATATACACACAGGTATATGATGGTGCGCAGACAGACAGTAATTGACACACAGGATGACCAGTGAACACACAGAACACATGAGCCAATCACCAGACAGGCCAGGACCACTATAAAGCCAGAGGGCACTAGTTTTCCCATTCTCTTGGGATCCAGCCTCTGAGACAGTCAGAGCCCGTGAGCATCAACTAGAACATACACCATGTGGTAGTAAGATAGTCTGGTCAGGTTAGCCTCAGGTCTCCAGTCAAGTCAGCCTAGTGTCAACCCACAGTTAAAGTATGTATGATAGTTAAGAGTTCAATAAAATCGAGTTGCATTTCTCCAAGTGTTGGAAGCCTGTCTCTCTCACTTCTGCAGTAAACGCAGTCCTCGCAAACCCGGCATACCCAACACATCAATCGTCAAATGGAAAAACACATTGACTGAAGGTATGGAGTAGTCTACACCAAAGATGATGTCAAGATGAAATGGCAGAAAGCCAAATTTCATTATGAAAGAACTGCCAAACCATTGTCAGAGCTGAGGATTGGAGAGCCAGTCAGGGAATTTTCAATGCTCTCAACAGAAATCAGCCCATGTGGCAGCTCAAGACATGAGTAGAGTAGTTGCCACCTCGATCGCATGCAATTGATGTGAACAACTAAATATATCGGCACAATTGCATTTGTTGTTTTTGAGCTTCCTATCATGAGCAATATTTCATTTTTTAGTCATTCTCTGCTTTGTACTGACATATCTAGATATTTGTGGATACTTCAAATTAACTTTTTGATAGTTTTACTGCACCTACGTATAAAGTGCTCCAAATCTTTATTGAAACAAATACATATTTATAGCTTCCTGTGAGACCAAGACCAACAAAATTAATATTTCAGTGGCAAATGGCCCCTTTAAAACCATGTGCCTGAAGGCCTCATGATAGTTTACTGCAAGACATCATGTGTATGTATTGTTTCTTCAATACTGTTTGGTGCAAAATATTGTGAAGGATTATTGCACTCTTTCATTGAATAGCATTTTAACTATTTGCAAGTTGTCCATTGTTTTCCTGTTCTGTCAAGATGCATTGTGACTTGTGTCTCAATCGTGAATAGATTTTGGCTGGTAGCTTAGAATGAAATTACTTTGCCACCAAAATAGCTATTGGCCTTAATAGTATTCTGCTAGTTAATTTAATTATAATGAAATGATAACATTGACACGACTTTCCTTATTATTTTTTCAGATCTCCAGATAGGCTTTTGTGGTGTTTTTTTGAACAAACATATTACCTTAAAAAAATGTAGAAACACCAACAAGAGAAGCTGTTCTTTCCCTGCATGAGGCCAATCAAGATGAGATCTCACCAGCTGCAGAATATAGACTGACCATCAATCCCGGACGTCCACCGATCTCTCACAATGGAAATGGAACAACAGTTCCCAAAGCAACAACAAATACCACGGAAACAACATGAATAGCCAATGACATTGCGCACATGCCATTAAATGACTGCATAATTTAATGGCAAACCAGGAAAAGCATGAGCAGAGACGAAAGGTGGAATTTTCTGGTCCCACCTGCCTGGGGATTGGAAATTCCTGCCCAAGGTCAATGGACCTTTTAATGGTCCATTAAATTATCCATCCCACCTGTGATGATTTACATTGTGGGTGGGTTCAGAAAATTTCCACCTGAATAGACTAACAAGCAGTTTATTAATGCATGAGGACAGTTGTTATATAGTGAGTAAGTTAGGTAATTCACAGTCACACATTATATCGCATGCAAATTTGTCTTTTGTTTGTAATGGGAAGACAGGTGATTGGATTGAAATGTAATCATGTACTAAAGATCCTGGCTGGGAATCTCTGAGCCTGTACCAAGGTCGGAGAATCGCCGGGGGGGGGGGGGGCGCGAGAATCCCACCTCGCCTCTCCGACACCGGGCCGCCGATTCTCCGGCAACCGGAGAATCAGCAGCAATCGTTCCGGCGTGGTCGCCGCGTCACTGGTCGGGAGCCGTTGATAGCAGCCCCCGCGGCAATTCTCCACGCTCGACAGGCCAAGTGCCCGCTGAGTTAAGCCGAATCCACCGGCGTGGTTTACATATGGTCCCATCCAGCGGGACCTCGGCATTCTGACTGCAGGGACTGTCCTGGTGGGGGAGGCGGGGGAGCCGACTCTGGGGGGGGGGGGGGCGGGCGGGGACCTTCACGGTGGGCAGGCCCGCTATCGGGGGCTACCGATCAGCGGGCGCGCTCATTCTGGGGGGGGGGGGCCTATGTTCCTCCGCACCGGGCCCCTGCAGTGCCCCGCCATGTTGCCCGGGGGCCGGCGTGGAGACAGCCGTGGTGCGCATGAGCGGACCCGCGCCGGACGTGTAGGGCTGGCTTTCGGCACTGGAGCAGCGCACAGCAGTCCGGCACCGTTTTAGCCCCCGAAGACGAGGAGAATGCCTGGGCCTGGAGGCCCATTGACGCCGGCATCACTCGACCCGGTTCTGACGCCGGCGTCAACACTTGGCCGGGACTTCGGAGAGTCCTGGACCCTATCTGACTTTCTATGCCATGTGACATCTGCCATGAGGCATAAACTGGAGCCAGCCATTTTACATTTAGTTCTAATAAAGACATGAGGCAGAAGTTTCTGTTTTTTCATCTCAGGCAAGAAAAATGGTGTGCAGCTTGCCACTGGCTTTTCTCACCATAATGTCCAGCACCTGGAAGAAGAAAATCCTGGCGTTATGTCCCACGCTGGTGTGCGGGACGCGAAAGAGGCGGCAGAATCGACGTTCCAGAGATTGGGGCACCTTTTTTAAAGGGTGATCTCCATTAACAAAAATGAAGAATCCCCCTCCACACGGCGAATCCCACTATGGAGCTCCCCAGAGGAACATCTGGCACTGCCGCTTGGCACTTCTCCATCAGTGCCCCCTGAAGGGCATTGCCAGGGTGCCAAGGGATAATTCCAGAATGCCAAGGGCAGTGCTGGGGACAGTGTCAGTGTTCCAGGACAGTGCCATGGTAACTGGGCAGTGCCAGGGCACTGCGAGGGTACGGCTTTGCAATGTCCCTTTCCCACTGGGATATACTCACCAGTGTGCCCATGGCGGGTTCCACTTGCCTGGTTCCTGGTTTTGACAACCTGTTGTAAACCTTGTTGATGTCGCTTCACGTCGGCAAGAGGGAGATTCTAATGTGGAAAGGGTGGGTACCTTCAAAACATATCATGCAAAGCAATGTACTCTCTGAGCTCTTAACAGCTGGAGTTGAGGGTAGCAGAACAGGTAGATAAGGTGGATAATAAGACATATGGCATACTTTCCTTTTTTAAGCTGAGATACAGAATGTAAGAGTAGAGAGAATATGCTGGAACTGTACAAGGCTACAGCCAGTGTACAGTGTACAATCTTGACACATTAGAGGAAGGATGTGATTGCACTAAAGAGGGTAGAGATTAAATTTATGACGATATTGCCTGGTGAATTTTAGCTCTGAGGAAAGATTGACTAGGCTGGGAATATTTTCTTTGGTACAGAAGAGACTGATGAAAGATTTAATTGAGGGGACATGGCATAATTGTAGGGGACCCAAAATAGAGTGAACCGGAAGGACCAATATCAGAGTTCAATGACGAAGGCGCATAGATGTCAAGCAATTAACAGGATAATTAGAGGTGTGTTGAGAAGAATTTCTTTCACCCCAAGGGTTATTAGGGTATGAAACTCCCTGCCTAAAAAGGTGGGAGAGTGTTTTAAAACGCATTTTAGAAATACTTGGATAAGCACTTGGAATGCTGCAACCCATGTGAATAAGGCAAAAGGCTGGAAAATTAGATTAGGCCGGATGGCTTGTTTTCAGCTGGCATGGCACAATGGATTCTTTGCTGTAAAGCTTTTTGTTTCCATGGGCAGAATCTTGTTGAGGCATTGGGGGGGATTTGCCTGCCCGCTGGAGAGCCCAGTGAGAGACCCGTGCTGCCTTTTTTAAGGAAGATCCACCATACCACAGTGGTGAGGCCAGAGCTGGGCCTTCCCCTGGCATCAAGACAATTGGGGTGGAAGACTCTTCTCCTGAGATTGTGCTCAGCAGCACCGTTAGGTGCAGCTGCCAGCAGAAAGGCAGGCACCCGAAACCCAGGATTACAGAGCTACCCAGGCCACAGGTAATTAATGAGGAAAGAAGGTGTGCGGAGAGAGGGGTGCAGGAGGATTGGCAGCAAGGGCAGGGGGGTAGCTGTCAGTAGGTGCACCTTCCTGCCGTTGTGTCCCTCTACCAGGCAGTGAGTGCCTTTGATTGACCCCACTGTTGAGTTGACAAGCTGGCCACCCAGTTTTAGCTTCTTTGCATGCTGAAGAGTGCTACTGGACTAATACCAGCAGCAGCGGGATGATGCCAAGACGTGGTCATTAATTGGCCACTTAAAGGTCACAATTGACAGTGGAGCTGGAAGGTCGAACTTAGGTCTTCCCGTCTGCAACTTAATTCTGATATAAGTGGGAAGGTGAAGGGGTTTAAGCATGCTACCATCCTGTCTGTTTAAATATTCTTCCCCCCTCCAAGCTTGCCACAAGAGAGAGCAGAAGGCTTGCCCTCCCTTTCTTAGTGATAGCAGGTCTTTCATTACAAGCAAAGATTTTCATGCCACTGAAGTTATTAATCATTTTTCTTTCATTTTGACTCCTGCTACTTCTGATACAGAGTAGTATGTTTTTTTTTTACTTCTCTCAGTTTGCAAGCTTGCATAAATTAACACCTTAAAAAAAGACTTTGTTGGATATCAAGTCATCTTCACGTTAAATGAATCGCTGAATACAACATGAACAAGGAAAACCATCTCAGACAGATGACTTGTTGAAATGTGACAGAACCTAGAAAGTTTAGTGTATTGATTAATCTTCCAACGCTAAGACAAAAATAGACCTTCGACTTTGTACGATAGTGTAAAGCAGAAGATAGCAAGCCGACAGCCCATTTTATATCTCACCCCATTTTAAATTCTATTGAAGCTGTATTGCTCAGTAAGACTCAGTACAACCTATCTACTCTGTGGCGTAGAAACTGTGCGACTAATCCAAAGTCAGTCTTTAATTCTTTTTGCTCTGACCAAGTACAGTTGCATAAAAATGGTCAAATACATCTTTCCCCCGTTGAGCACGTGGCAAAAATCTGTTTCTGTGTGAATATGCTATATTTTTATTCTCATTTTGTTACTTCAGGATATTGAGCAATGCAGTTCAACAAGAAACAATTCACATTCATGCCATTTTAATAATACAGTGTGAAAATCGACTCAATAGTCAACAAATTAATTTCCATATTTTACTTAGCTCATCAGCCATTCCCTGGGCCTTAAGGTGAAAATTGTGAGCTACATGTTGTGGAACCGCATTTACTGGTGTCCTTGGACTCATGTAACTAAATTAATCTGGGAGAATTACATCATGTGTTACACTGAACATTCATTAAACTCATAATGAAAAACCAGTAAGTGAAGTGGGTAAGGAAGAGGCTGAGAATAATTAAAACTATAATAAATACAAATGTAGAGCAAAAATTAGATGACTGGAATAAGTAACAATGCTGTAGTCAGCTATCACACTGTTCTGAAACCTCTTCTACATGCACTCAGAATGTTGATTGCAGGATTTTAATTGTCTCCTTGAACAGCTCCGGTTAAACATTCTGTCTACTTCTGGTGCCACTGGCTACTATTCTTACTTTGTTCTCGATTTGAGCAAGCAAACAATAATTAATGTTTACTTACAGGGCTTAGTGAATGGAGTATGGGGTCTGATGGTGAAGGGAATACACAATCTAATGAGCCAGGGGGGGGAACACGTAGTGTGTCTTTTTTTTTAGCCTTCACGTGAGAATAATCAATGCCGCAGTAAAACTCCGCCAATGTGAAAATGCCTTAATACTCATTACTAGCTAAGTGTTCAGCACACAAGGCAAAAGGTTATTCTCATCTGCAACAACTGTTATTACAAAGGCACCTTCCTCTCAATCTTTTGTCCAGAAATGTAAAAGAAATATCAAGCTATTAATTTCATTTTATCAAAGTTATTTTTCCAGGCTGCTTGCTTTCCATTGGTACTCACTTCCACACAGCATAGAAAATACCTTATGTGGGAGCATTTCATTGAACATTCAGAATTCCCTGCTCCTTAAGTATCATTTTCTTTCAAGCAGAAACTGTAGTGAGGTTGCACACGGCAATCATTTCCATGGCATGATCAATTACCAGCCAGTGTGTCAACAGCTGTTCTGAGCTGCATAATTCCTTACAAGATGCATTGAAATTCAATATAATAAGCCCTCCGTTCTATTTACAACAGTGGGTAACGCCTTTTCAAATTTAGTGATTCCGCTGTTCACAGTAGATGACCTATGTTAAGTCACACTTAAGATAACAATAAAAATCCCACAACAGCATTACAGAATCATTAATGCTACAGAAACTTACATCTGCAGGGCTCTGCTTTTGTCAACGCACTTGAGATAATTTTATGATAGTAACTGTGTCCTGTTGCTTCGCTTTATCTTTGAGTGGTAAGTTAAACCCTCTGATACAAATGTCTGGTCTGCCTGATTTGGGTCTCACAACACCAGTCTCTCCCATAGGTAGGCCCCAGTTTTCCTGTATCTGGTTGTATGACAGTATAACCATTATGGGAGGAGTTTGGGGGCTGGAAGTCTTGGATGATGGGGAATGCACATTGATAGCCCCTTTCTATACAAACTTTGAAGAATCCTACTTCAGGCACCATGAAGTAGGCTTTATAGTCTTGAGTATATGAACAGCAAGTCTTTATGAACAACTCACAACTTTATACATATATACATTAGTGTGGTGATGTGCATCAATGTAAATGCATGTAGGCTAGCTAGACACTAGAGGGAGCACCAGAAACATCACACACACACTCAACCAATAGATCAGTTTGATAGGACACGACCAACAGACACTCCCGATACACAAGGAGGTGACACGACCACAGGGGGGCATTACACCAACCCATATATAAAGGACACCACACACATGATCTGCCTCTTTCCAGAGGAGACAGTCAGTGGGTACAGACACAGGATTGATTCAATATTATACCCACCACATGGATTTCAGCAGCTGGTTAGTCAGTCTGGGTATCTATAGTAGGATTAGCAGTAGTGTCGAACCCGAGTAATAGAAGTGTAAATAGTTTAATAAACGTGTTGAAGTTATCTCCATGTTTGAACATTCCTTTGTCAAGTGCACCACAAGGAAGCCACTTATGTTACACCTACAACATAACAAATCAATTAAAGGGTACAGTTATGGAGCAGACTCCATTCTAGGTCATCACGCATCCCTGTCCATAGACTGACTCTGGCTCTGGGGCATATGCTCTCTTACAACTCTGTGTGGACAGTGCTATACTCAGTCCCACATTAGCCCTGTATGAATCAGAACCTACTAGTGCAAACTTGATGTAATTTTCACAAATGTTGTCATGTAAAATTCTCCAATCTTCCAATCTTCCCAATTTCAGTCAAATATGCACTTTGACAAATGAAGATTAATAGAAAAAAAAACACAGAGTAGCTTATTCAGTAATTATGCAGTAATATTGCCATTATCCTATAGAGGCCAATAACTTTTTAAAAGATACTGGAATTTTCAGTGACTGACATAAAGGAATCAGACAAGATTTCTAGTTTTTATTATAACGAAAAGTTACTTGGAGTAAATATTACTTCACAGATAATTGTAATAGGTGTAGTTTGTGCTTAATTGGGGGAAGGCTAATTATAACAATATTAGGCGGGAATTGAAGAACCTAGATTGGGGGCGGATGTTTGAGGGTATGTCAACATCTGACATGTGGGAGGCTTTCAAATGTCAGTTGAAAGGAATTCAGGACCGGCATGTTCCTGTGAGGAAGAAGGATAAATACGGCAAATTTCGGGAACCTTGGATAACGAGAGATATTGTAGGCTTCGTCAAAAAGAAAAAGGAGGCATTTGGCAGGGTTAGAAGGCTGGGAACAGACAAAGCCTGTTTGGAATATTAGGAAAGTAGGAAGGAACTTAAGCAAGGAGTCAGGAGGGCTAAAAGGGGTCACGAAAAGTTATTGGCAAATAGGGTTAAGGAAAATCCCAAGGCTTTTTACACGTACATAAAAAGCAAGAGGGTAGCCATGGAAAGGGTTGGCCCACTGAAGGACAGGGGAGGGAATCTATGTGTGGAGCCAGAGGAAATGGGCGAGGTACTAAATGAATACTTTGCATCAGTATTCACCAAAGAGAAGGAATTGGTGGATGTTGAGTCTGGAGAAGGGTGTGTAGATAGCCTGGGTCATATTGAGATCCAAAAAGACGAGGTCTTGGGCATCTTGAAAAATATTAAGGTGGATAAGTCCCCAGGGCCTGATGGGGTCTACCCCAGAATACTGAATGAGGCAAGAGAGGAAATTGCTGAGGCCTTGACAGAAATCTTTAGATCCTCACTGTCTTCAGGTGATGTCCCGGAGGACTGGAGGCTAGCCAATGGTGTTCCTTTGTTTAAGAAGGGTAGCGAGGATAATCCAGGGAACTACAGGCCGGTGAGTCTTATGTCAGTGGTAGGGAAGTTACTGGAGAGAATTCTTCGAGACAGGATCTACTCCCATTTGGAAGCAAATGGACGGATTAGCGAGAGGCAGCACGGTTTTGTGAAGGGGAGGTTGTGTCCCACTAACTTGATAGAGTTTTTCTAGGAGGTCACAAAGATGATTGATGCAGGTAGGGCAGTGGATATTGTCTATATGGACTTCAGTAAGGCCTTTGACAAGGTCCCTCATGGCGGACTGGCATAAAAGGTGAAGTCACACGGGATCAGAGGTGAGCTGGCAAGATGGATACAGAACTGGCTAAGTCATAGAAGACAGGGAGTAGCAATGGAAGGGTGCTTTTCTGATTGAAGGGCTGTGAGTAGTGGTGTTTCGCAGGGACTATCAGGGTGGATAGTCAGAGACTTTTTCCCAGGGTAGAGGAGTCAATTACTCGGGGGCATAGGTTTAAGGTGCGAGGGGCAAGGTTGAGAGGAGATGAACGAGGCAAGTTTTTTATACAGAGGGTAGTGGGTGCCTGGAACTCGCTGCCGGAGGAGGTGGTGGAAGCAGGGTCGATAGTGACGTTTAATGGGCATCTTGACAAATACATGAATAGGATGGGAATAGAGGGATACGGACCCCGGAAGTGCAGAAGATTTTAGTTTAGACGGGCAGCATGGTCGGCGTAGGCTTGGAGGGCCAAAGGGGCTGCTCCTGTGCTGTACTTTTCTTTGTTCTTTGTTCTTTGTATGTGGTATAGTAAGGATTAATGTGGGACCGAGTACAGTACCACCCTTATTGTGGTGTAAAACTGATAGTTGTGGACTGGACAGAGACCTATGTAAAAGCAAATATGGAGTTAACTCACAGTTTGGATATATGCTGTATGAATGTATGTAGTATGTGTTACTAATAAACAGTTAATGTTCAACTTTATAAGCCTCAGATCATCATTGTGAGAGACCTACTGAATATGCAACTTACTAACCAGAAGAAAAGAACTGTTTGGGTAAGTATTTTTATTTCCTCATTTTACTGGTGTTCCATTTCAAAGTACACAAGACAGTTCAGAGCAGCATTCTTATTTCCCCATTCTACTACTTTTTCCGACTGCAAATTACAGGAAATATATCTCCCTTAACTTTTTAACACATCCAAAAAAGCCCACACCATCTATACTTCATTACCTGCTCTCCATACTATTGTGGTTTTTACAGGAACGAGCCCCAACATCACTCCCAGATTCCAATGAGTTCACTTCCTCCTGATTTGCCAAGTCATAATATCGAGCGGCCATCAAAACATACTTCCCCAGTATCCAGAAAAGTCCTAAATCGACCATAAGTAGATCTGCTCTCAGCAATTCCTTCCCTTGACTATGCCAGGATGAATCGTCCAGAGTCTTTAGATTGCCATTGGATGCAACCAAAATTTTATGGGGTAGTTGCGGGTGTAAAAGGCGTAAAATCTCCCGAGAAGGCGTTGGGCGCATGATATTACGTTTGGTAGGTGCACGCTGCCGCTCTGATAGCAGCCCATCTCCAATTTGGGACATTTTGCACACGGGTGTTTACTGTACGTGCGTTCTGGACCACATTGACGCCGCTGTCGAGGTGATAGAGAATAGTGATTTGGCGTCAACCTTTTCTCTGCCCAATCGTGTTATGCGATTTTGCTGTCAGCCAATGGAGAATCCCTCACAAGAACTCCCACTTTAGGAGATTGTGCCTTTCCACTTCCACCACTTGCAAGGTACTCAGATGATTCTTGGCAACGGTGATAAGCAGCTCCTTGATTTTCAGGGACATATGGGACATATATAGGTCATTTTAACCTTCAAAAATGGGTGGCTTGGGAAGTTAAAAAAATCTGAAAAAGGAGCTCAACTTGCAGCAACCCCAAAGACGGGATTCTATCCCACCCCTGCAGCGTGTTTTGTGGTGGAGGATGCTGCCCGTCATTGGCCAGTGATGGGATCTTTTGGTCCCACTGCTATCAACAGCTTTTCCCATTGTTTCCCATGTCGGAGGTTCGCCATCGGCGGGACCAGAGCATCCTGCCGGTGAGAAGGGCTGAAAAATGTTGGCCTAACCCAATCATCATTTTAATGGAAGTGGAATGAAGGTCAGGCAATCCACTCCAAAGCTGTTTTTTTTAAAAAACTCATTCATGGGATATGGGCATCGCAGGATGGGTCAGCATTTATTGCCCATCCCTAATTGCCCTTGAGGGGGCAGTTAAGAGTCAACCACGTTGCTGAGAGTCTGGAGTAATAATAGACCATAGGACATAGGAGTAGAATTAGGCCACTCGGCCCGTCGAGTCTGCACTGCCATTCAATCATGGCTGATATGTTCCTCATCCCATTTTCTTGCCTCCTCACCATAACCCCTCAACCCCCTTATTAATCAAGAACCTATCTATCTCTATCTTAGAGACACTCAATGATTTGGTCGCCCCATCCTTCTGGGGCAAAGAGTTCCACAGATTCACCACTCTCTGGCTGAAGAAATTCTTCCTCATCTCAGTTTTGAAGGATTGTCCCTTCAGTCTGAGGCTTTAGTCTTGGGTTCCAGTTTTTCAAACCAGTGGGAACTTCCACTCCACTTCCACTCTATCCAGGCCTCTCAGTATTCTGTAAATTTCAATAAGATCCTCCCTCATGTAGCCAGTTAAAATGGCTAACTCCCGATTTAGAATGGCCAACTCCGATTTTAAATGGCGAACGGAAAAGGCTGATGGGAAAATCAGCCAACAGGACTCAAACAAGCAGCTGCAGGTAAAACTGTGTATTCGCCTCTGGGGAGGCCAGACAGAATCGATACCTGCAGCCATCAGCATAACAACACACCAGCCATCTGAATATTAAGTAGCAATCCCCGGGAACAATGTGCAACAAATTAGACACACAAAGCCAACCCAGACTTTTCGGTGCCAGCAGAAGCCTACACAAAGAGAGGTGAACGACCACCCCAAAACCGCCCATCGATCAAGGAATCGCTCCAGCATTGGAGAATATCGAACCAAGTGATTGGGACAAAGTCCAATCACTTGGAACCAGGTACAGGGTCCGCCCCGAAAGGCAGGAAGCCCCTTGGGACTATAAGAATAGAGTCCAAGTTCAAATCGCCCCTCTCTCCATCCTTCCGCACCCTTCGAGACCCTTCTGCTGACCTTCTACAACAGCCGCTAGAATCGTAAGTCTTAATTCAACGCTCGCTACGAGATAGGCGCTCCTGGCTATCGACCTGTACCAGCTTTGAATCCCGCAGGCTCAGAACCCATACGAAAGGCCATTCGTTTCCCTGACCTGGTGGGCTATTTCCAAAGTTAAGTATTGGCCTGTTAGTTGTAGGAAGTAGCTTAGAAGTAGAATTAATGTATAAGTATTGATTACTGTATATAATAAATGTGTGTTGATTTAACTCTTACTAAGCGGTGTGTTGGATTATTGATCATTACTCGGACTTGAACCACGTGGCGGTATCAGAAAGATACCTGGCGACTCAAGAGCAAAGGTGATAGAACAAGAGCAATTAAACTAAGGCTAAAACGAGCAACACTCATCCTTCTGAACTCCATCAAGTACAGAGCCAGAGTCTTCAACCGCTCTTCATATAACAAGCTCTTCATTCCAAGGATCATTCTTGTGAACCTCCTCTGGACCCTTTCCAAGTCCAGAACATCCTTCCTTAGACACGGGGCCCAAAACTGCTCATCATACTTCAAATGGTGTCTGACCAGAGCCTTATACATCCCTGGCCTTGTATTCTAGCCCTCTTGAGATGAATGCTAACATTTCATTTGCCTTCCTCTTGTTTTTAGAAATATTTTATTGAAGTATTTAAAATTTTCACAGTTTAATACATTAACATTTCTTAAAACAGTTGCGTGGGCCGAACCATCTATGTATATATATATATTTTAAAAATAACCCCAAAAGAAAAACACAATGTCCCTAACTGCTCGCGCCCTATTTCCTAGCTACCCGTATACTGAGTTCCCTTTCCTTATTTAACACTGCCTGCCATGCCTCTTACTTTCTTCCCCCCCCCCCACCTACTCCCACCTCCCCCTCAAAGAAGTTGATGAACGGCTGCCATCTTTGGGCGAACCCCTGAGGTGATCCTCTCAAGGCGAACTTGATTTTTTTCCAGGCTGAGAAAGCCTGCCATATCGTTGACCCACACACCTGACTTCGGGGGCTCCGAGTCCCTCCATCCTAGCACAATCCGCCACCAGGGAGGAGAAGGCCAGGACATCGGCCTCCCTCCCCCTTGGCTCCCGGATCATCCGATACCCCAAATATTGCCAGTTCTGGACTCGGAGTTACCCTCCCTTACAGGACTTCTGACATAATGTCCGCAAATCCCTGCCAGAATCCCCTCAACTTCGGACATGCCCAGACATGCACATGGTTAGCCGGACTACCCCCAGACCGCCCACATCTATCCTCCACCTCCTCAAAGAACCTGCTCATCCGGGCTACCGTCATGTGAGCCCTGTGGACCACTTTGAACTGGATTAGGCGAGGTCTGGCACAGGACGAAGATGAATTAACTCTCTTCAAGGCTGTTTCCTACTTTTCCATTTCCAGCTCTCTTCCCAGCTCCTCTTCCCACTTCTGCTTCACCTCCCTGATCAGGGCCCCTTCCCACTCCATCAACTCCTAGTATTTCTTGGAAGTCCTCCCTTCTCTAACCCCAGGTTTTGTCATCACATTATCCTGTAGTCCCCTCAGGGGGAGGCGAGGGAAGCTTGGAACCTGCCTCCGAATAAAGTCCCGGACCTGAAGATATCGAAACCCATTCCCACCCGATAACTCAAACTCCTCCTCTAGTGCCTCCAAGGTCGGAAAGACCTCCTGGACAAATATGTCCCCAAATCTCTCGATCCCTGCCTGCTGCCATCTCCTGAAGCCCCCATCCAGCCTACCCGGGATAAACCGGTGATTGTTACAGATCGGAGACCACACTGACGCCTCCTCTAATCCCATGTGCTGCCTCCACTGCCCCCACACCCTTAGGGCAGCCACCACCACAGGGCTTGTAGAGTACCGAGCCGGCGAAAATGGCTAGGGCACCGTTAGTAAAGCCTACAAACACGTGCCCTTAAATGATGCCGCTTCCACTCGCTCCCAGGCTGGCCCCTCCCCCACAACCCACTTCCTGACAATCGATATTTTAGCCGACCAGTAATAATTAATAAAGCTCGGGAGGGTCAAGCCCCACTCCACACAACCCCACTCCAGAAGTGCCCTCTTTATCCACGGTTTCCCCCGCCCATACAAAACCTGTAATCGCCGCATTTATTTTTCTAAATAAAGCCTTTGGGACAAAAACCGGAAGGCATTGAAAAAAGAAAAGCAGTCTTGGGAGGACTGTCATCTTCACCGTCTGGACCCTTCCTGCTAACGTTGTTGTGTTATGCTGCTTCAAATAACACAGGCTGCTACTTGATGCAGTCTTAACTAAAGGATGCTTGAGACTCTGAATGTTTATTGAACTATTAACACAGTTCTCAAATGAGTTCGACTCTCTGCTAATCTAACTGTAGTAACTCAGTCTAACTGTACCAGCTTGCTCTAAGCCACGTCCTGGGGTGTCATGTTGCTGATCAACCCTGTCTAACTCTCTAGGTGTCTGTCTGTGGAAAGAGGCAGGGTGTGAGTGCCTCATCCCTTTTATAGTGTTTATGCCCCCTTGTGGTGATGTCACCTCTGTGCCTTACTGTCCATTGGTTGTGTCCTATTCTGAGTGTTCATTGGTTGCATGTTTGCATATCATGGCATCTCCCCCTTTTATTTGTTTATTTTTTTAAATGTATATACATGTGAATGTGACTGACTGAGGGATACAGAACAGAACAAACAAAACAAATGCCCAGTCTCTGAGGCTTGCGTCTTATCCTCATTGACTGCCGGAGAGGTGGTGGAGGGGATGACGGTGTCTTGACAGGCGAGTGGGAGGCATGACAGGTGGCCTCGTGGTTCGAGGTGCCTGGAGGTGGCAATTCGACATGTGGAAATGGAGGGGTAAGTGGTTGTGGATAAGCTGGCAGTATGGTAAGTATTGTGCAGGTATTCATCATCTGGAGTCGTCGCACTGCCTGGATCAGAGTCATGCATTCGGTGTTGCACACTTCTGATGCACCGCTGTCGGAATTGGGAGCGCTGGCTCCTGACTGGTGGTGCATATCTGCTCAGGGCTGCATAGTGGTTTGGTTTCCCACAGTTTAAACAGCGTTTGCCTCTTGCAGGGCAGTTTTAAAAAAAATGAGCGGTGCCGCAGTTCGCACACGTCATGACGTCGGTGTCATGACGTCAGTGCGTCATTGCGCATGCGCGGTGTGGTTCTCGGATGTCTGCACCTGCGCAGTGCGGTTTTCAGCCACTTCGTGTCCCCGATCACATTGCGCATGCCTCGGGCCCCGGGAATAGCGTGCAAAATGGCCGCTTTCGTCAATGTGGAGGCGCTGCATCTGGGAGATGGCCTGAACACTCTCCACCTCGTGGGAGGCTTGTTTTTCACTTTCTGCCGTTTTGTACTGTGAATAGCGATTTTTAGAGTGCTCATGCACAGTACACGTTTCAATCGCGACTGGCAGGGTCATGTGCTTGATTTTCAACAATTGCTCTCCCAGAGGATCAGAGTGGACACCAAAAACGATTTGGTCTCTGATCATGGAGTCAGTGATATCAGCGAAGTTGCAGGATTGCACTAGCAGTCTAAGGTTAGTTAGCTAGGAGTTGAAGGATTCGTCTTTACCTTGCATCCTCTGCTTGAAGATGTAGCGCCACAAGATTTTGTTGGTGTCCACCTCGCAGCGGCTGTCGAATTTGTCCAGGATGGTTTGGTACTTAGTTTTGTCCTGCCCTTCGGAAAGGTGAAAGGAGTTGAAGAACTCTATCGCATGGTCACCCGCAGTGGTGAGTAGAAGAGCTATCTTCCGAGCATCAGTCCCGCCATCGAGGTTGGATGCTTCCACGTATAGTTGAAATTTCTGTTTGAATGATCACCAGTTGGCACTAAGATTGCCAGCGGTCCTGAGCTGATGAGGAGCCTGAATCTTGTCCATTGTGCCTGTATTCAGTAGCTGGTTGTCACGGATCTTGCTGAGTCGAAGTAAATAGATTGAACACTCCTGGTATCATGCTGTGTTATGCTGCTTCGGATAACACAGGCTGCTACTTGATGCAGTCTTAACTAAAGGATGCTCCAGTCTCTGAAATGAGCTCAACATGTTTATTGAACTATTAACACAGTTCACAAATGAGTTCGACTCTCTGCTAATCTAACTGAAGTAACTCAGTCTAACTGTACCAGCTTACTCTAAGCCAGGTGCTGGGGCGTGATGCTGCTGATCAACCCTGTCTAACTCTCTAGATGTCTGCCTGTGGAAAGAGGCAGGGTGTGAGTGCCTCATCGCTTGTAGAGTGTTTATGCCATGCCCCCTTGTGATCATGCCACCTCTGAGTGTCCTGACTGCCCATTGGTTGTGTCCTATTCTGAGTGTTCATTGGTTGCATGTTTGCATATCATGAAAATGTCAGCAGCATGTCCCATCTGTGGAGATCCCTTTTCATTTGGTCGACTGCTTTGCCCAGATTTAACTTGTGGAGCTGCCCGCACTCTTTAGCCACTTGAATGCCTAAGTATCTGAAACTTCCTGCCACCACTTTAAAAGGTAACTCCCAGGGCAGCACGGTGATGCAGTGGGTAGTACTGCAGTCTCATGGCGCCGAAGTCCCAGGTTTGATCCCGGCTCTGGGTCAACTGTCCGTGTGGAGTTTGCACATTCTCCCCCTTTTGCGTGGGTTTCGCCCCCACAACCCAAAGATGTGCAGGATTGGCCATGCTAAATTGCCCTTTAATTAGAAAAATGAATTGGGTACTCTAAATTTATTTTTTTAAAAGTAACTCCCTCAGCCTCCTTTCCTGTCCCCGCGCCTGGAACACAAACATCTCGCTCTTTCCCATATTCAGCTTGTAGCCTGAAAATCGCCCAAATTCTCCTAGTACCTCCATAATTTTGGTCATTCCCCCCACCGGGTCTGTAACATAGAGCAGCAAGTCATCCGCATAAAGAGAAACCCTGTGGTCCACCCCACCCCCCCCCCCCTCACTATTCCCCGCCACGCCCTTGATGCTCTAAGGGCCATTGCTAAAGGCTCTATGGCCAGGGCAAACGGTAATGGGGAGAGCGGGCACCCCTGCCTTGACCCTCTCCCGAGATTAAAATATTCTGACCAGCTTCGGTCGGTTCTCACATTTGCCACCGGGGCCTGATACAACAGCCGGACCCCTTCAACAAATCCCTGCCCGAACCTGGCTAAGATATCCCATAGGTACTTCCACTCTACCCGGTCGAAAACCTTCTCCGCGTCCATGGCTACTATCACCTCAGTCTCACGCCCCTCGGCTGGCATCATTATAACATTAAGAAGCCGCCTAATATTAGATGTCAGGTGCCTGCCCTTCACGAACCCCGTCTGATCCTCACCTATTGCCTCCGGGCCACAACCCTCTATTCTGGTGGCCAAGATCTTTGCCAGTAATTTAGCATCCACATTCAAAAGGGAAGTTGGTCTGTACAATCCACAGCTCTCCGGGTCCTTGTCTCGCTTCAGGGTGAGAGAGATTGATGCGTGTGATAGCATTGGGGGAAGCATTCCTAACTCCTTGGATTCATTGAAAGCCTTGACTAACAGCGGTCCCACTAGCCCCAAAAACGTTTTCTGAATTCCAATCGGAATCCGTCAGGTCCTGGGGCCTTACCCGATTGCACTGCCCCCAATCAGTCTATCACTTCACCGAGCCCAATTGGGACTCCCAAGACTTCCACCAGTTCTTCATCTACCTTCGGGAACTGTAGCTCTCTAGGAATTCGTTCATTCCCTCCTCCCCTCCAGGGGGCTCAGACTCGTATAAACGGCTATAAAATTCACGGAACACGTCATTAACCGTCCCCGGGTCCCTCACTACATTCCCCCTCACATCCTTAATTTTCCCTATTTTTCTCGCCGCCTCCTGCTTCCTCAGCTGATGCGCCAACATCCTACTAGCTTTCTCCCCATATTCGTACACTGCCCCTTTTACCCTCCTCAGCAGTCCCTCCGCCTTGCCCGTGGAAAGGATCCCAAAATCCATTTGCAGTCTCTGACGCTCCTTCAGGAGCTCCTCATTCGGGGACTCTGCATATCTCCTATCCACACGCAAGATTTCTCCTACTAGCTTATCGAGTTCCACCCGTTCAGCCCTCTCCCTATGGGCCCGAATCAAAATATATTCCCCTCTGATGACTGTTTTCAATGCCTCCCACACCACACGAGCCGCGGTCTCTCCCGTGTCGTTGGTGTTTATATTCTCCCGAATGGCCTTCCTCACTCGCTCACATAGCTTATCGCCTGTTAACAGCCCTGTATCTAGCCTTCACTGTGGGCGCTGAGAATTTCCCGTGTTCACCTGTAGGTCTAGCCAATGTGGCGCATGGTATGACGATTGCTGAATACTCTGTGTCCACTACCCCCGCGAATAATGTTTTGTCCAATATAAAAAAATCGATCCTGGAGTACACCTTGTGAACATGGGAGTAGCATGAATATTCCTTATTCCTTGGCTTCTCAAATCTCCACGGATCAGCACCTCCCATGTGCGCCATGAACCCTCGCAGCTCTTTTGCCATTGCTGACACTTTCCCCGACCTTGAACTCAACCGGTCCATCTTAGGATCTAAGACCGTATTAAAATCACCCCCCATGATCATCGAGTCAACCATTGCTAAAGGCTCTATGACCAGGGCAAACGGTAATGGGGAGAGCGGGCATCCCTGCCTTGACCCTCTCCCGAAATTAAAATATTCTGATCTGGGGCGAAATTCTCCGGAAACGGCGCGATGTCCGCCGACTGGCGCCCAAAACGGCGCAAATCAGTCGGGCATCGCGCCGCCCCAAAGGTGCGGAATGCTCCGCATCTTTGGGGGCCGAGCCCCAACCTTAAGGGGCATGGCCCGCGCCGGACGAATTTCCGCTCCGCCAGCTGGCGGAAAAGGCCTTTGGTGCCCCGCCAGCTGGCGCGGAAATGACATCTCCGGGCGGCGCATGCACGGGAGCGTCAGTGACCACTGACGGCATTCCCGCGCATGCGCAGTGGAGGGAGTCTCTTCCGCCTCCGCCATGGTGGAGACCGTGGCGAAGGCGGAAGGGAAAGAGTGCCCCCACGGCACAGGCCCGCCCGGGGATCGGTGGGCCCCGATCGCGGGCCAGGCCACCGTGGGGGCACCCCCCGGGGCCAGATCGCCCCGCGCCCCCCCGAGGACCCCGGAGCCCGCCCACGTCGCCTTATCCTGCCGGTAAGGTAGGTGGTTTAATCTACGCCGGCGGGGCAGGCATTTTACCGGCGGGACTTCGGCCCGTCCGGGCCGGAGAATCGCGGGGGGGGGGCCCGCCAACCGGCGCGGCGCCATTCCCGCCCCCGCCAAATATCCGGTGGTGGAGAATTCGGCAACCGGCGGGGGCGGGATTCACGCCAGCCCCCGGCGATACTCCGACCCGGCGGGGGGTCGGAGAATCTCGCCCCAGGTGTGAGTCGAGCTCCGGGATTTTTCCCAGCATCTACCTAACAAACGCGACGTTGTCCCAGGTTGGGGCATATATATTCACCAGCACCACTGCCATTCCCTCCAGTTTCCCACTCACCATGATAAATCTGCCTCCCGTCACCATTTTCCCCAACTCGAACACCACCCTTTTGTTAATCAGGATGAATTAACAAATCCAATCCTGAATGAAAAACCTGCCCGACCCATCCCTTTTTCAGTCTAAATTCAGCTTCAAGTGTTTCTCCTATATCATGACCACGTGCGCCTTTAACTGTCTCAAGTGTGCGAACACATGGGCCCTCTTGACCGACCAATTCAGGCCACGAACATTCCACGTAACCAGTCTGATCGGGGGAGGGCTCTTGCCCTCCTGTTGATCAGCCATGACCTTTCCTAGGCCAGCCCCCAGCCCATGGTCCGCACCTCCCCATATCCGCCCATCGGCGGCAGCCGCCATCTAGTCTCCACCTCCAGTATCCCTGCTCCCCACCCCCTCTCCCCCACCTCGTCACTTTTCAGCTCACCCCCCACTTCACTTCCGTGAGTTAGCTTTACCAGCTAACCTCGCAGCTCCACCCGCAAAGCCTAAACATCTATCGGCTGCTGGATCTTTTACACCCCAGCTCTCAACATAAGTTTTCAGAACAATAGCACCAAGTGCAAAAAGCAAACACACCCTCCACTTAAGGCCCAAACTCAAAGGCCCACCCCTCCCCCTTTACAACATCTTATCAATCCCATCACCTTCAAACAGAGCTCCAAACAATAGAAGTGTAAACAAACAGGGTAAATGGAGAGACAGAAAAAATTATATATGTAAAAACCCGAACAGATGTCTTTCCCTCCTAGATCATCTTAATTTGAAAACTCTTCTTCTCCCCCCTCCGTTCTTTTTTTTCCCCCTCCTTTATTATTATTTTCCCTTTTTTACCTTTTATTTTAGCAAACTCAAACAAAAAGGAAGAAACTGTACCTTAGTACATACACTGAAAGGTCAAAGTTAGATAACTCAAAAAGAAAAAACAACCCCCCCTTCTCTTCCTGGTCATTGCAACTCAATTTACAGTGCAGCACAGACCTTTTTGATGTAAATCACTATGGACCAGTTTTTAAAAAATTAAGTCCTTGTGGGTCCCCCAGGTTATTGTCTTTCATAAAGCCCGCTACTTCTTCCGGCGAGCCAAAATACAGTTCCCGTTGCTCATAGGTTACCGAAAGACGGGCCAGGTAGAGAAGTCCAAATTTTGTTCCCTTCGCATACAGTGCTGCTTTAACTTTATTGAAACTCGGCCTCCTCTTAGCACGTTCTGCTCCCAAGTCCTGGTAGACTCGGAACTCAGCTTCTTCCCATATGAACGTTTCGGCTCCCTCGTCCATCTCATGATGCGTTCCTTGTCCAGGAATCGATGCAGCCTCACCACCAACGCCCTCGGGGGCTCACGATCCTGGGGCTTGCGCATAAGTGCCCTGCGAGCCCGGTCCACCTCCAACGACCTGTCGAACGCCTATGCCCCCATCATTTTCTCGAACATCCTCATAACATACGCACCGGCATCCGATCCTTCCTTTCCCTCTGGGTGACCGACGATCTGAATGTTCTGCCTGCGGGAACAATCCTCCAGATCCTCCA
Organism: Scyliorhinus torazame; assembly: GCF_047496885.1. Lineage (NCBI taxonomy): Eukaryota > Metazoa > Chordata > Chondrichthyes > Carcharhiniformes > Scyliorhinidae > Scyliorhinus > Scyliorhinus torazame. Next base: position 227,621,139 of record NC_092711.1, read on the forward strand.
CCTTTTCCAGCAGCCGCTTTTGCCGATCTTGTAAAAATACCGATTTGCAGTGCCATCCCAGTGGACTGCTCCTCTTACTCCTTCGCCTGCTCCTGCAGCTTTTGGATCGACTGTCCCTGGGTCTTCACTGTCACCTCCATCCAGTCGACAGCCTCCTTAATCGAGCCAAGCACCTTGGCCAGGTGCTCCGCACACACCTTACGCTGCCAGGCGAACTTCTCATCCACGTATGCAACCAACTGGTCTGTCAACCATTGGGCCGACGGGGTCGGATCCCGCTTCTCTGACATTGCAGCCACCAAGCTCAGCTCCTCACTTCCAACCAACGTTTGATTCCTTCTTTTGCGATTATTTTTTGAGTGTAATTCCATAGGATAAGGGTCGCCATTTCCTCCTCTCACTTTTATCCATTTATGTTAGAAAATATTTCCGAGAAAATCCACCTTAAAAGCCGTCAAAAAACCACCAAGAGTAGGAACTGCTAAATGTGCGACTGTTCACAGCGTAGTCACCACCGGAAGCTCATTTGCCTTCCTAACTGCAGACTTAACCTGCACATCATCCTCAAGCGAATCTTGAACTCGGAATCCGAATTCCCTTTGTGCTTCTGATTTCCTAAGCCTTTTCATATTTAGAAAATAGTCTATGCCTCCATTCCTCCTTCCAAAGTGCATAACCTCACACTTTTCCACATTGTATTCCATCTGCCACTTCTTTGCCCACTCTCTTAGCCTGTTCAAGTCCTGCTGCAGCTCCCCTGCTTCCTCAATACTATCTGTCCCTTTGCATATCTTTGTAATCTGCAAACAGAGCAACGGTGCCTTCAGTTCCTTTTTCCAGGTCATTAATGTATATTATGAAAAGTTGTTGTCCCAACACCAACCCCTGAGGCACACCACTAGTCACCAGCCGCCATCCTGAAAAAGACCCCTTTATCCCCACTGTCTGCCTTCTGCCACTCAGCCAATCCTCTATCCATGCCAGGATCTTACCCGTAACACCATGGGCTCTTAACTTATTTAACAGCCTTCTGTACGGCACCTCGTCAAAGGCCTTCTGGAAATCTAAGTAGATCACTTCCACTGGTTCTCCTTTGTCTAACGTCCTTGTTATATCCTCAAAGAATTCTGACAGATTTGTCAGACATGAACTCCCCTTGATGAAACCGTGCTGACTCAGTCCTATTTTATCATGCACTTCCAGGTACTCCGCAATCTCATCCTTAATAATGGATTCTAAAATCTTACCAATGACCAAAGTCAGACGAACCGGCCTATCATTTCCTGTCTTCTGCCTCCCCCTTTAAACAGGGGTGTTACATTAGCCATCTTCCAGTCCTCCGGGACCCTTCCTGCCTCCAGTGATTCCTGAAAGATCACCACCAATGCCTCCCCAATCTCCTCAGCTATCTCTTTTAGAACTCTGGGGTGCAGTCCATCCAGTCCAGGTGATTTATCCACCTTCCGACCTTTCAGTTTCCCCAAAACCTTCTCCTTAGTGATGACTACAGTACTCACCTCTGCCTCCTAATTCTCTTGAAGTTCTGGTATCCCACTGGTTTGTTCCACCATGAAGACTGCATCAGTCTTTGTTTCCTATTACTACTTCGTCAGCCTTATTTTCCAGTCATCCAATGTCTATTCCTGCCTGTCCCTTACCTTTTAGGCCAGATCAGGTAAACACCGCAGATTTCCTTCCCTGAAGGACATGAGTGGACCAGATGGGTTTTTACGACTATCGACATTGGTTTCATGGTCATCATTAATGACTTCTTAAATTACAGATTTTTTTTTATTGAATTCAAGTTTTACCATCTCCAATGGCGGGATTTGAAGCTGGGCCGCCCAGGTTCTAGGTCTCTGGTTTACAGGTCCAGTGACAATACTGCTACACCACTGCCTCCCCTGTTGGAGTGTGTTGGTAGTTGAAGCCTCTTATGGAGGCTGCATTTTAATGGAACTTCATTTTAACTCATGCTGGCTAGGTCTTCCAGATCTCTGGAAACCTGACAGGTAAAAGGAGGTTTAGAAGGGCTACTCTACCCTTGAACCCATTCTATCCTCCCTAACTATTTTCTGCACAGTCCAACATTGTTCGTTTTTGACCCCCACTATCATGTTCTACCTCACAACAAAGTTTCAACCTGGTCGATGCTCTACCAGCCCGACAAGGCTCTGTCCCAATCACATTCTACCCCAGACCAAGTTCTAACCCCACCACGTTCTACACACTGACTGTCATGATATTCAGGTAAACATCACAGCACATACATACATACATACTGATGGGCAGATCAACGGACCAATCAACACACACAACATGACAGCTAATCACAGGCAAGAGCATACACAGTACAAAACAGGGAACACAGCACTTTGTGGGCACTCGAGCAGGAGATGGCTCAGGGCACAGAGCTCATTACAAGCCAATCAGACACCCACCATGTGCTGAGTGCCACTACACGATAGAATTAGGAATAGGTCCACAGAATCAAGGGTCATCATCGAACCTAAGTAAACAGTTTACCAGTGTAAATAGATGTTTGAAATGAAACTGAGTTGTACCATTCGCAACCGTGTTGGTTCGTCTGTGTAGCAGAGTACCCAACACTTCATAGTATCAGGAGTGACTTTGGTACCTACCTACAAATCCTCCGGAATCTGACATCCTGCGCCATGGACACCGTCAACACACCGCAGCTGCTGCAAGTCGCTGGAAACCTCGGTGTTAATTGGAAGCTGTTCAAACAGCGCTTCCAGCTCTTTCTGGAAGCCAACGAAAAAGAAAGCGCCTCGGACACCAGAAAGATCACCATCCTCCTCACCACGGCAGGGCAACACGCCATCCATGTCTACAACTCCCTGATGTTCGCGGAAGGCGAGGACAAGACCAAATACAAGACGGTCCTTCTCAAGCTCAACCAACACTTCAACGTCGGGGTCAATGAGAGCTTCGAGAGGTATCTCTTCCAGACGCGCCTGCAAGGTAAGGATGAGCCCTTTCAGTCATTCCTTACGCATCTTCGCACCTTCGCGCAGTCCTGCGGTTATGACACCACCTCCGATTCCATGATTCGGGACCAGATCGTTTTTGGGGTCACCTCGGGCACCCTCTGCCAGCAGCTCTTAAAAATAAAAGACCTCACCTTAGCCATCGCAATCGAAGCCTGTGTCCTGCACGAAAACGCGACTAGCCGCTATACCCAATTTCAGGCACCGAATCGGCGCGGCAGGGGTCCTTCGCAGCCGGATCGGTGAGGCAGGCACCCTACGAGGCCGAAAGGGTCCAGGCGATCGAGTTCCTCCTGGCCCACGGCCCGGACGAGGGCGGCCATTTCACGCGCTTTTCGAGGCCTCCCGTGCTTGTGCGCGCCAAAAACTATGGCAACACTGAGGGACGTGATGCGCAGGCACACTCGACGCAAGACCGAACTGCGCATGCGTAGAGGTGCAACGAACGCCATGACGTCACGACGTGTGGAGCCGCACGTTTAAAGCAGCAATGTCCCGCAAGAACCCGACAATGCCTCCGCTGTGGCAAGGTGGGCCACTACGCTGCTTGCTGTCGAGCAGCTCAACCTGTCAATGTTCCCCAACTCCGACAACCTCGCAGGGACGTGCGGACCATTCAGCCTCCTCATTATGAGTCGTGCCCAGACGATATCCAGACCAGTGACACAGATGACCGGGACGCCTTCCGTGTTGCGTCATTGATGTGAACCGAATGTCTCCAGCCAGGACCCACCAGCCAGTGCAAGTTAACACGATCAATCTGGGTGATCAATGGTGTGCCACCCTAATGGTCAACCCAAATTTGTCGCCCACCTACTAGACTGGACTTATGAGACTGCTTGTACATTGAACTCATGCTACCACTGTGTTAATATGTTTCTGTTCTTATCGTTACAGGAATTCATTTTGTCGTTCAACATTTTCCCGTTCTTTGTTTATGGTACAACCTCGTTATTATGGCGCACCCGACATCGCCCCTTGTATATGGTTTAGCCCCATGTACATGCTGTAAATATTGCACATACACACATTTAGCTACACTCAGTACACATCTCTATTTATGACCACGTAGGCACATGTTCTTGTTAAAAAAAAGGGGGGATGTCATGATATTCAGGTAAACATCATAGCACATACATACATACATACTGATGGACAGAGCAATCAACACACACAACACGACAGCCAATCACAGGCAAGAGCATACACAGTACAAAACAGGTAACACAACACTTCCTGGGCACTCGAGCAGGAAACGGCTCAGGGCACAGAACTCATTACAAGCCACTCAGACATCCACCATGTGCTGAGTGCCACTACACGATAGAATTAGGAATAGGTCCACAGAATCTAGGGTCATGATCGAACCTCAGTAAACAGTTTACCAGTGTAAATAGATGTTTGAAATAAAACTGCATTGTACCATTCGCAACCGTGTTGGTTCGTCTGTGTAGCAGAGTACTTCACTGACTACATTCACTGGGCCATGTTCTACCCTTCTCCATGTGCCACCTGCCTGATCACATTCTACCCTGACCATGTTCTGTACAACATTCAGCAACTTTCATGCTCATTTTCTGATTCCATAAATTTTCAGAATTATTGACTTCGATAGCACAACTGCCACAGTAGGATTTGAATTCATGACCTCTGTGATGCTGATTCAGCATCATACTAGGCTACCGTACCCCAGAAAGATAAAATAACTCACAAAGATACTTTCAGATATGCCAGGGAGCAAAGTTTCATGGTGGTGAAAAACAAATTTACCATTGCACAGCATTGACACAACAAAGTTCAGTCTTTCTAGCCTGCTCCGTCATTCAATACCATCACACTATTCCCATTGGTATCCAAACTTCTATCTATCTACCTCTGTCATGTATATACTCAACAACAAACAGCCTCATAAACATTTGAATTAAGAAATTTCTCTTCATTTCAATCTGAATTGGCTGACCATTATTCTTAGATTTTGAGATTACGATCCCCATTTCTAGGCTTCAACCGCCCCCTCCCGCCCCCCTCCCACACACAGCCTTGAGAGAGATCTTCTCAGCATCTCCGCTATCAAGCCCCTTGAGAATTTTATATGTTTCAATTAAATCACCTCTCATTTCATATTTCAGTGGAATAAAGGCTTTCATCACTCAATCACCTCATAGGACAATCCCTATCCCACATGTCAACCTGGCAAACTCTCATTGCACCCCCTCTCAGGCAAATATACCATTAGGTGGGGAGGCCAAAACAGTACACCCGCCCTATATTAGTAAGGCTCCTTTGCTTTTACAATACCTTTCTAATGCTTGCTGTACCAGCATGTTAACTTCCAGCGCTTCGTGTGCAATGACGCACAGATCCCTTTGAATACCAATGTTTCCCAGTCATTCAACATTTAAGAATATTCATCTTTTCTCTTTTTCCTTCTGAAGTGAATAACTTCACATTTCTCCACATTACACGACACATCTGTCATGTTCCTGTCCACTCACTTAACCTGCCTACATTCCTTTGCCGCCTCGTTATATCCTTCTCACCATTTCTTTTCCCACTTTGCATCAATGGCCAACTTGCAGACACTCAGCCCCTGAGTCAGTAATATAGATTGTAAATAGCTGAGGCTCCAGCACTGATCCTTGTGATGTCCCATTAGTTGCTGCCTGTCAGCTTGAAAATCATCTGCTTATTCTTAGTCTCTGTTTTCTGTCCATTAACCAAGTGTCATTGAGAATGTGTTCAACAGTAGGAGACAAAGAGTAGGAATAATGGGCAGATTCTCTAATTGGCAGGATGTGGTGTCCCAGAATGATCTCGGTTTGGGTCTCAACTCACCACATCCATGAACATTTAGGGGAGGGAATAAAAAAAACAACGTATCCAAAATTTGTAATGACACAATGATAGGTGAGATCAGATGCATTTTAGATGGAAGTATCGAATTACAAAGATAATTCTATACTTCCATCCCGGTGGGGGGATAATTTACCGGGGGAGCCTCCAGGACGGCCAGGGTTCCAATCGGGGGCCACCGATCCACGGGCGATCTAGGGGGGCTTATCTCCTTGGTGCCGGATCGCAGTGTGGGTCAGCCATGTCGCACGGAGCGGCCTACACTGGCCGCCGCCATGAGCATGCGCAGCCCCCCAACCAGAGGTGCAGGGCCTCGTATCGTCAGCCGGAACTGCGAGGAGCACTCCCCCTGCAAATCAGAGAATCACCCTGGACTTACTCCAGGTAAATCCAGAGTGATTTGCGCGCGTATTTTCACGGGCATGGGAACATAGCTCCATTATTGGAGAATCCCACCCCCCACCTCCACCTTATCTCCATAACCCAGTAACCCCCCACCTAACCTTTTTTTGGACACTAAGGGCAGTTTATCATGACCAATCCACCTAAACTGCACATCTTTGGACTGTGGGAGAAAACCGGAGCACCCGGAGGAAACCTAAGGAGACATAGGGAGAACGTGCAGACTCCGCAGAGACAGTGACCCAAATCCGGAATCGAACCTGGGACCCTGGCGCTCTGAAGCAACTGTGCTAACCACTGTGCTACCCTGCCACCCATAATTCAAGATTCAAGTGCAAGAGGAGTGATGCATTTCTGCAATTATACAGATACTTGGTGAGGCCACGCCTGGAATTTTTTTACATAGAATTTACAGTGCAGAAGGAGGCTATTCGGCCCATCGAGTCTGCACCGGCTCTTGGAAAGAGCACCCTACCCAAACTAATACCTCAACCCTATCCCCATTACCCAGTAACCCCACCCAACACTACGGGCAATTTTGGACACTAAGGACAATTTTGCATGGCCAATCCACCTAACCTGCACATCTTTGGACTGTGGGAGGAAACCGGAGCACCCGGAGGAAACCCACGCACACACGGGGAGAACGTGCAGACTCCGCACAGACAGTGACCTAAGCCGGGAATCGAACCTGGGACCCTGGAGCTGTGAAGCAATTGTGCTATCCACAATGCTACCATGCTGCAGTTTTGGTCTTGTTATCTGAGAAAGGATGTTGTTCTCAAGGGAGTGCAGCAAAGGTTTACCAAACTGATTCCTGGACTGGCAGGACGGACATATGAGGAGAGATTGAATCGGTTAGGATTGTTTTCACTGGAGTTCAGAAGAATGAAGGTGGACCTCATAGAAACCTATAATATTCTAACAGGACTAGACAGGGTGGATGCAAGAAGGATGTTCCCGATGGTGGGGGTGCCCAGAACCAGGGTCACAGTCTGAGGATACGGGGTAGACCATTTAGAACAGCGATGAAGAGAGGTTTCTCTTCATGTGGAATTTATTACCATGGGAAGTAGTTGAGGCCAAAACATTGTCTCTTTTCAAGAAGCAGTTAATAATAATAATCTTTATTGTCACAAGTAGGCTTACAGTAACACTGCACTGGAATTACTGCGAAAAGCCCCTAGTCACCACATCCCAGCGTTGTTCGGGTACACGGAGGGAGAGTTCAGAATGTCCAAATTACCTAACGCCTTTCGGGACTTGAGAACCCAGAGGAAACCCATGCAGACATCAGGAGAACGTGCAGACTCCGCACAGACAGTGGCCCAAGCTGGGAATCGGACCTGGGAACCTGCCGCTGTGAAGCAACATTGCTAACCACTGTGCTACCGTGCAGTAGCAAGTAACCAAAATCCAATGATCAAATTCTAAGTGGGTTGAATGGAGAGGAATGTTACTCAGATGACATACTCATCAGTGCTACTGTACCGCCCATGCTACCCAGATATAGCACTTGGGGCAAAGGGGATGAAAGGACATGGGGGGGCAGGCGGGATTAGGCTATTGAATTGGATAATCAGTCATGATCATAATGAATGGTGGAGCAGGCTCGAAGGGCCAAATGGCCTCCTCCTGCTCCTATATTCCTTGCTCCTGTACTAATATACTCCAGGCGTTACCCAAGGTTACGGTGTTTCTAGATGACATCCTGATCACAGGGATGACAGAGCAGGAGCACCGAGCAAACAATGAGGTATTTCGGTGATTTTCAAAAGCAGGAGTACATCTCAAAAGAGAAAAATGTTATAACCTGCACGGCACCTGCAGGGATGGACCAATTAGCATCCCCATGAGTCTTGTTGAATACGAGCTTCCTCACTGAGGGGCGGGGGCCCATCAGTGGAGCAAATGAACTGTAACAAAAATGCAGGCCCAGATGAGAGCCGAGCATGTGTAGTCCCAGCTGGGATCTGAAGTGTACTGTGTTTCTAGTTTACTTTGTAATAAACCAGTTTTCTTTACACCTCTCATTTGGACTCCTCTGTGGCCACTAAAGTGTGTTTTCCAGGTGAGTGAAATAACCCATCGAGGCTACTGGGTAGACAAAAAAGGCCTACACCCCATGAAAGACATTGCCAAAGCTATTAGGGACGTGCTTATCCAGCAAAATGCCACAGAATTGAAATCTTTCCCGGGACTGGTCAATTATTATGGGAAGTTCATCCAGAACTTGGCCTCATTGCTGTCATCATTTCTTCTACTATTGAAGTAATACCAGAAATGGTCTTGGGAGGCGACACAAGAAGGGACCTTTGAAAAAGTAAAACGGCAGCTACTATCGTCGAATTTATTGGCTCATTGTGATCCCAAGAAGGAGCTCCTTATGGAGTTGGCCCAGTACATAGAACATAGAACTGTACAGCACAGTATAAGCCCTTCGGCCCATGATGTTTTGCCGAACTAGTCTGAAACTAAGATCGAATCAACCTACTCCCAATCATTCTAGTGCACTCCATATGCCTATCCAATAACCGCTTGAAAGCTCCTAAAGTGTCCGACACCACTACCATAGCTGGGAGTGCGTTCCACGTCCCAACCACTCTCTGAGTAAAGAACCTACCTCTGACATCCCTCCGATATGTTCCACCATGAACCTTCTAGTTATGCGCCCTTGAATCAGTTACACGCACCCGAGGAAAAATACACTGAACGTCCACTCTATCTATCCCTCTCATCATCTTATACACCTCAATTAAGTCACCTCTCATCCTCCTTCGCTCCAATGAGAAAAGCCCTAGCTCCCTCCAGCTTTCCTCATAAGACCCACCCTTCAATCCAGGCAGCATCCTGGTAAATCTCCTTTGCACCCTTTCCAATGCTTCCACATCCTTCCGATAATGAGGTGACCAGAACTGCACACAATACTCCAAATGTGATCTAACCAAGGTCTTGTCCAGTTGCAGCATAATCTCACGGCTCTTAAACTCAATCCCCCTGTAAATAAATGCTACCACACTGTAGGCTTTCTTCACGGCTCTATCCACTTGGGTGGCAACATTCAGAGATCTATGGACATGAACTCCGAGATCTCTCTGCTCCTCCACATTCTTCAGAACCCTGCCGTTAACCCTGTAATCCGCATTCAAATTTGTCCTACCAACATGAATCACCTCACACTTATCAGGGTTAAACTCCATCTGCCACTTTTCAGCCCAGCCCTGCATCCTATCAATGTCTCTTTGCAGCCTACAACAGCCCTCCACATTATCCACTACTCCATCAATCTTGGTGTCATCAGCAAATTTACTAACCCAACCTTCAACTCCATCATCCAAATCATTGATAAAAATCACAAAGAGCAGAGGACCCAGCACTGATCCCTGTGGTACACCGCTGGTGACTGGGCTCCAGGATGAAAATTTACCATCTTCCACCACCCTGTCTTCTTTGTGATAGCCAGTTACTGGTCCAATCGGCCAAATTTCCCTCTATGCCATGCCTCCTTATTTTCTGCATGAGCCGACCATGGGGCACTTAATCAAACGCCTTACTAAAAGCCATGTATACAACATCAACTGCTCTACCTTCATCTATGTACTTAGTTACCTCCTCAAAGAATACAATCAAACTTGTGAGGCAAGACTTACTTTCCAAATGATCATAAATCCTATCCCTCAGGACACTTTCCAATAATTTACCTATGATCAAAGTGAGACTAACCGGCCTATAATTCCAAGGGTTATACCTATTCCCTTTCATGAACAAGGGGACAACATTCGCCTCTCTCCAGTCTTCTGGCACTATTCCTGTAGTCAGTGAGGACATAAAGATCAAAGCCAAAGGCTCTGCTATCTCATCCCTCGCCTCCTAAAGAATCCTAGGATATATCCCATCAGGACCAGGAGACTTATCTATCCTCAGGCTTCTCAAAATTTCTAACACACCTTCCTTCTGAATATGGACCTCCTCTAGCTTACCCGCCTGTATCGCACTATCCTCATTTCCTCAACAACATGGCCCCTCTCCTTTGTGAACACTGAAGAGAAGTATTCATTTAGGGCCTCTCCTTTATCTTCAGACTCCATGTATACATTCTCACTACCGTCCTTGACTGGCCTTAACTTCACCTTGGTCATTCTTTTATTCCTCACATAAGTGTAAAAAACCTTGGGGTTTTCCTTGATCCTACCCGCCAAGGACCTCTCATGCTTCCTCCTAGCTCTCCTAAGCCCTTTCTTGAGCTCCTTCCTAGCTATCGTGTATCCCTCAAGTGCCCTAACTGAACCTGGTTTTCTCATCCTTACATAAGTCCCCTTCTTCCTCTTGACAAGACTCTTTTGTAAACCATGGTTCCCTCACTTGACCATTTCCTCCCTGCCTGGCAGGGGCATACATATCAAGGACACGCAGTATTTGCTCCTTGAACAAGCTCCACATCTCAATTGTGCCTATCCCTGGCAGTTGCTGTTTCCATTTTATGCTCCCCAATTCTTGCCTCATTGCATCGTAATTACGCTTCCAGTTATAAACCTTGCCCTGCCGTACATTCCTATCTCTCTCCATTGCTATAGTGAAAGTCACCGAATTGTGGTCATTATCTCCAAAGTGCACACCCACAACCAAATCTAACACTTGGCCCGGTTCATTACCCAGTACCAAATCCAATGTGGCCCCGCCTCTTGTCAGTCTATCCACATATTGTGTGAGGAAACCCTCCTGCACACACTGGATAAAAACAGCCCCATCTAAACTATTTGAATGATAGTGGTTCCAATCAATATTTGGAAAGTTAAAGTCACCCATGACAACTACCCTGTGACTTCCGCACCTATCCAAAATCTGCATTGCAATTTTTTCCTCCACATCTCTGTTACTGTTTGGGGACCTATAGAAAACTCCTAACAAAGTGACTGTTCCTTTCCTATTTCTAACTTCAGCCCACACTACCTCAGTAGATAGATCCTCCTCAAACTGCCTTTCTGCAGCCATTATACTATCCTTGATTAACAATGCAACTCCTCCACCTCTTTTACCACCTTCCCTAATCTTACTGAAACATCTAAACCCTGGAACCTCCAACAACCATTCCTGCCCCTGTTCTATCCATATCTCCGTTATGGCCACAACATCGTAGTCCCAGGTACCAATCTATGCTTCCAGCTCACCAACCTTATTCCTGATGCTCCTCACATTGAAATAGACACACTTCAAACCACCTTCATGCCTGCAGGTCCATACTTGTGACCTTGGTACCTTCCTCAGTACTGCACCACCCTCAACTTCTTGAACTCCAGCAATGCTATCTCCTGGACTACAAATCAGTTTCCCATCCCCCTGCCAAATTAGTTTAAACCCCACTGAAGAGCTGTAGCAAATTTCCCTCCCAGGATATTGGTGCCCCTCTGGTTCAGGTGTAACCCGTCCTGTTTGTACAGGTCCCACGTTCCCCAGAATGTGCTCCAATTATCCAAGTAACTGAAACCCTCCCTCCTACACCATCCCTGTAGCCACATGTTTAACTGCACTCTCTCCCTGTTCCTCACCTCGCTAGCATGTGGCACTGGCAGCAACCCAGAGATGACAACAGTACTCTCACATCATTGGAAAGGCGACACAGAAAGATCTATTGCCAAGGTGTCCAGGAACCTTTTGGATGCAGTGCGGCAATACTTGAGAAGGAAGGCTTGGTGATCATATTTTGCAACCAAAAGTTCCATCAGTACATTTATGGCAAGTAATTTGTGATGGCGGGAGACCACAAGCTTGGGGTCTTATTGGGCCTTTTTAAAAAAGATAGGAAAATCTTATTGTATCTGCCTGGATGCAGTGTTCGGCCTTGTTATTGGCAGCCTATGAATATTCCTCAGATCATCATCCTAGATTGTGACGAGCCAAAGCCGATGCTTTGAGTTTTCACCCGCTGCCCACAAGCTCGGCTCCTTTGCCTGCATGGGAAGTCATGATGTGGAGATGCCGGCATTGGACTGGGGTGAGCACAGTAAGAAGTCTTACAACACCAGGTTAAGATCCAACAGGTTTGTTTCAAACACTAGCTTTTGGAGCACTGCTCCTTCCTCAGGTGAATGAAGAGGTATGTTCCAGAAACATAAATATAGACAAAGTCAAAGATGCAAGACACTGCTTTGAATGCGAGCATTTGCAGGTAATTAAGTCTTTGCAGATCCTGAGAGAGGGGTAACCCCAGGTTAAAGAGGTGTGAAGTGTCTCAAGCCAGGACAGTTGGTAGGATTTCACAAGCCCAGGCCAGGTGGTGGGGGATGAATGTAATGCAACAATGACATCAATAAGTTCCATTCCACCATCAGACTCACCATGGACTACTCTCTAAAATCAGTTGCTTTCTTGGACACACTCACCTCCATCAAGGACGGTCACCTCAGCACTTCTCTTTACCACAAGCCTATGGATAACCTGATGATGCTCCATTTCTCCAGTTTCCACCCTAAACACATTAAAGAAGCCATCTCCTATGGACAAGCCCTCTGTATACACAGGATCTGCTCAGATGAGGAGGAGCGTAACAGACATCTACAGATGTTGAAAGATACCTTTGTACGAACGGGATATGGCGCTCGACTCATCGATCAGCAGTTCCAACATGACACTGCAAAAAGCCGCACCAACCTCCTCAGAAGACAAACACGGGACACAACCGACAGAGTACCCTTCGTCGCCCAGTACTTCCCCGGAGAGGAGAAACTAGGATATCTTCTTCGCAGCCTTCAACACATCATCGATGAAGATGAACATCTTGCCAAGGTCATCCCCACACCCCCACTACTTGCCTTCAAACATCCGCGCAACCTCAAACAAACCATTGTGTGCAGCAATCTACCCAGCTTTCCTAACAGCGACCATGACACCACACAACCCTGCCATGGCAATCTCTGCCATGCATGTCAGATCATCGATATGGATACCATCATTACACGTGAGAACACCACCCACCAGGTACGCGGTACATACTAGTGCGACTCGGCCAACGTTGTCTACCTCATACGCTGCAGGAAAGGATGTCCCGAAGCGTGGTACATTGGCGAGACCATGCAGACGCTGCAACAACGAATGAATGGACATCGCACGACAATTACCAGGCAGGAATGTTCCCTTCCAGTCGGGGAACACTTCAGCAGTCAAGAGCATTCAGCCTCTGACCTCCGGGTAAGCGTTTTCCAAGGCGGCCTTCAGGATGCACGACAACGCAAAATCGCCGAGCAGGAACTTATAGCCAAGTTCCGTACACATGAGTACTGCCTCAACCTGGACCTTAGATTCATGTCACTTACATTCATCCCCCACTATCTGGCCTGAGCTTGCAAAATCCTACCAACTGTCCTGGCTTGAGACAATTCACACCTCTTTAACCTGCGGTTACCCCTATCTCTGGGTCTGTAAAGACGTAATTACCTGCAAATGCTCGCATTCAAAGCATTGTTTTGCATTATGACTTTGTCTATATATCTGTTTCTGGAACATACCTCTTCATTCATCTGAGGAAGGAACACTGCTCTGAAAGCTAGTGTTTGAATCAAACCTGGTGTTGTACGACTTCTTACTGTGCATGGGAATGGTCATGATTACTTTGAATTTCTCTCTACGAGTATCGGTGAAGCAAATCAAGAATTGTACAAAAAAGGGCCCGATATTATCCAAACTAAAGAAATGCCATCCTGAGCGGCGGGATCTGAGGACAACTCTGTAATGACACAAAGGCATATCTCACTAAACGAGAAAAAATTTGTGTTGAGGATGTATAACCCTGTTGGTATCCCAGATGCTTGTTCCCACCCAGGACAGTGTAGCTAAGCAATGGCCACTCTGGAGGTTCTAAAATGAAGATGTTCACCATGAGCTATGTTTGGTGGCCCAGGCTCGACAGGGGCATTCAAAACTTTACAAAACAATGTTACTTACGCCAAGAAAACCAGAGGCTCCCCCCTTTGCACTCCCTGCAGCCATGGGAGTGGTCAAGCAGGCTATGGGTACAAATGTATGTAGACTTCGCCGGGCCTTTCTTGGGTTCTGAATTCCTGTTCTTGGTAGATGTGCATCCCAAGTACATCACATGGCCTATACGACCTTCCATGCCACAATTAAGAAACGTCAACGGGGATTCTGTATACATGGCATCCGGAAGTCTTAATCTCCGACAATGGCACAATCTTCACTGGTCGGAAGTTCCAGGCCTTCATGCGATCAAATGGCATCAAGTATTTTATTTTATTTTTTTATTTTTTTTCCATTAAGGGGCAATTTAGTGTGGCCAATCCACCTAACTTGCCCATCTTTGGGTTGTCGGCGTGAAACCCACGCAGTCATGGGGAGAATGTGCAAGCTCCACATGGACAATGGCCCAGGGCCGCGATTAAACCCGGGACCTCAGCGCCATAGGCAGCAGTGCTAACGACTGTGCCGCCCTAGCATTAATCATTTAAGGGGAGGCAGTGGCATAGTGGTATTGTCGCTGGGCTAGTTATCCAGAGACCCAGAATAATGCTCTGGGGACCCTGGTTCGAATCCCGCCATTGTCGTAAAAAGCCATTTTGCTCACTAATGTTTTTTAGGGAAGGAAATCTGCCAGCCTTACCTTGTCTGGCTCCAGATCCACAGCAACATGGCTGACTCTTAAATTTCCTCAGGGATAGGTAATAAATGCTGGCCCAGTCAGTGACTCCCACATCCCATGAAAGAATAAAAAAAGAAATTAAAATATTAGGACAAAGCCACATCACCTCTCCCCCAACAGTTTGGCAGAGCATGCGGTGCAGACCGACATAAATGGTATGAAGAAGCAGCAGCCACACCTATAGAAACTAGGTTGACACAATTCTTATTTGATTACAGAGCCACTCCCCATACCTGACAGGAGTCGTACCAGCAGAATTATTGATGGGACGATAGCTTTGCACCAGGTTATGGTTGATATTTTTGGCGGGACTGGTGGAATCTCAACGGGAAAATCAAAAACAAATCACAATGCCATAAGATCTGAGAGAAATTTTAAGACTGGTGACACAGCCCACAAATGGAATTTCAGAGTTGGCTCCAGTTGGGCCCCAGGTGTCTTATTAGAAAAAATGGGGCATGTATCCTTGAGGTGAAGGTCCATGACAAAGTCCTGATGAAGCACCCGGAACACCTCAGAAGCAGGGAGTCTACCCCTGTCAAGGCTTCACTCCCATGGTGGCAATTGTAGGAGCAGGGCTACCACCCAAAGAGGGCCCTATGCCCGTCTCTCCCAATTGTGAGGACTCAGGTTCAGATATGGAGGCCGAGGAATTGGGGGTTCCCCTTATAACCAACACTGAACAGTACCAACTTCGGTGAACCTTAGGCACTCCCAGCGGAAGCGAAGATCACCCATCTGTTTCACACCTCCCGAACTGGCACCGCCTGCCAGATACACGAGGCCAGTTGTGAAGTGGAGTAGGAGTCCTCCTCGCCGTGCAAACACCGTGGATGAAATGGACTGGAGTGGGAAGAAATGTTTTGGCAACTATGAAGGCCACAAGGCACTGTCGATAAATCTCCCCATGGGGTTTGTGTAAAATGTGTTCTCTTATTGAGCTTACTCGCCCAATCGCAGCTATTCGTGGGAGTTTAAAACCTGCAGCCCAGACCTGGACCAACATTTCTAATTGTCCCCGGCCTGAGATGCAAGCATTGTATGCCATGGCTACGGCTGTTTTCGTTGTCCAAATAAACAAGAGTTTGCAAGAAGCTTGGCCTTGGTGGAGTTATTACGGCAGTGGGAGTTGAGACAAAGTCCCATCCTCACAATGAGCGTACTCTCCACCATGGTGTGTGGTGCTACCACCGTGCCAAATGCAATAGGTAGCTTAGCAGATGTGGCAACTCAGCTTGGCATTCATGAGGCACTGTGGATCAAAAGCAGCAGCAGAATTGTATTCAACCACAATCTGTAACCTCATGGCCCAGAATATCCCTCCCCCTACCATTGCCACCAAGTCATGGAATCAACCTGGTTCAATGAGGGGTGCAGGAGAATGTGTCAGGAGCTGCAACAGGTGTATTAAAAATAAGGTTCAAACCTGGGGAAACAAAGTACAGGACTAAATGCATGCAGTTGACGCAGCATTCTATAAGACAGAGCTCAGTAATCCTACAATCAACAAATCAGATCAAAGCTCCTGTCACAGTTTTGTCACATCCAGTCGTGAATGGTAGTGGACAATTATACAATGAACCGGAGGAGGTGACCATAGGAACATTCCCATTCTCAATGATGGCAGAACCCTGCATTTAAGCACAAATGTCAAGGCAAAATGTGCACCATGGATGATCCGTAGCGTTCCTACAGTGCAGAAGGAGGCCATTCGACTCTCTGAAAAAGAACCCTAACCAGGCCCATGGTCCCATTCTATCCCCATAACCCATGACCCCATCTAACCCGCACATCTCCGGACACTAAGGGGACATTTAGCATGGTCAATCCACCTAACTTGCATGTCTTTAGACTGCGGGAGGAAACCAGAGTACCCAGAGGAAACCCACGCAGATATGGGGAGAGTGTGCAAACTCCACACAGTCACCAAAGGCTGGAATTGAGCACTGGTCCCTGGCACTGTGAGGCAGCAGTGCTAACCATTGTGCCACTGTACCACCCCCATCATGACCTGTTTTTGAGGCCCCACCATCAGAAATGCCAGTCTTCAGCCAACTGGATTCATTCCAAGAGATATTCGCCCTATGGGTACATGGATTGGATGAGATAGAGTTCAAAGTTGAAAATCAGCCCACACAATTGTTTCTATGAGCTAGTTTTTTTGAAGCATTGCTTATATTATTCAACAGATCACTGAACTATCTTCTTCCACATGATTATTTTAATAGGAATTCCTCATAGATGAAATACAAATATCTAAATTCACACAAAATTATTAAATTCAAAAACATTATTTCATAAAGAATTTACTTTCATTTGCTTTACTCAGCTTGACGCTAGTTTAATTAGATTTACATTCTTTGCAACATGATTTCTCCTGATCAATGTCACTCTCTAAATCCTTAGGATCGAAACCCACACCTCCATCTATTTTCGCAATGTTTGCTAATATTCTGAATATTTCACCGTTAGTGTCAAAGAGTATCACCCCTCACAGTTTCAGTATTTTCAGTGTTTATTGAAACATTAAATATTTCATGATAGACCAGGTTAAATGTTTTTCCTTGAGCCAAAATAAAGAGATTCCTTAGTGATCCTACTCAGCTGTCATATTTGCTGTTGTTTTTCAAGAAGTGCCTTGATTTTCTTGACTCCGGCCAAGCAATTTCAGTACAATCATTAACTAGGAACTTCCGGGGGAGGTGAGCTGCATTCTACAGTGTAATGTTGAGGCACCACCCAGTTACAATGCCCTGGTGCTGGGAAGTTAATTTACATGAAACAAAGTATGAGAAAAAAAATGAAATATGAAAGGAAGCCAGGGATTTTTGATCGATATTTGATGTATACTTTCTTGGTATCTGGTTAAGGTTGGTTAAATGTCAGCAGGGACACAGTGTGGACAGGACCTACGGGGTCTCATGCTCAGAGGTCAAAGGCCAAAATTGGGAGTGATTACACATCAATCCTCTTATGACATGCCCATTGGTCCAAGGTATCAACCTAGTTTTGTTCAGATTGGCCCAAGGACACCAGGGGAGGTCGCCATAAAAACCAAAAAACAGATAGACATTTCATCTTTTATATATGTATAGATTCTTTAAATATTTGTTTTTCCTATCAACCATTGCATCTTTTAATCTGGTTTTCCAATGTACCTCAGCCAAATTGCCTCTCATAACTATGTAGTTTGCCATGTTCAGATTTAAGGCCCTTGGAGTGATCTCTGAATATGTAAACACTTGATTGGGTAATGTATAGTCAGCACAGACAGATGACCACTAGATGGCAACACTAACAGGAACTATATAAGGAGTCTCCCTCTCTTTCTGTAGGTTGGCGTGTGTGTAGTGCAGCTAGATTGAAGATGTGACCAGATCAGAGTGTAGTGTATTGTCATAATTGTTAGTTTAATCTAATATTTTACTGGTCAAAGTATTAAAGTGAAAGAACTCACAAGTATATTATTTTATTACTCAATAAATAATTTGTCATCAACCAGAAGACTTCGACTGTTTATCATCAAATTCAATACAACTCAGCAAGACAAATGAGTAATATTTATATTACAAGCCCTCGTTCTTGGTTTTAACTCAATCATTCTCAACTGCCAACTAAAATTCCACCATTAAAGCCTGCATTACTGCAAAGGTATTAATCAACACTTTTACATTGCCAAATGATTTATGCAATGTTACATTTAAAATAGACTAGAACCCTACCTGGTTCCAGCAACAATAGTTTTTATCTACATAGCCAATTGAATTTAATAAAATGTCCAAGGTACTTAATCTGAGCATCGTGAGGAAAAATTAAAGAATGGATTACTCAAGGTAATATGATGATGCGGTAACAACAATTAACATTTATACAACAGATCTCCTGACATGTTGTTTCTATTCATATATGCAATTCAACAAGCCAGTCACTGTAGTGGATGTCTATTTTATTTTGGTGGAATTTAGCATTCTTGAACTCAGCTACTTGGAACCACAGAAGCGTCATCCTTCCTTTCTGTAGATGGTACTTCTTGAGTAGTTATTTCAGCACCTCTCATTAAAAGCATTGAAAAGTTCTCAGAAACTGAATTTGAACTCGTCACTGCCTCTGGTCTTCATTCTTTAGTATACCTCTCTCGCCCTTCTCAAGGTATGACCTCCTGAGAAGTTTCCTGAAGCAAGTAACTCATCAACATGACATTGCCAAACGCTTCATTATCTGTCTGTACAGAGTATGATATTGGACCTGACTTTTCTAGGATCATAGCACTGCCCATTTCTTGTTAGTGGTCTAACTCCTCACTCACACTCTCTCTCCCTGGTTGAGTAATCACTTTTTAGAGATTTTCTCCCTCCTCGCAATTTCTGACTGTTGCTGTTGTTTATTAATACCTGAAGTGTTAGGTGAAGTTAACAAATCAAACTATGTTTGTAGTTTCCTCTAAAGCAGCAGCATTGCCCGTGAACTTTGCATGTCAGCATGTGCAGTGTTCTGATAAGATATTATAAATTTGTTTACTCTTCTTGATAATATCCCCTGGTCCTTTGATGCTTTAATGATCAATAAAAACTTAAAAAAACATTCAGCCAATCCATTCGTTGCTGGATAATATGGAGTTGACTTGATGTGGTGTATACCATTCCCTTTCAAGTAATACTCAAACTCCTTCGAATTAAACTGTATACCATTATCACTGCCAATCTAATCCAGTGTTCCTAATCTTGAAAATATTTTGTCTAGTTTTTCAACTATCTGCTCAGTCATCATTGACTTTGTTATCGTAATTCTGGCCATTTCTAGTGTTCATCCATAATCACGAAGAACAAGTGTCCCTCCAGTGGATCATAGTGAGCGTGTATTCTCTGCCACTACATTGATGTAATGGCTATAACATAGAACATGGTGCAGAAGGAGGCCATTTGGCCCATCGAGTCTGCACTGACCCACTTAAGCCCTCACTTCCACCCTATCCCCACAACCCAATAACCCCTCCTAACCTTTTTGGGCACTAAGGGCAATTTATCATGTCCAATCCACCTAACCTGCACGTCTTTGGACTGTGGGAGGGAACCAGAGCACTCGGAGGAAACCCACGCAGACATGGGGAGAGCGTGCAGTCTCCGCACAGATAGTGACCCAGCGGGGAATCGAACCTGGGACCCTGGCGTTGTGAAGCCACAGTGCTATCCACTTGTGCGACTGTGCTGCCAGTGGAGTTTTCCTTAGATTTACACAGGATTCACATTGCCCAACTTTCTCATCAATTCGACCATCTACTCCTGGTCACCAAAATAACTGTGTTACTTACGTCATCCTTACCACAGCAGGATGACCCTCATGCAGTTAGTCAATCCATCACATGGTTTTCCTACATTAGAACTCCATTCTGTATTGTCAACACAGGGCTTTGTGTAACGTAGAGTTTGAGGTCTGTGTTTGAACGCGTTCCTTTTTGGACCAGATCCACCACCTTCTCCATCATATGCATAGTTCTTGTATACATTTTAACTTGAAATGAATTCACAGGTACACTATCCATGAGTGAGAAATGTAAAACATTGACAAAATTCTTTTCCGAGTTATGCTTGACTTGTAACGGCAAGCGTGATGAAGCATTTGCATGCTCGCGATACTGGACATCATAAATGTGTGCTGAAAATGTCAATGATCATCATTGCAATCTACTGCTTGCCAAAGAAGATATACCTTTGTGTGGCCCAAAGATTGTAGTCAAGGGTCGATAATTCGTCAAAAGGGTAAAATGAAGGCCATAAAGGTAATGGTGGAACATTCTTACACTGAAAGTCATGCTCAAAGCTTCTTTTTCTGGCTGAGCATAACTCACTGCACTAGTAAGAATGCGTGAAGTAAATGCTAGTAGTCATTCCTCGCTTGAATGCATAATGTGCGAGACAACTGCACCAACTCCATAGGGTGAGGCATCACAACCTATTTGCAACAACATTTTTGGATTATAATGAACCAACAGCTCTGAATTCAGTCAAGCTTCTTTCGCTTTTCACTTCATTGTTTGCATTTTTACATTCTTCTGACCAGTGCCATGCCTATTTGACACATGACAATGTGTACAAAGGCTTCCATCATGTAGCTAAATTCGGCACAAATTTACCAGAATAATTGATCAATCCCAAAAATGACCTTAATTGTGTTACATTTTGAGGATGTGGTTCTTCTGAGGTTGCCGACAAGTCCTGCCTCTTGTAGGCTGCCTTAGTGACTGGTCAGCTGGAGAGACACTTGAAGTTGCAGCATCTTCAATCCTGTGATGCCGTAACGTTCTTCTGTAGCTGGCACCTCATCGCAGCAAGAACACATGCCCCCGAGGCTTCATCATCCTTCAAAGAATTAGATTATGGTGAACAGAATGTGTATATATTCAATCTCAGAATGAAGAGGATTGCTGAGGAGACGAGCCACACTGGTGGGTGATGTGGGCCCATCACGCAGGGCACTGGTCCAACTGGATAAACACTCATCATCCTGGACACCAATGGCTATGACCTCCTCACGTGCCTGATTCTGCTCTGCAGGAACATTGAAAGAAAGGCATGACTGAGCAACAGCCTCCAAAGTTCCTCCTTCTGTCGCTAACTTGGATGTGACTGTAGGTTCAAGGGCTTGGTTACAGTTGAGGCACACCTTAGCCAATACAATTCTGCCCATCATAATGACTCAGTGTCACAATATGCTTCCCCCCTGTCTCCACCACCTCCCCCCCACCATCCCACCACCTCCACCCTCCACCTCCGGCCTCATTCCAGTAGACCTACTGCCAAAAGATGTATTTGGTCAGGTGCTGGCACTTCCTGTGATTATTTGAGGTATTAAATTACTTATTCAGTGGACTTAATAACTATAGCTTTTGGAATACACATGAGGGCACTTGCTCTGTGAGGGGATGGGATTCTTTCAGGGGGGCCTGGGTGTTTCCAATGCTGAACACGACAGTTGCAAAGTTCCGAGGCGGGGTTTCCAAGAAGCTCTTCGTTTTTGTCCAGGTGAGTAATTATTAGGCTTAGTGCAATGGGTTATTGCAGGGTGACCGATAATTGGAACGCATTGGAATTAATCTTGCATGAATGCACTATTACATTGAAGGCTCCAAATGCCTCTGTGCATATTGAGATGTTCCTAACATCATGTCTCAGCTATCATTCCTCCTCATGTGGTAATACAGATTCCAGATGGGTACACTGTGCTGTGATCTACTCCCCCCAGAAGACCCAACAGACCTCCCAAGCAGCAGTTTTTCTGACTTTCACTTTCTGCTGCACCATTGCTTGCTTGAGGTTCCAAGGGGCTTTATTACAAGTCCAGCTTTGATCCTTCCTGTGTGATCACCGTTCTGGACATAACATTCAGCTTTCCTTCCCTCCTATTACTCCTCCTGCAATCCTTGGTCCCACTGTAATTATGTTTGATATCCCTGTGTTGCCCACTGAGTTGTTTGAGGTGGTGCCTGTGCCTTATGTAGACCTTAACCCTCCCCATCTTGAGGTCTACTGTACCACCATATCCCTCATGAGACCATCGAGTGCCCATTCCTACACTCTCTAGCTACAGGCTGTAGATGCCTCCCGTGACTGTGACTCACCTGTGGTGAGTACTATGCCAGAAACCCTCTCAGATTGCCATGTATCAGGTGATGGCCAGACTGTGCGTACACTCTCCTGGGCATGACTGACAGTGGACTGATATGCTCTCCCCCTCCCTGGGCTGAGGCAAGGAATGTCTTTGCAAGATCAGCAATCTAAGCTAAAGCATACCTACAATCTGCACTCCTCCCACTCTGGCTCCGATCTGCTAATGTCTCTGTAGGAAACTCTCCAAATTTTGGCCCAAAGAGTGCTTCCCAACCTCACCCCCAGTCATGTGTCTGAGTGCAACCTTCCCCAGTCCTCCACCTCTCCCCCAGTCAAGCCCTTGCCATCCAGCCCCTTCCTTTGTCTCTGTCTTGTCTCCATGCCCTAACTTATGTTGAGTCCTTGCCCGCTAGCCCCTTAACCTTCCTCTGCCATGTCTTCTCCCACCCCACCCAGTCAAGCCCATGTCTTGCAGCACGGTACAATCAAGCACAGTCTGGAATAAAGAGCATTGCCTCTGTAACCCTCCTGAAAGTGAAGTGGTGCTACTTGTGAAGCCCGCCGCTGATTTCTGTGAGTTCTGCACAAAGCAAGTAGCTGAACAATCCTCGAAGTGAAAAACGAAGTACAGGTTGTCGGACGCACGTCGCTCTAATTGCCATGCCAACATGCTTGGATGATCCAGTGAGGGGATGATTCCAATCAGGAAACCTTATAATGAGTAGCAGAGTACATTGAATTTACATGCCTGACATTCTGCGGTGGAAACGCAGCTCCCATTGCACACAATCAAGATTTGGTTTTACATGCTGCAGAACGGATTTCTGGCCTCCTCACGATATTTTCTGCTCCTGCCCTCCATGATGCCTACTGCGAACGAGCGTGGAAAATTCCAGCACATGTCTTTTCAATGGCTGTTAGATCAAACCAATTAATTTCTATCTGTGTTAATAATTAATCTACTTCGTTGTGAATGCTTCACACATTCCGAGTACCTTCAGCTTTAACTTTTTTCTATTTTTTTCCTCATGCCTCTTTGAAGCTCTTTGAAGCGGCAGACAATATACTTGGGAAAAGAACGGATTGCACATTAGAAGTTATATATTCAGAATCTCTTTTTTTTCACGACTGTTATCCCAGTTGATATGGAGCCTTGTAACTCGCGATTTGATGCCAAAATATTTTGCTGGAGCTTAGAGAAATCTGGTTTCACAGGAGGATTTTCATGCAGCTCTGGATTGTTGCAGTCAACATTTACATAATTCTCACCCCGATAAATTCTTGACCTTGGTAAGTGCAGGTTTTAGAATGACAACTATTCAAACCGCATCCGCGTCTGGGATAAGGAAAGGATTTGCTGCACCAACATGAAAAACAAACCGCAAGAACAGCAAAATAAAAGCAGGCCACTCGGCTTAACAGATCTGCACTAATGTTTATGTTCCACCCAAGTGTCAACATAGATATCAGGAGGTGTTTATTTAGAAAAAGGATGAAAATGATTGGAGGAAGTTTGTAGAAAGGATCTGTAACACAAGGGTTCGGGATTTATTAAGGAACAGCTAAATACTTTATTGGGAGATAGTATTCTAATAATAATCTTTATTATTGTCACAAGTAGGCTTACATTCTTACTGCAAGGAAGTTAGTCGCCACATTCCGCCACCTGTTCGGGTACTCTGAGAGAGAATTCAGAATGTCCAATTCACCTAACAGCACATCTTTCGTGACTTGTGGGAAGAAACCGGAGCACCCGGAGGAAACCCACGCAGACACGGGGAGAACGTGCAGCCTCCGCACAGACAGTGACCCAAACCGGGAATCGGACCTGGGGCCCTGGAGCTGTCAAGCAACAGTGCTAACCATTGTACTAACTAGTAGGATGAGGCAGATGGGATGAAGGCCTTCTTTCATCCAAAGCATGTGATTTGGTCCTTGAGAACTGGGGCTAACAGGCCTCCTCAGTGTACAATATGGGAAGGAACGGTAGCAGACTCAACGGTTTTTATCTTAAGAACATAGAACAATACAGCGCAGTACAGGCCCTTCGACCCACGATGTTGCGCCGACCTGTGAAACCACTCTAAAGCCCATCTACACTATTCCCTTATCATCCATATGTCTATCCAATGACCATTTGAATGCCCTTAGTGTTGGCGAGTCCACTACTGTTGCAGGCAGGGCATTCCACACCCTTACTACTCTCTGAGTAAAGAACCTACCTCTGACATCTGTCCTATATCTATCTCCCCTCAATTTAAAGCTATGTCCCCTCATGCTAGACATCACCATCCGAGCAAAAAGGCTCTCACTGTCCACCCTATCCAATCCTCTGATCATCTTGTATGCCTCAATTAAGTCACCTCTTAACCTTCTTCTCTCTAACGAAAACAGCCTCAAGTCCCTCAGCCTTTCCTCATAAGATCTTCCCTCCATACCAGGCAACATTCTGGTAAATCTCCTCTGCACCCTTTCCAATGCTTCCACACCCTTCCTATAATGCGGTGACCAGAATTGCACGCAATACTCCAAATGCGGCCGCACCAGAGTGTTGTATAGCTGCAACATGACCTCATGGCTCCGAAACTCAATCCCTCTGCCAATAAAAGCTAACACACCATACGCCTTCTTAACAACCCTCTCAACCTGGGTGGCAACTTTCAGGGATCTATGTACATGGACACCGAGATCTCTCTGCTCATCCACACTGCCAAGAATCTTACCATTAGCCCAGTACTCTGTCTTCCTGTTATTCCTTCCAAAATTAATCACCTCATACTTTTCTTTATTAAACTCCATTTGCCACCTCTCAGCCCGGCGCTGCAGCTTATCTATGTCCCTCTGTAACTTGTAACATCCTTCCGCACTGTCCACAACTCCACCGACTTGTCATCTGCAAATTTACTCACCCATCCTTCTACGCCCTCCTCCAGGTCATTTATAAAAATGACAAACAACAGTGGCCCCAAAACAGATCCTTGTGGTACACCACTAGTAACTGGACTCCAGTCTGAACATTTCCCATCAACCACCAACCTTTGTCTTCTTCCAGCTAGCCAATTTCTGATCCAAACTGCTAAATCACCCTGAATCCCATGCCTCCGTATTTTCTGCAGTAGCCTACAATGGGGAACCTTATCAAATGCTTTACTGAAATCCATATACACCACATAAACTGCTTTACCCTCATCCACCTGTTTGGTCACCTTCACAAAGAACTCAATAAGGTTTGTGAGGCACGACCTACCCTTCACAAAACTGTGTTGACTATCTCTAATCAAATTATTCCTTTCCTGATGATTATACATCCTATCTCTTATAAACCTTTCCAAGACTTTGCCCACAACAGAAGTAAGGCTCACTGGTCTATAGTTACCGGGGTTGTCTCTACTTCCCTTCTTGAACAAGGGGACAACATTTGCTATCCTCCAGTCTTCTGGCACTATTCCTGTAGACAAAGATGACTTAAAGATCAAAGTCAAAGGCTCAGCAATCTCCTCCCTAGCTTCCCAGAGAATCCTAGGCTAAATCCCATCCGGCCCAGGGGACTTATGTATTTTCACACTTTCCAGAATTGCTAACACCTCCTCCTTCTGAACCTTCAAGCCCTTCTAGTCTAGTAGCCTGAATCTCAGTATTCTCCTCGACAACATTATCTTTTTCCTGTATGAATACTGACGAAAAATATTCATTTAACACCTCTCCTATCTCCACGGACTCCATGCACAACTTCCCGCTACTGTCCTTGACTAGCCCTACTCTTACCCTAGTCATTCTTTTATTCCTGACATATCTATAGAAAGCTTTAGGGTTATCCTTGATCCTACCTGCCAAAGACTTCTCATGTCCCCTCCTGGCTCTTCTTAGCTCTCTCTTTAGGTCCTTCCTAGCTAACTTGTAACTATCGAGCACCCTAACTGAACCTTCATGTCTCATCTTTACATAAGCCTCCTTCTTCCTCTTGACAAGTGTATCGACTGCTTTAGTAAATCACGGTTCCCTTGCTCGACCACTTCCTCCCTGCCTGACAGGTACATACTTATCAAGGAACTGTCATGTAAAATGAACCTTGACAAGAAGAGATGGTTGCAGCACCAATCACAGAATCATAGAATCCCTACAGTGCAGCGGGAGGGCATTCAGCCCATCGAGTCTGCACTGACCCTCCAAAAGAGTACCCTACCCAGCCAATGCCTCTCCTATCCCCAGAACCCAAACAAACCTTTTTTATACTAAGGGGCAATTTAGCATGGCCAATCCACCTAACCTGCACATCTTTGGACTGTGGGAGGAAATCAGATCTCCCAGTGGAAACCAATGCAGACACGGGGAGAAAGTGTAAATTCGACACAGACAATGACCCAAGGCTGGAATTGAACCAAGGTCCCATGAGCTAGCAGTGCGAACCACTGTGCCACAATATCATACCACAAAGAATACAACAACGGGGGCACGATAGCACAGTGGTTAGCAAAGTTGCTTCACAGCTCCAGGGTCCTAGGTTCGATTCCCGGCTTGGGTCACTGTCTGTATGGAGTCTGCACGTTCTCCCTGTGTCTGCGTGAGTTTCCTCTGGGTGCTCCGGCTTCCTCCCACAGTCCAAAGATATGCAGGTTAGGTGGGTTAGCCATGATAAATTGCCCTTAGTGTCCAAAAAGGTTAGGTGGGGTTACTGGGCTACAGGGATAGGGTGGAGATGTGGGCTTAGGTAGGGTGCTCTTTCCAAGGACCGGTGCGGACTCAATGGGCCAAATGGCCTCCTTCTGCACTGTAAATTCTATGAATAACACAGGTGGGCTAGTACTTGAATCCACTCAATATCACCGCCCAACCGCCTAACACACAGAAAATAGTGGGATGGTGAATTTGGAGAGACCTCTTATTGCACCATAGGAATCAGGGACCTGAGCTGCATTTAGACGAAAACATGAATGAAATGATCAATTAACCTTTATTAAACAGCTGTGAGGTGCATACAGACCCACTGTTCAGGTCTCCCATGTAAAAGTTCAAAGGCTGAATCTCCTCTAGTCTTGGAGATCCATATTGTGCAGGACAATTAAATGACTCCACTTGATTCACCAATATGCACTTAAAGACGTGGAAATTCATAGTTGTGGCAAGTAAGGAAAAGAACTGGGAACTGCACTGTTTATGATTGTTTCAGACTTGGGGTCAACCCTCTTGACCCTCTCTGTGCAGAATTCACTGAAATTGGAAAGTTTGAGAAGGTTTGACAGAGGTGAAGGACCTATTAAGCCAGTTCTCATTCAGGGAACAGATGGCATTCAGTGTCTACTAACTAGACAATATCGGTGGCATAATGGACAGGTGGTTGGTTATAATCAGACATCGATGAGAACACTATTCGGGCAGCAAAAGCCATTCAATGCCTGGCTTACAAATATCAAAGAGTTTGACTAACTCCAACACCATGCCTTTATTCAAAAATGACCTATCCCCATTTTCGGGAGATCATTCTACAATTGGCATCACTATTAAAGGACAATTATGAAATAACAAACAAGAACATACAAGCAAAGAGAAAAAGGGTGTTTGCATAAAATAGGAAGATATAAATATTCAAAAGACTAAATGAGAAATAAATTGGAACCTACATACATATGTGTCATTTATTTCAATTTTTTTTACATATAAACAGATATGACCTATTCTTGAAGGAACAGTAGAGTAAATATTTGGAGTCTCATTAATTGGCTATTATTCACATAATATGCATGCAAATACAATGATAATTGGTAGTCTTGTGGAATTCAGTGTTATAATCAGCATAACCTTAGACAAAGGACACTGGTGAGAGTGTTTGCTGTTATCTCCAATGGAACGCTGTTAAGTAAGGATGCCTATAATCTCTCATTCCAACATAATCAGATACATAATCAGTCATTGCAAAGGTTCTCAAAACCTCTTTGTGTTGGGGCATGGAAAAGTTCCTCTCTAATGGATACTTCTCATTCTGGCAATATTTTGCACCCGCTAATTCACAACAAAGATTTAGCACTACATAGAAAAGAGAGAAAAAATTTAGGAAAGTCATCAAGAACTAGAAATTAAAATCTGACATTACAATGGTGAAGTGTCCCTTTATCTAAGATAACAGCCAATAGTATAAGCTGGCATCCTGTTCGATAAACAACGGTATAAAACAATAACATTTCTTGTATACCACTGAAAAATAGTCTTGACAAATTAATGATATCAATCATATCATTAGTGTATTGAAATATTGAAGAACCCATGGTGGACTGAGAAAGCGAAGGAGCTGCAACTCCTCGCTGACAAGCATGACACCTGGGGTTTCTTCAGTGCCACCAAGATAATGTATGGACCCAATACTCTAGGTCTCAAACCGGTGTGGAGTAAAGACAGAGCCCTTTTGAGAGACAGAGAAAACATCGTACTTCGATTTTCAGAACAATCCAAAGAACTCCTTAACCATGATACAACCATAGATGAGGATGTGTTTGAGAAAATCCCTCTCAACTCCCTATTAAAGAAGATCTTGGATTCCCACCAAGGGTGGACAAAGTCGAGGCTGCCAGTAAACACAAGAAGAATGGAAAAGCCGCAGGAGTGGATGGGAGACCAGCGGAGATTTTCATATTTGGAGAAGAAGAGCTCACCCATCATCTCTATGAGCTGTTGCTGAAAATCTGGGACAGAAAAGAAATCCCTGCCGATCTCAGGGATGTCATCATTGCCACCATCTTCAAGACAGGAGACAAATCGTACTGTGGAAACTACTGAGAAATCTCCCTACTCTCCACCACCAAGTAGATCATTACCCGAATCCTCGCTAGATGCATTCTCCCAGTCTCTGAAGATATCCTTCCGGAAAAACAGTGTGGCTTTCGACCAAATCATGGAACAGCGGACATGATTTTCACTGCTTAGAAACTTCAAAAGAAATGCCAGGAGCACCATCAACCACTCTACAGGGCCTTCGTCAATCTGACCAAGGGTTTTGACTCAGTCAATCGGGAAGTGCTATGGAAGACCCTGTCAAAGCCGACTGTCCAGAGAAATTCATCAACATCCTCCGACTCCTCAAGGACAAGATGTCAGTGACAATTCTTACCAACGGAAATAAGACAGAAACCTTTGAGGCCAAGATTGAAGATAAGCAATGATGTGTCATCGCCCCCTACCCTTTTTTCCCTTCATCACCACCACCCTTCACCTTGTTAAGAGCAAGCTTACGAGTGGAGTGGACATCATCTACAGGATGGACGGGAAACTTTTCAATCAAAACCAGTTGAAATCCAAGAAGAAAACAACACTGACATTGCTCCTGGAACTTCAGTATGTGGATGATATTGCCATCTCCATTCTCTCAGAAAAGAATCTCCAAACCATGCTTGACACCTTCGCGGAAGCATACCAAAGAATCGGTCTCAGCCTCAACCTCAAAAAGACTCAAATCCTTCACCAACCCACCCCAGGGCTGGATCCAGCTCTCCCTCCATCAAGATCAGTGGAGAAACCTTACCAAACGTGGAACATTTCCAATACCTGGTGAGCCACCTCTTCTCTAAGGCTGACATTGATGCGGAGACCCAACATCATATCCAATCAATGAGCGCGTCCTTTGGTTGCCTAAGGTCAAGAGTCTTTGATGACCATGATATTGGTGCTGACACCAAGATCCCTCATGTACAAGGCTGGTCATCCCCCCAACTCTTCTATGTGGCTCAGAAACTTGAACTATGTACAGACGTCACCTCAAGACACTGGAGAGGTACCATCAACACTGTCTGAGATGTATTCTCTGCATCAGTTAGGAGGACAGATGTATTAACATCACTGTCCTTGAAGGGGCCAAGAGCACCAGCATTGAGGCCATGATCATCCAAAACCAATTCCATTGTGCTTAGGATGTCAGAGTCTTTTTACTAAGCTCAAGGAAGGCTTCCGAACAAGAGGAGGACAAAGAAAGACACCCTGAAGGCTTACCTCAAGAAATGCAACATTGACGTTAAAGCTTGGCAGACCTTTGCTCAAAAGAGACTTATTTGGAGGAACCTCTTGATTGAAGAAATACAATTTTTTAAGGACACCTAATGGCAAAATGAGCCAGAGAAATGAATACCAGCGATCAAGAATCCAAGGACCGATTCAACCTCCCAGAAACAACTGCCAATGTGCGGCTGAAGATGCAGCTCTAGGATCAGGCTCATCAGCCAAGCAAAAACCCACAGAACCCATGACCAGGAACACAGAGTTTCTTAGGTGGACAATCACACTTGATAGCAAGTGATCGCTGAAGAAGAAGATTAGTCATATCCATTAATGTATTGAAGTACGAGTTCTCCCTATTTGTGGCAGGATCTTGCCACAGCAGACATACAACCACAGCTTTTTCCTACACACTGGCCCCATCACAGCACCTTGTAGAAATGCCCTTCATCTGAATAGTGGGCAGACATCTGGGTGTAAGTGATCTACATCTATACCAACAGTTAGTTTTGTCCTGATTACACCCATTCATTGGGAATAAGTAACAGAAAATCCAATTTATTTATGGAAACAAAACAATCCTGTGAGTAAAATAGATTGAACCTCAAGCCCAAGGATAAGACAGTTCATACTTACACTGCACTTATATAATAGAATGTCCCAAGGTGCTTCACTGAAGCATTATCAAACTAAATTTAACATCAATAACACAAATGTTATTTCTAAGGCTGAAACAATGCTGGTTGCAGATGGCCATCTCCTGGTCATCTGACAATGCTGGATATACAATCTACAAGTGACGCCATCCCTCTCCCACTACTCGACATAGGGGGCAATGAAAGAAACTCTTTCAATAGTGATGCCATCTTGTGCCAAATCCATTTTCTTTATGGGTAGTGAAAGTATCTGTGAATTTGTTTTGTAAGTCAATTGTCTGAGTTCTTACTGGAAATATAGCTAACTATGGAGTAAACCCACAGTGTCTAAAGCATTTGTAATTATGGGAGTCAACCTTAGTTCTGTTGGAAAGTGTTCACCATTGAGTCAGAAGGCTTAGGTTCAAGGCCTACTCCAGAGACTTGAGGACATTACCTAGGCTGATGCCTCAGTACTGATAGAGGGCTGCACTGCTGAAGGTGCAGTATTTTGGGTAAGAAACTAAATTTCGGCCTTACTGACTTTTCATTTGGAAATAAAAGACACCTCGGCACTCTTTGAAACTGAGCAGGGAATTCTCCCAGAGTTCTCTTCACCAACAACTAAAACAGATTAGCCGGTCAATATTCACCTTGCTGTTTATGGGACCATGCTGTGTGCAAATTGGCTGTCCTGTTTCCTTACATTGTATCAGCAAATGTATTTTATTTGATGTAAGGTGCTATGTGGCACCATGGAAGGTGCGATATAAACACAAGATCTTTCTTCATTTAAATGTGAAGATGAGTAGAAATTTGTACTTGGTGCCGTTATCGTCCATCATGTGACAAAGATAAACCTTGTAGAAACTGAATCCTGGCTTCAAACTGAGGAGTCACTTCATCATGATGTGTGACACTTACCATCTGTTCTGTATAAGATAGATTCAGATCTGGCAACAAGACATCCATGACGTTCTGTGTAATGTCAGCAACAGCAGAATTGTATTTAAGCACAATATGCAACCTCATTGCCTGGCATACCTCTCACTCTACCATTACAATAAAGCATAAAGGATCAACCTTGGTACATTGAGGAACAATCCAGGACTGGCACCAGGTATAGCTAAACATGATGTGTGTACCTGGGGAAGCTACAACACAGGACTACATCAAATAGTATCCTGTCCGGTGCCACAGTGCTGTCTCACAGAGCCAGGGACCCGGGTTCGATTCTGACCTTGGATCTTTTTGTGTGGAGTTTGCACGTTCTCCCCTTGTCTGCATGGATTTCCTCTGTATGCTCTAGTTTACCCCCCACAGTCCAAAAATGTGCAGGTTAGGTAGATTGGCCACGGTCAACGCACAGGCTTCCAGGGGTAAGGTGGGGAGAATGGGTAGGGTGCAGACTTGATTGGCCAAAATGGCTTCCTTCTGCTCTGTAGGGATTCTACGGATCATGCTCTTGACAAACCTGGGTGATCATACAACCAATAGACAGATCAAAGCTCTGCAGTCCTCCCACATTGAGTCATGAATATTGGTAGATGATTGAAAGAACTTATGTGAACAATGAGGATTCACAAATATCCCCATCCTCAATGATGAGAGGACCCAGCATGTCAGTGAAAATGACAAGGCTAAAGTAGTTACTACATTTTCAGCCTGAAGTGACAAGGTCCATCTCAGCCTCCTCCCAGGGACCCCAGCAACACAGATGCCAGTCATCTGCCAATTCAATTCACTCCATGTGATATCAAAAAATAACTGAATGCACTTGTTACAGCAGATTATGGGCCCTGACAATATTCCAGCCATAGTACCGAAGATTTGTGCTCCAAAATAAGCCATATCCTAACCCAAGCTGTTCCAATACAGCTACACTAGCATTTCTCAATAATAACAAAATATAATAATAGGGATAGGAATGTCCTCTCTCCCAAAATGAGGACATGTCCAATCCAAACAATTCTGACCGCATCAAGCTGTCAAGCTGCACATACTTACCAATAAACTGTTCATTTTGGCTTCACCAGGGGCACTTAGCTCCAGACTTCATTACATCCTGGGTTCAAACGTGGACAAACAGGCTGAAGTCCAGCGGTGAGGTGAGAGTGATTGCCCTTGACATCAAGCCACCATTTGATCATACTTGGCAGAAGGAAAGTCTCGTAAAATCAAACTCAATGGAAATTGATGGAAATTCAACATTGCTGCAGTCATATTGAACACAAGGGAAGATGGTTGTGTTTTTGATGGCCAACCATCTCAGACACAGCACATCGCTGCTCAGGTTTCTCAGCACAGTGTCCTAGCCCCAGCCATCTTCAGCTGCTTCATTAATAATATTCCCTCCATCATAAGGTCAGAAATGGGGATGTTTGCTGAGGATTACAGAATGTTCATCTGATAATGAAACAGTCCATGCCTGCAAGACCTGGATTACATTCAATCTTGGGTGAATAAATGACAAGTAACATGGATGCCACACAAATGCCTGGCAATGACCATTGCCAATAATAGAGTCTACCCATCTCCCCTTACCATCATTGAATATCCCACCCCGACCACCACCAACACACAATCCCCTCCCCACCTCCAACCCCCCACATTCTGGGCATCATTATTATCCAGAAGCTTAATGAGGCCAGCCACATAAATAGTGTGTTTACAAGCACAAGTTAGAACCTAGTAATTCGGCAACAATTAACCCACCACTTGACCGCCCAAAGGCTTTCAACCAGCTACAAGACAATACTCTGTACCTACCTGGAAAGGTGCAGCTCCAAGAAGACTCAAAATCTTGAACTCCAGCAAGGATAAAGCCCAGTTGATTGGCACCCTATCCGCCATCTGAGACATTTATGCCATGCACCACCTTTACCTAATTGGTTCTGATGAACAGTCCACCTGAAACACTGGGTGAGATTTTCCAGCCCAAACAGGGTCAGGCATCATCATGGGTGGGACAGGAAAAATGGCTCCCCAAATTTTCCAGTCTCGCCCATGACAATGTCCTCCACAGATGCTGCCAGAGTTTCAGAGTTGTATTTCAGCATTTTGTAAAAGCTTAGATCGGCTTAAATCAACAAATTCTGCAATTATTAATTTTTGAATGTGCTTGTATAAAATTCATAAATTCCAGGTTTAACTTCTGAAATATATCCCCAACCCTCTGTGAGTCCATATGGTAATTT
Organism: Scyliorhinus torazame; assembly: GCF_047496885.1. Lineage (NCBI taxonomy): Eukaryota > Metazoa > Chordata > Chondrichthyes > Carcharhiniformes > Scyliorhinidae > Scyliorhinus > Scyliorhinus torazame. Next base: position 227,655,468 of record NC_092711.1, read on the forward strand.
TCTTGCGAACATTTCTGATGGGTCAATATGCACAATTCAATCCTGTGCAAAAAGGTGTGTGTCGTTAATTTAAATTCTAAGTATGTATATTCACTTTGATTCCGAATACAACAGGTAATGGACCTTGTAAAGGTAGATTATACATTTAATTGTTGAGATTCTTTTGTGCATTTGTGCAGAACTCTCAAAATAACCATTTACCAGTATAGACTTTCAATCCATCTTTACTGTGAAGTGTGCAAAAGTCAAATTCAGTGATGTGCTTTATTCAGCAACAATTGCCTATAAGATAAACTGAATTATAATGCAAGGATCATGACTTCCTATCTATTTGAGTCAATGCAAATTCTATCTGTCTGGCATCTTATCATCAGTTCTTTACAGAAGCCACAAATCAGTTATTTTTATTATTTTTATTCCTTCATGCAATACATTAGTAAAGGGCTATGTCTTGGGATAGCATGAACCTTATCTAAACATAACAATGATGGTTCCTTGAGAGCATTCTTCCTTGTCTTACATGAGCATTTACTAGCATTGAAGTAGCAGAAAATAATTGTAATGCAAATCCATTCAAAAAATAAATACCAAAACATGATATCGTTAATGGAGTATCAGTTCAATGCAACCCAAGTGGGAGGGAGGTGAGGAGTCTGATAATTTAAGTTTTATAGGTGTTAATGATATAGGGTGGGGTGGTAGCTGAGGATGACCTACAGTGAAATACTGAGAAATAAAGAAAAGTGAATATAAAAACCAAGTGTCAGGAACCTGGTAAATAAGACATAGTTACGCTGATGTCAAATACCTATAAATTTATCAGGAACATGGACATTTTTGCTTTTAAAAGCAGCAGCAAGAAATATGGGAAATCTATCTTGAAAATATGGACTTCAGGGATGGGGGGATGCAGGGAGAGGTGGATGGTGGTCTGGTGTCCTACTCTCTGGAATGACCCTTTGGGGACATTCTATTGAAGATCAATCAGAATGAACAGATCACTTGTGGAGTTAGCAGTTATCATTGTCGGCATGTTTATGGAAACCAAGAAAATCGTCATACAGACTTTGTGTCTACAAATTGAAATCCCACACAGTTGGATGAGAAGGAAACCACTTTATCTGTAAAAGGTTCAAATTTGAGCATTACTGAAAAAAGAGACACATCAAAGCTTTTCATTTTGCACTCATCAGGACACTTGGCAAGAATACTAATATAAAGAGAAAACAACAATTTACAGTATGCAGTATAAACTGTTGTTTTCCCCATATATCGATGTTCTTACAAAGTGACCTGATGAGTGCACGGTGAAAAACTTTGACATGTCTCTTTTTTCAGCAATTCTCAAGTTCTATATTACCAAATGACCAAGGTACAAATTGTTGACATTCACCCCGCTTTGTGTGGACAATTGAAATGTCAATACTGTGGTCCTATTACAGAAACTGGCTCACGATAGGAAATATCTTATTTATTCACTTGGATAGCCCAGAGCAGTCAGTCTGAGATACAAAAAGTACAGGGGGAGGCCATTTTCCCCAGCAAAAGGAAGAGTCCTGCCCAACAATTGCACTGCAGGCAGGCAAGTGGATCTAATTCATTTTACCTGCAAGTTATATTTTTCACTACAGTGGGACAACCATGACTTTGTCTGCCAGGAACATGCAGTTGCTTGGAGCAAGCCATGGAGTTCATCACCAGAAACCTCCAACTTCCATTTATTTTCAGCAAACTTAAAGAGAATTCTCAGGCCTGCAGCATCTCCAATTACCATTTTGATGAACAAAAGTAATAGTGAATTCTCTGACTTTTCAAAACTATTGAAATGAAATGAAATGAAAATCGCTTATTGTCACAAGTAGGTGGAAGCTACATCTTTTTCTGTAATCACCTTTACTTGTGCATGTGCATGTTTTGTGTGAATGACGAGAGGGTGCCATTGTGCTTACATTTCAGGTGTTGAAGAAAAAGTTTATTCTTTCGTTTAATCCAAGCTCATGAGAAATTGTCAGTTGTCTTTGCCCACCCTTGAGAGTCACAGCACCAAAGGGGGTAAACCACCTCTTGTCTAAAATACATCTTGTCGAGGTCAGTCGAGAGGTGGGATAAGGGAGAAATGTTCCCACATCACTCCCCTGTCCATACAGAATCTTATACTGAAACAATAAAATGATTATGATCTTCTGTTGAAAGAACTGAAATTCAAATGAAACAGACAGGTAATAAAGTTCTGATGAGATGTGTTAAAACTGAGCTGCAGTTCAGTGCATTTCTGAGTTGGCTGGATTCAACAAAAGGAAAAACTTGAATTTTTGTCATACTTTATGATTCGCTCAAAAGAACTTAAAATTCCTTTCTGCCCTTCACGACAGTGAATTTGTGATGCTGATAGCCATGGCAGCCATTTCACACACAGCATCATCCCACAATTAAATAGTTTGATTCTCATGGAGCAAGACTCTTTGCAAACAGGTTTGTGATTTTATTATATATGGTGCATATATTGGCTACTGCAGAACAGCCAATCTTTGCAATGAATGTCCACTTTGTCAGTTTATGGTGACAGGGTTGAGGGTGGAATTTTGTCCAGGACACCAAAATTCCTGTTTTTCTGCAAACAATGTCAGGAGAGCAGTCACTTCTTGCAGATTAACCACTACCATGAACTGAACAATTTTTATTTTTTCCCTCTGCTGCATTTGCTTCATCATAGCCCCAAATCTAATTGTCCTGACCTAGTTGCATACCTAACTAAAGGACACATAGATTTCCCACTACATCTTGTGTCAATCAAGACAGAAAATATCACATAATTGATACAGGCTAAGGCAGGGATTTTCCAGTCCTACCTGTGGTGGGCATCGTTGTGTGGAGGACAGGAATATCTGGAGAGTGGCCAAAAGTCAATTGATCTTTGGCCCTTCTCCAAATTTTCCCATCACGCCTGTGACAATGCTCATGGCTGGCAGGCTGCAAAATCCCCCGATTAAATACTGTTTGGATTTAGTTACAAATAAGATGGTACACAGAGGCAAACATACTGGCAACAGACAAAGCAGCATAATGATTAAATGAAAAGTCTACCAAAATTTACATCAGGAAAGGTGCAAAATGGGCAGCCGGTTCATTACTCTATATTTTCAACTCATGGCAAACCTTCACCCCAATTGTCTTTGCAAGAACTAAAAGTTAGAGCACAAGTGCATTTATCCTTTGGGTCCTATTTAATGTAAAGACACATTTCATGAAGCAAAGGAAATACCACCTGCCTTCATTGGTAGAGAATGGGATTTTACTTTTCACCATATATTTTAATTGTATTTGTATCACATATACATCTGGCAAAGTATTACATCCATTCACTTTGCAATCATCATAGTCCCCTCAGTAAAGCTTTTTTATGCCAACAGCTCCCTCATCGTTTATTATAGATTGTCCTTCCATTTTGCACTGAGCAACACTACCACACTAGATCGGCATCTCCACATCACACTAGTTAGGAGCAGACCAAGAAGGACGCTACAAGAAATATAAAGACAGGTTTAGAATACGAGAGGGAGGGCAGAATCCATTTGGATCTCATATAAATACCATCCTCCAGTCCTTCCCATTTCAAAGGTGTCCACATATCCACCTGTTACACTTGCCTTTATGCACATTTCCTCCATTGATAGGAAGTGGCATTCCACAAACATTTTCAATGTTAATCAATAAGGGGTGACATGTGGACCAGTCACAGACAAATATCTTGCAGATTGTAGCCTCCAGGTGGTGTTGCAGGGCTTCTCTTTTCTGACAAAAGTGCTCCTGGACTTTGCCAACCATGTTATTTTCCCATATATGAGATACAGTCAGGTAGGTTCTGAGCTTCATTTGATTTTACATTTTTATTTATATTTTAAATTTTTTTTCATGTTCACCTCCTTTGGGGTCCGTTCAAAAAATGCCCTTCAATAGTATTTTAGCTTGAAGGTTGACCAGTATACAAAGCTGACACCAGCTCATGTCAGCTTTGTTCATAAATTGGAGAAAGTCGGTATGCAGGTACAGCACGGAATTAAAAAGGCAAATGAATTGTTGGCGTTTACTGCAAAAGGACTGGAGCATAAAAGTAGAGTGGTGTTGTTGCATTTGTATAGCGTGTTGGTGAGACGACATGTAGATCATTGTGTCCAGTTTAAGTCTACTTATTTGGAAAGATGTGATGGCATTGGAGGCAGTTAAAAGGAGGTTCACCAGATTGATTCTGGGGACGTAAAATATAGTGATCTCTGTATATCTTTTTTTTTAAAATATTTTTATTGAAACATTTGCAAAATTTTTATAACAATAACAAATAAAAAACAATAATAACATAAACGTCAACATGGTAAACTAGACATTTCCCACCCAATCCCTTCTGTACATCCCTTAACCATATTGCACCTCCCCCCCCCCCCTTCAGAATGCTGCTTCTGCTGACATTTTAATTTTCCCTGAGAAAGTCAACGAACGGCTGCCACCTCCGGGAGAACCCCAGCATTGACCCCCTCAAGGCAAACTTTATTTTCTCCAGCTTGAGAAACCCAACCAGGTCACTGACCCAAGTCTCCACACTCGGGGGCTTCGAGTCTCTCCACATTAACAGGATCCGTCTCCGGGCTACCAGGGAGGCAAAGGCCAGAACGTCGGCCTCTTTCACTCCCTGAACTCCCAGGTCTTCTGACACTCCAAAGATCGCCATCTCTGGACTCGGCACAACCCGCGTACCAAGCACCTTGGACATTGCCTTGGCAAACCCCTGCCAGACTTTCCCAAGCATGCCCAAAACATATGGACATGGTTTACTGGGCTTCCCGTACACCTCGCACATCTATCTACTACCCCGAAAAATTTGCTCATCATCGCCGCCGTCATGTGTGCCCGGTGTACCACCTTAAACTGTATTAGACTGAGCCTGGCACATGATGAGGAGGACTTAATCCTGCTTAGGGCGTCCACCCACAGACCCGCCTCTAACTCCCCACCTAGCTCCTCCTCCCACTTGCCCTTCAGTTCCTCCACCGGGGTTACCTCTGCCTCCAACAACTCCTGATAAATATCCAACACTTTCCCCTCCCCCACCCAGGTACCAGACACTACTCAGTCCTGTATCCCCCGTGGCGGGATCAGCGGGAAAGCCAACACCTGTTTCCTCAGAAAGTCCCGACCTTGTAAATATCTGAAATCTTACCCCAGCGGCAGCTTGAACTTGTCTTCCAGCGCCTTCAGACTGGGAAAGCTCCCATCTCTGAATAGATCTCCCATCTGTCTAATTCCTGCTCTCTGCCAACTTCAGAACCCGCCATCTTTCCTGCCCAGCGCGAACCCGTGGTTATTGCAAATCCGGGTCCAGACTGACGCACCCTGCACCTTCTTATACCTCCTCCATTGCCCCCAGATCCTCAATGCCGCCGCCACCACCGGGCTAGTGGAGTAACAGGCCGGCGAGAACGGCAGAGGTGCCGTTACCAATGCTCCAAAACTGGTGCCTTTGCATGAAGCCACCTCCATCTGCTCCCATGCCGACCCCTCCCCCATTACCCACTTCCCAATCTCCGCTATATTCGCCGCCCAGTAGTAGTTGCAGAAGTTCGGCAGCGCCAGCCCATCCTCCCCCCGACTGCGCTCCAACAACATTTTCTTCACCCGCAGGGTTTTACTCGCCCACACAAAGCCCAAAATAATCTTGTTTACCGGCTTGAAAAAGGCCTAAGGGATGAAGATGGGGAGGCACTGGAAGACAAACAAAAACCTGGGGAGCACTGTCATTTTGAAAATGAAAATGAAATGAAAATCGTTTATTGTCACAAGTAGGCTTCAAATGAAGTTACTGTGAAAAGCCCCTAGTCGCCACATTCCGGCGCCTGTTCGGGGAGGCTGTTATGGGAATTGAACCGTGCTGCTGGCCTGCCTTGGTCTGCTTTCAAAGCCAGCGAATTAGCCCTGTGCTAAACAGCCCCTTCATTTTCATGATCTGCACCCTCCCCGCCAGCGATAGCGGGAGCATATCCCATCTTTTAAAGTCCCCCTCCATTTGCTCCACCAGCCGGGTTAGGTTGAGCCTGTGTAATGCCTCCCATTTCCGAGCCACCTGTATTCCCAGGTAGCGAAAGCTCCTCTCGACCATCCTGAGTGCAGCTCCTTCCGTCTCCTCTCCTGCCCCCTTGCCTGGATCACGAACAATTCACTTTTTCCCATGTTCAATTTGTACCCCGAGGACCTGCCAAATTCCCCCAAGATCTGCATAACCTCCCCCATGCCCTCCACCGGGTCCGAGATGTATAAGAGTAGATCGTCCGCGTAAAGCGAAACCCGGTGCTCCACCCCACCCCTAACCAGCCCCTGCCACTTCCTTGATGCTCTCAGTGCCATGGCCAGCGGCTCTGTAGCCAGAGTGAACAGCAACGGGGAGAGGTGGCACCCCTGCCTCGTCCCTCGGTGTAGCTTAAAGTACCCCGACCTCAGCCGGTTCGTGCACACACTCGCTACCAGCGCCTGGTAGAGCAATCACACCCAGTTGATGAAGCCCTCACCAAACCCAAACCTTCCCAGCGTCTCCCAAAGGTACTCCCACTCCACCCGATAAAAACCTTCTCCGTGTCCATTGTAACCACCACCTCCGCCTCCTCTCCTTCTGAGGGCATCATAATTACATTCAAAAGTCTCCGAACGTTAGCATTGAGCTGCCTACCCTTAACAAATCCGGTTTGGTCCTCCCATATCACCCCTGGGACACAGTCTTCTATCCTAGTGGCCAAAATCTTAGCCAGCAGCTTGGCATCTACATTCAAAAACGAGATCGGCCTATCTGACCCACATTGCGCCGGGTCTTTTTCTTGTTTAAGGATGAGCGAAATCGAGGCCTGCGACATCGTTGGGGGGAGGATTCCCCTCTCTTTAGCCTCATTAAAAATCCTCATCAGCAGCGGGCACAACACCCAGCCCCTCGACCAAGTCCTCCTCCCTCAGAAACCTCAACTGATCCAGGAACTGCCTCATCCCTTCTACACCAGGCGGAGTTCCGACTCATATAGTTTGCTATAAAATTCTTTAAAAACGTCGTTCACCCCCCCTGGGTCCAAGACCATGTTACCCTCCTTATTCCTTATGCCCCCAATCTCCCTGGCAGCTTCTCTCTTCCTAAGCTGGTGCGCCAACATCCTGCTTGCCTTTTCACCATATTCGTGGACCGCCCCCGTTGCCCCCCTCAACTGCTCCACCATCCTCCCCGTGGTCAACAACTCAAACTCTGCGTGTAGTTACTGACACTCCCTCAGGAGCCCCGCATTCGGGGCCTCCGCATATCTCCTGCCAACTCGACGTATCTCCTCCTCTAACCTCACCCTCTCTGCTCGTTCCACCTTTTCTCTGTGGGACCAAATTGAAATTAGTTCCCCTCTTACAACTGCTTTCAGAGCCTCCCAAACCACCGCTGCTGATACCTCACCTGTATCGTTTGTATCCAGGTAATTCTGAATGGACTTATTCACCCGCCCGCAGACAGCTTCGTCCGCAAACAACCCCACATCCAGTCTCCAGAGTGGGCTCTGCCCTCTCTCCTCACTCAACCGCAAATCCACCCAATGCGGGGCATGATCAGAGACTGCAATCGCCGGATATTCCGTCCCCGTCACCTTTGGAATTAGCGCCCTGCTTAGAACAAAAACATTAATGCGAGAGTAAACTTTATAGACATGAGAAAAAACCGAAAACTCCTTCGCCCTCGGCCGCTCGAATCTCCATGGGTCGAATCTCCATCTCCATCCCACCCCCCCCCCCCCCCATCTGCTCCATGAAACCCTTCAATTCCTTCGCCGCGGCAGGCCTCTTTCCAGTCCTGGATTTTGACCGGTCCAGATCGGGATCAATGACCGTGTTAAAGTTCCCCCCCCCCGCCCCCCATGAGCAAGCCATGTGACTCTAGGTCTGGGATCTTGCCTCACACCCATCTCATAAATCCCACATCATCCCAGTTCGGAGCGTATACGTTTACAAGCAACACCCGTATACCCTCCAGCTACCCACTCACCATAATATATCTACCCCCCCTTATCTGCCACAATTCTTCCAGCCTCAAACACCACCCGCTTGCTGATCAACATCACTACCACCCTGGTCTTTGAGTCCAGAGTGAAACACCTGACCAACCCACCCCTTTCTCAATCTCATCTGATCAATAATCTTCAGATGTGTCTCCTGAAGCATTGCTACGGCTGCCCTCAGCCCCTTTAAATGCGCGAAAGCGCAAGCCCTTTTGACCGGCCCATTCAAACCCCTCACATTCCACGTAATAAGCCTGGATGGAGGGCTGACCCCCCCCCTGCCGACTAACCATAACCTTTTTTGGCCCGCCCAGAGCTCGTGCCCCCTGTGGTAGTATGCATTAGGGGTCATGTCGGACTGTGAAGCCGTGATGTCATTGGCTGACAGATCCCGGGTCCTGGTTGGCTGTTGACCTCTAGCTCCACCCTGAAGGTGGAGTATAAGAACCAGGAGTTCTCCCCCGCAGGCCAGTCTGTTATTGAACTGCGGGGAACAAGTCACTTAATAGAGCTTAATAAAGCCTCATCGACTTCACCTCTATTCGTCTCTCGGGAGGCTTTGTGCGCTACAATTTATTAAGCGTGCTTAAAGGACTATGGAGCTCAGGATCATCCCGGAATGCCTGAGGATCAGCCCCCACGCAGTGAACTCAGCAGCAGTTTTTAAACACTGGCAGACTTGTTTCGAAGCATACCTCCGAACGGCCCCCGGCCGGGTCACAGAAGACCAGAAACTACAGGTCCTGCACTCGAGGGTAAGCCCGGAAATTTTCCCTCTCATCGAAGACGCAGAGTATTTTCAGACGGCGTTCGCAGCACTAAAGAGCATCTATGTTCGCCCAGTGAACCAGATCTACGCACGCTACCAACTCGCAATGAGACGACAAAGTCCCGGAGAATCGCTAGACGAGTTCTACGCCGCACTGCTAATTTTGGGACGGGCCTGCAGCTGCCCGCCGGTAAACGCGATTGAACACATGGACATGTTGATGCGCGATTCTTTTGTCGCAGGTATGAACTCTCCCCAAATCCGCCAAAGACTTTTGGAAAAAGAGTCGCTGGGACTCTCAGAGGCACGGGCCCTTGCAGCCTCCCTGGATGTAGCCGCGTGAAACGCCCGCGCGTACGGCCCCGACCGCGCGGCAGCCCCTTGGGCTCTGTGGACCCCCGTCGCGACAAACCCCCCCCCCCCCACCCCACAGGCTTGCGCGGTTCAGACTCCAAGTCGTCCCGGGGGGGCCCGCTGCTATTTCTGCGGCCAGGCGAAACACCCCCGGCAGCGCTGCCCGGTCCGTGCAGCGATTTGCAAGAGGTACGGGAAAAAGGGCCATTTCGCGGCTGTGTGCCGGTCCCGGGAGGTCGCCGCTGTCCCAGCAGAAGAAGCTGTCCTGCGCGTTTCTAACGCTCCCCAACCCCCCCAGCGCCCTATGTACCACCCGCAGGCGCAGCAATTTTGGGTCCCGGCCACCGCTGTCCCCGGAGAACAAGGAGACCTGCGCGTTTCAAACGCTCCCCAACCCCCCCAGCGCCCCATGTGCGACCCGCAGGCGCCACCATTTTGGGTCCCGGCCACCACGAGGGGAGGAGGGGTGCCGCCATCTTGGGACCCCCCAGCCCTGTGCGACGCATGGGGGCGGCCATTTTGTCCACCCCCGCCGCCATCTTGTGACCCCCCAGCCATGTGCGATGCATGGGGGTGGCCATTTTGTTCACCCCCGCCGCCATCTTGGACGGCAACAATGGACCCCAGCATCGACGCTTCAACGGGGTTCGAGGAAGACGCTGAAGCACTACGACCACGTCTGGCCTCAATGATGCTGGACCAAGCACGGCCCCGGACGCTCCAGACGACGACAACAACGGTGCTGATCAACGGGCACGAGACAACATGCCTGGTCGACTCCGGGAGCACAGAAAGCTTCATCCACCCCGACACGGTAAGACGCTGTTTTTTGACCATCCGTCCCAGTGCGCAAAAGATTTCCCTAGCTGCAGGATCCCACTCCGAACAGATCAAAGGCTACTGCATAGTGACCCTAACGGTGCAAGGGAGGGAGTTTAAAAACTACAGGCTCTACGTCCTTCCCCAACTCTGTGCGCCCACATTACTGGGATTAGACTTCCAGTGCAACCTGCAGAGCCTAACTTTCAAATTCGGCGGCCCAATACCCCCACTCACTATCTGCGGCCTCGCAACCCTCAAGGTTGAGCCCCCATCCTTGTTTGCAAACCTCACCCCGGATTGCAAACCCGTCGCCACTAGGAGCAGACGGTACAGCGCCCAGGACCGGACATTCATTCGGTCCGAAGTCCAGCGGCTACTGAAGGAAGGCATAATCCAGGCCAGCAATAGTCCCTGGAGAGCACAGGTGGTAGTAGTAAAGACAGGGGAGAAGCAAAGGATGGTCATAGACTATAGCCAGACCATCAACAGGTACACACAGCTAGATGCGTACCCTCTCCCCCGCATATCCGACATGGTCAATCGGATTGCCCAATATAAGGTCTTCTCCACCGTGGACCTCAAGTCTGCCTACCATCAGCTCCCCATCCGCCCAAGTGACCGCAAGTACACAGCCTTCGAGGCAGACGGGCGATTATACCACTTCCTAAGGGTCCCATTTGGCGTCACAAAAGGGGTCTCGGTCTTCCAACGAGAGATGGACCGAATGGTTGATCAACACGGGTTGCAGGCCACGTTCCCGTATCTCGACAATGTAACCATCTGCGGCCACGATCAGCAGGACTACGACGCCAACCTCCAAAAATTCCTCCAGACCGCTAAAGCCTTGAACCTCACATACAACGAGGACAAGTGCGTTTTTAGCACAAACCGGCTAGCCATTTTGGGATATGTAGTGCGCAATGGGATAATAAGCCCTGACCCCGAACGTATGTGCCCCCTCATGGAATTTCCCCTCCCTCACTGCTCAAAAGCCCTAAAACGCTGCCTCGGGTTCTTTTCATATTACGCCCAGTGGGTCCCCCAGTACGCAGACAAGGCCCGCCCCCTAATACAGACCACGACCTTCCCTCTGTCGACAGAGGCTTGCCAGGCCTTCAGTCGCATCAAAGCGGATATCGCAAAGGCCACGATGCGCGCCATCGACGAGTCCCTCCCCTTCCAGGTCGAGAGCAACGCCTCCGATGTAGCTCTAGCAGCCACCCTTAACCAAGCGGGCAGACCCGTGGCCTTCTTCTCCCGAACCCTCCACGCCTCAGAAATCCGCCACTCATCAGTGGAAAAGGAAGCCCAAGCCATAATGGAAGCTGTGCGACATTGGAGGCATTACCTGGCCGGCAGGAGATTCACTCTCCTCACTGATCAACGGTCGATAGCTTTCATGTTCAATAATGCACAGCGGGGCAAAATTAAAAATGACAAGATCTTAAGGTGGAGGATCAAGCTCTCCACCTTCAACTATGAGATCTTGTACCGTCCCGGAAAGCTGAACGATGCCCTATCCCGCGGCACATGTGCCAACACACAAATAGACCGTCTCCAAGCCCTCCACGAGGACCTCTGCCACCCGGGGTCACTCGGTTCTACCATTTTATAAAGTCCCGCAACCTCCCCTACTCTGTGGAGGAGGTCCGTACAGTCACCAGGAACTGCCACATCTGCGCAGAGTGCAAACCGCAGTTTTGCAGGCCAGATAGAGCGCACCTGATCAAGGCTTCCCGTCCCTTTGAACGCCTCAGTCTGGATTTCAAAGGGCCCCTCCCCTCCACCGACCGCAACGCATACTTCCTGAACGTGGTGGACGAGTACTCCCGTTTCCCCTTCGCCATCCCCTGCTCTGACATGACAGCGGCCACAGTCATTAAAGCCCTTAACACCATATTCACACTGTTCGGTTGCCCCGCATACGTCCATAGCGACAGGGGGTCCTCCTTCATGAGTGACAAGCTGCGCCAGTTCCTGCTCAGTAAGGGGATAGCCTCGAGCAGGACGACCAGCTACAACTCCCGGGGGAACGGGCAAGTAGAGAGGGAGAACGGCACGGTCTGGAAGACCGTCCTACTGGCCCTACGGTCCAGGGATCTCCCAGTTTCACGGTGGCAGGAGGTCCTCCCGGACGCCCTCCACTCCATCCGGTCGCTACTGTGTACCACTACTAACCAAACGCCGCATGAGTCCTTGTCTCCTTGTCTTCCCCAGGAAGTCCTCCTCTGGAATGTCGCTGCCGACCTGGCTGGCGGCCCCAGGACCCATCTTGCTCCGGAAACATGTGCGGGCGCACAAGTCGGACCCGTTGGTCGAGAGGGTTCAACTCCTCCACGCGAACCCGCAGTACGCCTACGTGGAGTACCCCGACGGCCGACAGGACACGGTCTCCCTGCGAGATCTGGCGCCCGCCGGCAACACGCACACCCCCCCCGACACCTATCACCCCCTCCCTGCCACCGGCGCACCCCGCGACAGCCCCCTTCCCGGGAGGATCGGTCCTCCTCCCAGGTCCGACCAGAAGTGAAGCTGAAGCAGAAAACATAAAGCTCCCGGAGGCGACAACACTGGAACAAGCACCACCACCACCAGGGCTGAGGCGATCGACAAGGACGACCAGACCGCCCGACCGACTTGTGGCATCGGTGTAACACTAGAATGTTGTGGACTTTAACGAGAATTTGTTTTACCATTTTCCCTCTTACGAATACTGTAAATAGTTCAAAACAAAAAATACCCTGTACATACTGTGATGACATGCAAACGTTTTTCCTCCCAGGACCAGCCTTGTAAACCTCTACCACCATGCGAAGCACCACCCCGCCGGGTTCATTTTTAACAAGGGGTGAATGTGGTAGTATGCATTAGGGGTCATGTGGGACTGTGAAGCCGTGATGTAATTGGCTGACAGATCCCGGGTCCTGGTTGGCTGTTGACCTCTAGCTCCGTCCTGAAGGCGGAGTATAAGAACCAGGAGTTCTCCCCCGCAGGCCAGTCTGTTACTGAACTGCGGGGAACAAGTCACGCTTAATAAAGCCTCATCGACTTCACCTCTATTCGTCTCTCGGGAGTCTTTGTGCGCTATACCCCCCGCTTCCCCGAGCTCCTCCACAAGCAGCAACCGCCCCCGACCTCCCTTTTGTTCCCCGATAATAGTTCCTCCCCTGTCAGCGAAGCAGCCTACCCCTTCCCCCTTCCTCCCCCACACCAACCCCCAAAACCTATCCCCCAGGTCAAGCACCATCTTAGCACATGTGTACCCCCCACCACGCTTCCGAGAGTCAGCTGGCCCATGCTAACCCCGACAGCCCCGCCCTTGGTGCCAAACAGTCCAGCTCCCTATTGTTCGAACCCCTTTCCCGACATGCATGAACCATTTTAAAACATTGCAGTCCCCAGTGAGTAAACAACCTCAAGTAAAATAAATTAACATAAACCAATGCAGAAACAATTGCTTGAAACCAGACCCAACCTCCCACAGAATCGGGGGCCCCCTCTGCATCCAATCTCTGCAGAAACAAAGCACCCTCAAACCACTACCCCAGCCCAATACTTAACCTAGAACCCCATACAGTCTTATTTGAACCGATACACGAATTACAAAAATTACAAACCACCGCCACATAACTCCTTCAAGACTTAAGTGTCCGTTAAGACGCTTCCAATTTATTATCCTTGATAAAAGACCATACATCGTCCGGTGCCTCAAAGTAAAAGTGCCGGTCTTCGTGTGTAACCCACCGCGCTGGATACAGCATCCCGAATTTCACCCCCTTCTTGAAGAGGATCGTCTTCACCCGGTTAAACTCAGCACGTCGCTTGGCCAGCTCCTCTCCCAGGTCCTGGTAGATGCGCACCTCGCTGTTCTCCCATCTGCTGCTCCGCTCCTTCTTGGCCCACCGCAAGGCAAGTTCTTTGTCCGAAAAATGGTGGAAACGCACCACCATGGCCCTCGATGCGCTCCGTCCACTTCCAGGAGCCAAGAAAACGCCCCGGGCCCCAGCAGCGTCTCCAGCATACTCACCACATATGCTCCCGCATTCGACCCCTCAATTCCTTTGGGGAGGCCATCAATCCTTAAGTTCTGCCTCCTGGACCTGTTCTCCAGGTCCTCAACTTCTTCTGCATTCTCTTGTGGCGCTCATTCAACACCTCCACCTTATGCTCCAGCACGGTGAGATAGTCCTCCTGGCTGGACAACTTCAGCTCAATTTCTTGTATCGCTTTCCCTTGGGCCACCTGGTTCAAAACCACTTGATCGATCGCAGCCTTGATTGGGTCCAGCGTTTCCTTTTTCGGCTCAGCGAAACAGTCCTTAAAGAACTTCATCTGCTGCTCCTTGGACCACTGAGCCACCGCTCCCTGGTCCTGCCACTCCGCCATGCTGCGCCGCGGTACCAGCTCCGACTGCTTCACTCTATCCAGGCTGAGTCTTTTCACACGGCCACTTCTGGTCCAATTAGCCATACATCGGAGAGGGAATCCTTCTTAATGTTGTCCACTTCACTGATCTCTCTCATAAAGTCCGAGAAAAGTCGGGAAAAAAGGTCCGAAAGTCGTTTCAGGTGGGAGCTATCGAATGTGCGATCATGGTCGCCACAGGAAGTCCTGATCTCTGTATATCAATATACGTGATCAATAGATGTAATGCTAGTACAGACAATTGAACACTCAAGGTCTCACTATCAGAACCTATATTAATAGTTTTCCCGCTCTTTCTGATGAGAGTGTGTATCAGGAGTGCAGAGAGAACAGATATAGTAAAGCTGGAGAGAGAAGAAGTTATTTATTATCAAAGCATTGTATTGTATAATATAATTAGTTATCTCTACATTTGTTTCTTTATTTTACTAGTTGAGTATTAAGTAAAAGAACTCACAATATTTATTTATATTACTCAATAAATTAGTTTATATTTACAAGAAGACTGCTCATTTCAACAACTCGGCTGGTTCAAAAGAGTAATATATATATTACGGAAGGTAATATAACAAAAAGGTTGACAAATGAGGAGATTAAACAGTTTGGGCTTATATTCGCTGGAGTTTAGAAGAATGAGAGGGGATATGATAGAGGTGTATAAAATACTAAAAGGGATTGACAAAGTAAACGTAGACCAAATGTTCCCCCTTGTGGGGCAATCTGCAATGAGAGGCCACAGGTATATGTTGAGAGATAGTAGATTTAGAACTGAGATGAGGAGGAACTACTTCTTGCAGAGGATGGTGATGTTGTGGAAGTCGCTGCCCCATAGCGCGGAGGAATCGGAGTCATTAAATGGTTTCCAGAAGGAGATAGATATATTTCCATATAAAAACGGGTTAAAAGGATATGGGTAACAGGTGGGGAGGTGGATTCGAGACCAGGTGGACAGCAGCCATGATCTGATCGAATGGCAGAGCAGACTCGAACGGCTGAATTGCCTACTTCTGCTCCTAATTCCGATGTTCCTATGTTTCTATTTTCCCATCAGTTTTAAAACTGGCTACTGAAGAATGTCTTTTAACAAACACAAATTCTGAATTACTCCAAATCATCACCCGATCTTTGATCATAAAAACTCTAAGCTGAAGACTGTAAACTAATTAAAGCTGTAAAAGTTAGAAATCAATTTATTTTCTGCTGTGGCCCTTAATGCTTCAGTGGACTGTTCTCGGTATGAGCCCACATCTCCAGAATGTGGACAATAATCTGCCATTACATTTCACAGTAGAATTCTCAGTTGGCCGGACGTCTGGTTTGTGATGCGGAACAACGCCAACAGAGTGGGTTCAATTCCCATACCGGCTGAGGTTATTCATGGAGGTTCCGCCTTCTTAACCTTGCCCCTCGCCTGGGGTGTGGTGATCCTCAGGTTAAATCACCACCAGTCAGTTCTTAAAGGGGAGAGCAGCCTATGGTCCCCTGGGACCGTGGCGACATTTACATTTAGAAATGTGCGTCCCACTAATTCACTAGTTCAGAATTCTGCTTACACAACATTAAAATTAGACTTGGCCCAACCTGCTCATACCCCTGAACTACCCATCCAGACTCTTTTTGGTTTTGACTTCTGCATTGTAGTCAAAACTGTCATTGCCCCAGATGAGCTGAGCCCCCTGCTTATGTAATTAAACAAAACCTGCAACACATTGGGATAAATGGTGCAAATTGTAAACTCTGAGTGCATTTTGAGGAACAAAAGAGCAGTTCGCATCAAGCAACCAACAACAACGTATGGGCAAATAATTTTGAAAAGTAAACAACAGCTTGCCTTTAGAATCATGAAACAGCCTGCTGTCATGGTAAGGGATATCGGAAAGAGGGCGCAGAATTTTCCGCAGGGTAAAGGGAGTGAACCAAAAGTTGTTGTTCATGTTGGTACCAACATAGAGCAGGCAGGTATTGAGGCCCTTCTGATACTGCTTCCATAAGCGAGTGAACAATCTAAAATGTAAGGCCTCAAAAGTAATAATTTCTTGGATAGTCCTAGTGACACTAGTGACAGAAATAGGAAGATAAGGAGGGTTAATGCATTGCTTGAGGCATGGTGCAGGAGTGAAGACTTTAGATTCTTGGTACCGGTTCTACAACATAAGGCACTTATTCAAAAGGAATGAGTTGCAACCAAGTAGAGCTTGGACCAATGGCCTTTGTAGGGAAATACACGAGTGTGGTTGAGAAGGATTTAAACTAAGTTGGAAGGTGGGTGGGCACCAGCATATAGAAGGAGAATTGAGGAATAGTTACATAAAGGAGGGAGTGTTGGATAGCACTGGAGGAGGAAGTACAACGACAAAAACAAGAGAAGGTGATCGTACAATATTAGATAGGAGCTAGTAGAAAAAGACTATGAGGAATATAAGGACAGGTTTGCAATGCATATATGTAGATGAAAAATGTGCGGTAAATAAGTTTATAAGCTAGAAGCATAAATAACCATGTGGGAATATGATATAGGGGCAATAACGGAAACATGGCTTAAAAATGATGAAATTTGGGTACTAAACATTCATGGATACAAGGGCCCAGATATTCACTCCCAGGTCAGGTGCACAAAGACAGGTTAATTCCTGGTTCTGTGAACCCAACCTTTAAAAATGGTCACCCACTGTTCCGATTTTCTTTCTGGAGGGTAGCAGGGGTGGGGGGGTCAGGCTGGATGAGAAGTCATGGGAACATAGGAATACTGTAGTGAAGCTGTCTTTCTGAAAGCGGAGGTGTGACGAATTCTGATAATTACCTCAATCAACAGTTGGAGATCAGGAGTTCGGAGGCCAGGAACTATGGTCCTATGTGCTGGCTGGAGGAGAATGGCTGAATATGCGCAATTCATTTCTTTTACATCTTCCGGCCAGGAACCGATCTTGCACATATGCGTAGAAGAAATGAAAGAGTGGAATGGCATTAATAGCTGGTCAGGCAACCTGGAAGAGGAGCACCATTAGAGAAAAGGTGTGCCAATGAGCAAGATGGCTATGGGACAGGGAGAAGGCCCCAAACCAGAGAGTGGACCAGAAAGAACTCCCAGAAGAAGGTCCCAGGCAGGGAAAAGATAGGGGTCAGACATTGATCCCACTTAGTCAAGATAAATGACTGGAGCAGAGAAAAAAGGCACTAGTTAAAGAAAGACCCGCAGGGAGTAAACTGGAAATAAAGTAAGCTTGAGGGAGTCCCTGAAGATTCAAGGAGGCATCCGTAGTAGCGAGCGAGGTTTCCAACAAGCTCCTCAATGGCCGCGTTGGCAAGCTCCACACCCACCCACGGACAGTGTCACCCCCCGCACACATGGGCATTACCCCCCCCCCCCTCACCACCACAGTGAAGGCACCCCGTCAAGGGGTCACTGAGGGCCCACTTTTTCAGGTCGCCCTGCCCCCACTTTTGGCCTCCCCCTTTCCAGGACACCCATCCTGCATCTGCCCAACATTCCACAGGCCAGCAATTTCTGCCCTTCAACCTCTGCCCTCCATAATCCTTCTCATCCCTCCTTTGACGGACATCGATCCCCTCAGGCTGAGACCCTTAGCAGTGCCACCCCAGCACCCAGCAACCCTAGCACTGACACCCTGGCACCCTGTCAGTGCTTCTGCCAGCCTGGCCTGGTGGTGGTGCCAATGTGCTACCTGGGCATCGCCAAGGTGCCCAGGTGCCAGAAGGAGGGCTAGGGTACTGTCTTACCCTGTCCCTGACAACCAAAGCGCCTCCGACGACCTGGAGACCCCTTAAGTACTGTTCCGCCTGGTCCTCATTTATGTCGACTAGCACTAATCGTCGCTCACGGGACCTCTCACTGGCGAGCCCGTTAGATCCCAGGAGGCCGTCGCATTTGGCGACCATCTTGTTAATGAGATGGAGATTGGCCTTAATTGGTGATTATTGTTTTCTCGCCACGCCGAGATGAGTTCCGGAATCCGCCAACGGGAGCGAGCAGTTTCAATCGCAAACCACTCGCCGCCTGCCGAGGTTCCCAAGTTAGGCCACTCCTGCAATCTAACCGGCTCACACAAATTCTTGCCAGACACAACGAGGCCATTAAATCACACCCAGGATCTATAAATCCACGTTTCACTCTTGGATCGACTTGTCCAGTGTCAATATCTGCAGGGATAGTAACAAAGGCAGCACAAAAATCCCCCAATGGCATGTAAATAGTAAGTGGATTGTCAGAGACAGGTGAGACCTATGAGGAACAAAGGGTATGATATATGCTTAGAGATGCAGAGCATGGATAGATTAATTTAATTAGTTCTTTGTAACAGTGTTTACCAAGGAAAAGGGTTTTGATAAAATACAATAACAATAATCTTTATTGTCACAAGAAGGCTTACATTAACACTGCAATGAAGTTACTGTGAAAAGCCCAAGTTGCCATATTCCAGCGCCTGTTTGGGTACACAGAGGGAGAATTCAGAATGTCTAAATCACCTAACAGCACATCTTTCAGGACTGTGGGAGGAAACCGGAGCATCGGTAGGAAACCCACACAGAAACAGGGAGAACATGCAGACTCCACACAGACAATGATCCAAGTCAGGAATTGAATCTGCGACCCTGGAGCTGTGAAACAACAATGCTACCCACTGTGCTACCCTATCGGTAATATTGCAAGGTTTAAAATTGATAGGCAGGATGTACTGGAAAGATTGGCAGTGCTGAAAGTGGATAAATTGCATGAACTGGTTGGCTGCACCCCAGGTTGCTTAGGGAAATTAGGATGAAGATACCAGGGGGGCTTCCCATAATCTCCCAATATTCCTCAGAGAATAGGGAGGTGCCAGAGGATTGGAGTGGCAAATTTGACACGCTTCGTCAAGAGAGGGTCCAAGGACATTTCTAATAACTAGAGTTTAACATCAGTGGTGAGTAAGGTTTTTAAAATAATAATCAGGGGGGGGGAAATTAACAGGCACTTGGAGAGGTTGGAGTGAATTAAGAAGAACCAAAGGCAGATTATACTTGATCTATATTTGGATGAAGTAACAGAGATGTTTGGTGAAAGAAATGTAGTGGGTGTTCTCTATACAGATGAGATTTAGATTTATTGTCACGTGTACCGAGGTACAGTGAAAAGTATTGTTCTGCATACGTCCAGGCATGTCGCTCCATACATGAAAACATAGAACATATGATAAATACACAATGTAAATACATAAACATCGACATCAGGTGAAGCATATGGAGTATAGCACTATAATTGTAGAGAAGGTGCCTGGAAAGATCAGTTCAGTCCATAAGAGGACCATTCAGGAGTCTGGTAACAACGGGGAAGAAGCTGTTTTTGAATCGATTAGTGCGTGTTCTCAAACTTTTGTATAATCTGCCCGATGGAAGAGGTTGGGAGAGAGAATAACCCGGGTGGGAAGGATCTTTGATTCTGCTGCCTGCTTTCCCAAGGCAGCGAGAGGTATAGACAGAGTCAATGGATGGGAGACGGGTTCACGTGATGGACTGGGCAGTGTCCACGACTCTCTCTAGTTTCTTACGGCCTTGGGCCGAGGAGTTGCCATACCAAGCTGTGATGCAGCTAGATAGGATGCTTTCTATGGTACATCTATAAAAATTGGTAAGAGTCATTGTGGACATGCCAAATTTCATTAATTTCCTGAAGAAGTATAGGTGCTGTTGTGCTTTCTTGGTCGCAATGTCGGCGTGGTTGCACCAGGACAAATTGGTGATGTTTGCACCTAGGAATTTGAAACTGTCAACCATCTCCACCTCAGCACCATTGATGCAGACAGGGATGTGTACAGCTAAAGAGAAAATGCTGGAAAATCTCAGCAAGTCTGGCAGCATCTGTAGGGAGAGAAAAAAGCTAACATTTCGAGTCCGATCACTCCTTGTCAAAGCTAACAGAGAAAGTGGGAATTATTTATACTGTGGAGTGAGAATGAAAGATGAGTCATAGCCACAGAAACCCAGGGAAACCGGGTGTTAATGGCCACAGAAACCAAGGGGAAAGAGTGCTGATGGCAGTCCCCAGAGAGGCAAAAGATGTAAAAGGTCAAACAGCAGGGAAACTAACATCAGAGGATGAACTGTAGATGTGGGGGGACGGGAAGGGGGAAACAAAGAGGAGAAAGATGAAGGAAAGGTGGATAAGATTGGGGGGGGGGGGGAATTAAATATATAGTAAGAAAGAAAGAAATGGTAAAAGACAGTTAAAATGAAATGAAAACAAATGGGTCTAGGTGGGGTAGCGCTGATCATCTGAAGTTGTTGAATTCGATGTTCAGGCCGGAAGGCTGTAGCGTGCCTAACCGGAAGATGAGTTGTTGTTCCTCCAGTTTGCATTGCTCTTCACTGGAAGATTGCAGCTGGCCAAAAGCAGACATGTGGGCATGGGAGCAGGGTCTTTTGTTAAAATGTCATGCAACAAGAAGGTCAGGGTCCTGAATGCGCATCAGACCGAAGATGCTTAGCAAAGCGATCACCCAGTCTGCGTTTGGTCTCTCCGATGTAGAGGAGACCACATTGGGAGCAGCGAATGCAGTAGACCAAATTGGAAGAGGTGCAAGTTAAACGCTGCTTAACCTGGAATGAGTGTTTTGAGCCTGGGATGTTAAGAACGGAAGAGGTAAAGGGGCAGGTTCTGCGATTGCATGGGAAGGTGCCATGGGTGATGGGAGAGGTATTGGGTATGTAGAGGAGTGGACTAGATTATCTCGGAGGCAACGGTCTCTGCGGAATGCTGAAAGAGGGAGTGAAGGGAAGATGTGTTTGGTGGTGGCATCACGCTGGAGTTGGCGAAAATGGCAGAGGATTATGCTTTGTATACGGAGGCTGGTGGGATGAAATGTGAGAACGAGGGGGACTCTATCCTTGTTCTGGGAGGGAGTGGAGGAGGCGAGGGTAGTGGCGCGGGAGATGGACCGCACACTGTTGAGTGCCCTGTCCACAACTGTAGGTGGGAAATCACGGTTGAGGAAGAAGGAACACAAATCCGCGGAAGGAAGACCTCCTTCCTTCCGCGGCCCCGCAAGATCCGTCCGCCATCTTCTTGCGGGGCGGACTTAGAGAGGACGGCAACCACGCATGCGCGGATGACGCCAGTTATGCGGCGCCGGCCGCGTCATCTATGCGGCGCCGCCTTTACGCGGGCGACAAGGCCTGGCGCGTGTAGATGACGCAGCCCCGATCCTAGCCCATTGTCAGGGCCTGAATCGGTCGGGATCGGGGCCGTTTCGCGCCGTCGTGAACCTCGACGGTGTTCACGACGGCACGGGAGTGGAGAATCCCGCCCATGGTGTTTTAGCCAAATTATGCCACGTAGTCGTATGTGTATAGTAGGAGTCTAAGTACGCAGCCTGGTGGGACCCCGCTATTGAAGATTATCATGAAGGAGGTATCGTTGTTCACCCTTCCTGATTGCGGTCGGGTAAGGAAGTTGAGGATCCAGTTGCAGAGGGAGGAGCCGAGTGATAGGTTTTGGAGCTTTGATAAGAGTTTAATTGGAATTATGGTGTTGAAGGCAGAACTACAGTCAATGAATAGGACTCTGACATAGGAGTCCTTGTTGTTGAGATGCTCCAGGGATGAGTACAGCACCAGGGAGCTAACATCTGTTGTGGACTATTTGTGGTGGTAGGTGAATTACATTGGATCAAGGTGATCTGGAAGGTTGAAGTTGATGCATCTCATCACTAACCTCTCAAAGCACTTCATAATAATAGATGTCAGGGCCACTGCTCAGTAGCCTTTGAGGCAGGTTGCCTGGTTCTTCTTTGGCACTGGTATGACATTGGCCTTCTTGAAGCAGAAGGGAACCTCTGAACAGAGTAGGGAGAGGTTAAAGATGTCTGTGAACACACCAGCCAGTTGATCCGCGCAGGGTCTGACTGCATAACCAGGGACTCGGTCAAGACCCGTTGCATTCCATGGGTTCACTTTCAAGAAGGCTGATCTAACTTTTGAGGCTGTGACAATAGGTATGGTTGTCCGAGGCTGTTGGGGTAGGTGACATCGGTTCAAAACGAGCATATAATGCATTGAGTTCATTGGGGAGGGGTGCTCTATTGCCAGTGATTCTACTTGGCCTTGCTTTGTCGTCCATTATATTATTTAAGCCTTGCCATAATCGTTGAGAGATTGTGTCGTTAGTCTGGGACTGTAGTTTAGACTGGTATTATCTCCTGGTGTCCCTGATGTCTTCGCGGCGGTCGTACCTATATTTCTTGTATACGTCAGGATTATCCACCTTGGACGCCTCAGACCTGGACTTCAGTCAGGAGTGGAAAACCATGGTTTCCGGTTGGGGAACGCACTTACTACCTTCTTTGGCATGCAATCCTCGACACACTTACTGATGACGTATGTGATGGTGGTGTCATACGCGTCGTGGTTGGCCACCGCTTCCTGAATATGGACCAGTCCATTCACTCAAGCATTCACGTAGGAGCTCTTCCGTTGCCTCAGCATCAATATTCTATGACCTTCTAAACCGGATTGTTTTGCTTAAATACCTGCTTGCATGCTGAGTGAAGGAGCTCCATCTTGTGGTCCGATTTTCTGAAATATGGGCGGAGGATGGAGCTGTAGGTGCCCTTGCTGTTGTGTAGCAGTAGTCAAGGATGTTGTGGCCCCTGGTGGGACAAGAGACGTGTTGGTGAAATTTTGGCAGTACACTCTTGTGTTTGGCTTGCTTGAAGTCCCTGGCCACAATGAAGTCCCCGACCTCTGGGTATTCCATCTTCAGGTTGTTTATAGCGGTGTACAATTCAGCAATACCTTCTTCACTTCCGCCTGGGGTCAGATGTAGACCGCTGTGCTGATGGCCGAAGTGAACTCACATGGAATGTAATATCAGTCAGGTATTCCAGGTCCCGGGAGCAGTAGTTCCCCAGGGTCACCACATCTGAGCACCAGAAAGAATTGATGAGGAGGAAAACCCCTCTACCCTTCGCCTTGCCCAAGGACTCCATGTGGTCCATCCAGTGAATTGAGAAGCCCTCAGGTACTTTGGCACAATCCGGTGAGGCAGGAGTGAGCCATGTCTCTGCGAAACAGAGCATGGAGGATTTTAAGAAAGCATTTGAAAAATTACAACTTAAAAAGACTGGTTCACAAAATTGAGGCTCATGAGAAAGGATGAGTAAAGTCAGCTTGAATATAAAAATTGGCTTAAGGACAACAAACAGGTAAATAGCTGTTCAGATGGTAGACAGCGGTGCTTTCTAAGGTGCAAGGATCACCGATTTTATTAATATCTTTAAATGCTTTAAATATTAGAATATATGCAAGACTTAATATTTTACAATAAGGGGATGCTGATCAACAGCAATAGGACATAGTTTGGATAGTTGAATAGGCAAACATGTGGCAGATGGAATTTAATGCAGAAATGTAATGTGATGCATTTTGGCAGAAGGGATCAAAAGGGACAATATAGACTCAATGGCTGGAATTGTTCGGCCATTCCCGCCAGCGTGATCTCCTAGTTCCATTGATGATGAACTCCTACCACGGGTTTCCTGGTGGTGCGGGGTGGAGAGCAACATTGAACATGAATCTCCGTTGATAGCGGTGCGACCAAATGGTCCCGCCACTCGTCAATGACGGGCCGTCTCCGGTACTCTGAAACATGCCACGGGGGTGCGTGGAAAATCCCACCCACAGTTCTAAAGAGTGTGCTGGGACAGCGAGACCTGAGATTTCATGTGCATACATCTTTGATGATGGCAGAAGCTATTGAGAGAGTTAGCAGAGCATATGGGATCTTGGGTTCCATAAATAGAGACATTGAGTATAAAAGTACGTTACGCTGAACCATTATGAAACTCTGATTAGGCCACAGCTTAGGTCTCCAGCTCTGCATGGTCATCACACTTTAGGGAGGATGTGAAGGTTCTTGCGAGGGTGCAGCAAATGGTTCCAGGGATGTTCAAAAGTAAAACCCAATTGGTAGCACTCTCTGGATTACTACTCAGAGCAAAGAACATTGCAGGAGATTTGGGAGAAGTGTACAAGATATCACAGCTTTAGATAAACTCCCTTCAGCTGATGGTACAAGGACTAGGGGACACACATTTAAGGTTTAGAGCAATTATGCTTGGGGGGGGGGGGGGGGGGCGGGGAGAGCACAGGGGGAAATGTAAGGAAGAACTTTATAGAATGAGACCTGGAACCTGAGGTTTGATGTGTTGGGTGTTTTGGGTCACATACAGGTCACCAACACTTGAAATAGTGCCACACTATTTTATTGAATCATTAACTGTTTAAACATACTCAGACTGTGGGTGAATACGATACAAGCTTTAACTAAAGACCTTTGCCTTGTCCTAACCAGTTGATGCACTCAGCACATGGTGAATGTCTGTGTTACAGGCTGTGAGCTCTGTCCTCCGAGCTAGCTGCAACTCGAATGAGCGGGAACTTTGATGCCTCTTTCTTTGTAGTGCATGTGCTCTCACTGGTAATTGGCTGCGGTGTTGTGTGTGTTGATTGGTCCCACTGTGTATCCATCAGTGTGTGTCTGCACCATGATATATATACTGATGTATATTAAGACATCCCCCTTTTATAAAAAATGTACCTGCGTGGCAATAAATAGTGTGTGGTGAATGTTCCTGACTACGTGTGTGCAAAATATTTACAGGACTATGTACATAAAACTAAGCTATTTACATGGGTAGGTGCCTGGTGCAGAAAAACAGTATGTCATAAGAATAACGAGATGAACACTATATACAAACCACTTGAACGATTAAACGGAAGAACAGAACAAATCAGAAAGTCCATAAGTCCACAAAGTTCACAAATTAAGTCTCTGAGGTGGGCGAAGAATTCTGGTTGACCGTCAGGGTGGCACACCACCCATCGTCTGGATTGATGCTGTATACCGACAGCGGCTGGTGTCTTTGCTTCGGGGACAGCCTGTTTTTCGTTATGACACCGACTCGAAAAGGTACCTTTGGGTCCTGGGTGTCACTGCTGTGTGGGAGGTCCGCATCGGACTTGGTGACCGTGGGTTGAATTGCCCGAAAATTCCTGCGAGGCTGGCTGAAGCGATATGAAGTGGCAGGCTGAGCTGCTCGGCAGAAGGCAGCATAGTGGCCAAGTCTGCCACATCGTAGGCATTATCAAGATTTTGCAGGGCATTGCCGCTTTAAATGGGCGGAGCCACAGTTGCCACACGTCGTGACGTCAGCACGTTCGCTGCGCCACCGCATGTGCATGGTACGGTCGTGCGTGGTGCGCGCCTGCGCATTACGTTCCTCCACGTCGGCGTCCCTTTTTTTGGTGCGCACAAGCGCGGGAGGCCGCAAAAAGCGTGCAAAATGGCCGCCCTCATCCAGGCTGAGGCCCTGGAGTTGCTCAATCACTTGGACCCGTTCCGCCTCGTGGGTACCTTGCCGCGTTTGTATATGGGAATACCGACTCGGGGCGTTTTCATGTAAGACACAGGTCTCGATGGCGGTCGCTAGGGTGAGTTGCTTTACTTTGAGGAGCTGCTGACGTAGGGGGTCTGACTGAACACCGAAAATGATCTGGTCGCATATCATGGAGTCGGAGGTGGGTCCGTAACTGCAAGACTGCGCAAGGATGCGGAGGTGCGTGAGAAAGGATTGGAAAGGTTCATCCTTACCCTGCAAACGCTGCTGGAACACGTTGCACTCAAAACTTTCATTCACCTCTACGCTGCAGTGAGTGTCAAACTTGAGGAGGACCGTCTTGAACTTTGTTTTATCTTCATCATCCGCAAAGGTGAGAGAGTTGAAAATGTGGATGGCATGGTCCCCGACCGTGGAGAGGAGAAGAGAGATCTTTCTGGTATCCGAGACGCCCTCCCTGTCTGTGGCTTCGAGGAAGAGCTGGAAGCGCTGTTTGAATATCTTCCAGTTGGCCCCTAGGTTGCCGGCGATGCGGAGGGGCGGGGGCGGGCTGATGTTGTCCATGTTGCAAGATGACGGAATGCTGGCGGAAGGTAGATCACTTGCAGGTAGGTCTAAGAAGTGCTAATATCCCTCAACTCCTGGTATCACGATGTGTTGGGTGTTCTGGATCACATACAGGTCACCAACACTTGAAATAGTGCAACACTATTTTATTGAATCATTAACGGTTTAAACATACTCAGACTGGGTGAATACGATACTAGCTTTAACTAAAGACCTTTGCCTTGTCCTAACCAGTCGATGCACTCAGCACATGGTGAATGTCTGTGTTACAGGCTGTGAGCTCTGTCCTCCTAGTTAGCTGCAACTCGAATGAGCGGGAACTCTGATGCTCCCTGTCTTTATAGTGCATGTGCTCTCACTGTTGATTGGCTGCGGTGTTGTAAATGTTGATTTGTCCCACTGTTTGTCCATCAGTGTGTGTCTGCACCATGATATGCTGGTATATATTATGACAAGGTTGGCGGAAGTGAAGAACTAAATGATTCCGAAAGGAAATTGAAAGGCAGTCGAAGGAAATAAACCTGGAGAGCTGTGTGGTTAGGGTGGGGGAATGGAACTGACTGGTTTGCTTTACAGAGAACCAACTTAGAATTAATGGGCCGAAAGGCATAATGACACTCTGACTCAGTATCCATTTTTTAAAAGTATGTCTATTAAAGTTATATATTTTGACAAGCAAATACACCACAAGAATGATACAGGATAGCAAGCAGAAAAAAAGGCTCAGCTCATATGAATACAAAGGGGGACAGGAGAACAGCAGGATGACGAGCTTGATACAATCATGAGACATAACTTGAAGTCTCCATGAGCCCAATCAGAGAACAAGAGAGAAACAGGATAAGGCCATGTAAAACATAGTAAAATGGTGCGCACCTTCCCACACAGCGATTGCCTGCAATTACCATGAGAGTTCAGGATAAAGCTTCACACCATGTTGGGCCGTGCACCAATACATATTTCCATCCATTCCAGCAGCGGCAGAGGCACCAATTACACACCAGCACCTCCATAAGACCATAAGACATAGAAGCAGAATTAGGCCACTCAGCCCATCGAGTCTGCTCCGCCATTCAATCATGGCTGATATTTTTCTCCTCAGACACCAGACCCATCCACACCCATGCAGGAACCAATCATAGGTACTTTATATCCACCCTTTAAAAAAAAGGAAACATGCAATGAAAACACACGAGAACGCCAGTTCTAAATGGATGTTACATACATGAATGAAAAATAAATGAAAATCGCTTATTGTCACAAGTAGGCTTTAAATGAAGTTACTGTGAAAAGCCCCTAGTCGCCACATTCCGGCGCCTGTTTGGGGAGGCTGGTAAGGGAATTGATCCATGCTGCTGGCATGCCTTGGTCTGCTTTAAAAGCCAGCGATTTAGCCCTGTGCTAAACCAGCCCCCTACATATCACGCAATGCAACATAGCTCCAGTCTCAGGCCCAGCACAAAACCAACATCAAAGAACAAAGAACAAAGAAAGGTACAGCACAGGAACAGGCCCTTCGGCCCTCCAAGCCTGTGCCGACAATGCTGCCTGTCTAAACTAAAATCTTCTCCACATTCCTGGGTCCGAATCCCTCTATTCCCATCCTATTCATGTATTTGTCAAGATGCCCCTTAAACGTCACTATAGTCCCTGCTTCCACCACCTCCTCCGGCAGCGAGTTCCAGCCACCCACTACCCTCTGTCATTCCACACACTTCTACAGAGAGGACCAGCAACAACATGTTCAGATTATGATCAGTGCCATCAACACTTCCCAAGAAAAACAAAAAGGAAGGAGAACTAGAATTATCAGAAGTGGATCACAGGATAACAAAGGCAAAGAGTGTTTGGGTGATGCCTAAATGCTTGGAGGTTACTGTAAGATGGAAAGAATGAAAGAGAGTAGTTTACAATAAGGGGATACTAATCAACAGCAATAGGACATAGTTTGGACAGTTGAATAGACCGCCACGTGGCAGATGGAATTTAATATGGAAATGTAAGCTGAAGAAATTTAGCATAAGGGACCAAAAGGGACAATATAGACTTAATTCTGTCGGAAAGAACAGGCAGAACAATGTACTTTCAGCTCCGAGGGAGCACGAAAGGACAGTTCCATTGATAAAGCAGAGAACATGAAAGGTCAAATGGAGGCCAGAGTGACAGAGGGATCTCTTGTCAGAGAAATATATTCTTTTATCCTGGGGTGGAAATGAAAAGTTAGAGGAGCTCCCAAACCTAAGATCAACATTCAGGTTTACGCAGACTTAAACCTTAGATGGCTGAATATTACTGCGAAAAGAAACCTGAATGCACAGACTTTTCTATTAAATTCTTCTGCTATTTTAACCGATGTTGAAGTTTCTGTGAGTTAGCCTGTTTAAAGACACAGATTAGTCTCGCAAAGGAAGACTTTATTGAGCGTATTACATTCCTGTGCAGTAACCGTGATTTTCAGGCTCTGGGTGGTTAAAAGCTTTTGATGGGAAATTAAGTATTTGAAAAGACATCTTCAGGAGCAAAGCTAATGCGAGAGTTCCATCTAAGGTCAGTGAAGATAGGGAGGGCAACAACATTGGTGTATGGAAAGGGGCTACAATGAGAGGCAAGAGATGGGAGTTTTTGATTAAACATTTGAGAGAAAGTAAAGAACCGTTCTTCAATGAGTAGAAAAATAGATTTTCATTGCTTCAGGAAGGGATGGTTGTAATACAGTAATGATCAAGCCATCACTGCAATGAGACTGATAGTTGAGAGCACTAAGAGCATGTGATCTCAAGGAGAAAACATTTGTGTTTGAGTAAAATAATCAATTACTTATTTACACTAAAAACTTGATTACGGATCTTTCACTGTTTGGCACATCAAGAGCAATTGAATGTGCCTCATAAATCAATGGAAAATAAGGCTCTGAGTCATAAAATACTCAATATCTGTGTATTGATTGATTTTTTTATTACACATTTTAAAGCATTCATTGAAGTTCAGACACAGGAAGCAGCCAGTTTAAACTCCAATTCTGTTAGCAAAATCATTTGCCATGTTCAGGTCAGGTGCAGTACCTGAAGAAGCCAGGATTGCATCATTGTTTTGCATGCAATGCATATGGAGTTTAAGGAACTTCCAGTTGAGTTGATAGTCATTCAATTTTCTGCTTTTCCGATTTCATCAGACTTTGCCTGTTTTAAACATTCAATTGGTTTATTCCTGCATTAGAAATATTCTGGGAGTACCATTTAATTATGGAAAGGATTTCAGTGTAAAAGAATGTTTAAAATATAGGCAACATGCTTATCAAAGAAAACAAAAATAGAGGATCTGTAATAATAATATCTGTGACTTTTGTATATTATTCAAGAATTATTCAATAAGGTCTGGTAATAGGCCTAGGGGTCACAATGCATGATTATCCTGTTCCTGAGGGAGACAGGCAGCGTATAAACTTAATGCTGTCTGATTGTCTCCATGGAGTCACATGCAGTGCTCTGACTGGCTGCCCCCATAGCAGGGAGCCTAAGTTTGTGTTAGGCTTGCACTAATTAAAGCTAGCCTGCATCTCTTAAAGGCAAGGTACATTCGGGCTACAGCCAGAGCTGGAATAGCTGGGGAGAGTTACCGAATAGGCGGAAACTGGTGCAATGGGGAAGCAGGACAGAGAGAGGACTCTTAAGTTCTCTGATGCAACCCTGCAGTGCAAGAGGTTGAAAAGAGGAGAGAGGTCATTTTTCTGCCGGGGTTTGGGGTGGGAGGGGGTGGTGCTGGAAAGGGGCAGAGGGGGCGCTGGAATACCTCCTGATATAAATTTTAAAGCGAGTGGAACTGGGTAGCTAGTCCTGGAGGTCAATCATCCCGCAATCTGGTATGATGTACAAGCTGCAGATGGTGTAACCATGCAACTCATGTTTTCCAGCCACCCTTCCTTCCCTCACCCCGACCCTCCAATTGTGCATTTATGCTTAAGGACGCCCAGCAACTGTCGCCTGGGCAGCCTGAGGATGATGGACCAGGGGAAGAGCAGTTCTCTGAGGAGGAGGTACTGTCACTTGGCTTCATACTCGCAGCCACCAACTCAGCTGCTGACATTACATGGAGAGGATACCATAGAGCTGGTGAGTCAGCAGGCATGAGTGGGCTGCACCAGGCTAAGGGAAAAGGTTAACGTGTGGGCCAGCTGATCAGAGGGCAAGGTTTGTCACAAATCTGGGAGCAACCCCAAATTCTCAGATATGCCCCTGGACAGGATGCAATAAAACATTTAACTGACAAGGGGCTTCTCTCTCACCTTAAAAGGAGAGTGTTATGTAACAACATTTGGGAAGAGGTTAATTGGAATACATACAGAGGTGTTTGCAGCATTGACGAGTCTTGAAGATAACCTGTGGCAGAGGCTCACTGCAAGTTGACACCATAATTTCATCAGAGATTGGAACTTCACTGTGGAAATGGTGGCTAACTGCGTGGTAGCACTTGCGGACTCAGCTTTGATTCTGCAACTGATGGCTGATGTCTCGGTTTCCATTGCAGCATGGACAGGAGCCATCTGACCCTAGAGTTTTGCAATTGAACCACCAACTGTGGTCATGTGACCTCCACTTGTTGCCATGCAGGCTCACACTGCTTTCATCATTCCTGCAGATACCCATGCTCAACAATGCTTGCAGTACACTCTCCTGGTGTAAAGGGCCTTGGCAAGCTTCCAGATATAGTGATGGTCAATGAAGTATGATACTTCTGGAAATGTCACCAGCTTCAACCTTGAAGAATCAGCTAGTATAGAAATTGAGTGCTACTGGCAACATCATCCACAACCTGCTCTCACACTGCACGTCCGGTTTGAGGAAGGACCACACATCAGTGATCACTTTATTGGTGAAGTGGAGTTATCTCAGACTTTGCCACCACTGCTGCTGATTTTCAGATAGCAGAGGTGCTCTCTGAAGTACCTTGGGAAGATAGCCTTCACCCTTCCTCCTTCCTCAGCAAACAGCATTTCTTCACTGCCGCCTCTGCTCCATTTCCTTGTTTGTTGCAGCAAAACTGTAACTATGGTTCCCATGCCTGGGATCAGACCTTCCAAAACCACACCACTCCTTCCAAAAGTCCAGCCAGCGACTGCCTTATAACTGAAAGAGCTTCTGGCAACCCTTACAATAATAGAGGACTTCCACTGTATAGCAGCCAAAAGCACTTTCACCTGATGGGGTGCAAGGGAAGGGAAGGTGATTTTGTCTTGTTATACTGATGTAATCACTAATTAATTTATTCAGACAAGGCACACAAGATCATTTATACATGGGTAGAAAGCTTGGAGATATCATCAGCAGAGCTGTATGTACGTGTGCTTTGCAAAAAAGCAAAAGTGAAACTAACACTGGATCACATGGCACGCCTAACTTTTAGTCACGTCATGCAGCAATTCCTAAATGGCATTCTAGAATGTTGTGGGTTCCTCAAATCTCTGACACCAAGAACTTCCAACACAGGTACTCTATTACTAAACTCAACAAGTACTTACCTGACTTGTGCTCTGCTCGAGATTCCAGAGATGACTCCCACGCTCATGCCACCTAACCTTCTGTTGAGCGGCATCATCACATGCTCATGTGACCATTCGGTCTATATCTTGCCGTTTTAGTTGTTCACGTGGTGGCATGAGATATAACAGTGTTTGCAGTAGGAAACTATGTTCAGACCACTGTGAGACATGCAATTGAACAAATGGACAATGCATTATTATTTACATATGTATGTTTAGGCATGGATTAGGCTGTAGTAAGTGATGTTTAGCACATCGTGTCTTCTTCTCCCCACCTCCTCCTATTCTGTTGAAAAGAAAGTGGAACTTCAAAACTCAGCCAAAGCTAAGTGGTAACAAAGTCCTGGAATCTTGTGTTCAGCCTGCTCAAGCACCCTGAGAGTGTGATTATACCAATGGGTCATATTGTGGTCTTTCTATGACCATTGATCTCACTGATAGCAACAGCGGGCATGTCATCTGTGTGTTCATCAGGACTTGCTGCACTGGCATTGCAGTCCCAGACAAGACCACAACAGTGGCAAGGATACTGGACAGAAACCCCAATATTTTATTTTAATTTCGTAAGACTGTGAGGAAAGGATACCTCGCTCCAGGAAATGAAAATGAAATGAAAAATGAAATGAAAATCGCTTATTGTCACAAGTAGGCTTCAAATGAAGTTACTGTGAAAAGCCCCTAGTCGCCACATTCCGGCGCCTGTTCGGGGAGGCTGTTACGGGAATTGAACCGTGCTGCTGGCCTGCCTTGAAAGGCAGCGACTTAGCCCTGTGCTAAACAGCCCCAGTGATTGTAAGGTATGGTAAGGATTATGGTATGTTAAAATAAACTTTATTACTAACACAGTATGAAAGTATCTTTAACATCACACCAGATAATAGCTTACAATTATTCCTTAAAATCCTACTCAATACAGTGAACACAATGACCTTAACAGCTATCTTTATTCCAGTCAAACGAGAAAAAACATCTCGGCCAGGATTCTCTAAGCGACCGGAGAATCGGCGGCAATTGTGCCGGCGCAGTCGCTGCAGTGCCGATCGGGGGCCCCTGTTGCGATTCTGCGCGCTCGACGGGCCGAGTGCCCGCAGAGCTCCACTGGCGTCATTTGCGTATGGTCCTACCCGGCGAGACCTGGCCATTCTGGCTGCGGGGGGTGATTCTGGTGGGGGAGCGGGGGGAGCGGACTCTGGGGGGGGTGTGCTCCACGGTGGCCAGGCCCGCGATTGGGGGCAACCGATCGGCGCGCGCGCTAATTCCAGGAGGGGACCTATGTTCCTCCGCACCGCGCCCCTGTAGGGCTCCGCCACATTGCTCGGGGACTGGCGTAGAGATGGCCCATGGCGTGCATGCACAAACCCGCGCCGGACGTGGCATGCATGCGCGGACCCGCGCCGGCCGTGCAGGGCCGGCTTTCAGCACCGGCGCAGCGCACAGCACTCCAGCGCCGTTCTAGCCCTGAGGAAGAGATGAATGACTGGGCCTGGAGGCCCGTTGACGCCGGCGTTGTTCACGCCGGTTTTGACGCTGGCGTCAACACTTAATAATAATAATAATCACTTATTGTCACAAGTTGGCTTCAATGAAGTTACTGTGAAAGCCACTAGTCGCCACATTCCGGCACCTGTTCGGGGAGGTTCCCCTATTACATGTGTGACATGTATGGCAAAATCCAACTACATCCTTATGAAGTCCAGGCCAATGAAAAGGTTTTTGTTCTTTTTCTTGAGTTTTCCTTACCCCTAAATGACCCCCTACTGAAACCTTATATGTTACCCGCAAAAGCTCCTTTCTATAAACTATCAGTAATACCACTTGATGAACCTCTGTCCATTTCTCATCGACCTGAATATGTAAATATCTCCATTTTCTCATGAATATATTATTTCTAATTTGATAACACTCTGGTATACACTCAGATTCTATTTCTTTATATGTTTTCTGATACAACTGCTTTGTCCCTGAATTTTTCTGCTGTAATTCAACCATCTTTCTTGAACAAAAGATATCCACCTCTTCCACCATGCTCTTGTTCCTGACCAACCACCTGATCAAACATGGTTTCTGACAACTGAACCTCAGCCTCTCCAGTGGTACTCCTCAAGTTCTCTTCCATTTGGCTCAACCTGTGACTTTGTGATCTTGTCACCACACAATCCAGGAAACACCGCCAGGAGATGCTTCTTGCAACACCTCAGTCATTTGACTTTCCACTGGCGCTTCCACCATCGTAGGCTGCACCACCATCTGTGATCCATCTATATCATTACCCAGGATAAATTATGCACTAAACATTGTTCCCACAGCCCACCCCCTGGCCATCCCCTGGACACCCCGCACCAGTCCCGGCCGAGTGTGGTGTGCTGCAAACAGTCCGCAGCCGGCATGCTCGGTTCCCGCATGCTCGGGATGACGTCGTCGGGAAATCGGCCCATCGAGGCGGAGCATCACGGACGGGACCGCCAACGATGTGCCAACGGCGTTGAAACGGCACACAGCACCCGTCACGACGACGCCGGTTTGGAGGCGGCGGAGCATGGTGGACCGGCGTCAAACCGGCGCCGGCCCCGATTCCGCCGACGGAATCCATCTCTGCCTCATCGCCGATCATGATTTCGGCGTCGGGCTACGGAGAATCCCGCCCAATGTTTCTATTACTCCCACCACCACTTCACCACTTTTCACCGGACTCTCTAACCTTACCTTACATAATGGCACACTACCCTCACCACTAATGCCTCATATTCCCACATTTTTTGGCAATACTCATTCCAAACCACATTATCTCCTTATATCTAACCATTAAAGACTGCATCCTGTATTCATTAAGATCTAAATTTCCTTAACTACTCCACCTTATCCAAACAAGTAAATCTTACCTCACAAAAAAATTCCTTGAAAGGTTTTGGCCCCTGCTTATCCACCGACTTCTGAACAGGCTACACACTCTATTGCACCTCAATCACTGGAATAATGAGTTTTCTTCCCAATTAAAAAAAACCCCACAGGCTTATCTTGTTTTACCAGGTCTGTCTTCTCAGTATTTTTCTTAAGCCACCTGCACTGCAACTTTATGTGTCCAACTTTATTACAATGAAAACACTTACGTTTTCTTATGTCTCTTCCACTGGTATAGGTTTCCTTTTTATCCTGAGGCAAACTTCCTTAACATCAGCAACCAGACCTCCTTTGCCTTGATGACCTATGAATTTTTATTTTCCCATTTTCTATCCTTCAAAGATTGAAATTGATGTTGAAAACCAGACTTTTCTTTGTGAACTAATTCAAAATAATATGCTATTTCTGCTGCCAGTCTCTGAAATTCAACTTCTCTCTCCTTTGCTTTGCTTCTGCCATTGCCAATATCTCTTTTTCCTCATGCCTTTGTTCCTTAGCTAATCTTTCCAATTCAACCTCAAGCTTCCTCCTTTTCATTTCCTTTGAAAAACCTCTTTTTCCTTTTCTTCTGTCATCGCCAATCTCTCCATTTCTTTCATTTCCAATTTCTTCATTTCTATTTCTGTTCATCTTTTTCCTACATTTCTAATTGTTTCATTTGTAATTGAATTCTAGCTAATTCTACTGATTCAGGTGGTGTCTCTGGCGAATTTTAATGCTGAGCTATTGCTGGTATTATCTCTAAC
The DNA here is from genome assembly GCF_047496885.1 of Scyliorhinus torazame. Taxonomy (NCBI): domain Eukaryota; kingdom Metazoa; phylum Chordata; class Chondrichthyes; order Carcharhiniformes; family Scyliorhinidae; genus Scyliorhinus; species Scyliorhinus torazame. The sequence goes on from NC_092711.1 coordinate 227,691,035, forward strand.
TTCCTCATCCCTTCAGATCAGCTTTTCCACCAAACCCAAAAGTTTTGTTTTCGCCACCCTTTGTAAACCAGACGGAGTAACCTCGTCCACACTCAGAACAATGCTTGCACCTGAAAGAAACATCTCCATTCACTCCCTATTTAAACTTTAAAAGAAAGCAACTATTGCACACACACACTCAGTAGGCGAGATTCTCAGTTTCACAACTCCGATTTCATAATCGGCGATTGGGTGGAGAATCTATTTTTACGACCGAATCGGGGGCGGCTCCGGTTTTACACGGGTTGCGCATGCTCCGCCTCCTCCAAAACGGTGTAAACGCGGCGCATACCGCATACCGTCGGGACAGTGTCAGGACATCACCTAAAGGCTCTCCCCCGATTCTCCGCCCCCGATGGGTCGAGTTTCCAAATGTGCGGTTGACATCTGGGGCGAAATTCTCCGACCCCCCGCCGGGTCGGAGAATCGCCGGGGGCTGGCGTGAATCCCGCCCCCCCTGGTTGCCGAAGTCTCCGGCACCGGAGATTCGGCGGGGACGGGAATCGCGCCGCGCCGGTTGGCGGGCTCCCCCGCTCGATTCTCCGGCCCGGATGGGCCGAAGTTCCGCCGCTGAAATGCCTGTCCCGCCGGCGTAAATGAAATCACCTACCTTACCGGCGGGACAAGGTGGCGCGGGCGGGCTCCGGGGTCCTGGGGGGGGCGCGGGGCGATCTGGCCCCGGGGGGTGCCCCCACGGTGGCCTGCCCTGCGATCGGGGCCCACCGATCCGCGGGCGGGCCTGTGCCGTGTGGGCACTCTTTTCCCTCCGCCACGGTCTCCACCATGGCGGAGGCTAAAGAGACTCCCTCCACTGCGCATGCGCGGGAATGCTGTCAGCGGCCGCTGACGCTCCCGCGCATGCGCCGCCTGGAGATGTCATTTCCGCGCCGGCTGGCGGGGCACCAAAGGCCATTTCCGCCAGCTGGCAGGGCGGAAATTCGTCCGGCGCCGGCCTAGCCCCTCAATGTTGGGGCTCGGCCCCCAAAGATGCGGAGCATTCCGCACCTTTGGGGCGGCGCGATGCCCGTCTGATTTGCGCCGTTTTGGGCGCCAGTCGGCGGACATCGCGCCGTTTCCGGAGAATTTCGCCCCTGGTCTTAGTGGTCGGGAACCCGGCATGGCAGCTGCAGACTGTGTCCGGCGCGCCACATCGGGCGGGAACTGTGCTGCTGGCCTGTGAAGCTTCGGTGGTAGTTGGGGGATTGGTGAGGGGCGGCCAAGAGGTGTCCAGGGGTGAACTATCTGGCAGGTCGGGTCCGTGCATGGCCGGTTCCATGTAAGGCGTGGCCGCTGCAGATCTTTGCCGTGAGCATGAGTTGCCTTGTTCCCGGCAATTCCCCGGCTGTTTATTTTGTGGAGGCTGGGCGTTTTATGTGGCACAGCTGCTAGCCCCTCATAGGTCGGGGCAGCGCCGATCTTTCCCATGTGAAACGCCACGGATCTTCGGGACATAGCCTCAAAAGCGGAGAATCCAGCCCAATGTCTTTAAGTTCAACAATAAATAAATTAATTAATTAATTTAATTTAATTATCTTTATTGTCGCAAGTAGGCTGACATTAACACTGCAATGACGTTACTGTGTAAAACCCCGAGTCACCACATTCCGCCGCTGTTCGGGTATACAGAAGGAGAATTCAGAATTCTCAGCTGGTACGGGAATTGAACCTGCGCTGCTGACCTTGTTCTGCATCACAAACCAGCTGTCTAGCCCACTGAGCTAAACCAGCCCCCATGCCAAACAAAATATTTAACGTTAAAATCCTGGACATGCCCCCAATTTTATTAATAATAAAATAATAATTGCTTATTGTCACAAGTCGGCTTCAATTCAGTAACTGTGAAAAGCCCCTAGTTGCCACATTCCGGCGCCTGTTCGGGGAGGCCGGTACGGGAATTGAACCCGCGCTGCTGCCTTGTTCTGCATTACAAGTCAGCTTTTTAGCCCACTGTGCTAAAGCAACCCCTACGTTCCAATACCAGACCCCATAGTGGCTAGAATACTGGACAGAAATCCCAATATTTTATTTTAACTTTGTAAATCTGTGAGGAAAGGATACCTCACTCTCGGAGTGATTTAACAAAGAAATAGGGAAATGGCATATTAAAACAAACTTTATTACGAACACAGTATTAAAATATCTTTAACATCAGGAAATAGCTAACAATTACCACTTAAACAATGCCCTTAGCTCCTATCTTGCAGCCCACTCAAACAATAAGAAAAACCATCTCAGCTCGCAATCCACTTTAAGTACCATAGTACACAGGAATACCTACTGTACGTAGATGTTCTTTGAGAAAGAGAGAGATAGGACTTCCGGTTGTGGCTATGCTTAGGTAGGTCGCATGTTTGGCAGCTCCCGCCGGGAACGGACTTTTGGGCTCTCTAGAGGGGCCCCAACGGCAATTGTTCGACGGCTTCCAGTGTGGGAAGGTGACAGCAAGGTCCCACCGACATTATATGGATTGGACCAGGAGTGGAGCGGTGAAAAAAGTGATCTTGGAGCAGCGAAAAGTTAGAGGGAGAAAAAACAAGATGGCGGCGGGTGGAGACCAAGCAGCATGGGCGCAGTGGTCGCAGGAGCAGCAGGGGTTTCTTAGACTCTGCTTTGAGGAGCTGAAAACCAAAATGCTGGCACCAATGAAGGCGGCGATTGTGAAGCTAGTGGAGACCCAGAAGGCCCAAGGGGCGGCGATCCGGGAGGTGCGGCAAAAAGCCTCGGAGAACGAGGGCGAGATCTTGGGCCTGGCGGTGAAGGTGGAGGCGCATGTGGCGCTGCATAAGAGGTGGGCGGAAAGATTTGAAGACCTGGAGAATAGGTCGAGGAGGAAGAATCTTCGGATTCTGGGTCTCCCCGAAGGAGTGGAGTGGCCCGATGCTGGGGCATATGTGAGCACGATGCTCAATTCGCTGATGGGCGCGGAAGCCTTCCCGAGGCCTCTGGAGCTAGATGGGGCTCACTGGGTGCTAGCAAGGAGACCCACGGCCAATGAGCCGCCAAGGGCTGTAGTGATGAGGTTTCACCGCTTTATGCACAGGGAGTGTGTCCTGAGATGGGCCAAGAAAGAGCGGGGCAGCACGTAGGAGAACACGGAGATCCAAATCGACCAGGACTGGAGTGCAGAGGTGGCGAAGAAGAGAGCTGGTTTCAATCGGGCTGTGCTCTATCGAAAGGGGGTGAAGTTTGGTATGCTGCAGCCAGCGCGATTGTGGCTCACGTTCCAGGATCGGCACCACTATTTCGAAATGCCTGATGAGGCGTGGAGCTTTATACGGACTGAAAAGTTGGACTCAAACTGAGGGTCTGTTGTGGGGGGATGTTTACTGTGTATATGGTGTTTATTTCGTTTAGGGAATGTTCCTCTGGTTTGGGTGCTGGATGGGGATGCGTGAAGGGATTTGATGGGGAGATTGTGGGAGAGTGTGGGCGTCGGTGTTGGAGGGGCAGACCCCCACGAAGGAAGAGGGGGAGTGGAGGCCCGGGGATGGGGAATTGGGGTAAGGGCGCAAAAGGAGCTGTGCCAGAGGGGGCGGGGCCGGCTCAGGAAAGCGCAGGCTTTTTCCTGCGCTGGGGAAGGACGAGGGTGGGCGCCGGGGGGGATGGGCGGTGCTGGAGAGGAGCGCACACTGGCTGCCAGGGAGGGGGAGGGGGGATTCTCACACTGGAGGGTGTTGGTGGAATGGCGGGAGAGGGCGGGGTCAACAGAAGTCAGCTGACTTACGGGAGTGTTATGGGGGGAGCTAAAGGGCTAGATGTGGATCTAGCGGGGGGGAGGGGGGGAAGAGGGGGGGGGGGGTATAGGGTTGCTGCTGCATTGGCCAAAGGGGAGCTGGAAGTAGGAGAGGTGGTCGGGGCGGGGGTCCGTCGTCTGGAGGACTGGAGGGTGCGGGAGGCATGGGCACGTGGTTGGCCTAGAAAAGGAGATGGCTAGTCGGCGGGGGGGGGTTGAGTAGCCCCCCAATCCGGCTGATAACTTGGAATGTGAGGGGCCTGAACGGGCCGGTCAAGAGGGCCCGGGTGTTCGCGCACTTAAAGGGACTGAAGGCGGACGTGGTTATGCTCCAGGAGACACATTTGAAGGTGGCAGATCAAGTCAGGCTTAGAAAGGGATGGGTAGGACAGGTATTCCATTCAGGGCTGGATGCGAAGAACAGAGGGGTTGCAATGCTGGTGGGGAAGCGGGTGTCGTTTGAGACAATGAATATTGTAGTGGATAATGGAGGTCGATATGTGATGGTGAACAGTAGGTTGCAGGGGGTGCGGGTGGTACTGGTAAACGTATATGCCCCGAACTGGGATGATGCCGGATTTATGAACCGCATGCTGGGTCGGATTCCGGACCTGAAGGTAGGAAGCTTGATAATGGGGGGGGTTTCAACACGGTGCTGGACCCAGCACTGGATCGCTCTAGGTCCAAGACGGGTAAGAGGCCGGCTGCGGCCAAGGTGCTTAGGGGGTTTATGGACCAGATGGGGGGAGTGGATCCATGGAGGTTTGTCAGGCCCCAGGCCAGGGAATTTTCATTCTTTTCCCACGCCCATTGAGCCTACTCCTGGATAGATTTTTTTATTTTGAGTAGGGCGCTAATCCCGAAAGTGGAGGGAATGGAGTATTCGGCCATAGCCATCTCAGACCACGCCCCGCACTGGGTGGAGCTGGAGTTAGGAGAGGAGAGGGATCAGCACCCGCTGTGGCATCTAGATGTGGGATTATTGGCGGATGAGGAGGTGTGCGGGCGGGTGCGGGGGTGATTGAAAGATATTTGGAGGCCAACGACAACGTGGAGGTGCAGGTGGGGGTAGTCTGGCAGGCGCTGAAGGCGGTGGTCAGGGGAGGGTTAATCTCCATCAGGGCCCACAGGGAGAAGAGAGAGCAGGGAGAGGGAGAGGTTTGTGGGGGAGATCTTAAGGGTGGAGATATGTAGAGGAGATATGTAGAGGACCCCGAGGAAGGACTACTCAGGGAGCGGCAGAACCTCCAGACGGAGTTCGACCTGTTGACCACAGGGAAAGCAGAGGCACAGTCGAGGAAAGCGCAGGGGGCGACGTATAAGTATGGGGAGAAGGCGAGTCGGATGCTGGCACACCAGCTTCGTAAGAGGGAGGCAGCAAGGGAGATAGGTGGAGTTAAGGATAGCGGGGGGAATACGGTGCGGAGTGCGGTGAGAATAAACAAGGTATTTAGCGACTTCTATGGGGATCTGTACAGATCTGAGCCCCCAGCGGGGGAAGAGGGGATGCGACGATTTTTGGATCAGCTGAGGTTCCCGAGGGTGGAGAAGCAGGAGGTAGCTGGTTTAGGGGCGCCAATTGGGCTGGAGGAGCTGGTTAAAGGATTGGGGTGCATGCAGGCGGGGAAGGCCCCGCGGCCAGATGGGTTCCCGGTCGAGTTTTACAGGAAATACGTGGACCTGTTAGGCCCGTTGCTAGTGAGGACTTTCAATAAGGCAAGGGAGGGGGGGACCTTGCCCCCGACAATGTCCAGGGAGCTGATCTCTCTGATCCTGAAGCGGGACAAGAACCCATTGCAGTGTGGGTCGTATAGACCGATCTCGCTCCTCAATGTGGATGCTAAGTTGCTGGCAAAAGTGCTGGCCACGAGAATTGAGGACTGTGTCCCGGGAGTGATACATGAGGACCAGACGTGATTTGTAAAGGGCAGGCAGCTAAACACTAATTTTAATACTCCTCAATGTGATTATGATGCCCTCGCTGGAGGGAGAAGCAGAGGTAGTGGCAGCTATGGACGCGGAGAAGGCCTTCGACCGGGTGGAGTGGGAGTATCTTTGGGAAGTGCTGCGGAGGTTTGGGTTCGGGGAGGGGTTCATCAGCTGGGTCAGATTGCTATATAGAGCCCCGGTGGTGAGTGTGGCTACGAATCAGCGGAGGTCGGAGTACTTTCGGCTGTACCGAGGGACGAGGCAGGGGTGCCCCTTGGCCCCCTTGCTGTTTGCATTTGCAATTGAGCCTCTGGCCATGGCACTAAGGGAGTCCAGGAAATGGAGGGGACTGGTTCGAGGGGGAGAGGAACATCGGGTGTCGCTGTATGCAGACGACCTGTTGCTGTATGTGGCAGATCCAGTGGAGGGGATGGCGGAGGTCATGTGGATCCTCAGGGAGTTTGGGGACTTCTCGGAGTATAAGCTCAATGTAGGGAAAAGTGAGCTCTTTGTGTTGTATCCAGGGGACCAGGGAAAGGGGATAGACGACCTGCCGTTGAAGAGGGCGGAAAGGAGCTTTCGGTACTTTGGGATCCAGGTGGCTGGAAGTTGGGGGGCCCTGCACAAACTCAATTTGACGCGGTTGGTGGAGCAGATGGAGGAGGATTTCAAAAGATGGGATGTGCTGCCACTCTCGCTAGCGGGCAGGGTGCAGTCGGTTAAAATGATGGTCCTCCCGAGGTTTCTCTTTGTGTTCCAGTGCCTTTTCATTATGATTCCCAAGGCCTTTTTCAAACGGGTAGGTAGGAGTATCATGGGTTTCGTGTGGGCAAATAAGACCCCGAGGGTAAAGAGGATGTTTCTGGAGCGTAGTAGTGACAGGGAGGGCTGGCTCTGCCGAATTTGTGCGACTATTATTGGGCTGCTAATGTGGCGATGATTCACAAGTGAGTAATGGAGGGAGAGGGGGCGGCGTGGAAGAGGTTGGAGAGGGCGTCCTGTGTGGGCACGAGCCTGAGGGCGCTGGTGACGGCAACTCTGCCACTCTCGCCGACAAGGTACACCACGAGTCCGGTGGTGGCGGCGACGTTGAAGATCTGGGGGCAGTGGAGACGACACAGGGGCGAGGTGGGAGCCTCGGTTGGGCCCCGATTCAGGAGAACCATCGGTTCGTCCCGGGAAGGATGGATGGGGGATTTCGGAGCTGGCATTGGGCAGGGATTAGAAGAATGGGGGACCTGTTTATAGATGGGACGTTTGCGAGCCTGGGGGCGCTGGAGGAGAAGTTTGGGTTACCACCGGGAAATGCTTTCAGGTATATGCAAGTGAGGGCGTTTGTGAGGCGGCAGGTGAGGGAATTCCCACTGCTCCCGGCACAGGGGACTCAGGACAGGGTGATTTTGGGTGTATGGGTTGGAGAAGGCAGGGTTTCGGTGATCTACCAGGAGCTCAACGAAGAGGAGGAGGCCTCGGTAGAGGAGTTAAAGGGCAAGTGGGAGGAGGAGCTTGGGGAGGAGATAGATGAGGGTCTGTGGGTTGATGCCCTGAGTAGGGTTAATTCTTCCTCCTCTTGCGCCAGGCTCAGCCAAATACAATTCAAGGTTATTCACAGAGCACATATGACAGGGGCGAGGTTGAGTAGATTCTTTGGGGTGGAGGATAGTTGTGGGAGGTGCTCGGGAAGCCTGGCGAATCACGTCCACATGTTCTGGTCGTGCCCGGCACTGGATGGATTTTGGAGGGGTTTCGCGAGGACTATGTCCAAGGTGGTGAAAGTCCAGGTCAAGCCGAGTTGAGGGTTGGCACTATTTGGGGTAACGGACGAGCCGGGCGTGCAGGAGGCGAAAGAGGCCGGTATCCTGGCCTTTGCGTCCCTGGTAGCCCGGCGGAGGATCTTGCTATTATGGAAGGATGCAAAGCCCCCCAGTGTGGAAGCCTGGATAAATGACATGGCAGGGTTCATTAAGCGGGCGAGGATAAAGTTTGCCTTACGAGTGTCTGTGCAGGGGTTCTTCAGACGGTGGCAACCGTTCCTAGACTATCTCGCGGAGCGTTAGGAGGAGGTCAGCAGCAGCAGCAACCCAAGGGTGGGGGGGAGGGGAGGGAATTTGGGTGGGTGGGGAGGGGCTTCCCTACGGGTACCTTTGAATGCCATATGGGGGGGTTACTGTATATGGGGAAACCCAATGTAAAAGTTTTGTATAATTCTTGACTAGTGTGTTTGTGTTTCTTTCTTTTTGTAATTGGGAGGGGGGTTTGTTAAAAATTTTGTTGGAAAATTTGAATAAACATACTATTTTTTAAAAAAGAGAAAGAGAGATATTATGACACTGCTTTAAAGAAAAGACCTGACTCCTGTCAGAACCATGCAGAAACTCTGGCTGTATTTCTTCAAAGCTGTTTTAGCTGGCGTATTCACCTTTCGAACCATACTGTTCTTCTGTCTGCAGGCATACCTTTTCATTGAATTGCAGAGAGCAAACTGCTTCACAACTATTCCTAGTTTTGTCTAGAACTCCACTGAACTCCTTTATGCAAAATGGCCGATGCTTTAGCTCCACTCAGCAACTACATCATCTTACAAACCTTGAATCTAATTAACTCCACAGAACCTCCCAAAACCTTTCTTGTCTTTCAAATCAAGATTTATTTTAAACCGTGACTGTGGCAGTCAAATATTAAATCAGGATGTTACCCCTTACTGTATCAAATACCTGCAATATAATTCATCTGAAATTTCTGCATTCATCACAATTGGCCTCATTAGGAACCTGCCCATCTGCAGGTGCAGGGGGCTACTGCCATAGGTCGGATGACTGAATCAATGTGTTATCTGTTGGTGCTGATTCTGTTATTTGCAGAAGGTATAAATAATGGGCACCATCTGGGGCTATCGCATAATGGTTCTGTTGCAGGGCCAACTAGTCATGGTCACATGCAATCTGAATCCTGACCGTTTGACCTGGCTGTAGAGGACCGAGTCTGCGGGAACCTCGATCTTCGTGCGTTTTGTTTTTCAACCTGCATTCACATTGATTTCAAGTTTAGGCTTTAGCAGAGCTTTGGCTGTCGGAATGTTGGTCCTGGTGTGCCTGGAGAAAAGCCATTGTGCTGGCGAAGGCAGGCCCTGCCGTGGTAGATTACACTGGTTGCGGAGGGCTGCATGGTCGTTTGTGCGATCCTGTGCACATCTTTCGAGAAGATGCTTCGCTGAGCAAACCTCCCGTTCTGCCAAACTGTTTCTCCTGACCCTTCAGCAACAGCACAGTAGTGACCAGAAGAAGAATAGCATGAGCTGTTTGAGACTATATCCCAGGAACTGGAGACCCGGGTAAGTGTCAGGGGTCCCAGGGCGTGTACCGTAGCAAAGTCCTGGGGGATCACAAGGTTGGCGGTTGGGGTTTAAAGGGATAGGTTGGGGCGGCAGGGAGGTCTGAAGGTCTCTGGTCCTTAAGGGGAGTGCGCCCCAAACAGAAAGGGGCAAGGTGGGAAACAGCCCTTAATTGGTCATTAATTGGCTACTTAAGGGCCTCCGTTGGGAAAAGTACGGGCTTCCCATCCGAGGCTTTGCCTGCTCCAGCGTAAAATCACTGCTAGGCCGAGGCAGACAGGAACACTGAGGGAATCTCGTCCCTGCAATTTCCTCTCCCCTGTCTCCTGCTCCCACCTAAAAGCCTGCAGGAGTGTGGGTGGGGAGCATAAAATTCAGGCGCATATGTTTCTGGCGGGATAGGGGATGGTAATATAGCTTGAGGGTACCAATCGTGTATGGTCTGTTTGTATCAGTGTATGGCTGCATCAGCGTTTTCTCGAGTGCACTGCCGTTACCAATGACTCTTTAGCTCATGCCGTGCAGATTGAAGGAAAGATGAGCATTTCTTTGCATGCAGACGGTCACATTTTTCACATATCTTGCTAAATTTGGGCGTTCTAGTAAGTGCATCAACAATTGGGGTTGTACTTAGGACCTGCAAACTTTGTTGATTTGTGAACATTGCAATGCACAGTTAGCATGCTGCTTACTTATGCCCATCCTTGACTAGCTCTTCAGTGATATATTTTTTGGAATCATCTATCAGATCTTTCTGGAAGGCTTCCATGGGAGTGGATGCAACCACTGTCATGGATTTGCCTAGTAACAGCAGTAACATGAATTTAACAAGACATAATAGGATGCTATCTGCTCAGCAAAGGGTAAAAATCTCCCTAGCGACAGCAGTAGCCAATATTCAAAAGTCGGAGATGCATCTTTCCCAGTAAGATTAGCCAATATCTAGATAGAAACAGGTGTGAATTGCGCACTGGTAAAATCAGCTCAACTAAATGATTGGAAGGTCAATAAAGTATACACATGTTAATGCCTAGAGTCAAGAAATTTGATAGAGGCAGATAGTCAAATACACAGAATGCAGAATAAAAGGGGGCCAGTTTACATCGAGCAGCCTGGAGGTTGGTTTTACATCTAACAGCCGAGATGGCATGGTATGCATCTAACAGCCTCCAACTCTCAGAGCCAAGGCAATGCAGAAACCTTCAGAAAAGGGAGTTTACATATCCGCACTGGACCAGGAATAAACATTTGGGCGGCATGGTACCACACTGCTTAGCACAGTTGCTTCAGAGGGCCAGGGTCCCAGGTTTGATTCCTGTTTGGATCACTGTCTGTGTGGAGTCTGCACGTTCTCCCTGTGTCTGAGTGGGTTTCCTCCGGGTGCTCCGGGCCCCCACCGAGTCGGAGAATCACCGAGGGTCGGCGTGAATCCCGCCCCCCCCCCGTCCTCCGAATTCTCCGGACCCCCAAAAATCGACCCGGTGTGAAGTGTGCCGCCCGCCTCGGAGAATGGCGGGGGTCGGCGCGACTCAATGGGACCCGGGGCCACCCGAATTCCTACCCGTTTTTTTCCAGTCCCGCCGGCATAAATTGGAGTAGGTCCTTACCGGCGGGACCTGGCAGCGCAGGCAGCCTCCAGGGTTCTCGGGGTGGCACGGGGGGATCTGGCCCCGGGAGGTGGCCCCACAGTGGCCTGGCCCGCGATCGGGGCCCACCGATCCGCGGGTGGGCCTGTGCCGTGGGGGCACTCAATTCCTCCGCATCAGCCACTGTGGTCCTCCGCGATGGCCGATGCGGAGACGGACCCTCCCGCACATGCACTGGGATGGCGCCAGCACACGCTGGTGCTCCCGCGCATGCCCCTTCCCCGCCAGCCAGGCGCAAACTACTCCGGGGTGGGCCTCACCCCTGAAGGTGCGGAGGATTCCGCACCTTTTGGGTGGCCCGACACCGGAGTGGTTCACGCCACCCCCTCCCGCCGGAGTTGCCCGCCCCGCTGATTACGGCAGAATCCCGCCCCTGCTTGTTAGATGAATTGGACATTCTGAATTCTCCCTCTGTGTACCTGAACAGGTGCTGGGGTGTGGCGGCCAGGGGGATTTTCACAGTGACTTCATTGTAGTGTTAATGTAAGCCTACTTGTGACAATAAAGATTATTATTATTATTTCCCAGATTTGAACATCAGTCCTGTAAATTGTGGTCATTATAAACTGGATTTAATTTATTGATCTATTTAATTTGGATACTGTCTGGGGGAAGGTGAAGTCTTATGGAGTTCAGGAATCGGAATTATATTTTGAAACACGAGGTATGTTCCACATAAACTATGTGTTTACTGGTTCATATACATAATTGCCTTAGATTAGTGCAGTCCTGTTCATGTGTATTTGTCTTCTCTTTAATGTGATGTAATGTAAGAAATTGTCATTTTATATTTTGTATGTCTTACATTAATGTTACTAAAACCTGGGTTAAGATCCATACACACTGTATGACTGCTATAGCTGTGATTAGTGTCTCATAAAAGTGAAGTGATCATTGATTTGTGTTTTGCTAATAGATCTTGAGAACCATTTACTTATTTACAGATAGCTAGCGAATGGAATATTGTTTATGTTTGAAGGACCACGAGGGTGTTGATAAACTATCGTGTTTGGTCCTGGCTGAACAAGTCAATAGACATCTTGTAAGAAGAGACAAAAGAATGCCTTATGCGTTGGATACATATTGCGCAGTTAGTAAGAGGAGCCAGGTCTGTCTAAAAAGTCTAATCTGAATAGAGCTGTTTCAGTTTGGTCCTGAAAGGTTCTCCCTCCAAAGGTTCTGCACAGAGAAAAGCAAGTAGAAACCTGGTTATTAACTTAATTCATGAGTAGTATTTGAAATATACTGGTTTTCTTAATTGGAATATAGGGGAAGGTTTAGGAAGAAAATTAAGGTTTTCTCTTTTACTTGAGAACTATTGTAACTGTGAACTGTAAAAGTATTTACTGTTGTTAATGTGGTTAATTCAGTGTTTGAATTAAAACTTGTTTGAACATAAATGATACCTGTGGGTCAATGGTACCACTCCTGTGGTGCAGTAACATTTCATCACAGTTTTACAAATTGAAAAGAGTGGGTTCTCGTCTGGGATCCTAACATTAATTTAATAAATAGTCTTTAATAATTGTTACACAATGACTGGGCTGCTTATTTTTACTGGAGGTCCACTTGACTCCTCACACCATTCCAACAACAAAACTATACACCCCCACAAACTGGCGTTCCAAGTTGGGATACCCTCACAGATAACATCAGTGTGCTTCCTGACAATTGCAAATTCAATAATTCTGTCTGTTAATTCTGCTTATGAAAAATCTTATGATGTACCTTTTCTTCTGCATCTGCTGATGTAATGGTTTATAATGTTGCAGACTGTTGTAAAAATGACATGAACTCTAGTCAATGAAGACAGAAGTTTAACTAGATTCTGAACCTGTCCTCCAATGTAGTCCGATATCTTTTGAGGATCTTTTAACTTTTCTGCTGTTAAACTTGATGTGGCCTGTGCAAATCTTTATTCCCTATTCATAGGAAGGTTTTTATGCCTTGGTCGTCTAGCTCTGAATTGAGTAACCATGGGGTAAATTTTCCCATCCCTACTGGCATCATCGCTGGCAGGACAGACAATTTAACAGACCACTAAAAGGTCTGTTGACCTTGGACGAGAATTTCTGGTCCCCAGGTGGGCAGGACCTGCAAATTCCACCACATAGATTTGAAATTCGGGTAATAGATCAGATGCATCTCAATTCAAATGGGGGAAAATGATATTCCTCTTTGTTTTACTCAATTTATTGTTCAGCAACTCCCAACACCACCCGGGATAATGGTAACCTTCTCCTGCCCGATTTGCTGGTCCTCTCAATGCATTGTTCACCCACTGGCTTTTCACTGTAATCTCACAATGGATATGTGTATTTACCAGCGCTTTATCTCGGCAGAGCATCTTCAAAGATTTTCTGCAGTCAGCACGCTGTGTTTGCAACACTATTCTACCATGTTGTTTTGTTATAATGATGTGAGCACCAGTCACTCATAAGGGATTGAGTAAACATGCTGTGGGTTTATTTCTTTAGACTAGACAGATGAAAACATTTCTAAAAAGGTAGAAAGCTTGAAGACATCAGCAGCAGAGCTGTGTGCATGTGTTCTGCTCAAAAGCAAAAGTGAAACTAAGACTGGATTGCACTTCCCTTCTTGTGATGCCATGCTGCCAACCCTTAAAGGCATATTACAACAGGTGGTTGTTCCACAGTGCATGCTTAAGAGAGGGCACTAACAGAACCATCAAGATCAAAAATGCCAGGCCTGTTGCAGAACAATGCTGACCAATATTACGGTCATATTGGAGAGTGGGCAATATTTGCCCACTCTGCATGCTTGCAGCATACACATAGGCCCATGCTATTGCAGTTCAAATCTTGGTGATGGGTGATTGCTGCACTGGAAATGGTCAGGACCAGATTGTCAAACACCAACCCCCCACCCCCATGCTGTCCTCCCTCCCACAATATTTCCATTATCTGGCTACTGAAATGTTGACCCGAGGGATGCTGTGGAGTGACATTTTGTGAGCCTCTTTTTTTTTTCATTTATATTTCTTAATTTCATAATCCTTTAGTTTATTTTTAAAATAATTCAATTAACTCTCAGTCAGCTGATCGCAATAACTGCCTGTATGCAGTTTAATGAAAGATACAATATTAACTTCTACCTAAGAATTAATGCTGCTCGGAATTGGAATCACGCCAAAACCACAGTTCTTTCAAACTCAAATATGAAAGATGAAATTAGTCAATGACTGGAGCATTACTTTACTTGGAATTCCATTTATTTTGTTCATTCACAAGATGTGATGGCAACTGACAAAGTCAGCAGTTATTGCCCATCTCTAATTATCTTTGAGAAGTTAATGGTGAAATTCCTTCTTGACAACAGGGTGTCTTGCCGGGCATTTCAGAGGGCAGTTAAGAGTCAACTACATTGCTGTGGATTTGGAGTCACATATAGGCCAGAATGATAAAGATGGCAAATTTCCTTCTCTAACGGATGGTAAACCAGATGGGATTTTACAATAAAAAGTAGCTACATGGCCAGCATTATTGATACTACCATTTATTTAATTCCAGGTGTATTTATTTAACCAAATTTAAACTGCCCTGCTGCTATGGTGGTATTTGAACTCATGCCTCTGACCATTAGTCCAGGCTTCCGGATCGCTAGTCCAGTGACAGTAACGTAACCACTCTGTTACCATTTATGATTTTGATCCAGAAATGTGAGGGACCCTACTTTTTCTTAGACCCAATAAATTAAATTTTCAGACTGTTCGCAACAGAATTAGCTGCCTCACAGTTAAAATATCTTTCCAAAGGCACACTGTTTCTTTCAGCAAGTTGATTGAAAAATGTCTGGAGATGCATTTGTTATTGCTTCTGAACCTCATTGACTTTAAAAGTACATTTCACAGTAAGCATATAACATCCCTCTGGAATGTGCATAAACAATAAAGGACCTTAGGGAACGTCAGAAGGTTTTTGAAGGATTCACAAAGGAAACAAATGTTTCATCAAAGCCAATGAAAGACTAACAGATTGTGTTGCTGTTATTACTGGTGTATACGGTTGTATTCTGTCTCATCTGTTACTTTGCATTGCAGGTGATTGGATGATGAAGACTGCAGTGGATAGAAAGGAAGATGACACTAACAGAGTCGGAAAGAAAAAAATTCAAAGACTTGGATTTCACGGTAAATCTGCTTTTTGGAGATATGTGGCAGGAGATGAATGGCCAGGCTAATGCTAGAAAAAGACAGAACAGGATTGAGGATAAGCATGGAAAACATGAAGGTAATTAAAAAAGTACAGTAAACAAGTGTGTAAATCTGGCAACTGAAACATTGGAGAGGCTGAGCTGATTTATACAATTGGCCATAGAAGTGGGCCTGAGGGATGTCGTTAAGTAAATCAAAAGGAAGAAGGAAAAGCAATGTTTATATACAGAAATAAATTTTATGAATCAAAACAATACATAATATCAAAGTCATTCTTACACATGGGCTATGAGGAAAATAAAATTAAAGTATGGCAGAAATAAAATTGTACTCAGATATATTTAAAAAAGACACCTGCATAATAATGGTGCCCCAAGGTCATACACCATTACTATTTTATTGTTTAAGTACCTATTGATCAGATAGAGCTTGGGAGCAGACATTTTTTTGTGGAACTTCCCATAAATCAGGAACGGTAGCCTCGCCTTACTTTGGCAGAGCCTTGTGAAGTTCTACACAAAATGTCTGGCTCTTATTTGTTGTTAATCAGCAGCTCTAGAGTACATAAAACAATAATAAGCTGTGATTAAGTGACTCTGGCAAGTACCTAATTATCTACTTGCAGTCTTGAGGGATTATTATGCATTTCAATAGAAATTAGATCTGCTGTGTTGGACCTAAAGCCTACATAGAATGCAATCGCACATGTGAAGATCGAAGGAGGACAAAAGAACCACATATTGATCAAGTTATTTTTAAGATGTAATTAATCTGGATGAGAGATGATAATTAATCTGGATGAGAGATGATATAAGAAGGAACCAAACTCTGCCCACATCTGGAATTAATGATAAAAGCTCGGAAAGGTAGAGGGGTAAAACCACAAATGGTATGAAGGCCAATGGTGGAAGAAGACATGAAATCAATGGATCTTAAATTAAATGAGCTAAGTGAAGTCATTTAAAAACAATGAAACTCGAAGTAGACAAGTTGTTGCCTCATCTATCTCTTGATACCAAGTTGATAACAAGAAAGCTACAAACTTAAATTCAGGCCTGTTTGTCACTTTGAACTCACGTAGTTGTTTTGGGGAAATTCATTATGTTTTTCATGCGGTCACACAGTAATATTGGGGGCAATTGTTATTGTCAGAAATGGATGGGTTTGGGTTGGGTGGGATGGAGAAATTTTAAAATTCTCAAACTTGAACTGAACCAACCTCACACCCACCCATTTCTCGTTTTAATGGAGGCCGGATTAGAGGCAGACAATGAACCCATTCGCAGTTACCAGGTTACTCATTCAAATATTTTAATAAGGCCACATGCTTCAGATTTGATAAAAAAACAGAATTTGAAAATATGTGCCTTGCTTCTTAACCAAGAGAAGCAGGAGTGCTCAATCCTGGTCACTCAAATGCTAATTTACTTCCCTCCTCATGCTCAGATCCTTTACAACCTGACCATGATCAGATACCCCCTGCAAACATTGACCCTTTCTTCTTCCCCAACACCCTGTGTCCAAACCCTGTGATCACCTCCCTTGGTACTACAAGCCATTCTGTACCCACTACCGCTGCTTGCAATGGCTACCCCAGGTGCACATCCTTAACTGTTCGGGGTCTGAGCCTTTTCTACAGTGCTCCCTGTTGAATAGGAAGTCAAGCTTGTCAATCAGGTTGGCTTCCAAGCAGGGATCCTGCCTAAATGTGCTTATGGAGTTGAAATACCATAGAACTCAGGGCCGGGCCAGATGACTTTGACTGTCTTACCCCCTTGAAAATGCCTCCCAAAGTAATTATTGGACTTACTGATTCCAATGTCAGGAATGAGAAAGGTTACCTTGTCTGAATCATGTCTGCTACCAGATTGTTCTACTCTTGCACATGGTCGGAAAATAAATAATTTTCGTATAGAGCAATGGTCCGGAAGCAATGAATCAACAACGGATCATGTTGTGACACAGGCATTGGATTTGCTTGTGTCAGAGTTTACCAATGTATTAAGGAGTATGCAGAGTATTTACTTGTTGGCTTATATTTCTTCAATTGGAGGATTACTGAAACCTATGCTGTACCATGTATGGGTAGTGCACTATTGTGAACCTTGGTGTATAATTTAACTAACTGTACTAACTCAGGTGCACTGTGAAAAACTTCGATGCACAAGCAACATGGACAGGCAGCTAGCAACTTACTTACCTAGGGACTTTGGTATGATCAATAATCCAAGAGTGACATCCCCTTACCTTATTAAAAGTGACTGCTACATCTGGTACTAGAAGCTGTTATCAGCTCTTTTAAGCCCTTTGGGAAAGCAGAAGCAAATGTGAATCACAAACTAAGTTCACGGAGAGTGGGAGAGAGAACAATTCTTGATAATGCAAAGGCAAGGATTTCTGTGAGACATAAAGTACAACAATTACATGCTAAACCTGGAAGAGTTTTTTCTTTATCATTCTCGGCAATGTAAAAAGTTGTCCATTGCATAACAGCTAAAGTTGTCATGTAGCTCTGTGATAAATGAGTCTTATTTCTGTTAAATCATTGTTTATATGCTTTTTAAGTAGGTACCTGTGCAATTTTTAGAGCAATTAAAATTTATAGAATAATTGAAATTTACAGACACTAGTGTGGGGAAAAATGAGCTTCAGGTATTCTTGTAAAACAGATTGATTTTTCAGGTTTTATCTTGACTGCTGAGCAAAGGTTTTTGAATCAGCTAAAATGATATATAATTCATAATGTATGTGAATTATTTATCAAGAAAGAGCAGATTTTATGAATTTCATTAATTAGCAGAGTTGCGGCAAGAAGATGCCTAGTACAATTGAGTTTTCTGCAAAGATGTGCAATGGTGAACTCCCGGACTGCAAACCAAACTGAGGAAATTAGAAAGTGCAAGAAACCGAGAACAACTAGCAGTAATTATCACACACCATTTTGTCATTCGTTTGAGTCGGAATTTATCAATCCCACTGGGTCACAATTAATCTGAAGATTCACCAAATTACAATTTGCTGAGGAAATTATTCCAGTCGTTAATTGTAGAATCTTGCTGTGTTTGTGCATGCTAGTCCAAACATGGGAAAACTGCAAAATCAAAGTAAGAAGGGGATAATGGCACATTTTCAAAAAAAATAATGATAATAAAATGAGTTTTCTAATTTAACGCTGTTATGTTTGTAAGAAGAATTTCTCTACTGAGGCTTTGGTTTGATATCCTTTGGAATGGTTTCATTGCTGTGGTAACGATTTGCATTTTTTAAATTCAGAAGATGGCTTTTTGTGGATTTAATGCATTTATTTAAAAAGGAAGATCGGACTGAAATGTTAACCACATCAATGAGCTCCCTTGTCTCAAGTCAAAATCCTGGAACTCCTCACCTAACAGCATTGTGGGAGGACCGTCAACTGGCAGACTGCAGCGGTTGAAGAAGAATGGCTTGTATTTATAAAGCACCTTTCATGACCACCAGATATCTCAAAGCGCCTTACAGCCAAGAAGTGCGTTTTGAAGTTTAGTGACTGTTATAATGCAGGGAATACAGCAGCTAATTTGCATAGAACAAGCTCTTAAAATGTGATGATGACCAGATAGCCTTTTGTTTATTGGTAGAGGGATACATATCGACCAGGACAACAGGGATAATTCCTCTGTTCTTCTGTGGAATTGTGCCAAGGGATCTTTTACCTCCATCTGAGAGGAAATGTAGCATCTGTTTACCACTGTGTCCAAGGGACAGCACCTCTAACGTTATAGCACTCCCTTGGCACTGCACTGGAGTGTCAATCTTGATTTTTTTTTTTAACTCAAGTCCTGGACGGGGACGTGAACCCAGAATCTTTCAACGGTGGGAGTGCTACCAACTGACTAATGGCTGACACTGCAAGGCCCACCACTGCCTTCTCAAGAGCAACTATGGATGGGGCGCTAAATGCTAGCCTTGTCAGAAATACTACATGCCAAGACTGACTGTTTGAAAATCATTTTGGAGAAAGGTGTCTTGGAAAAACAACGGAAATCAACTGTTCCCATAAAAATTGATTAAAGTCTCTATAGCTCTCATTAATGTCAACCTACTCCTAGCCACTTTGTACAGACAATTACACTCAGCAAACAAAGGACTGGTATATAGTAATATCAAACCATTCTAAAAGAGTGCAACCACTTTTTTGTCATCTGTTATTTCAAATGATGTTACATCAGGGCACAAATAGCGCCCAAATTTGTGCTAGTTCGTTTTTCTCTTGCGTTGCTGTTCAAACTCATATGCATAACCCCAAACACAACATTTGCTTATTTTGTGGAAAGGTGTCTTGGAAAAACAACGCAAATGAACTGTTCCCATAAAAATTGATTAAAGTGTCTATAGCTCTCATTAATGTCAACCTACTCCTAGCCACTTTGTACAGACAATTACACTCAGCGCACAAAGGACTGGTATATAGTAATGTCAAACCATTCTAAAAGAGGGAGGGCAACCACTTTTTTGTCATCTGTTGTTAGCGATCTGGGCACAAATTGCGCCCAAGTTTGTGCTAGTTTGTTTTTCTCTCGAGTTGCTTTTCAAACTCATATACATAACCCCAAACACAACATTTGCCATCTACCAGCTCAATCAGGCAGTATTTCGGAAAGTACTTTTAAATCAATTATTGAAAATATATTCCCATATATACATTTTAGAATCAAAACTTGTTTATTATGGTGTCGCTGCTGATCATCATGTTCTGTTATGGATTTGATTGTGATGTTTCAATTAGGAGATCTTGAGACTTGTACGTTTAAAAATTAACTATGTATTATTAATCTTCAACCATACACAGTTCCCAGTTACAGACATGCGTGATGCTGTCTCCATGTAGGCTTCTTCCAAAGTGTTGCCTCAGAGTCTATTACCTACACCTATTGACTCGACTCATCAAACAGTGGGTCCTGCTATTCTCCCAAGCCATGTTAACTCTTGCTCTGCCGAGCGCCTTTTCATTCCAATACATGGAGACAAATAATAAAACAGAAATTAGGTGCAATTTTATTACTTTGGTTGAAAATGGGTAGAGCAGAAAAGATAAGGCTTTTAATAAGTGTCTAGTTAACCAATTTAAATAACTAAAAAATATTTTTGAGAGATATATATGTACAGAACAATTTACTAATAACATTTGGATACAATAGAAAGTATCTTAATAAACTAAAATAAAGCTTTTTTATGACTATTATGTCCTTTTGTCCAAAATAATAAGTTTAACTTCAAGTGTCTCCTTGAAGGCTTGCAAATGGACGCAATTAACAGAAACCCAAAGTGAGCAATTTATTTGGGGTATGACCAGTTTTGTGGCAAGGCCTGCTTTTAGTGCAAAAGATAGCAAAAATTTAAATTTGCACTGGATGGAATTTCCCATTGAGATTCATCCATCATTTCAGTCCAAGTACATTGACAAACTTTACATGTAACTGCCTTGGCTATTAATGTTGATATCCTTTCTCCACAGCCTTATTGCATTGGGCAAGAACGATAACCTCCCGGTCCATCTTCTACACTGCATCCTATGAAAGGTAATGTCATGTACTATACACATGCTTGGAATTGCCATAATCAAAATTCACATTGGACATATATCAGCTACACAGAAACCTATTCTCCAATGTAGCCTGTACAAAATTTAATCCGAAGGGTTACCTCCCGCATGCATCAAAATGGCAATAATAAAGTCAAGGCCTGCACTTGCAATGTCTTAAGCCAATCATTGATAAAGGTGGCGAAGAGCAATGATCCTAACACCAACCTTTGTAGAGCTCCACTTGAGAGTGCCACTGTTAATAACCACCCTCTGCCCCTGTGAATACATCCAATTCACAAACCATCTTCAAATCTGACCACTAATCCCGCAGGGTGTAACCTTACTTAACTGGAGCCAGTACAGCATTTTAGTGAAGGCCTTTTGAAAATCAAGGGGCCCTTGGTCCGTTTAAAGACTTTCAGCAGATTGGTGAGACAAGACCTCCATTTGCAAATCTCATCTTGGGAATTCCTACTAACCTTTTTAATAATTCTCTCTCGTGTCTAGAACCAGTATCAATCTAACTGACCTATAATTCCAAGGCCCTGTTTGCATCTTTACACAGAGGCATCACATAAAACTTTCTTCAGACCATGGGAACAATCCCAGCCCTGAAAGAACTGGCAGACAGATTATTTTATATTAGCTCCTCCTAAGCTAAAAAAAAGATTTAAAACACCATTTCATGAAAAAAAAAAGAGTCCCATTGTGGGTGTGTTTAGTGGGGTATTTAAGCGCCAGGAACGACCCTGCTATTGAATAGGTTTCTGTTATTTTTTTCGAGCCTTGGCAGGGCAGGCCCCACCAAGGCCGCATTTACCTTCAGTTAATGCCGAACTGCACACTTAAATATGCAAAATTAGGTCCCTCCCATTGTGGGCGGGATCCAGATTGTGGCGCATCGCCAGATTTACGGCCGCGCCCAATATCTGTATAGCTGATTATGCATATAGAACATAGAACATAGAACGATACAGCGCAGTACAGGCCCTTCGGCCCACGATGTTGCACCGAAACAAAAGCCATCTAACCTACACTACGCCATTATCATCCATATGCTTATCCAATAAACTTTTAAATGCCCTCAATGTTGGCGAGTTCACTACTGTTGCAGGTAGGGCATTCCACGGCCTCACCACTCTTTGCGTAAAGAACCTACCTCTGACCTCTGTCCTATATCTATTACCCCTCAGTTTAAAGTTATGTCCCCTCGTGCCAGCCATTTCCGTCCGCGGGAGAAGGCTCTCACTGTCCACCCTATCTAACCCCCTGATCATTTTGTATGCCTCTATTAAGTCTCCTCTTAACCTTCTTCTCTCCAACGAAAACAACCTCAAGTCCATCAGCCTTTCCTCATAAGATTTTCCCTCCATACCAGGCAACATCCTGGTAAATCTCCTCTGCACCCGCTCCAAAGCCTCCACGTCCTTCCTATAATGCGGTGACCAGAACTGTACGCAATACTCCAAATGCGGCCGTGCCAGAGTTTTGTACAGCTGCAACATGACCTCCTGACTCCGGAACTCAATCCCTCTACCAATAAAGGCCAACACTCCATAGGCCTGCTTCACAACCCTATCAACCTGGGTGGCAACCTTCAGGGATCTATGTACATGGACACATAGATCCCTATAGTTGTAAATAAAGACAAACACCCCAGAAGCTCTACAGGTATGGTCCCAGCAGTTAAGCCATGTTTATTGTCCATGTTTTTCCTTCTATACTAACCTTGGTAGAACTTGCAAGGTCAATGGGGGAATACCTAGCTTGCATGGGACTAGGTACCAATGATCCCAGGCAACAGAATATCTGGTTCCTTCCCATCTTACACTGGCAGAGAAAAAAGTTCCCCAACCATCACCCTTATTTTTAAAAATAAATGTTTCCCCTTCTTTGGGAGTCCAAACAGTTTTCTTGGTCCTAGCCCTCCTGATGCTGCCCACTTTTACTCCTCTGAAGGCCAATATGTCTTATTGCATACTTAATAGGCTCTTAAGGGATGATCACAGAGAAAGAGCAGGGGTCATTAGAGATAGCTAATATGGTTTCTGTAATGAAAGATTGCATCTTACCAATTTGAATTACGTCAGGAAATGGTTATGTTAGTTGGTAAAATAATCTGTGAGGCCTTGTCTATTTGGAATTTCAGGAAGTCCTGATAAAGTGTCTCACACTGTGTTACTCGACAAGACAGGGACTGGATTTTTTGACCATGCCCTCCACAAGCTCACCGCAGATGGGACAGGGACCATGTAAAGGTCCATTGACCTCCGGCGGGAATTTCCAGTTGTCGGACAGGCACAGCCGAAACGTCCCACCCAAGATCATGTGATATCAGTGGGAACACAAGTCATTGAATTAGGAATTGGGGCTAATGGGTGGAATCTTACCATAATTTTCAAAGTGGCAGTTCCGGTGAAAAAAACGGCGAGAATCACGCCAAGCCAGTGGTGGGAAAACTCACCGAATATTGAGCCTCTTTAACAATTATTTTTTCCCATGTGAATCACTCTGCATATGTGGCAATTTGCCACTGATTCGCTCACCCCAGGAAACATTAATATCTGTAATCAGTCGGTGCTCCTTTTAAACGCACTTTGAGGAGCAAACTCTTGTGCTGGCAGGTGTTGAGCAAGACCACAGCTGTTGAGAGGGTGAATTTGGGGCAGGAGACAAAAGTGAGAACCCTCAAGACATGCAGCCATGATGCAAGCCCCACGTGAGTTAACTTTCTCCCATTGTTTAACTCAGCTAGCTGGACGGTCAACAGCCTCGGTTCAATTCCCTTACCAGCTGCGGTTATTCATGAAGGCCCATCTTTTCTACCTTACCTTCGTCTGGGGTGTGGTGATCCTCAGGTTAAATCACCACCTGTCAGCCCTCCCCCTCAAAGGGGAAAGCAGCCTATTGTCACCTGGGACTACGGCAACTTTTTAAATCCCCCGTGATGCACGAATGCCATCTCGCTTCCCTTGCAGGTCAATCAGTCAATCAGCAGGGACCATCCTCGTGTCCGCTGGACATTACAGGCCCAAGATTTATCATACAGCATCTCTGACCCCCCCATGATGAGCCCATGATGTCTGGTAGGAGCCACACATATTGCTGAGGATGAAAGAGGCATACTCAACGCAAGTCATCATCTTTCTCCTGCAGCGTGTGGCCAATGGCTTGAACATTGAATGTAGGAACCATCACGAGGTCCTCCTGCAACCACATTAGTGAGTTGATGTCAGACCCCATGGTGGAAGAGCTTTTCACGCCCTCGTCCTAGTCATACAAAAACCGAGGTGCTACCAGGGCCTCATGCGGTCTCTGGCCATCAGCCAAGGTCCTTCCTCCTCCACTTCCGCATGTTGATCCTCGCCCTCCACAACCTCTTCCTCACTCGAGGAGATGTGGCGCTCCTCCACCTCCTCCTGGTCCAGCTACTCTCCCCACTGCTGTGCCAGGATGCGGAGAGTGCAGCGGACCACAATGATGAGGGAAACCCTCTGGGGGCTGTATTGAAGGGCTTCTCCCAACCGGTCCAGGCACCAGAACTGCATCTTGAGCAGTCCAATCCCTGTTCGACTAACGCACATGTTGACGCAGGAGCATCATTGTAGCCGGTCTCAGTAGGTCTTTGTGGCCTCCACATTGGCATCAGCAGCCATCTCCTGGGTGGGTATTCTTTGTCACTGAGGAGTCATCCATCCAGCCACTGTTCTCCCTCAAAGACAGCTGGGATCAGCGAGTGCTGCAAGATATCATGGATGTCTCCCAGGTGCATGACCCTGCATGATCCGCATCATGTGGTCACTGACAAGCTGAACATTGAGGGGGCAATATTCTTTCGAGTTCATAAACAGCGTCCCATGCCGCTATGGAGACTACAGAGTCATGTAGTTGATGATATCTTGCATCTGCGGCATGCCTGATCCACGAGCGAAACCCATGGACCTCGCATCCTGACTCGCCTGTTCCAGGTCCAAGTTGATATACATGCGCGCCCTCATGAATAGCGCAGCTGTGATCTTCTTCATGCGCTTGTGCGCGGCCGACTGCAATATGCCGCACAGGTCACCTATGCTGCCCATAAATGGGCTGCTGACATAAAAGTTCAGAGCAGCATATTGCTTTAAGGGCCACGGGCAATGGGTGACCTCCCAATCCATAAGGTACCAACTCTTGTGTCACCTGGCATAGGTGGTCCACAGTCGCTCTGGACAAACGTAGCCTTCTGCAGCACCGGACGTCTGACATCTCGAGGTAGGAGATTCGGCGACAGAATGCCCTTGGTCAGTCGTGTCTCCTCTAAGGCTCCACTATCTGTGGCCCTATTCATGGAAGAGCAATGGGCCTTGCCCCCCACCCATCTCCCCTCCTCTGCAGGGCGCTGATCCTGGCTTGTAAATGTAGCTGTTACAGGTCAATCGCAATCGAAAGGATTGACAGCTCAACTGGCTCCATGATTCTCCATAATTATACACTGAAGGGAAGAGAACCTCAAAGTGGGAGATGAAGAGTCCTGACAATACACTGACCCAGAGTCCACTCCACACCTGGGACATCCCCATGCGCTTCCCTCTATGTGAACGCCTTTCCACTGAGCCTCATTCCCTCCCCTGTAATACAATAACCAGTTCTATACAGTTGTCCCTCTCAATTCTACCTGAACAAAGTGCTTATACCCTCGAGATTTTCATTCGTTCCTAACCCACTGCACCTCCCCCCCACTCCGCCCAAGGATGAGGTGTTAGGGAAGTTGAGTGCATTCAATGGACCCACCTTCTGAGGACCCAGATGATGCCCCTTGTCATCGCCTTGAATGGGGTGAGTGATAAGACCATAATGCCTTGCATTGGGGACCATATCTGTGTCACCTCTCTGTTATGTGGATGTGGGTAAGAGCATTGGAGTTAAATGCTTCCAGAGGGTTAAAAATTGGGTGCCAACCGGTGGCACACTCATGCATTTCAATGCTGACTTAATTGGCACAATTGACTCATCAAAGAAGGGTCATGGAGCTGGTCATGGAGCTGATCAAGAAACTGGTTTCCCCTTGTGGCAGGTGGGACACACCTGATTGATATGAAAACAGCAATTTGCATATCAACTTCATCCTTGGCGGGCACCCGCTTCCATAACCAATAGCCTTGAACTTCCATACAGCTCATGCCCTCTGGCTTTAGGGTGCTGCCTGAGTGTGGGGGTTCATTCTCACTCCAGTCTTCCCCCCCACTTCCCCCCTGTCTCCACCTCCCCCCCCCCCACCCCCTGCTGTGTGTGTCTTCAGGCTTTGTCAGAGTCCCCCATCTGCCCCTCATGGGCCCCACCCAGGAACCTCACAGTGCTTACCCTATGGATTCACCTGATTTCACCCACTTTCCAGCTTCCAGTCTGGAAGGCTAACCCCACAGCAATTATATCGCCACAAACCCAGCAAGGAGGACATGGGACGCGCTGAGAGAATTTACCGAAAGATCAAAAATCTGTCTGTTCTAGCCTTAAATGTATTCAATGATGGAGCATCCACAATTCTATGGTGTAAATAATTCCAAAGAGCACAACCATTTGAGTGAAGGATGGAGCTGAGTGCAGGCAGAAGATGGCCAGCTAAGTTATTAAGTGCTTGAAAATGAATGATGATGAACCAACATGCCTTTTGAGTTCTGCCTTCGTAACTATGCTCCTGTTGCTTGTTCCAATTGAAATAAATTAGTTATCTCCACAGTAATGCTGCATATGTAAACATTTGTTAATATCCATTCAGAGTTGTTTTGTTATATTTACTAGACTAACCAACAAATTTACAATAAATTAGCTCTTCAAGTTCTGCCAGGGTACTTATTTCAATGCCCTGTAACTTCCAGGCTTTGTGGCATCATAGTACCCCAAAGGTGCACTGGAGAACACATCCCCCCCCCCCCCCCCCCCGCCAGGCGGCGGCCTAACTGCGGACGCCCTAGGTAAGGTTTGCGAAGCAATTGCCTTGGAATCTCAAACTTCCGTTGGCCAATTTCCTTGCACTCGGAACCACTCAAAAATATAATTTAAATTGCAAGCTTTGGAAGGGTCCTGCTGACTTACAGTATTAGTTATCCAGGAAAAGTTAGAAGTATTCAAACTACTTCTAGCTCTTGGGTCGCTGTAGCACTGACCTCCCACATGGGACTTCCCCCACCCTGCTGATCCCCCGACCACCAGATCCCCTAGTGACACTGTGCCCCCCCAGACCACGAACCCCATCCCTCTCACGAGCCCCTGACTGGCCCTCCCCGACTGACCACCCAACCCTCTCATGTACACCTACCATCTCCCACCGATCACCCAGCCCCTTCGAACATCAAGCCCCTACACTAGCTATTCGAACCCCACACATATCAGACAAACATGACCAGCCACAATCATCTCACAAACAGACCCATCCCACTAACTACCCGGTCCCCATCTCACCACTGACTGTCCAACCTTCCCTCCGACAAAATATCTAACCCCCCGACTGACACCTCACCATCTACTTGACCCCCACCACCACCTCCGAACTAGACCTCTGCCTTACCAAACCCCGCACTAAGTGCCCAACCAATCCTCCACTGACTACTCGGCGCTCCACCCCTCCCCCCACAACTGACCATCCAATCCCCCACCAACTGTCCCTCCATCCCGACCCCCCCCCCCAACTGAACCCCCTCCTCCCCATAAAACTCCCCAATCCTACCCACTTAGATCACAAACTTACCTTCCCGGCATCTGAAAGTGGTTGGACTTTTAAATATTAGTGTTGTAAAATAGGGAGTGTGGCTTTCTTACCTCCATCTCCCTAACCTTGGACTGAAGGCCTCAGGAGTGCGTAACCCCTGCATAATTCTTGCAATGTTTGAGTCAGAAGATCAGGCGAGGAAGGAGCGACTGGATTTCCAGGTCAGTATCCAGGAGCGGAATGACAACCCGGCTCTGATTGCCACTCCGTAGATGGCCAGCCCCGATAATGTCCTCCTGATTCAGAAGAGAACAATTCCAAATGAGGGGTAAGCTGACACTACACTAGGTAAGTCAGAGGAGAAATATTCCATTGTGTGGCTCAGTTCAGGGGCATCCTAGATTTGATCCGAACCTGTTCTGAGGATGGTGATCTCAAGCAAAGTTACTATCGGTGATTATTACCATCCCAAATATCCCTGGGCAAGAAAGGGGAGAAATCAACCCACATTCATGCTTGTGGTCTAGTGCCAGGTCATTCAGGAGTGAACTCCGCAAAACACTTTTTCTCAGATGGGATGATAGAAGAAATCTGGAATTCCCTCGACAAAGGCTGTGGATCCTGGAACAACTGAAATGAGAAGACCGAGACTGGCTAATTTTGATTAGTTAAGGTTAGCAATGAGATGGAACAAGTGAGGAAAATGGAGTTGAGGTACAGGTGCTCCAATTGAATGGTGCAACAGGCTCGAGGAGCTGAAAGGCCTGTTCCAGTTGCTATGATCACTATTCAGTGATACTCCCTCGATTTCAGGTCTGAGCTTCATTTGTGGTGTCCTCTATAATCAATAGCATGTTGGCATGTGCTACCTAGATTCAGTGTCGAAGAATGACTACTTCGCTATCCATGGTGCGAAAACAATAGCCCAACCCCAGTACAAAAGTATGAGGAAAAGAACTGGATTAATAGTAACTATTTGGCCTTACAAATTCTTAAGTGAAATTAACAGGGATAACACCATGACAACAGGCTGTTTCTGTAACATTACCAACTGTCATGTGAGAGTACCTTTAAGAAATGGGTGTTTAAGAAATGTACCTTTAAGAAATGGGTGTTTATCAGTGATGTCAGAGTGTGGATGGAGCTGGGCTGTCTGTCAGCCTTTTACTTTGTTTAAGGCTGTTTGCTGCAGGGTGTGTTTTAGTTTCGTTTTCCGTGTTGGAGCTGAAGCCAGACCAAGCAGGTGTACTGCTGTTCTCTCTGCCATCAAAAGACTATCTATTGATCATTTGGTGAATTCAGAATTCCAAATGTTTTCAGCAGTGACTTTAACCTGATGTGCTTCTGATAAAAGTTTTGTTTTTAAGTCGTATGGATGTTAAAAAGGAAAGCTTAAAGATTTACTTAGTGTTGTAGTCTTTGGGGGTTGTATTTTAATTGATGGTTACTAAGATGTTCACTGTATGTTTTAAAAAGGTTAACTTAAGTTCATGGACTAAACAGTGTTTTGCTTTTAAAAAATTATTTTCGATTTCTGCTGTACCACACCTGCAGAGTGGGCCATGTGCTCCGCATACCACAATCTATTAAAAGTTGTGGGTCAGGTGAACTCCATGATACACTTTGGGGTTCTCTAAACCCTGGCCCATAACAACAACGCATTCATGGTGCAAGAATTTGGTGGTGTTAGCTGATTTTCAGAAAACATTTGATAAAGTGCCACATAAGGGGCGAAATTCTCCGGAAACGGCGCGATGTCCGCCGACTGGCGCCCAAAACGGCGCAAATCAGACGGGCATCGCGCCGCCCCAAAGGTGCGGAATGCTCCGCATCTTTGGGGGCCGAGCCCTAACATTGAGGGGCTAGGTCGGCTCCGGACGAATTTCCGCCCCGCCAGCTGGCGGAAAAGGCCTTTGGTGCCCCGCCAGCTGGCGCGGAAATGACATCTCCGGGCGGCACATGCGCGGGAGCGTCAGCGGCCGCCGACAGCATTCCCGCGCATGCGCAGTGGAGGGAGTCTCTTCTGCCTCCGCCATGGTGGAGACCGTGGCGAAGGCGGAAGGGAAAGAGTGCTCCCATGGCACAGGCCCGCCCGCGGATCGGTGGGCCCTGATCGCGGGCCAGGCCACCGTGGGGGCACCCCCCGGGGCCAGATCGCCCCGCGACCCCCCCAGGACCCCGGAGCCCGCCTGCGCCGCCATGTCCCGCCGGTAAGGTAGGTGATTTAATTTACGCCGGCGGGACAGGCATTTTAGCGGCGGGACTTCGGCCCATACAGGCTGGAGAATCGAGCGGGGGGGGGCCCGCCAACCGGCGCGGCGCGATTCCCGCCCCTGCCAAATATCCGGTGCCGGAGACTTCGGCAACCGGCGGGGGCGGGATTCAGGCCAGCCCCCGGCGATTCTCCGACCCGGCGGGGGGTCGGAGAATTTCGCCCCTGATGTGCAAAATCCAAAGATATGCAGGTTAAGTGGGGTTACAGGGATAGGATAGGGGGAGAGTGGGCCTAGGTACGTTGCTCTTTCAGAGAGTCTGTGCAGACTTGATGCGCTGAATGGCCTCCTCTGCACTGCAGGGGTTCTATGGATTCTAAGAGGCTAGAGTTTAAAATTAAAGCACATGTGATTGGAGTAATACACTGGCAAGGATTGAGAATTGGTTAACTGACAGGGAACAGAGAGCAGGAATAAATGGGTATTTTTCACAGTGGAAGGAGGTGACAGGTGATCATGCTTGGGCCCTAACTATTCATAACATATATATCAATGACGAGGAAGAGGGAATCAAATGTAATATTTCTAAGTTTGTTGACGACACAAAAAAATGTGGAATTGTGAGTGGTGCGAAGTAAACAGGCTTCAAAGGGTTAGGACAAGTTGAGTGAGTAGAAAAATACATGACACCTGCAGTATAATGTAGGCTGGTTTAGCACACTGGGATAAATCGCTGGTTTTTAAAGCAGACCAAGGCAGGCCAGCAGCACAGTTCAATTCCTGTACCAGCCTCCCCGAACAGGAGCCGGAATGTGGCGACTAGGTGCTTTTCACAGTAACTTCATTTGAAGCCTACTTGTGACAATAAGCGATTTCATTTCATTTCATTTTTCATGTAAATAAATGGCAAGTATCCACTTTGGTAGGAAAAACAAAATGTCAGAGTATTATTTAAATAGTGAGAGATTGGGAAATTTAGAGTACCCAATTCATTTTTTCCAATTAAGGGGCAATTCAGCGTGGCCAATCTACCTAGCCTGCACATCTTTGGGTGGTGGGGGCGAAACCCTCGCACACACGGGGAGAATGTGCAAACTCCACACAGACAGTGACCCAGAGCCGGGATCGAACCTGGGACCTCCGTGAGGCAGCAGGGCTAATCCACTGCGCCACCGTGCTGCCCTAGATTGGGAAATGTTGATGTATAAAGGAGCCTGGGTGTCCTTGTACACCAATAACTGAAAGCAAGCATGCAGATACAGCAAGCAGTGAGGAAGGCAAAATAGTATGTTGGCCTTCACTGTAAGAGGACGTGGGTACAGGAGCAAAGATGTCTTTCTGCAGCTGTACAGGACTTTGGTGAGACCAAAACTGGAGTATTGTACGCAGTTTTTGTCTCCTCACCTAAGAAATTATATACTTACCGTAGGGGTGCAGCGAACATTCATCAGACTGATTCCTGGGATGGCAGGATTGTGGTATGAGGAGAGATTGGGTCGACTGTGCCTGTATTCGCTGGAGTTTAGAAAAATGAGAGTGGATTTCATTGAAACGTATAAAATTTTGACAGGACGGGACAGATTAGATGCAGTGATGTTGTTTACCCTGTTTGGGAGATCTAGAAAAAAGGTCACAGCTTCATGATATGGATAGGCCATTTAGGGCATTGAGGAGAAATCTTTTCACTCAGAGAGTGGTGAACCTGTGGAATTATCTACCACAGAAGGCTGCGGAGGTCAAGTCACTGAATATGTCTAAGACAGCAATCGATGGATTCACAGACACTAAATGTGTCAAGGGGTATGGGGAGGGCACAGGAGTATGGCATTGAGTAGAGAATCAGCCATGACCACATTGAATGGTGGAACAGGCTCAACAATGGGCCAAATGGTCTACTCCTGTTCCTATGTTCTATGTTTCCTCGCAAGTTCATCAATGAATTTGTGACTGTTTCTATCTGTGGTAGTGTGCCCCTTTAAGGGGGGGGGGAGATATACCGGAGGGTCATGTGACCTAATTGGCCAATACGCCTAGAGCATGCTAATCCTAGGGCAGAGTGGGGATTCCCAGTCAGTTGGGGGTTTGGGGTCTTGAAGCATGGTAGCTTTAATCCCACTCTCTGTGCACAGTTTCTTACTTTAATAAATCATTCACTCGTTAATCTGGTGATCATCCGTCTGTCAGGACATTACACTATCTTCAGAGGTCAAGGATGTTTTGCGTTTTAAACAAGAATAGACATCAAGAAGAATTCAAGTTGTTGCATTTAACCACAATGACATCTGCCTTTTGCAGAAGTCAACGACGGTGAGACCCGGATGCCCGCTACCAATGGTCCTCAAATGTTGGTTTTGTCAAGCACACTTCACTCCCTCTGTGGAATGCCCTGCCTGTAACTATCTTGGGTTATTATGCTGCAGCACAACTCCCCTACATTGAGATGTACCAGTTTTGCAGCTTGGAAATTTCACAGTAAAACTGAGTAGATTTTCCAAAGCAACAGCAGCCTTAACCCATTATCAAATGGAACAAAAGGGAAATTGGCTGGTCAGCAGAATATTAAATATGAAAGCCACCAGTGCTAATATCATTCCTGCCAAAATGCTGGAAACTTTTGCCACTGGAGGAGAAGTACATTGGTTTCTTCGACAAAGAACCCCTGAGGTGATCTTGTTCCGTTGCAAGCTTACCACCTGTTATGCAAATTTATTTCCCAGAAACCAACATCCAGAGCCCTTAGGCTCTTTCCATATCACTGAGAAATTATCATGCATTGTCAGCAATGCAATTTACTGTATCGTGTGTGCAAATTACCCAGTCATCTAGACTGCATGACCTGGCAGACACTTATATAGTCTTTATGTTTCACAGTCACAATTTCAATTTCTGTTAGCACTTCCTGAATGAAGTGATTTTAGTATTGTTTACTAAATCTTTCCCTCATTTCCCCATTCCTCCCCCCCCTCTACCCACCCCTCACCCAGCTTTGCTCCCTCTAATGACATTTCAGACAATCTAAGATAAAAACAGAAAATATTGGTGACGTTCAGAATTTCAGGCAATGTCTGGGGAGTGCTTATCTGGTCGCATTCCGCCTGGCTCCAATCCCGTCGGGTGAATAGCGGGTAGACCAAAAATGGGGGGGTGGGATTCTCCATCCCGTCAGATCCATTTTCTGGCACAGCGCCCCCACTGGCAGTGGGATCCTCAGTCCCGATAGCCGGCCAATGGGGTTTCCAATTGTGGCCACCTCCATGCCGTCGGGAAATCCGAGGGCGTAAGTGTGCTGCCAGCGAAGCAGATGATCCTGCTGACGGAGAAACCTAGTTTGTCCTTCTCCCGGCCCATTCCCGGTGGCATAAACAGGACCCCGCCCAGATAGGGCGAGAACCTGATTCAACCTAATTTGCATTCATTTTAATCTCATTAATCCGATTCCAGGGATGGCGGGATTGTCATATGAGGAGAGATTGACTAGGTTGGGATTGATCTCGCTGGAGTTCAGAAGAATGAGGGGGGATGTCATCGAGACTTTTAGAATTCTAACAGGACTAGACAGGGTAGATGCAGGGAAGATGTTACCAATGATGGGGGTGTCCAGAACCAGGGGTCACAGCCTGAGGATTCAGGGTAAACCATTTCGGACAGAAATAAGGAGACATTTCTTCACATAAAGAGTGGTGAGCCTGTGGAATTCATTACCACAGGAAGTCGTTGATGCTAAAACTTTGAATATATTCAAGAAGCAGCTGGATATAGCACTTGGGGAGAATGGGATCAAAGGCTATGGGGAGAAAGCAGGATTAGGCTATTGAGTTGGATGATCGGTCATGATCGTGATGAATGGCGGAGCAGGTTCAAAAGGCCAAAAGGCCTCCTCCTGCTCCTATCTTCTATGTATCTGTTAGCGAGAGTAAAGTCGAATACAACATTCTCCCAGGAGTCACCCACGACACCCCCCTCCCCCCAGCGCAAAGAAGTCACACGGCATCATTTAGAACACCTCTACAGAAGCAGGAACCTGGTGTTATAGACACCGGGGGAAGGGAGGAGATGAGTAACCCTCTATTTACCTGCATGCAGGTCAAGGGCACCTAGCTGATGCCTCAGTGCTGTGGGGGGTGAAGGGGTGGGGTCGAGGGTCATTAAAGGGTGCTGGTGTTGTTCCGGGGGAGTAGGGGAAGGGACTGGAGGGGGCCAAGTCACTGGTTGCCCTGGGCCGGGTTGGGGGGTTGTGTATGTGAAGAATTCAAGCCATTTTTAAACATTGGAGACCCTTAACAGAGGCAACAACAGCTGCAGCCTGCCTGTCCTACCAACCTATCACAAAACAGAGCCATGCTGCAACTTCTCTCACGAAAGTCCACTTCCCCCCTAAGGTTCCAATAAGCTATGTGGTTTCAATGTTGCAGTCTGCCTTCTTTTCTACCGTTTGTACTTGAGTGTACACATTCCATTTCACACTCCATTGACTTGTTACAAACCTCTAGCTTGACAGCTGAAGGCTATCTCAAAGGAGGGATTGGCCTTGTTAGTTGTCATAGACTTGATTGTCCCTGTACTCTCAAATGCCTCCTTGAAAGATCAGGTGGCCTGTCTAAGAGGATGATGTGTGGACTGGATGTCTGCAACCTTTGATGCCTCAACAGTATGGCTGTACTCTAGATGTGTCAGCACCATCGAGGCAGCTGCCAACAATTAAACAGTAAAGAACAGGGGTTCACCACTGAGGAGCCTTTGGCAACCAAAGGGTATCTATCTGGATGAGTGGAAGACAGCTGAGCTTGGCCCCTCTAATATTGCTGACACAGACCTGGGGTCTAGGGGCTCCTGATCTGGGTGGGAGCATGCAAGGAGCACCGGGGTGGCTCTCATAGTCTCCAGATTCGCATGATACGAGGTTGTGTGTCCATCAGCTCTGCATCACCACCGCCCCTCACCCCCACCCCCATCACACTGGATCTTCCCCGATCTCCCTGCTCCCTCTTTTCATATCCTCCTGAATACCCCCTCCCCCCGTCTCCCGCACCTGCCGCCAGGGTCTATGGCACTGGGGTAGTGGTCCTGTGTTGGCACAGTCAGCGGATCACTATCCAAGGCTGCAGGGTGAGGAAACCTGCGGTGCTCCTCAGATTCTGATTAAATCGGAGTGACATCTTGCTCACAGCCATCCTCATGATGGGTCTGCACCGGAAGCTAGTTAGTTTGGACCACTTTGGTGGGGGGCAGGGGGTTGATGGGGGGAGGGGGTGGTGAGCATCTGTGTCCGGTGAGTGATGGGGCTTGCAGTGCAGGATGTCCGTCACTGTGGGTTTCCTAGGCTCTCACTGATATTGGTTCTTGTGGGGCCTGTAGCAGGAAGTGGCTCCAGATGGGGATGGAGACCCACACTGTTGTGAAGATTAAAATGACAGAAGCATTACATGTTTCACGTATGAAAAGTTTAACTGATGAACATTTTAATGTGATAATTAACCATTCCCCCTAACTACGAATACTGACTTCAACAATGCCCACTCAGTGATCCTGAAAATTCTTTAACCTCCGCAGTCTAATGTTACTATGAGGTGTGTCCCCAGGATGCATTTCAGAGGTGGAGGCAACTTGCTGCCTTCCATCCCCTGTGATGCCCTTGGTTGTCATCCTTTGGAGGGCCTGGAGCTGGAGGGCTCGGAGCTGGAGGGCCCCGTCCAACTTAGGTGTCACAATCGACACCATGCCACTCTATTTTGTCCGCTGCCCTTGAGATGCACCGGTTTCAAGAGCGATGAATTCAGAAAGACTGGAGTCAGCCTTGGTGGAAGGCCCTAGGATGGGCTCCAGTGCTTCCTCCTTCCTGAGGCTGCCCCTGGGTGACTCCATCGGATGGAGGGGCAGCTGGAGTGAGCTCCAGAAGCTTCCGAGTCATCTAGTGCTGTCAGTCCTGAAGGTCCCCATTGACTGTCATGGCGGCGCCCTCAGCGATGGTCCTCAGTGACTGGGCCATGCTCTGTAGTGCTCAGTCGCTGAAGGACGTGTCCCAGATGCAGGTGGACATTGCTGTCTACCTGAGATGTTCCTGCCTCCACATGATGTGCATCCAGCAGCTGTGTGGTGCTCACCAAATAGTGACTCAGACGTCTGTCTGCTAATCTAGTCCACTGACATGTGTGTCTCTGTGATGGTGAAGGGTGTGGGTGATAGCGGTCACACATTGGTCATGTTCTCCTGGATACTCTCCTCCTAGGTGGTCTCTTCGGGGGCACTGGGGGGCAGTGACTCCGGATGGCCTAGCCTCATCAGATGGTGATCCTGCAAGACAATCGACATGGGTTCAGTGAAAGAGAATGATAATTGTCTGGGGCATCAACAACTCACTTGAGAAGGTCATCTGGACGATGGGGCAGTAGAGCATCACTTCTCTGGCACAGGCCAACCTCGCTGTTGGTCACTGCTTGCACCATGGTCAACCCTGTAATCTTCACTGCCCCTTCCTCATTGGGGGTGAGGACTCGCAAGTCTGAAATTCCACCTCTTATTTTCACCCTTTCCCTCTTATTATGTGCTAACTTCTCCTGCGGGGGCAAAGAGAGAGCATTGTGAGCTGCAAACTTGATAAGTCATAGGGACTATGGTAGGTGGCATGTGACAGCACCATGCCTATTAAGGGGCTATGAGGATGAGTGTTGGTGGTTCTGAGGAACAAGCAAGGAGGTCGGATGTTGGGAGACTGCGAGGTGTCAGCAGTAGATTGGTATGGGTTGTGAATTGAAGATGGGACTGATGCCAGGAGGAGAGAGGTGGTAACATACCCTTGCAGCTTCTACGAAGTCGTTTGTCTTCTTCCCAAATTGGATGGTGGTCCAAATGGTCATGCTTGTGGGACACACTGCAGCTGTCGCTGCCTCCCAGGTGGCATTTGTCACCATGCTGCTGGTTCTCTTCCCGCCTCAGGGGTACAGGGTGACCACCTCTCCTCCACGGAGTCCAGATGTCGGGCCAGGTCGGCATCCATAAATCAAAGTGCAGGTCTCCGCGCTGCCATTATTCTTTCTTCCAACTTCTTCCATCGGGCAGGAGATACAAAAGTCTGAGAACACGCATTAACAGGTTCAATAACAGCTTTTTCCCCACTGTTACCAGACTCCTGAATTACCCTCTAATGGACTGAACTGATCTCTCCACACATCTTCTCTACTGAGTCGTGCTACACTCTGTATGCTTCACCCAATGTCTGTGTCTATGTATTTATCGTATGTCCCATGTTTTTTCATGTATGGAACAATCTGTCTGGACTGTACGTAGGACAATACTTTTCACTGTAGCTCTGTACATGTGACAATAAACCCAAACCCAAATCCAAATCCTCCTGGCTTGACTGGGAATGACTGCTGAGGGAGCATTTAACTGATGCTCCCCCTTGTTAGTTGTGAACTTCGAACCCCGAGTTGAGTGATTCAGACGCCCAAGGACTCAGGTTTGACATCTTTCATGTCGGGGCTCATTTTGCGCACTAAGTGTGGGTGAATAGCGACCTTACAGCCGACGCAAATCACCCCGCAAATCCCACTCAAAATTACGCTTATTAATTTTTTGCGTGCCGACTACAATCTTAGACCAGACCTCAGCAATGACTAGGGCACTGGACCAAAACCCCAATATTTTATTTTATTTTTATAAAACTGTGCAGAAAGAATACTTCACACCAGGAGTGAGTGATTGCAGGAAGAAGTAGGGATTTGGTATTTAAAACAAAACTTTAATATTAACACAATATTAAAGTCTTTAACAACACACCCAAAAATAGCTTACAATTATCCCTTAAACAATACTACTCAATACGGTAAATACCATGCCTTCAATTACTATCTCTATTCCCAATCAAACAACAAGAAAAAAAACATTCAGCTCTCAATCCATCCCAAATCCAACTGGCACAGATTAATACTTTGTTTTCCAGAACAGATTTGGTTCCTCTCAGAACCCCTGCAGACTCTGGCTGGTTGTCTGCAAAGAGCTGTTTCAACTGCTTTGTTCCAGCTTTCCCTTCGTTTTCAGACGAGTCTTCTCTGCTTTAATTACTATTACTCTTTTTTTAACTATCCGACTGTGAGAGAAAATGACTTATGCTCGAAAGGATCGGCCAGATCATAACTCAACTCAAAAAGCTTTCTAAAAATGTCAGAATACATTAGCTCCACCCAGCAAAGACATCAACTCCCCAAGCTGCAAAACAAATTAACTTGCCAGACTGAAAACACATTGAACGTGATTTTCCGGTCTCCGATGCCGAAACGGGGTTTGGCGATCGGCCGGAGAATCCACGTTGCCGCCGTAAGCGGGGGCAGCGTTGTTTTTACGATGCTCCGCCCCCCTCCAAAGCGGCATACTCTAGGAGTACGCTGCACGCCTTATGGACAGCCTCAGGACATTACCTGAGGCCCTCCCCCCAATGCTCCACTTCCATCCGGCTGAGTTCCCGATGGCGTGGGTCTCTCATGCTATTTTTTTCAGGACCTCGGCGCGGCAGCTGCAGACTGAGTCCAGCGCCAACACAGTCGGGGGAGAGCCGATCCACGGGCAAAGTGGGGGCATTGGCAGGGGCTTGGGGCACTTAAGGGGGGGTGATCATGGGATGGCGGGACTGGCCAAAGGGGTGGGCACGATTTGGCAAGCCATGTCCGCACACGGCCGACGCCGTGCTTATGCGCGGCCACTGACCCGTATCAGCAGCTATAGCCAGGTGCTCTACACTGCGTGCCTGCTAGCCCCCCACCAGACGGAGGATCGGTGGCCATTTTGCACCGATTGTTCGATCGCAAACCGCTACCGTTCCTGTGCCGCGTCAGGACATAGTCTCCAAATCGGAGAATCCAGCCCACTGACTCCCCAGGGACTCCCTCTAATTAAACAACATTGCATTAGCCTAGGCTGTTTTTACTCTAGTCAATTTCGCCTCTGGCACTTAAATGCTTTCTGGTCTTGCAAAACAAGATTATTTTTAAAAACATAACTACTTCAGTCAAACACACCCTAACCCAGGCTGTTAACCGTTAAATTGCTGAATGTTTGTAATCCAATATATCCTGTATTCATCACATGCCACTGTGCAAAGAACAAAGAACATTACAGCACATGAACAGGCCCTTCAGCCCACCAAGCCTGTGCCGATCCAGATTCCTTATTTAGATCTACTAATTATTGTCCAAACAATCTGTACTTCTCCATTTCCCACCCGTTCATGGGTCTATGAAGATACATCTTAAACGTTGCTATCATGCCTGCCTCCACCACCTCCACTGGCAACGTGTTCCAGGCACCCACCACCCTCTGTGTGAAAAACGTTTCCTGCACATTTCCGCCAAACCTTCTTCCTCTCACCTTGAGAAGCTGTGCTCCCTTGTAATTCAGTCTTCCACCAAGGAAAAAGCTTCTGATTATTCACCCTCTCGTAATTTTGTAGACCTCAATCAGGTTTCCCCTCAGCCTCCGACTCTCTAACAAAAACAATCCGAGTTTATTCAACCTCTCTTCATAGCTAACACCCTCCAGACCAGGCAACATTCTGGTAAACCTTCTTTGCGTTCCCTTCAAAGCATCCACGTCCTTTTGGTAGTGTGGCGACCAGATCTGCACGCAATATTCCAAATGTGGCCTTTATAAAGTTTTATACAATTGTAATATGACCTGCCAACTCTTGTAATCAATGCCCCAGCCAATGAAGATAAGCATGCCATATGCCTTCTTGACCACCTTATACACCTGCATTACCATTTTCATGGAACTATTTACCTGAACGCCCAGATCGCTCCAAAGGGTTCTGCCATTTACTACATAATTCACACCAGAATTTAATCGTCCAAAATGCATCACCTAGCATTTGTCCGGATTGAACTCCATCTGACATTTCTCTGCCCAACACTCCATTCCATTTATATTCTGCTGTATTCTCTGACAGTCCCCTTCACTCTCTGCAACTCCACTTACCTTAGTGTCATCTGCAAACTTGCCAATCAGACTATCTACATTTTCCTCCACATCATTTATATATATTACAAACAACAGTGGTCTGAGCACTGATCCCTGTGGAACACCACTAGTTGCAGATCTCTATTTTCTTCCACTGTTACTCTTTGTCTCCTATTGCCAAGCCAGTTCTTTATCCATTCAGCTAGCACATCCCGAATCCCATGCGACTTTACCTTTTGTATCAGTCTGCCATAAGGGACCTTGTCAAATGCCTTACTATAGTCCATGTAGATGACATCTACAGCCTTTCCGTCAGCAATTAATTTTATGATCTCCTGAAAAATCTCTATCAAATTGGTATGACATGACCTTCCCCACACAAAACCATGTTGCCTCTCACTAACAAGTCCATTCGCTTCCAAATGTGAATAAATCCTGTCCCTCAGTATCTTCAACAACTTCCCTACCACTGACCTCCGGCTCATCGGCATATAATACCTTCCCTCTTTTGACCTTGAGTGGGCCTACTCTTTCCCTAGCTACCCTCTTGCTCCTTACATATGTATAAAAGGCCTTGAGACTTTCTTGACCCTGCTTGAAAATTAAATTTCATGGCCCCTTTTAGCGCTCCTAACTCCCCATTTGAATATGTTCCTACTTTCCCTATAGTCTTCAAAAGCTTTGTCTGTTTTTAGTTGCCTGGGACCTTATTATGCTTCCTTTTTCTTTTTAACTAGTCTCACAATTTCCCCTGTCACCCATGGTTCCCTAATCTTTGCCATTTCTGTCCTTCATTTTCATAGGGACATGCCTGCACTGCAATCTAATCAACTGGTTTTTAACCATATCAAATATGGATTTGTCCTCAAACGGCGACTCCAAATCCACATTCTTCAGCTCTTGCTGACATCTGTTGTAGTTGGCTCTCCCCCAATTTAGCACCCTCACTCGAGGACCACTCTTGTACTTATCCATGAGTACATGAAAATTTGCAGAATTATGATCACTATTCCCAAAATATTCCCCTCCTGAAAGTTTGGTCACCTGGCCGGGCCCATTCCCCAATACCAGGTCCAGTAAGGTCCCCTCCCTGGTTGGATTATCAACATACTGTTTCAAAAAACCCTTCAAGACACACCTAATAAATTGCTCTCCATCCGAACTCCTGGCACTAAGGGAGTCGCGATTTCACATCTTTCCAGAATCTGACTACATATTTGTTCCTTTGTATGCTGCTAGCTGTTGGGAGGCCTATAGTACATCCCCAACATTGTGATTGCACCCTTCCTATTTTTAGCTCTACCCATAATGCCGCACTGCAGGATCTCTGCAAGATGTCCCCCCTCATCGCAGCAGTGGTATGTTTCCTAACCAATAATGCAACTCCCACCCTTTCTGCTACCCCCTCTTTCTCGTCTAAAACATGGATATCCCAGAATGTTAAGCGGCCAGTCCTGTCCCTCCTCTAACCATGTTTCCGGAATAGCAATAATGTCATAATTCCCCACATTAATCGAGGCTCTAAATTCATCTGTCTTACCGGGCATACTTCTTGCGTTGAAGCAAACACACTCCAGACCTCCAGTGACTGGGTTCAGTGACCTCCCACAGCCTGCACTCCCTCTTAGCTATATTTGTCTTCGTCTCAAGGTCGTCCCCAATTTCTACACTTGCTGATCTGCTGCTCCAGTTCCCATCTCCTTGCCATACAAGTTTAAACACTCCCGAACCACATTAGCAAACCTCCCAGCCAAGATATTGGTGCCCCTCCAGTTTAGGTGCAGCCCATCCTTCTTGAACAGGCCCCACCTCCCCTGGCTGAAGAAATTCCTCCTCATCGCTGTTTTGAAGGATCGTTCCTTTAGTCTGAGATTGTGTTCTCTGCTTCTAGTTTCTCCTACAAGTGAAAACATCCTCTCCATGTCCACTCTATCCAGGCCTCATAGTATCCTATAAGTTTCAATAAGGTCCCCCCTCATCCTTCTAAACTCCAACGAGTACAGACACAGAGTCCTCAACCATTTCTGATACGACAAGCTCTTCATTCCAGGGATCATTCTTATAGAATCATAGAATCATAGAATTACAGTGCAGAAGGAGACCATTCGGCCCATCAAGTGTGCCCAGCCCTTACAAAGAGCACCCTACTGAAGCCCACATATCTACCCTTTCCCAGTAACTCAGTAACCCCCACTTAACATTATTTTTTGGACACTAAGGGCAATTTAGCATGGTCAATCTACCTAACCCACACATCTTTGGATTGTGGGAGGAAACCGGAGCACCTGGAGGAAACCCATGCAGACACGGGGAGAACGTGCAGACTCCGCACAGACAGTGACCCAGCCGGGAATCGTACCTGGGACCCTGGAGCTGTGAAGCAACTGTGCTAACCACTATACTACCATGCTGCCCATTGGGAACCTTCTCTGGACCCTTTCCAAGACAGCACATCCTTCCTTAGATACGGGGCCCAAAACTGCTCATAATACCCCGAATGGGTTCTGACCAGAGCCTTATATAGCCTCAGAAGTACATCTCTGGTACTGAATTCTATCCCGCTCAACGTGAATGCTAACATTGCATTTGCCTTCCTAACTGCTGACTGAACCTGCACGTTAATCTTAAGAGGATCGTGAACAATGACTCCCAAGTCCCTTTGAGCTTCTGATTTCCTAAGTATTTCCCTATTTAGAAAATAGTCTATGCCTTCATTTCCCCTTCCAAAGTGCATCACCTCACACTTTTCCACATTGTATTCCATCTGCCACTTATTTGCCCACTCTCCTAGCCTGTCCAAGTCCTTCTGCAGCCTGCCTGCTTCCTCAATACTACCTGCCCCCTACAGATCTTTGTATCATCTGCAAACGTAGCAACATTGCCTTCAGTTCCTTCTTCCAGATCATTAACGTATATTGTGAAAAGTTGTTGTCCCATCACCGACCTCTGAGGCACACCACGAGTCACTGGCTACCATCCTAAAAAAGACACCTTTATCCCCACTCTCTGCCTTCTGCCAGTCAGCTAATCCACTATCCATGACAGGATCTTACCCTTAATACCATGGGCTCTTAACTTATTTAAAAGTCTCATATGCGGCACCTTGTCAAAGGCCTTCTGGAAATCTAAATAAATCACGTCCACTGGTTCTCATTTGCCGAACTTCCTTGTTACTTCCTCAAAGAACTCTAACAGATTTGCCAGACATGACAGTGCCGTGCTGACTCAGTCCTATTTTATCGTGCACTTCCAAGTACTCTGCAATCTCATATTTAATAATGGACTCTAAAATCTTACCAATGACTGAAGTCAGGCTA
Source organism: Scyliorhinus torazame (assembly GCF_047496885.1). Taxonomy (NCBI): domain Eukaryota; kingdom Metazoa; phylum Chordata; class Chondrichthyes; order Carcharhiniformes; family Scyliorhinidae; genus Scyliorhinus; species Scyliorhinus torazame. Next base: position 227,733,613 of record NC_092711.1, read on the forward strand.
ACCGGCCTATAATTTCCTGTCTTCTGCCTCCCTCCCTTCTTAAACAATGGTGTTACATTAGCCACTTTCCAGTCCTCTGGGATCCTTCCTGCCTCCAGTGATTCCTGAAAGATCATCACCAATGCCTACCCAATCTCCTCAACTATCTCTTTTAAAACCCTGGGGTGTAGTCCATCCGGTCCAGGTGATTTATCCACCTTCTGACCTTTCAGCGTCCCCAGAACCTTCACCTTGGTAATGGTCATGGCACTCACCTCTGCCCCCTGGTTCTCCTGGAGCTCTGGCATCCCACTGGTGTCTTCCACCGTGAAAACTGATGCAAAGTAAATGTTCAATTCCTCTGCCATTTCTTTGTTTCCTATTGTTACTTCTCCAGCCACATTTTCCAGTGGTCCAATATCTATTTTTGCCTCTCTCTTACCTTTTATATATTGAAAAAAACTCTGGGGTGGGATTCTGCGGGAATCGGTGGGGCGGGCAACTCTGGCGCGAAGGAATGGCGTGAACCACTCCGGCATCGGGCTGCCCCAAAGGTGCGGAATCCTCCGCGCCTTCAGGGGCTAGGCCGGCGCCGGAGTGGTTTGCGCCGCGCCGGCCGGCGGGGAAGGGGCTTGGCGCCACGCCAATCGGTGCCGAAGGGCCTCCGCCGGCCGGTTGGCATCTCAATAAGGTTGCCTCTTAATCTTCTCTACTCCAAGGAGACAAGCCCAATTTCTCCAATCTTTCCCTGTATCTAAAATTCCTGATTCCTGGTATTGTCTAGTAAATCTCCTCTGCACTCTCTCCAGGGCATCAACATACTTATAATAATCTTTTCAAATTTTCTTCAGTCCTACCTTAATACTAGTTGGACCACTATTGGACTGTTGAGTACCTGGACAATGGAAATCCTACATCATGTCAACATATCTCAATTGCTCTTTAATTTGTACCCAGAGTGAATGATCATCATGGGGCTTAGATTAGAGGCTTATAACAGGTGTCAATGGTCTACTTTTGGCCATTAGCTTAATCTACCTGAACACAAATTGCTTACTTGGAACCTTGTGAAATTACATTATCTTTCTCAGAACAATTAGTCACCCATGAACAAATATAGAAACATAGAAAATAGGAGCAGGAGTAGGGCATTCAGCCCTTCAAGCTTGCTCTGCCATTCATAATGATCACGGCTTATCATCCAACTCCATATCCTAATTCACCTTCCTCCCATATCTTTCGATCCCAAGTGCCACATCTAACTGCTTCTTGAAAACATAACTATGTTTTAGCCTCAACTACTTCCTGTGGCAACTAATTCCACAGGCCGACAACCACTCTCTGGGTGAAGAAATTTCTCCTCATTTCTGTCCTAAATGGTCTACTCCATATCCTCAGATGGTGACCCCTGGACCTGCATGCCCCCACATCGGGAATATCCTTCTTGCATCTACCCTGTCTAGTCCTGTCAGAATTTTAGAGGTTTCTATGAGATCCCCCCTCATTCTTCTGAACTCCAGCTAACCAATTCAATCTCTCCTCATTTGTCAGTCCCGCCATCTTAAGAATCAGTCCAGTAAACCTTTGCTGCACTCCCTCCAGAGCAAAAACATCCTTCCTCAGATAAGAAGACCAAAACTGCACGCAGTATTCTAGATGTGGCCTCACCGAGGGCCTGTATAATTTCAGAAAAACATCCCTGCTCCTGTACTCAACTCCTTTCGCAATGCAGTCCAGCATACCATTGGCCTTCTTTACTGCCTGCTGTACCTGCACTCTTACCTTCAGCGACTGGTGTACGAGAACACCCAGGTCCCTAGGTCTCGATGCACATTCCCCTCTCCTAACTTCTGACCATTCAGACAATAGTCTGCCTTCTAATAATTTTTGCTACCAAAGTGGATAACCTCACATTTATCAAAATTATGATACATCTGCCATTCATTTGCCCATTCACTCAACTTGTCCAAATCACAAATGAAGGATCTCTGCATCCTCCTCACAGCGCATCTTCCCACCAAACTTTGTGTCGTCTGCAAACTTGGAGATATTACATTTTGTTCCCTCATCTAAATCATTAATATTTATTGTGAATGTGGGGTCCCAGCATTGATCACTGCGGTACCCCACTAGTCACTGCCTGCCAATTTGAAAAAGACTTGTTAATTCCTACTATTTGTTTCCTGTCTGCCAACCAGTTTTCTATCTACCTCAGTACACTACCCCTAATCTCATGGTCCTTAATTTTACACAATAATCTCTTATGCGGGACTTTGTCAAAAGCCTTCTGAAAGTTCAAATAAACCATATCCACTGGCTGCCCCTCATCTACTGTCCTCGAAGATTTGTTAAGCACGATTACCCCTTCATAAATCCACACAGACTCTACCTGATCCTGCCATTGTTTTCTAAGTGCTCTGCTATGAAATCTTTGATAATGAATTCTAGAATTTTCACCCACTAGTAGCATCAGGCTTACTGGTCTATAATTCTCTATTTTCTCTTTACCTCCTTTTTTAACTAGTGTAGTTACATTAGATACCCTCCAAACTGTAGAAACTGTTCCAGGGTCTACAGAATCCTGGAAGGTGAACAGAAATGCATCAACTATGTCTAAAGCCACTTTCTTAAGTGTTCTGTGATGTACCTTATCAGGCCTTGGGGATTTATCAGCTTTCTTCCCATCAATTTCCCCAACACCATTTCTCTACTAATATTGATTTCCTTCTGTTCTTCCTTCTCACAAAACCCTGCGTTCCCCATCATTTCTGATATCTTATCTATGTCCTCATTTGTGAAGACAGAACCATGGTATATATTTAGTCTCTCCGCCATTTCTTTGTCCCCCATTATAAATTCCTTGTTTGTGACTGTAAGGGATCTACATTTGGCCTCATGAACCATTTTCTCTTCATATACCGATAGAAACTTTGACAGTCAGTTTTTATGTTCCCTGCAAGCTTACTCTCGTACTCAATTTTCTCCTTTTTAATCAGCCCCTTCGTCCTTCTTTGCTGAAATCTAAATTATATTGTGATCACTCGTCCTCAAAGGGCCTCGCACAATTTGGTTGCCAATGAGTCCGCCCTTATTAGACAGTACCCAGCCTAGGATGGCCTGTTCTCTAGTTAGTTCCTCAATGTAATGGTCCAGAAAACCATCCCATATGCACTCCAGGAATTCCTCCTTTTTGGTATTGTGAATAATTTGATTTGCCCTATCTATATGTAACTTAAAATCACCCATAATTACAGATATTCCTTTATTGCATGCAACTCTAATTTCCTATTCAATGCCATTCCCAACATCACCACAACAGTTTGAGGGGCTATATGCAATGCCCACTAATGTTTTGAGCCCCTTGGTGTTTCTCACCTCTACCCATACAGATTCCACATCTTCTGAACTAACATCCTTCCTCACTATTACATTAATTTCCTCTTTAACCAGCAACTCCATTGCCTTTTCCTTTGGTCTGTCCTTTCTAAATACTGAATACCCTTGGACATTCAGTTCCAATCCCTGCTCACCTTGCAGCCATGTCTCCTTAATCCCGATTATATCATACCCATTTACAACTATTTGGGTGACTAATTCATCTGTTTTATTGTGAATGCTACACGCGTTATGGCGCAAAGCCTTTCAGCTTGACTTTTTGATATCACTTATCCCACTCCCAATATTTTTCACTGTGGCCCTGTTTGAATATGGCCCTTGGTTTCTCTGCCTATCACTTTTCTTATTTGCCTTTCTTCTTTTGTTTTTGTCCTTGTTTCCTCCTCCTCTGAATCCTTGCAGAGGTTCCTACCCCCTGCCTTTTTAGTTTGCAGTCTCCCCCAAGGACATCAGTCCTGGTCCTTCCCAGGTGTATCCCATCCAGTTTATACTGGTCTCACCTCCCCCAGAACCAATCCCAATGCCCCAGGAATCTGAACTCCTCCCCGCACTCTTATCTCTTCAGCCACATATTCATCCGATATATCCTGATATTTCTACTCTGACCAGCGTGTGATACTGAGATCACTACCTTTGAGGTCCGACTTCTCAACTTTCTTCCGAACTCCCTATATTCAACTCTTAGGACCTCATCCCTTTTTACCTATGTCATTGGTACCGAGGGCTGTTCATCCTCCCTCTCCAGAATGTTCTGTAACTGCTCCAAGACGTCCTTGACCCAAGCACCAGGGAAGCAACATCTCAGGCTGGAGTCTCATTTGAGGCCACATAAACATGTTATCTATTCCCCTTACAATTGAATCTCCTATAACTATTGCATTGCCACACTTTTTACTCCTTCCCTCTGCAGCAGAGCCAACCATGATGCAATGAATTTGGCTGTTGCTGCTTTCTCCTGAGAGGTCATTCATTTCAACAGTATCCAAAGCGGTACATCTGTTTTGCAGGGGAATGACCACAGGAGATCTCTATATTGCCTGCCAAGCCCTTTTGCCCTGCCTGGAGATCGCTCATTCCCTTCCTGCCTGTGGAGTCTGAGCCTGCAATATAACCACCTCCCCAAAAATACTATCCACTGCATTCTCTGCCTTGTGGCCGCTCCACAGTGTCCCCAGCCGCTGCTCCAGCACCAAAACCCGGGCCTCACTGGGGCTGTAGCTGGAGACACTTCCTGAGCACGTGTTGGGCACTGGAAATGTCCCCGGCTTCCCACATGGAGCAAGAGGAGCAAACCATGGCTTTGAGCTCTCCTGCCATGACTTACACCTTTAAATTAAACCTTTGGAAGATGCTGGATTTCAGATGATATCCAATTATCTGTTGCCCTTCTTTCCTGGTCCATGTTACTGCCAATTATATCCCTTAGAGATCATAAACCACAAAAAGTATTTTCAAACTATAAAGTAGTAAAGACTTACCGACTACTTACCAATCAGTTGTCCATTGTAGCCTCAACTGCTGTGGCAGGGCTAGACCACTCACTGAACATTTAAAACGTTGCCAAGTAAGGAGAAAATCAAAAAACACCTCTTCCCGCTGTCCACCGAATTCCTACTCTGTTTCAAATTCCCGAGTTTGTAACTCACTCAGGCAGTCTCTCACTCTGGATGTGGTCTTTCCCATTGTTCGTGCGTAAAGTTCACTGTGGGTGCGCTTTGAAGGCCCTTTCTTAAATAGAGCTGAGACAAGCTGCGATGACTCAGATCGCTCACACTCCAATTAGACTTTAAAAGTATGTAATCAACATCTCTTGGCTCCGAAACAGGCTTGGAGTGATAACTGCCACGCAGAGATGGGGAAAATGTGTAAACTCAACTCAGTTAGCTGGGTGGGGAAGTTCCTTATTAACCTTTTAACTAGACCAATGAACTTTTGGAAAAGGAAAGAGGGAAAAACTTATCAAGTCAAAATAGCCATGCCTCTTTTCTGTACTCCTCTGTCAAAGTACAGCACAGGAACAGGCCCTTCGGCCCTCCAAGCCCGTGCCGACCATGTTGCCCGACTAAACTATAATCTTCTACACTTCCTGGGTCCGTATCCCTCTATTCCCATCCTATTCATGCATTTGTCAAGATGCCCCTTAAATGTCACTATTGTCCCTGCTTCCACCACCTCCTCCGGCAGCGAGTTCCAGGCACCCACTACCCTCTGTGTAAAAAAACTTGCCTCGTACATCTACTCTAAACCTTGCCCCTCTCACCTTAAACCTATGCCCCCTAGTAATTGACCCCTCTACCCTGGGGAAAAGCCTCTGACTATCCACTCTGTCTATGCTCCTCATAATTTTGTAGACCTCTATCAGGTCGCCCCTCAATCTCCGTCGTTCCAGTGAGAACAAACCGAGTTTATTCAACCGCTCCTCATAGCTAATGCCCTCCCTACCAGGCAACATTCTGGTAAATCTCTTCTGCACCCTCTCTAAAGCCTCCACATCCTTCTGGTAGTGTGGCGACCAGAATTGAACACTGTACTCCAAGTGTGGCCTAACTAAGGTTCTATACAGCTGCAACATGACTTGCCAATTCTTATACTCAATGCCCCGGCCAATGAAGGCAAGCATGCCGTATGCATTCTTGACTACCTTCTCCACCTGTGTTGCCCCTTTCAGTGACCTGTGGACCTGTACACCTAGATCTCTCTGACTTTCAATACTCTTGACCCGGGCTATCTACACACCCTTCTCCAGACTCAACATCTACCAATTCCTTCTCTTTGGTAAATACTGATGCAAAGTATTCATTTAGTACCTCGCCCATTTCCTCTGGCTCCACACATAGATTCCCTTGTCTATCCTTCAGTGGGCCAACCCTTTCCCTGGCTACCCCCTTGCTTTTTATGTACGTGTAAAAATACTTGGAATTTTCCGTAACCCTATTTGCCAATGACTTTTCGTGACCCCCTTCTAGCCCTCCTGACTCCTTGCTTAAGTTCCTTCCTACTTTCCTTATATTCCACACAGGCTTCATCTGTTCCCAGCCTTTTAGCCCTGACAAATGCCTCCTTTTTCTTTTTGAAGAGGCCTACAATATCTCTCGTTATCCAAGTTTCCCGAAATTTGCCGTATTTATCCTTCTTCCTCACAGGAACATGCCGGTCCTGAATTCCTTTCAACTGACACTGGAAAGCCTCCCACATGTCAGATGTTGATTTACCCTCAAACATCCGCCCCCAATCTAGGTTCTTCAGTTCCCGTCTAATATTGTTACAATTAGCCTTCCCCCAATTTAGCACATTCACCCTAGGACCACTCTTATCCTTGTCCACCAGCACTTTAAAACTTATCGAATTGTGGTCACTGTTCCCGAAATGCTCCCCTACTGAAACCTCTACCACCTGGCCGGGTTCATTCCCCAATACCAGGTCCAGTACAGCCCCTTCCCTAGTTGGACTGTTGACATATTGTTTTAAGAAGCCCTCCTGGATGCTCCTTACAAACTCTGCCCCATCTAAGCCCCTGGCACTAAGTGAGTCCCAATCAATATTGGGGAAGTTGAAGTCTCCCATCACTACAACCCTGTTGTTTTTACTCTTTTCCAAAATCTGTCTACCTATCTGCTCCTCTATCACCAGCTGGCTGTTGGGAGGCCTGTAGTAAGCACCCAACATTGTGACTGCACCCTTCTTATTCCTGATCTCTACCCATATCGCCTCACTGCTCTCTGAGGTGTCTTCCCGTAGTACAGCTGTGATATTCTTCCTAACCAGTAGCGCAACTCCGCCACCCCTTTTACATCCCCCTCTATCCCGCCTGAAACATCTAAATCCTGGAACGTTTAGCTGCCAATCCTGCCCTTCCCTCAACCAGGTCTCTGTAATGGCAACAACATCATAGTTCCAAGTACTAATCCAAGCTCTAAATTCATCTGCCTTACCCGTAATACTTCTTGCATTAAAACATATGCACTTCAGGCCACCAGACCCGCTGTGTTCAGCAACTTCACCCTGTCTGCTCTGCCTCAGAGCCATATTGTCCCTATTCCTTAGTTCTCCCTCAATGCTCTCACCTTCTGACCTATTGCTCCCATGCCTACCCCCCTGCCATACTAGTTTAAACCCTCCCGTGTGACACTAGCAAACCTCGCGGCCAGGATATTTATGCCTCTCCAGTTTAGATGCAACCCGTCCTTCTTATCATAGATTATCATAGAATTTACAGTGCAGAAGGAGGCCATTCGGCCCATCGAGTCTGCACCGGCTCTTGGAAAGAGCACCCTACCCAAGATCCACACCTCCACCCTATCCCCATAACCCAGTAACCCCACCCTACACAAAGGGCAATTTTGGACACTATGGGCAATTTAGCATGGCCAATCCACCTAACCCGCACATCTTTGGACTGTGGGAGGAAACCGGAGCACCCGGAGGAAACCCACGCACGCACGGGGAGAACGTGCAGACTCCGCACAGACAGTGACCCAAGCCGGAATCGAACCTGGGACCCTGGAGCTGTGAAGCATTTGTGCTATCCACAATGCTACCGTGCTGCCCTACAATGCTACCGTGCTGCCCCGGAAGAGAATTATATAGGTCACACCTGCCCCGGAAGAGCTGCCAGTGGTCCAGATAACGGAACCCCTCCCTCCTACCCCAGCTGTTTAGCCACGTGTTTAGCTGCTCTATCTTCCTATTTCTAGCCTCACTGGCACGTGGCACAGGGAGTAATCCCAAGATTACAACCCTAGAGGTCCTGTCTTTTAACTTTCTGCCTAGCTCCCTGAACTCCTGCTGCAGGACCTCATGCCCCTTCCTGCCTATGTTGTTCGTACCAATATGTACAACGACTTCTGCCTGTTTGCCCTCCCCTTCAGGATGGTCTCTACCCGTTCGGAGACATCCTAGACCCTGGCACCAGGGAGGCAACATACCATCCTGGAGTCTCTTTCACGTCCACAGAAGCGCCTATCTGTGCCCCTGACTATAGAGTCCCCTATGACTATTGCTCTTCTGCGCTTTGACCCTCCCTTCTGAACATCAGAGCCAGCCGTGGTGCCACTGCTCTGGCTGCTGCTGTTTTCCCCTGATAGGCTAGGTCCTTTTAGAATCCATTAGGTTTTCGTTGCACTTTTGGCTCATTGTTTACATGAAATAATGTTTCTCAAATACATGTAAGGTGATTTTAAAGTAACCATCTGTCAAGTGACAGGACTGCAGACCTTAGATCTGATCTATTGTTTGTGGGATTCCTTAGCTGCCTATCACTTGCTGTTTTCAGTGTTTGACGTACAAGTAGTCCTCTGTTGTAGCTTCACTAGGCTGACATCTAATTTTTAGGTATGCCTGGTGCTGCTCCTGGCATGCCATCTGATACTCTTCACTGAACCAGGGTTAGTCTCCCCACAGTGTGATGGTAATTGCAGAGTAGGGGATATGGAGCCATGAATCACAGATGTTTACAGCATGGAAACAGACCCTTCGGCCCAGCTTGTCCATGCCGCTCAGTTTCTAAGCTAGTCCCACTTGCCCGCATTTGGCACATATCCCTCTACACCCACCCTGCCCATGTAACTGTCTAACTGCATTTTAAAAGACAAAATCATACCCGACCCCACCACTGCCTCTGGTGATTGGTCATGAGGTTACAGATTGTGGTTGTGTTCAATTCTGCTACTGTTGATGGCCAAAGCACCTCATGGATTCCCAGGGTTTCTAAATCGGTTTGAAATCCATTCTATTTAGCAGGGTGATAGTGCCACACAACACAATGGAGGGTATCCTCAATGTCAAGAAGGGTCTTTGTCTCAACAGGGACAGTGGAGTGGTCATTCTAACCAATACTGTCATGGACAGATACATCTGTCAATTCTTGTTGGTTCATTCACCAGCTGCCACAGACCCAATTGAGCAGCTATGTCCTTTCGGGCTCGGTCAGTTCGGTCACTAGTGGTCGTGATCACTGATGGTTATGGACATTAAAGTCCGCTCCCCAGAATACATTCTGCATCTTTGCCACTCTCAGTACTTCCTCCAAGTGGTGTTCAATATGGAGGAGTACTGATTCATTAGCTAAGGGGGAGCATTAGCTGGTTACCAGCAGGAGGCTTCCATACACATGTTTGACCTGAGGCCTTGAGGCGACATGGGATTGAGAGTTGATATTGAGAACTCCCGATGGAATTCCTTCCCAAGTATATACCACTCTGCCATCACCTCTGGTGGGTCTGTCCCCTTGGTGGAACAGGATAGAATCCACTACAGTGCGGAAGGAGGCCATTCAGCCTATCAGGTCTGCACTGACCCCCTCTGAAAGAGCATCTCAGGCGCTGGAGTGTGGCAACTAGGGGATTTTCACAGTAACTTCATTGCAGTGTTAATGTAAGCCTATTTGTGACACTAGTAAAAATTATTATTATTATCTAGGCCCACTCCCGCTGCCCTGTTCTCATAACCCCACCCAACCTTTTTGGACAGTAGGGGCAATTTAGCATGGCCAATCCACCTCATCTGCACATCCTTGGCTGTGGGAGGAAACCGAAGCGCTCCGAGGAAACCCACGCAGAGATGGGGAAAATGTGTAAACTCAACACAGACAGTCACCCGAGGTCAGAATCTAAACCGAGTCCCTGGTGCTGTGAGTCAGCAGTGCTAACCACTGTGCCACCGTGCCGCCCCAGGGATGGTGATACACCCAGGGATGGTGATGGTGCAAATTCTGATTTTATGAGTGTGACTATCACAAGCTTGACTTGTCTGTGAGATAGACGGGGAGATGATCTATGTTTGTTGTTGTCGATTCCAGGCTCAATGCTGGGTAGTCCAGCTGGTTTCATTCCTTTTTGTAGAATTTGTAGCAGTGTTTGACATATCTGAGTGGCTTGATTGGCCATTTCAGAGGGCAGTGAAGAGTCAACAATATGAAGGGCTTTGCGTCTGTGAGGCCTTCAAGCCACCTTTCAATATTGTGGAGACCCATAACAGGGGCAACGACAACTGCTGCCCATCTGTCCTACCAAACAATTCAAGGACAGAGCCCTGCTGTGGCTTCTATCCTCAAATTCAATTTCACTCCCTTTGGCTGTGAGCAGTTTCCAGCTTCACAGCTCAATGCTATATCAAATGAAAAATTAGCCTTGTTATTTGTGAGAGCTTGACTCTCCGCTTCGCGACGGAGGAATCGTGAAACGTGATCAGGTGGTTAATCGGGCGTCAGCCGAAAACCGAGGTTGGCGGCGGGCGCAGGGCAACGGCCAATGCCCCGGTGCCGAGCCGGGGGCGCCAACGCGCTCCAATCCTCTTGCCGGCGTCGTCATGCAAAACCTGTATTTGCATGCATTAACATATCATTACCGGATTTGGCCCAGCATTCTCTGGGACTCCGCGATGCTCCGCCACCACCAGGTGGAAGTGATGCCCACCACGTGTTTCAATTGTGGCATTTAAAAACGTGGACTGGGTGCTATGGCTGCTAAGGGAGAAAGAGGGGGTAAGAGAGTTTTTCAAAATCGCAATGTTATGTTGACAGTTGTGCCGGTGGATTGGGAGCATCTGCCAGGGCCGGTGGGAGTAGGCGGGACAGACTCGGAGGTGGGCCATGGGATCGGGTTGTTCCCCCTCAGAATCAGGTTGCTGGGTATGGACCATCATTGCCGCAGGCTGCAAGGCAGCCATTGTGTACAGGTTACAGGCCCCTGGCTGCGCACTCCACTGACTGTCCACTGTGTCCTGTAAATGCGCAGAGTACCACCGGGCATCTGGAAACCCCCCACAGGCCACCACGTGGGACCCCTCAGACCCCAGCTGACCCAGCAATGGGATGGGCATGGCCATGCGCACCAAGTGGCCCACCCTGCTGTCACTCCTTAGTTCACTCATCGGAATTGCTGCCCCATTGCAGGGGAAGCAGGGGATGAGCAGAGCGCACCCCAGGCACCAGATGCATGCACCCTGGCACACTGTCCCTCTCAGGTCAGAGGCCCCACCAGTGACACTATCAGCTGGCACACTCCGCAGGACGGTCAGCTGCCTCCAAGCCCTGTCTGCCTACTGTGCCCTGCCCCCTCCATCCTGCCGCAGACTGGTTGCCACAGTCTGTGTGCTGCACATAGGACACATAGCACACTACAGCTAAGGTCCTAACACCCCCATCGCCTAACACCATCCATGGTCCCTGCCTGCGCACATGTCAGAAAGCATGTGCGCAGTCAGTGGCACACGGTGACCACCCCCACCCCAAGAACTGGTGGAGTATCACATGGTTCACCCAAGGAGGACACCCACAGTGAACCCCAGAAGGGGGCCAGGACAGGGGCGCAGAGCGCATCACTGGCATGTGTAGCGGCAGCCACCAGTACCCCTGCTGACAGGGACAGGTGGTGGTGTCAGAGGCTCCTCGCTGCCGAGCACTGATGGGGCCTGGGGTGCGGAGCGGAAGGTAAAGTGTCGGGGGGGGGGGGGGGGGGGGGGGAACTGCTGATGGGTAGATGATGGGATTGGGAGAGGGAGGCATCTAGAAGCTGGTGCTGCGGCGCAACCCAGGGCCATCGTGTAGCCTGTTGGGCACGGATGGGCACAGGAGTATTCAGCATGCTAACATGTCTGTTCTTTTCCCAGGCATAGAATGGGCTTTGATATTCAGCCAACAATGGTTGCCTTCTGCCCGGGCTCAGCAGCCCCTGCGGATGCATTGAGACTGCACGCACAGAAGCATCTCAGGGAGGACCCTATACAACTGAAGCCTACTCCAGAGGAGCAGGGCCCAGCAATGAGGCTGGAAAGCCGGCCGTCCAACAGACCGAGGAGGAGGTACAAAGGAGGCGACGCATCAAGCATATACCGTCAGCGCCTTTCCTTTAAGGACTTGCCGAAGCGAGTGTGTCGCCGAAGATTTCAGCTGACCAGAGAGACCGTGCATCATCTGTCCAAGATGATTGCGCACCTGGACCGCAATAGTATGGAGTAGGATACCTGCTCCCGAAGGCCGTCAAGGTGACCGTTGCTCTGAACTTCTTCGCCATGGGGTCCTTCCAGGCACCGAGTGGGCACCTGACTGGGATATCGCAGACATCCATACACAGGTGCATCCGTGTCATAATGGATGCCCTATATTACCAGGCAGCGGACTATGTGCACTTGAATTTAGACCGGGCAGCACGATTCGCTGCAATCATGTCCCAGTCCATGGGGTGATCGCTGAGACACAGGTCCCCCTACAGGCACCGCCGCATGAAGGGGTGCCCTTCATCCATAGGAAGGGCTTCCACTCCATGAATATGCAGCTGGTGTGTGACAGCGTCGAGGAGCCTGGCGAGGTCGACATCGCCAAAGCAAGGAGCAGGTCATGCTTGTGTGTTGAATGGGAGTGAGTGGTGAGGGAGTGTTTTAAAGCAGATCTCTCTTGTTAGCAATGAACTGCTGAGGCGTGAGTCAGGTGAAACAGACGGCGAGGCAGCCAATAATTTCGAGAATCTCGTGGGGCTCATTGTTAGCACAAAATGCCGTTGAATACGGGCTGCGAACTTGCCAACATGTCCGCTGTAAAACATCCTGCCAAACGCGCCCAAAACCAGACTTTGAATTTTTTCCATTGAATCGCACCCAACATTTTTAGACTTTCCCTGTGGGGGCAGGAGGGCCAGGAATTATTATACCTCTAGTTGAGTTAGCATTAATAAGAACTGTAATCTGGTTTCTTCCCAGAAATAAGCTACTCAATTCCCGAACCCCAACTAATTCATAGCCTCCTCTCCTCAATAAGCACGTCACATTGTCAGCCGAACTCTATGTTCTGAACCCATTCAAACAAAAGCAATATTTCCGAAAATGCCCACCTTTTCACCAGAATATTTTCCATAGCAACTAAGGTCTCATAACTCTTAATGGTATCCTAACTGGCAATAATACCATGACTGATAATGGTGCAACAGATATCAGTATTAATGTAGCTTGCAATGATATAACTTGGAATGGCAATTTGTTTAGTAATGGTAAATTTCCTGGTAATGGTAATATAATTAGAAATTATATCATTGCCAGTAATGGTCCCAAAAAGCTGAGAATAATTTAGCAGCTGATAATGATATAGCAACTAGTGATGGTCACAAATCTGGAAATAGTTAACAATGCAATCCCTGCAGAGGGATTTGGATAGGCTAAGTGAATGGACTAGGGTACTGGCAGATGGAATACAATGTTGACAAATGTGAGGTTATCTATTTTGGTAGGAATAACTGCAAAAGGGATTATTATTTAAATGATAAAATATTAAAACATGCTGCTGTGCAGAGAGACCTGGTTGTGCTAGTGCATGAGTCGCAAAAAGTTGGTTTACAGGTGCAACAGGTGATTAAGAAGGCAAATGGAATTTTGTCCTTCATTGCTAGAGGGGTGGAGTTTAAGACGAGGGAGGTTATGCTGCAATTGTATAAGGTGTTAGTGAGGCCATACCTGGAGTATTGTGTTCAGTTTTGGTCTCCTGACTTAAGAAAGGACGTACTGGCACTGGAGGGTGTGCAGAGGAGATTCACTAGGTTAATCCCAGAGCTGAAGGGGTTGGAATACGAGGAGAGGTTGAGTAGACTGGGACTGTACTCGTTGGAATTTAGAAGGATGAGGGGGGGGGTCTTATAGAAACATATAAAATTATGAAGGGAATAGATAGGATAGATGCGGGCAGGTTGTTTCCACTGGCGGGTGAAAGCAGATCTAGGGGGCATAGCCTCAAAATAAGGGGAAGTAGATTTAGGACTGAGTTTAGGAGGAACTTCTTCACCCAAAGGGTTGTAAATCTATGGAATTCCTTGCCCAGTGAAGCAGTAGAGGCTCCTTCATTAAATGTTTTGATAAAGATAGATAGTTTTTTGAAGAATAAAGAGATTAAGAGTTATGGTGTTCGGGCCGGAAAGTGGAGCTGAGTCCACAAAAGATCAGCCATGATCTCATTGAATGGTGGAGCAGGCTCGAGGGGCCAGATGGCCTACTCCTGCTCCAATTCTTATGTTCTTATGTTTTATGTCATATCTGGCAATGGTACAGCTGGCAATGATATCATAGGTAACAGCATGATGCTATCGCCGCTGTTTGGGGCTAACGGTGACAATTGTACCACAGCTGGAAATGGTTTGATGTCAAAATAATTTGCATTCATGCTCAACATGACACAAAGTAATTTTAGTGTGAACATTTGGAGCTAAGAGGTAAAACTTTTGAGAGATTTTTCGGGTCTCTGAACACTGCGTGGTCTATTTTAACTTGCCATCCAGGCGATAAACTGACAGTTTGGTCAGTCACCCATTACAGGAACAGTCCACTTTTCATTTGCAATGACGTCAACAACCAGTCAATCCTAATTTTCAGTTCTACTTCTGGTCAAATTGGAAAATCTATCCCTCACTGCCTGGATGATGTTGCTGGATTATCTTTACAACGCAGTTATAATAATCTGATGTTTTTTTTAAAAGTAGATAATGGCACAATCTTATTGCCTTTGAAGATGTTTTGGATGTAGGACCAAAGATGGGGCTGGTGATGTCTGGCCGCCCACCTATGCCATCTTAAAGGAGGCAACAAGTTAAGGAGCGCCGGGAGCAGTGCCCAGTTAAGAATGGTGGGTGGAACAGGCGTCCAACTGGCTCCAATGAGAAGACCTGCGGCGATGACCTGCCAAAAGCCAAACCGGGAGAGATGGGTGCTGCTGCAGCAGACAGGAGAATGCGTGTGTACACCAAGATGAAAACCAATAGTTGCAGCTGTAATCCTATGGAAGAGGCGGCTCCATGTGGCGGATATGAGATAAATAATGGGGGAGGGTGCTCACTGAACCTCCAGTTTACAGCCATGCTGCTGGTTGGATAGTAATTTCCGTCACTCACCTGTCAATGGAACGATCACCCGGTCCGCTAATTCGACAGCAACCTTTCAACTTGCCCTCCTGATCCTGACTCTAGTCCGGTTTCTGCTGGTGTCGTAACATTTCACCCAATATATCATCGCCAAGTTACTGATGCTCGTGGTATCTCTCATAAGTGCTGGGAAGAACTCAAACTTCAAAGCCCACTCTCGCCAAAACCAACTTAACACATAAATTTAGCCCCATTACAAGGCTGCATATTTATTTTGTCTGTATTTCCTGAAAACTGTCACTGGTTTATGTGAGTAACCCACAATTTGGTCCCTCCTTGTGCCTCTGCTGATACATTAATTATGTGGAGTTAACAAAATCCCATGTGCACAGACTGGAATACAGTCACACTTATGCTAAATTAATGCCCTTCAGAAGCCAGCATGATTAATGCAATTGGAAATAGTTAACAGCAAATAGTTATCACTGAGTGGGAAACTGAAAAACATGTGACTCGCATTTTAAAATGTTTCTGATGTGTTTTTTTAATCTTCTAGTTGAATTTCTCAAATGAATATTTAAAACAACTCTCCAAGAATAATTCCCCAGACAGGAAATGCACATGAGATGTAACTGCATGTGAATAACACATGTCAACAGCAATTCTGTATGTAACGGATTGTGCCAAATTCTCGAAAATGACCAACACTTTATGATTCAGTTTCACAGTCTGAATCATTATCTGGAGCTTCACCATCTTTCAAAAGGTCCACAGGAACTGTGTCGTCCAAATTTTATTGAATCATTGGCGAGAGCAATTCCATTAGAGGTATTTCATGCAGTTGAGGTCTTTTGCTGTTGTCATTGCTAATGTTGCCTTGAAGCTTTTAAAAATGATACACATTATCCATTTATGAAAAGTCAAACTTTGTACTTCAGATGTTGCATTGTTGATTTTTGTTATATGTTCTCCATTGGTCAGATTGTAAGGACCCTTCCCATTGATTCTCTTACTTTCCATTTCTTTTACTTTGTGGTCATCATTTTTACCCATGGATGCTCAATGAACATCTACCTTTAAGTCAAGCAGTGGAAGTAAGCAACTCAAATGTTGCAGAATGTTACACTGTGCTATGGAGGTTTACCTTCTGAGCAGAAAAACTCAGACCTTTTGGCACCCGATCTGAGGGATTTGGTTCAATTGGTTGGCGGGTGGCCAATGAATTGGCTAAAGATCGCATTCTGCCCAGCGACAGGTAGTGATTGAATCCTACCCATGTGGGATGGTTTTCAGAGAACCAAAGAAGTGCGAGTCCGATCCTGAATGCAGAGAGAAGTAGCTGTGAGTGTCTCTCTCTCTCTCTCTCTTTCTCTCTCTCTCTCTCTCTCCAGAAATACTGCCTTTCTGCTGGTTTATCATAGAATCATAGAATTAATGACAGAACAAGGCAATTCAGCCCATCGAGTCTGTGCTGGCCCTTGAAAAGAGCACCCTACTTAAGCCCACACCTCCATCCCATCCCCCTAATCCAGCAACCCCACCTAACCTTTTTGGACATTAAGGGCAATTTAGCATGGCCAATCCACCGAACCTGCACATCTTTGGACTGTGGGAGGAAACCGGAGCACCCGGAGGAAACCCACACAGACACGGGGAGAATGTGCAAACTCCACACAGTCACCCGAGGTGAAATTGAATCCAAGATGTTGAGGCTGTTTTCCTTGCCGCCGCGATCTCTGTGGAGCCAGACCTGCCAGCCTGAGCAGGCCCCACCAGAGTGACAATGTGAACCACGCCCCCAAACTTCTTTTGCATAAGTGCTGGAAATTCTGGTCTGAAAATTCAGCTGTGCACCTGGAGAAAGACACGCCTCATACTCTGACAGATTATGGTGAAATTCTGCCCATTGTGAGGGGAGTGCTTGGGGGAACACCTAGGGCGAAATTCTCTGGAAACGGCGCGATGTCCGCCGACTGGCGCCCAAAACGGCGCATATCAGTCGGGTATCGCGCCGCCCCAAAGGTGCGGAATGCTCTGCATCTTTGGAGGCCGAGCCCCAACTTTAAGGGGCTAGGTCGGCGCCGGACGAATTTCCGCCCCGCCAGCTGGTGGAAAAGGCCTTTGGTGCCCCGCCAGCTGGCGCAGAAATGACATCTCCGGGCGGCGCGTGCGCGGGAGCGTTAGCGGCCGCTGACGGCATTCCCGTGCATGCGCAGTGGAGAGAGTCTCTTCCGCCTCCGCCATGGTGGAGACCGTGGCGAAGGCGGAAGGGAAAGAGTGCCCCCACGGCACAGGCCTGCCCGCGGATCGGTGGGCCCCGATTGCGGGCCAGGCCACCGTGGGGGCACCCCCCGGGGCCAGATCGGCCCCCGCCCCCCCAGGACCCCAGAGCCCGCCCGCGCCGCCTTGTCCCGCCGGTAAGGTAGGTGGTTTAATTTACGCCGGCGGGACAGGCATTTTAGCGGCGGGACTTCGGCCCATCCGGGCCGGAGAATCGCGGGGGGTGGCCTGCCAACCGGCGCGGCGCGATTCCCGCCCCTGCCGAATATCCGGTGGTGGAGAATTTGGCAACCGGCGGGGGCGGGATTCACGCCAAGCCCCGGCGATTCTCCGACCCGGCGGGGGGTCGGAGAATCTCGCCCCTAGTTCCCAATGGCCAGGGTCTCTTAAATTAGAGGTTCAGTGTTCATTAGGAGATCAAGTAAAGTGTGCCTCTGAACTAGGGGCAAGAATCGTTAACTGAAAAAGTGCCAACATTTTTTGATCATTCCATGGAGGCATGAGTTGAGAAAGTAAAGGTAATTGAAAATACCCTCTTTCCATCAAATAACTTATATTTACAGGACCATTAACATTGAAATGCCCCAGTGCACAAGAGCATTATAAAACAGCCTGACAACAAACCAAATAAAGAGATGTTCAGTCAGATCTGTAAAAGCTTTGTCAATGAGGTAGGTTTCAAGAAGTGTCTTAAGGGAGGAAAAAAGGGTCGAAAGACAGAGAGGTACAGGAAGGAAATTGATGAGCTGAGGGCCGAGGGCACTGAAGGCATGGCCACCAGCAGTGTACCATTACAACTATAACAAGAGGGCAGAATTAGAGAAATACTGAAATCTTGGAGGGATGTGGGCCTGGAGGTCATTACAGATCTAGGAAGGGGCAAAGACATGGAGAGATTTGAAAAAAAGTATAAACATTTAAAGTCAAGGCATTGCTTGACCAGGAGCAACTAGCTCAGAGAGTACCGTGATGACAGCAGACTAGGATTTGTTGCAAGTTACGACATCTGGGAAAACAGTTGAATGGACTTGGGGACTCTTAGGCAAGCTGAAATTTGCATTGTTGCCTATATTCAGAAAAGCCATTTGATTACTGAAACACCTGAGCCCAGGAAAAGCATTGCTTCTTTGATCATTGCTGTCAATTGCACAATGCTTATTTACACAAGAAAGAGAGGTTTGAGGTGCTTACAGTTTCAGCTCTTGACACTGTAAAGGGTCTGGATTATAACACTTCTATTGGGGTGTAGTAAAAAAGGAGCTTTTAAAGAAAATTATCAATGATTGACTGGTTCAAAACTTTGTCTTTGCTCATCTTATTGTCACTATCATATTAATTGGAGTTATATTATTAGCAACTGGACATGACTGCCCCATGTCTTGGTATGTGGGCATGAAGGGGCATGGGAGTTGGATGGGTGTTGGATGGGGGAAACAGTTTGAAATTGGGTGTATGGATGCCTCACGGGAAGTGTGTGGAAATAAGAGGATGTGAGGATGAGGATTGGAGAATCTTCCTGCTTTAATTCTAACTGGGACAGAATTCCACATCACCAAGATGGGCCTTTTGAACTGCTCACCTCACTGCTGGCAGCCCCTGTGACTGCCCCAGAACCTGTTTCCAGATCAGCTGACTCGGCGGCATCCTACAGCCCCTCCAACCAGAAGGAAAATCCTGTCCTTCCTGGCCCTTTCCCCTGCTTACCCACTTGAAGGATAAAAATCCAACCCAAGATGCATATTCCTTATGTTTAACCCCTTGGACCTGGAAGCAGTGCAGAAAGAGGTCAATGACCTAGCATGGTCTATTCAAGACACCTATTCCGTCTTGTTATCATTGTCAGCACACTGTCCCATATCTCCATAACAGCATCAATAAAGATTTTGATATTACTGGCTCTTGACATTCGCAGTTTACTTTCCTATCAACCAATTCATGATTATCCTTCAGTGATAGTATTCCTGATGTTGTTCTCCACTCTGTCACTGCCTGGACTATTCACACATGCAAACGCATGCACGTACGCACACATACATACCTATTGCATGCAAGCCAACCCACATGAGGCTCATGCTTCACAGGACACCACTTCATGCCAGGTATCTGCCCAACCACTCAGAATCGCCCTCTGCAAGTCCTGTGAAGTGAGGAGGACATGTATCATGGAATACATCCTGAGACAAGAGTCTGTGCATGGGGTTTTTTAATGTGGGGAGGCTGGAACATTGCAGCTACCACAGGCTTCTGGCTTCCCAGGACGTTCTCCCGCCATTACCACCTGCCACAGGCATATTGGAAGGTCTTGCAAGTTAATATCAACTTGTTTGGCCACGCTTTGAACGCACCTTCAGTTGTTATCAAATCCTGGTGTGGGACCCAAACCCAAAGCGTCTGAATCGGAGGGAAATCACCCATCGCTCCACAAGACCTCCAAGCCCCTCAGAATATTGTGCAAGTCAAAATTCTATGCCGTACATTTCTAGGACTCTATGTGGGAGGGGAGACCAGGCTGCCCAAGCAGAAGATAAAAAATTGCTATTAAAGGAAGGCCTCTGAAGTTTCTTGAGTCTTTCGTACCCTAAGTTGAGCCAAATACATCTTGCAATATTGTCCCTGAGGTTATACCGAACAGAAACTGTGGAATTCTTAACAGATGCGTTTAACATATGTTTGATCATTCCCAAACACAAAATTGTACATTGATGGTGATGTGAACTGCTGATGTTGGGATATTCCTGAATTAAGAGGGAAATTTTCAGCAGTTAAGTGAACTGTCATAAATAATGCAGCGAGTGATTGTGAACCCTGGAAGTGGGGTGTTACCTATTAAGATTTAAAGATTTTCATTCTTGACTGAGGGAAAATTAATGTGCACATTTAGAACTGGCCTTCAGTAACAATCCTCCAGCATGTGGCAATGGTCCAAAATGCAATTCCGGACACTTCAGATTTGTTCCCTGAATTAGCTATTTTGGCAAGCATTGATTCTGAATCCATCCCTGATATTTCTTGTGAAATTCCCTCCGTAAGGACTGTGTAAGAAATGAATGAGTTAATTGAGGTAAAATTGCCTAATTACTCATTGCACAATAAATAGTGGGAAGAATTATCTTCAAAAAGAGTTTAGAAGCATAATTTACAGATAGTGAAGCCTACTCACTAAAGCAGAGTAACGTTAAAGAGTTGTTAAATTACTTAATCCGGGTGAATAAAAGGATCATTACCTACTTACTGATCACATGAAAATGGACTATGCTTTTCATTGAAGCCGATCATGTTGCTATTAGCCAAATACCGAGTAAAGTAGCTTCCAGCATGAACAGTGCTCTTTCATAGAAAGGCGGCATCAAAAGGATGGAGAGCCTTTTCAGCTAAATTTACATTTTACTGAACCTGGTAAGATTTACCACATCAAGATAAATCTGCATGATTCTACTGTCGTGTTATTATAATGATAATGGGCTTTGGGCTTATTTACTGTACAAGATACAAAGCATCAATCACTCGTAATGGGTTAGGTAAACATGTTATGGATTCATTTATTAAGACTCGGCATATAGGATCTGGGGCGAAATTCTCCCGAAACGGCGCGATGTCCGCCGACTGGCGCCCAAAACGGCACCAAACAGACGGGCATCGCGCCGGCCCAAAGGTGCGGAATGCTCCGCATCTTTGGGGGCCGAGCCCCAACATTGTGGGGCTAGGCCGGCGCCGGAGGAATTTCCGCCCCGCCAGCTGGCGGAAACGGCCTTTGTTGCCCCGCCAGCTGGCGCGGAAATGACATCCCCGGGCGGCGCATGCGCGGGAGCGTCAGCGGCCGCTGACAGTTTCCCACGCATGCGCAGTGGAGGGAGTCTCTTCCGCCTCCGCCATGGTGGAGACCGTGGCGGAGGCGGAAGGGAAAGAGTGCCCCCACGGCACAGGCCCGCCGGCAGATCGGTGGGCCCCGATCGCGGGCCAGGCCACCGTGGGGGCAGCCCCCGGGGCCAGATTGCCCCGCGCCCCCCCCCCCCCCAGGACCCCGGAGCCTGCCCACGCCGCCTTGTCCTGCCATTCAAAAGGTGGTTTAATCCACGCCGGCGGGACAGGCAATTTATCGGCGGGACTTCGGCCCATCCGGGCCGGAGAATCGAGCGGGGGGGCCCGCCAACCGGCGCGATTCCCGCCCCCGCCGAATCTCCGGTGCCGGAGACTTCGGCAACCGGCGGGGGCGGGATTCACGCCAGCCCCCGGCGAGCGGTCGGAGAAGGACACCCCTGTTATACGTATAAAGCTTGAAGGCATCAGAGATGAGTGTGTGCTCTGTTCAAAGCAAGAATGAAACTAAGACTGGATCTCGTTACACATTTCCTGTCTTGTGATGTCATGCTGATATCTCTTAAAGGCATATTACAAGAGCTATGTGGTGTAACACCACATTTATAAAGCTAGAGATCCTTTCCATTCTCATTTAGTAGGACCACGATTATTGAGAATATCTAGGGTTGGAGTCTCCACTGCCTGCTTCCAGAAGTGGTGTACCTGATGCAATGGAGAATCCAGTGTTGTAAAAAAAAATGAGATCAATGCCTGTTCATACCATTCTTTTGCTCCAATCCCCTGTTGCCGGTGGCATTGAGGTTCACTCCCTGCACTAGTTGAAGTGTGCAAATAGGTCAAATTGACCTATTTATATCCGTAATAACTGGTTGGGCACCAGGTTTCCCAAGCCTGCATGATTCTCTCTTCCTCTGGGACCACATCAAATGAAGTGCTCTCACCCTTTTTCTCTGCACTTAACTGCTTTTGTGTGGTCCAAGAGCTGTCAATAATCGCTAGATGTTTATCAACATTGCGGGTAGTTGCATCGTAAGGTATCTAAGATCCATTCAAGCGTGAAGGGAAATAAAATTAAACAATACAGACAGCTGGTTGTGTGCAAGCTGTCATTAACAGCCGAGTGAGACCAATTTTCCATTCCTTTCATGAATTGATGACCCTGGCATTTCAGTAGGACAAGGGGGTACTCTCCAAGGGAGTTTCCCCCAATGCCCATCGGAGGAACCCCACCACCACAATGCAAGTTCTGCCTACTCACCCACACCAGACACCCCCACACGACCCCCCATCTAGAGACTGCCCCCATAAGAAGCCCCCACCAGAACCCCCAGTACAGAGACCCCCACCAGAAACCCCCACATTACAGACACCCCACCAGAGTCCTCCACATAAGACAAACCACCAAAAGCCCCCTCTGAGAGATCCCCATGAAAGGCCCTCATTACAGAGACCCCCACCAGAGACCCTCCATAAAAGAGATGCCCACTAGACACCTCCCTATCCCAACTACAGAGACCCCTACCTTGAAGCTGGAGAGCAGCCCAGACTGAGATAGTGAAAACAATTATTACTTTAAAACTGACCTGTTCCCTACACCTGCTGGCTCAGGCAGAGGAAGCAGCACCTGCAAATTCCTAGAATTTGAAAACCATATCAGATGGGTTGAAATCCCTTCAGATCTTTGATCTGCAATGCTTTCATTCACATCATGATTTTACTGGGCTGTGATTGACAGCTTGCACACAGCCAGCTGTCTGAATTGTTTAATTTCATTTCCTTTCACTCTTGAATGGATCTCAAGCACCCTGATGTGTAACTAACCACAATGTTTATAAACATATCGCTCTTGGACCACATCAAAAGCAGTTAAGTCCATTCTGCAGAGAAAAGTGGAAGTGAGAGCAAATCTCGTGGGTGTGGTGGGGAGGAATTGTATTATGGGGGGTTAGGAGGGCAAGCCTCCCGGACCTCGCTATTGGACCACTATATTAAGCGGGCAGCCTGATAGAGGGATTCGCGAGGAAATCCTTCATAATCCCCACCATGCATAAATTTACATAGCGAGGGATAGGGAATCGCCTCTCGATTACTCTTCCCTCTTCCTTTGGTTCATGGAAGACGCATACTGGGCTGGATTCTCCGTTGCCCGATGCCGATATCGTTGTTGGCAATCGCGCGGAGACTCAACTCCAACGCCCAAATCGGGGCCGGCGACTGTTTGACACTGGTCAACCATGCTCCGCCCCTCGGAAATGGCGTAATCACCCCGTGCACCGTGTGCCAATGTAACAGCGCTGTTGCGTCATCAACAGGCCCTCCCACCATACTCGCCCCTGATGGGCCGAGTTCCTGACAGCGCGGGACATGTGTGGTCTCAATGGCCGGGACCCGGCGTGGCGGCTGCGGACTGTGCCCAGCACTGCCACACTCGACCGGGTCCCGTGCCACTGGCTGGGGGGGGGGGGGCTTCCGCAAGGGCTGAGGGGACTAGTGGGGGGGTGGCCAGGGCATGGACTGTGGGGTTACGGATGGCGGGTTGGGTCCATGCACGTCATCAGCCATGTGCATGCGCAGCCAGGGACCCAGTCATTCCCCGGCCATTTCCGGCGCGGGAGCCGGGAGTTTCACCCAGCGCCACTGCTAGCCGCTCATTGGTCCCGGAATCGGTAAGGGGTGGCCTCAATATTTTGGTCGTAAACCTCACGCAAATTCTTCGTTCGAGCCTGCATTTAGCCGCTGAAATGGAGACTCCAGCCCACTGTGTTTGAGAGATCAATGTCCAAATCACAGAATCTTAGAATCCCTACAGTACAGGAGACCATTTAGCCCATCGAATCTGCACCAACTCTCCAAAAGAGCACCCTATCTGGGCCCATGCACCCCCCCCCCCCCTTTTTCTAATCCCTGTAACTCCACCTTACCTTTTGGACATTAGGAGGCAATTCAGCATGGCATTCGCCTAACCTGCACATCTTTGGACTGTCGGAGGAAACCGGAGCATCTAAAGGATGCCCACGGAGACACGGGTTGAACAAGGAAGCTCCAAACATGGCTGGAATGGAACCCAGGTCCCTGGCGCTGTGAGGCAGCAGTGCTAACCACTTTGCTGCCATGGAACATCCCAGAACATGAGTTGGCGTCAAGTACCAACACCCCACATCCAGTGCAATGTGACTGGTAGCGATCATCATCATACGCACCTCGACATTCTCGCTTCACTATCTCTTCTCCTCCTAATCATCTCTTCATTCACACAACTTCCAGCTGCGAGATTCTGCGATTACTCATCTGTTAGCTGGAGCTAAATACCAGAATACCATGCCCTTCCGCTGCAACATGATTGATAGTCATCATCACATACCAATCTTGATCACACAAAACCACCATCTCCAAGCTTCGGCGAACCTCGCTTCGCCATATTTTCTCATCTTTTTCACCATATCATCTTCTTCATCATATCTCTTCCACTAGCTTCCACTTGTGCAACTCTGCCTTGCGGCAAAGTCGTGACTCATCGATACAGGGAAGCCACCCCCTGGAACATGGATCTATAGACAACCATGCCTTGTGGTATTAAAACTCATCGTCACCAGGAGGCCCAAATTAAACACGGATGGGGAAGAAGCAGTCAGTGCAGGGATCCCCTGCGGTCGTTCCCCTGAGTAACAAGTATACCGCTTTGGATACTTGTGGGGGGGACAACTTACCAGGGGTAAGCCATGGGGTACGGGCCTCTGGCACAGAGTCTGTCCCTGTTGCTCAGAAGGGAAGGGGGGAGAGGAGCAGAGCATTAGTAATTGGGGACTCGATAGTCAGGGGCACAGATAGGAGATTTTGTGGGAGCGAGAGAGACTCACGTTTGGTATGTTGCCTCCCAGGTGCAAGGGTACGTGATGTCTTGGATCGTGTTTTCCGGATCCTTAAAGGGGAGGGGGAGCAGCCCCAAGTCGTGGTCCACATTGGCACTAATGACATAGGTAGGAAAGGGGACAAGGATGTCAGGCAGGCTTTCAGGGAGCTCGGATGGAAGCTCAGAACGAGAACAAACAGAGTTGTTATCTCTGGGTTGTTGCCCGTGCCACGTGATAATGAGATGAGGAATAGGGAGAGAGAGCAATTAAACACGTGGCTACAGGGATGGTGCAGGCGGGAGGGATTCAGATTTCTGGATAACTGAGGCTCTTTCTGGGGAAGGTGGGACCTCTACAGACAGGATGGTCTACATCTGAACCTGAGGGGCACAAATATCCTGGGGGGGAGATTTGTTAGTGCTCTTTGGGGGGGTTTAAACTAATACAGCAGGGGCATGGGAACCTGGATTGTAGTTTTAGGGTACAAGAGATTGAGAGTATAGAGGTCAGGAGCACAGAATTGACTTCGCAGGAGGGGGCCAGTGTTCAGGTATGTGGTTTGAAGTGTGTCTATTTCAATGCCAAGAGTATACGAAATAAGGTAGGGGAACTGGCAGCATGGTTTGGTACCTGGGACTTCGATGTTGTGGCCATTTCGGAGACATGGATAGAGCAGGGACAGGAATGTTTGTTGCAGGTTCCGGGGTTTAGGTGTTTTAGTAAGCTCAGAGAAGGAGGCAAAAGAGGGGGAGGTGTGGCGCTGCTAGTCAAAAACAGTATTACGGTGGCGGAGAGGATGCTAGATGGGGACTCTTCTTCCGAGGTAGTATGGGCTGAGGTTAGAAACAGGAAAGGAGAGGTCACCCTGTTGGGAGTTTTCTATAGGCCTCCAAATAGTTCTAGGGATGGAGAGGAAAGGATGGCGAAGATGATTCTGGATAAGAGCGAAAGTAACAGGGTAGCTATTATGGGAGACTTTAACTTTCCAAATATTGACTGGAAAAGATACAGTTCGAGTACATTAGATGGGTCGTTTTTTGTACAATGTGTGCAGGAGGGTTTCCTGACACAATATGTTGACAGGCCAACAAGAGGAGAGGCCACATTGGATTTGGTTTTGGGTAATGAACAAGGCCAGGTGTTAGATTTGGAGGTAGGTGAGCACTTTGGGGACAGTGACCACAATTCGGTGACGTTTATGTTAGTGATGGAAAGGGATACGTATACCCCGCAGGGCAAGAGTTATAGCTGGGAGAAGGGCAATTATGATGCCATTAGACATGACTTGGGGGGATAGGTTGGAGAAGTAGGCTGCAATTGTTGGGCACACTGGATAAGTGGAGCTTTTTTAAGGAACAGCTACTGCGTGTTCTTGATAAGTACGTACCGGTCAGGCAGGGAGGAAGGCATCGCGCGAGGGAACCGTGGTTTACCAAAGAAGTGGAATCTCTTGTTAAGAGGAAGAAGGAGGCCTATGTGAAGATGAGGAGTGAAGTTTCAGTTGGGGCGCTTGATAGTTACAAGGTAGCGAGGAAGGATCTAAAGAGAGAGCTAAGACGAGCAAGGAGGGGACATGAGAAGTATTTGGCAGGTAGGATCAAGGAAAACCCAAAAGCTTTCTATAGGTATGTCAGAAATAAAAGAATGACTAGGGAAAGAGTAGGACCAGTCAAGGACAGGGATGGGAAGTTGTGTGTGGAGTCTGAAGAGATAGGCGAGATACTAAATGAATATTTTTCGTCAGTATTCACTCAGGAAAAAGAGAATGTTGTGGAGGAGAATGCTGAGACCCAGGCTATTAGAATAGATGGCATTGAGGTCCGTAGGGAAGAGGTGTTGGCAATTCTGGACAGGCTGAAAATAGATAAGTCCCTGGGGCCTGATGGGATTTATCCTAGGATTCTCTGGGAAGCCAGGGAAGAGATTGCTGGGCCTTTGGCTTTGATTTTTATGTCATCATTGGCTACAGGAATAGTGCCAGAGGACTGGAGGATAGCAAATGTAGTCCCTTTGTTCAAGAAGGGGAGTAGAGACAACCCCGGCAACTATAGACCGGTGAGCCTCACGTCTGTTGTGGGTAAAGTCTTGGAGGGGATTATAAGAGACAAGATTTATAATCATCTAGATAGGAATAATGTGATCAGGGATAGTCAACATGGCTTTGTGAAGGGTAGGTCATGCCTCACAAACCTTATCGAGTTCTTTGAGAAGGTGACTGAACAGGTAGACGAGGGTAGAGCAGTTGATGTGGTGTATATGGATTTCAATAAAGCGTTTGATAAGGTTGCCCACGGTAGGCTATTGCAGAAAATACGGAGGCTGGGGATTGAGGGTGATTTAGAGATGTGGATCAGAAATTGGCTAGCTGAAAGAAGACAGAGGGTGGTGGTTGATGGGAAATGTTCAGAATGGAGTTCAGTTACAAGTGGCGTACCACAAGGATCTGTTCTGGGGCCGTTGCTGTTTGTCATTTTTATCAATGACCTAGAGGAGTGCGCAGAAGGGTGGGTGAGTACATTTGCAGACGACACTAAAGTCGGTGGTGTTGTCGACAGTGCGGAAGGATGTAGCAGGTTACAGAGGGACATAGATAAGCTGCAGAGCTGGGCTGAGAGGTGGCAAATGGAGTTTAATGTAGAGAAGTGTGAGGTGATTCACTTTGGAAGGAATAACAGGAATGCGGAATATTTGGCTAATGGTAAAGTTCTTGGAAGTGTGGATGAGCAGAGGGATCTAGGTGTCCATGTACATAGATCCCTGAAAGTTGCCACCCAGGTTGATAGGGTTGTGAAGAAGGCCTATGGAGTGTTGGCCTTTATTGGTAGAGGGATTGAGTTCTGGAGTCATGAGGTCATGTTGCAGCTGTACAAAACTCTGGTACTGCCGCATTGGGAGTATTGCGTCCAGTTCTGGTCACCGCATTATAGGAAGGACGTGGAAGCTTTGGAGCGGGTGCAGAGGAGATTTACCAGGATGTTGCCTGGTATGGAGGGAAATTCTTATGAGGAAAGGCTGATGGACTTGAGGTTGTTTTCGTTAGAGAGAAGAAGGATAAGAGGAGACTTAATAGAGGCATACAAAATGATCAGGGGGTTAGATAGGGTGGACAGTGAGAGCCTTCTCCCACGGATGGAAATGGCTAGCACGAGGGGACATAGCCTTAAACTGAGGGGTAATAGATATAGGACAGAGGTCAGAGGTAGGTTCTTTACGCAAAGAGTGGTGAGGCCGTGGAATGCCCTACCTGCAACAGCAGTGAACTCGCCAACATTGAGGGCATTTAAACGTTTATTGGATAAGCATATGGATGATAATGGCATCGTGTAGGTTAGATGGCTTTTGTTTTTTGACTTCCCATGTCGGTGCAACATCGTGGGCCGAAGGGCCTGTACTGCGCTGTATCGTTCTATGTTCTATGTTCTATGGCTGGCCACCTCAGATTCTGGGATGATAATCTAAAAGGGGTCAGTAAGAGTGTGAGCCAGCATCTGGTGGGAGCAAAAAGGGATCAGATACTGAGAAATAATAACGGGTCCTCCCCTGATCTCTCTGCAGAATGTATTGTAATAATAATCTTTATTGTCACAAGTAGACTTACAATGATGTTACAGTGAAAAGTCCCTAGTTGCCACATTCCTGCGCCTGTTCGGGTACACTGAGGGAGAATTCAGAATGTCCAGTTCACCTAACAAGCATGTCATTTGGGTCTTGTAGGAGGAAACCGGAGCACCTGGAGGAAACCCACGCAGACACGGGGAGAACGTGCAGACTCCACACAGACTGTGACCCAAGCCAGGAATCGAACCTGGGATCCTGGAGCTGTGAAACAACAGTGCTCACCACTGTGCTATTACACACTCATACATGGGATTCTTCGCCCTGGAATGGATGCAAATGAAAAGGGCTGTTGGCCAGCGAACAGAGAATTGGACTAATATAATCCAGATGTATGTGATTTAAAGAAACTGATGCATACCTGGATGCAGAAACCATGATCCGGCACCACGCAGGGTATATTAAAAACTCTTCATCTGAAAGGTTTACTTTATTTGTTTGTTTGTTGTTTGGTGTATTTATTACTTTTGTATTTATTCGTATTTTTGACCATTGTATTTTGTACATGAGCAGTTTAAATTTGTACTTTATTTAAGGTTTCTATAAAATGTATGCATGCTGGGTTAGGAAGCCAGATGATTTGCCCAAGATTCTAATACTTGCCCGTTCAATAGCTTGTCTAGATTATGTGATCCAGTTCACTGACGCTCACTGGATCAAGAGGAGGGACTGTGGTACAATGGACAACAACCTGAATTTTAGGCCCGATATAAAACTACACTTTAAATTAAGAATTGGACATTTTTAATTAAACCTCATTCAGCTCGAAGCAGGCCTGATAGTAATTCAAACAGCCAAGTTCAAATCCACTGAACAGAGACAGACAGGGAGGACAAGTCTGAGCTAGCCCTGTCAACAAGATATCAGGAGATAATCGGTCCCATTCAAATGGATCAGATTGCCCAGATAAAGTTAGACTTTCTGGCACCCAGTTTACCATATATGGAGTAAGATTACGTGCAAACAATACACCTAGAGAGGCACGCTGGGAGTGGGTTCCTGGTGCCTTGCAGAGTTGCACTCAGCAACTCCACTGAATGTTGCCACTCCTGCCCCAAGACTTCATTGGTTGAGGTCCAGAGAACTTTCTGGAAAGGCATGAAGAGGGGTATAAATATTGACAACCCAGGACCCTCCATAGTGAAGAATTGGCGCCGAGTTAGCAGAGAAGATTCAACAATAGACCAAAGGACAGAAGGAAGCAACGCGTGAATCCCACCTTTGTGGACAAAGGTCCTGAGACAACCAAGGCTCAGAGAATTGGAGTCGCAGCTCGACTTAGTTCATTGGCACGGGCAGTATTAAGAACTATGATTGGGATAGTTTAAGGGGGATAACTGTTTTGCTGTGTTTAATAATAAATTTGGTTGAATCATAAACTTGTATAGTCCTTTGTTCATCTCACAAACAAGGGCAACTGGGTAAAACATTTGAGCAAACTGGTCGAAGTGTCTGAGGTTTTACAGACAATGATATACAAGAATACTAGATCTCTCTGTATTGCTGCATGGTGTCGGAGTCAGTTAGCTCATTTGGCTAGATGACTAGAGTATGATGGAGGATGACACCAACAGCATGTGTTCAATTCCTATCACAGCTGTGTTAGTTCACAGGTCTTGCCTCCTCCCCTTGCCCCAGACTTGTGCAATGACACCCCTCAAGTTATGAGTAGCCAAAAGCGTCCCTTTGATGGAGAGAGATTCCTTTGCAGCCATGGCTAGCTGTATTATGCAATCGGTCTCCTTTAAATAGTATTGTGCTTTTCCATTCTTCCTCCCAAAGTGCAAAATCTCACATTTTCCCATATTATACTCCATCTATCAGTTAGCAGCAAGCTTTTCATTGGTTTAATAAAGAAAGAGGATAATTTATTTATGCACTCACCCCAATATATGTCACAGTACTTATTAACATAGTCATATGCGCAATTACACTCAATTGTAATAAGGTTGAAGAGAATAGTGCACTTTTACAGGTTATGGAGGCAAATACATAGATACATAGAAGATAGGAGCAGGAGGCCTTGTGGGCCTTCGAGCCTGCTCTGCAATTCATCACGATCATGGCTGATCATCCAACTCAATAGCCTAATCCTGCTTTTTCCCCATAGCCTTTGATCCCATTTGCCCCAAGTGCAATATCTAGCCGCCTCTTGAATAAATTCAAAGTTTTAGCATCAACTACTACCTGTGGTAATGAATTCC
The DNA here is from genome assembly GCF_047496885.1 of Scyliorhinus torazame. Classification (NCBI taxonomy): domain Eukaryota; kingdom Metazoa; phylum Chordata; class Chondrichthyes; order Carcharhiniformes; family Scyliorhinidae; genus Scyliorhinus; species Scyliorhinus torazame. The sequence goes on from NC_092711.1 coordinate 227,764,591, forward strand.
ACAGGCTCACCACTCTTTGTGTGAAGAAATGTGTCCTTATATCTATCCGAAATGGTTTACCCTGAATCCTTAGTCTGTGACCCCTGGTTCTGGACACACCCATCATTGGTAACATCTTCCCTGCATCTACCTTGTCTAGTCCTGTTAAAATTTTATAAGCCTCTATGAGATCTCCCCTCATTCTTCTGAACTCCAGCGAGAACAATCCCAACCTAGTCAATCTCTCCTCATATGACAGTCCCACCATCCCTGGAATCAGTCTGGTAAACGTTTGCTGCACTCACTCGAGAGCAAGAACGTCCTTCCTCAGAGAAGGAGACCAAAACTGCACACAATACTCCAGGTGTGGGCTCACCAAGGCCCTGTATAATTGCGGCTACACATCCCTGCTTCTATACTCAAAACCTCTCACAATGAAGGCCAACATACCATGAGCATTCTTTACCGCCGGCTGCACCTGCATTCTTACCTTCAGTGACTGGTGCACAAGGACACCCAGATCCCGCTGCACACTCCCCACTCCCAATTTATAACCATTCAGGTAATAATCTGCCTTCCTGTTTTTGCTTCCAAAGTGAATGACCTCACACTTATCCAAATTATGCTGCATCTGCCATTGATTTGCCCACTCGACCAACCTGTCCAGATCATGCTGTAGGATCCCTGCATCTTCGTCACAATTCACCCTCCCATCTAACTTGGTATCATCTGCGAACTTTGAGATGTTACATTTTGCTCCCTCATCCAAATCAATAATATATATTGTGAATAGCTGCTGTCCCAACACCGATCCCTGTGGTACCCCACTTGTTACTGCCTGCCAATTTGAAAAGGACCCATTAAAGCGGGACTTTGTCAAATGTCTTCTGAAAGTCCAAATATACCACATCGACTGGCTCCCCCTTGTCAAAGATCTTCAAAGAATTCCAACAGATTTGTCAAGCATAATTTTCCCTTCATAAATCCATGCTGACTCTGACTGATCTTGCCATTGCTTTCTAAATGTTCCGCTATAAAGTCCTTGATAATGGATTCCAGCATTTCCCCCACTACTGATGTTAAGCTTACTGGTCTATAATTCCCTGCTTTCTCTCAACTTCCCATTTTAAATATCGGAGTGACGTGAGCTACCCTCCAATCTGCAGGGACAGTTCCAGAGTCTATAGAATCCCAGAAGATGACCACCAATGCATCCACTATTTCCAGAGCCACCTCCTTAAGCACTCTGGGATGCAGATTCTCAGGCCCTGGGAAGTTACCCGCCTTCGATCCCATCAGTTTTCCCATCAATTCTCGACTAATGTTGATCTCCCTCAGTTCTTCCCTCTCACTAAACCTTTGATTTTCCAGCATTTCTGGTATCTGATTTGTGCCCTCTTTTGTGAAGGCAGAACCAAAGTATGTATTCAATTGCTCAGCCATTTCTTTGACCCTTATTATGCATTCCCCTGTTTCTGTCTGTAGGGGGCCTACATTTCTCTTTATCAATCTCTTTCTCTTCACATATCTATAGAAATAGTCATTCATAATTAATGTGAATGACTTTTTCTGACGAACATTCATTATAGGCCTGACGAAGAGAGCGCCTTCACTCCTGAAGGCTAATTTCGGTAAATTCAACAGCCCACGTCATATGACAAAGTCATTTTCAGGATTCAATCAAAGAGCTAGGGTTTCAGCAAGTCACAAAATGAGTTGCGTGTAGCCTCGTTACTGGGAGGTCACTTTTCAATATGGTTGAACTCAAAAATGAACAGGTTTGGAGACCTTGCAATGTTACAGCATTCATTTATTTTAAGGCAAGGTTTCTGCTACTAGTTTTACTTTTTTCAGAGAGCATGTCAAGATTAAAAAGGGAAAAACATAGCTGTTTTACCATGTGAATCCTCAAAATTACAGTTCCTTTTCCAAATATGATGGCAGCCTTGGGTTGATTCATCACATATTGGTTTATCATTTGAAGACAATCATCTTGAGGGGTTGGAGGCAACCACCTTTTCTTGTTTCAAAAAAGGCCCATTTAGTTCAGGAATGTGTTTTAATGGTCTCAGGATGGGTGAAGTTGACAACTCTTAGTCACCTCTTAGTCAGGTATATATCCTTTGTCCTTGTGAGATTGAGGCAGTTTTTGAATAAAGAACCCAAGTCATCTGGCTTTTGGCAGCCAACTTTGCAACACATTGGCCATTTTTAAAAGAACGGGTTAGTTTTAAAGATTTCACATTGAGTAAAGTCTGTATCTTGAAAGTTAGGACTATGATATATGTTTTTACGAGACATAGGACAATGTTGACTCTGCCCAATTGTATTATGATTTTCTAAACTTCCTGCTACTATTTCCTTCCTTATGAATTCTAGCATTTGCCCCAATGACAAATGTTAGACTAACTGGCCTGAGTGGGCAGCAAGGTTGCACAAGTGATTAGCACTGTGGCTTCACAGCTCCAGGGTCCCAGGTTCGATTCCCTGCTGGGTCACTGTCTGTGCGGAGTCTGCAGGTTCTCCCCATGTCTGCGTGGGTTTCCTCCAGGTGCTCCGGTTTCCTCCCAAAGACGTGCAGGTTAGGTGGATTGGCCATGATAAATTGCCCTTAGTGACCAAAAAAGGTTAGGAGGGGTTAATGGGTTACGGGGAAAGGGTGGAAGTGAGGGCTTAAGTAGGTCAGTGCAGACTCGATGGGCTGAATGGCCTCCTTCTGCACTGTATGTTCCATGTATCCTGCTTTATGACTCCCTCTTTTCTTGAATAGTAGTGTTACATTTGTAGGTTTCTAATTTGCTGGTATCTTCCAAGAATCTGGGAATTTTGGAAAATTGTAACTAATGCTTCCATTAACTCTGCAACCACTTCCTTACAGATCCTAGGATGCAGGCCATCAGGACCAGACAGCTTGTCAGCCTTTAGTCCCATTAGTACTTTTTCACTCATGACCATGATACTTTTAAGATCCTCCTTCTATTTTGCCTCGTCTTTTCCTACTGTTCTTGGATGCTTTCTGTGTCTTCTACTGTCAAGAGAGATGCAAAATACTTGGTCAAAGTCTGCCATTTCCTTATTTTCCATTAATAATTCCCTAGTTTCACAGCCTAAGGGATCACTGTTTACTTCAGCTATTCTTCTCCTTTTTATATACTTTTAGAAGCTTTTACTGTCTGTTTTTATATTTCTTGCCAGTTTTCTTTCATATTCCAATTTCACCCTCTCTCTCTAAAGTAATCTTTTGCTAGTTTCTGAAATGTTCCCAATCATCTGGACTGCCAGTAATCTTTTTTATGATGTGGAGAAGCCAGGTTGGACTGGGGTAGGCACAGTACGAAGTCTTATGACACCAGGTTAAAGTCCAACAGGTTTATTTGGAATCACGAGCTTTTGGAGCGTAGCTCCTTCATCAGCTATTGTTGCTTAACCTGGTGTTGTAAGACTTCTTACAGTAATCGTTTCAGCATTGTACATATTTTCTTTCAATTTTATTCCATCCTAATTTCCTTAGCTACCCATATATGACACACCCTTCTCATAGTATCTTTCTTCATAGAATATACCTCTGTTGAAAGTTATGAAATATCTTCTATTTAGGGAGATGTTTCATTTCATATTTCATTTAATAATTATTGTCATCCCTGAATCACACCTTTGTTTTAAAAATACATTATATTTTAAAAAGTAAAGGTATTTTCCAGATCACAGAGATGTTAGTGTACAGGAGCAACTTGGTAATGCTGAACCTGAGAGAATACTGACTCGCCTATGAAATTTGTCGCTCGACTCCTAACCTCATTAAACAGTGTCTGATGCCCTTGAAAATCTCTGGACAAAAATAGGCCATTAAGACCATGAAACTTATTCCCCTCATTGACTGTGTGAAATTTTCACCATGAACTTTTCTGCAGTGGTTGGAGGCAAACAAATGGCTTTCCAGGCCATATACCATAGGCCAGACCAGATTTCCTCCTCTGAAGGAACAGTACACGGGTGGACCAGTTGAATTCTTACAACAATCCAGTACTTTCATGATCATTATAACTGAGATTAGTTTTTAGTTCCAGACTCATTAATTGATTGAATTTAAATTCCACCCCCCACCCCTCCCCCAGCCGACAGAGTGGGATTTGAACTCACACTCTGAGGGTCTCCAGCCCAGTGATATTACCATCATGCTACCATCCTCCAATTTCACAAAATATCCCTTCCTTAACATCCATACCACCAGCCCTCCCTTCCACCCACACCCACCACCACCACCACCGCACCCCCCCCCCTCCCCAGTTCCACACCTTCCCCACAGAGGTCAAATGGAAAAGTATGCAACATTTATCACAATATCTTTACTTTTCACCTCTCACAGTTCACTGTTCTTGGCTTCTGATTTATCCAAAATGTTTGTGAATTTTCACAGCATGCACTGCCAATATTAATAACCTAAATATCAGAGCATTCTCTGGATTTTTTTAGCCCACTGTGAGGTGTCACAAGTGATCTGGAAGATTGTCTGGAAACTTTGAAGATGGTCAATCAGCTAAAACATTATCAGCAAAGCCCAGACATCACTCTGAGAATTGTAACTGTTTGACACCTGAATGTATTAAGGATATAATTGCAGAGGAAACAGTTCAGAAAAGGTTCTTTCGACTTATTCCTGAGCTACTAAAGGCTATTGTCCTCTGGTGGCTGGGAGCCTAGGCTTCCCTCATGGTCATGAATATCTTGTCGCATTGTGTTGTACTGCTGTCTTGATAGCTGCATTAAAGTTCAATGTCATTCAACACTGTTGGTATTGCGATTCTGGTAATGTGACAATCTGAAAATAAACTCCGCCTACGAGCAGTGGGATGAAAGGCTTATCCTACAAAGAAAGGTTGAGTAGACTAGGCCTATACCTATTGGAGTTTAGAAGAATGAGAGGTGATTTTATTGAACCATATCAGATCCTGAGAAGACTTGATAGGCTGGATACTTGGATTATGTTTTCCGTTGCTGTGGAGACTGGAACCAGGGTCACATCTTAAAAATAAGAGGTCCCCTTTTCAAGATTAAAAAGAATATTTTGATCTTTGGAATTATCTTTCCCAGCAAGCAGAGGAGGCTGGGTCTTTGAACATATTTTTGATTGACAAGGGGATCAAGGGCTATGGGGCACTGACAGTAAAATAGAGTTGAGAGCACTGTGAGATTAGCCATAATGTTATAGAATGATGGAACACGCTCAAAGGGGCAAATGGCCTATCCCACCCCTAAGTCCTATGTCGTATGTTCCCATGCATTCGCCTGTTTTAGTAGAGGTAATTTAAAAAGAAAATTGGATGCCACCTCCAGTAAAAAAGCAGACAAAGTGATCTCATCCACTTGTGTTAAACAGTCATTCCCCTAATGGGCGGCTTGGTGGCACAGTGGTTAGCACTGTTGCCTCACAGCACTACAGACCTGGGTTCGATTCTGACCTTGGCTGACTGCCTGTATGGAGTTTGTACCTTCTCCCCATGTCTGCGTGGCTTTCTTCTGGGTGCTCTTATTTCCTCCCACAGTCCAAAGATATGCAGGTTAGATGCATTGACCATGCTAAATTGCCCCTTACTGTCCAAAGGTTTGGCTGTCAGGAAACAACCGGCATTTCACGCTCGCTACCCCACTTAGAATGAATTTGATTAGATTGTGCCCTCAATCTTGAAACGCTTTGTCAATTGCAAGGACCAATGTCTTCCACCCTGCCCCACCCAACCTCCCCACCCAGTATTACCACCCATGTCCCAGCACTACAAATCATCCAGGAAGAAGGTGCCGTGGAGACTTGCCTTTGAGCTGTCCCCAACACTCTGAATCCTGAATCCTTGCATTGGAATCCTTGTGAGCACTGCAATACTTTCTCACCATCCGGTTCCCCTCGAAATTCAGGCCTCTAGGTGCGCACCTATTAAACTCAGTTACAGATTGCGCCGTTCTGAGATCACGCTAATGTGGGATTTAAATTTGATGTGGAAGAATGTTTTATGGATTTATAGATTTATGGATTTGATTTATTGTCTCATGTACTGAGGTACAGTGAAAAGTATTGTTCTGAGTACAGTCCAGTCAGATCGTTCCATACATGAAGAACATAGGACATACATAAATACACAGTATAAATACATGGACATTGGGTGATGCATGGACTGTAGTACTATTCAGTAGAAAAGATGCGTGGAGAAATCAGTTCAGTTCATAAGAGGGTCATTTAGGAGTCTGGTAACAGCAGGGAAGAAACTGTTTTTGAATCTGTTAGTGTGTGTCCTCTGACTTTTTAATCTCCTGCCCGATGGAAGAAGTTGGAAGAGAGAATATCCTGGGTGGGAGGGGTCTTTGATTATGCTGCCCGCTTTCCCAAGGCAGTTGGAGATGTAGAGTCAGTGGATGGGAGGCGGGTTTGCGTGATGGACTGGGCTGTGTTCATGACTGTTTGTAATTTCTTACAGTCTTGGGCCAAGCAGTTGCCATATCAGGATGTTAAGTAATGGGTTAATGGATTTGTTCTTAAGGGCAGCACGGTAGCATTGTGGATAGCACAATTGCTTCACAGCTCCAGGGTCCCAGGTTCGATTCTGGCTTGGGTCACTGTCTGTGCGGAGTCTGCACATCCTCCCCGTGTCTGCGTGGGTTTCCTCCGGGTGCTCCGGTTTCCTCCCACAGTCCAAAGATGTGCGGGTTTGGTGGATTGGCCATGATAAATTGCCCTTAGTGTCCAAAATTGCCCTTAGTGTTGGGTGGGGTTACTGGGTTATGGGGATAGGGTGGCGGTGTTGACCTTGGGTAGGGTGCTCTTTCCAAGAGCCGGTGCAGACTCGATGGGCTGAATGGCCTCCTTCTGCTCTGTAAATTCTATGATAATCTCTGATAATCCCTAATCAAGCAGTGTCTTTCCAGATGCTCAGAAATCCTATCCTTCTGTACCCTTTCCATTACTTTGCCTAACACCGAAGAAAGACTAACTGGCCTGTAATTCCCAGGGTTATCCCTAGTCCCTTTTTTGAACGGGGACACGACATTCGCCACTCTCCAATCCCCTGTTCACAGTGAGGACGAAAAGATCACTGCCAACGGCTCTGCAATTTCATCTCTTGCTTCCCATAGAATCCTTGGATATATCCCGTCAGGCCCGGGGGACTCGTCTATCCTCAAGTTTTTCAAAATGCCCAACACATCTTCCTTCCTAACAAGTATTTCCTCGAGCTTACCAGTCTGTTTCACACTGTCCTCTCCAACAATATGGCCCCTCTCATTTGTAAATACAGAAGAAAAGTACTCGTTCAAGACATCTCCTATCTCTTCAGACTCAATACACAATCTCCCGCTACTGTCCTTGATCGGACCTACCCTCGCTCTAGTCATTCTCATATTTCTCTCATATGTGTAAAAGGCCTTGGGGTTTTCCTTGATCCTACCGCCAAAGATTGTTCATGCCCTCTCTTAGCTTTCCTAATCCCTTTCTTCAGTACCCTCCTGGCTATCTTATATCCCTCCAGCGCCATGACTGAACCTTGTGTCCTCAGTCTTACATAAGTCTCCTTCTTCCCCTTAACAAGACATTCAACCTCTCTTGTCAACCATGGTTCCCTCACTCGACCATCTCTTCCCTGCCTGACAGGGACATACATATCAAGGACACGTAGTACCTGCTCCTTGAAAAAGTTCCACATTTCACTTGTGTCCTTCCCTGACAGCCTGTGTTCCCAACTTATGCACTTCAATTCTTGTCTGACAACATCGTATTTACCCTTCCCCCAATTGTAAACCTTGCCCTGTTGCACGCACCTATCCCTCTCCATTACTAAAGTGAAAGTCACAGAATTGTTGTCACTATCTCCAAAATTCTCCCCTACTAACAAATCTATCACTTGCCATGGTTCATTACCAAGAACCAAATCCAATATGGCCTCCCCTCTGGTCGGACAATCTACATAGTGTGTTAGAAAAGCTTCCTGGACACACTGCACAAACACCACCCCATCCAAACTATTTGATCTACAGAGTTTCCACTCAATGTTTGGGAGGTTGAAGTCACCCATGACTACTCCCTGTGACTTCTGCACCTTTCCAAACTCTGTTTCCCAATCTGCTCCTCCACATCTCTGCTACTATTGGGGGACCTATAGAAAACTCCTAACAAGGTGACTGCTCCTTTCCTATTTCTGACTTCGACCCATACTACCTCAGTAGGCTGATACTCCTCGAACTGCCTTTCTGCAGCTGTTATACTATCTCTAATTAACAATGCCACCCCCCCCCCCCCCCACGTCGTTTACCACCCTCCCTAATCTTATTGAAACATCTATAACCAGGGACATCCAACAACCATTTCTGCCCCTCTTCTATCCAAGTTTCCGTGATGGCCACCACATCGTAGTCCCAAGTACCGATCCATGCCTTAAGTTCACCCACCTTATTCCTGATGCTTCTTGCGTTGAAGTATACACACTTCAACCCATCTCCATGCCTGCAAGTACTCTCCTTTGTCAGTGTTCCCTTCCCCACTGCCTCACTACACGCTTTGGCGTCCTGAATATCGGCTACCTTAGTTGCTGGACTACAAATCCGGTTCCCATTCCCCTGCCAAATTAGTTTAAACCCTCCCGTAGAGTTCTAGAAAACCTCCCTCCCAGGATATTGGTGCCCCTCTGGTTCAGATGCAACCCGTTGTACAGGTCCCACATTTCCCAGAATACGCTCCAATTATCCAAATACCTGAAACCCTCCCTCCTACACCGTTCCTGCAGCCACGTGTTCAACTGCACTCTCTCCTATTCCTAGCCTCGCTATCACGTGGCACCGGCAACAAATCAGAGATGACAACTCTGTCTGTCCTGGCTTTTAACTTCCAGCCTAACTCCCTAAACTCGTTTATTACCTCCACACTCCTTTTCCTACCTACGTCGTTGGTACCAATGTGCACCACGACTTCTGGCTGCTCCCCCTCCCCCTTAAGGATCCTGAGGACACGATCCGAGACATCCCTGGCCCTGCACCCGGGAGGCAGCATACCTTCCGGGAGTCTCGCTCGCGACCACAGAATCTCCTATCTATTCCCCTAACCATTGAATCTCCTACTACTATTGCTTTTCTATTCTTCCCCCCTTCCCTTCTGAGCCCCAGAGCCAGACTCAGTGCCGGAGACCTGGCCGCTAGGGCCTTCCCCCGGTAGGTCAACCCCCTCAACAGCATCCAAAACGGTATACTTGTTTTGAAGGGGAACAGCCACAAGAGATCCCTGCACTGTCTATCTGTTTGTTTTCTTTCCCCTGTCTGTAACCCAGCTACTCTTGTCCTGTACCTTGGGTGTGGTTACCTCCCTGTAACTCCTCTCTATCACCCCCTCTGCCTCCCGGATGATCCGAAGTTCACCCAGCTCCAGCTCCACTTCCCTAACACGGCCTCTGAGGAGCTGGAGTTGGGTGCACTTCCCGCAGGTATAGTCAGCGAGGACACCGGTGGTATCCCTCACCACCCACATCCTACAGGAGGAGCATGCAACTGGCCTAGCCTCCATCCCCTCTTACCTTACAGAATATAGCTGCCCTGTGGACTAACTAGATCTCCGCCCTCCGACTCTGCTCCCAGTCAGCTGCACTCTCTGTAAACTCCTGGCTCCCTTCTCGCTCTTTGCAGAAATGTAGGAAACAAAATGAAAGGAGCACCTTACTCCCTCCTCACCTAACTCCCTCAGTCACCAAACTCTCACTATAGCACTCAAATGCACCAAATTCAGCACTCCCTCAGTCACCAAACTCTCACTATAGCACTCAAATGCACCAAATTCAGCATTCAGTGCAAACAAAAGGGAGAGGTTGTTGTCATTGCATCATGCCACTAGGTTCTCTATCTCCCCGTTGTATTCTGACTCATTGTTATTTGAGATCCGACCCACTACCACCGTGTCATCAGCAAACATATAGATGGAATTGCAGCCACACAGTCTTGTGTATATAGGGAGTATAGTTGGGGGCTAAGAACGCAGCCTTGCAGGGCCCCGGTATTGAGGACTATCGTGAAGGGGGTATTGTTATTTATCCTTACTGATTGTGGTCTATGGGCCAGGAAGTCGAGGATCCAGTTGCAGAGGGAGGAGCCAAGTCCTAAGTTTGGAGTTTTGATATGAGCTTGGCTGGGATTATGGTGTTGAAAGCAGAGCTGTAGTCAATAAATAGGAGTCTGACGTAGGAGTCCTTGTTGTCTGGGTGTTTCATGGATGGGTGTAGGGCCAGGGAGATAATGTCTGCTGTCTAGTTGTAACAGTATGTGAATTGCAGTGGCTCAAGGAATTCTGGGAGTATGATGTGTCTCGTGACCAGTCTCTTGAAGCACTTCAGAATGAAAAATGTCAAGGCCACCGATGGTAGTCGTTCAAGCATGTTGCCTGGGATGATTCCGGCATGTGGCCAGTATAATGGGATGCAAATTTATGATAATTACATTCCTGACGTTTGACGGTGGGAAATGCGGGCCATCACTGACAGGGGGCAGGGATGATCACATCCTGCATTTACTCTGCCAGGAGCCATGTCTAGTGCCTTCTCGTGATATTTTCCAGCCAAGCTGCTGAACAGCCCATCCCGAATCGGAGGGAAAACCCCAGCCCTTGTTTTTAAAACTGTGCACTGATAATTGAATTCCTAAATCTTTGCAGCCCCTAGGTGCTGCTGGTTGATATTGCTGTTTTTGTCTTCCATTCCTGAAGAAAGATATATCAGGTGAAAGGTTTAAAACCTCCATTTAGTTTGCTCCTCATTACATATGGTCAACTCATGCAATAATTCACTCTAGCTTTGCTTCTAGTTTTGCTTGCTTTTAAATTTAAAAAGTTTTGTCGTCCAACAATTTTGGGAAAAATTGACATTCAGTAATTGTTGGCAGTGATATGGAGAGCATGCAGACAAACCATTTATATTAAATTCATTAAATTATTCATGATTTGTAACAGAGGACACAATTTTATCGTATGGGCCAGGAAGGGAGTTATTCCAGTGCCTGGCCAATATTTGCCCCTCAATCAACATCCCCTTGCCATTGTCACACTGAAGTTTGTGGGAGTTTTCTGAGTGCAAATTAGTTGCTGCCTTGCAAAAGTGACTACCGTTCAAAAATTCATTGTCGGTAAAGTACAATACAAATGCATGACCTTCCTATAAATGCTGTTAGTGGCATGATATGTAGCCCCAACACTATTTGGTGGCACTCAACCACAATGGAGGCGATCTAATGGAAAGATTCTATGGATGCAAATTAATTTAAAATGTTTCTAAGCGTGGTAGCGAGCGGTAACTGCCATGAGTTTCCCGACGCTCGGCCTGGCGAGGCCGTCACCATGATAAAATGGTAATAGGTGCACTGAATGAAGTACCACGTGCAAATGATGGTCCCACCGGCTCATTCGCTGGGACTGCGCTCGCCAGCAACCCCGCTAACAAGGGAGAGCCACACTTAAACCGATCCTGCAGAGCCAACCCCACACAGTTCACAGTCATGCCACCGGGTGTAGTGATCTCTGTATATGTAAATACATGAAGGGTTAATGTGTATTCAGTACAGTCAGATGACCACTAGAGGGCAACACTAACAGGGAGTATAAAAACAAGCTCAATGTGTTTCCCGCTCTCTTCGAGTGTGTTGTAGCTAGAGAGCCAATTGGCGTCCGGCGTGGATCCCCTTTTCGACTTCACCCGCGATCTAACCAGCCTGCTCATTTTCACACCTGGAGAGACGAGGCCGGTAGATTGTGCCCTGAATATTCTTCCACAGCTAAGTCAGTTCAATATCAGCCACATTGCAATGCCTGCACTCTAGTTTCTGAAGGAACTATGCCCACTCAAACAACACTAACTTCTGAGACTGCGAATAAAGCAATTTCCAAAATCAAGAAAAGGAACTTCAAAACCATTGGGAAACTGTACAAATATGAGAATCCTCTGGTGACAGGTGAGCATGGATTAGTCTCTAAGGGTAGTGATCCGAACACAGAGTATTATTGACATGTTCTTTGTTGTATCTGCAGAAGGACAGAATCAGAGGTGGCACACGTCGTGTTTGTATGACTTAGTGAATGGGATTTATTTACAGGATGCTGCTTGAGTGATGGTGAAACCCACAAAAGCCCGATTCCTGTCCTTTGTTTTGACATTTTGCTAAGCATCCCCACAAACGCATCCAGAGCCAAGCTTGTTTCTTACAAAGCAACAGCCTTCTTGCTAAGTGCGGTACGAATTTTCCATAGTAATTTAATAATCCTGGAAACAACCGTAACTGAGTCATGTTCATAGAATTTCATAGAATTTACAGTGCAGAAGGAGGCCATTCGGCCCATCGAGTCTGCACCAGCTCTTGGAAAGAGCACCCTACCCAAGGTCAACACCTCCACCCTATCCTCACAATCCAGTAACCCCACCCAACACTAAGGGCAATTTTGGACACTAAGGGCAATTTATCATGGCCAATCCACCTAACCTGCACATCTTTGGACTGTGGGAGGAAACCGGAGCACCCGGAGGAAACCCACACACACACAGGGAGGATGTACAGACTCCGCACAGACAGAGACCCAACCCGGAATCGAACCTGGGGCCCTGGAGCTGTGAAGCAATTGTGCTATCCACAATGCTACCGTGCTGCCCATGTTTTACGGGCATGTAGCATCCAGGATCTCCGACATCTTCTTAGGTTCTTTGTGAAGACTGTCTTGGTTGATGATGTGTCCAAGATAGTGAATAGAAGATTTATAAAATGTGCACTTATCTTTCTTGATCCTGGGATGTATTTGCAGCCTTGCAAGAGTAGCTTATAGGCGTTTTACATGCTCTACATAATTCAAACCTGTAATCTAAGTGTCATCCAGTTTGCATTACATACCCGATAACCCACTCAAGATCTGATTCATAGATTGTTGGAAGAGAGCCGGTGCTGATGTTATCCGAAACAGAAGCCTCCGATACTGAAACAAACCCATGTGTGTTGCTCTGGTTAATAACGGTTGAGACTCAATGGATGGGATTCTCCGTCCCACCAGCCTCGTTTTCCAGCGTGATGCAGCCCCGTGGGATTCTCCACTCCTGCAGTTGTACAATGGGGTTTACCATTGAGGCCACCCCACGCAGTCAGGAAACCCGCGGGCGTGGGTGCGCTGCCGGTGAAGCGGACCATCCTGCCAATGGAGAATCCCGTAGAATAGCTCCATTAATTTGCAGATAGGCTTGGGAGAGATCAATTTTGCTCAGTCTTTGGCGGCCTGAGAACCCTGCAAAAAGATCTTCGCTAAGTGCTGAAGGGTATCGATCAGCATATAATACAGTGTTGATAGCCATGTTGAAATCCTCACATTTTTGCACTGAACCATCCTTCTTTAAGATGGGGATGATTGGGTTGCCCAATCGATGGTGGTGACAGGCTCAACGACTCCTGTCCGCAAACATTCTCAGAAATGGTTGAAGATCGTTCGTAGAATCAACAAGTTGGTGCATGACCGCCCTCATGGGCAGCACGGCAGCACAGTGGATAGCACTGTTGCTTCACAGCTCCAGGGTCCCAGGTTCAATTCCCAGCTTGGGTCACTGTGCGGAGTCTGTATGTTCTCCCTCTTTCTGCGTGGGTTTCCTCCGGGTGCTCTGGTTTCCTCCCACAAGTCCAGAAAGGCGTGCTGTTAGGTGAATTAGACATTCTGAATTCTCCCTCTGTGTTCCCGAACAGGTGCCAGAATGTGGCGACTAGGGGCTTTTCACAGTAACTTCATTGTAACTGTAACTGCAGTGTTAATGTAAGCCTACTTGTGACAATAAAGATTGTTATTATGTTATCAGTTTAGCTTAATCTGCCATAATCAACATCTCCCAAACAATGTTGGAAAGTTTCCTTGAACAATGTGAAGAGGCAACTCCATTTTATGTTCATTAACTTCCAGAGACACCTTGGTGAAGCCCTTCAGCAGCACAACATCCTTGGTCTATATCCTGAAGACCACATCACATGGGTGCAATGGTAGGTACAGGTGCCGGAATGTGGCGACTAGGAGCTTTTTCACAGTAACTTCATTTGAAGCCTACTTGTGACAATAAGCGATTTTCATTTTCATTTTCATTTCAATTCTGGTATAAGTGATACTGTGCGTCCCTATCCACTTCCATCTTAATAGTGTTCCCATTTAATTTTGGATAGACCCAAAATCATTGCTGGTCTCCTTGTACTGCTGGAACGCCGAGTTTAAATTCATTAAGCTGACTTGACACTCTGTGAGTCTTCAGTTGGATCACTTAACTGGTAAACTCACCCTGTAAACTTTGCAGTATTTTTCTTGGTACACTTTTTTTATGCTGATGTAGATTAGCGTGACCAACATGCCTTGGCAATGTGGCCAATTTTACCACAATCTTTGCATTTGATGATCTGATTTGATTTGATTTATTGTCAAATGTACCAAAGTACAGTGCAAAGCATTTTTCTGCAGCCAAGGGAATGTACACAGTATGTACATAGTAGACAAAAAAAAGAATAATCGACAGAGTACATTGACAAATGGTACATCGACAAATAGTGATTGGTTACCGTGCGGAACAAGGGGCTGAACAAAGTAAATACATGAGCTGGAGCAGTGTAGGGTGTTGTGAATAGTGTTCCTACAGGGAACAGATCAGTCCAAGGGAGAGTCGTTGAGGAGTCTAGTAGCTGTGGGGAAGAAGCTGTTCCTATGTCTGGATGTGTGGGTCTTCAGACTTCTGTATCTTCTGCCTGATGGAAGGGTCTGGAAGAAAGCAAATCCTGGGTGGGAGGGGTCCATGATAATGCTGTCTGCCTTCCTGAGGCAGCAGGAGGTGTAGACAGAATCAATGTGAGGGTGGCAAGCTTGTGTGATGTGTTGGGCTGAGTTCACCACACTCTGCAGTTTTGTGCGATCTTGGACCGAGCAGTTGCCATGCCAAGCTGATCTCTTTGCTCCAACAATCTCCAGCCATATTTCCCATTTGGTTGCAGCAATGACATGTCTGTTCCTGGTGTGGACCTCTGCAGACTCCACCTTATGAACTTTAGCTCAAACTCAATCAGCGAAGTTTCATTCGCAGCAAGTTCCACGGACGTTGCAATTTCCTTGCTGGGATATATTGAAATGCTCTACCTGAGCAATTGAGGCATCTGAAGCACATTTTTAAAATGCCAATGGCCTTGCTTGATTGCACTCCTTGTGATGACATGCTGGTGTGGTAGTTGTGCTGTGCCTCCAGCAACTACCTCATCACAAGTTTGAGGGGCCCTTGAGGGGATCATTATCCCAGCTCTGAAGGGGAAGCCCTTGGCCCTAGAATCCAAGTATGGATCTGCATTGGTGGCTTTAATAGCTGAGGGATTTGGGAACTCCTTAGTTTGAAGGAGTCGTGACAGCTACTAGAGAACATTGCACCCACATGAAGGAAGGCCCTCCCAGGGTCATAAGCCCCACTGATTGAGTACATTGATTGAGTGGAAGGACTTCTGGTTGACAAAGATGTCCACATGTTGAGTTGGGCTTTTGGGGCAATATGGGAGCACCTGAAGGAAGCCTGCTAATTTGGCAAAGACAGTGGCTCTGTATTTGCCAAATCTACAGGGAAATTAATGTGATCACCCACACAAGCAAACAGGAGATTAGTTGAAGCCTTGAAGCAGCAATGTGCTGATATCTGCATCTCCTACAAACCCTGGAAAGATCTTGAGGCATAGAAGTTGAGAGCAACAGTTACCCTCCTAGCCACTGGCTGGGCATGGGAGTTGATGGCTCAAGTTACTGTTGGACCATATGATGTACGCCCATCACCAGCTCACAGCTTAGCCTCAGTCACCTTTAACTCTGGTTCTCCCATATTGAGGTATGATTTCTTAGGTCTGTAAACCCTTTCCAAATGGTAGTACTTGGTTCAAAACTGCCCCTACAGTTTTACTCTGTGCACACTGCGTTTCACTCACCTGTAAGACTAAAATCCGACTCGAGTGGAGGTATCTGCCTCTGTGAAACTTCTAAGTGCAAAATGTGATCTGCCCCGTTCCCACCCCCAAAAAAGGTAGATCAGGTTTTGGGCAGGACCTCCGATTTCCAGGTGCATCCATCATTTTTACAATGATAGAGAGGCTCCCTGTTGTTGGAAAAACACATTGCATCTCTTTTTGACCCTTTCTTTAGTGCTACATTTTAAATAATGTAATGATGGAAGCTTGAATTTGCTTTTTACAGAACTAAATATCAAACTACCAAAAGCTGGCTAACTGCAGAAACAGATTCAGCCTCAGAAAAGTTGGCAAATGAAATAAAAGAGTCCTGCATGTATATTTGCTTCACGACCTATGGGCCTAAATTTTTAGGATGGTGGAGCTTGGCCTTCACAATCCAAAGAGTTGGCAGAGAACACATCCACAACAACTCTAACTGCGCTACAGCCAAGTTACACTCTCACGAGCATTGATTGACATTAGTGGGACTTCCGCCACGCATTCGGGTGTGCGCTGAAGACTTGAGCTCCAGAGATTGCTGTGTTCCTAGCCACATTGTTCCAGCCAGCTAAAACACGGGCATCCAGCGTCCCGGATGGCTTCATCTGCAGAAAGTGCACCCAACTGCAGCTCCTCACAGACCGCATGGTTCGGTTGGAGCAGCAATTGGATGCACTTAGGAGCATGCAGGTGGCGGAAAGCGTCATAGATCGCAGTTATGTAAGTGTGGTCACACCCAAGGTGCAGGCAGAGAAATGGGTGACCACCAGAAAGGGCAGGCAGTCAGTGCAGGAATCCCCTGTGGTTGTCCCCCTCTCGAACAGATATACCCCTTTGGATACTGTCGGGGGGGATAGCCTATCAGGGGAAAACAGCAGCAGCCAGAGCAGTGGCACCACGGCTGGCTCTGATGTTCAGAAGGGAGGGTCAAAGCGCAGAAGAGTAATAGTTATAGGGGACTCTATAGTCAGGGGCACAGATAGGCGCTTCTGTGGACGTGAAAGAGACTCCAGGATGGTATGTTGCCTCCCTGGTGCCAGGGTCCAGGATGTCTCCGAACGGGTAGAGGGAATCCTGAAGGGGGAGGGCAAACAGGCAGAGGTCGTTGTACATATTGGTACTAACGACATAGGCAGGAAGGGGCATGGGGTCCTGCAGCAGGAGTTCAGGGAGCTAGGCAGAAAGTTAAAAGACAGGACCTCGAGGGTTGTAATCTCGGGATTACTCCCTGTGCCACGTGCCAGTGAGGCTAGAAATAGGAAGATAGAGCAGACAAACACGTGGCTAAACAGCTGGTGTAGGAGGGAGGGTTTCTGTTATCTGGACCACTGGGAGCTCTTCCGGGGCAGGTGTGACCTGTATAAGATGGACGGGTTGCATCTAAACCGGAGAGGCATAAATATCCTGGCCGTGAGATTTGCTAGTGTCACACGGGAGGGTTTAAACTAGTATGGCAGGGGGGTGGGCACGGGAGCAATAGGTCAGAAGGTGAGAGCGTTGAGGGAGAACTAGGGAATAGGGACAGTGTGGCTCTGAGGCAGAGCAGACGGGGAGAAGTTGCTGAACACAGCGGGGCTGGTGGCCTGAAGTGCATATGTTTTAATGCAAGGAGCATTACGGGTAAGGCAGATGAACTTAGAGCTTGGATTACTACTTGGAACTATGATGTTGTTGCCATTACAGAGACCTGGTTGAGGGAAGGGCAGGATTGGCAGCTAAACGTTCCAGGATTTAGATGTTTCAGGCGGGATAGAGGGGGATGTAAAAGGGGAGGCGGAGTTGCGTTACTTGTTCAGGAGAGTATCACAGCTATACAGCGAGAGGACACCTCAGAGGGCAGTGAGGCTATATGGGTAGAGATCAGGAACAAGAAGGGTGCAGTCACAATGTTGGGGGTATACTACAGGCCTCCCAACAGCCAGCGGGAGATAGAGGAGCAGATAGGTAGACAGATTTTGGAAAAGAGTAAAAACAACAGGGTTGTGGTGATGGGAGACTTCAACTTCCCCAATATTGACTGGGACTCACTTAGTGCCAGGGGCTTAGACGGGGCAGAGTTTGTAAGGAGCATCCAGGAGGGCTTCTTAAAACAATATGTAAACAGTCCAACTAGGGAAGGGGCGGTACTGGACCTGGTATTGGGGAATGAGCCCGGCCAGGTGGTAGATGTTTCAGTAGGGGAGCATTTCGGTAACAGTGACCACAATTCAGTAAGTTTTAAAGTACTAAGTACTGGTGGACAAGGATAAGAGTGGTCCGAGGATGAATGTGCTAAATTGGGGGAAGGCTAATTATAACAATATTAGGCGGGACCTGAAGAACATAGATTGGGGGCGGATGTTTGAGGGCAAATCAACATCTGACATGTGGGAGGCTTTCAAGTGTCAGTTGAAAGGAATACAGGACAGGCATGTTCCTGTGAGGAAGAAAGATAAATACGGCAATTTTCGGGAACCTTGGATGACGAATGATATTGTAGGCCTCGTCAAAAAGAAAAAGGAGGCATTTGTCAGGGCTAAAAGGCTGGGAACAGACGAAGCCTGTGTGGCATATAAGGAAAGTAGGAAGGAACTTAAGCAAGGAGTCAGGAGGGCTAGAAGGGGTCATGAAAAGTCATTGGCAAATAGGGTTAAGGAAAATCCCAAGGCTTTTTACACTTACATAAAAAGCAAGAGGGTAGCCAGGGAAAGGGTTGGCCCACTGAAGGATAGGCAAGGGAATCTATGTGTGGAGCCAGAGGAAATGGGCGAGGTACTAAATGAATACTTTGCATCAGTATTCACCAAAGAGAAGGAATTGGTAGATGTTGAGTCTGGAGAAGGGGGTGTAGATAGCCTGGGTCACATTGTGATCCAAAAAGACGAGGTGTTGGGTGTCTTAAAAAATATTAAGGTAGATAAGTCCCCAGGGCCGGATGGGATCTACCCCAGAATACTGAAGGAGGCTGGAGAGGAAATTGCTGAGGCCTTGACAGAAATCTTTGGATCCTCGCTGTCTTCAGGGGATGTCCCGGAGGACTGGAGAATAGCCAATGTTGTTCCTCTGTTTAAGAAGGGTGGCAGGGATAATCCCGGGAACTACAGGCCGGTGAGCCTTACTTCAGTGGTAGGGAAATTACTGGAGAGAATTCTTCGAGACAGGATCTACTCCCATTTGGAAGCAAATGGACGTATTAGTGAGAGGCAGCACGGTTTTGTGAAGGGGAGGTCGTGTCTCACTAACTTGATAGAGTTTTTCGAGGAGGTCACTAAGATGATTGATGCAGGTAGGGCAGTAGATGTTGTCTATATGGACTTCAGTAAGGCCTTTGACAAGGTCCCTCATGGTAGACTAGTACAAAAGGTGAAGTCACACGGGATCAGGGGTGAACTGGCAAGGTGGATACAGAACTGGCTAGGCCATAGAAGGCAGAGGGTAGCAATGGAGGGAAGCTTTTCTAATTGGAGGGCTGTGACCAGTGGTGTTCCACAGGGATCAGTGCTGGGACCTTTGCTCTTTGTAGTATATATAAATGATTTGGAGGAAAATGTAACTGGTCTGATTAGTAAGTTTGCAGACGACACAAAGGTTGGTGGAATTGCGGATAGCGATGAGGACTGTCTGAGGATACAGCAGGATTTAGATTGTCTGGAGACTTGGGCGGAGATATGGCAGATGGAGTTTAACCTGGACAAATGTGAGGTAATGCATTTTGGAAGGGCTAATGCAGGTAGGGAATATACGGTGAATGGTAGAACCCTCAAGAGTATTGAAAGTCAAAGAGATCTAGGAGTACAGGTCCACAGATCACTGAAAGGGGCTACACAGGTGGAGAAGGTAGTCAAGAAGGCATACGGCATGCTTGCCTTCATTGGCCGGGGCATTGAGTATAAGAATTGGCAAGTCATGTTGCAGCTGTATAGAACCTTAGTTAGGCCACACTTGGAGTATAGTGTTCAATTCTGGTCGCCACACTACCAGAAGGATGTGGAGGCTTTAGAGAGGGTGCAGAAGAGATTTACCAGAATGTTGCCTGGTATGGAGGGCATAAGCTATGAGGAGCGATTGAATAAACTCGGTTTGTTCTCACTGGAACGAAGGAGGTTGAGGGGCGACCTGATAGAGGTATACAAAATTATGAGGGGCATAGACAGAGTGGATAGTCAGAGGCTTTTCCCCAGGGTAGAGGGGTCAATTACTAGGGGGCATAGGTTTAAGGTGAGAGGGGCAAAGTTTAGAGTAGATGTACGAGGCAAGTTTTTTACGCAGAGGGTAGTGGGTGCCTGGAACTCACTACCGGAGGAGGTAGTGGAGGCAGGGACGATAGGGACATTTAAGGGGCATCTTGACAAATATATGAATAGGATGGGAATAGAAGGATACGGACCCAGGAAGTGTAGAAGATTGTAGTTTAGTCGGGCAGTATGGTCGGCACGGGCTTGGAGGGCCGAAGGGCCTGTTCCTGTGCTGTACATTTCTTTGTTCTTTGTTCTTTGTACCCAGCAATGTACAAACAAAAGCAGCAGAAATCTAAAAATGTGCAGGTTAGGTGTATTGGCGATGCTAAATTGCCCCTTAGTGTCCAGGGATGTGCTGGTTCGGTTACAGGATTGAGGGGATCGGGCAGGCTGGGGGTGGACCTAGGTAATGTGTTCTTTCAAAGGGTCGGTGCAGACGTGATGGGCCAAATTGCTTCCTCCTGCACAGTAGGGATTCTATGAAATCCACCCTGGCCAATTACCACCCCATCAGTCTAATTTTGATCATCAGTAATGAAATGAAAGTGGTCATTTACGTTGCTTTAGAATAACCTGCTCACTGATGGTCTGTTTGGGTTCTACCAGGGTCATTCGACTCCGGACCTCATTCCAGCCTTGGATCAAACAAGGACAAAAAAGTTGAACTCCAGAGCAACAGCACTGCAGTAGACAGAAGAGGACATGTATGGAGCTTCCCTGAGACTAGGCCCTCGAAACCAGAGACCCAGGTAAATGTCAGTGGTCCCAAAGTGGGGAGTGCAGGGAAGGACTGGGGGGTTGTCAGGTGGACAATCAGGATCTTTGGGGGTGGGAGGGGAGAGGGAAGCTCAGAGGTCACCAGGCCTTAAGGGCAGTGCCCCCAATCAGAAGGCGGCTTCTGATGGAGCATTCCACTCTTCCACTTCCCCACCTGAGATCCAACACTCTTAACCTTTGGGTTTCCCCCTCGAGCTACAATCCACACGGCAGCCTAGAAATTAAGGCTTGGCAGGAAACGGCCCTTAAATGGACAATCAGTGCCCAATTAAGGGCCTCAATTGGAACAAATGTGAGTATTACAACAAGTATGAGACCTACGGGGTAGAAGCAATCATCCTCTCCGTGAGCCTCCTAAAGTACGAGCTCGGGGCGCCCATGGACACACTAATAGTCTGTAGTATAAAGGTCAGACAGTTTTGGTATTGATATCTCAGATCCAGCTGGGATCTGGAGAGTATTGTACGTACTTTAAATTTTGTAATTAAACTAGTTACTGTCATCCTCTTGTCTCGGACCCGTCTGCGATTACTAAAGTGAGCTTCCTGTCTGGGGCCTACTTTACCCCAGCGTAAAATGGCTGCAATGTTAGAGTCGGTGGAAATGCAGAGGGAATCCCATCTGTGCAATTTCACACTCACCCCCACCATCGCCAGTGGGGGGAATGAAACATTCTGGCCATGAGATTAAATGGCTGCATTGAAAGTTCAGTAGTACCTGGACATGTTTGGTCTTAAATTGCAGATTTATCCAACATTTAATCACTTGATTAATCTTTATTAGTGTCACAAGTAGGCTTACATTAACACTGCAATTAAGTTACTGTGTAAATCCCCGAGTCATCACACTCTGGCGCCTGTTCGGGTACATTGAGGGAGAATTCAGAATGTCCAATTCATCGAACAAGTATGTATTTCTGGAGCTGTGAGAGGAAACCGAAGCACTCGGAGGGAACCCACGCAGACACGGGGAGAATGTGCAGACTCCGCACAGACAGTGACCCAAGCCGGGAATCGAACCCGGGTCCCTGGCACTGTAAAACATCAGTGATAACCACTGTGCTACGTGCCACCCCATTTTAAAGTAGTGGACAGAATCCTGAAGCACTTAGTAGTATGTGTTGCAGCAAGGTGACAATAGAAATTAGTGAAGGGGAATATGGGTGCTGAGGGTGTGTCATTTATTTTGGGGACCTGGGAACACACCGGCAGAAGATTTTAATTTTTCAAAATTTATTTTTGTATCTTGCAGCATTTTAGATCCTACTGTAAATCTGGCTTTACACTCAAAATTAACTTCTCCTTGGGACTGTTGGAGAAATTTCAATTATGAAATTAACTATTTCTACAGACAGTGCAACATTATATGCACATTAAAATAAATGAATTAAAATCTTTCTGCTGGATAAAAGGTCAGAACAATGTTAAATGTTAAGTATGTGCCCGTTAAAATAATCAACTTAACCGACTTTAATGACTTAAAAAAATAAATGGACTTTTTTCTTTGTACTCTACTGGTTGTGAAGTACTTCAGCATATCCTTGGGCCATGAAAGGTGTAAAAGTCTTTCTTTATCTACTGGAAATATATGTCATCACGTAGCGAAAGAAAGTAAAGTCAAATGTACATAAATGTTTCAACAGGAGCAGCTGTCAGTTCCTCTCCGAGTCACTCACCATCCTGACTTGGAACTCTATCGCCATTCCTTCACTGTCGCTTGTCCAAATTTTGGAAATCCCTTCCTAACAACACTGTGAGTGTACCTACCCCACATATAGACTGCAGCAATTCAAGAAGGCAGCTCACCACCACCTTCTCAAGGGTAATTAGGAATGGGCAAGAATTGCCAGTCTAGCTTTGAGGTGCACTTACCTTCAAATGGGAATGGCGGCACGGTGGCACAATGGTTAGAACTGCTGCCTCACAGCGCCAGAGACTCAGCTTTGACTCCAAACTTGGGTGACTGTTTGTTGTTTGCACATTCTCCCCGTGTCTGCGTGCGTTTCCTCTGAGTGCTCCGGTTTCCTCCCACAGTGCGAAGATGTGCAGGTTGGGTGGATTGGTCATGCTAAATTGCCCCTTAGCGTCCAAAGATGTGTAGGTTAGTTTATGGGGTCGCGGGGATAGGGCAAGGCAGTGAGCCACGTGCTGTTTCAGTGGGCCAGTGCAGACCCGATGACCTGAATGGTCTCCTTCTGCACTGTAGGGATTCTATGATTCAATAGACTATACTTATATTGATTACTAATGAAATGATTTCTATTTCCCCGTGGAGGTTTGCCACAATCAGTAGTGAGGGGGTAAGGGTAGGAGGTGAAATTCAAAAGAAAAATAATGCAGATACTGGAAATTTAAAATAAATGAATAAAATGTTGGAAATACGCAGTTGGGCTGGGGGCCTCTGTGGAGAGAAACAGTTATGAATCAGATTGATGACCATTCATCAGTACTGGGAATAGTTACAAATATAATAGGTTTTAAGCAAATGAAAATGGGGAGGGTAGGTTGACGTCAGGAGAGATTAAATGACAAAGGAGTCTGTGATCCAAGGCCAAAGGAAATGCTAATGGGATAAGTAAGGATGTGTCTCAAGGAGTTGTGAATGGTTGTCGGCCAACAAAACAACAGAGAAGAACAGGAGAGTGAAACGAAAAAGAGCAAAGTAAAGGAAACAAAATGGAGGAATAGATACCGGGCTAAAATTGTTAAACTCAGAGTTGAATCCAGAAGGCTGTAATGTGCCGAATTAATGAGTGAGAGACAGTTTCGTGAACTTGTGTTGAGTTTCATTGGAACACTACAGGAGGCAGAGGACTGAGAGGTCAGCGTTAGAGCAAGGTGGAGAATTTAAATGACAGGCCACCAGATCTGGGGTTACGCCTGTGGACTGAACAGAGGCACAAGCAGGGAAAATAGCTTCAAAGGCTTTCAGTTTTGACCTGCTTGTTTCCAACACCACCCGCTCGTGCCTTCTGACTGATGAGATTGTGTTTTTTTTATTTGCAGGCTGCAAAATTGCTCATTTTTCTTCTGAAATGTAAATAACTTAACAGAAAGAATAAAATATTGACTCAGCTTCATACACGAAGGTTGAGGACGTAACTGCAATGCACTTGGTGGCTTTATACTTAATTTATGAAATGCTGTATTGTTCGGGCACAAGAAGGATTACTATTTTAACCTTGAAAAGATTTTATCTCGATAACATTGGAGAATTTGACTGCTGACCCATAGAGATGTGTGGCAGGTATGCTTTCTAAAAGGTGTTAAGTTATTTCCTCAAGGCCACATCTAACAGGTACAGCAAATTTTGTAAGGAAGTAAAAATAGCTGTTTGTCATCAATTCCATAATGTAAAGTCCAATAAATCAGTGAACGACCACAATGCATTCAGCTTTCCTGTTACAGGGCCTTTCAAGCTGACATTTCATTGAATGATGCAGAAAGTGCAGCATAGATATAATAATAATTGTTATTAGTGTCACAAGTGGGCTTACATTAACACTGCAGTAAAGTTACTGTGAAAATCCCCTCGTCGCCACACTCCGGCGCCTGTTCGGTTACACCGAGGGAGAATTCAGAATGTCCAATTCACCTTACAAGCACGCCTTTCGGAACTTGTGGGAGGAAACCGGAGCACCCGGAGGTAGCCCACGCAGACACGGGGAGAACGTGCAGACCCCGCACAGACCCAAGCCGGGAATCGAACTAGGGTCCCTGGCGCTGTGAAGCAACAGTGCTGACCACTGCTACCGTGCCTCCCATAGACTGGCACAAACAGTCCATGCCAGTGCCAAAGGAAAATACTTCACACGGTGGAAATTGAGTTAATGGCTCCATTATTAATTTATGGGAGAGGGGAATGGAATTGTGTGGAGGACACTCAAAGTTCCTGGGGACCAGTCTGAAATCTACAACCTAATAATAATAATAATAATCTTTGTTGTCACAAGCAGGCTTGCATTAATGCTGGAATGAAGTTACATTCCGGCACCTTTTTGGGTTCACCGAGGGAGGATTTAAAATGTCCAATTTAGCCAACAGCAACTCAATTGTACCAATTATTTCTGGCTTCTGTGTTTTGCGTTTCCACGCTAGACGGCAAGGATGCTGTGTGCCTGCAATACATGGTAACAGCTGTGTTCAAAGGTGCAGTCCACAAACATAAGCTGGTGGTGTGCAGGATAGATGATTGATATATAACAAGGGCAGTACCCAGGTTCAATTACACATTTCTGGAATTATTTGGAACTGGAATAGCTATGTAGACGAATCATATGGACCTGAAATGCTCGCCATGTTTCCTTCTCCACAGATGCTGCCAGACCTGCCGTGCTCATCTTCCACTATACCATTACCATCAAGCTGGGGGACCAATCCTGGTTCAATGAAGCGTGCAGGAAAGCATGCCAGGTGCATGCACAGGACACCCCACTTTTTAAGAATGGTGAAAGGAGGAAACTAGTTATCCTAATATCTGTGGTGGGGAAATTGCTGAAGTCTATAATCAGAGTTGGGGTAATGGAACACCTTGAAAAATGTTGGTTGATCAAGGAGAGCCAACATGGACACATGAAGGGAAGGTCATGCCTGACTAATTTTATTGAATTTATTTAAGAGGTGACTAAGGTAGTGGACAGGGGAATGTCTATGGATGTCATTTATATGGACTTCCAAAAGGCATTTGCTAAAGTCCCACTTTACTGTTAAGTAAGGTGGAAGCCCATGGAGTTGAGAGAAAATTATTGACATGGTTAAGAAATTGGTTGAGTGGTAGGCGCCAGAGAGTGGGGAAAATGGGTAATTACTCTAATTGGCAGGAGGTGACTAGTGGTGTACCATAGGGATCTGTGTTGTGGCCTCAATTAATCACACTATTTATTAATGACTTGGACGATGGCATCAAAAGTCATATATCAAAATTTATGGACGATAGAAAGTAAGGTGTCATTGTAAACAACCTGGAAGATAGCATAAGATTGCAAGTCGATATTGACAAAGTAGGTGAATAGGCAAAATTGTGGCAGATGTAAGCAAGTTTATGTTTATCTATTTTGGACCAGAAAAGGATAAAGCAGTCATACTTTCTAAATGGAAAGAGGTTAGGAACAGTGGATGTCCAAAGTGACTTGGGGGTTCAGGTGCACAGGTTCAGGTCCAAAGAGACTTAGGGGTTCAGGTGCACAGGTCCTTAAAGTGCCACGAACAAGGGCAAAAAATACTCAAAAAGGCTTATGGAATGCCAGCCTTTATACCTAGAGGACTGAATATAAAGACATAAGGGAGGCAATCGTGACTAAGCTCTACTCAGCTGGACACCAATACTGACTGTCAAAGGCTGTTGCTTACTCGGGAAATGTCAGGAACGACAAACGTACCACACACATTGCCCACAATAATGAAAAAGATGGAGGAGTCCATTCCCTTTATTGTGTTTAAAAAAAAACAATTTAAATTTGTTCCACAGTTTTGACCACCTTCCTTTCTGAACAAACATATCTGGGTCAATACTTCATTCATTGCGAGATCTTTACTGACAGACAAAAAATAACAAATCTAATTGAATCTACTCTTCATTAATCAGCTTTATTAACATTTTAGGAACAATTTGTAACAATTATGTATTCATTTATCATCTTATGCATTTACATTTACCCTCTGCACGTCGCTATCGTCTCTCCTTGTTGATAGACTACTGTCATGTCATTGGCTTAGCTTGGTGACCCTCCTCAAGTCATGAAACCTCTTCAGGATCTGATCCTAAGTTCAAACTGTTGTTGAGTTTGAGTTTCCCCATTTTCTACCCTGAACAAATTGCGATCACACAGGGACCATTAGGAATAGACACTGAAAGGAGGAGTTACCATAGAAACTCAAAAATATTTCAGCAGCTCTGCAATTGTTTTGTCTTTCTTGTCTACTTTCTGATGGTCTATGTCCCATGCTCTCTGTCCAATGTTCAGTGTTTCTCACCTATGCCAAGAGGTTGGATGTTTCTTAACCGACAACCATTGTAATTGCCTGGACTATCCTGATCTTGGTGACATGTCTGGAAAGCTGCAGTCAGATTGCCAGCAATTATACAAGTAGATTAATCTCACATTCTGCCTTCAGCACATTTAACTACTTGCATATCTGACGAATGTGATATAAAATAGTTACTTTAGAGATATTAGTTAATGTAATGTAGAGGTAGGCCAGTCTCATTCTGGTGAGTTCACAGACAAAGGATTTCAGACCGCATGGCAAAGCAAAGGAAGAGGTGTGTCCACCAAAGGAGGAGAAAAGGATGCTGGGTAATAGGGGCCAGAGGAAGGGATTGGAAGTGAGCCAATCAGAATGTCTGACCAGGTCAGGAGGGATATAGGATGACCTATGGGAATCATGTATGTGAAACTTGATACCATTTGAATTGATTTGCAGAGATCCTTTTGTCTCTTTGTTCATTCGCTTTCCGGGGTGTAGGAGACTGGATGTGTCTTATGCCTCTGAGATGAATCAGGCTTGCAAGCCAAATAAAATAACTAATGCTGTACCTGCAAATCCATCTCGACTTTAATTGAGGCCAGACTGACGGGTAAAGAAATTTGGGATTTGTCATTTGGTGCCGAAAACCCGGGATTTCTCAAGACGGTTCTGACCAACTGCGAAATCAGAATTAGACTGATTATGAACAGGAGGATGGGGAAAAAGGGCTCACAATGTACAGCTGGAAAACGACCGCGCATTGATTTTTCCCCTCTTCTTATCGTCTGATTAGTCTGGTCACTCGCGGTTGGTACGGAATGATCGTCTCGACGAAATCAAAGGTCAGTCTGGGGATTAGCAAATTAAACTGATGGGATATCATAATTGATAGTTCAGTTTTGGGTTAATTGTGTTGTTGACGACTGATGTGATTTCAGCAGATGAGGGCTCAGTTAAATAAGTGTTTTTAAATCTGAAGATGGTTCAACTCCATGTGTGAGTTCTGATTCAGCTTGGGTTAGGTTATGGGTTGATGGGACAGCTAAAATTGAAGATGGTTCAACTCCATGTATGAGTGTTTTAAATCTATAGTTGATTAAGCTAAAATTGTACCCTTGGACTGTGGTGGCGAAGAGCGCAGTTCTGAGGACTAGTTGAGATTGTGGGGAATGCTGCATATTGGTTGAAGCAGAGGTCTCTCAAAGGGTTAACAGCAGCAGCCAAAGTTAAAGACGACAGACAGTGCTTCTCACTCAGGCCTTGAGATAACAGCAGCAGCCTGTAGTGTAATCGGATACCTTTCCTTTGAGTCAGTGAACTCCAGCAAAGTTACGTTTTGAATTAATTAAAGGAAACCAGTGGGTTTCTCCACCTCTTTGATAAAAGTTATTATTTTCGAAAGCAATTGATTGAAATTGCCAGAATCTTAAGTTTTACTTACTTGAAATAATGTTTATCTCATTTTATTTGTGAATTAATAGAAACTTAAAGAAGATCACTGACACCATTTTAAAAAGTGTAAATCTGGAGATGATAGTTGACTTTGCTCCGGTATACATCACCTCCCTCATTTATAGCAGCCAACATTTTTGAGAATGTAAGAAAAACGTGTTAAAAGAAAAATTGTTAAGATAAAGAATTAATTAAGTTGTAAATGTTATACAAGTTTGTGTTAAGCAAATCGTAAATTTAGTTCTGAGTTGAGATCAGAGCTAAGCTTGCAAGTTGCAGTAATTCAATTTGAATGTTCAAACATTTTTAAGTTTTAAAAGAACACTGTTAGAACCTTTTCAATCGTTTTGCCAAGGAAAAAAAATTGCCATTGGTTATAAATAAGCAAATAAAAAAAAATATATATATAATTTTTTAAAAAAGAAAGCCAAAGTATGAAAGCTAAAAAATTAATTGGATTATGGATTCAATATTGTCAAGAGGAAAGAGATAAGATCATGTTATCAAGTTGGCAGGACAATGCCCTTAAAATGGGAATTCCAATTTGTGAACAGGGTTAAAAAAAAACATTACAGGTCTTGAAAAAGGAATGTGCATTCAAAAAAAAAACAAAAAAAAACGCGCAAGTAGAGACAGGAAAGGCTCGGGTCAAACAAAAGATGAGCTACGTAGTTCAATGGCTGGCCTTGAATTGACAGAAAATGATCAATTCAATAATTTTAAAATGTCAGTAAAAGTTTCGACTGCACCTGTAGCATTGTCTGCACTAATTCCTGAACCACCAGAGTATAATAATTTATATCCAGTCACTGCTCCCCAGATTCCAATCATGCCAGTAACTCCAGCCCTTTTGGTTGATAGTGTGGGTCCCGATTTACCATCTTCACGATCAGTAGAGAAAGAGGAGCTCTGTTCCGCAAGCCCAGTTAGCTCTAGGACCCGATCTCGGACAGCGAGAGAAGGGCTTGATCCTAACCAGAAACAATTAAGCATACCACCTAAATCCCTCCAGACCAAGGGGAAACCGCAAATTTCGAGAACAAAGTGAGCTGCAACAGATGATTTTGAAGAGAAAGAACTCCCTCTAGTGACAGGGAGGGACGTCGAAATCTTGGAAGAACCAGAGGAAATAGCTAGAGTGCCCCCTGGTGAGATTCGGAGACAGTTGCCGATAAAAGACAGGCAGCAGAAGGAGATTATCTGACCCAAAGGAGAGGGTACCCACCAAGGGGAGGACAGACGAGATACACTGACTTCTCCCAGGCAAACCCTTTCCCAACACAGGACTGACTAGCTAATTTAATCATAAGGACTCTCCAATCGGACAGGGAACCTATTATCTCTCTGCAGATAGGAGATCAACATCACTCATTTGTAATCGACACTGGAGCAGCCATGTCTTCTGTGTAATCAGAACTTCGACTACCATTATCCGACCACACGCAGCAAATGTCGGGGTTCCAAGGACAGGTGTGTGAGTATCCTATTTTTGAACCTGTGACAGTCACTTACGAGAATAATTCTGCAGATCATCAGTTTGTAGTGACTACTGGATTGGACTGTAATTTGTTGGCCCGAGATTTACTGTGTATCTTCCAGCTACAGCTAGAGTACGGAGACAAAGGGGTAATGGTCCAATCATGGAGGATGAGACAACAGTGCTATATTTCTATCACCCCCAGTGGTGGACGTTAGACATTGAACATTCACTGCATCACGTTACCCTGGCCTATGACAGAACCGGACAAAACAGGGAGTTGGAGGACAAATACCGGCCATTAATTGGGACCGAATGGCCAGTCAAAGTTACAGCCACAGTCACGGGAAAAGAAGGTACAGCCGGTTTTGTTACAATACCACCACATTTATGGCCACAGTCAGCTTTGGTAAGTCCTCATATTACACGTCAGGTCCACGACCAGTACCATGCCAGGGATCTGGGGCAAATGGTAAGGAGGGCAGTGGATCATTCGGATCCAACAGAGTACGCATTTCAAGTTATGCCGGGCGGCACTGCCATAAAATATTTTGAGGTCCCTGAAACAATTAACACTCGACTGCAGCATCACTGGGGACATGATGTTTTGGAATATGTCAATCCACAGGTCTGGGCGAAATACCCATCACAAGTGGGAAAGACAAATGTTACACCTATTAAGGTAACGATTAAGGATCATGTAAAACTACCTTCCATTCGACAATACCCCCTGAAACCCCAAGCTGCTCCGTCTATAGATAAATTAATTCAAGAGCTGTTGAAACAGGGTATTTTGGTCCCTTGCCAATCAGAATGTAACACCCCCATACTTGCTGTGCCTCAACCAGCCAAACCAGACCAGTACCGATTAGTACAGGATTTACGTTCAATCAATGCCATCGCATAGCCGTTACATGCTCTCACCTTCCAACAGGATATTACGGTGTATAGCTTCCACTCGGTCATCACACTACTGAGGCAACTGCAGACTCAGCATCTTACCGCAGCTCGTCAGAATAGGTATGAGGTATACCTTTTGAACAATCCACGTCTGACATTTAAACGCTGTACCACTATCAATCCAGCCTGTTTTCTTAGTGGTCCCCCTGTCCATGAGGACGCACCTGGCCACGACTGTTTAGCCTTGATTCAGGAAACTACCACAATAAGGGACGATTTGAGTGACATTTCATCAGAACAACCTGACATGATTATGTGTGGTCAAATATCCCACCGGGGTTTAGTTAATTACTTACTGCAGGACCTCCTTATGCCCACGCAGATTTCCGTTATTAAATGCGCTGCCCACACAAATGGTAAGACCCCAGTTGACGTTGGTAATGAACAAGCAGATTGTGCAGCGCGGACAGGCGCGCAAATTCAGCAAGTGATGGTGCCTAAAATGTTAAGTCAGACTAAACGATCTACTATAAATATGTCTGCTTCTGACAAGTCAATGCCAACCATCCAAGACATCATAAGGTTACAGGAGGACGCTCCTGAGAGTGATAAACAAATGTGGAAACGGTTAGGTTGTACATATGATTCTGTTTCCTCTTTATGGACCATGCCAGCACATCAGACTTGTATGTCTGATGTACTGGCTTTATGGGTCATCGAATGTGTACACTTTGCAACTCATTGTGGGGCTCGGGGGACTAGTGATTTGTTGCTGGACACTTGGTGGCACCCTAAAATGCAGGGGTTGGCCCAGAGTATCAGTAATCGGTGTTTGATTTGTCAGCAATATAACACCGGAAAAGGTATCCCTTGTGGGATGGGGCAAACCCTGTTGCCCAGTGGTCCCTTTGAGACGCTACAAATGGATTACATTGAGTGGGAAAGGTGTCAATGTTATAAATATGTTTTGGTCATTGTGGATGGGTTCAGCAGATGGGTTGAGGCGTATCCGACTACCGATAATAAAGCTGCTACTGTGGTTAAAGTTCTGATGCGGGAAATCATTCCCCGGTACAGTATACCAGCTCAGTTGAGTTCTGATAACGGGCCTCATTTTCTTGGACAGATTAACCTGCCTCCCTTCACCAGTGCTATTTTACAGGTGTGGAGCATGATGGGGTGGCTACGCACTGTCTGTGTGATATTTGGCCTCACTTCGCTTGGGGTGTTATTGCCGACGGACATGGAAAAGGGGAATATTATCTACATTTATAACCCCAACCAATCTACAAGGACACATCACCTATGCAAAGGTGATGTTCTTCGCAGCCCCCATATACGAGGACATGGTATCGACTCATGGAAGGTCGTCAAAGTTAAGGAGAATGCAGGACTCATGAAGCAATTGCACCGGTCCCGGCGATGGGAAGGGAACATTATATGGACATTGCCTTGTTTTTGGAATACATGTAAATTTGATTTTGGATGTGTTAAGATTGGTGCAATAAATGTAACATCAGGCCGTCAGGAGAGCGTAGGAAGAGGCTATGAGAGAGAGAGAGGGACTAGAGAGAGGACGGGGCGTGTGAGAAGGGACGTACAGCTAGAACGTAGGTTACCAGGAGATACACTTAAGTTAGTTAAAGGCCAAACTGAGGAAAACCTGGGTAGTATGAATCTCTTCTACCAGATTTACCACCGCTTGTATGGCCACGGACGGGTTGTCTGCTACCCGAACCCCGCAGCGGTGTCTAGGTTATTTTCTGTTTCACCGCTTTGGGGCACTCCCCAAACGGTGGTTCATTGTCAGCGTTCCGAGCCACTGCCCGAGCAAGTCACTCTTCCTTACGATCCGGGTTCAGCACCGCCGGCTATTTGCCTTCCCCTTCCTCGGGATAATTCCCATTCACAGTATGATAGGCTGCAATGGTGGAGGGCATATATACCGAGCCACTTCACTCCCAATAGGGATTCCCGGTCGTACGAGAATTGTTTCAGCAGTGAAGGATACGGCTGTTTGCTGGTAGAGGTGGAAACGAATATAACATGTCTGTTCCCCACCTGTACGGACAGGAGGTGTCATATCACCCAGGCGTCTGGCCAATGCGTTTGTTACAACACCACTTGCGTTCCATTGAACGCCGGCCTCCAGCTCCTTTGTGGCTGGGCGAATGTCTCTCATATCACTGTTGGGACTAGGGCTTTCCGCATTGCTAGGTGGCCCGATTGGGCGTTTCGAAGCTAGATAAACTGGGGTACTGGGGGGTTCCTTGGCTGTCAGCAATAGGAATTATTTTATTTGTGGCCTTACCATCTTGGGAAATGAAACCTTGGGAGCCCTCGGGGCAATAACCAAGGAGTTGTCTCAGCTATGGTTGTTTGCAATGCAGAACCGGTATGCTCTTGACTATATTCTGGCCCATGAGGGTGGGGTATGCGCCATAGTGCGGGGCAAGTGTATCATGGGAGTTCAGGACTTGACCGCTAACATCACTAAATTTATGGATCACATACGGGATCACCTGGACGGAATGCAGGATCCTGGCTCTTGGGGTAACTGGGGATTTGGAGGTTGGAAGGACTGGTTGATAAATATGGCCATGTATTTAGTGGTGGCTATCGGCTGCATCTTTGTGGGCCTAGCCATCCTTAAATGTGTGATGGGTAGAATGCGGGGTGCACTGGAACAGATCAACGCCCCTGAAATCTTAGCTGTTAAAATCCATGAGGGTGCAGCAGATGAAGGGGGGCTAAGCCAGGAATTGGAGATGCAGCGACGGATCTTTTTAGATGAGGAACCGTAGCTATGGATTGGATAGTTCGGTTATCATGGAATGATAATAGGAGGGAATGACGAATGTGATATAAAATAGTTACTTTAGAGATATTAGTTAATGTAGTGTAGAGGTAGGCCAGTCTCATTCTGGTGAGTTCACAGACAAAGGATTTCAGACAGCATGGCAAAGCAAAGGAAGATGTGTGTCCACCAAAGGAGGAGAAAAGGATGCTGGGTAATAGAGGCCAGAGGAAGGGATTGGAAGTGAGCCAATCAGAATGTCTGACCAGGTCAGGAGGGATATAGGATGACCTATGGGAATCGTGTATGTGAAACTTGATACCATTTGAATTGATTTGCAGAGATCCTTTTGTCTCTTTGTTCATTCGCTTTCCGGGGTGTAGGAGACTGGATGTGCCTTATGCCTCTGAGATGAATCAGGCTTGCAAGCCAAATAAAATAACTAATGCTGTACCTGCAAATCCATCTCGACTTTTATTGAGGCCAGACTGACGGGTAAAGAAATTTGGGATTTGTCATATCATGCTGCGATTACATCTATGAAAGGTGCGTAAGGCCTCATCTGTATAATATACAAGACAAATCATAGAATTAAACATAGAGCCAGTCTCAAGAAACTCCGGAATCCAAATAAACCAATTACTATTGCTGCCAAACATCGAATGAGTTTTTGCCAGCAATTAGGTCCAACACTTCTTCCACATTCGCTATCTGATTAAGTGAAATTTTGTTTTTTAAGCATGAGGAGTGAGCGTTGAAACAGGATGATTTAGACTGTGCAAGTTCCCTCGTTGCATGTATTATAGCATTTGCATAACGCTGCTATTTTCACTTCTGTCACTTTATTTGTCACCATTTCTCGATGTCAGCACAGCATCACAGCATCACAGCATTTGTTTTTTTTAACAATTGCTTCATTTCAACATTAACATATGCCACTGTACAGCTGCCCTGTTGCAACAGTCATGTCTCACATTGATGTTTTTAAGTAACTTGAGCAACTTTTCTCAGCCCTCTAACTAACTCCTCATAGTAGCACACAATGCATGATGTCTTTCGGTGACAAGGTGTCATATCTGGTGCCTCCTCTCCATATTCTCATGCTTTTCTCATTCACCAAAAACCTGCCAATGTTTCTCCAAGTGAAGATTGTCAAGGATCCTGTCAGTAAGTTTGAATTCTCTCAATTGATCTCATAGTATTTTCCAGGAAAACTTTTGTTCCAGTCACGAATTAACAAACCTTCCCACATCTCCACCTGTTCGGTGGTGTGTTGGCTGCCAGGAAAGAAGAATAGATCAGTGATGCGATATAACAAAAGCAAAATACACTGAAATGCAAACAAAAATAGTTGGGAAAACACAACAGGTCCGAAGAAGAGTCATACGGACTTGAAAGGTTAACTTTCTCTCTGCACAGATGCTGCCAAATCTGCTGAGTTGTTCCAGTGTTTTCCATTTTTATTGTTACAGATATGCTGCGATTAGCTGCTCACTTTCCATGATAGCTAATGAAATGACATTCTCAGTAATAATGTACATGGTGACACCGTGGTTAGCACTGTTGCTTCACAGCGCCAGGAACCTGTGGCGACATGCATAAGTAATCATGTAAATATTAATAGATATGACCTCCAACCAGCAGGTGGCAGTAGAGAACAACCACATGACATTGTTACCTCAGGGAGTCTGGAGATAATCGTCATAGTGGATAGTCACATTTGTAGTAGCCCTTAGATAATTTATAATAGTTAATAGATTTTGATAATATTCTTATGTAAGCTAGCCCACGTAACTGTTTAGCAATAAACATTTAACTAGTCATGAACTAGATGTGCTCTGATACACTTAGTCCGACCGGCCAAGCACCAGAACATAACATTGTACCAGGACTGGTTTTAAAGATCAAACAAGATACCAGGATTGGTTTTGAAGATCTAAAAGACAAAGATAACAGAGAAGAAAAAATCTACATTAACCACATAGAGTACTGACAGATATCACTCAACGCACTATGAGGCATCGAAGGCAATGATGGAACATCTGAAGACACCACACCAGTTTAGAGTCACTGGTAAAGTAGATGCGAATTGGCACGCTTTTAAATAGCAATTCACACTCCACGTAGCAGCTCTAGGTCTTAAGGCACAGCGTAATGAACTGAGAATAGCATTGCAGCTCACCATAGCAGGTCCACAGGCGAGAGAAATCGTTAACACCCTCCCATTCAATAATGAAGCTGATAAAAATAACTTCGATGAAGTTGTGAAAAAGTTTGATCAGCACTGCACACCCAAACAAAACAAAATGTTTGAATGATATGTTTTTCGCATGCATACACAGCAGGCAGGTAGATTGTTCGTTAGCTTCTTAACAGACTTGAGGTTAAAGGCTCAGACATGTAACTTTGCAAGTGTAGATGATCGCGATCAAATCGTGTTCGGTATTAGCAATGGTAAGGTTTGGGAGAGATTGGTGAGGGAGAATGAACTCAACAATGCCATTAAAGTTTGCCAGGCCAGCGAGCTAGCTGCCTAGATGATTAGCACTCTAAACCTAAATAATTTGGACGCAAAGATCGGAGATGCAGCCAATTCCATTAGTGTTGGAGAACACCCTAAGGCAAAACATGGTCCCAGCAGCGGTGGCCATTTTAAACAAGTGACTGAAACCATAATTTTATGCCAGCGATGCGGCAACAACCATATGCAAAGGCAATGTCCAACATTTGGAAAAATCTGTTCCAAATGCAAGGGCAAGAATTACTTTGCAAAACAATGTTTCTCGAATAAAAAATCAGAAATACCAAAATCAATCAATGTGATTAATGAGATAAATCCCAAAGACACATTTTTTATAGATGTGATATCTAGTGAAGATAAGCATTGTAAAGGCATGCAAACAGACAAGGCTTTGACGCAAATTTGCAGGAATAGCAATGCATATATAAGAGTTCAAAGAGATAACTGAACAGTTCTTCTGATGATTAATAAAACATTAATCACTGTTAAACTCAGTAAGAAGTCTTACAACGCCAGGTTAAAGTCCAACAGCTTTGTTTCGATGTCACTAGCTTTCGGAGCGCTGCTCCTTCCTCAGGTGAATGAAGAGGTATGTTCCAGAAACATATATATAGACAGATTCAAAGATGCCAGACAATGCTTGGAATGCGAGCATTAGCAGGTGAGTAAATCTTTACAGATCCAGAGATGGGGTAACCCCAGGTTAAAGAGGTGTGAATTGTGTCAAGCCAGGACAGTTGGTAGGATTTCGCAGGCCAGATGGTGGGGGATGAATGTAATGCGACATGAATCCCAGGTCCCGGTTGAGGCCGCACTCATGTGTGCGGAACTTGGCTATAAGCTTCCGCTCGGCGATTCTGCGTTGTCGCGCGTCCTGAAGGCCGCCTTGGAGAACGCTTACCCGGAGATCAGAGGCTGAATGCCCTTGACTGCTGAAGTGTTCCCCGACTGGAAGGGAACATTCCTGCCTGGTGATTGTCGCGCGATGTCCGTTCATTCGTTGTCGCAGCGTCTGCATGGTCTCGCCAATGTACCACGATTCGGGACATCCTTTCCTGCAGCGTATAAGGTAGACAACGTTGGCCGAGTCGCACGAGTATGTACCGCGTACCTGGTGGGTCGTGTTCTCACGTGGTAT
This sequence comes from Scyliorhinus torazame, assembly GCF_047496885.1. Classification (NCBI taxonomy): domain Eukaryota; kingdom Metazoa; phylum Chordata; class Chondrichthyes; order Carcharhiniformes; family Scyliorhinidae; genus Scyliorhinus; species Scyliorhinus torazame. Next base: position 227,801,802 of record NC_092711.1, read on the forward strand.
CCATGTCGATGATCTGGCACGTCTTGCAGAGATTGCCATGGCAGGGTTGTGTGGTGTCGTGGTCACTGTTCTGAAGGCTGGGTAGTTTGCTGCAAACAATGGTTTGTTTGAGGTTGCGCGGTTGTTTGAAGGCAAGTAGTGGGGGTGTGGGGATGACCTTGGCAAGATGTTCATCTTCATCGATGACGTGTTGAAGGCTGTGAAGAAGATGTCGTTGTTTCTCCGCTCCGGGAAAGTACTCGATGACGAAAGGTATTCTGTCGGTTGTGTCCCATGTTTGTCTTCTGAGGAGGTCGGTGCGGTTTTTTGCTGTGGCGCGTTGGAACTGTCGATCGATGAGTCGAGCGCCATATCCCATTCGTACGATGGCATCTTTCAACGTCTGTAGATTTCTGTTACACTCCTCCTCGTCTGAGCAGATGCTGTGTGTACGGAGAGCTTGGCCATAGGGGATGGCTTCTTTAATGTGTTCAGGGTGGAAGCTGGAGAAGTGAAGCATCGTGAGGTTATCCGTGGGTTTGCGGTAAAGCAAAGTGCTGAGGTGACCGTCCTTGATGGAGACGAGTGTGTCCAAGAATGCAACTGATTTTGGTGAGTGGCCAAACCTGTTGGACTTTAACCTGGTGTTGTAAGACTGTGCTCACCCCAGTCCAACGCCGGCATCTCCACATCACTGTTAAACTCAACACGGGAGCGATGTCCAATCTTAAAAGTTTATCAAATATACAAGAAATTAAAATTAAACCGCACGTTGAAATAAACCGGTACTTTTGAAGGATTACAATGACAAAAGAATTAATACACTGGGAGTGTGCGAATTAGAGGTCCATGTAAAGAATAAGGTGCACAAAGTGAAGTTTTCCATTGTGGGGGCTGAGCCTGAATCATTACTGGGAGTGAAAGCATGTGAAGCACTTGAACTAGTAAAAAGAGTATACAGTGTAGACTGTGTTGTAACCATGCAAGGTACTTCAATCCTGTGGATTCAATCCTGTAAACATTTCCAGAAATATTTCAAGGCTTCTGAGTTTTGCCATTCACTTATTGAATCCTGTTCCAAATATTACAATATTCGAGCTGAAATAAATACGGCCAATGGTCTTTTGCTCAGGCAAAACAGGATTTTCATACCATAATCTCGAAGATCTATGATTCTACAGAAGATTCATGAAGGGCACTTAAGCATAGAAAAATGCAAACAAAGAACCAGAGAAACAGTTTACTGGGCAGGCATCAATCGAGACATTCAGATCATGATAGGAAACTGTGCAACTTGTCAGAAATTTCAGTACAAACAACAAAAAGAACCAATGCAAATGGGCGAAATAATAACGATTCTATGGCAGGAAGTGGGAATAGACCTGTTCTATCTGGCAGGAATAGAACACCTGTTAGTAGTCAACTATATCACTAACTTTCCAGAAGTAGTGCAACTAGTCAACTCATCAGCTAGGTGTGTCATCAAACATCCCAAGGACATATTTGCTTGTCCTTAAAAATACCTCAAATTGTCACGAGCGACAATGGACCATAGCTTAGGTGTCATGAATGGACAGAGTTCGGACTAAGCTATGATTTTCAGCATATTACTTTGAGTCCTTTGTATCCGCAGTCCAATAGGAAGGCTGAAAAAGGTGTTCACATTGTGAAGCAGCTACTCAAAAAGCTATGGACAGTCAGGAAGATCCATATCTCGCATTACTTAGCTATAGAGCAGCACCATTGATGAATGGATTATCACCTTCACAATTGTTAATGAATTGACAACTCAGAACTACTTTACCATATGTCTCACAGGAACCAACTAATCGAAAACTTGTGAAGAAGCTCACATTTCAAAAAAGGATTCCGAAGAGGTATTATGGTAGATCGACAAGATGCCTGCAACTGTTGGCAAAGAATGATAGTCAGCGTAGAAGATCCTGATGGAACTAGATGGTTGACGTGTGCAAAGGTAACACAAACATCAGGTCCTCAGTCATACATCATTACAGAGCCTTGCTGAAGGTTCAGCAACGCTTTGTTCCAGGACCCCGGATGATGTTGAAAGCAATCTCAGGTCAACTGAATGAACACTACTTCAGCACACAGAAACAGAACAAGCTGAAGATGTACAAAGTACAGAATCACAGCAAGAACCATCTTCAACAACAGTTGAGAGCCAGTCAAACTCACAAGTTCAACCAATGCTTAGAAGATCGACAAGACACACAAGAAAGCCAAACAGATTGAATTTACGATGGACTTTAAACATGTAAATAATGCAAGCATTATGCCTATCATATGTATTGTGTATTAAATTTAAATAATGAAAGTATTATTAATTTCCAAAGGAAAGGGGTTGTGATGGTCTGCATATCCAATCATGCAAATATTATTGGATATGCCCTCCAACCAGCAGGTGGCAGTAGAACACAATCACGTGACCAGGTTCCCTCAGGTAGCCTGGAGATAGTCATCGTAGTGGATAGTCACATTTGCAGTAGCTCTTAGAAAATTTATAATAGTTAGTAGATTTTGATAATATTCTTGTGGTTATCTAACCCACGTAATTGTTTAACAATAAACATTTATCTCGTCTCTAGTGCACTTATTCGGAGCGGCCAAGCACTACAATGCAACAGAACCCAGGTTCAATTCCTGCCTTGGGTGGAGTTTGCTTGTTCTCCCTGCATCTTCATGGGTTTCCTCCGGATACTGCGGTTTCCTCCCACAGTCCAAAGGTGTGCAGGTTAGGTGGATTGGTCAAGCTAAATTGCCCCTTAGTGACAAAAGATGCGCAGGTTGGATTGGATTGGATTTGTTTATTGTCACGTGTACCAATGTACAGTGAAAAGTATTTTTCTGTGAGCAGCTCAACAGATCATTAAGTACATGGGAAGAAAAGGGAAGAAAAGAAAATACATAACAGGGCAACACAAGGTATACAATGTAACTCCATAAGCACTGACATCGGATTAAGCATACAGGGGTGAAGTGTTAATGAGGTCAGTCCTTAAGAGGGTCATTCAGGAGTCTGGTAACAGCAGGGAAGAAGCTGTTTTTGAGTCTGTTCGTGCATGTTCTCAGACTTCTGTATCTCCTGCCCGATGGAAGAAGTTGGAATAGTGAGTAAGCTGGGTGGGAGGGGTCTTTGATTATGCTACCCGTTTTCCCCAGGCAGCGGGAGGTGTAGATGGAGCCAATGGATGGGAGGCAGGTTCCTGTGATGGACTGGGCGGTGTTCACGACTCTCTGAAGTTTCTTGCTGTCATGGGCCAAGCAGTTGCCATACCAGGCTGTGATGCAGCCAGATAGGTATGGGGCTAGGTTGGAAGAAAGGGCCCAGGTAGGGTGTTCTTTCAGAAGGCCAGTGCAGACCTGATGGGCCGAATAGTCTCTTTCTACACTGTAGGAATTCTATGGTTCGAAAAGGTGCATCTGATGGAATTTGGGGAAAGCTCCCTTCAACAGTTACGCGCTTGGCCCATCACATGATCCACCATGTTAGTGCCACATTCGTCAAGACCTGCAACAATTTTCATCCATGTGATTCCCAGCCCAGAGGACCGAAGAATCATGAGGGCTCATGGTGCTATGAAGAAACAGTGCTAACCACTGTGCTGCTGTGCTGCCCCTAAGCCTCAGCATGTCATGAATATTGATTATGGCAGCACGGTGGCGCAATGGTTAGCATTGCTGCCCCCACAACCCAAAGGTGTGAAGGGTAGGTGGATTGGCCCTTAATTGGAAAAAATGAATTGGGTACTCTAAATTTTTTTTAATGAATATTGATTAACGCACATGTTTTTGAGATTAATAAGTTACCTCTGCAGTTAAGTCTGAGGAGCATGGTAAACATGAGCCTCTCACTCATGATCGTTTAAAACATATTTGGAGCAGACTAGGCAGTCTTCGAGGTAGAACTGGACTGAGTTGGAACTGTTTTTTGTTTATGGGACTGTTTGTTGTAAGAATACAGAGTAGGTCGATGGTAAGTGAGGGAGGGTGGTAGCTGACAGAGGGAAAGTCAGGCTTGTTCAAGGGAAGGTCGGGGGTAATTGAAAAGGGATCGGTGGTCAACAAGGGCTGGTCGAGTGTGGTGGAGAGCAGGTTGAGGGTGACCAAGAAAAGATCAGGGGAGGTGAAGATATGGTCTAGCCTGATGGAGGGAAAGCCAAGGTTGAAGGAGGGCTTGTCAAAGGAGATTACAGCAACATGAGGCTGATAAGGGAGGAGGCTAGGTAGTGGTGGGAGCAGACCAGGCTATGGTCAAAGGAAAGATGACGGATTTCAATCAATGCGTAAGCACAGAGTCTGGAAGAAGAGCCATATAAATGGTGGTGGACATATTTTTGTATCCTAGTTTCCCTCCACACTTCAATCTGCATGGGTCTCTTGCATCCAGCATTCCTGGAGCTTCAGGCAGTGAAAGGAACCAAGAGAGGATGACCTTGGGTCCTACAAAGCAATGGCCAGAAGGCCAAAAAGTAGCAGCAGCAGACTCTGATGCTGCTTAGAATGGAGGAAGCCAGGGGCAGAGCAAAGATCGGAACTGGCACACCATAGAGTGCTCCATACCCAGATTAACATAACACAGTGGCACAGTGGCAGCACGGTGGCACAGTGGTTAGCACTGCTGTCTCAAAGTACCAGGGACTCGGGTTCGATTCCGAGTTTCCTCTGGGTGCTTCAGTTTCCTCCCACACTCCAAAGAGGTGCAGGTTAAGTGAATTAGACATTGTAAATTGACCCTTAGTGTCCAAAAGTTAAGCAGAGATAGGACGGGAGATTGGGCCTGGGTAGGGCACTCATTCGGAGGGTCGGTGGAGATTCGAAGGGCTGAATGGTCTCCTTCTGCTCGGTAAGGATTCTATGATTAACTACCTTGAAGATGGCAGGCAGGCAATGTCAGAGATGACTGAGGCTGTCGAGGAAGGCAGTCACTGACCTTTGTGTTTAACTTCGGAAATTTCTTTTCCAGCAGATCCTTCCAGATTGTTGCATATCACAGACAGCCAACCGTCAATGCATCAGGGAGCTTACCAATGCCCGACTTACATGAGCCAGAGAATATGTGTGACTGACTCATTACAGTTCAAAAAGAGCCAGACAGCAAGATATGTGAGCTTTGAGGCTAATCAAGGGTTTTTCCTAGGTACCGAGGGTTGTCAACGACACTCAGGTGGACATCTGAGCTCTCTGTGACCAATTCGCAGCATTCCTCAACTGAAAAGGATTCTATTTCATCAATCCCCAATTGGTCTGCAGCCACTGGACATTAATACTCCAGGTATGCACTCAGTTCCGAGGCAAACCTCATGATTCCTACATTCGACTGCAGGGAGGGATCCTGGGTGACAGTGCAATCCACTGGAAAAATGGCTATACTGACATGAATCAAAAGCCTGCAAACTACAACCGAGGAGAGGTCCCACAGTCCAAAGATGTGCAGGTTAGGCCATTCTGGATTGCCCTTAGTGTCCAAAAAGGGTGGGTTGGGTGGGGTTACTGGGTTACAGAGATAAAGAGGGATAGGGTGGAAGCATGGAGCTTAAGTGGGGTGCTCTTTCCAAGGGCCGGTGCAGTCCTGATGGGCTGAATGGCTTCCGTCTGCACTGTAAATTCTATGATACTCTATGATACAATACTCCCCGTGGCTCCACAAGTGCAATGATCCAGTCGACCGTTAACTTGTTAAAGATGAGGTTTCAAAGCATGGACTGCTCCGACAGCATGGTACAGTATGCCTCAGCGAGTGTCAAATCACATGGGAGAGTACCCTCCTGTAGGGGTGGCACGGTGGCACAGTGGTTAGCACTGCTGCCTCACAGTTCCCAGGTTCAATTCTGGCCTCGGGTGACTGTGTAGAGTTTGCACTTTTTCCCCGTGTCTGCGTGGGTTTCCTCCGAATGCTCCGGTTTGCTCCCACAGTCCAAAGATGTGCAGGCTAGGTGGATTGACCATGCTAAATTGTCCCTTAGTGTCCATAAGTTTAGGTTGGGTTACGGGGATAGGGTGGAGGCGTGGGCTTAAGTGGGGTGCTCTTTCCAAGGGCCGGTTCAGACACGATGGGCTGAATGGCCTCCTTCTGCACTATAATTTCTATGATTCTACCTCTATCACCTCAAAAAATAGCAGATTCCCTCCAAGCCATACAATATCCTGACTTAGAACCATGTCACCAATATTTCACTGTCACAGGGCCAAGGTCTAGGAAGTGTAAGAAATTATTGTACAATATCCTCATAAAATCTTAAAAAATGAATTTGATATTATAGAAATATTTTGAAAAAAGCTTCCACAGCAGGTTGCCGGCTGAAAAACATAGGACAAGCCTGTTATCTCTTTTCTCGAGCACAGACATTCCTGATAAGGTTACATTTCATGGTCCAAATATAAAACAACCATTTGAGGGAAAAGGTTAAGAATGGATTCTCAAGAGGGGGAAAAAAATCACTTCGAACAGCAAAGATATTTTCAAAGTGATCCATGCTGGCCAGTCTTCTTCAGACAGAGGAAGCCACAGTTGGAGTAAGACTGAGAGAAGGAGAGTTTACTCGCATCCCATTAGTTCAAGACGATAGAGAACAAAAGAGAAGGCTGCGAACACTACAGACAAGAGGCTGCTGTCCCCTGCTGCAAAAATTGGCCACATCTGTCTGTTCATATTCCGGGACTGGTAAACCATCCTTACATATCAAGGGTTGTTCGCTTTGACTTTTGCGTCGTATTTAAATTGTTGCTATTGAAGAAACGATTGAACAAACTATTCTAAAAATCACGGACCAGCTCAAACCCCTTTTTGGCTAATCTGTGACTCTCGAACTTAAATCTTATCAAAGTCTCTTCCGAGCAGTGCACCAGAATCAGATGAAAAGCATCGGCTCAAGAGAGTGGCAACAAACGCTGGCTTTGCCAATGACAACCACATCCCATGTAAGGATTGTGGTGGTATGTATTAGGGGTAATACGGTACACCATGAATGCCGAGGAGCTATTGGAGGACAAATGCTGGGTCCCGATTGGATCTGCCGCCCAGATAGGCGGGGTATAAGAACCCGGTTTACGTGGTGTGTGGGAAGGTGAGGGGGTGTATAGAAAGGTACTTGGAGGCCAACGACAATGGGGAGGTGCGAGTGGGGGTGGTATGGGAGGGGTTGAAGGCGGTGATCAGGGGAGAGCTGATCTCCATCAGGGCACATAGGGAGAAGATAAAGGGAATGGAAAGGGAGAGGCTAGTGGGGGAGATCTTGCGGGTGGACAGGAGATACGCAGAGGCCCCGGAGGAAAGGTTACTTGGGGAAACGCGACGTCTCCAGAAGGAGTTTGACCTGCTGACCACGGGCAAGGCGGAGGCACAGTGGAGGAAGGCGCAAGGGGCGACTTACGAGTACGGCTAGTCGGATGCTGGCGCACCAGCTGCGTAAGAGGGCTGCAGTGAGGGAAATAGGGGGAATCAAAGATGGAAGGGGAGCCACGGTTCGAAGGGCAATGGAAATAAATAAGGTATTTAAGGACTTCTATGAAGAGCTGTACAGATCCCAGCCCCCAGGGGGGGAAGGGGGGATGAGGCGATTCCTGGACCAGCTGGGGTTCCCGAGGGTGGAGGAGCAGGAGGCGGTTGGTTTGGGGGCACCAATTGGGTTGGAGGAGTTGAGTAAGGGTTTGGGGAGCCTGCAGGCGGGGAAGGCCCCGGGGCCGGACGGGTTCCCGGTGGAATTCTATAGAAAATATGTGGACCTGCTGGCCCCGCTACTAGTGAGGACCTTCAATGAGGCAAGAGAGGAGGGAACCCTGCCCCAGACAATGTCGGAGGCGACAATCTCCCTGATTCTAAAGCGAGACAAGGATCCACAGCAATGTGGATCGTACAGGCCGATTTTGCTCCTCAATGTGGATGCTAAGCTATTGGCGAAGGTACTGGCCACTAGGATTGAGGACTGTGTCCCGGGGGTGATTCACGAAGACCAAACGGGATTCGTAAAGGGCAGGCAGTTAAATACCAATGTGCGGCGGCTCTTAAACGTGATAACGATGACATCGGAGGAGGGAGAGGCGGAGATAGTGGCAGCTATGGACGCGGAAAAAGCTTTGACCGAGTAGAGTGGGAGTACCTCTGGGAGGTATTGCGCAGGTTTGGGTTCGGGGGAGCGTTTATTAGATGGGTTAAGCTCCTTTGCAGCGCCCCGGTGGCGAGCGTAGTGACAAACCGGCGGAGGTCGGAGTACTTTCGGCTGTACCGAGGGACGAGACAGGGGTGCCCCCTGTCCCCCCCTCTTGTTTGCATTGGCGATCGAACCCTTGGCCATATCACTTAGGGAGTCTCAGAAATGGAGGGGGATAGTCCGCGGGGGACAGGAGCATCGGGTATCCCTATATGCGGATGACCTGCTGCTATACGTGGCGGACCCAATGGAGGGGATGGTGGAGGTCATGCAGACTCTGAAGGAGTTTGGAGAGTTCTCGGGCTACAAGCTTAATGTAGAGAAGAGTGAGCTTTTTGTATTACAGGCAGGGGACCAAGAAAGAGGGATGGGGACCTACTGCTGAGGAGGGCGGAGAGGAGTTTTCGGTATCTGGGGATCCAGATAGCCAGAAGTTGGGGGGCCCTACATAAACTGAATTTGATGAGGGTGGTGGAGCAAATGGAGGATGATTTTAAAAGATGGGACATGCTCCCGCTCTCGTTGGCGGGTAGGGTGCAGTCGGTCAAAATGGTGGTCCTTCCGAGGGTTTTGTTCGTGTTTCGGTGCCTCCCCATCGTGATCACCAAGGGCTTTTTCAAGAGAGTAGGTAGGAGTATCATGGGGTATGTGTGGGCAAATAAGACCCCGAGGGTTAGGAGAGGGTTCTTGGAACGCAACAGGGACCGAGGAGGATTGGCTTTGCCAAACCTAGAGAGTTACTACTGGGCAGCAAATGTGGCGATGGTCCGTAAGTGGGTTATGGAGGGAGAGGGGGCGGCATGGAAGAGGATGGAGATGGCGTCCTGTAAAGGAACGAACCTGGGGGCGTTGGTAACGGCACCGCTGCCGCTCTCGCTGACAAAATACACCACAAGCCCGGTGGTGGCAGCAACACTAAAGATCTGGGGCCAGTGGAGAAGACACAGGGGTGCAATGGGAGCATCGTTGTGGTCCATGATCAGGGATAACCACCGGTTTGTCCCGGGGAAGATGGGCGGGGGGGTTCCAAGGCTGGCATCGGGCGGGGATAAGAAGAATGGGGGACCTGTTCATTGACGGGACATTTGCGAGCCTGGGGGCACTGGAGGAGAAATTTGAGTTACCCCCGGGAAATGCATTTAGATATATGCAGGTGAGGGCTTTTGTGAGGCGACAGGTGAGGGAATTTCCGTTGCTCCCGGCATAAGAAGTTCAAGATAGGTTGATCTCGGGGGTATGGGTCGGGGAGGGCAAGGTGTCAGAAATATACCAAGAGATGAAAGAAGAGGGGGAAGCGTAGTAGAAGAACTGAAAGGTAAATGGGAGGAGGAGCTGGGGGAGGAGATTGAGGAAGGGCTATGGGCCGACGCCCTGGGTAGGGTTAATACCTCCTCCTCATGTGCCAGGCTCAGTCTGATACAATTTAAGGTGGTTCACAGAGCGCATCTGACGAGGGCGAGGCTGAGTAGATTCTTTGGGGTAGAGGATAGATGTGAAATATGTTCAGGGAGCCCGGCGAACCATGTCCATATGTTTTGGTCATGCCCGGCATTGGAGGGGTTCTGGAGAGGAGTGGCGGGAGTAATATCCCAGGTGGTGAAAGTCCGGGTCACGCCAAGCTGGGGACTAGCAATATTTGGAGTGGTGGATGAGCTGGGAGTGCAGGAGGCGAAAGAGGCCGGAATTCTGGCCTTTGCGTCCCTAGTAGCCCGGCGAAGGGTCTTGCTATTGTGGAAGGAGGCGAAGCCCCCCAGCCTGGAGGCCTGGATTAACGACATGGCGGGGTTCATAAAATTGGAGAGAATTAAGTTCGCTATGAGAGGGTCTGCGCAGGGGTTCTACAGGCAGTGGCAACCGTTCCTAGAATATCTCGCGGAGCGTTAGAAGAAGGTCGTTCAGCAGCAGCAGCAGCCCTGCGGGGGGGGGGGGGGGGGGGGGGGCGCGGGGGGGGGGGGGAACGAGAGACTGTTTGAGGGGATGGACGAGCGGGAGATAGCATGGAGGGTGGGGGGAAACGGTACGCGCGGCCAAGAGCCAGTGTATAAAGCTATGTAAATATACCATCTTGCCATGTATATATCTTGCTCAGGGAGAATTTGCGTTATTTTGTTACGGGGGAGGGAGGGTGATTGTTTGTAAGGGGAAAAAGATTGTGTCGTTAAAAAACCTTAATAAAAAAATATATTTTTTTAAAAGAACCCGGTTTACTCCCCGCAGCTGCATTCTGTGACTGAGCTGCTGGGGAACAAGTCTGAACAAGTCTGCTGAATAAAGCCTCGATTGAAGTTCTCTACGTCTCGCCTCGTGTGTGATCGATGGTGCTACAAGGATAAAGTTTGGATAAAAATTAAGTAAGAGCATCCAATTGGCACTGAACTTAAACAAGCCATTACATCCTTTTATAATAATCTTTTTTGTGTCACAAGTAGGTTTACATTAACATTGCAATGAAGTTACTGTGAAAATCCCCATGCACCGCAATAGATGAGATGTCACTAACTCCTTTTCACCTGTGGCCATTTAGAATGGCTACCCGCAAAGATTGATGGGAAATTTGGCCAAGCCTGAGCACAGACAGGTTGCAGCTTCCAAATATAAAAAAGGCTGCAGCTCAGACCTATACAGAAACTAACATAAGAAACATGCCATTAAAAGGCCATCCCAGAACAATGGGCTCCAGGTAGAAACTTACATAACGTGGCAGACTCAATGGTGCCTGTTTTCCTTATTTGGTAAGGCCTCAGATACTAATGGCTGTGGCCAACTGAGATTCGACCAGCCATCAAGGGGTCTGCCCCTAATTGGTTAAGGTCAATCAGGGTGATAGAGACCAGATCGATACATTGGACCTTCACCTGGGACCACCTAAAAGGGCGCAAAAGTCTCAGGGATAAAAGGTGCTGCGCAACCCACCACTCGCTCTCTTGACTGCAGCCCTCTCTACTCCAGCTTCGACAGCCAACAAAAACGGTGAACCTTTCACCAGCCACGAGGAAGACCATCCACACCATCCACAGAAGGACCAGAGCCAAGGACACAGATGACCAGCACAAGAACTCCAGCATTGCCAGACTACAAGATTACAGATAAGGCCATATCCGCACTGTACTTGCCAGTTAACCTGGAAGTTAAGGTCATTTTGGTGTATTAGTTTAGAGTCCAACTTGCATGTGTGTGTGATTGATTAGTGTTAACGTTGTGTGTGTATTAATAAACTATTATTGTATTAAGCAACTTGTTTGCTCATTTGTCCATCGTATACGGATTAAATACACACTGTGGTTCAGAAGGCACAACACATCCATACATGACCTGCACTTATTATGCAAGCCAGTGTCCGGCTGGAACCAAACATAACCGACACAACCATTCAGCACTCATGATTAACATGAATAAAAATATTTAATAACATTTCACCATGTAATACGATTGAATGGTTGAATACCCATGTGATGGATATCTGTGTCTATTCGGAACCCTGGATATGTGTTATCCCTTCTTAGTTCCCAAATAACAGAGATTCAGGCTGTGTTTCTTTTGGCAAAGTTACGTTGAACATTATTGTCAGCTTTTAGTGTCTACTGGTAAACTCTTTGCTTACAATACAAACTTAGGTCAGATGTATTGTCTTTAGCGAATACAGTGGTTGACTTTAAAATACAACTCGTGGTAATACTTCAAATCATGATACACAGAACAAAATTACGGATTGATTTGAACAAAAGAAAAATGGCGATAGCAAAGGCAGCAGCAAGACATAGGTTTCAGAAAGTGATAGATTGATTCCGGAATGATTTTTTCCATCCCGACAAGTGATTTTTAAAAAGATCTTTATCTTAAAGTTTCGCCTTCTTTACAGCTGTAATTGGCCTCAACTAATTTATAATTCACTCAATTCGACCAAACTGTCTGTCTGTCAATTTAAGAGATAAATGATTTGGTGTGATTTTGTAATTTTCCATACCCTGGCTTGCCAATTATGCCTCTAACAATAATTAGATTATGACCCTGACTGACTGTTACCATGGAAACAGATCTGTCCAGGCCTGGGAAGGATATCATGGAGACTTTTGAAACTGGCCTTGGATTTTCTAGCTGTTTCAAGCAACTTGTGATATGGGCCAGGGTTTAGAGAACCCCAAAGTGTATCATGGAGTTCACCTGACCCACAACTTTTAATAGATTGTGGTATGGGGAGCACACGGCCCACTCAAAAGGTGTGGTACAGCAGAAATGGAAAAGTATTTTTTAAAGAAAAACAATGTTTATTCCATGAACTCAAGTTAACCTTTTTGAAACATTCAGTGAACATCTTAGCAACCATTAATTCAAATACAACCCCCAAAGAATACAACACTAATTAATCCTTAAGCTGACCTTTTAAAAGCCATAAAACGTAAAAATGAACTTTTAACAGAAGCACATCAGGTTAAAGTCACTACTGAGAGCAGTTATTAGTTTCAAATCACCAAAGGATCGATTTACATTCTTTAGATTACATAGAGAGACTCTAATAAACCTTCTGGCTGTAACTGCAGCTATCCAGCTCTGAAAGCGAAACTAAAACACACCCTGTAGCAAACAGACTAAAACGAAAGTAAAAAGCTGACAGACAGCCCAGCTCCACCCACACTCTGACATCACTGATAAACACCCATTTCTTAAAGGTACATTTCTTAAACACCCATTTCTTAAGGTACTCTCACCTGACATCTCCCCCCAAGTTCAATCTGATCACAGAGTCCCTTGCAATTCTCCAACACAGGAGCATTGGTTATCACAGCTTTCAGGCACTCAAATGCCTGTTGTAAGTCTGCTGTCCACTGAAATTTTCGATATGTCTTAAGCAAGTCCATCAGTGGAGCAATCACGCTACAAATCCTTTGCACAAATGTTCGAGCAAATCCACTCATGCCAAGAAATTGCATTATTTCCCATTGTGTTGAGGGTATTGGAAACTCCTCAATAACTGTTGTCTTCACATCCCGTGGGACCATTCGACCCTGTCCAATTGTATGGCCAAGGAAAGTGAATTGGGCTTTTCCCAATTCACTTTTGGCTAGGCTTATCACCAAACCCGCCTCCTGAAGTCGATCGAATAACTCCATCAGATATTTTAAATGTTCTTTCCATGTCTAGCTGAAAATTACCAGATCATCGATGTATACCGCATAATTGGGTAATCCTGAAACAACTTTATTAGTTAACTGTTGAAATGTGGCTGGGTTGTTTTTCATGCCAAATGGCATTACTTTGAATTGGTATATACCATCTGGAATCACAAAAGCTGAAATCTCCTTTGCCCTTTTGGATAAAGGTACCTGCCAGTAACCTTTACGTAAATCCAGTTTGGAAATAAAATCTGATTGTCCCACTTTCTCAATGCAATCCTCCAAACGTGGGATAGGATAAGAGTCTGTCCTTGTAACTGCATTAACCTATCTATAGTCCACACACAACCATTGGGTACCGTCTGGTTTAGGTACCATCACTATGGTTGAGCTCCATTGGCTGCAACCCACTTCAATTATGCCATTTTTAAGCATACTCTCAATCTCTTTGTTAACCTGTGCCAATTTTAAAGGGTCAAGTCTGTATGGATGTTGTTTGATTGGAACAGCATTTCCCACATCTAGATCATGTATAGCCATTTTAGTACTTCCCAATTTATATCTATAAACTTGCCCACGTGATATCAATAACTCTTTCAGGTCAGTTCATTTTTCCCCTGGAAGGTAACTCAACAATTTATCCCCAATTTTTAAAAAAATAAAATAAATTTAGAGTACCCAATTCATTTTTTCCAATTAAGGGGCAATTTAGTGTGGCCAATTTACCTAGCCTGCACATCTTTGGGTTGTTGGGGTGAGACCCATGCAAACAAGGGGAGAATGTGCAAATTCCACACAGACAGTGACCCAAAGCCAGGATGGAACCTGGGACCTCGGCGCCGTGAGGCAGCAGGGCTAATCCACTGCGCCATTGTGCTGCCCTAATTTATCCCAATTTTTAAGAACATCCTCGTTTTCCAATTTAATTTGAGGTATGTTAAATTCACAGTCATCTGGATTTGGTTCGTCACTTTGAGTTAGAATCATTAAAACCTCCTTTTTTTCTCCTTCCCTTTCAAAGTACATTTTAAGCATATTCACATGACACACTCGGTGAGTCTTCCTTCTGTATGGTGCTTTTACCACATAATTTACCTCACTTAAATACCTTTCAATCTGATAAGGCCCACAAAACCTTGCGTTTAAAGGTTCGCCTACCACTGGTAACAATACAAAAACTTTTATCTCCACTGGCAAAACTACGAACTTTGGGTTTCTTGTCCGCTACCCGTTTCATCACATTTTGTGCAACTTTTAAATGTTGTCCAGCCAATTCACTGCTCTATTTAATCGATCCCTAAAATTTGACAGGTAATCCAATAATGTAATTTCCGATTTCTCACTCATCAATTTTTCCTTAATCAATTTAAGTGGTCCTCTTGCCTCATGACCAAAAATTAGTTCAAAAGGACTGAATTTGGTTGACTCATCAGGTGCATCCCTAATTGCAAACAGTACGAATGGAATTCCTTTATCCCAATCCTCTGGATAATCTTGACAATAAGCCCCCAATACCATCCTTAATTGGATGGTACGCAGTTGATTTAAATTGTTTTATTCCTAAGCTATCCATAACTACTTTGAATAATCTTGAGGTAAAGTTTGATCCTTGATCCGATTGTATTTCTGTAGGTAATCCATATCAAGTAAAGAATTTAAGTAACTCCTCCACAATCTTTTTAGCTGTAATATGTACTGGAATGGCCTCTGGAAACCTAGTAGACACATCCATTATAGTCAAAAGATATTGTTTCCCACTTTTCATTTTAGGAAGCGGTCCTACGCAATCAATTAGGACCCTTGTTAAAGGTTCCTCAAATGCTGGAATGGGTATTAAGGGTGCTGGGTTTATCACAACTTGAGGTTTCCCTATCACTTAACATGTGTGACATGATTGACAAAATTTAATGACATCTTTATATAGTCCAGGCCAATAAAAATGTTTCTGGATTTTCGCTTGAGTTTTCTTTATTCCCAAGTGACTTCCCACTGGTACCTCATGTGCAACTAGCAACACCTCCTTTCTATACCCTACCGACAAAACTACTTGATGAACTTCTGCCCACTTTTCATCCGCCTGCATATGTAAAGGTCTCCATTTTCTCATCAAGTCATCGCTTTTATGGTAATAATACTTTGGTATATACGCAGATTCCTCCTCTGTATATGCTTTCTGATACATCCGGTTTATTTCTACATCTTTCTGTTGTAACTCCGCAATTTTCCTTACCTAAAAATATCCGCCTCATCCTCCACCTGTTCTTGTTCTTTTTCAACCATCTGATCAAAAATCGTTTCTGATAATTGCATTTCAACTTTATCTTCACTCTTTGATTTCTCCTCTTGTCTTAACCTGTGACTTTGCAACGTTGTTACTACACAATCCAGAAAAATCCCAGGATATTCATCCTTCAACACTTCAGTTGTCTAATTTTCCACTGGCTTATCAACCACAGTAGGCATCACTCCCACCTGCGATCCAGCTATATCATTACCCAAGATAAACTGTATTCCTGGACAAGATAGTTTCTCTATCACTCCTACTACCACTTCACCACTCTTCACTGGACTTTCCAACCTTACCTTATATAATCAGTTCTGGGTCCTCTGCTGTTTGTGATTTTCATTAATGACTTGGATGAGGGAGTTGAAGGGTGGGTCAGTAAATTTGCAGACGTGACGAAGATTGGTGGAGTTGTGGATAGTGAGAAGGGCTGTTGTCGGCTGCAAAGAGACATAGATAGGATGCAGAGCTGGGCTGAGAAGTGGCAGATGGAGTTTAACCCTGAAAAGTGTGAGGTTGTCCATTTTGGGAGGACAAATATGAATGCGGAATACAGGGTTAACGGTAGAGTTCTTGGCAATGTGGAGGAGCAGAGAGATCTTGGGGTCTATGTTCATACATCTTTGAAAGTTGCCACTCAAGTGGATAGAGCTGTGAAGAAGGCCTATGGTGTGCTAGTGTTCATTAACAGAGGGATTGAATTTAAGAGCTGTGAGGTGATGAAGCAGCTGTACAAAACTTTGGTAAGGCCATGTTTGGAGTACTGTGTACAGTTCTGGTCACCTCATTTTAGGAAGGATGTGGAAGCTTTGGAAAAGGTGCAAAGGAGATTTACCAGGATGTTGCCTGGAATGGAGAGTAGGTCTTATGAGGAAAGGTTGAGGGTGCTAGGCCTTTTCTCATTGGAGCCCTCAGCAGAGGGCTCAATTTCTGCACCACCACCAAAATGGACCCCATCAGTCTCGCGGCAGACACGGAGGAATTCATCAGGCGAATGAGGCTCCGGGAATTCTTCCACAGACCCCAAGAGGCCAACAGCGAACCCAAGCAGACTACCAATGAACCGGAACAGCAGACCGAGAGATCTGCGGTGCGGCAACCGAAGAGGAAAGAGTCGAATTGGACCCCTCCGGAAGGCCGCTGCCTTAGACTCGACATGTATGCTCAAGCCGCCAGGAGTCGCGTCAATGCCAGATTCATCAGTCGCATTCACAAGACAGCCCGAACGTCACCCAAGCACAACGCAATGCCATCCGCGCTCTCAAGACCAACCACAGCATCGTCATCAAACCAGCAGACAAAGGGGGGCCACTGTCGTACTGAACAGAACGGACTACTGCAAAGAAGTATACCGACAACTGAATAACCAAGAACACTACAGACAGTTACCTGCAGATCCGACCAAGGAACACATCCGCCAACTTAACAGACTGATCAAGACCTTGGATCCAGATCTTCAGAGCACCCTACGTGCTCTCATCCCACGTACTCCCCGCATTGGAGATCTCTACTGCCTCCCGAAAATACATAAGGCCAACACACCAGGCCGCCCTATCGTTTCAGGCAATGGGACCCTGTGTGAGAACCTCTCTGGCTACATCGAGGGCATCTTGAAACCCATCGTACAAGGTACACCCAGCTTCTGTCGCGACACGACGGACTTCCTACAGAAACTCAGCACCCATGGACCAGTTGAACCAGGAACATTCCTCGTCACAATGGACGTCACGGCACTCTACACCAGCATCCACCATGATGACGGCATTGCTGCAACAGCCTCAGTACTCAACACCGACAACTGCCAATCTCCAGACGCAATTCTGCAACTCATCCGCTTCATTCTGGATCACAACGTCTTCACCTTCGACAAGTTCTTCATGCAGACGCACGGAACAGCCATGGGGACCAAATTCGCACCCCAATCCGCCAACATCTTCATGCACAAGTTTGAACAGGACCTACTCACCGCACAGGACCTTCAACCGATGTTATACACCAGATACATCGATGACATTTTTTTCCTTTGGACCCACGGCGAAGAATCACTGAAACGACTACACGATGACATTAATAAGTTCCATCCAACCATCAGACTCACCATGGACTACTCTCCAAAATCAGTTGCATTCTTGGACACACTGGTCTCCATCAAGGAAGGTCACCTCAGCACTTCGCTTTACCGCAAACCTACGGATAACCTCATGATGCTCCACTTCTCCAGCTTCCACCCTAAACACATTAAAGAAGCCATCCCCTATGGACAAGCGCTCCGTATACACAGGATCTGCTCAGACGAGGAGGAGCGTAACAGACATCTACACACGTTGAAAGATGCCCTCGTACGAACGGGATATGGCACTCGACTCATCGATCGACAGTTCCAATGCGCCACAGCGAAAAACCGGACCGACCTCCTCAGAAGACAAACATGGGACAAACCGACAGAATACCCTTCGTCGTCCAGTACTTCCCCGGAGCGGAGAAACTACGTCATCTTCTTCACAGCCTTCAACACGTCATTGATGACGATGAACATCTTGCCAAGGTCATCCCCACACCCCCACTACTTGCCTTCAAACAACCGCGCAACCTCAAACGAACCATTGTTTGCAGCAAACTACACACTCTTCAGAACAGCGACCACGGCACCACACAACCCTGTCATGGCAATCTCTGCAAGACGTGCCAGATCATCGACATGGATACCACTATTACACGTGAGAACACCACCCACCAGGTACGCGGTACATACTCGTGCGACTCGGCCAACGTTGTCTACCTCATACGCTGCAGGAAAGGATGTCCCGAAGCGTGGTACATTGGCGAGACCATGCAGACGCTGCGACAACGAATGAACGGACATCGCGCAACAATCACCAGGCAGGAATGTTCCCTTCCAGTCGGGGAACACTTCAGCAGTCAAGGGCATTCAGCCTCTGATCTCCGGGTAAGCGTTCTCCAAGGCGGCCTTCAGGACCCGCAACAACGCAGAATCGCCGAGCAGAAACTTATAGCTAAGTTCCGCACACATGAGTGCGGCCTCAACCGGGACCTGGGATTCATGTCGCATTACATTCATCCCCCACCATCTGGCCTGCGAAATCCTACCAACTGTCCTGGCTTGGTACAATTCACACCTCTTTAACCTGGGGTTACCCCATCTCTGGATCTGTAAAGATTTAATCACCTGCTAATGCTCGCATTCCAAGCATTGTTTGGCATCTTTGAATTTGTCTATATATGTGTTTCTGGAACAGACCTCTTCATTCACCTGAGGAAGGAGCAGCACTCCGAAAGCTAGTGACATCGAAACAAACCTGTTGGACTTTAACCTGGTGTTGTAAGACTTCATACTTTTCTCATTAGAACGGAGAAGGATGAGGGGCGACTTGATAGAGGTTTATAAGATGATATGGGGAATAGATAGACAGTCAGAGACTTTTTCCCCGGGTGGAACAAACCATTACAAGGGGACATAAATTTAAGGTGAATGGTGGAAGATATAGGGGGGGATGTCAGAGGTAGGTTCTTTACCCAGAGAGTAGTGGGGGCATGGAATGCACTGCCTGTGGAAGTAGTTGAGTCGGAAACATTAGGGACCTTCAAGCAGCTATTGGATAGGTACATGGATTACGGTAAAATGATATAGTGTAGATTTACTTGTTCTTAAGGGCAGCACGGTAGCATTGTGGATAGCACAATTGCTTCACAGCTCCAGGGTGCCAGGTTCGATTCCGGCTTGGGTCACTGTCTGTGCGGAGTCTGCACATCCTCCCCGTGTCTGCGTGGGTTTCCTCCGGGTGCTCCGGTTTCCTCCTACAGTCCAAAGATGTGCAGGCTAGGTGGACTGGCCATGATAAATTGCCCTTAGTGTCCAAAATTGCCGTTAGTGTTGGGTGGAGATGTTGACTTTGGGTAGGGTGCTCTTTCCAAGAGCCGGTGCAGACTCAATGGGCCGAATGGCTTCCTTCTGCACTGTAAATTTAATGATAATCTATGATTAATCTAGGACAATGTTTCGGCACAACATCGAGGGCCAAGGGCCTGTTCTGTGCTGTATGTTTCTATGTTCTATGTTCTATAACGGAACACTACTCCTCTCACCCTGAATTCCACATATCACCACCTTTTCTGGCAACATTCTTCCCAAACTACATACCTCCTCATCTCTTACCATTAAAGGTTGACTAGCTCCCGTATCTCGTAAAATTGTGACTTCGTTACCTGTTCCTCCTGATACACAAGAGTAAACTTTACCCACACAAGTAAATTCTTTAAAGGCATCTGGCACCTTCTTATCAATCACCTCTTGATCAGGCTGTACAATCTTTTGTACCTCCTTCGCTTCACTTGGGCTTTCCTTTACCACTCTAACAAACCCCACTGTCTTCTCCTGTTTTACCACATCAGCCTTCCCAGTGCTTTGCTTCAACCACCAACGCTGTGACTTTACATGGCCTAGTTTATTACAGTGAAAACATTTGAAACTTTTCATGTCTCTTCCACCCTCCTGGATTTCCTTTTTAATCTGAAGTACGCTCTCCTTATTATCTCCCATCAGATCTCCTTTACCTTTACCACTTGCGTATCTCTCATGTCCCCAGTTTCTACCCCTTACAGGCTGAAACTGATGTTGGAAACCAAGCTTTGATTTATGAACTAATTCATAATCATCTGCCATTTCTGCTGCTAATCTCGCAGTTTTAACCTTCTGCTCTTCCACATGAGTTCTCACTACATCAGGAATTGAATTTTTAAACTCCTCCAAAAGTATAATTTCTCTGAGAGCTTCATGCGTTTGGTCTATTTTCAAAGTCCTTATCCACCTATCAAAATTACTCTGTTTGATCCTTTCAAACTCCATGTATGTTTGACCAAATTCTTTCCTTAAATTTCTAAACCTTTGTCTGTAGGCTTCAGGCACCAGTTCATATGCACCCAAGATGGATTTTCTCACCTCCTCATATGTCCCAGATACCTCCTCCGGTAGTGATGCAAACACTTCACTAACCCTACCGACCAGCTTTGTTTGAATCAGTAATACCCACATGTCCTGTAGCCATGTTATTTGTTTAGCTACCTTCTCAAATGAAATGAAAAAGGCTTCTACCCCCTTCTCATCACACCTTGGCAATGCTTGGACTTATTTAAATAGATCCCCACCAAGCCTTCGACTTCGACTCTCTTTCTCACTTATCCTCATCACTATCATCCAACTGTACGTTTCCCTTTACGTCTGCCAATTTTAACTGACTGTCATGTTTCATGGCCATTTTCCGAAGTTCAAACTCTCTCTCTTTATCTGTTTCCGTGATCTGTATCTCTCTTTCTCTTTCTTTTTGTTCTGCTACGGCTATTCTTTCTTTTCTCCTTTCTTCTCTCTCCTTTTCTTTTTCCTCTCTCTCTTTCTTTTTCCTCTCTTTCATATTCAAGCTGCTTTAATTCTTTCCCATGTTCCATTTGTTTAATTTGTAACTGAATTTTTGCCATTTCCAATGAGTCAAACTATACCTCAGGCAAATTTAAATGCTTAGCCACAGCCATAATTACCTCATCTTTTCGCATTTTGTCAGGCAATGTTAACTGCAATGTTTTTGTCAAATCTAAAAGTCTGTTTTTAGTCTTGGTCCGTAAGGTACTGCGTGTGACCGTCTCCACCCCCAAAAACTTCAGAGCCTCTGAAAGAGCCATTGTCCACAACACACTCCCTACTTAAACTAGAATACCACACCTGAAAAGCAACCACAATATGCTCACCCCTCACTGTCTTTAAGTTCACTAAGCCAATCCAATAGATAGACTTTTATCCCCCTCGAGCCCTCAATTTGTTATGGGCCAGGGTTTAGAGAACTCCAAAGTGTATCATGGAGTTCACCAGACCCACAACTTTTAATAGATTGTGGTATGGGGAGCACACGGCCCACTCTACAGGTGTGGTACAGCAGAAATGGAAAAGTATTTTTCAAAGCAAAACAATGTTTATTCCATGAACTCAAGTTAACCTTTTTAAAACATACTGTGAACATCTTAGCAACCATTAATTCAAAGACAACCCCCAAGGAATACAACACTAAGTAATCGTTAAGCTGTCCTTTTAACATTCATCAGACTTAAAAAAGCACTTTTAACAGAAGCACATCAGGTTAAAGTCACTACTGAGAGCAGCTATTAGTTTTAAATCACCAAAGGGTTGATTTACATTCTTTAGATTACATAGAGAGACTCTAATACACCTTCTGGCTGTGACTGCAGCTATCTAGCTCTGAAAACAAAACTAAAACACACCCTGCAGCAAACAGCCTAAAACAAAAGTAAAAAGCTGACAGGCAGCCCAGCCCCACCCACACTCTGACATCACTGATAAACACCCATTTCTTAACGGTACATTTCTCCAACACCCATTTCCTAAAGGTACTCTCACATGACACTTGCAAAATGTGAGAATTGAGGCCAGAATTCTCCCTTCTGGGGATTAAGTCCCCATGCCGACGGGAAAACCGGCGCCAACTACTCCGGCGTCAACAGCCCCGAAAGTGCGGAATTCTCTGCATTTTCGGGGGCTAGGTGGATGCTGAAGGGGTTGGTGCCACTCCAGCCGGTACTGAAGGGACGGCGCGAGTTCGAGCATTCACCGAATGGCCTGCGTGATCTCGCGCATGCGCAGAACGGCTAACATGATTCCGCGCATGCGCAGACCGGCCAGCATATTTTGGCGCATGCGCGGGTGGGTTCTGTTCTTCGCGTCGGCCATGGCGGAGCCCTACGGGCAGGCGCGGAAGAAAGAAATGCCCCGACGGAACAAGCCCGCCCGTAGATCTGTGGGCCCCAATCGCGGGCCAGACCACCGTGGGGTTCCTCCCGGGGTCAGATCCCCCCACGCCCACCCCCCGAGGACCCCCCACGCATACTCACCTGCCAGGTCCCATCAATGCGTGAGTGAGTTCAGTGATTCATGCCGGTGGGACTGCCCAAAAATGGACGGCCACTCGGCCCATTGGGGCCCGGAGAATTGACGTGGGTGGGGGGTGGTGACGCTGTAAACGGCTCCAGACCGGCGTGTCGTCGATCCCGCCCCCACCCAAAAAACAACGCCGGAGAATACGGCAGCCGGAGGCGGGGCAGCGGGGCGGGATTCACGCCTCCCACTGGGGATTCTCCGACCCGGCAGGGGGTTGGAGAATACCGTCTTGAGTGTATCTGTTTAGTTCCCAGCTAGTCATCTCTCGTCACTCTCATGGTTAATATGATTTAGTCAATTAATCCTAATGATTTCTCAATTAAACCTTTTATCTACCTCTTCTATAGCTAATCAGAAAAGCTGATTTATATCACAATACCAACTTTGTGCCATCACAAGATCTTACATTTATCCTTACAACACAGTATGAACTCAACACCTGCAGCTGAGGTGCAGGCAGGCTGCTGAGTGTGATACCCCTTTGACAACCGTCCGCTAGTTTCTCTAAGCATGAAGGGCCCCAGCATGCTGAGGGACTCCTGCATGGGTACATGCATCACTCTTCGACCTCGCTGACTGGGCCATTGACAGAGAAGTTGAGGAAATGAAATGAAATGAAAATCGCTTATTGTCACAAGTAGGCTTCAAATGAAGTTACTGTGAAAAGCCCCTAGTCGCCACATTCCAGCGCCTGTTCGGGAAGGCTGGTACGGGAATTGAACCGTGCTGTTGGCCTGCCTTGGTCTGCTTTCAAAGCCAGCAATTTAGCCGTGTGCTAAACCAGCAGCAGCTCGCTCTTGAAGCACCCTGAGATTCAGACATCTTGACCTCCCCTTCTCACCTCACCACTGTACAAGCCCATGGCAAAGGTGACCATATGTAGTTCCAAGCCCACATCTGGCTCCGGTGAGTGGTTTGTTAAACATGGGTCTCCATCGCATCTTCAGGAAGGAAGCCACATGCTTGCACAGCTGAGACATGGCAGACGTCAGGGCCTAGATGGATTCTTCCATCATTGGTGCATGGTTGCATACTGCCTCTGACATCTCCTCTAGATGCTCCCCTGTCTCTGCATCTCCAGAAATTTTCGTGTGGGCGTGACCAGACGTCTGTCATCAGCCTGGGCAGTGTGTTAGGGAGAAAAATACAGCTATTTGGCTGTAGTGTACTTCACTCTCCCACTCTTGAGAAACCAGATGAAGAGTCTAGGAATTTCAAACAAAGCCTTTATTATGAGCTACGGCAGCTGTCACAAAATGAAATGGCATCGAAATGACCTTCAGAAATGTCCACTATTTTTCTGTATAAAAACCCTTCTTTAAAAGGCCTATAAAATCCTAGACACCAAATGTTTGTTGTCTTTTTTTTCTACTTTGGTTTTGTAGTTAAATGATGATTCACCATTTTTAAAAAAATTACAAAGCATTTATTAGTATTCTAGAGGTTAGGTGTCAAAAGGTGTCCAAAGATATGCAGGTTAGGTGGATTGGTCTTGATAAATTGCCCTTAGTGTTGGGTGGGGTGACTGGGTTATGGGGATAGGGTGGAAGTGTTGACCTTGGGTCGGGTGCTCTTTCCAAGAGCTGGTGTAGACTCGACGGGCCGAATGGCCTCCTTCTGCACTGTAAATTCTATGAAAAGAATTCCCATTGGCCTCTGGCTTGCCAACTGCAAGTTTTATCTCACAACTGGTCATGAGAAACTCTGAAACTTCTGTGTTCATTTCTCGCCCTACACTGAGCTCATTGTGTTGAGGTGAGTTTTGACATGGGTTTTGACTCCTGGAGTTAACAGAAAGAGCTACTTATCAATTCTGGGCGCATTCTAAAGGCAGCAGGAGAGTGCCGCAAAGTTCTTTATGGTACAGCCCTTCTGTTGATATGCTCCTTGCTATGTTCTGTGGCATTGTGAAACAGACAGCTGAGGCCTTGACATTTCAAGTGGTCCCAACGTTTTCTGCAATATCCCCTATCGCTGTCTCTCAGTAACCAAACTATGTCTGGTGTTAAAACCAACAGATGACAAGTGAGTGACTGACTCTGCTCCAGTGCAGGTGCTGTGCTACCTAAAAAAAAACATTGCCATGACAACATGCTGAACACTGGAGATCACAAGCAGAAGTAGGAGAATGCTGAAACTACAGCTGTAAGCTCTGACAATGGGGATCAATGTGATGTACAGACTTGTGAGGCTCAGCCAGTCTTATTCATTAACATGTTGATGTACTATCAGCCAGACTTTCCACAGAAAGGGGTGTTATTGAACCGGGTGTTAGGAATCATCTTCTGATTTTTTTTTTTGACTGATGATGCCATTCCGCTCAGTGCAATAACAAAGTTCAAAATATCAGGCACATTTTGCAAACAGTGAGTTAGGACATGGAGCTTTGCTCACATAGGTCAGAGAATGGATCAAGGAACTCCAGTGTGACTGATTGGCACTACTTCAACTTTTGTTTTTAACCAGGATATCACCTGGTGACAATTTTTGTCAATCGTCTGTCGTGTTGGGTGTTCCGCTATACAAACGAACCAACACGGTTGTACATGGTACAACTCTGTTTTATTACTCTTGATAACAACATCTGTAAACTTATGACTGTGGTTTGTATTTTACCCGTTAACCTGTGGACCCAGCCCTAACAATATCTTAGAGAGGCACTCAGCACATGGTGTATGTCTGAGTGGCACGCTGTGAGCTCTGTGCCCTGAGCTGTCTCCTGCTGGAATGAGCGGGAACTGTGGTGTTCCCCGTTTTATAGTGCGTGTGCTTTCACTGGTGATTGGCTGTGATGTTGCGTGTGTGTTGATTGGTCTGCTGATCTGTCCATCAGTATGTATGTGTGTTTGCACCATGATATGTTTATCTGAATATCATGACATCCCCCCTTTTTACAAGATATATGTGCCTATGTGGTAATAAATATTGGTGTGTACTGAGTGCAGCTGAATATGTGTGTGCAATATCTACAACATGTACATGAGGCTAAACTATATGCATGGGAAGGTGTCAGGTGCAAAATAGCAACAAGGTTGTACCAAAAACAAAACAAGTGCAATCATCAAACATCGAAAACGAACTCCTGTAACGACAAAAAGAGAAACACATTAACATTGTGGCATAACACTTTAGTGAGTCCAATGTGCAAACAGGCTCATAATTCCAGCCTAGTAGGTGGGCGACGAATTCGGGTTGACCGCCTCAAGGGTGGGTCAGGATCCACCGGCTGAGGAATGGGCCTGGCCACAGGCGATAGTGGAATAGGCATTGTGGCAGGAAGCTCCACGAAGTCGACATCAGGGATAACAGGAGGGCGTGGCACCGGTGCATGATCACGTAGCGAGCGCGGAAGCAGCCGAAGAGCCCGGCGATTACGCCGGCGAATGGAGCCATCAGGCATGCGAGCCAAGAACGAGTGGGGAGCCACGCGGCGGAAAACGTCGGCAGTTGCCGACCAGCCGCCCTCTGGTAGGTGGATGCGGGCGTTGTCTCCAGGCGCCAAGGCAGGAAGATCAGTTGCCCGAGTATCATGTGCCACCTTTTGCTGAGCACACTGTTGTCGCATCCTTTGCAGTACTGGAGCATGGCCGGGTTTAGGAACATGAATGGACGGTACAGTGGTCCTGAGGGCGCGACCCATCAACAGCTGGGCTGGTGAGAGGTCAGTGGACAGGGGGCCGAGCGATAGGCCAGCAGGGCTAAACAGAAATCCGATCCGGCATCAGCAGCTTTGCAGAGGAGCCGCTTGACGATATGGACGCCCTTCTCCGCCCCTTGCCATTTGACTGGGGACGCAGAGGGCTGGACGTCACGTGTGTGAAGCCATACGAAGTGGCAAAAGAAGACCATTCTTGGCTCGCAAAACAGGGCCCATTGTCCGAAAGGACATAAGCGGAATGCCATGGCGAGCGAAGGTTTCCTTGCATGCCCTGATGACAGCGGACGATGTCAAGTCGTGCAGGCGTATGACGTCTGGATAATTTGAAAAATAATCAATTATGCTGACGTAGTCCCTGCCGAGCGCATGAAAAAGGTCCACACCCACCTTCGCCCAGGGGGACGTTACCAACTCATGGGGCTGAATCGTCTCAGGGGGTTGCGCCGGCTGAAACCTTTGGCAGGTGGGGCAGTTGAGCACCATGTTGGCGATGTCGTCGCTTATGCCCGGCCAGTATACAGCTTCTCGGGCCCTCTGCCTGCACTTCTCGACCCCGAGATGGCCTTCGTGTAATTGTTCGAGGACCAGCCTGTGCATGCTGTATGGAATCACAATCCGGTCCAACTTTAGGAGGACACCGTTAATGACAGCCAAGTCGTCCCGGACATTGTAGAATTGTGGGCACTGTCCTTTGAGCCACCCTTCCGTCATGTGGCGCATCACACGGCGAATACGGGCCAGACTTGCATCATTAGCTGGCAGATGGGCCGATGTGAAGGCCACATGCGCTTCGACCTGACATACGAACCCCCCCCCAATTCGGGCGGTGTGCTCACTGCTCTGGACAGGGCATCCGCGATGATGAGGTCCTTTCCCGGGGTGTAGACCAGCTGGAAATCGTACCTCTGGAGCTTGAGCAGAATGCGCTGGAGGCGAGGGGGTCATCTCACTCAGGTCGTTTTGTATGATGCTGACCAGGGGGCGATGGTCGGTTTCCACGGTGAACTGAGGGAGACCATACACGTAGTCATGGAACTTATCTATGCCGGTTAACAAACCCAGGCACTGCTTCTCAATCTGCGCATAGCGCTGTTCTGTGGGGGTCATGGCCCGCGAGGCATAGGCGACCGGGGCCCATGATGCAGTGTCATCCCGTTGCAGGAGTACCGCCCCAATGCCGGACTGGCTGGCATCAGTCGAGATCTTCGTATCTCGAGAAGTGTCGAAGAACGCCAAGACCGGGGCTGTGGTGAGCTTGATCTTGAGCTCCTCCCATTCCTTCTGGTGTGCGGGCAGCCACTGGAACGCCGTAGTCTTCTTCACCAGGTGGCGAAGAGCCGTTGTGTGGGAGGCAAGGTTGGGAATGAACTTCCCCAGGAAGTTGACCATCCCGAGAAAGCGTAGCACTGCCTTCTTGTCTGCCGGCTGCGGCATGGCTGTCATAGCTGTCACTTTGTCTGCATCCGGATGCACTCCTGACCGGGATATGTGGTCCCCCAGAAACTTTAGCTCAGTTTGGCCAAAAGAACACTTGGCTCGGTTGAGGCGCAGGCCGTGTTCTCGTATCCAAGCAAAGATGCGCTGGAGACGACTGATGTGCTCCTGTGGTGTAGTGGACCAGATGATGACGTCATCAACATAGACGCGCACCCCTTCAATGCCCTCCATCATCTGTTCCATGATTCTATGAAACACGTCGGATGCTGAGATGATGCCAAACGGCATTTTATTGTAGCAGTACCTGCCAAAGGGAGTGTTGAAGGTGCACAGCTTCCTGCTGGACTGATCCAGTTGAATCTGCCAAAAACCCTTTGAGGCATCAAGCTTTGTAAAAATTTTAGCCCAGGCCATTTCGCTCGTGATCTCTTCTCGTTTGGGTATGGGGTAGTGTTCCCTCATGATGTTGTTGTTCAGGTCTTTCGGGTCGATGCAGATCCGGAGTTCGCCAGAGGGCTTTTTTACGCACACCATGGAGCTGACCCATGGCGTGGGCTCCGTGACCCGGGAAAGCACTCTTAGGTCCTGGAGATCCTGCAGCTGCTGCTTGAGGCGGTCCTTGAGTGGTGCTGGGACTCTACGAGGTGCATGAATGACCAGGGTGGCGTCCGGTTTGAGCCGTATTCTGTAAGTGTAGGGCAGTGTGCCCATGCCCTCGAAAGCCTCCTGGTTGTGGGCGAGGAGCGAGTAGAGCTGTGCCCTAAAGTCTGCATCCGGGAAGTCGGACGTGCCTTCTGGAGACAGAGTGTGTACCCGCTGAACGAGGTGGAGAACCTTGCACGCCTGTGCGCCTAGCAGGGAGTCCTTTGATGATCCAACTATCTCAAAGGACAGTGTGGATGTGTATGCATTGTGTGTAACCTCGAGCTGGCAGGATCCCATGACTGGGATAACATTTCCATTGTAATCGACCATCTGACCGTGGGATGGCCGAATCGGTGGTTTGACCTTCAAGGGGTAGAAGGCTGACCATGCAATAAGGTTGGCGGAGGCACCAGTGTCTAAACGGAATGTGATTGGTGATCGGTTGACCGTTAGGGTGGCACACCATTCATCACCCAGATTAGCGCTGTTCACTGGCATCGGCTGGTGGGTCCTATTGGGGACATCCGATTCCTGTGAATGACCGCAACGCGGAAGGCTTCCCGGTCGTCGGTATCACCGGTCTGTACGTCGTCAGGGTGTGACTCGGTGTATGGAGGCTGAATGGTCCGCATGTCCCTGCGAGGCTGGCGGAATTGGGGAGCATTGGCAGGTTGAGCTGCTCGACAGCAGGCAGCGTAGTGGCCCATCTTGCCACAGCGGAGGCATTGTCGATTCTTTGCTGGACATTGCCACTTTAAATGTGCGGATCCACAGTTGCCGCACGTCGTGACGTCATGGCGTTCATTGAGCCACCGCGCATGCGCAGTACGGTCCTGCGTAGAGCGCGCCTGCGCGTCACGTCCCTCTGCGTCGACGTCTCTTTTGATGCGTACAAGCGCGGGAGGCCGCGGAAAGTGCGCAAAATGGCCGCCCTCGTCCGAGCCGCGGGCCGGGAGGAACTCGATCGACTGAACCCGCTCGGCCTCGTGGGATCCGTGCCGTGCCGATTTGGCCGCCTGGAATTGGGAGTACCGGCTGGTCGCGTTTTCATGGAGGATGCAGTCTTCGATGGCGGTATCTAGGGTGAGGCTCTTAATTTTGAGGAGCTGCTGGCGTAGGGTGCCCGAGGTGACCCCAAAAACAATCTGGTCCCGAATCATGGAATCGGAAGTGGCCTCAGAGCCGCAGGCCTGCGCGAGGATACGGAGGTGTGTCAGGAAAGATTGAAAAGGCTCATCCTTCTCCTGCAGGCTCTGCTGGAATAGGTACCTCTCGAAGCTCTCATTCATCTTGACGCTGAAGTGTTGCTCAAGTTTTAGAAGGACCGTCTTGTACTTCGTCTTGTCCTCACCTTCCGCGAACACCAGGGAGTTGTAGATGTGGATGGCGTGTTGCCCTGCCGTGGAGAGGAGGAGGGCGATTTTCCTGGTGTCCAATGCATTCTCCCTTTCTGTGGCTTCTAGGAAGAACTGGAAGCGCTGTTTAAACAGCTTCCAGTTGACGCCGAGGTTTCCAGCGATTTGGAGCGGCTGCAGCAGGCTGATGGTGTCCATGGCATAGGATGCCGGATCCCTGAAGATGTGCAGGTAGGTCTCACAGTTGCTGGGTTCTAATCCTGGTACTATGTCATGTTGGGTGTTCCGCTACACAAACGAACCAGCATGGTTGTAGATGTAACAACTCTGTTTTATTACTCTTGATAACAACATCTGTGAACTTATGACTGTGGTTCATATTTTACCCGTTAACCTGTGGGCACAGCGCTAACACTATCTTAGAGAGGCACTCAGCACATGGTGTATGTCTGAGTGGCACGCTGTGAGCTCTGTGACCTGAGCCGTCTCCTGCTGGAATGAGTGGGAACTGTGGTGTTCCCCGTTTTATAGTGCGTGTGCTTTCACTGGTATTTGGCTGTGATGTTGCGTGTGTGGTGATTGGTCCGCTGATCTGTCCATCAGTGTGTATGTGTGTTTGCACCATGATATGTTTAGCTGAATATCATGACATCGTCCACTCCAGTGAGATGTGCAATGAGTTCTGCGTATCGACGTTTGGTTGCTGTCAATCTGCTTTGCCCATTGCCAAATATAAATAAAGGTTAACATTTATATAGTGCTTCTCATGGCCCACTGGACATCTCAAAGCACTTTGATGCCACCGAACATAGCAAGGAGCACTTCTAAAGTGTAATCATTGTTGCAATGCATAAAATGCAGCAGTTAAATTTGCTCACAGTAAACTCTCAAAAATGCTAATGTTATATTGACCATTTGTCTATTTGGTGATGTTGGTTGAGGTCTAAGTATTGGCCTGAACACCAGAGATAGCTCCCCTGCTCTTCTTCATGGTAATGTTGTGGGATCTTTAACATCACCTGAGAGGGTAGTTGGACCTTGGTTTATTGCCTCATGCCAAAGACTCGTCCAAAAACTCTGACTGTGCAGCACTCCCTGGAGTGCCCCAAGCCAACTTGATTTTATTTGTGCCCAAGCATTGGGATGGAACTCGAACACAGAACCTTGTCACTCAGACGTGAGAGTGCCTTCAAATGTGCCAAAGCTGATGCAGTATTCTAATTATTTCCCCCAATGAATTGTGGTGTTCAACTGGGAGCACAATGGCCCAATTTATGTAGTATGTCACTAATATTGCCATTTGTTAATGCTGGCGGCTTGAGTTGGCACAGTGCTACAGCTTGCTGTTTCTGTCATGTCTCAGAGAGGTGACCCCCTAACCTACTGCTCCATCTAAAGTGAAAAGATAGCATATTGGTTGCAGGGTTTCACTGACAGCCTGCTGGGAGTCTGATGGTACTACGCCTTATTGAGCTATGCATTATAGTGCACAGCATGTGGGTTAGTCATATCTGCGGTTATAAATGGTGATTACTTGGTTAGCTTTCAGGCAATTGATAGTCATTCCTATTATTAGTTGATATGGGTACCACAGGCATTTTGTGTGCGGGAAATCTTCACAGTCACTAAGGTACAGAAGTAGAATAAAAAAAAGAACATAAAGTATACCTAAGACTTACTTACTCTCTGAAGCTGGAAATACAATCAAAGTAACAGATATATCGCCAGAGGTACAAGGATCCCTTGAGGTTGCAACATATATATACTCTTCTACAAAATAAAACAAGATGAATTATGGATTCCAGAATGCAATCTGTCCTGCTTATTCTCCGGCTTTCTCTAGTTCTGCTGGTGTCGTTTGCAATGCTTCTTTCTGATACAATCAGCCTGATTATTTATCTATTTTACTCCCTTTCCTGTGCTGGAAAGGGAATCTTTCGCTTGGCGGTACAGAGCTTGAATATTGCTGAAAAGTCAAAGCTTTTCATCTTGCACTCATCAGATCAAAGGCAAGAATTTCAAACAACGACAACACTCTACGGTACAGCAGAAGAAGGGTGGTGACTGGTTGGCACATCAGCTTTGATTGGCCAAAATCTTTCTCCATGTCAACGTCTCGGCCAATCAGAGTTGACTTGCTGGCCAATCAGTTCCCACTTCGCCTTCAGTATAAATTGTTGTAATCATTTGAAATTTGGACTTCTTGTGTTTGTCCTGATAACTGAAAGATGAAAAGATTCAGCAACGTGTCTGCAATATTTATAACCCCTAAGCCTGACAGTCCTCTTTTCACTGTAATAGTTTCATCATCCGTAATATCACCCGTCTCCACTCTCCTCCATCTTCCATGTATTTGTCACCTCTGAACTAAGCAATCCCAATTCTTTACTGATCAACCTTCCACCTCACACCGTCCTTAAACTTGAGATCATCCAAAACCCTGCTGCCCATATGCTAAGTCGCAACAAGTTCAATTCACCCAGCATCTCAGTGTTCGGTAATCTGTGAAAACTACTCATTTTTAGCTTTGTTGAAAGTAAATACACAAAATAAATCCACAAAATACTGATTAAAGTCACAGAATATTCTGTGTTTCAATGTAATGAAAGAACAAAATGGTATTTATTCAGTCACCGTGGCGTAGCAGGGCCTACGGCAGCAGGTGGCAATGGTGGAGGAGAGCATCAAACAGGGGCCCCTGCGGCCCCTCCCTTTGGGGAGCAGAGTCTTTGACAAGCTGAGGAATGGGGTCAGAAGCCGTGAGGATATTGAGAAAACAGCAAAGGTACGTCAAGGACTTTTGATTGGCAGTGTGGGAGATTGAGGACCCTCAGGGTAGCTAAGGAGGCAGGATGGGGAGTTGGAGATCTAGTAAACCTGACTGACAGCATTCGTGAAACTGAGAAGCCTCATGGAGAATGAGGGGAACTGGACTGCAGCCAGTTGTGCAGCAGAACAAGCCTGGTGAGTCACTAAGGAGCAGAGGCTCCAAATAGGGCAGAGATTTGGAGCATCTGGGGTGAATATTCTCTGTAAATAGTTTGTTCTTGGAGTTATACTTTCCTTTAAAAGTTTACGCAGTTGTGATGCCAGTGGAATATAGAAACCTAATATTTGAGCAATCCATGTGCTTAGATCGCATGTAACAATAGATCAAAGGGCCTAACTATGAATGGGCAGGAGTATTTAATGTAATCCCCAAAACCGCAGGATCCCAGGATTCTATGTAATAAAAAGGTAAGTTGAGTAATTCACTCACCATAAAAGCATGGACCTGATCATGTGTTAATCAACTGACGTAACAGTTATAAGTCTGTTCTTTACCTGAGTCATAAGCAGAGATCTCTGAATGAGAACAGCTGTGTAAGATGGTAAATGCTGGAAATTT
The DNA here is from genome assembly GCF_047496885.1 of Scyliorhinus torazame. Lineage (NCBI taxonomy): Eukaryota > Metazoa > Chordata > Chondrichthyes > Carcharhiniformes > Scyliorhinidae > Scyliorhinus > Scyliorhinus torazame. The sequence goes on from NC_092711.1 coordinate 227,834,785, forward strand.
GAACATTAAAATCAAAACTGAATTATAGAAGGAAGCAAATCTACAACCTGGAGTGGTCACAGAGAACGACATGGTACATGTTGCACATCCGACATTGAAATTAAGCTATTTTTGTGTGCGCAAGTTAAATAATCAAGAATGAAGTCAATATCCTATCTTTCAGTGTTTTGTAAGGCGGAATCACAAAACAATAAATGTTTATGCAGTATCCCTGTCTATCAATCAAAGTTACCTTGTCTTATCCTTGCAGTCAAAGAGGTATGAATTGCACAAATATATTTATAACAAAGTTATTTTCAGAAGTGTTAGGAATATTTAATGCTGACAAAAAACCATGTTTGCACATTATGCATTACAGTAGAAGATGTAACTAGAAAAAGAATAGTATTGCCTTTGCTATATCATTGCTATAGGATTACGCGATTAAAGTATTACCCATTCCATCATGAATATAAAATATACATAAAAACAAATTCAAAGGAAAATAAAATGAGAGCTTGACTGACAAGCTGTCAAAGTACAAGTCCTTAATATCAACTGATGGTAATATTTGTCAAGAATATTTGAATGCGTTGACTAAAATCTGAATAATGAAATAACTGTTGGGAGAGTTTATTCCCTCAGCATAACAAAAATGTATATTGATAAACAGACTTACCAATAAAAATTCAGACCACTAATACTCAGATTATCAAGTTTTAAATAATGCTTTCACGTAGACTGTCTTCAGGTTATGATTATATGTGGTCATCCATTTTGGAATAAACTTCAGTTAACAACCAAAGCCTTGCGATCCTGTACAGCAATTTGCCTAGGCTTTTTGTGACCCTAGTCATTGTTTGCTGAGATAAGACTCATCCGCCCATCGGTATCTTCTCTTTCATATGCCAGCTTTAGATAACACAGCGATAAATCTTTTTTTGTAATCTTGTTGAAATTCACTTTGAGACTATTATACTTTAAAGGATACAGTGAGGAGCTGTGTAGTCTTTGTTCTTAGTTTTTAGTGAATTCCTTCTGATGAATTCCCATTTGGTTGAAAGCCTACTGCTGATCACCATCACATCAGATGTGCTATTTCTGTCAACAACTCTCCAGTGATTTAATAGCCAAGTATGTGTTATGTGGTTTACACATTTCATCTGATACTTCTGTCACTCATCGCTCATTTATAATCTTGTAGAACGTGAGATTTGAATAATAGAACACTATCTCCGAAACAGATAATATATTCTTTAAGTTCATGTTTAGCATGATATGCAATGTCGTATATATCATTGGGGTCTTCCTTTTATTTGTCACATGGCCATATTATTTGGTATCAACTGCAAATGCTACAATATCACATAGGTATGAATATACAAATTAGGAGCAGGAGTAAACCGCTTGGCCCCTCGAGCCTGCTCCATCATTCAACAACATCAAGGCTGACCAGATTGTGGCCTCAACTCTGCATTCCGCCTACCCTCGATAACCTGTGATTCCCTTGTTACTTAAGAATTTAACTCCCTCTACCTTAAAAATATTCAATCCACTGCCTCCAAAGCTCTCTGAGGAAGAGTTCCAAAGACTCATAACCCTCTCAGAGAAAACATCTCATCTAACCTCCATCTTAAATCTTAAATAGATCTTAATAAATCTTAAATAGATATTGAAATCTTAAATATCTCTCATGTTTAAACGGTGTGCCCCTGGTTCTGGTCTCCCGCACAAGGGGGATATCCTTTCAGCTTCCACCCTGTCAAGTCCCCCTCAGAATCTAATATGTTTCAATAAGATCACCTCTCAATCTCTATACTTCAGTGGATACAGGCCCAGCCTGTCCAACCTTTTCTCGTAAGGTAACCCCTCATCCCAAGAATCAGTCAAGTTATCTAGTAGACCCAAAATGTTAATCCTGTTTCTCTCTCCACAGATGTTGCCAGACCTGTTGGGTTTATCCAGCATGTTTTGTTTTTATATCCCTGTACAACTGTTGCCAAATATCCCTACTTCCAGATTCTATTCCCTTTGCAACAAATAAAAACTAGAACTCTACTCTGAATCATTTCTAATAAAGTGAAGTGAAAACAACCATCCCATTTGTCTTATATTGTGATGCGGATTTCTTTGTCTTCATTTTTCTTGTTCCCCTTCATGTCTCTTTCTCACTCTTCCCTTTTCCGTGCCCCCACTCAGCTCCCCATCTTCCAGCCAACTGTCTTAACTCAATTTTTCTTTTGCAGAGGCAGTAATCTCACTCCTCCTTCCATCATCTCAATCACTGGTTTTCTTCCATATTTATCATGCAAGAATATGTCTCATTTCCCCTTTCCTCTCCCAAGTTTCCAAATTGCTCCACTTCCTCCTTTAAAATGCTCTGGCAGATTCGAACCCAAAAGGCCTCGACTTCATCTTCCCCTTCGATATCCGAAGTTCCTGCTTCACTTTGCCATCATTCTTCCAGGCCTTTGTATCAGTTCCTTTTTATACTCTCAACAGACACGAGTCCTTGAAGGTGACCAAGAAGGTTGCTGAACATGCATACGGGATCCTCGGCTTTGTAAATAGAGTAATTTGCGTGAAACATTTATAAATCATAGTCCCGGCCTGTGCTGGATCATTGCTTCGACTTCTGGAAACCATACTTTACGATAGATGACACGGCTTTTAAGGAGCAGAGAAGATTCACTAGGATGGTGTCAGGGATGGAAGACTTTAATTGCATAGGTAGACTCCTGGCTGGAATTCTTCTCCTTAGAAACAAAGGCAGTTAAGGGGAGATTTTGTAGAGGTGTTCAAAAGGGTAATGAGTAAATTAGTGAAGAGGAAAAGCATGCAGGGCTCTGGAAAAAGGCAGCAAAATGGGATTTATTTCAAAGAACCTGAACAGGCATGATGGACTGAATGCCTCCTTCTGTGTTGTATCATTCTTCGAATTATATTTTGTCTGAAGATCTTGCTTTATCTCTCGGCCTCCGCCTGCCTTCTTAAACCCTCTTTATCGACATGAGTCATCGCCACCACTGAGAAACAGGAATCCTTAAACTCCATGTTTATCATTGATGTGTTTTCTGTCTTGACTATTGTCTGCATGCTATTTCTGGCGTAACAAAGAGAGATTTAATGCAGCATCAATAACGTTCTCAAGAGTATAATGCTTGGCAGCAGAATAGTTCTCTTCTTTCTTCAAGTAGCATTTACGTAATCGATTCCTGTCCATTCCAAACAACAGGGGTGGGAGTCTACGTCGGCTGATGGCGGAATCGGCAAACCTGATTGGGTGGATATTTGGTTTTGGCACCAAAATCGTGGCGTCACGTCAGATCGCAATTCTTTGGTGCCTCGGCAGCGCCGTCAATGGATTCCACTCCACACTTACAGTAAACACCGCTGGCATATCATTAGAGGGCCTGATCCGATTTTCCACCTCTACTGGGACGGATTCCTGACGGCGAGTTGACCTGAGGGAGAGAGAGCAGGCAGAATACGGAGAAGCGCAATCGTGGGCTGCCAGTCCTGACTCTGGCCGGGCTCGTTGTGGGTGGGAAGGGCTCTGCCAGGGCTGGGGGGGGGGGGCGGTTGACGGTGGAAAGGGACGTGGGGCCGGGGTGACCCCCCCCCCCACGCAACTGAGGCAGTGTCCAGGCACACCTTGGCCGCTGGTCCTGCAGAGTGCCAAGAGCCATATGGGTGCCCCCACCCCACCAGCCCAAAACTCTGCCACCACCACCCCCCCCTCCTCCAAACCGGCAGCCCACCCAGGGTAATGGCCAGAGTCGCCCGTACAGGGGAGGTGCCGGACAGGGGCAGCGAAGCGTATCTCTAGCAAGGGCTACACCAGCCAATGGTAACCCTGGCAGCAGGGACGGGTGCCAGGGCCAGAAGCCCCATGGTGCCGGGCACCAATAGGACCCAGGATATGGAAAGGACATACGGGGCAGAGTCTGCAGTGTCAAGGGGGCCACTGGGTACCAGATTAGACTTGGTTGGGCACGGGGGTGCAAACCATGCTAACATGTCGGCCTTTCACCCCCTGCAGACAATGGATATTGGAATGCAACTAGTAGCAGCATCCTTCCGCCTAGTCGTTGTAGCCCTGGGGGATGCCCTGCGGCTGTACGAGCTGGAGCTGCTCGAGCAGGAGGAAGCTGCAACAGTGGAGCCTGCAGCAGTGGAGCGTGCAGCAGCAGAACAGGATTCAGCCAGTGAATATGGACAGCCGGCCGTCCTACAGGCTCAGCAGGTGGAGGAGGTGCAAAGGAGGCGCCGCATGTGTGTGTCATTCTGACCTGACGGACTAGGCATACAGTCGAAGACTCCGGCTGAGCAGGGGGACAGTGCGACATATCTGCCAGATAACGGTGCACCTGGCACCGCGGGGGAATGGGGGAAGACACCTGTTCCCTGTGGCCATCAAGTCGATGGTCGTCCTGAACTTTTACGCCAAGGGGTCCTTCCACCGTCCACCACGGTGAGCCCTGCATGCGAGCTGGCCATTCCATCACACAGTCCCATCAAATCCCTGGGGTGGTGGAGGTGGGGACTTTGAGAGGAGGTGGGGGGGGGGAGGGGGGGGTGCTGGGGGCAGTGGGTCTAGTGGGGACCTGTCTGGGATCTCACATATCTCAGTGCACAGGTGCATCCACGCCATCACGGAGGTCCTATATGCCCAGGCGGATCAATACATCCATTTCAAGGTGGGGCGATTGACGGGATGCATGTCGCCCTACGAGCCCCTGAGGATGACAGATCGCTCGACTCAAACTGAAAGGGGTTCCACTCGATGAACGTGCAGCTGCTGTGTGATCATCAGATACACATCAAACAGTCTGACCCGATACCTGGGCAGTGTGCACGACATCTTCATCCTAGCACACTCGATGATTCCCAGCCACTTTGAGGCGCACCCCTGGCTGGTGGGTAGGCTCCTGAGTGACCAGGGGTTATCCGCTGCAGCCGTGGCTGTTGACACCTATTCAAACACTACAGACTGACACGGAATCCCGCTACAACAACGCCCACGCAGCGACCAGGAGCATGATCGAGCGGTGCTTCGGCATCCTCAACATGCGGTTCAGGTGCCTGGACCGCTGCGGCCTCCAGTATGACGCTGGGAGGATCGACCGCATTGTGGCAGCCTGCTGTGTCCTCCACAACATCACGCAGCAGCAGGGTGACGTGCTAGAGGAGGAGGATGAACATCAATCCTTATCCGACAAGGAGGACATAGGATAGGGGAGGATGAGAAGGACATGGGACCCAGTCAGGCACGGGAGGCCACACAATGTATGCACCAGGGCCAACGCACACGGGATGCTCTGATTACTTCCAGGTTCACCAACTGGAGCGGGGGGGAACTGGCAAGGGGCATGGACACCGCATCCCACTCCAGCAGCCGCCCCACCTGCAGCCCTCTCTGTGATAAAAGCGTGTCTGCCGCATGGAATGGAGGATGATGACAACCCGTTCTGTGATGAGCTCTGGTCGTCTGATAAGGTATGACTCCAGTCCAGGGTAGCACTTTCCACCGTCCACCACGGTGATCCCTGCGAGCTGGCCATTCCATCACACGGTCCCATCAAATCCTTGGGGTGGTGGAGGTGGAGACTTTGCGGTGCGGGGGGTTGGTGGGGGGGGGGGGGGGGGTGCGGTGGGACACCACAGAATGATGAGTGCTGGCTGAACTGCGGTCCCTGAGCCAAGCCTACACCTAGCGTCTGCCAATTCCCCTCCCTCTGGCCAGCCCAGACCAGCCCACTCCTCACGCCATCTGACAGGGCACTGAGGCAGGTTGTAACATTGTGAGCAGGTGTTTAATGTGACAACATACATATACATTTGTGCCCTAACCCCTATCACTAAACTGTGCCCTCCACCTGTGCCAAATTAACTGGTGTCTAATTTTCTGGCCTTACCACCCTAACACTATGTCCAGGTACATCCCCAGATGGCACATCAGGAGTGGAGGTGGCCTGCTGTGATTCCCATCCTGCAACAAGGGTCCCCATTGGCAGATGTCTTCTCGGGAGATTAGGCCTGGATGGGTCCGCCGGCTGGATTGGGTATCCCAGGTGGCATGGTGACGGACGGGAGTGGGAGTGGGAAGTCCGAGGTGCTGCAGTGTTCCGGCACCTCCCCTGTGGGAGTCAACGGCACAGGCCCCATCACCTCCTCCTCCCTCGGGGTGCCCGGTGGCCAAGGGGCTACACCATGGGATGGGGGTTCAAGCAGAGCTTACTCCCCCCCCCCCCCCCCCCCCCCCCGAGGCTCCCCCACCACCTGGTGCTGCCAGTTCTGGAAGCCCACTGCTGTCTTGGCAAGCTTCTGCATGCTCGCAGCCATGGAGTACAGGGAGTGGACCACCTCTATCTGGGACTGCGCCACATCACACTGCGACTGTGCCACCACCTTCTCGGTCTGTGCTACCTCAGCCAGTGACTGTGCCATCTCCCTTTGGGACTGGGCCAGCTCCCTCTGCGTCTATGCCATGTTGGCCAGCAGCTGGGCAACGCCACCAATGCTCTCAACCATGGCCCGCTGTGACGGTTCCACACTCAGTAGTGCAACTGCAATGTCCAGGTGGCTCTGGCACATGGTTGACTGTGGGAGGGCAATCCTGTCCTGGGCCTCAGCCACCGCCTGTACAGAACCCCATCCTTAGACATGCTGAACCATAGCCTCAACCTTCACCCTCCAAGGCCTCCACCGTGGATGCTACCCGTGCGGAGTTGGCGTGGGTAGCATGCAGGGCAGGCACCACCTCCTGCACGTGGTTGGACTCCGCCACCTACACCTGCAGGTTCTGGATGCACGCCGACCACCCATCATGACGTCCTTGGCTCTGCGATTGCATCTCCACGATCAATAGAACGGTCTGTCCCAGAAGCCCGAAACCCATCTGGACAGCAGTTAGTCCCTGGGGGTCAGCCCGCCCTCCGACTGTTTTCCCCTCGGGAGTACCTACCTTCACCTGATGTTCCGGAGCATCTGTTTGGTGCGTACCAGAGAGTGTCCGAGGAGCCTCTTCACTAAAGTGCCCAAAGGAGGTGACTGTCTCTGGGATTGTGGAGGGTGTTGGAGACGGGAAATCGGTGTCAACATTGGACTCGAGCTCCGAGGATTAGTGGGAAGCCAGAGAATTCATAAGCCTTTAAAAGTGAGCAGAGGACAACTAAAAGAGCAACAAAGGGAAACATGATGAATTATGAGTGTAAGCTAGCTAGTAATATAAAGGAAGATAGGACGGGTTTTTTCAATATATGAAAGGTAAGAGAGAGACAAAAATAGACATTGGACCACTGGGAAATATGGCTGGAGAAGTAATAACAGGAAACAAAGAAATGGCAGACGAACTGAATAGTTACTTTGCATCAGTCTTCACGGTGGAAGGCACCAGTGGGATGCCCGAGCTCCAGGGGAACCAAGGGACAGAGGTGAGTGCAGTGACCATTACTAAGGAGAAGGTTCTGGGGAAACTGAAAGGTCTGAAGGTGGATAAGCCACCTGGACCGGATGGACTAACCCTAGGGTTCTAAAAGGGATAGCTGAGGAGATTGTGGAGGCAATGGTGGTGATCGTTCAGGAATCACTGGAGGCAGGAAGGATCCCAGAGGACTGGAAGGTGGCTAATGTAACACCCCTGTTTAAGAAAGGAGGGAGGCAGAAGTTGGGAAATTATATGCCGGTTAGCCTGACTTCGGTTATTGGTATGATTTTAAAGTGCATTATTAAAGATGAGATCGCGGAGTACTTAGAAGTGCATGATAAAATAGGACTGAGTCAGCACGGCTTTGTCCAAGGGAGGTCAGATCTGACAAATCTGTTAGAGTTCTTTGAGGAGATAACAAGGAAGTTAGACAAAGGAGAACCAGTGGACGTGATTTATTTAGATTTCCAGAAGGTCTTTCGGACAAGGTGCCGCAGGAGACTGTTATATAAGTTAAGAGTCCATGGTGTTGAGGGAAAGATCCTGGCATGGATAGAGGATTGGCTGACTGGCAGAAGGCAGAGAGTGGGGATAAAGGGGTCTTTTCAGGATGGCAGCCGGTGATGAGTGGTGTGCCTCAGGTGTCTGTGCTAGGACCACATCTTTTCACAATATACATTAATCATATGGAAGAAGGTACTGAAGGCACTGTTGCTAAGTTTGCAGATGATACAAAGATCTGTAGAGGGGCAGGTAGTATTGAGGAAGTAGGGGGGCTGCAGAAGGATTTGGACAGGCTAGGAGAGTGGGCAAAGAAGTGGCAGATGAAATTCAATGTAGAAAAGTATGAGGTTATGCACTTTGGAAGGAGGAATGGAGGCGTAGACTATTTTCTAAATGGGGAAATACTTAGGAAATCAGAAGCACAAAGGGACTTGGGTGTTCTTGTCCATGATTCGCTTAAGGTTAACGTGCAAGTTCAGTCAGCAGTTAGGAAGACAAATGCAATGTTAGCATTCATGTCAAAAGGGCTAGAATACAAGAGCAGGAACGCACTTCTGAGACTGTATAAGGCGCTGACCCGGACCCCATTTGGAGTATTGTGAGCAGACTTGAGCCCCGTATCAAAGGAAGGATGTGCTGGCCTTGAAAAGAGTCCAGAGAAGGTTCACAAGAATGATCCCTGGAACGAAGAGCTTGTCATATGAGGAATGATTGAGAACTCTGGGTCTGTACTTGTTAGACTTTAGAAGGATGAGGGGGCATCTTATTGAAACTTACAGGATACTGCGAAGCCTGGATAGAGTGGACGTGGAGAGGATGTTTCCATTTGTAGGAAAAACTAGAAGCAGAGGACAGAATCTCAGACTAAAGGGACGATCCTTTAAAACAGAGATGAGGAGGAATTTCTTCAGCCAGACGGTGGTGAATCTGTGGAACTCTTTGCCGCAGAAGGCTGTGGAGGCCAAATCAGAGTGTCTTTAAGACAGAGATAGAGAGGTTCTTGATTAATAAGGGGACCAGGGGTTATGGGGCGAAGGCAGAAGAATGGGGATGAGAAAAATATCAGCCATGATTGCATGGCGGAGCAGACTCGATGGGCCGAGTGGCCTAATTCAGCTCCTATGTCTTATGATCTTATGGTGTCCTGGTTTTCGGGCATATTAATCCCCTCTGTGTCGCTGTCATCATCGCTGCTCGGCTCCCGGGGTTCAGGCTGTGTCTGTGGTTGGGAGCAGGGGACACCCCATCACCAGTAGATCCTGCAAGACACCAAGCAAGATGCATGATGAGACAATGGGTCGGTTGGGGGACGAGTGGGGAGGGGGGGATGGAGGGGAGGGGGGTGGGGGGGTTGTGACGGCGGTATGGGGTTGAGGATGGTTTGAGGATGGTGTGGGTGTGAGAGTGGTGAGGGGGTGAGGGTGATTTGGGGTGAGAGTTCCATGGGGGGGGGGGGGATAGTTGACACATGGCACCCGGGGAACCGCAACTCAGCAGGGTCTCACATCCTTGCCCAAGGCCAATCTCCACCTCGACGACTGCCCCTTCCTCAGGTCTGCCGACCACATACAGGGCCCGCTGCTCTGCCACGGTGAGGGGCCGCAGGTCCGGCGGACCCCATCCAATTTCCTCCTGCTCCCTGCCGTTATGAGTGGCCTTCTCCCTGGGGGAGGAGGTGTGAACAGAAAACACATAGTGTTAGACAGTCCGACACATGCAGTCCAGAGGGTGGGTAGCTGGTGGTTTCAGTGGCCAGGGCACACAGGCCATGCGGCCTGTATGGGTGCCGGCATGTGGTGCAGGGTGCGAGGTCGGCTGCGCTCCGGATTGTGGGGGATAAGATTAAGGGTGTCTGGGACGGGGGTTGGTGCCAGGGGCACAGTACTGCCTACTCACTCTGGCCACCCTGAGGAGGTCATGCAGTTTTTACAGCATTGCAGGCTGGTACAGATGATGTTGCTGGCGGTGTTCACTCCCTCTGCCACCTGAGCCCAGGTACGGCGAAGGCAGCAGCTGGTAGCCTCTTTCCCAGGTCAGGGTACAGGGTGGCCCGCCTCTCCTTCATGGCATCCAGCAAAGGTCTCCAGCACTGCACTCGTGAAGCATGGGGCTGTGCATCTTGCTGCCATCTTGTTGGCTGGGATGGTGTGTGTGGGGAGTTTGTATATGTGGCTGCAGCTTGTCAGCCTCCTGAATGACAATCACGAACCCGGCGAATCCCGTAGCGTTTCTCATTGGAATCGATTGTATTCCACATGGCGCCGATGCCAGCCCCTTGACAGTAGCTGAATCAGTCCAGGTGCGGCGCCAGCTTTGCTGTCGTGGAAATCCACGAATCCCGCGCCAGCGTCAACACTTACCCTCAGGAACGGTGAATTACACAGCAGAGATTTAGTATCAGGTTTACGGTTCCGCAGAAAGGGAGCGGAATTTGACATCTAATTTCTTGTGATCTAGGCTGGTCTTGGCATCGGAAGAATCGAGTTCTGAATAACCATTTACTTTTTCCCTTTGTTGCCTTTCTTGTCTCTTAGTTGGATGTCTAATGTAACGACTGTAGAATCCAACAGGCAAGAAACACACATAGGATGCATGGTAGGACAAAGCAAAACAGATTTATTACGATGCAGTATGAAATTCCCATGCCCTGAAGAGTCATCCGCCCCGACCTGCACCAAGGCTGGGATTTTTATACTATGGAGCCAGTTAAGGAGGAAGCTCCACTCCCAATTACCGGGGGAACATAGAACATAGAACATAGAACGATACAGCGCAGTACAGGCCCTTCGGCCCACGATGTTGCACCGAAACAAAAGCCATCTAACCTACACTATGCCATCATCATCCATATGTTTATCCAATAAACTTTTAAATGCCCTCAATGTTGGCGAGTTCACTACTGTTGCAGGTAGGGCATTCCACGGCCTCACTACTCTTTGCGTAAAGAACCTACCTCTGACCTCTGTCCGATATCTATTACCCCTCAGTTTAAAGCTATGTCCCCTCGTGCCAGCCATTTCCATCCGCGGGAGAAGGCTCTCACTGGCCACCCTATCTAACCCCCTGATCATTTTGTATGCCTCTATTAAGTCTCCTCTTAACCTTCTTCTCTCCAACGAAAACAACCTCAAGTCCATCAGCCTTTCCTCATAAGATTTTCCCTCCATACCAGGCAACATCCTGGTAAATCTCCTCTGCACCCGCTCCAAAGCCTCCACGTCCTTCCTATAATGCGGTGACCAGAACTGTACGCAATACTCCAAATGCGGCTGTACCAGAGTTCTGTACAGCTGCAACATGATCTCCTGACTCCGGAACTCAATCCCTCTACCAATAAAGGCCAACACTCCATAGGCCTTCTTCACAACCCTATCAACCTGGGTGGCAACTTTCAGGGATCTATGTACATGGACACCTAGATCCCTCTGCTCATCCACACTTCCAAGAACTTTACCATGAGCCAAATATTCCGCATTCCTGTTATTCCTTCCAAAGTGAATCACCTCACACTTCTCTACATTAAACTCCATTTGCCACCTCTCAGCCTAGCTCTGCAGCTTATCTATATCCCTCTGTAACCTGCTACATCCTTCCACACTATCGACAACACCACCGACTTTAGTATTGTCTGCAAATTTACTCACCCACCCTTCTGCGCCTTCCTCTAGGTCATTGATAAAAATGACAAACAGCAACGGCCCCAGAACAGATCCTTGTGGTACTCCACTTGTAACTGAACTCCATTCTGAACATTTCCCATCAACCACCACCCTCTGTCTTCTTTCAGCTAGCCAATTTCTGATCCACATCTCTAAATCACCCTCAATCCCCAGCCTCCGTATTTTCTGCCATAGCCTACCGTGGGGAACCTTATCAAACGCTTTACTGAAATCCATATACACCACATCAACTGCTCTACCCTCGTCTACCTGTTCAGTCACCTTCTCAAAGAATTCGATAAGGTTTGTGAGGCATGACCTACCCTTCACAAAGCCATGCTGACTATCCCTGATCATATTATTCCTATCTAGATGATTATAAATCTTGTCTCTTATAATCCCCTCCAAGACTTTACCCACGACAGACGTGAGGCTCACCGGGTGTTTATAGTTGCTGGGGTTGTCTCTGCTCCCCTTTTTGAACAAAGGGACCACATTTGCTATCCTCCAGTCCTTTGGCACTATTCCTGTAGCCAATGATGACATAAAAATCAAAGCCAAAGGTCCAGCAATCTCTTCCCTGGCCTCCCAGAGAATCCTAGGATAAATCCCATCAGGACCCGGGGACTTATCTATTTTCAGCCTGTCCAGAATTGCCAACACCTCTTCCCTACGTACCTCAATGCCATCTATTCTATTAACCTGGGTCTCAGCATTCTCCTCCACAACATTATCTTTTTCCTGAGTGAATACTGACGAAAAATATTCATTTAGTATCTTGCCTATCTCTTCAGACGCCACACACAACTTCCCATCCCTGTCCTTGACTGGTCCTACTCTTTCCCTAGTCATTCGCTTATTCCTGACATACCTATAGAAAGCTTTTGGGTTTTCCTTGATCCTACCTGCCAAATACTTCTCATGTCCCCTCCTTGCTCGTCTTAGCTCTCTCTTTAGATCCTTCCTCGCTACCTTGTAACTATCCATCGCCCCAACTGAAACTTCACACCTCATCTTCACATAGGCCTCCTTCTTCCTCTTAACAAGAGATTCCACTTCTTTGGTAAACCAAGTTTCCCTCGCTCGACGCCTTCCTCCCTGCCTGACCGGTACATACTTTTCAAGAACACGCAGTAGCTGATCCTTGAACAAGCTCCACTTATCCAGTGTGCCCAACACTTGCAGCCTACTTCTCCACCTTATCCCCCCCAAGTCACGTCTAATGGCATCATAATTGCCCTTCCCCCAGCTATAACTCTTGCCCTGCTATGTATACTTATCCCTTTCCATCATTAACGTAAACGTCACAGAATTGTCGTCACTGTCCCCAAAGTGCTCTCCTACCTCCAAATCCAACACCTGGCCTGGTTCATTACCCAAAGCCAAATCCAACGTGGCCTCGCCTCTTGTTGGCCTGTCAACATATTGTGTCAGGAAACCCTCCTGCACACACTGTACAAAAAACGACCCATCTAATGTACTCAAACTATATCTTTTCCAGTCAATATTTGGAAAGTTAAAGTCTCCCATAATAACTACCCTGTTACTTTCGCTCTTATCCAGGATCATCCTCGCCATCCTTTCCTCTACATCCCTAGAACTATTTGGAGGCCTATAGAAGACTCCCAACAGTGTGACCTCTCCTTTCATGTTTCTAACCTCAGCCCATACTACCTCGGAAGATGAGTCCCCATCTAGCATCCTCTCCGCCACTGTAATATTGCTCTTGACTAGCAGCGCCACACCTCCCCCTCTTTTGCCTCCTTCTCTGAGCTTACTAAAACACCTAAACCCCGGAACCTGCAACATCCATTCCTGTCCCTGCTCTATCCATGTCTCCGAAATGGCCACAACATCGAAGTCCCAGGTACCAACCCATGCTGCCAGTTCCCCTACCTTATTTCGTATACTCCTGGCATTGAAGTAGACACACTTCAAACCACCTACCTGAACACTGGCCCCCTCCTGCAAAGTCAAATCTGTGCTCCTGACCTCTATACTCTCATTCTCCCTTACCCTAAAACTACAATCCAGGTTCCCATGCCCCTGCTGCATTAGTTTAAACCCCCCCCAAAGAGCACTAACAAATCTCCCCCCCCAGGATATTTGTGCCCCTCAGATTCAGATGTAGACCATCCTGTCTGTAGAGGTCCCACCTTCCCCAGAAAGAGCCCCAGTTATCCAGAAATCTGAATCCCTCCCGCCTGCACCTGTAGCCACATGTTTAATTGCTCTCTCTCCCTATTCCTCATCTCACTATCACGTGGCACGGGCAACAACCCAGAGATAACAACTCTGTTTGTTCTAGTTCTGAGCTTCCATCCTAGCTCCCTGAAAGCCTGCCTGACATCCTTGTCCCCTTTCCTACCTATGTCGTTAGTGCCAATGTGGACCACGACTTGGGGCTGCTCCCCCTCCCCCTAAGGATCCGAGACATCACGTACCCTTGCACCTGGGAGGCAACATACCAAACGTGAGTCTCTCACGCTCCCATAAAATCTCCTATCTGTGCCCCTGACTATCGAGTCCCCAATTACTAATGCTCTGCTCCTCTCCCCCCTTCCCTTCTGAGCAACAGGGACAGACTCCGTGCCAGAGGCCCGTACCCCATGGCTTACCCCTGGTAAGTTCTCCCCCCCACAAGTATCCAAAGCGGTATACTTGTTTCTCAGGGGAACGACCGCAGGGGATCCCTGCACTGACTGCTTCTTCCCAGTCCCTCTTACAGTTACCCATCTATCTCCGATCTTTGGTGTAACTAATTCCCTGAAGCTGCTATCTATGACCCCCTCTGCCTCCCGAATGATCCGAAGTTCTTCCAACTCCAGCTCCAGTTCCCTAACTCGGTCTTGGAGGAGCTGGAGATGGCAGCACTTCCTGCAGGTAAAATCAGCAGGGACACTAACGGCATCCCTCACCTCAAACATCCTGCAGGAGGAACATTGCACTCCCTTCCCTGCCATCCCTCTAACTTTCTACCAAGATCTGGCTAACAACTAAATTAAATTTTTTTAAATAATAATAATAATAATAAAATATGGTACTTACCTTACAATACTCATTGTAAGTTAATGGGAATTGGATGGTGCACAACCCCTTACTTATCAGGGGGCTATAAGACCTTTCCCCCCGCACCCCGCGCCCTCCAAGTCCGGAGAAATGTCCATGTCCTCTGGCCGATCAGTGGGACTCCTTGTCCGTTTTGCCTGATGTCGGTGTTCCAGCGTTGAAGGGGTTGGCCCAGGAGGAGTCTCCCTGGTCGGTGAGGCTGGAACAGTGGGGGTGATGTCGGAGGAGGAGCGGGCGCAGTATCAGCGTGTGTGTCGATGGCTGCGGATCTGTGTTTTCCTGTGGCTGGACGTCCATAACAGAGTCCGAGTCAGGAACTGTGAAAATGGCGTTGGACATTTCGACCTCCTGGCTGTTGACGGTTGGCGGCGCCGCCGGTTACAGCGAAGCGGCAGGTGCTGGCAACTCTTGGAGATGGCCGCAAATATGGTCCAGATGGCGGCTTGATTCCCGGCCCAATGCCCGTACAGAGTAAGATATCGGCCTGTTTGGCATAGCAAAATCCGTGGGATCCACATGGCTCCATCACCCAAGTTCTGGATGGCATGGACGGCATCCCCAGGAGTGGCTTCCGATGTCCCGCATCGACTTTGGACTGCTCTTGACCCTGCTGCACCTTCTTCACGATGTCCGGAATGACCAGTCTTAACCACGTCCGGAGGCGTCAACGGAGGAGTAGCTCAGCTGGTGCCACCCCCATGGTTGCATGCAGTATAGTCTTGCAATTAAACAGAAAACGGGTCAATAGTGTTTCCCAGGTTCCGTTGGCCCGCCCCTCTTAAATGTATGGGACCACCCATTCTGCCAGTCCGCTTGAGGCAGGGTGATACGGGGCGATCCGCATGAGGCGGATTCCGTTCGTGGCCATGAATGCCTCGAACTCCGCACTATTGAAAGCGGCTCCATTGTCAGAGACTGGTACCTCTGGGATACCATTTGTGCTGCAGGTGTAGTGCAGGCAGTCCACAGTCACCTTTACGGTTGTTGACTGCATCCGGTGAGCACATTGAGTGTCTACAGTAATCAGGAACATCGATCCCTAAAAAGGACAGACGAAGTCTACGTGAAGGCTCAACCAAGGAGACTCCCATGGAAGTGCCGGCACCGCTGTTGGAGCGTTCTGGTGCTCCTGGCGTCGCCCGAATCGTTGGGCCAGCTTCACAATATCCATATCGATGCCTGGCCACCAGACATAACTGTGACCAAGCATCTTGATGTTCCACACCTCCACATCTTTGGGTAGTGGAGTTGAGACCCACGCAGACACGGGGGGGGAATGTGCAAACTTCACATGGACAATGACCCGAGGCTGGGATAGAACCTGGGTCCTTGGCACCGTGAAGCAGCAGTGCTAACCACTGTGCCGCCCTACTCATTCTGAGTTAATAGGAATTGAATGGTGCTCACTCCCTTACTTCCCAGGGGGTCACAACAATGGCAATGAATACAAATCCTTGTGTTTGTGTTAAATAAACGAAACCTTCCAATCGGTTGAGCATGATAGCAAAAAGGGTTGTGCAATAAAAGCCAAGGCTGTCACTGAGGAACAACTCTTCAAAAGCAGTGTAATACATTGAAAGTCTGCTGAGCATTTCAAAATGTCTTCACAGATCCAGTAGGCGGATTGATAAAAGCTGGCATGTTTGATGCCACTACGCATGGAGAGATAAGATAGAGAGATAAAGCCTTTTCAACCCTATCATTAAAAAAAAAGAACAGCCTTACTCATAAAGGCATTCCAAGAACCTGCTGGTTATTTCACACGCAGTGAGCAGTCAAACACTGCAAATTATATCACATTCCGTATTCCATTGACTAAATCAATGCACCTCAATTTCAGTAACATCAATGGTCACATAAGTGAAATAATCTGTGACAATGGCTCGGAAAAATGTATAAATTATTATTCAAATGCCCAGTATTGATTTTCACTTTTATTTTTTAGTCCCCGTATTTTTCTTTAAAGGACAATAGGAAAGAAACGGGTCCTCGTTACCCCCGTTTTCTGGCCATCTGATCAGCACCTACATTACAATCCATATCGCTGTGGGTGGCTTTCTAGGTGCCCCCCGGTAACCAAATTCCTTGTGTTTGTGAGTCTGTATCTGAAGCTTGTTTGAGGAGAATTGGTGACTATTCTCCTGCATAGTATTTGCACCGAAGGCTGGTAACTTAGTCTGGTGTGCCAATGCCTCTTTGGTCAAGTTTCTCTCCTCTTCAATTTGCACTGATTGCAACATTAGGCTCCCTTTGCCAGGTTCCTGTGCACACTTCTCCTGCATGGGCAAGAGGGAAAGGATAATGAGCCGCTTCTCGGCTACAGAAAGGAAGAAACCTTCTCCACCTGGTTTGAAACTACATTTCCTCATCGGCAGCCTTACACATCAGCACGGTGGCTGCTTCTTTGACCTGGAAGCACATTCCTCCAATGTTGGGGAACACCACGTGTGCTGTGTACCCCAAATGTTTTGCACATTGTATGCTGCGATCCAATGGGGCACATCGAATAATGGGAGTCTTATTTATCTTTCCAGAACGCAGGAGGTCACTGAAGCATTTCTGACACTGCACACCATATTTTCCAGTGCTCCATCTTGCTGTCATGATATTCAAGAGAACATCACAGCACATAAACACATACATAATTATTGACAGAGCAACGGACCAATTAGCACACATAACACGGCAGCCAATCACAGACAAGAGCATACACAGTACAAAACAAGAAACACGACACTTCCTGGGCAGTCCATTAGGAGACGGCACAGGGCAAGGACCTCAAAGCCAGACACTCACACAGTCACCACGTGCTGAGTACCAAGTTTGGTGTATAAATAGTTTAACAGAATAAAACTGCGTTGTACCAATCGCAACCGTGTTGGTTCGTCTGTGTCTCAGAGCACCCAACACTTCACTTGCCACTGACCACGTCCGTAATCTGTATCCACCCCTTCTTGGTTATGATGGAGGAACAGCTTGTGGTCAGGTGGGAAAAGCATATCCCTCCTCATGTTCATTGCCTCCACCACGATTTCACGGTTATAGTCCATTAAATTTAGTAAAAATGAATCTCGGCTCTCTTGGCTGCTGTCTCTTTCCGCTATTCTGGCATTGGAGTATAAGATCCATAAGGCAAAGGAGCTCCACCATTCAATGAGACCATGACTGATCTGATATAATCCTCAAACCCACTTTCCTGCCTTATCCCCATAACCCTTGATTCCATTACTAATTAAAAATCTGTCTATCTTCGATTTCATAGAATTCATAGAATTTACAGTGCAGAAGGAGGCCATTCGGCCCATCGAGTCTGCACCGGCCCTTGGAAAGAGCACCCTACCTCCACCCTATCCCCATAACCCAGTAACCCCAATTTTGGACACTAAAGGCAATTTACCATGTCCAGTTCACTTAACCTGTACATCTTTGGACTGTGGGAGGAAACCGGAGCACCCGGAGGAAACCCACGCACACACGGGGAGAACGTGCAGACTCCACACAGACAGTGACCCAAACCGGAAATCGAACCTGGGACCCTGGAGCTGTGAAGCAATTGTGCTAACCACTATGCTACCGTGCTGCCCATACATGTTAGCTTTGAACATACTTGATGACCCAGCCTCGACAACCCTGTGCGGTAAAGTAATCCACAGATGCACTACCCTCCGAGGGAAGAAATTAAACCTCATCTCTGTCTTAAGTGGACAACCCCTTACTCTGAGATCATATCCTCTTGTCCTGGACTCTCCCACAAGAGGGAACAACCTCTCAGCATCTAATCTGTCAAGCCCCTTGAGAATCCTGTGTGACTCAATAAGGTCGCCTCTACTTCTTCGAAACTCCAGTGAGTGAAGGCGCAGCTTATCTCAACCTCTCCTCATAAGAAAATCCCTCCAAACCCGGGATCAACCTAGTGAACCTAGTGAAAATGTACATGAGTCGGAATATGTGAGCCAAGTGTGTGATGCATCAGATTGTCAAGATACCATGGTAGTATGGGGAGGATATTTAACAGTCTGACACATCAATGATTGGTTTTCCATATGGAGACTTGTCAGCCTCACCATTGCGAGTTGTCAGGAGAAATCGTGATAATATGAGAAATCCGTTCTGTTGGTCATATCATGGAATCATAGAATCATAGAAATTACAGTGCACAAGGAGGCCATTCAGCCCATCAAGTCTGCACTGGCCCTTTGAAAGAGCTTCCTATCCATGCCCGCACCTCCGCCCTATCCCCATACCCCGGTAATCCCACCTATCCTTTTTGGACACTAAGGGCAATTTAGCATAGCCAATCCACCTAACCTGCACATCTTTGGGCTGTGGGAGGAAACCGGAGCACCCTGAGTAAACACACGCAGACACGGGGAGAACCTGCAGACTCCACACAGACAGTGACCCAAGCCGGGAACCGGGAATCGTGGGCAGCAAGCTAGCACAAGTGGTTAGCACTGTGGCCTCACAGCGCCAGGGTCCCAGGTTCGATTCCCTTCTGGGTCATTGTGTTATAGGGTTACGGGGATAGGGTGGAAATGAGGCCTTAAGTGGGTCGGTGCAGACTCGCTGGGCCGAATGGCCTCCTTCTGCAATGTATGTTCTATGTAAACCTGGGACCCTGGAGCTGTGAAGCAACTGTGCCACTGTGCCGCCCACAAAATATATGTGTCAGAAGTGGTATTTGAACCATGCCTCCAATTGGAGACCAAAACACCTCTTGAGTTCAGCTCTTTTGTCCATGTTTAGGCCGAGGCTGTAATGAAGTCAGGACCTGAGTGGCTCTGGCTGAACCCAAACTGAGCATCAGCCAGCAAATGATTGCTGAGTAAGTGCCATTTGACAGCACTGTTGACAAAACCTTCCATCAATTTGTTGATGAACGAGAGCAAATAATTGGTCAGGTTGGTCAGATAATTGGTCAGGTTGAACTTTTCCTGCTTTTTATGGACAGGAGATGCCTGGTCAATTTTTTTACATTTCGGGGTAGATTCCAGGGTTGTAACTGTACTGGAATAACTTGGCTAGAGGTGCTGCCAGTTCTGCAGCACGGCATCTTCCCAAAATATTCCCATGGCCCATAGTCTTTGTGGTATCCAGTATTTTCAGCAGTTTCTTGATATCACATGGAGTAAATCGAATTAGCTGAGGACTGACGTCTGTGATGTTGGGGACCCCAGGAGGAGGCCGAGCTGAATCATCCACTTGGCACTTCGGGCTGAACATTGTTGAACATTGGTGTCCACTGTTCCCTTACAATTTCTCGCTCCATTTGAAAAGCTTCTCCAGCAAAAAATAAACGGTTGTTTGACAAAATCAATAAAGGGGAGGCAATTTATGCACTTTAATAGCATTTTCCCAGTTATCCTTTCTGCTGGAGTGGTTGACTTTTATTTGTGCGGCTTGCAATGCTGTGCCAGAAATTGAAATGGCGTTTTGCAAAATAACTTTAACTACTGCACACAAACAAAAAGAGCAGCACCTGCGAAAAGGAATAATGGCTGAGAAACTCTATTGGTGTCTGCAAATTGTTCCTCACATCAATTTTGGCAAACATTTTAGATTTGCAGCTGCCCCCATTCATTGGAACTTGAAATTAGAACACATGGGAGCACATGTGTTGGCTGTCAGTCAGTCATCGCAGCAGAGCGGGTGCCTGTCCAGTGTGACCCTCCGGCCTCTGGTTTCTCTTTGTTTTCGCTCAGGTTCTGCCATTATAGTTGACGGCATTTCTTGCGCTGCCTACCCCAGAATACTCCCTGAGGCCTCTGATGCCTCTGGGGCATATAAAGTAGGTTGCCCCAGCCCTGAACCTTTGCAATAATGGAGGAATTCTCAAACATTAATTTGACAAACATGGCAATCGCTGCCAAGGCCATCATATATTGTCTGTATCTAATTGAGAAGGTGGTGGGGAGTTGCCTGTCTGAAACACACGGTGGCACAGTGGTTAGCACTGCTGTCTCACAGCTCCAGGGTCATGGGTTCAATTCCGGACTCAGGTGACTGTGTGGAGTTTGCACTTTCTCCACGTGTCTGCGTGGGTTTCCTCCGGCTGCTCCTCCCACAGTCCAAAGATGTGCAGGTTAGGTGGATTGGCCACGCTAATTTGCCCCTTGGTGTCCAAAAGGTTAGGTGCGGTTACTGGGTTACGGGGGCTAGGGTGGAGGTATGGGCTTAACTAGGGTGCTCTTTCCAAGGGCTGGTGCAGATGCGATGGGCCGAATGTCCTCCTTGTGCACTGTAAAATGATGATTCTATGATTCTATGTAAAGGTACTCCTTTGCAGCCATGGTGCAGCAGTGGTGTGAGATATTAGTGTTTAAGGTGGTGAATGGCATGTTAATCAAGAAGGTTGCTTCATCCTGGACATGTCAAATTTCTTGAGTATTATTGGAGCTGCAAGGCAAGTGGCAAATTTTCTATCACAATCCCGACTTGTGTCTTATAGATGGTGGAAAGGATTTGGGGAGTCTGGAGGTGGTTACTCTCCCCAGAATTCCCAGCCTCTGAAAGGTTCTTGTAGCCACAGTACTTATATAACTGGTCCAGTTAAGACCCCGATCGTGACTGATCCTCAAGATGTTGATGGTGGAGGTGCAGCGAATTAATGTCATTGAACAACAAGTGGATGTGGTTAGACTTTTCTTTGGAGATGGTCAATTCTTGGCATTTACATGGGGTGAATTTTACTTATCATTTATCGGCCCAAGGCTGAATACTGTCCAGGTCTTGCTGCATGTGGCATGGACTGCTTCAGGACCTGAGGAGTTTCAAATGGTACTGAGTATTGTAGAATCATCAGCAAACATCCATACTTCTGACCTTGTGGTGGAGGCAAGATCATTGATGAAGCAGCTGAAGGTGGTTGGACCTAGGTTTGGCCTCCAAGGGCCACAACCATCATCCCGTGCGCAAGGTATGCCTCCAGTTAGTGGAGAGCTTTCCTCCGAATCCCCATTGGCGTTGGTTTACTAGCCTTAAAGGGGCTTTGCTACCACATCCCTCTGTCTTTAAGTCCCTCAGTACAATTTACAAAGTCAGCTATATACAAATGCTATATACACATTCAAGAGACAGAAGGGAAAAGAGTTCATCACAGAGTCACTCTGTCCTCGTGGACCTCCTTAAACCCCCAGTGGCTCCACGATCTCCAAGGTGGTCTTGTTATCTACAGAAGGTGACGGTTCAGGAACTCCACCTCTTCTATGGGGCTGCGTGTCTTGCCAACTCATACTTGAGCTGCTGGTGGAGCGTACTCTGAAATTCCTGGCTTCCTTCACTCTGGAACAGCCACAGGAGTACCGACAGCACACGTTGGACCCATCTGTTCTTGTATGGGGGTTATTGACCCCCAGCTCTTCACATGGTCAACATACATCTGAACAGTTCTGCCATTGACATTTACCAAGAACAATGTAACAACGCTTCGACCGGCTAACCAGAATGGGCTCCAAGGCAAATTTTCGAACTAGAACCAGGTCACTCACTTGGAATGATGTGTCACTCCTTTGTGAAGTATGTGATTTTTCTGAAAAGCTTGATGTGCCTCCACTCTCCCACCAAATTTGGAAGTATCAAGTCACGATATTGCGCCATGGTGCCACAGTGGTTAGCACTGCTGTCTCACAGCGCCAGGGACCCGGGCTCAATTAGGGTGATTGTCTGTGTGGAGTTTGTGCATTTACCCCATGTCTGTGTGGGTTTCCTCTCGGAGCTCTGGTTTCCTCCCACAGTCCAAGATGTGCAGGTTAGGTGGATTGACCATGCTAAATCGCCCCTTGGTGTCTGGAGGTTAGGTGGGTTACAGGGATAGGGCGGGGGAGTAGGGTGTTCTTTCAGAGGGTCAGTTCCCGCTGGGTCCAATTTTGTATGTCACCGGCAATGTGTCCCAGAAGTTCAGTGCCAAGATGATTTCTTGGGTGCAAACATGGGCCCGTTTTCAGGCATCATCGACATGGACACTGCCATCACACGTGAGAACACCACCCACCAGGTTCACGGTACATACTCATGCGATTCGGCCAACGTTGTCGACCTCATGCACTGCAGGAAAGGAGGCCGAGGCATGGTACATCGGTGAGACCATGCAGACGCTGCGACAATGGACGAACGGACACCATGCAACAATCGCAAGGTGGGATTGTTCCCATCCAGTTGGGGAACACTTCAGCAGTGAAGAACATTCGGCCTCCAATATTCGGGTAACCATTCTCCAACACGGCTTTCAAGACACACGACAACGCAGAATCGCTAAGCAGAAATTTGTAGCCAAGTTCCACATGCTTGAGGACGGCTTCAACTGGGATCTCGCGTTCATGTCACATTACATATAACCCCCACCATACTGCCCAGGTTTTCAGAATCC
Organism: Scyliorhinus torazame; assembly: GCF_047496885.1. NCBI lineage: Eukaryota > Metazoa > Chordata > Chondrichthyes > Carcharhiniformes > Scyliorhinidae > Scyliorhinus > Scyliorhinus torazame. Next base: position 227,857,790 of record NC_092711.1, read on the forward strand.
TACTACCTGTCCTGGCTTGAGACAATTCACACCTCAATTACCTGTGATTATCGCTCACTCCACTCATCATGTTTTTACCTGTAAAGACTCACATTCCAACCATTCCTCATTTTCCAATCTGTAATTATCTTGCAATTGTGTCTCTCCTATATATGCTGTGATTGTGAACCTGCCTCCATGCCACCTCATGAGGGAGCAGTGCTCCAAAAGCTTGCAATTTCAAATAAACCTGTTGGACTTCAACCTTGTGTTTTGAGACTTCTTACTGTGCTCACCCCAGTCCAGTGCCAGCATCACCACATCATGGCATTCCGATTTTCATGGCATTCCATGGCATTTTCACTCACGTTTTGGGTGTTACTGTCGATAGCACCCAATTCTCGCTTGGCTTTAGAGGTTTCTTCCTCCCCCCTGTTGAATTTGGAGGCTTCCAGCAACAATAAAGGAGATCTATTAACAGTAGGAAAAGGCATCCATAAACAGGCATAGAGCAATGATGATTAGGTCTAGACTCACGAACTCTGAGGTCCATACTGCCTTGGCCACAGCTCCCAGGCCCCCATGCTTTCTCTCTATTGGCTGGGGTTCACACATTCCCCCTTAAAGGGGCCATGCTTCCACAAACATTATCATCTTAAATGATACTATTTAATTAACTGCATTTCAATTCACCACCTGCTAATGTGGGATTTGAACTTGTACTTCTTGATCAATTGGCCAGGCCTCTGGATTACTCATCCAATATCACCACAGCATTGTTCCCAGTATTTGTTTCTTGCACAAAGTCTTGGGACATTTACCTTATATGTGTGTGACATATAAATGCAAAATGGTGTTGTTTTCTTCACCCATTGCCTGTGTTATAACCTGCCTACTTACCATTGGCTGGGAACTAATGACAATCCCACAATCCTGTGGGAGTATGAGCTTCCCCAATGAGGGGGGCGGAGAAACCATTAGTAAACTCCAAGTATAAATAAAGCTGGCCAGTTTTAAATAAATGTTATTACTTTGTATCCTTAAAACTCGTGCTGGATTCTTCGTGGCCCTCACAAAACTGGCGACGAGGGTTAAAGTGAATAGCTGTCTACACTGTTGAAGCCATCTCCCTGGATTTTTGTTGGATACAGGTTGGAAGTTGTTTTCTATTATACCATGCCTCTGTACGGACGTTTGGATGTTTTTGATGCTGCGCTGGAAAGCTGGAACCAGTACGCACAGCGGATGCGTTACTATTTCCAGGCAAACAATATCACCGAAAACGAGCGCCAGGTGGTCATATTGCTCTCCGCCTGCGGCCCGCATACGTTTGGGGTGATTAGGAGCCTTACATACCCAGCTGCGCTGGACACCAAAATGTTTGATGAACTTGTGAATATAGTGGGGCAACATTTTAACCCAACCCCGTCCACGATAGTCCAGCGTTACTGGTTTAATACTGCTGAGAGGACCCCTGGAGAATCCCTTGCCGATTTTCTATCCAGGCTATGCAGGATTGCGGAGTGCTGTGACTATGGTGAGACCTTGTCAGAAATGTTACGCGACCGTTTGGTTTGCAGTATTAACAATGCGGCCACCCAGAGAAAGTTGTTAGCTGAGCCAACATTGAATTTTCAACAGGCCATTCAAATAGTATTGTCCCGAGAGAGCGCAGAACGAGGAGTGCAGGAGCTACAGGGAATGGAAGTGCATGCCTTGGGGCGAAACCCTTTCCGCCCAAAAACGTCCCCCTGCACTCCTGCGGTACCTTGGGCGCGCGACGTCCAGACCGATGACAGTGGCCGTTGGACATTCCTCCCCGAAGGGAGCCTTCTCCAGAACCAATGGATGAGGAGCCATGTCCGTGTCAGACTTGTGGGTGCCGACCCCGTCGCGGACGCCGGTCCTGGGGGCGCCAGAGGCGCCGTTGTTCCGACCGAAACTGGGACCAGCCCAGGGGCCGTACCTTCCATGTGGATGAACCTGCGGCGACTACTCCTGAGGACGTGGAGACGGAAGACGACTGCCTGCAGCTGCATTGTGTGGCAGCTCCCCGTGTGGCCCCCATTAAGGTGACAGTACGGGTCAATGGTCACCCGCTTGAGATGGAGTTGGACACTGGTGTAGCGGTCTCCATGATCGCCCAGAGGACAGTCGACCGCATCAAGCAGGGTATACAGATCCTTACATTAACCGACTCACAGGCCAGGTTGGCCACCTACACGGGGGAACCACTGGACATTGCAGGAACTACAATGACCCCTGTTGTTTATGGACGCCAGGAGGGGCGTTTCCCACTTATCGTGGTGCGCGGCCATGGGCCCAGCCTGTTGGGTCGGGACATTTGCGGTTGCAATGGCAGCACATCCTCCAAACAGTTTCTGAAGGGTTGACTGAGGTGCTAGGACGATACCCAGATGTATTCCAGCCTGGTTTGGGGAAAATAAAAGGGGCCGTAGCCCATATCCAAGTCGAACCAGGAGCCATGCCGCGCTATTTCCGGGCGCGCCCGGTGCCTTACGCCTTGCTCGAGAAGGTAGAAGGGGAGCTCACTCGTTTGCAGAGTTTGGGTATTATCAGGCCCGTCCGTTTCGCTGACTGGGCAGCACCAATTGTACCTGTAATGAAGCCAGATGCCACAGTTCGCTTGTGTGGCGACTATAAACTTACAGTGAATACGGCTTCCCGACTCGACCGATATCCAATGCCTCGCATAGAGGATCTCTACGCGAAGCTTGCAGGCGGACTCTCCTTCACAAAATTAGATATGAGTCACGCCTACCTACAGTTGGAGCTGGACCTTGCCTCCCGACCATATGTAACGATTAATACACACCGGGGCCTGTATGAATATACACGGTTGCCCTTTGGAGTATCCTCTGCCTGCGCTATTTTTCAACGTGTTATGGAGGGCATTTTGAGAGGTTTACCACGTGTTGCTGTCTACTTAGATGACGTTTTGATTACAGGGACATCAGAGCAGGAACATGTAGAAAATCTGGAGGCTGTCCTTAGACGCTTTTCGGAGGCTGGAGTCCGTTTACGTCGCACAAAGTGCGTCTTTCAGGCAAAGGAAGTAGTCTACCTAGGTTATCGGGTGGACCGCGAAGGTTTGCACCCCGTCGCAGAAAAGGTGCGTGCGATTCAACAGGCCCCTGCCCCGACTGACACTTCGCATCTTCGTTCTTTTCTCGGTCTCGTAAACTATTACGGGAAGTTCCTCCCCAATCTGGCAACTACGCTGGCCCCGTTGCACCTTCTGCTAAAGAAAAATCACACCTGGGTTTGGGGTCAGCCGCAAGAAACCGCTTTCCGGCGGGTAAAGCAACAATTGTCGTCGTCTGGGTTACTAACCCACTATGATCCTGGAAAGCCTTTGCTCGTCACATGTGATGCATCCCCGTATGGTATTGGGGCCGTCCTGTCCCACAAGATGGAGAACGGGGCCGAGCGACCGATAGCTTTCGCCTCCCGCACATTGATTGCAGCGGAGAAAAAGTATGCGCAGATCGTGAAGGAGGGCCTGGCAGTGGTTTTTGCGGTGAAACGCTTCCACCAGTACGTGTATGGCCGCCATTTCACTATCGTGACTGATCATAAGCCTCTGCTGGGACTTTTCAGAGAGGATAAGCCAATACCGCCCATTGCTTCCGCACGGATCCAGCGCTGGGCTTTGTTGCTTGCTGCATACGAGTATTCTCTGGAGCACAAACCAGGAACGCAGAAAGCAAATGGCGATGCACTGAGCCGATTGCCTTTATCGACCGGCCCCATGTCGACCCCCACGACCGGTGAGGTGGTTGGAACCCTAAATTTTATGGGCACCTTGCCTGTCATGGCATCACAGATCCGTGAGTGGACCCAGGCGGAGCCAGTCCTGTCAAAGGTTCGGCACATAGTCCTGTATAGTGGGCAGCATAGACAGCTTCCAGGCGAGTTGCGGGCATTTTCCTCCAAGCTGTCAGAATTCAGCGTGGAAGACGGCATCCTCTTGTGGGGGACGCGTGTGATTGTCCCGGAAAAAGGCCAGGAGTTGATACTAAGAGACTTGCACAATGGGCATCCAGGGATGACCAAAATGAAAATGTTGGCCCGGAGTTATGTCTGGTGGCCAGGCCTCGACACTGACATTGAGAAGGTGGCCCAAAACGGCTCCGTTTGCCAGGAGCATCAGAAGCTTCCGCCGGCCGCGCACCTACATCACTGGGAATGGCCAGGGCGGCCTTGGGCACGCTTGCATGCAGATTTCGCAGGCCCTTTTCAAGGATCCATGTTCCTTCTATTAATCGATGCCCAGTCTAAATGGCTAGAGGTGCATAAGATGCAGAGGACAACGTCCTGCGCAACAATTGAAAAAATGCGTTTGTCTTTTAGTACGCATGGCCTCCCCGAGGTGCTGGTCACGGATAACGGCACTCCATTCACGAGTGTGGAGTTTGCGAGGTTCATAAAGATGAACGGCATATGCCATATCCGCACTGCCCCTTACCACCCGGCTTCAAATGGGTTGGCAGAGCGCGCAGTGCAGACATTCAAAAGAGGCCGAAAGAAGCATTCTTCCGGATCAATGGACACGAGACTGGCTCGCTTTTTGTTTACGTATAGGACCACCCCCCTGCGGTGACTGGGGTAGCTCCCGCAGAACTCCTAATGGGCCGGAGCCTTCGCAGCCGCCTTAGTATGGTTTTCCCAGACATTGGCGCAAAAATACACCGCACACAAGAACGGCAGGGACAGGGATTTTCTCGGCATCGGCCGATTCGGCAGTTTGCGCCCGGTGACCCAGTGTTCGTTCGGAATTTTGCTGGTGGTACTCAGTGGGTTCCTGGCGTAATCTTTCGCTAAACGGGCCCTATATCTTACCAGGTGCAAGCCCAGGGTCGTCTCCAGCGCAAACATGTAGACCACGTTCGGTCCAGAAGACTATCCCCTCCAAAGATTCCCCGCCCCCGGAGCTCATTTCTACAGTCGCAGAGACCAGAGACAAGGGAAGGTAGTCCTCACAATCTTCCACTGGTACCTCACTCAAAGCCTGCGCAGGTCGTTACAGAACCGAATGGAGATAGAGACGCTGACATGACGGAGGCAGCAGACTCTGACTCCGAGATGGAGACACAGGACGCATCAGAGGGGGAATCCTCGGGCCACGGGCCGTGGATGTACAACCGTTACGCCGTTCATCACGGAAGTGCCGGTGTCCGTCTCGTTACACGCCGCCTGATCTAGCGCCGCGTGCAAATTGTGTCCGGCCTGCGGCAAATCTAGTCCGACGCCCTCCTTCGCCAGGGTCTTCGGTGGATTCCTTGGACTTTGGGGGGGAGGGAAGTTATAACCTGCCTGCTTACCATTGGCTGGGAACTAATGACAATCCCACAATCCTGTGGGAGTATGAGCTTCCCCAATGAGGGGGCGGAGAAACCATTAGTAAACTCCAAGTATAAATAAAGCTGGCCAGTTTGGAATCAGCAGGAAGGAGTGTGCAGCAAGGGAAGTTGCTGCTGTTATATATATATATATATATATATGTTATTGTAAATAAATGTTATTACTTTGTATCCTTAACTCGTGCTGGATTCTTCGTGGCCCTCACAAAAGCCTGAAGCCTTTGGAGCCATAAATCAATTTGACTCCTGCCCCCATTAGTTTACATTTATCGCAAGTTATTCAATCCCTGCAGATCTTAATGTTTTCCGATTTTCTCCACCAATGAATCAACAGCACTGAGATGAAAACATAAAATGCTGGAAAAATTCAGCAGGTCTGACAGCATCTATGGAGGGAGAAATAGAGGGCTCAATTTAATGGAAAAAGGAGAGTCCTGTTTTGGCCTCTTGCGAGATTTAACAGCCTTGTCGCGTCCTGAGTTGGGCACAATGGGGCCTGGCACACTGCAGCGAAATGTCCTTTCTTCCCGCAGGCCTTGCAGAGTGCACTCCGTGCCGGGAAGCGCTGGCGAGGGTGCTTTGACCGCCTGCAGAAATAGCACTTGGGCCCCCCGGGGTTGGCTGGCTGCCGCGCGGCGCAGGCTTGGGGTTGGCTGGGAGCGGTCGCTGGGGGGATCCACGATGTCCAGGATGGGGTCGCCATGCGGTCTGAGGCGTACGCTTGTACATTATGGGAGACTACCGTTAGCGAGGTCGCATGTTTCTTGATCGCCGCGAAGTCGAGCGTACCCCCTTCTAAAAGGCGCTGGCGGATGTACGCAGACCCTATGTCCATAACAAAAGCGTCCCTGATTGGGAGTTCGGAATGTTCAATGGCCGAAACTGCCTGGCAATCGCATTTCATCGCCAGGGCGTGCAGGGCACGCCAGAAATCTTCCAATGACTTACCGGGGAGTTGTTGCCACGTGGACAGGAGGTGCCTGGCGTGGAGTTTGTTGATCGGCCGTGTGAAGTTCTCTTTCAGAAGCGCCATGGCCTCAGTGTAGTTGGCCGTGTCCCGGATAAGAGGAAAAATATCGGAGCTCAACCGTGTGTACAGGATCTGTAATTTCCGTGCCTCGGAGGGTGGTTCTGTCGCTGATCTGATGTAGGCTTCAAAGCAAGCTAGCCAGTGGTCGAAGGCCGACGTGGAGTTGTCTGCTTGAGGGTGCAGCTACAGGCGATCTGGCTTGATGCGAAGGTCCATCGCTGTAAAATCTCTGCGTAATAAATTGATGCACTATCAATTACGACGAGACGGGGGTAGAGAGTAATTGAGGCTTTATTAAGCGGAGATGTGTTGCCTCCTACAGCTGCTGCCGAAATGGCTGCAGCTCGGTGAGCACAAACATTTATACTCTGCCTCCTGGGCGGAGCCAGCAGGCAGGGATCTATCCCCGGACCTGTAGTACAGGAGCCTTACCGTATTACATCTAATATGTGTACTACATACAAACAGTGGCAACTACCACATTCACCCCCTGTCAAAAAAAAGAGTCCAGCGGGGGTGGTGGAAAACTATTTACACGTAAGTGCGCATTTCTAAAGTGTACAGTTCTGGAAAAGTTCACAAATTTAGCCGGTCGGGTGCCTTGATCCTCCGTTGTCAGCGCCGCAGTCCCGGTGGCGATGCAGGCACCAGCTAGGTCGCCGGTGACGCCGGGAACATGTAGTCCTCATCTTCATCCCTGGGTGGAACCAATGGGAGGATGGATCGTCCTGGAGCGGGGGCTGTGGTGAGGTGCGCTGGGGGGAGGATGGGTGGCGCCGGGGCAGTTGGGGGAGGGGGTGGGGAACCAGCTGGTGCCAGGTCCGTGAGGGAGACTGCGTCTTGGCAGTTGTCGGGGTACGCTGGCGTACTGTGGGTTTGCATGGAGTAGCTGTACCCTCTCGACCACTGGGTCTGCCTTGTGGAGCCGCACGTGTTTGCGGAGGAGAACGGGTCCCTGAGCTGCCAGCCACATTGAGAGCGAAACATCGGAGGTGGACTTCCTAGGGTAGGCAAGGAGCCGTTCATGGGGGGTTTCATTAGCCACAGTGCAAAGTAGCGATCAGATGGAGTGGAGGGTGTCGGGGAGGACCTCCTGCCAGCGGGAGACCGGGAGATCTTTAGACTGTAGGGCCAACAGGACGGCCTTCCAGACCGTCCCGTTCTCCCTCTCCACCTGCCCGTTTCCCCGGGGGTTGTAGCTGGTCATCCTGCTCGAGGCAATGCCCTTGCTGAGCAGGAACTGACGTAGCTCATCACTCATAATGGAGGATCCCCGGTCGCTGTGGATGTAAGCGGGGAAACCGAACAGAGTGAAGATGCTATTGAGGGCCTTGATGACTGTGGCAGACGTCATATTGGGCATGGGATGGCGAAGGGGAATCTGGAGTATTCGTCGACCACGTTCAGGAAGTACGTGTTTCGGTCAGAGGAGGGGAGGTGCCCTTTGACGTCCATGCTGAGGCGTTTAAAAGGACGGGAGGCCTTCACCAGGTGCGCCCGGTCTGGCCGGTAGAAGTGCAGTTTGCACTCTGCGCAGACCTAGCAGTCTTTGGTGACCGCCCTGACTTCCGCAATGGAGTAGTGTAGGCTGCAGGCCTTTATGAAGTGAAAGAACCGGGTGACCCCTGGGTGACAGAGACCATCATGTAGGGCCTGGAGTCGGTCCACTTGTGCGCTGGCACATGTACCTCGGGATAGGGCATCGGGGGGCTCGTTGAGCTTACCGGGGCGATACAAAATCTCGTAGTTGTAGGTGGAGAGCTCGATTCTCCACCTCAAGATTTTATTGTTTTTGATCTTGCACTGCTGTGTGTTATTGAACATGAAGGCAACCGACCGTTGGTCAGTGAGGAGAGTGAATCTCCTGCCAGACAGGTGATGCCTCCAATGCCACACAGCTTCAACGATGGCCTGGGCCTCCTTTTCGACGGAGGAGTGCCGGATTTCGGAGGCGTGGAGGGTGCGGGAAAAGAATGCCATGGGTCTGCCTGCCTGGTTGAGAGTGGCAGCTAGAGCATCGCTCTCAACTTGAAAGGGGAGGGTCTCGTCAGCCGCGTGCATCGCGGCCTTGGTGAAATCGGCTTTGATACGATTGAAGGCCTGGTGAGCCTTGGCCGTCAGGAGGAAAACTGTGGAGTGAATGAGTGGGCGGGCCTTGTCCGCATAGTTAGGGAGCCACTGGGCATAGTATGGGAAGTACTCCAGGCATCGTTTGAGGGCCTTGGGGCAGTGGGGGAGGGGGAGTTCCATGAGGGGGTGCATGCGGTCGGGGTCGGGCCCTAGAACTCCATTTTGCACCACATAGCCAAGAATGGCTAAGCGGTTGGTGCTGAACACGCACTTCTCCTTGTTATACGTTAGGTTCAGGAGTTTGGCGGTGTGGAGAAATTTGGAAAGATTAGAGTCGTGGTCCTGCTGGTCGTGGCTGTAGATGGTGATGTTATCCAGGTATGGGAGGGTGGCCCGCAGTCCGTACCGGTCAATCACTCGGTCCATCTCCCATTGGAAGACCAAGACCCCATTAGTAACGCCAAAGGGAACCCTAAGGAAGTGGTAAAGGCGGCCGTCTGCTTCGAACGCCGTATATTGGTGGTCCGCCTTGCTGTTGGGGAGTTGGTGGCAGGCAGATTTCAGGTCCACTGTTGAGAAGACCCGGTACTGTGCAATCTGATTGACCATATCAGATATGCGTGGGAGGGGGTACGCGTCGAGCTGCGTGTACCAATTGATAGTCTGACTGTAGTCAATGACCATCCTGTGTTTCTCCCCTGTCTTTACAACTACCACTTGGGCTCTCCAGGGGCTGTTGGTGATGCCTTGCCGCAGTAGCCGCTGGACCTCTGACCTGCTGAAGGCCCTGTCCTGGGCATTGTACCGTCTGCTCCTTGTGGCGACAGGTTTGCAATCCGGGGTGAGGTTTGCAAACAGGGAAGGTGGGTCGACCTTAAGGGACGTGAGGCCACATACAGTAAGGGGTGGTAAGGGGCCGCTGAATTTCAGAGTTAGACTTTGGAGGTTGCACTGGAAGTCCAGGCCAAGTAGTAAGGCAGCGCAGAGGTTGGGGAGGATGCAGAGCTGGAAGCCGCTGAACTCGACGCCCCGGACAGTGAGGGTGACGGTGCAGGACCCCCGGATCTCCACGGAGTGGAATTCGGAGGCCAGGGAGATTTGTTAGGTAATGGGGTGTACCGCGAGGGAGCAGCACCTTACCGTCTCGGGGTGGATGAAGCTCTCCGTGCTCCCGGAGTCGAGAAGGCAAGGTGTCTTGTGGCCACTGACTTTCACCGTCGTTGTCGCGGTTGCGCGGTTGTGTGGGACCGGGACAGGTCGAGCGTGATGGAGGCGAGCTGCGGCTGGTGTTGGTGGGCCCCGGGCTGGTCGGCGGCAGTTGCGGGCGATGAGTGGCCCGATGAGGTGCCCGACAAGCAGGGTCCTGTGGCGCCATCCAAAATGGCGTTGAAGATGGCGGGGGCAAAAATGGCGGCGCCCACGGGTCGCACGTGGGGGTGAAGGAACAATGGGGCTGGTTACAGCGGCGATCGACCGGGCCTGGCACACTGCAGCGAAATGTCCTTTCTTCCCGCAGGCCTTGCAGATTGCGCTCCACACCGGGCAGTGCTGGTGGGGTGCTTTGTCTGCCCACAGAAATAGCACTTGGCCCCCCCAGTGTTGGTTGGCTGCCGCGCGCCGCAGGCTTGGGGTTGGCTGGGGGCGGTCACTGGTGGGGTCCATGATGTCCAGAATGGGGTCGCCGTGTGGTCGGGGGCATATGCTTGTACATTACGGGAGGCTTCCGTTAGCGAGGTCGCGGGTTTCTTGATCGCCGCGAGGTCGAGCATACCCCTTTCTAAAAGGCGCTGGCGGATGTACGCCGACCCTATGCCCGTAACAAAAGCGTCCCTGATTAGGAGTTCAGAATGTTCAACGGCCAAAACTGCCTGGCAATCACAGTTGCTCGCCAGGGTGTGCAGGGCACGCCAGAAATCTTCCAATGACTCACCGGGGAGTTGTTGCCACATGGACAGGAGGTGCCTGGTGGAGAGTTTTTTGATCGGCCGTGTGAAGTTCTCTTTCAGAAGCGCCATGGCCTCAGTGTAGTTGGGTGCGTCCCGGATAAGAGGAAAAATATCGGAGCTCAACCGTGTGTACAGGATCTGTAGTTTTGGTGCCTCTGAGGGTGGTCCTGTTGCTGATCCGATGTAGGCTTCAAAGCAAGCTAGCCAGTGTTCAAAGGCCGACGTGGCATTGTCTGCTTGAGGGTGCAGCTGCAGGCGATCTGGCTTGATGCGAAGGTCCATCGCTGTAAAATCTCTGCGTAATAAATTGATGCACTATCAATTACGACGAGACGAGGGTAGAGAGTAAGCGAGGCTTTATTACGCAGAGATGTGTTGCCTCCTACAACTGCTGCCGAAATGGCTGCAGCTCGGCGAGCACACACATTTATACTCTGCCTCCTGGGCGGAGCCAGCAGGCAGGGATCTACCCCCGAAGCTGTAGCACAGGAGCCTTACCGTATTACATCTCATATGTGTACCATATACAAACAGTGGTGACTACCACAATCGCGCCCAGAGTTAACGTTTCAAGTCCGTATGATTCTTCTTCAGTGCATTCGGAACCACCCTGTCTAAAGATCCAGGCTTCAAGAAATCCAATTATGAATAACCAGCATATCAAAGCATCAAAAATGGAACTGAATCACTGAGCCTTCATGGCTGGGTTACCTGGGCTTGCTTTCTGGTGATTTCACCACATGACGTCCCATCTGCTACCACCCCACCCCCATAGTCTTGCCATTGGTCACTCGGCATGTTCATCTGCAATATAAATCAAACATCAATAGCCCCTTCATTATATCATAGAATTTACGGTGCAGAAGGAGGCTATTCGATCCATCGAGTCTGCACTGGCTCTTGGAAAGAGCATCCTACTTAATCCCACACCTCTACCCTATCCCGTAACCCAGCAACCCCACATAACCTAACCTAAGGGCAATTTAGCATGGCCAATCCACCTAACCTGTACATCTTTGGACTGTGGGAGGAAACCGGAGCACCCGGAGGAAACCCACGCAGACACGGGGAGAACGTGCAGACTCCGCACGGACAGTGACCCAAGCTGGGAATCGAACCCGAGACGCTGGAGCTGTGAAGCAACTGTGCTAACCACTGTGCTACCATGCTGCCCAATATCATTGGGTAATACTTCAGCATCAGTCAAATAGTACTTTACAACCATGTCCAGGACTGCCATACATGGAAAATGGTAATAGATTTGCGGCAGTGACAGTATTGGCCTCACTGTCAGGGAATGATGGTAAAAGGCCATGCGGAGTTTATTTTTTAAGTATTTTGTTTCTCGCTCCACTCACTTGTAACTGCTCAGTCTCTTTCAAAGACCATTGCTCCCTTAATCTTTCGTGCAAGAACATGTATCAAATGGAACAATCTTCCACAAACCTTAAATCACCATGCCCACTAAGAATTCATTTATAGCAAGGGCAGCACGGTGGCGCAGTGGCAGCACTGCAGTCTCACGGCGCCGAGGTCCCAGGTTCGATCCCAGTTCTGGGTCACTGTCCGTGTGGAGTTTGCACATTTTCCCTGTGTTTGCATGGGTTTTGCCCCCACAACCCAAAGATGTACAAGGTACAAGGTACACGCTAAATTGCCCCTTAATTGGAAAAAATGAATCGGGTACTCTAAATTTAAATTTTTTTAAAAAAGAATTAATTTAAAGCAAATATGTTGACCTTTTTAAATTAACGCGACCATTGACTGTACCCATTGAACACGTCCTGATAAGATTTATTGGTGGAAAACTTACTGAGTATCAAATATTAAGGGCTGTCGTGATTCTTCAAGGCCCTGACATTTCTTCTGCTCCTCCTCCTTGGTTGAATTTTGTGACTGGTTACTGGTGGCTACCGAAGCCTCCCATACATGTCGAACAGCCTCTCAGGCAAGGAAATGAGCTGGAGTTAGGGTTGGGTCAGAGGGTTCGGTCTTCAGTCCCACAAAAAGGAGGATCAAGCCCTAAGTACGAAGTATGAGGATAGTGTAAAACAAAAACTCTGTTGCAATGATCCTGTCTATTCTTGGAAGCTGCTGTTTATTTTAATGGCGTAGAATTCTAAAGTACAAGAGAAAATTGGCTCCTCTGGGCTCGAAACTTAAAAGGAATAATTTGCAGAATAAGGTAATTGTAACAAATGACTGATCTTAATGAATGGATTTAAGAGTTATGACCAAGCAACAATCGCAGAAACATTTCCGAATCTCACCCAAGTGCTCATCACGGTAAATGATGCATTTATTTAGTTTTACAGCATGAGCAAATTATTGTCTGAAGAATAATATGCGAACATGAAGATACAATAATATTAACAGGAATTTTACTTAGATGTATAAAATATTCCATAAATCTGTGTGAACTGTGGAGCTGAGAACTAATTAACAAAGTCTAATAATATTTAATGGATCTTATAACATTCACGGAAGTAGTTTTAAATCTTATGAATCCCCACAGCATTCAATGAACACAAAACAAGAATATTTTGTTTGAAGGACAAAGTAAAGGCAGAAGATCGCTTTGAAATAAAGGAAAGGGGCATTTAAAATGGTTTAAAACAACATTGTGTTTTTGGCTGAATCGACCAAATTCGAAAACGCCAAATTAGACAAACTGACAAGTATTCAGCGGTGGTTAACACCTTCATTGCAAAGTTGGGAAGTGTTTGCAATCATTTGATATAGATGGACACACTAACACATTTTTTCTTTATCTGGAAAGATTAAGAGAAAGACCTGTGGCAGGGTAGCACAGTGGTTAGCGCTGTTGCTTCACAGCTCCAGGGTCTCAGGTTCGATTCCCGGCTTGGTCACTGTGCGGAGTCTGCACGTTCTCCCCGTGTCTGATGGGTTTCCTCCGGATGCTCCAGTTTCCACCCACAGTCCTAAGATGTGCAAATTAGGTAGATTGGTCATGATAAATTGCCCTTAATGTCCAAAAAGGTTAGGTGGGGTTACTGGGTTACGGGGATAGGGTAGATACGTGGGCTTAAGTAGGGTGCTCTGTCCAAGAGCCAATTTAGACTCAATGGTTCTGCACTGTCAATTCTATGATCTGTGAGGTTAGGTGGATTGGCCTTACTAAATTGCCCTTCGTGTCGAAAACGATTAGGTGGGATTACTGGGTTATGAGGATGGAATGGAGGTATGGTCTTGGGTAGGGTGCTACTTCCAAGGGCCAGCACAGACTCGATGGGCCAAATGGCCTCCTTCTGCACTGTACATTCTACGCACTATGATCCACTGCGCTGTTAGTTGGCAGCGATATTTACAGAATCCAGGCATCACCAGCGCCAAGAGTTTTTTCTTTCTGTAACATGTTGGCCTGTGGAAGCAGTTCTGTTGCTTGTGAGGCCATTTTGATTTCCAGTGAAAAGGTAAAGTGGCTTATCCTTAATTAGCTGCCTGAGTCCAAAGTCATGTTCTAATCTTCAAAGAATTGGTGCTAAGCAAAGATTGTGGTGCTTCACACAGGAAAAGGTATATATATATATATTGTTGGGCAAATCATCCCACGGCACTCTCTTGAACCTCTGATCATCTTGCTCAATGTTAACAAATGCCTAGGAGCTTGTCCATAACAGTTCCCTTTGCCAGGCGATTTTGGGTGGAACATTCTGAAAGATAAAAGTGGAGGAAAGAAAGACATTTTTAAAACCGAGGCAAAAATTAAATCTCTTTGATGTACTCCAAATTTGAAGTGACGCTGTAAGCATTTCTATGAAGTCATAAAATAATAAAAGTCATTGACAAGGTTTAAATACAAACAAACTACAAATGGTTTAAATACTGACTCTGGTTATTTGTGCAACATTGAGGGAAGGGGCACCACTAGAACAAAAGAACAAAGAACAATACAGCACAAGTCGTGATAACACCACAGATGATGTTCTGAAACAGAAGAAAGTAAACCTCCATCCTCCCCACCTGAATTGCTGCTCCAAAGCAAGCTTTTTCTCTGACTGCCTCCCTGTGTTACAGCATCGGATTCCTGCCAATCGAGTAGTTGTTGGTGGGGACTGGGCAATGCCCCTGCTTGTACACCATGAGATAGAGAAATCGCCCCATTCGGAAACCCAGAGCAGAATTCTTCCATCCAGGACTAAGTCCCGTGGTGGGTTGAGGTTGGGGATGTTTCCTGCTGCAGAGTCCAATGGGAAACCACGCCCTATCTTCCAGTCCTGACTTCATTAGTTATGCATCCAGGAGTTCAGTGCTGTATTCAGTGGTGTGGTTTAGCTCACTGGGCTAAATCGCTAGCAGACCGTACCAGCCTCCCCGAACAGGTGCCGGAATGTGGCGACTAGAGGCTTTTCACAGTAACTTCATTGAAGCCTACTCGTGACAATAAGCGATTTTCATTTCATTCATTCATTCATGGCATGCGCCTCCCTCAACATATCTGGATACCATATTTAAAAGGAGCCCAACATCACTGACCCATTGTTGAAGAAGGAAGATGGGCCTCCTGATAAAGAAGAAGGATCTCCAGGAACTGTCTGAACTAGCTGAAAGAGGGACCTCCCCGATGACAGTAAAACTGGATCACCTGAGAGATGCTCCTTCCTATCCATTGTTGTGGTGTTCAAGGGCACTGGCCACCTCCATCCCGAACTCCAGAGACAGCCCCAGGTATTCGTCAGGTAAGTCCTGCACGCCACGTTCTGAACATGTCCAGACATGTTCTGGACCGGCATGTTTTCCTGCTGGCATCATGAAGACTCCATCGTCAGTGGAAGCTTCCAGTCGGGCCTTCATCTCCATCCCATTAGCCGGATGCAATTCAGTCTCACCTCAATCTCCAGCAGGATTCCAAATCCACTATTGTAGACACCAGTAGAAGATTCCACAGGGAATTTACACCGGTGTAAAACCAATTTTTGGGTCTCCCATCAAATTCTTCCTCACCCCACCCACCATTGAATCCACTGGGAGAACTCTACCTGCTGTTTCCAACAGTGAAATAAAAGAAAATAAAGACAGTAAGGACTGCCTGAGTGAGAGACCAGCACTTGCACATGAAATCCAGGGATACTCTCAGCCATATTTCTGGGGATTGGTGCTGAGCAGAGATAAAACTAGAAGAGGAAAATTGTGCTAACACAGAAAATCATTAGTCTGAAATGCATTGCCTGAAAGGGCATGGAAGCAGGTTAATTAGTCATTTTCATATAGGCCTAGTTAATTATTTATCACAGAAGAGGAACTAATTGGATCGCTCTTTCAAAGGCACAGTCATGATGGAAAGAATGGCCTTATTTACTGCTGTATAATTCTGTGGCACCTGACCTGTGAATCAGCCAAGTTGATTAGTAGAACAGCACCAGCTCCAATTATGTACTCAGGTTTTTTTTTTTAAAAGATTTTGTAGTTATGATACATATAGTAAGGCCCACATAGTTGTATTCATGATGCTGTTTGCTACCATCGTATGTTGTACTATGGGTTCCTTAGATGTCTCAATGAGGAGATCTTGAGATCTGAATATTTAAACATGAACCACTACTTGTTAGTCTTAAACTATTCACAGATCCCAGATATTGTCATCCATGGTGCTGTGTCCATGCAGGTAGACTACTAACTTAGAGGTTTTCTATAGGCTGTTCTCCTTTCAGAGTCCCTTGCCATGTGACTCTATACAGCATACCATGGGAGGTGCTATTCTCCAATTCCAGGTTAACCCTTGTTCTGCTGAGTAATTTTACATTAGAAAGGCATGCAGGTGCATATTCCCTTTTTTTTCCTCAAGAAAACTTTACTCTTTCCTCCCTTAGAACAGAGTATTACAGTACAATTGTTTAGTTGCTAGCACTACAACCACATCTAAAGTCTCTGACTTTATGATTTCAGATGGTCTTGAGGTTTGACAGTTCTTCCACATCTTGGTCTGTCACATTTGGAAGAATTAGCTATCTCCATTTGATTCGCTTTTTGCTCTTGCGAGCTGTGTTGCTCTTTATTAGCAACTCGTCTGTTATTTTACCAGACAATGTGGGCTTGTTCCATTCCTTCTGAGGCGCAGGTGCACTCCATTTATTCCTAGAGTGGACTTGAATAATTTTTTTCCTATGGTGTCCACCATGTTCTTCATGAATATATACATTTTGAAAATGGAATATTTATTTCCACTAATTTTAGGCAGATATCTGTTTGCTAATTTATTACCAAATCGTTTTGATGATTCTTGTCATTCAGCTCAATGGTTCTTAGTATGTCTGAGACATCCAGTGCCCTTTTTTTCCTTTGGTCTCTTGGGTGTCAGTGCCCGATTTACATATTCTGGTCTTATTTCTGTCTTTTGTTTCTCTGTCTGCAGTAGAACTTTACCTTTGCCCTTCATTTTGGTTTCCCTGTTGGCCAAGTCTGAACTTGATTTTGTTCTGCATTTGTGTATTTGGCATCGTTATCCATTCGCAGCTTGGAAATCATAGAATCATTTCAATGCATCCTCTTTTTCATTCAACTGCTTCTTCAGCTCTGTTATCTGTTTCTTAAATCTCTCGACTTCCTCTTGGAATATAGAACATTACTGAATCTGCTCTATCCACTGGTTTTTCAGTTTATCCAGAGTGAGACTAAATTCATTTTGCTTCTCCATAATTTTCCAGAAGAATAAATTTTGTCCAGAGGGATTCTTGTAAAGTGTCACGATCTTCCAACAAATTTTCCCTTTCTTTGAGAATGTTTTGCTCCTTTTGAGTTCCATCATTCTCTGCAATCTTCTGTTGATCTCCTTCTGGAGCCTTTTGTTGTCCTCTCTCTGGAGTCCTTTTATGCCTCGATCTGGAGTCCTTGGTTGCCCTCACTGGAGTCTTTTGTTACCCTCGAACTGGGGTCTTTGGTTGTCCTCACCCAGGGGTCTTTTGTTACCCTCTCTCTGAGGTGTTTGTTTTTCTCTCTCTCTGGGTCTTTTGCTACCCTCCCCCAGGGTCTCTTATTGCCCTCGGCACTTGAATGGGAAGGGGTGCTAGACTTTCTTCGAGGATGTACCCTCTCCAACTTGTAGGTTAAAAATTCTGTTAAAGAAACTTAATATCTCAGTTAAAGTTGTCAAGTGTGGATCAATATATCGGCTGGGGAGTACTTCACTAACAAATGAACCAAAGATGAATAAAAACTTGTCAATTTATACTTCTTGTGATTCTTTATTTAATCTGGAATTTCTTCTGTACACTGAAAATTGCCTTCTTGAAGACTCTCGATCTTCAGTTTGGTTTAGCCCTTTCCACAGTACAAATATGTCTGGCCCTTCTAATTTGTTGTCCGTAGCTTTGTTTTCCTCTTGTAGTTACCGCTTTAAATGTGTTGCCGCTTTAAGACAGTAACTCGTTTTACTACTTGTAAATTGCTTATTGTCACAAGTAGGCTTCAAATGAAGTTACTGTGAAAAGCCCCTAGTCGCCACATTCCGGCGCCTGTTCGGGGAGGCTGTTACGGGAATTGAACCGTGCTGCTGGCCTGCTTTGGTCTGCTTTCAAAGCCAGCGATTTAGCCCTGTGCTAAACAGCCCCTTCAGGCTGTCACTTCAGGTGCTGGTTATCTTTGGTTTCAAGTCTCCCATGCTTTTCGGGATCTTGGCGGAGCCCTTGGTCTGACGGCTCTCCTTGAGCAGAGGCCTGCACAATCTCCATCCACCACCACTCTCCTCCGCCGATCTGAATTTGTTCTCTCAATCAACAATTTCTCCATTAATTTGTCTCACTTCCGACGGGATCAAGCTATTGAGTAGAATGATTAGCCACGATCATAATGAATGGAGGAGCAGGGTCGAAAGGCTGCTCCTATTTTCTATGTTTCTATGTAAAAGGTGTGGCTATGGGTCACCACATGGACCTCAGTTATGCCTGTCTTTTTGTGTGCTATGTGGAACATTCCCTGTTTCAGTCCCACTCAGGTCCTCTCCCGCAACTCTTTTTCCGTTACACCACTGACTGTATCAGTGCTGCTTCATGCTCTCATCTAGACCTGGAAAGATGTCATCACTTTTGCGACCAATCTATACCCCTTTTCACCTTCACATGATCCATCTCCAATACTTCCTTGACCTCTCTGGCTCCATTTTCGTGATAGACTGACACAGCAGTATTCATTTAGAAGCACACTGATTCCCACGGCTACCTTGGCAAAAACTCCTCACACCATACTTCCTGTAAACACGACATCCCATTCTCCCAGTTTCTCCGCCTCCATCCCATCTATTCCAATGATGCCAACTTCAAAAAAGGAGCTTCTGACATGTCTGCCTATTTCCTTAACTGAGGAGGAAGCAAGCAACAAAGCAGGAAGCGGGGGCTGAAATCGCGTTTGGCGGAGAATCCAACTTCACGCCAAAATCGGGCCCGGCGCCCGGTAATTTCTACGTCAGCCTCTGCGGTCCGAGTCCGCCACGGCGCTCGGCGTGGCCGCTGGAGGCCGCCACCATGCATATGCGCGGACTCAAAACCGGAAGTGCGGGGGCCCGTATCTGCAGCTAAAGCTGCGTGAATTACTCCGGGTCCCTGCTAGCCCCCTGCAGGTCATTGAATTAGCTCCACTTTTTCCCAGGAATCTCCAGAGTAAAACTCCAGCATTTTTACGCCGGCGTGGGGTACATAGTCCCATTTTGGGAGAATCCAGTCCCATATCTTTAAATTTAATGAAAATCCAAGAATCTATTTTTTGATTTTCCTGACATCAGTACTGCCTGAAATTGGTACAAAGTTAATTTATATGATCTTCCTATTCCTTGTGGCCATTGACATCTATCATAAACTAAAGTGAGATAATACTTGCATAGGAATTGAAAGAATTAACATTCATGTCAGAAAAGCATGCATCTGTTGGCTGTTTATTGAGTAGCCCACCTTGATGATGAAAATTATTTGTGTGTGCTAGCAGTGTTGCCTTCCAAGCACTATAAACTATGTGTTATATCGGCATGGGTTCAGATTGGTTTTTGCTTTTGTGTTCCTTAATTTACAAGTTTATTACTTGTGAAAAGAGGCAGCCTGGCCATAAATACTCACTTAAGAAGAAAACAATCGCAAAGAATTACCATTTGTGAAATGGAATAGATAGTTTCCATTAAAACAGTCCAAAAAAACCCTGTGTGTGAATTTCAAAGCTGCAGTGTGCTGTGTGCAGTAAATCTTTTTCGGATGATTTTGTAATGCTTTCAAAAATGGCCCAGAGGTATTTTAAGTGTAACCTGTGAAGATTTGTGTGGATTACTCCCTATTAACCTGTGACAGTGGATGCACGTAAGTGTTAATAGCATAGTTATAGCAGATAATGGCCCAACCCCTCCAGTTCTGAATCGGGCAATTACAAAGTCATTAAATATGGCACACAAGGTTTGGGAAGCCCTGGGGGATATGAGATACACAAAGAAACCATTTTATGGGCAGTAAGATTGACTGGTAGTTTGATTGGCAGCACAAGGCCGGAGGAATAACTTCAGATTCAACCAGTTTGGTTGCCCCCTTCTCTACTTTCCTCTTTCCTTCATGCTGAACTCAGTCTCTCCTGTGACCTTTTGTCTCTTTCTAAGAGCATGAATGGCAAGCAAATACATCCTGGTAGATAATGTAGCTGAGAAACCTACTGCCTGTGAAACTATATCTGCCTGTTACCATTTGCTTTATTAAGGTTTGCTCTGCTGCTTCACGTAGAGTGGATCCACTGTATTTTATTTGTCTGTTGTTCTAAGGCTCAATACACTGTTTTAGTTCTCCTTAATTCAAAACCTTATAATGAGTAAGTGGAGGTAAGATCATGCCCTGAAGGCACTTTTATATTGCACGAGTGTCAAATTCGCCAAACATCAATCGTGCGCAGGCAGCTGAAAAGTTACTGTAAACCAAACAGGACTCACTAAGACCAGCAGCCCAGGAATGGGCCTTCTTGAAAGAGGGCCCAATAGGTTCCAGTTGTTTAACATTTGGCTATAGTTGATCAAAGGAAACTCTCTCTGAGGAATTTAAAGGCATGAGCACAACTGTAAGTCTTCTTGTTCTTTGGAGCTGTGATAAACCACTGTAGTGTATAATGTGTATTGTGGTAAGCGACTACTGTATTACATGCAATGTGGTAAACCACTGCCCGATGGCTCCGCCTCCCCTCGGGCCCGGTATAAAGGTAGCTGGTCTCCGCCTCTGACCCAGTTTGGGATCAGAGGCCAGGAGGCTTTCTGCTTAGATTATTAAAGCCTCAGTTACGTTCACCACTCGACGTGTGTTCATTGATGGCATATCAGGAGCAAAGACAACCATATTAATCATCTTGGGGGTTTGGAAGGTGTGGTAGCATAGCCCCTTTAAGGGACCATATAATAGACCCAGAGCCTATGTGGACGGAGCTTGCGGCTCACAGATCAGGCTGTGGGGATTTGGTCAGAGTTAGCTTGGAAGTCGAGGCAACAAGACCTGCACACTAGTTGTACTGTTCTGTACATTTTACATAGTTAAATAAATCACCGTTGTGGTTTAACACAGCCTCATCATTTGCCTCGCAGTACAACAGGAGGACACATCAATGATCCTGAAGGCCAATGTGCGCCCAGACTGCTGCAAATGGGACAGGATACTGCTGAAAATTGAGTTTTTGGACTATGTGCTGGCTCAGCATTTCCCCCCTTGCAATTTCTCTCTGCCCCTGATCGGCGCTTCTGTTTGAAGGAGGCCGTCTCATATTTTTATTTGTTGCACCAGGTGCAGGGATCCTGGATCAGCATCTCCCAAGACTCAAAATTGAAATCAAAGCTCGTAAGTGAAGCTTGGCTTACAATCAGTTTCCTACCCCTAAAGCAGGGTTTTTCAAAGTGTGGGTCACGACCCGCAGGCGGTTGTCAGGAGGGTCGTTGAACGATCAATCGCAGCCTTCCCGCAGTGATACCAATCTGATCCCGGAGAAGTGTCCAATGTCCACTACCAGCATATTTATTGAAAATGGCCTAAGTCACACTGTTCAAGCCAGTGTTGGTTTTCACTCTCATCACTCTCCTGTTCCCGAGTAGAGGTTGCACTAATCACTTTCCCGCCTTGAAGCAATTACTGTTCTTTTACATGCTGAATTCAGAAGATGACTCGTGATGTAAGGCTCAATTCAGCACGTACTGAGGACAGTTTCCTGGTTTTGCTAAAGCAAGGGACAGATAGGATTCCGAACTATGCAGCATGTTGTCAATGTCAGACACTGACAAGGTTCTGCAGCATCAGGTAGAGTTAGCCAATGGGACTCTGGAAAAATCAAAAGCTCAAGCAAGTGTTAGCGAAAGAACTAAACCTATCTGTCATTTTATGGTGGCGGCAGCTCACGTTGAGCGTAGCATAACTGAAGAGCATGACCCAGACTCTGCAACAGATGATAGTAGAGAAAGGTTCTATGATGCCCCAGAAGACCATGCAGATGAACATCGGTCACAGGGGAACAGCCCACTTCCTAATGGCGATGAGAGGTCAAAGTCACAAGCAGGTTTGTCAGAAGATGGAATTGGAATATTACAGTCGTCAGCAGATCCTGGAGTCAGTAGCATCGCATGAGCGAACGGGACACAGTTAATGCGGTCTATTTCGATGCAGAATCAAGCCAGACTCTGTTTTGGGACAAGGATGCTTGAATCTGATCTCTCAAAGCTCCAGCTAACTCTATACTCTGGAAATAATGGGGAACCAAATGTTGATTCTGTAAATGCCACTGGGTTTTGTGTCATTTTTGGGATGGTCTGGGGCAGCATGGTGGCACAGTGGTTAGCACTGCAGCCTCACGGCACCAAGGTCCCAGGTTCGATCCCGGCTCTGGGTCACTGTCCTTTTGGAGTTTACACATTCTCCCCGTGTTTGCGTGGGTTTCGCCCCCACAACACAAAGATGTGCAGGGTAGGTGGATTGGCCATGCTAAATAGCCCCTTAATTGGAAAAAATGAATTGGTACTCTAAATTTATTTTTGTTTTTAAAAATTGTGGGGCGGGGGGGGGGGGGGGGGGGCGGAATGGGCTTGCCGGCTACCAGTGAGATCTGCAGCGGGATTCTTCGACCTCCCGCCAGGTCAGAGAATCCCCAGGGGCGGCGCTCCGACGCCGGCTGCCGTATTCTCCGCACTTTCGGGGGCTGTTGACGCCGGAGTGGTTCTCGCCGGTTTTCCCGCCGGCGTGGGGGCTTAGTCCCCGGCAATGAGAATCCCGCTCCTGGTTGCCAATGAGCCTGCTGGTGACCAGTGTGTTCCGGAACGGTTGATATAATCCTTTCCCTTGTGTACATGCACATCTCTCCAGATTATATAACTGATCTCACTAACCACATTTACAAAAACGAAATATTCAAAACTTTGACAGAAAATCAGCTTCACGTCTGAAGAATCGAGATGTATTTATTTTTATCCACTTGCAATGATAAATCAAATCCTTTTGTCATAATTATTATTTTCGCAGTCTGAACTGAGCTGGTTTGCAGACAAAGATTGAGATCTGGTCATTGTATGGAATCTATGCACTGGTTCCAACACAAGGGAGGCAGTGGTATAGATAGAATTAGCGTATAAGAGAGAGTTACGACACAGTTTGTGTGTCTGAGTGTGTGTCACAGAGAGAGAGGTATGGCACAAGGCCGTCAGGCATGGGTTGCGAAGGTTGGCAGGTTGGCAAAAGTGGGCCCCAGGAAAAACTTTTGACAAAATCTCTCCTGAAGCATGTGGCAAATCTCATGTCAACCAAGTGCTGAAGGCAGCAAGGGACTGAGCCAATAAGTAGTGGATCAATCTTCACGAAGAAATACAAACTTCAACTGATAATGGTGGCTTTAGCGCCGTGTACAACAGTATCAAAAGAGCACTTGGCCCCACATCAGTAAAGTCGCTCCCTTGAAATCTATAGTACGAAGTCTTACAACACCAAGTTAAAGTCCAACAGGTTTGTTTCAATGTCACTAGCTTTCGGAGCGCTGCTCCTTCCTCAGGTGAATGAAGAGGCATGTTCCAGAAACACATATATAGACAAATTCAAAGATGCCAAACAATGCTTGGAATGCGAGCATTAGCAGGTGATTAAATCTTTACAGCCCCAGAGATGGGGTAACCCCAGGTTAAAGAGGTGTGAATTGTGTCAAGCCAGGACAGTTGGTAGGATTTTGCAGGCCAGATGGTGGGGGATGAATGTAATGCGACATAAATCCCAGGTCCCGGCTGAGGCCGCACTCATGTGCTCAGATGAGGAGGAGCGTAACAGGCATCTACAGATGTTGAAAGATGACCTCGTACGAACGGGATATGGCACTCGACTCATCGATCGACAGTTCCAACTCGCCACAGCGAAAAACCGCACTGACCTCCTCAGAAGACAAACATGGGACACAACCGACAGAATACCCTTCGTCGTCCAGTACTTCCCCGGAGCGGAGAAACTACGTCATCTTCTTCACAGCCTTCAACACGTCATTGATGACGATGAACATCTTGCCAAGGTCACCCCCACTACTTGCCTTCAAACAACCGCGCAACCTCAAACAAACCATTGTTTGCAGCAAACTATCCAGTCTTCAGAACAGTGACCACGACACCACACAACCCTGCCATGTCAATCTCTGCAAGACGTGCCAGATCATCAACATGGATACCACCATTACACGTGAGAACACCACCCACCAGGTACGCGGTACATACTCGTGCGACTCGGCCAACGTTGTCTATCTCATACGCTGCAGGAAAGGATGTCCCGAAGCGTGGTACATTGGCGAGACCATGCAGACGCTGCGACAATGAATGAACGGACATCGCGCGACAATCACCAGGCAGGAATGTTCCCTTCCAGTCGGGGAACACTTCAGCAGTCAAGGGCATTCAGCCTCTGATCTCCGGGTAAGCGTTCTCCAAGGCGGCCTTCAGGACGCGTGACAACGCAGAATCGCCGAGCAGAAACTTATAGCCAAGTTCCGCACACATGAGTGCGGCCTCAACCGGGACCTGGGATTCATGTCGCATTACATTCATCCCCCACCATCTGGCCTGCAAAATCCTACTAACTGTCCTGGCTTGGTACAATTCACACCTCTTTAACCTGGGGTTACCCCATCTCTGGATCTGTAAAGATTTAATCACCTGCTAATGCTCGCATTCCAAGCATTGTTTGGCATCTTTGAATTTGTCTATATATGTGTTTCTGGAACATACCTCTTCATTCACCTGAGGAAGGAGCAGCGCTCCGAAAGCTAGTGACATCGAAACAAACCTGTTGGACTTTAACCTGGTGTTGTAAGACTTCGTACTGTGCTCACCCCAGTCCAACGGCAGCATCTCCACATCTTGAAATCTATAGATAGGGAAGTACTTACTGACAGAAACAAGCAAATGGCCTGCTGAGTAGAGCACTACTCCAAATTATACTCACGTGTGATGGACATCTCTCTGCCTGTACTTGATGAGCTTCTGCAGTTACTTGTCATGTACAAGCTTGATGTAAAAGCCTCATTACTTGAACTTGAAAAGGCCACTGACTTCCTGGCAGACAGAAAAGTTTAAAATACGAGCTGAGCTACTCAAGTGTGGAAGTCTAGCCTGTTGCCTTACCTCCATGAATTCACCTTTATCTATTGGAGAGACGGCATTGTGATGCAAACAGCACACATTATACGAGAACAAAGATGATTCAGTGTTTTGCAAAAACTTCTGGGACTCTCACTCCTTAATGTCATTGGCAAGGCTTTGGCCAGAGTCATTTTACCAAGGCTCCACCGAGTAGCCAACAGAAGACACTCTGAGGCACAAACGTGACACCAGAACAGGCAGATCCACAGGAGACATGATATTGTCCTTACGTCAGCTTCAAGACTAGTGCAGAAAGCAGAAAATATCCCTCTATCTTGCCTTTTTGGATCATAGAAAAGCATTTGACATTTAGCTGGACAAGCCTCTACCGGGTACTGGAGAAAAGCGCTCATCCTCCCAAGCTTCGCAATCTCATACGGCCCTTCCACAACAGTATGCAATGCAACATTTAGTTTGACAGCTCCACGTCTTAATGTCTTGAGATCAAGAAATGGCTGCATCTTAGTCCCTCATCTGTTTTGTATCTTTTTCTCTGTCCTCCTTACCAACATGGAAGGAATGCATCTCCAAACACGATCAGATGGGAAACTCCTGAGCCTATCATGATTGAAAGCCAAGACAAAGATGTGGATCTCAATCAGAGAATTCATAGAATCCCTATAGTGCAAAAGGAGGCCATTCGGTCCATCGGGTTTGCACAGACCCTTCGAAAGAACATATGTATTCTGATGAACAATTACTTGTCAGTCTTCATCAATTGGTGCATTCTCCATGATTTAAGGGTCTGTCCTGTTTATTCCCTTATTTCCCCTTTCTTTTATTTTGCCTTTATCATTTTTGATCCATGGATGATTAACGGATATGGATCTTTAGGTCAAGCAACAGAATTCAGACGTTAAGGGAGAGAACACTCTGTTAGTCTCTGCTGGTTTAAACAGGAGCTTCAGACTTGTCGACACCAGAGAGAGAAATGGGGTGGGACTCGGTTTGATTGATTCACAGGTGGCCAATGAATTGGCCCAAAAGGCAGTAGTCTGCCCGGTAACAGGTGGTGATTGGATCCAATCTTATTGGAATGATTTTCAGAGTCCCAAGGAGTTTCAGTTTGATTCCTGAAAGCACAGGGAGAAAGTATTTCTCTCACTTCAGAAAGGCTGTAAGTGCTATATTCCTGGGGTTGCAGAGAATCTGAATAAATGAATCTCTGGGAAGATCATTGCAGGCTGCAAACAAAGACAAGAACCTTCTCTCTCCCCCCAGAAAGGCTGTATTTCTGAAACTACAGAGACCTGAATCAAATTATTGTAAACAACCTCGAACTGAAATCAACGTTTGGAGAGGAGTAAGGTGCTGGAAACAACCATCTGAAATAAAGAACCATTTTCCCTTTCACTTATGATTTTTACCCCTCTCCTACCATCTATGTTTGTCTATCTGTGTGTGGTGTGTAGAGGGTGAGGGCAATTTAAATTGGGGTGTTAGGAATTAGATAATAGCTAACCAGTTGTATTTGCTACATATTTCACGATAGTTCTTGTTTTAAATCAACAGTAATTGTGTTTAAACTTACAAACCTGGTGACTGTGATTATTGGGAAATTAGAAGCCAAATACTTTGGGTATTTTTTAAAGAATTATTGGTTAATTCACTTGCATTGTGACTCCGGGTGAAGTGGGGTTGGAATTGACCGCGCACTAGCCCATGATGTCGTAATAATGGCAATCCCTCTACCAAGTCCATTTGCCAGCCGGTCAGCACTTTCTTCTGAAACAATATAAAGTTGTTGTTTCCCCGGACATTGGCATTTTTGTGATGGTTCTGATAAGTGAAAGGTGAAAAGCTTCGCAAAAATGTATTTTTTGAGCAATACTCGTGTTCTGTTGATGCTGCACAAAAGCTGCCCAAACAGAATACCAGCTCCAAAGGTTCACGGATCAACCGTCCCATGTTGTGTCATGTTCTTGCTCAAGAAAAAAGTATTTATGGGGCAGGGTGGTATGTTTCTGCCTGCGATCAGACTCAACATCACACCACTGGAAGCAGTCAACAAATTCTGCTACCTTGGACCTATATTTACAGATGTCTCTTCATGAAGAGCTCAGCACACCCATTGGAAAGGCAGCCACCAACATTGGACAAGTAACAAAATGGGCATGAAAAAACAATAAACTGACCCACAGGACCAAAATGTTTATCGACATGGCCTGTATCCTCAGCACATTGCTGTATTGTAGTAAAGCCTGGAGAACTTACACCTCCCAAAAATAAAGGCTCAGTAACTTCAGTTTCCAGTGTCTATGCATCCTCAACAACACATTGAAAGACAAAGTCACCAGTGAAGCAGTCCCTTCTAGGGCAAACATGCCAAGCGTGCTAGCATTAATCAAGCAAATAAGGCTTCACTGGCTTGGGCATGTGCACAGGATGGAAGATGGCTATATCATCAAGGACAAGAATTACAGGGAGATATTCCATGGTAAAAGGCCAGCAGGGGCCCAAAGCTCCAATTCAAGGAGGCTGCCAAAAAAAGGCCCCAACATCGATCATGACTAGTGGAAAACTTTACCTGACAAGCCATGCAAATGGCGACAGCGGCTGTGGGCAATAGTTCACTACCATGACAGATAGTCAATTCAGAACCTCCAAAGCAGATGCCAGCCTTGTAAACATGGACTCAGCAGAGATTATCCTGCAGCACCAGCAAGGGACAACTTTGTAATGCACTTTCGGCAGACTCTCCCTTCCCGGAACCAACTTATTCGGCCATCAGAGAAATGCAGCAAGCATTCTCGTCTGACCTCAACAAAGCTCTGAGACTGAATTCTTATCATGCTCGTTAAATGATTTTAACATTTTATGTACCTCAATCAGATTAGCCCTCAATCTACTCAAGATTCATTCATGAAAATTTCATGTCTCAGAGAAAGTGGTCGAGCAAGGGAACAGTGATTTACTAAAGCAGTTGAAACACTTGTCAAGAGGAAGAAGGAGGCTTATGTAAAGATGAGACATGAAGGTTCAGTTAGGGCGCTCAAGAGTTACAAGTTAGCTAGGAAGGACCTAAAGAGAGAGCTAAGAAGAGCCTGGAGGGGACATGAGAAGTCTTTGGCAGGTAGGATCAAGGATAACCCTAAAGCTTTCTATAGATATGTCAGGAATAAATTAATGACTAGGGTAAGAGTAGGGCCAGTCAAGGACAGTAGTGGGAAGTTGTGGTTGGAGTCCGAGGAGATAGGAGAGGTGCTAAATGAATATTTTTCATCAGTATTCACACAGGACAAAGACACTGTTGTCGAGGAGAATACTGAGATTCAGGCTACTAGACTAGAAGGGCTTGAGGTTCATAAAGAGGAGGTGTTAGCAATTCTGGAAAGTGTGAAAATAGAGAAGTCCCCTGGGCCGGATGGGATTGATCCGAGGATTCTCTCGGAAGCTAGGGAGGAGATTGCTGAGCCTTTGGCTTTGATCTTTAAGTCATCTTTGTCTACAGGAATAGTGCCAGAAGACTGGAGGATAGCAAATGTTGTCCCCTTGTTCAAGAAGGGGAGTGGAGACAACCCAGGTAACTATAGACCAGTGAGCCTTACCTCTGGTGTGGGCAAAATCTTGGAAAGGTTTATAAGAGATAGGATGTATAATCATCTGGAAAGGAATAATTTGATTAGAGATCGTCAACACGGTTTTGTGAAGAGTAGGTCGTGCCTCACAAACCTTATTGAGTTCTTTGAGAAGGTGACCAAACAGGTGGATGAGGGTAAAGCAGTTGATGTGGTGCATATGGATTTCAGTAAAGCGTTTGATAAGGTTCCCCACGGTAGGCTACTACAGAAAATACGGAGGCATGGGATTCAGGGTGATTTAGCAGTTTGGATCAGAAATTGGCTAGCTGGAAGAAGACAAAGGGTGGTGGTTGATGGGAAATGTTCAGACTGGAGTCCAGTTACTAGTGGTATACCACAAGGATCTGTTTTGGGGCCACTGCTGTTTGTCATTTTTATAAATGACTTGGAGGAAGGCATAGAAGGATGGGTGAGTAAATTTGCAGATGACACTAAAGTCGGTGGAGTTGTGGACAGTGCGGAAGGATGCTACAAGTTACAGAGGGACAAAGATAAGCTGCAGCGCTGGGCTGAGAGGTGGCAAATGGAGTTTAATGCAGAAAAGTGTGAGGTGATTCATTTTGGAAGGAATAACAGGAAGACAGAGTACTGGGCTAATGGTAAGATTCTTGGCAGTGTGGATGAGCAGAGAGATCTCGGTGTCCATGTCCATAGGTCCCTGAAAGTTGCCACCCAGGTTGAGAGGGTTGTTAAGAAGGCGTACGGTATATTAGCTTTTATTGGTAGAGGGATTGAGTTTAAGAGCCATGAGGTCATGTTGCAGCTGTACAAAACTCTGGTGTGGCCGCATTTGGAGTATTGCGTGCAATTCTGGTCGCCGCATTATAGGAAGGATGTGGAAGCATCGGAAAGGGTGCAGAGGAGATTTACCAGAATGTTGCCTGGTATGGAGGGAAGATCTTATGAGGAAAGGCTGAGGGACTTGAGGCTGTTTTCATTAGAGAGAAGAAGGTTAAGAGGTGACTTAATTGAGGCATACAAGATGATCAGAGGATTGGATAGGGTGGACAGTGAAAGCCTTTTTCCTCAGATGGTGATGTCTAGCACGAGGGGACATAGCTTTAAATTGAGGGGAGATAGATATAAGACAGATATCAGAGGTTGGTTCTTTACTCAGAGAGTATTAAGGGCGTGGAATGCCCTGCCTGTAACAGTAGTGGACTCGCCAACACTAAGGGCATTCAAATGGTCATTGGATAGACATATGGACGATAAGGGAATAGTGTAGATGGGCTTTAGAGTGGTTTCATAGGTCGGCGCAACATCGAGGGCCGAAGGGCCTGTACTGCGCTGTAATGTTCTATGTTTATGTTCTAGATGTTTGTTGGATCAAAGATGATGAAAATAGCCAAGGATATCTTACCCCAAACTAACAGACTCACTTCTCTTTTTCCCCCATTATCGCAGTGCTTATTCAACATCCAGCCTTGGATGAGCCTCCAATTCCTTCAGTTGAACATCGGGAAGAAAAAAGCTCCGCCTCAAACTCTGATTCGATCTTCCAGATTGTTAGCAACATTGGCCCTATTTGGCACTAAGATAAACTTCTCATTCTATATTCTCTCTGTCCTACTTGCATATCCAAAGCTTTGCCCAATTCTACGTCAGTCTGTAAATTGCACAAACAATCACTCATACAGTTGGGGACCAGAGACTGAATTATACCAATGCTCTTGTGCATGACCCCTGCACTTTGTAAATGTTTCCCTATTCCTTCATGGGATGTGGGCATCACTGGCAAGGCCAACCTTTGTTGCCCATCCCTCACAGCCCTTACGGGTCAATGACATTACTATGAATCTAGAGTTACATGTAGGCCACACCTTTCCTAAAGGGCGTACTGAATCAGATGGATTTGATAATTGCCATGGTCACTATTGTGGAAAATAACTTAGTTTAGCTCACTGTGTTAGACAGCTGGTTGTGATGCAGAACAAGGCCTGGGTTCAATTCCCGTCCCAGCTTACCCAAACAGGTGCCGGAATATGGCGACTGGGGGCTTTTCACATTAACTTCATACTTTTGACAATAAAAGGTTCTTATTATTATTATGTGTCATATTTATTACTGCACCAGCTGCCGTGGAGGGGTTTGAACCATAATCCTCACAGCATTAGCCTCAGCCTCTGGATTATGAGTCCAGTGACATTACCACTGCTCCACCATCCTCTCACCTTTGCCACACCCAAATCTTTGCTGCCTGTATTTCATGCCACACCCAAAACCTTGCTGCCTGTATCTTATGCCATTCACCAATCATTCTTGCTCATGCTAGTGTATATCGGCTCCCAGGTCCCAACACTGTCAATGTGAAATGCTAATCCTCATATTTAAATGTCTTCATGGGCTCAACCCCTCTCTATTTCGATAGTTTCTTCCATCCTTCCCAAATCGTTCGGTATTTTCACCCACCCTTGATGGCTTTGCCTTCAATTCTTTAAGCTCCATGCTCGAGAGAATTGTGTCCCTAAACCTCTCTGTCCCTCTTCTAACCTCTATTCCTTTATAGGTTCTTCTTAAAAAAACATGGGCTGGATTCTCCGCTGGCGGGATGTTCCGTTTTGCTGGCAACCCGGGGGTTTCCCGACGGTGTGGGGCTGCCCCACAATGGAAAACCCCATTGACCAGCCGGCATAACGGAGCATCCCACCGGCGGGGTGAAACAGACATGTGGCGTGGCGGGGCGGAGAATCCAGCCCCCTGTTTTTAATCAACTCTCCTAATATTCCTTTGTTTGGCTTGTCATCTCTTTTTGTCTGATCATGCCTCTGTGATATGCGTTGAGAAATATACTTGCGATATGGACTCTGTATAAATCCAACTTGTTCCTTTTGTAGTTGCTCTTGTTGTTGTACCGCCTAGCATTATGTTGTGTGATACTGCTTGCAATTGCAAAATTTCCTCCTTCACATATGATACCTCAAAACATCAGTCTCATGGAATTTCATTTGCCTCACATTAAGGATAGATAAAAAGCAAATAGATTTGTTTTTCTAGCACACACAGGCAGGGCACACACAAAGATAGTTCCAATGGATTCTAATTGGACTCTAATTAGACCAACGTATAAAAGTTTTCAATTAAGATGATTGCTAATTTCCCTCTATTAAAATTAGGCTATTATACTAATAACTCACTTCTCAACATATGAAACGGAAAACTACATTAGTTACTAATCAACAATAATGCTGTATTAGTTGCTCGATGAATATGTAAGCAATTGGAAGGTACAGCACTAAATGATTATGTATTTTGCTCAGCAACTTCAATTGTTTTTCAATTAAATGCTCACTTTGATAGTATTTAACAGTTCTTGTTACTCCCCACATAAAACCACTATTCACTTTTCCTTTACTTTAATATAGAGCTCTAAATAAATATATGAAGTCTTCTTGACTGATAGTCTGAATTATTACTTGAGATAGGCAAGATTCTTTGCTCACAATCGCTAATGGAACTCACTGAATTGCTATGTTATTAACTCAGTGTACAATCCATTGTTTCTTTCCACAAAGACATCACCTATTCCATAAATCATTGCACTGCATTGCTTGTATAACAACAAATGAGAGCTGTAAAATCCAGGGTGATGCATAAATACAAAACATTTGTAAAAGTAATTTTTCATTCTGAAGCTAAGTGACTTTTCTTTTGAAATCCATTGATTATGGAAGATGATTTGCCTTAACGGAATCCGTAGTGAAATGCACGGAAATCTCCCACAATACAGCGACGTTTGGATGAGATATTGAAATAAAATTTGAATATAATGGATATTTTAATTCCAACAGACTGTGCACTGTATAAAGAATAATAATCTAAACTCTATTGTCCTGAAATCACAATAGATGATATAATTCTAAAATGGTCATCAGAAGTTACTTTTTCCACTATTTTAATCAAAACATTATATTACGATCTCAGACCAGACCCCAACAGTGGCTAGAATAATAGATCGAAACCCCAGTATTTTAGTATATTTGAAAGATGGTGCAGAAAGAATGATACACTCCAGGAGTGATTGTGTGAAGAAATAGGGATTAGTTATTTTTAAAACAAAACTTTGTTCTGAGTGCAATATTAAACTTTTTAACTTCACACCCAAAAAGAACAGTTGACAATTTACACCTTAACACAACTATACAACTTCCCATTAAGAAAAAAGAAAGGAAACATACAGATCTCAATCTATCTTACTGTGGGGGAACTGTAGACTCAGCATCAGGCAGATAAGGGCAAGTTTCTTCACCAACTCCCTCTCATGCTTTCAAAATGTCTCTCTGCTTTCCTTGGCACCACCCAGCAATGACCCCAAGCTGAAAAGTAATTTATGTCTGTAGGCTGCAATGCACATTAACTTGCCAGGGACTTCCCCAAGTAAAGCACGGTGCATTAGCCTAGACTGAAAAACATATTCCTTCATCAATTTCACATGCTGGCTGCTAAAACTACACAAGCCCTGCAGAACAGAACTCTCCTGTTTAAAGAACATAACCATTGCAATAAAATACATTCCAAACCCTAGGCTTTTAATCCTTAAATTGCCCAATACTTTTGTAATCCAATGTTCCTAAAATCTCCAATCATCACAATTAACTCACTCAAAATATATGCATTAATACAGAGAGGGGTTTCAGCTGAACACCATTCTATTCTACAGTGTGATTTTAGAGTCTATGCATTTGCCTATCCTGCCTACGATGCCCACCAAATTCCCATTACATTTGGTAGATTTGAACCATGGCCGTTAAGAACGTTAAGGCAGAGTAAAAGAGAAATGATTTTACACAGACGGTTGTGAGGCTAGGACATGTTACCAGAGTTAGTGATTGAAGCAGAGGCTATGGTCAAAATTCTCTGGTAGGAATTCCCCATTATAACCACCCCACGCCGCCGCAAAACCCATTAGCAGGGCTGCACTGCCAACGGGAAAAATGAATCACAACAATCGGAAAATTTTGGCCATAAGCACCTCAACCATGCAAGCACTATGTGTGCAGAACAGAATTTATCATACATTTTATTATGACTTTCACAAGAAAACAATATTTTGACAGGATCTAAATTGGTAACAGACTACAAGCCACCCATTTTTCTCTCCCACATGACTATTCTTAAGAGATTTTCTCTTCTGCTTTTCGATAATCATTTATAAGTTACTGAGTTGCAGTTCAGTGGCAAGTGGACATAGAGTCTCGTGTTCACAACAGCAGAGCCCAGCTATTTCAAACAATCCTTTGCATGATACCATCGGGTATCTTGCTCTTGCTAGTTTTCTGTTTAGTTTTGTGGCAAATCTTTGATAAACTTAATTTCATATTTATCATAAATATTCCACACCAATTTCTACCTTAAATTGTGTTTCCATATCTACATTCAACAATGGTTTGATGTCTATTTTGATGACACTGATTAAAACCATTATTTGAGAGACCAAGGAGGTACTGTGTGTGAAAGCTGTTGTGGACAATAATTCTGGTTTCAAAGCCTGGGGGCTGGATTCTCCACCCCGCCGTGCCCCATTTCTGCTTCACCCCGTCGGCGGGATACTCCGTTACACCGGCCGGTCAATTGGGTTTCCCATTGTGGGGAAACCCTCCCGATGCCGGCAAAATTGAGCATCCCGCTGGCGGAGAATCCCGCCATATGTTTTTTGAGGTAGCCCCTAAGTGAAAGGAGAAACCACGAGCGGGATTCTCTGACCCTGGCAACTGGAGAATCGGCGCCATTGGCGCCGGCGAGGTCGGCGCGGCGCCGGAGCGTCCCCCCCCTCCCGGCGATTCTCCCGCGCGTTGGGCTGAGTGCCCACTGAGTTAGGCTGAGCCCCGCCGGCGCGTTCGTGTGTGGTCCTACCCGGCGGGACTTCGCCGTTCATGCTGCGGGGGGGCGGCCTGGTGGGGGGGGGGAGGGTGGATCCGACCCCGGGGGGGGCCTCCACAGTGGCCTGGCCCACGATCGGGGCCTACTGATCGGCGGGTGGGCTTATCCCAGTGGGGGCCTATGTTCCTCCGCACCGGGCCCCTATAGGTCTCCGCCATGTTGCGTCGGGGCCGGCGCGGAGAAGGCAACCCACACGCATGCGTGAACTCTCGCCGGCCGTGGCGCGCATGCGCGGACTGCGGCGCCCGTGCTGATGCCCCTATCAGCAGCTGGAGCAGCGTGAGGCTCTCCAATGCCATGCTGGCCCCCTGCGGTGCAGGATTGCTGATTCTAGGGGGCCAGGTGACGCCGTCGTAAAATGCCCTGGCGTTTACAACGGCGTCAACACTTAGCCCCAGGATCAGAGAATCCCGCCCCAAAACTTCAGGATTCTGACAGAGAGAAGCTATACCTGAGATTCCTGGCTGAGACACAATGCTTCTGGGAAATCAGAGTGTGATATCTGGTTGCTAAGTAAACAGAAGCTGATCGGGGGGGAACCCATATAGAGCTCCTCGAGATCAGGGGTGGGATTCTCCATCCCGAAATGCCTGAATCGCATTCCCAATTGGACGGAGAGTCAGGCATCAGGGCAAAATCGGGACCGATGCCGGGCAACAATGCTCCTAGCCCCCACCGGCGGCGTGAATGTGGTCCTTGCCGCATGCCGATCTTAATTACCCATTTGCTCTTCCAAATCTGATATATTACTTCTGGGCGAAGAACATCAATAAGGTGCGCAGGCTGGGGTGGGGAGGCGGAGGCAATGTGGGTGAGGATGGAGGTAGGGTCTTGTAAGGGGTTGCAGGCACTGGTAACGTTACTGCTCCCATTTGCCCCTGGGAATAAGTTGGAGGGGGTCAAAGCTGATGGAAATTCTAGAGAATCATGTGTTTGAGCCGGCGAGACTGCATGCTAGGTTTTGTGGATGGGAGGAGTGGGAGGGTGATGGAAATGAAGGGACCTATTTTTGGAAGGGTGGTTTGCGAATGTGGAGGAGTTGACGGAGAAGTTTGGGATTCTGGAGGGGGTGGCCTTTCGGTATATGGAGGTGCAGGACTTTACAAGGAAGGTTTTCCCGATGTTTCTGGCAACAGCACGGTAGCATGGTGGTTAGCACAATTGCTTCACAGCTCCAGGGTCCCAGGTTCGATTCCGGCTTGGGTCACTGTCTGTGCGGAGTCTGCACATCCTCCCCGTGTGTGCGTGGGTTTCCGCCGGGTGCTCCGGTTTCCTCCCACAGTCCAAAGATGTGCAGGTTAGGTGGATCGGCCGTGATAAATTGCCCTTAGTGTCCAAAATTGCCCTTAGGGTTGGGTGGGGTTACTGGGTTATGGGGATAGGGTGGAGGTGTTGACCTTGGGTGCTCTTTCCAAGAGCCGGTGCAGACTCGATGGGCCAAATGGCCTCCTTCTGCACTGTATATTCTATGAAAGCTGCTCTTCGTTGCTGGTAGCAAGAGCTCCTTATTGGGCCGCCCACTCACGGTGACAGCCCAATAACGGGATTTCTGGGACTTCTTCATATTCCACGGCAAGTATAAATTTGCATGGCAAGGAATACGGAATTGCTAATCGGTTTGGCACCTAGGGGCATCGTAAACCGTTTGCAATTCAGCTCCAGCAGGAGAACATGAGCTGGGATTCTCCATTCCCTGACGCCGATTTTGTAATCGGCGATCGGACGGAGAATCCTTTTTGACGTCAAGCATGTTTGACGCAGATTTCGTATGCTCCGCCCCCTCTGAAACGGCATCATCGTGGCGCGCGCCGCACACTGCTGGAACGGCATCAGTGCGTTACCTGAAGGCCCTCCCCCGATGCTCCACCTCCCATTGGCCCAGTTCCCAATGGCATGGTTCACTTGTGGTCTCAGCCGCGCGGGAACCCGGTTTGGCGACTGCAGACTGTGTCTAGCACCGCCACAATCAGGTGGGAGCCATGCTGCTGGCCGGGGAGGGGGGGGTGGGGGTTTCTGCGAGGGCTGGGGGGCCTGGTGAGGGGTGGCTATTGGGTGGCGAGGGATTCGCCAGAGGGTATTATCTGGCAGGTTGTGTCCGCGCACGGCGGGCGCCATACTTTACAGCGCATGCACGGCCACGGACCCGGCCATTTATTTTGTGGAGGCCGGGAGTTTTACGCACCGCAGCTGCTAGCCCCTCACCAGTCGCAGGATCGATGAGGGGCCGTCGCCAATTTTATTCCACATAAACGCCACAGATCCTCCGTACTTAGCGTCAGAAACGGAGAATCTGGCCCACACTCTCCCAAACAGACAATCCCACTCCAGATTTCAGCAGGAGGCCTAAGCAAGCAGGCTGTGGGAAGTTACGTGAGTGGGACAGCTAAAAAAAAAAGTGAAGACAATGATTAGCAGCAGGGATGGTAAAATAAAGTTACTGCCGCTGCTTCAGTTTTTACCAGATTGGGTCACATAGTGTACCAGGATGTTATTGAATGGTCTTATGAAGGCAACTCTGGAAATTCTATGCCATCAGGGCTGTAATGAGCTGATATACCTTCAATTCACCAAGAGGCAGAGAGAGCGAATGAACATGAGGGTTTATTAATCATGAACTCGCCTAGCCAGATGCGGTTGTACAGATGAATGCCGCCCACAGGCGGCCCGGTCTATATATGGCCCCGGTTAGGGCGGAGCCAGAGGCGGAGCCTACCGGGGTTACAGTACAGTACCTGGAAGCAGCTCGTATCACCACTTCCAGATCATAGGTCATAGGTTACAGTATCATACATGCATGAGGTGAATACATTCACCACATTCATCCCCTGTTAAAAAAATCAAGTCCAGTGAGGGGTGACATGGGGTAATTACATATTCAGTCTATCTGGAGGCCGGATCGTTCTCTTCGACCTCCTCAGCTCTGGCGGTGCGGCGGGCACGGTTGTTGCAGGTGGTGACTCCAGGGGTGTTGTGTCTGGAGCTTGAGCCTCAGTCCGGCGTGTCGGAGACGGTTGGGGTGTGGGGGTAGGCAGGGGTGTGATGAGTGGTGGCA
Organism: Scyliorhinus torazame; assembly: GCF_047496885.1. NCBI lineage: Eukaryota > Metazoa > Chordata > Chondrichthyes > Carcharhiniformes > Scyliorhinidae > Scyliorhinus > Scyliorhinus torazame. Next base: position 227,895,323 of record NC_092711.1, read on the forward strand.
GGGTCAGCGCGGGACAACATAGAAGACCCAGGGGAACAAACGGGGCACTGGGGGTGGCAGTGGGCAGCGGGGAGGGGTGTGCGTTGGCAGGGGAACCAGCTGGCGCCAGGTCCCGTAGGGAGACCGTATCTTGCCGTCCGTCCTGGTGCGCGATGTAGGCGTACTGGGGGTTGGCATGGAGCAGCTGGCCCCTCTCGACCAGGGGGTCGGTCTTATGGCTCCTCATGTGCCTCCGGAGAAAGACTGGTCCCGGAGTTGGCAGCCAAGATGGAAACGAGACCCCGGAGATGGACTTCCTGGGGAAGATAAAAAAACGATCGTGAGGGGTCTCGTTCGTGGTTTTGCAGAGGAGTGATCTTATGGAGTAGAGGGCGTCAGCGAGGACCTCCTGCCAGCGGGGTATCGGGAGACTTCTAGACTGGAGGGCCAGAAGGACGGCCTTCCATACCGTTGCGTTCTCCCTCTCCACCTGTCCGTTTCCCTACGGGTTATAGCTCATAGTCCTGCTCGAGGCGATGCCTTTGCTGAGCAGGTACTGACATAGCTCATCGCTCATGAACGATGTGCCCCGGTCGCTGTGGACGTAGGCAGGGAAACCGAACCGTATGAAGATGCTATGCAGTGCCTTTTTTACAGTGGCCGAGGTCATGTCGGGGCAGGAGACAGCAAAGGGGAAGCGGGAGTACTCATCAATGACGGTGAGGAAGTATATATTACGGTTGGTGGAGGGGAGGGGCCCTTTGAAGACAATGCTTTGGCGCTCAAAGGGCCGGGAAGCCTTTACCAGGCAGGCCTTGTCTGGCCGGTAGAAGTGCGGTTTGCACTCCGGCAGACTTGGCAGTCCCTGGTCATTGCTTTGACCTCCTCAGTGGAGAAGGGCAGATTGCAGACCTTAATGAAGTGGGTAAGCTGGGTAACCCCAGGATGGCAGAGGTCATTATGGATAGCCCGAAGTCGGTCATCTCGCGCGCTGGCACACGTCCTGCGGGACAGGGCATCTGGGGGCTTGTTGAGCTTCCCAGGACGATACTTGATATCGTAATTGTAGGTGGAGAGTTCGATCCTCCACCTCAAGATTTTGTCATTTTTTATTTTGCCCCGTTGTGCGTTGTCAAACATGGAGGCGACCGACCGCTGGTCGGTGACGAGGGTGAACGGTGACGGCTAGGTAGTGCCTCCAGTGCCGCATGGCTACTATGGCTTGTGATTCCTTCTCGACCGAGGGGTGTCGAATTTAGGAAGCGTGGAGGGATCTAGAGAGGAATGCTACCGGCCTGCCCGCCTAGTTGAGTGTGGCGGCCAGTGCGACGTCTGACGCATCGCTCTCTACCTGAAAGGGGATGGACTCGTCCACCGCGTGCATTGCGGCCTTGGTGATGTCGGCCTTGATGCGGCTGAAGGCCGAGCGGACCTCATCCGTCAGGGGAAAACTGGTGGTTTGATAAGTGGGCGGGCTTTGTCCGCATAGTTGGGGACCCACTGGGCGTAGTATGAGAACAGCCCCAGACATCGTTTTCGGGCCTTGAGGCTGTGGGGAGGGGGAAGTTCTGTGAGGGGGCACATACAGTCGGGGTCAGGCCCTAGGACTCTGTTCTCCACGACGTAGCCGAGGATGGCTAGTTGGGTAGTACGGAAGATGCACTTTTCTTTGTTGTATGTGAGATTGAGGGATTGGGCGGCCTGGAGGAACCTCTGAAGGGTGGCGTCATGGTCCTGCTGATCATGGCCACAGATGGTCACGTTGTCCAAGTACGGATATGTAACCTGCTAACCGTACTGGTCCACCATTCGGTCCATCGTTCTCTGAAAGACCGAGACCCCGTTAGTGACGCCGAAGGGGACTCTGAGGAAGTGGCAGAGTCGGCCGGCTGCTTCAAAGGCAGTGTAGTGGCGCTCTTCCGGGCGGATTAGGAGCTGGTGGTAGGCCGACTTCAGATCGACCGTTGAGAACACACGGTACTGCATGATCTGGTTGACCATCTCCGCTATGCGGGGGGGAGGGGGTACGCATCCAGTTTCATGAACCGATTAATGGTCTGGCTGTAGTCCACAACCATCCGATTCTTTTCCACGGTCCGGACGACCACCACTTGTGCTCTCCAGGGGTTGTTGCTGGCCTCGATGATCCCTTCACTCAACAGTCGCTGGACCTTCGACTTGATAAACGTCATGTCTAGCGAACTGTACCACCTGCTCCTGGTAGCGATGGGCTTACAATCAGGAGTGAGATTTGCAAAGAGTGAAGGGGGGGGGGGGGAAAGAGTACTTGATGGTCACGAGGCTGAACACTGTGAGGGGGGGCAAGAGTCTGCCGAACTGTAAGGTCAGGCTTCGGTGATGACATTGAAAGTACAATCTGAGCAGTAGGGGGGCACAGAGGTGGGGGAGGACGTAGAGCTTAAAACGAGTGTACTCTGCGCCCTGCATCGTGAGATTGGCGATACAGTATCCCTGGATCTGAACCAAATGGGAGCCGGAAGCAAGGGAGATTGTTTGGGAGGCTGGGTAGGTGTGGAGGGAGCAGCGCCTTGCTATGTCGGGCTGGACAAAGCTCTCCGTGCTTCCGGCGTCGAAAAGACAGGGGGTCTCGTGCCCGTTGACCCGGACGACCATCATGGAGTTCTTCAGCTATTTCGGCTGTGACAGGTCGAGAGTGACTGCGCCCAGCTGGGGTAGCCTGTGTGGTCGGTGGAATCACAAGATGGCGGCCCCCATGAGTTGCACGTGTCGGGCTGGGGCGAAGATGGCGACCAAGATGGCCGCCCCATCGGTCGCACGTGTCGGTCGGTGTTGGGGCCGGCGATCAAGATGGCGGCCCCCATGAGTCGCACGATGCTGATGACGCATCTGACGGGGGCGTTCCGGGCAGGCACGCAGCCATATTGCGGGGTCTGTGGGGCTGAGGATCCATGGGTCGGGCCTGGTGCGTTTTCGATTTCTGAGCCTTAGGTCAGCCCAGACAGACTCTATCGAAGTGCCCCTTTTTCCCAGTCGCTGCACGTCGCTGTGTGGGATGGGCAATGCTGCCGGGGTGTTGGCCCTGGCCGCAGAAGTAGCACTGCGTTTCCCCGGGCTGGGCTGGCAGATGCGCGGCGCAGGCCTGTGACGTAGTCGGGTCCGACGGGGGCCGCGACGAGGGTGTCCACAAGGGGTTCGCCAGGCCCGCGGGGAACGCACTGAAGTTCTGGTAGGCCAACTCTAGCGAGGTAGCTAGCTTTACCGTGTCCCGCAGGTCAGAGGTCCTGTTTTCCAGCAGGCGCTGCCTGATGTAGTTCGAGCAGACCCCCGCTACGTAGGTGTCCCGGATTTGTGAGTTCATGTGTTCCTCCGCCGTCACATCTCGGTAGCTGCAGTTCCTCACGAGTAGAGTCAGAGTTTCCAGATACGCGTCCAGCGATTCTCCGGCGCGTTGATGGCGAGTATTGAGGTGTCTGGCGAACACCTCATTTACGGGCTTCACGAAGTGTGCCTTGAGGGTTGCGACCGCCGCCTCATACGTGGCCGCTTTCTCGATCATTACTGAGATTCGATGGCTCACCCGAGCGTGGAGGAGTCGCAGCTTGGGAGGCGTTGTGGAGGAGTTGAGGTCGGCTTCGAAGCAAATGTTCGAATATCTCCTTGGCTTCGGACATGCGGGCGTCGAGTTCGAGCCTGTCTGGCTCTAGAGCAGCTTCCATAGTGCTGTCTATGATTAATAAATTGATATACATTCAATTCACATAGTGTACCAGGATGTTATTGAATGGTCTTATGAAGGCAACTCTGGAAATTCTATGCCATCAGGGCTGTAATGAGCTGATATAACTTCAATTCACCAAGAGGCTGAGAGAGCAAATGAACATGAGGGTTTATTAATCATGAACTTGCCTAGCCAGAGGCGGTTGTACAGATGAATGCCGCCCACAGGCGGCCGGTCTATATATGGCCCCGGCGGGGTTACAGTACAGTACCTGGAAGCAGCTCGTATCACCACTTCCAGATCATAGGTCATAGGTTACAGTGTCATACATGCATTAGGTGAATACATTCACCACATGAGCTGAGCTAAGGAAGTTTTCCAGAGATGCACCCTTTTGATAGTGCCTGCATCTGTAGAACTCTGGTGGAGTAAAGCTGCTGTAGAGGGCAACTCAATGATCAAGTCCTGCACGATGAAAAGAAGTTAAACTCTACTGGAGGAAGAGTTTTGAAAGACTTTGCAGCTGAATGTAGTGCTAAGACGACTGTCGATAAATCTGTGAGACCTAGCTTTGTTGCTCCGGCTATTTAATTTCTACTGCTGTTATTTAAGGGTTAATTAATGTTGATTTTGGTTTGATTGTGAAATTCAAAATTACAAAATTTGAAATCTTTGCATTTGTTGGGGCTTCTTGGCAAGTTTGGTTCATTTAAGTTCTTTGTCTCCGATGAGATCATAACAACACCCATTTGATGCACATGGAGGGGAATGATCTGAAAACAGAACATGAGGCAGACATGAGGCACTCATCACACTCCGACTTTTACCAACTTCACAAAATCTCAGAACTGTTGCAGCACAGAAGGAGGCCATTCGGTGTGTCATTCCAATGCCAGATCTCCATCGGTGCAGCTTATATAGTGGCACTCCCCCACATTCTCCCCGCACTCCCACAATTATAGGGCGGCATGCTAGCACAGTGGTTAACACTGTTGCTCTGTTGCTTCACAGCGCCAGGCTCCCAGGTTTGATTCCCGGCTTGGGTCACTGTCTGTGCAGAGTCTGCATGTTCTCCCTGTGTCTGCGTGGGCTTCCTCCAGGTGCTCTGGTTTCCTCCCACAAGTCCCGAAAGACAGGCTTGTCAGGTGAATTGGACATTCTGAATTCTCCCTCAGCGTACCCGAATAGGCGCTGTAGTGTGGTGACTAGGGATTTTCACAGTAACGTCATTGCAGTGTAAGCCTACTTGTGACAATAATAAAGATTGTTATTATTATTCTTTTTCAGACAACAATCCACTTCCCCCTTGAATGCCTTGTTTGACTCTGCCTTCTGGAGTCGCTGGCTAGGCCAGCATTTATTGCCATTTATAGGCCATCGCCAATTGCCCTTTAGAAAATGGTAGTAATCTGCCTTCTTCAACCACAATAGTCCACATGGGGTAGGTACACTCACAGTGTTTGTTCGGGACGGGGTTCCAGGATTTTGTCCCAGCGAATGTGAAGGAACGGTGATATATTTGTAAGTCAGGATGGTGCGTGGCTTGGAGGGGATCTTCCAGGTAGTGGTGTTCCCATGCATCATGCAGTAAAAACCTATGCCCCTATTAATAAAGCTCAAGACACTGTCTGCTTTATTAACCACACTCTGAAGTCCTGCCAGCTTCAAAGATTTTTGCGCAAATACACCTCAACTCCTCTGATGCTGCACCTCCTTTAAATTATACCCTTTATTTTATTTTGTCTCTCTGTGTTCGTCCTACTAAAATGAATCTTGGGTGGGGTTCTGAGACAAGTGACCAGAATACATATCTGCATTGGGGAGAAACCACATGCTAATGAGCAAATCAACACTATACTGAACTGACTGGTGACCTTGTATTAGCCTGACTAGACTTACTAGCTACCTCATGGTGTTTGCACTGGCTCGCTCGAAGACATTGACTGTCTCAGTGGCTGGGTCCCGAGAGAGCGGGAAACCTGGTGCCCTCTGGCTTTATAGTGGTAGTGTCCTGTCTGGTGATTGGCTGCACTGTGTTGTGTGCTTAATGGTCATCCTGTGTGTCAATCACTGCCTGTCTGCATCTCAGTATATACATGAGAGGATATTATGACATCTCCCACTTTTTTCTCAGATAAATAAATACTAGGGTGTGTGAGCGTATATATATGTGTGCCTGACTATATACAAAAGGTGTCTATGTGAACGTATATACATAGGAAGGTGTCGATAGTGCAGATACATGGCAAACAAAACAATATTTACAGAGGTTAAAACGATGAAGTCACAAAATGTACATGAGTTCAGTCTATAGATTTAGTCTTTGTGGTGGGCGACAAATTCTTGTTGATCGCCACAGCGGTGGCTCAGGAGCCACCTGCACTTGGATAGGCGGGATCGCTGCCAACGCCGTGGTCGCGTGGGCCGGCAGGATTGCTGGTAGATCGGTGGCCTCGTGGTAGGGTACGTCCGGAGGAAGCATCACAGGCGGCGGGGCACATCGGTCAGGTAGCGGGCGTGGAACTCTTTGCAGTGCCCGTCTGTTGCGCCGTAGCAGGGAGCCATCAGCCATGCGGATAAGGAACGATCTTGGGGCCACTTGGTTGATCACAACAGCTGTGGCTGACCTGCCGCCCTCAGGCAACTGGACACGAACATGATCATTGGGGCCCAGCTCGGGTAGATCTGCGGCATGGGCATCGTATGTGGCATTTTGCTGGGCCCGTGACTGCTGCATTTTCTGTAAGACTGTGAGGTGGTCAAGGTCTGGAACATGGAGGGCTGGAACTGTGGTCCTCAGAGTGCGATTCATGAGCATCTGCACTGGAGACAATCCAGTGGACAGTGGAGTTGCCCTGTATGCCAGCATCGCCAGGTTGAAGCAGGAGCCTGAGTCTGCAGCTTTGCACAGCAACTGCTTTACAATATGGACCCCTTTCTCGGCCATCCCGTTCGATTGCGGGTAGTGGGGACTGGAGGCTACGTGACGGAAGTTGTAGGACTGTGCAAAATCAGACCATTCCTAGCTGTAAAAGCAAGGACCATTATCACTCATTACCGTGAGCGGAATCCCATGCCTGGCGAATGTTTCTTTGCAGGCTTTGATTACGGCCTTCGACGTGAGGTCGGACAATTTCACCACCTCTGGGTAACTGGAGAAGTAGTCGACCAGGAGTACACAGTTACGCAACTTGGCATGGAAAAGGTCCACACCTACTTTGGACCACGGAGAGGTCACGATCTTGTGCTGCTGCAACGTCTCTTTGGATTGAGCTGGCTGAAATTTCTAACAGGTAGGGCAGTTGAGGACTGTGTCGGCAATGTCCTGGCTGATGCCCGGCCAATAGACCGCTTCCCGAGCTCTGCGTCGGCATTTCTCGACCCCAAGGTGACCCTCATGGAGTTAGAACAAAGAAGAACAAAGAAAATTACAGCACAGGAACAGGCCCTTCGGCCCTCCCAGCCTGCGCCGATCCAGATCCTTTATCTAAACCTGTCACCTATTTTCGAAGGATCTACTTCCCTCTGTTCCCCGCCCGTTCATATATCTGCCTAGATGCATCTTAAGTGATGCTATGGTGCCCGCCTCTACTACCTCCGCTGGCAAAGCGTTCCAGGCACCCACCACCCTCTGCGTAAAAAACTTTCCACGCACATCTCCCTTAAACTTTCCCCCTCTCACCTTGAAATCGTGACCCCTTGTAATTGACACCCCCACTCTTGGAAAAAGCTTGTTGCTATCCACCCTGTCCATACCTCTCATACTTTTGTAGACCTCAATCAGGTCCCCCCTCAACCTCTGTCTTTCCAACGAAAACAATCCTAATCTACTCAACCTTTCTTCATAGCTAGCACCCTCTGTGGTGTTGGGTGCTCTGAGGTACAGATGAACCAACACGGTTGCGATTGGTACAACGCAGTTTTATTCCAACTTGTTATTTACAGATCTGTCTTGGTACTCAGCACGTGGTGAATCTCTGAGTGTCTTGTTAATCAGGTCCTGTCCTTGTCCTTGTCTCCAGATGGACTGACCACCAGGTGTCGTGTTTCTTGTCTTATACTGTCTCTGCCCTTGTCTGTGATTGGCTGTCGTGTTATGTGTGCTAATTGGTCTGTTGGTCTGTCTATCATTATGTGTGAGTTTGAATATCATGACACCCTCCATACCAGGCAACATCCTGGTGAACCTCCTCTGCACCCCCTCTAAAGCATCCACATTCTTCTGGTAATGTGGCGACCAGAACTGCACACAGTATTCAAAATGTGGCCTAACCAAAGTCCGATACAACTGTAACATGACCTGCCGACTCTTGTACTCAATACCCCGTCCGATGAAGGCAAGCATGCTGTATGCCTTCTTGACAACTCTGTCGAACTGCGTTGCCACCTTCAGATACAATGGACCTGAACTCCCAGATCTCTCTGGACATCAATTTTCCCCAGGACTCTTCCATTGACCGTATCGTCCGCTCTTGAATTAGATATTCCAAAATGCATCACCTCGCATTTGCCTGGATTGAACTCCATATGCCATTTCTCTGCCCAACTCTCCAATCTATCTATATTTTGCTGTATTCTCTGACAGTCCTCCTCGCTATCTGCAACTCCACCAATCTTAGTATCATCTGCAAACTTGCTAATTAGACCACCTATACCTTCGTCCAGATCATTTATGTATATCACAAACAACAGTGGTCCGAGCACGGATCCCTGTGGAACACCACTAGTCACCTTCCTCCATTTTTGAGACACTCCCTTCCACCACTACTCTCTGTCTCCTGTTGCCCAGCCAGTTCTTTATCCATCTAGCTAGTACACTCTGAACCCCATACGACTTCACTTTTTCCATCAAACTGCCATGGGAAACTTTATCAAGCGCCTTAATGAAGTCCATGTATATGACATGTACAGCCCTTCCCTCATCAATTAACGTTGTCACTTCCTCAAAGAATTCTATTAAGCTTGTAAGACATGACCTTCCCTGCACAAAACCATGCTGCCTATCACTGATAAGTCTATTTTCTTCCAAATGTGATTAGATCCTATCCCTCAGTATCTTCTCCAACAGTTTGCCTACCACTGACGTCAAGCTCACAGGTCTATAATTCCCTGGATTATCCCTGCTACCCTTCTTAAACAAAGGGACAACATTAGCAATTCTCCAGTTCTCCGGGACCTCACCCGTGCTCAAGGATGCTGCAAAGATATCTGTTAAGGCCCCAGCTAGTTCTTCACTCGCTTCCCTCAGTAACCTGAGATAGATCCCATCCGGACCTGGGGACTTGTCCACCTTAATGCCTTTTAGAATACCCAAAACTTCGCCCTTCCTTATGCCGACTTGACCAAGAGCATTTAAATATCCATCCTTTGCCTCAATATCCGTCATGTCCCTCTCCTTGGTGAATACCGATGCAAAGTACTCATTAAGAATCTCACCCATTTCCTCTGACTCAACGCATAAATTCCCTCTTTTGTCTTTGAGTGGACCAATCCTTTCTCTAATTACCCTCTTGCTCCTTTTTTACGAATAAAAGGCTTTGGGATTTTCCTTAACCCTGTCAGCCAAAGATATTTCATGACCCCTTTTAGCCCTCTTTATTGCAAGTTTGAGATTTGTCCTACTTTCCCGATATTCCTCCAAAGCTTCATCAGATTTAAGTCACCTAGATCTTATGTATGCTTCCTTTGTCATCTTAGCTAGTCTCACAATTCCACCCGTCATCCATGGTTCCCGAATCTTGCCATTTCTATCCCTCATTTTCACAGGGACATGTCTGTCCTGCACTCTAATCAACCTTTCCTTAAAAGATTCCCACATTTCAAATGTGGATTTACCCTTAAACAGCTGCTCCCAATCCACATTCCCTAGCTCCTGCTGAATTTTGTTATACATGGCCTTTCCCCAATTTAGCACTCTTCCTTTAGGACCACTCTCGTCTTTGTCCATGAGTATTCTAAAACTTACGGAATTGTGATCGCTATTACCAAAGTAATCACCGACTGAAACGTTAACCACCTGGCCGGGATCATTCCCCAATACCGGTCCAGTATGGCCCCTTTCCGAGTTGGAATATTTACATACTGCTCTAAAAAACTCTCCTGGATGCTCCTTACAAATTCTGCTCCGTCTACGCCTCCAACACTGCATGAGTCCCATTCAATGTTGGGGAAGTTAAAATCTCCCATCATGACCACCCTATTGCTCCTACATTTTTCTATAATCTGTCTACATATTTGTACCTCTACTTCACGCTCGCTTTTGGGAGGCCTGTAGTAAAGTCCCAACAGTGTTAGTGCACCCTTCCTATTTCTTAGCTCTACCCATATTGCCTCAGTGGTCGAATCCTCCATCGTGCCCTCCTTAATCATAGCTGTGATATCATCTCTGACCAGTAATCCAACTCCTCCAACCCTTTTACCTCCCTCTCCATCCCTCCTGAAGCATCTGTACCCTTGGATATTTAGTTGCCAGTCTTGCCCTTCCCTCAACCAAGTCTCTATAATACCAATAACATCATATTCCCAGGTACCAATGCAAGCCCCAAGTTCATCTGCCTTACCTGCTACACTTCTTGCATTGAAACAAATGCACCTCAGACCACCTGTTCCTTTGCGTTCATCATCTCTTCCCTGTCTACTCTTCCCCTTAGTCACATTGAGTTTATTATCTAGTACCTCACTGGCTTTAGTTGCTGCCTCTTTACTGGCCTCTAACTTCCTAATCTGGTTCCCACCCCCTGCCACATTAGTTTAAAACCTCCCCAACAGTGTTAGCAAAAGCAGCCCCTAGGACATTGGTTCCTAGCACCAGCACCATAGCCCGCATGCTCTGAGGAATTACGATCCTGTCGAGTTTCAGAAGGGTTCCCTCCTCCACCGTCAGGTCGTCTTTTACGTTATAGAACTGGGGACATTGTCCCTTCTACCAGCCATTGGTAAGTTGCTGCATCACACGCTGCAGCAGAGGATCCTTGGCCGTCTCCTCACGAATTTGGACCACCCGTTCGTCAGAAACCGGAAGGTTGGTGGCACACAACTGCACTTGGGCTTCTATATGGCAGATGGAATCACTTTGTTCACACGGTGTGGTAATGGACCTGGATAGGCATCTGCAATGATCAGCTCTTGCCTGGCGTGTAGACAAGTTCGAAGTCGTAGCGGTGGAGCTTCAGAAGAATTTGCTGTAACCGAGGTGTCATTTAAATCCTTCACGATTATATGGACTAGAGGCCTGTGAATTTTGGCAGGCCGTAAATGTAGTCTGAAACTTGACTATCCCTGTCAGGAGGCCCAGGCACTCCTCCTCAATCTGAGCGTACCATTGCTGAATGGGCGTCATGGCCCTGGAGGCATACGCCACTGGAGCCCAGGACGAGGAGTCACCTCGCTGAAAGAGCACCGCCCCAATGCCGTCCTGGCTTGCATCAGTTGATATCTTGGTTTCCTTGGTTGGGTCGAAGAACGCTAGAACCGGGGCTGTGGTGAGCTTTGCTTTCAGCTCACGCCATTCCTCTTCATGCATGGGCAGCCACTGGAATTCCTTCGACTTCTTGACCAGATGGCGGAGGGCCGTGGTGTGGGATGCCATATTGGGAATGAATTTCCCGAGGAAGTTGACCATCCCGAGGAAGCGGAGGACTGACGTCTTGTCCTCTGGGGTCTTCATGGCGTTGGTCGCCGAGACCTTGTCGGCATCTGGCCGCACGCCCTGCCGCGAGATGTGATCACCCAGGAACTTAAGATCTGATTGACCAAGTGAGCACTTGGCCCTGTTGAGCTGGAGACCATGTTCATGAATTCTCTGGAATACCTGCTTGAGGCGATCGATGTGTTCCTGGGGCGTTGTGGACCAGATAATTACGTCGTCAATGCATACTCGCACCTCCTCGATGCCCTCCATCATCTGCTTCATGATGCAGTGAAATACTTCGGAGGCAGATATGATACCAAAGGGCATCCAGTTGTAGCAGTTGCAACCGAACGGGGTGTTGAACATGCACAGCTTGCGATTGGACATGTCCAGCTGTATTTGCCAAAAACTCTTGGAGGCATCCAGCTTACTAAAGAATTTGGCATTAGCCATTTCACTGGTCAACTCTTCACGTTTTAGTATCGGGTAATGCTCCCGCATGATGTTGCGGTTTAGATCCTTCGGATCAATGCAAATGCGAAGGTCCCCTGACGGCTTCTTTACGCAGACCATGGAGCTGACCCAGTCTGTGGGCTCTGTGACCTTCGATATGATGCCCTGGTCTTGGAGGCCCTGGAATTGCTTCTTCAGACGATCCTTGAGGGGTGCAGACACTCGGCGTGGTGCATGAATTACAGGGGTGGCGTTCGGCTTGAGCAGGATTTTATATCGGTATGGGAGCGTGCCCATCCCATCGAATACGCTGTGATACTGCGTGATAATGTCATCTCTGTTGGCTTGCAAGTTTCCTTCAGGCGAGGCCGTCGCCAGTGATGATGACATGGTGTGGATGCGCAGAACCATGTTCAGGAGCTTGCAGGCACGAGCACCGAGAAGGGACGCTCTGTCAGGCCCGACGATTTTAAACCGCAGTGTTGCCTTGATCGCCTTGTTGGATACCGCTAGTTGACACAAACCACTGGCAGCTATGGCATTGCCATTGCAGTCACGGAGCTGGCAGGCCGGTGGAAGAATGCTTGGTCTGGCGCGGATGGTGTCAAGGTCGGATTTTGAGATGAGGTTCGCCGATGCGCCGGTGTCCAGTTTGAACCGGATGCGAGCCTTGTTAACTGTGAGGACAGCACACCACTCGTCGTCGAGATCCACACTGAGGATGGAGAGGCTTTTCGCCGTTGTGGTGGAAGGCAGCACATGTGTAATGATGATGCCCACCCGGTACGGGAACTTGAGGCAGTCAGCATCAGGGTCTGTTGGGCTGTCGGGATCGGAATCTGGCATGCCTTGCTGTATTGAGCAGACACTTCTGCACCGCAGCTGGGATCGCTGGCTGCTGAGCGGTGGAGCAGATCTGCAAAGGGCTGTGTAGTGGCCAAGCTTGCCACACGGTAGACACCGGCATCCTTTTGCCGGACATTGCCACTTTAAGTGGGCCGAGCCACAATTCGGACACGTCATGACGCCGACGTCAGCGCGTTCCGTGCACCATCGTGCATGTGCAGTGCGGTCGGACAATGTACGCACCTGCAGCAGTCGGGTTGTCGGCCTGGTCATCCACTCGGTCATGGCGCGCATGCGCAGGGATCCGGGAAAAGCGCACGAAACGGCCACTTCCCTCGATGCTCAGGCCCCGCATCTGTGCATTGGCCTGTACCCATTCCGCCTCATGGGAGGCCAGCTTCGCAGTTTCTGCCGCCCTGATGTAAGAGTAATGATTCTTAGCATGCTCATGGACAACACATGACTCGATAGCGACAGATAGGGTCAACTGTTTAACTTTCAGGAGCTGCTGCCGAAGGGAGTCGGAGTGTACCCCGAAAACGATCTGATCCCGGATCATGGAATCAGCCATCGAGTCATAGTTACATGACTGCGCTAGGATGCGGAGGTGGGTCAAGAAGGACTGAAAAGGTTCATCCTTCCCCTGAGGCCTCTGCTGCAAAACGTACCATTCAAAGCTCTCATTCACCTCAATGTCGCAGTGGCTGTCGAACTTCAGCAGGACTGTTTTGAATTTCGTTTTGTCTTCACCTTCAGCGAATGTAAGGGAGTTGTAAATGTAGATGGCGTGGTCCCCCGCTGTTGAGAGAAATAGCGCGATCTTTCTGGCATTCGATGCAGCTTTGATGTCAGAGGCCTCGATGTACAAGAGGAACTTTTGCTTGAAGATCTTCCAATTGGCGCCGAGGTTGCTGGAGATGCGGAGCTGCGGAGGAGGCTGGATGTTTTCCATTTCACCGGATGGCTGCTTGCTGGTCAATGCTGATTCACTCGAGGTAGGTCCGTCAATATCAGTATCACTCCTGGACCATGATGTGTTAGGCAGACTGGTTCGATGTTGACTGCACTTGATGCAGGGAAGCTAGAAGCAGACGTCTAACACTGGAGAAAATCCAACACTATTTTATTCAACAATAGAACTGATATACATGTTCAGCTGTGGGTCGACACTATACTGAACTGACTGGAGACCTTGTATTAGCCTGATCAGACTTACTAGCTCCCGCATGGTGTTTGTACTGGCTCGCTCGAAGACTCTGACTGTCTCAGTAGCTGGGTCCCGAGAGAGCGGGAAACCTGGTGCCTTCTGGCTTTATAGTGGTAGTGTCCTGTCTGGTGATTGGCTGCACTGTGTTGTGTGCTTACTGGTCATCCTGTGTGTCAATCACTGCCTGCCTGCATCTCATTATACACACGAGTGGATATTATGACACCCCCACAACCAGGTTTCAATTGTCAGCTGGCTCTAGATGCTAACCTTATTATTTCCTGCCTTCCCACCATTTGTCTTCAACATGCAAATGATGCCTGGGACTCGATCACAGAGGTAGCAACAGGTACACATTTTGCATCTCAAGTTAAAATTGGCTCGGTTTCCGTCTGAGTAACAAACTGAACAGGTGTCGAAGCAAAGATGCTGTAATTGGAAATGGTTCACGTAACCTGGAAAGCACCACCAAAATATAACTCTCTACCTGATTACTGCCCTGAAGAAAACAACTGAACTATGAGACAGCAGGCTGCGTAATACATAGAAATCAGATGCAAGCTTATGACACATGAATTCATCGGAACTTCGCAAAACAAATGATTTTGGATGTAGTTATATTGCATTTAAAATAGAGAAACTATCTAGTCTGAGCCAGTGTTTATGTTCCACATTTGCCCCCTCCCACCTCACTTCATCCAATGCGATTAGCAAAACCTTGTATTTCTTTCTACCTCAAGTACTTGTATAACTTCCCCCTTAAATATGTTTCTGCTATTCTTCTCAAATGCTAATTTAGGGAGATAATATTATTTTGCAGATTCCATTATTTGGCCATCTTATGCAAGTTTGTCTTTGTGTATTTAAATTTTCAAAGGATTTTAAATCCATCTGCAAAGAACAACAAAACGGATTACTCCAGCTTCAGTAGAAAATATCAGCGGGATAGGAATCTTGAATACAATGAGATAAGGGACTTAGGAAGAGCAGATATATTCCCCAACATGGGGTGCTCTGATTCATGTCAACTCTAGCTAAATCTAAACTAATTATCCCTTCAAACCATTCTGCACATTGTTCCTCCACTCAGATGATATGCAAATATTTTGTTCTGCAATGACTGAAAACTTCCATGTGGAAAACTTTATTCTTCAGCTCCTTCTATCTAAAAGGGATGAAACATCAGGGTTAAATTTCCAGTGGTGCTGAAATGGGGTGGGCTATTGCGGGCTGAGAAAATCAGGCAGAATACACTCTCTACCAAATCTCTGCTCGTCTCACGCCTTGCGGCATCTTCCAAGCATCCCTTGGTACGTCTGAAGCATTAAAAACTAAATTTTCAGAATGTTACACATGCCACTGAGATGGAAATGAGGGCAGGCTCAATTTGCTGGTTGTCTAGTGGGGCAGTTTGCCTTTGACCAATCACGATCGAATGCTCTTTGCTGACAGGAAGTCAATGTTTAAAACAGGAAGTAGTTTGAATTTGAAAGAAAACTCTGAAAAACATAAAATAAGAACAAGTCCACTTCAGCCCATGGTACATATTGGTTCAAGAACTCTGTCCTCCATTTTGATTTTTTTTTACTCCTGCCCCGCCTTCCAGGACCACACTGTAACTTGTTCTTATGTTTTGCTTTCAGAGACTGCTCATCCTTGTTCTGCTATTAACACATTCTGCCACTGACCTTTATGCCACTATTATTGCCTGCCTTAGTTTTTAGCACTCTCATTACCATTCCATGTGTCCATGACATCTTTGTCAAATCTCCCCCGAACCTTCTATTTTGCTGCTCCCACCTCCCTTCTCTTCAACAGCATAAAACCCATCACATTTTGACCTCCCTCCAGCTCTGAAGAAGAGTCTTACGGACTGGAAACATTGACTTATTTCTCTCACCACAGATGCTGCCAAACCTGCTGAGTTTTTTCCAGCATTTTCTGTTTTATGTCAGATTTCCAGCAGCCACAGTATTTTGCGTTAAATGTCAAGGATAGTCCTTAGACCAAGCAGCCTTTGCTGTACAAGTGCATGCTCTCCCTACATCTGCTCCTGTTACTTGCTGTCTGTCTCCTCCTGCTGCTCAAGTAAAATTCCCAGAAGGAATTGCATGGAAAAATAAGCGCAATACGAGAAATCTTTTAAGAGTTCCGAACTACAAGCGTGTTGTAATAATCTTATGAACTGTTTTGTTTATAGAAATATGTTCTTGCTGGTTCTGCATTACGTGATGTATAATGAGTCAGCAGTGTTTAGCTTTGAGCAGATCACCATCTTGATTGTTTGAGCAATGTCCTGAATAAGCCTCTCATCATGTTTTACAAAAATCCAGAGTGTGGTACATTGATATTTTTTCTCTTTGCGGCAACAAAAAGAAACAAGACAAAACTGGCGATGAGGATTGAGGTTTAAAAAAAATCATTGGAAAGAAGATTTTTGTCGATTAATTGTGGGACGGCATCAGGAGCAATGGAAGATTTTTGGGACTGAACTAGAGCATGCACAGGCGTTAGGTGAAGCACTGCTGCCGATGTGAAGGTTTAACAAGAGTTTTCAGTAACTGTGAGAATCATAGAATTTACAGTGCAGAAGGAGATCATTCGAGTCTGCACCGGCCCTTGGAAAGAGCACCTTAGCCCATACCTCCACCCTATCCCCATACCTCCACCCTATCCCCGTAACCCCATCTAACCTTTTTTGGACACAAAGGGCAATTTAGCATGGCCAATCCACCTAACCTGCACATCTTTGGACTGTGGGAGGAAACCGGAGCATCCGGAGGAAACCCATGCAAACACAGTGACCCAAGCCGGGAATCGTACCTGGGACCCTGGAGCTGGGAAGCAACTGTGCTAACCACTATGCTAACGTGCTGCCCATGTGAGGGAAGACTTGATTGGATTTAATGAGTGGGGTCTGGGCTGCAGGTACCGTTCACATGGCGATGCTACATGGGCTGCAGGGAATTGGGATTTTGAAGTCTGCCGACTCTGCAGGGATCACTACTCAAGTGAAAAATACTCAGGCATAAAAAGGGAAAGATTTACAGGTTGCTTGTGCAAGGGATTGTTTGTGCCATACCTTCCAACAAGGGAAGGGAGGAAGTATAGATTCTAATAGCCGCAATCCAGAAATTGTGGGAAAAATGGGCACCATGAATGAATGTGTTAAGGATTATGAAACATGGAATTCATATGGAGAAAGATTCCAATTGTTTTTAATAGCTAATCAAACACCGGATGACCTAAAGGTCATAACATTTCTCAGCTTAGTTGACCATAAAATGCTTATGCTGCTACAGAATCTTGTCCACCCAGCAAAACCAGGAGACAAGTCCTTCAGTGAATCAATGAAAATCTTAGAGGGACATTTCGCTCCTAAACCGATACTACCTGCAAAAATGCTTCAATTCCACAAACATACACAGGAAGAAGATGGAAACATTTTATAGTCTGTAACGTCTTTAAGAAGGTTAGCTAGATATTGTGAATTTGGTGCAACACTTGATGCTACTCTTCGAGACAGGCTGGTTTGTATATTACGGAGTGAGCCTATTCATAGGAAGCTACTTACTGGAAGTGATTTAACCCTTAAAGCTGCTGTGAAAGTTGCCATATCGATGGAGTTAGCAAGGAGAGAAGCTTTGCAGATAGGGGCAGGAGCGAAGATCCACAAATGCATACCTTAAAGAATAGGGCTGCAAAGGTGCAACCATGTCACCATTGTACACAGGATGGACACTCTATGGGGGAATGCTGGAGTACATCGAATCCATGCAAGAATTGTGGCAAGAAGGGCTATATTGCCAAGGCATGTTGGGCTCCGAAAATTTATCCTACACGAAGAAGGTTCAAGAAGAACAATGCGAGTAAATGATCTAGTTGTGTCTATAAATTAGTGGGTGAAGCTCATAATCACTCAAAAGTCAGCGAAACTGAGCTACTGCAAGAGCTAAATCTAGGTAGATTTTCAATGCAGGATAATCAAAAACATTTTGGGGCATTTCCAAAACTTCAAGGTCATGAAATTAAGATGAAAGTGGTTACGGGCGCAGCATTATCATTAGTACTTGTCATCCATAAATTACCTTGGTCATATCATCGGTAAAAATGGTTTACACAAGAAAACGTCAACAATGTTAGAAGCACCACGTCCTCAAAATGTGTCACAAGGAAGGTCGTATTCAGGATTGATCAATTATTATGATAAATTTATGCCGAATTTAGCAACATGATAGAAGCCTTTACTTACTTCACTATATGTCAAGCAGGCATGGCACTGGTCGGAAGAATGTGAAGATGCATATGATGAAGTGAAAGAAGCTTTACTGAAGTCAAAGCTGTTGGTTCATTACAATCTAAAAATGCAGCTGCAATTAGCCTGTGATGCCTCACCCTATGGAGTTGGTGCAGTTGTCTTGCACAGTAAGTCTTCAGGAGAGGAAAGACTGATAGCATTTGCTTCACGCACTCTTACTAGTGCAGAAATGAGTTACGCTCAGCTAGAAAAAGAAGCTTTGAGCATCATTTTCGGTGTAAGAAGAATTCACCATTACCTTTATTGACAACATTTTACCTTTTTGATGGATCATCGACCCACGACTGCAATGATTGGGCCCAAATAAAGTGAATAAATAGAAAAGGTGATCATTGATATTGTTGGCACACACTTACGATATCCAGTATCGCAAGTCAGAACAGCATGCAAATGCTGATGCTTTGTCACGATTGCTGGTCCAAGTAAAGCAAGAACCAGAGGAAATGTTGTCACTATTTCAAGTTCAAAGAGATACACGAACCGATCCAGTGATGGGGAAAGTGAAGGATTTGGTTGAAAAAGGAACGCTGTCAGACTTTCATAGGAAAAACCCAGGCCTCAACCCCTACATCACACAAAGACTTGAATTGATTGTACAGAATGGAGTTCTATTATGCTATGGGGAATTTGTGTTATTACTCCTCCGTGCTTATGTATAAGAGTCCTTGAACAACTGCATGAGGGACATCCTGGTGTGGTGAGGATGAAGGAATTAGCACGCAGTTATTTTTGAATGGCAGGTTCAGGTGCTCAAATTGAACAGATAGTTGGGCAATGCCACTCTTGTGTAAAACTAAGAAATGCTCCACCATTATAACCATTACACCTGTGAGAATGGCCAACTCAGCCATGGCAGAGAATACACATTGATCATGTTGGTCTATTAGAGGGTCACATGTTCTCACTGATTCTGGATACGCGCTCGAAATGGTCCTGAAGTCGTGATAATGAAGTCAATGATGACTGAGCAGACCATTGAAAAATTAGACAAAATATTTGCAAGATTTGGAACACCGGAGCAGATGGTTAGTGATAAGGAGTTTGAAACTACCTGAAAGGGAACGGTATACACCATATCAGGTCAGCTCCATATCACAGCAGCAAATGATTGGCTGAACGTTTTGTTCAATCATTGAAGCATTCTATCAAAGCATCAAAGGACCAGGGGACATTATCAAGAAGAGCAAACAAATTTCTAATGTCTGATCAGAACACATTATATGTTACCACGCAACGGTCACAGGCAATGCTGTTGTTCAAGAGGAAACAACAAACACAGTTTGACTTGTGAACTCCAGCTGATACTTCAGATATTGTTAAACATCAACAATGAACGCAAATTGTTAGGAAGGAGAAAATATCGAAAAGACGAGTATTCAACCAGGTAGAGTTTTGCACCACCAACGACAAATTGGTACCAGCTATGATCCCAGCAAAGACATGCCCAAAATTATACACCATATAGACAGATGATGACAGAGTTTGATGATGTCATGCTGATCAGTTACTTGTTGCACAAAGTGTGTTTGCAGAAACCTCTCAAGAGGTTCTACCTTAAGAAGATCTAGAGAGTTATACTTTGGAACAGAGACCAGAGACAGTTATGAGTTCAGATCCTGAAATAGCTACTCAAGAAGTACAATCTACAGAAAGGGATGAGGACACTTCTGAGGTCGCAAGTAGCCGAGTTCAAGAACACCAAATTCCACCAAAAAGGAATAGACATCCACCATAGAAACTATCTTATTGAATTGTATATATGTGTAGAAATAACATATCAGGGGATCTGTTGTATAAATTTTAATTGTTGTCATTGAACTAATGAAGTAAAGAGGGAGGGGTGTTTTCTATGTGGGAATACATTCTGACTGGTTATGTGTCACATGATGCGCAGTGATGTCAGCAGAGTGCTTGCGTGGGCTTTGAGCAGATCACCATCTTGATTGTATGAACAACACCCTTAATAAACCTCTCATCATGTTTTAAAATAATCCAGATTGTGGACAGCTCCATACCCTTTCTCTTTACGGCAATAAAGAAATATAACAGGAACAGACCAAGTTTATCTAACAGAACTACAATGGGCTGGATTCTCCCAAAATGAGACTATGACCCCAGCCCACGTAAGGACGGTAGAGTTTTACTCCCGAAATTCCTATTAAAATGTTGAACCAATTCAATGCCCTGCTGGGGCTAGCAGAGACCCGGAATAAATCTCGCAGCTTTAGCTGCGAATACGGGCCCCCGCACTTCCGTTCGGAGTCTGCGCATGTGCATGACTCAGAGCCACACAGAGAAAGGAGGCACCCTCTCCCGATCAGCCGCAGGCCCAAGCCTGAAACCACACAGATCTAAACCCCGGCCGCCTATAAGGCCCCCCTGGCCTCCGATCCCCCCGCCCACGACCGGGGCAACCGCGGACTTAGTCGCAGCCATCATGCCAGAATCCCGACCAGCAATAGGTGGTTAGTTCCACGCCATCAAAAACTCGGTCGGGAGCGGAGGATTGCTAGGCGGGCCTTTGGCAATGGGCCCCCGGCCACGCACCGTACTCCGCGGCCATGCCGGTTTTTGGGGCCCGGAGAATCACCAGACCGGTGCCAGGTCCGATTACGGCGTGAAAGTGGATTCTCCGCCACCCGCGCCAGCTGTGATTTTGGCGCGGGGCTGCAGAGAATCCAGCCCAATGCCTCCCAACTTTTCCTGCAGTTTTACCTGCGCCCATCTGGGGATTTCTTTAAATAGCATTGCAACTGACCACCCTTCATCTTTCACCTCCAATCATGTGTGAGTGGGAGCATGAAAACATAACAGGGAATCCAGAATAGATACAAATGCGGTTGTAGCAATGACTCCAATTTTTATGCACTAATGAGGCTCAGAGTCACTCAGATTGACATCCGCAGAAAGTAAAAATGGATTAAAATCTCAGCTGTAAGTAAGGGCATCAACCATTGTAGTGTTAACAGGTCAATGGCATCCCAATTATAAGCACAAATGAGGGTGTTTAATCCCGGGATAGGAACTCTGTGTGAGGTTTTATGGCGCAGCGCGTAGCATCCCTACCTTTTTTCCAGAAGCTCCAGGTTCAAGTCCCACTCCAAGACTTGATAACCAGGGAAGGTGTGTTCATAACTTGGCCAAACAGGTTGACTAGCGACTTGCAACCTTGCAGCATGCGCCAATGGCAGGCAGTAATGTTGTGTGTAAAATTCAGACACTTCAAAGAACAAAGAACAAAGAAATGTACAGCACAGGAACAGGCCCTTCGGCCCTCCAAGCCCGTGCCGACCATACTGCCCGACTAAACTACAATCTTCTACACTTCCTGGGTCCGTATCCTTCTATTCCCATCCTATTCATATATTTGTCAAGATGCCCCAGTTATTACTTCGACCAGCTTATTATTCAAACATTTTACCCAGGTGTCCTTATGTGCGAGGTGAACAAAGGACAAACAAGTTCGCAATTCAATAAAGCTTATTTTAAAAAACAATAAAAGTTATCCCTTAAATTATCACAACTATAGTATGCCTTAAGATTCTTAATACTACCCGTACCAATGAACTGATTCGACCCTTTGAGTCTCAGTCGTCTTAAGACCCTGGTATGTGAAGGTGGATCTCGCACGCTGTTTCCTTCTGTCCCCTGGTCCACTCTGGAGTCTGCTCCGCTGCCTCTGCATCGAGTGTTCGCTGGAGAGTGCCTCTGGATGCCTCTTCCTTATATCCCTCTCTGTTTCCTTCCAGAAACTTCTCTGGCCCTCAGCCACTGAGTTCTCAGGGCACAGGTCGCAACACCCAGTGGAGTTGTTGATTGCAACTCTGCAGGACACCAGGAACCCACCCCCAGTGGTGCATCTTCAGGTGCATTGTCCTCACATAACCTTATCCCATTTGTGGCAGTGGTGGAAAATCTACATGCCAGAAAGTCTGGCTTCATCTGGGGAATCCACAATCAATACATTTGAGTGGGACCGATTATCTTCCGATGTCTTGTTTGCCAGGCAGGCCCAGACTTCCCTCGGCTGTCTGTCTATGTCCAGTGTATTTGAACTTGGCTGTTCAAATTGTCATCAGGCCTGACTGTGATTCTTCCTGTGGTTTAATTTAGAATGTCTAATTCTTGATCTAAAGTGTCCAATTCTGTGCCGGGCCTAAAATTCAGGCTATTGGCCATTTTAACCACAGTAAGAGCAGGAGAGAATCAGGTCAGCTACGTGAGGAAAGAATCTGGAGCCTCTATTCACCCCTCCAGGCTACACCATGCATCTAAAAGTGTATGTTGCCACATCAACTTGGACTCCTTCTGAGTCTAGTTGGCTCAACTGGCTGATGGAAGAGATTGGTGCAAACAGCACTGGGCTGCATCCTTCTTCTTTCTGGGGTGGATTCGAAATCTGCCTCCTTGCCCTGCCTATGGTGGCGATTGTGCCACTGTGGGTCGGATCTATCTTCAGGCAGAGAGAAAAAGAGACTCTGTCATATAACCAGTAAATTGTAAAGGTTGCAACAGTCCCAGGGAACCATAGGCTACTCTCCCTTTGAAAGCTGACTGGCGTTGATTTAACCTGAGCCTCACCACAACTCAGGCAAGGGGCAATGTTGAGAAGGTGGGCCTTCATGAATTACCTCAGCCAGTATGGGAATTGAACCCATGCTGTTAGCATCGCTCCGCATCATGAACCAGCTGCCCAGCCAACTGAGCGAACCGACGATCAATACAGAGATGATAACGTGGTCCACATTGAGAAAGGAATATGAGACTGTAAAATGATCAATATAGAGACTATGGTGTGGTAATTAGCCGTAGTCTATAAAGGACCATGGGCATCTCTCTCCTTTAGACAGAGAGACAATTAGTTATATAGTTTGAGAGGCATATCAAGCATGGGGCAAGGCAAAGAGGTCGGCCTCTATGAACTGTCACAGTCAGGAGAGGGATTGAACTTGCACCATTGGTATTATCCTGCACTATACTCTAGCTACCTTGCCAACAGAGCTAACCGATGACTAATGTAGTCAGAAACTGTAAAAAATATATAATCAAAATAAACCAGTGATCAGTCTCCCCAGAAATAGTTGAATAATTTGAAATTTTATAAACCTGATAAAGGAGGCTTTAATTCTTGGCATACTTGAATAGATAAGGTTCGTTTCTTCAATCTTTTTCAAATGTAAGACTCTAATTCATCTGTTGTGTGTTATGAATAGGGTGCATGACACATCCTGTGTATGGGTTTTAATTACATTTCTTGCACTTTGCTGCAGGTGATGTCTGACTGTTCTGCAGTTCACTCCCACACATTGCTAAAAGTCATTAACACACGTCAGTTAAACTGAGGCAAATGTTTTCTGAAGTGAAAAGTTGATAACTGTGTATTAAAACTTATACTGCAATATTAGTGCACAAAAAGCTCTTACCTTTCCATCTATTCAGGCCATGAAATTATAGTGACGTCAGCAAAACTGTATCAGCAGGCAGAGGTGGTGTGACCACTCATAAGCCATTCGTTTGTGTTGTGTGTGTTGTTCGATGCCTAGCAAGGAATCTACCAAACGACTTAAGTCGTGTCCAAACCAGCATCTTTATCGAATCACATGTGGTAAGATAGCAACCTGTTACAGAGCAAGTTATCATGGAGTTTCTTTGTACTCCTCTGGAACTGCACCTAGCACAACTGTCCACTTGTACATCTTATGACCATCTCCCTGTGACCGGCTGTGTCACCACTTATACTGGAGTGCCTTGTCACATGACCACTGAGACTGCATGGTGTCTCTGTACCGCCACCTGCTGGTTGGAGGTCGCACCACCAGCCACCTATGCTATCACTTGCAGACATAGCACCACAGTTTGTCATTGTTATCATTTCCCCTTTTTCCTATTCTGAAAGTATTCATTTCTTGCTGAGATATGAAGCATTTGCTGGCCTCCAATATCTTGCTCATTATTAAATCCAGATTGTAAGTTCAACCATTAGCTCTTTGCAGCCAATCTCCACGTCCACATGCAAGAACAACGAGCAGAGTGGAGGGACTAGCTGACCTTTCCTGCCCCGGCTCAATAACCTGACTGAGATATGCTAATTAAGCCCAGGGTCAGGTCTATTCGAGAGGATTCTTCATGCAGCTCAAGTACTCACTTACCCAGCTACTCCATCAGGAGGATAACATATGCACATTTCATAAACTTGTGTCTCATATAATTTCTTTGTTCCTGTATGAAAGACTTCATAAAGAGTGGCACAGTGGTTAGCACTGCTGCCTCACAGCTCCAGGGACCCGGGTTCAATTCCGACCTTGGGTGACTATCTGTGTGGAATTTGCACTTTCTCCCTGTGTCTACATGGGTTTCCTCCGGGTGCTCCGGTTTCCTCCCACAGTCCAAAGATGTGCAAGTTAAGTGGATTGGCGATAATAAAATTACTCTTCAGTGTCCAGGGTTACGGGGATAGGGCAGAGGAATGGGCCGAGGTCGGGTGCTCTTTCAGAGGGTCGGTACACACTTGATGGGCCAAATGGCCTCCTTCTGCACTTTAGGGATTCTATGATTCTAAATGTACTAAATTCTCTTATTATATTAGCAGCTTCAATGTACTGGAATCCAGGAGCAGTCTGACGCATTGCTGGAGTTTGAAACACAGCAACTTACAGCAAATGGGAGTGAGGCGGGGGGGAGATGTTGCAGCCAGTTGGACCTGTTTTTGTAGTTCAATGAGCCTCGCATTTTTGTTTCGGTGGGAGTGGGGGGGGGGGGTATTGTTCTTTGGAATGTGATCATCATGGATTTTTGTGTGGGGTTATATTCAGGGGAGGCGGTGGGACGGGGACAGGGTGACCATGAAATATTCTTTGTTTCATTTTGTGCATTGGTTTGGTGGTCATTTTGGGTGGGCCTTACTTAGGCCTATAATAATAATCATCTTTATTGTCACAAATAAGCTTACATTAACACTGCAATGAAGTTACTGTGAAAAGTGCCTAGTCGCCACATTCCAGCGCTTGTTCGGGTACACGGAGGGAGAGTTCAGAATGTCCAAATTACGTAACAGCACGTCTTTTGGGACTTGTGGGAGGAAACCGGAGCACCCAGAAGAAACCCACGCAGACACAGGGAGAACGTGCAGTCTCTACACAGACAGTGACCCAAGCCGGGAATCGAACCTGGAACCCTGGCGCTGTGAAGCAACAGTGCTAACCACTGTGCTACTTAATCCTCTACGGTGTAAAGGGCTAACTCCGGGTTAAGTTGGCAGGGGGGGGGGGGGGCGCGGAATGGGAGACCCCCCGGTTTGGTTGGTCATTTAAAAAAATCAGGACTGATGTGGTGCTTTTGCAGGAGACTCATTGGTGGGTGAGGGATCAGACCAGGCTGCAGGAGGAGTGGCTGAGCCAGGTTTTTCATAGGGTCTTGGACGGTAGGCCCTGGGGAGGTGGGGGGAGGCAGGGGGTGATGGTTGCAGGGTCCTGGGTTAGTCGTTTCGTGGTGCTAGTTAACGTATATGCCCCAAACTGGGATGATGCAGCATTTGTCTGGAAGCTGTTGGCTTCTGTTCCGGATTTGCATACACACCAACTGATTTTTGGGGTGATTTAAATTGCATTCTAGAACTGAAGCTGGACCGTTCTAGGCCAAAATCGTTGGTGCTCCCGGGGACGGCTAAGACACTGCTAGGGTTTATGGAACAGGTGGGAGGGGCAGATTCGTGGAGATTTATGTACCCGTGGGGGAAGTGATTCTCATTCTTCTCCCCAGTATATAAGGTGCATTCTAGGATTCACTTTTTTCTGGCGGGTAGTTCTCTTCTGCCTTGGGCGAAGAAGGCAGAATATTCTGTCAATGTCATCTCGGATCATGCCCCTCATCCGGTTGACTTGGTTTTGGAGTTGGGTGTTATTCGGCGCTCGCTGTGGAGCTATTGGCGGATTTAGGGCTTTGTGAGCGCATGCCCAAGGCCATTGGTGAGAAAGTGGAATTCAAAAGAAATGATTCTGTTTTGCCCCGAAGGTTCGGGAGGCCTTGAAGGCTGTGATTAGGGGAGAGATTATAAGTGCACATGGAGAGAGAAGTAAGGGCAGAACGGCAGAGGTTGGTGGATGTGATCTTGTGTACCATAACTGCTGGCGAAGTGGGATATACAAGGGTGTGCATGGATTCTACTGATGGGATCCAAGTCAGGTGAATGTGCTAAGCCCCTGAATCATAGTCAGTTAACACTCTTAAAAGACTATTCAAGGTTGAACTCTCTTACTTAAGAGGCCAATAGGAAAAGTATTGGCGTTGGGGCTGAGGGAGTGATGGAGGTCGGGAGACTCTGTGCAATGTGCAGGCTCTGCAAAGCTGGACAGGAGCCAAAGTTTCCATTCTGCAGTTACACTTAGAGTGATACTCCTACCTCTTTCCTCTGCTAGCAAGAGGCCCTCTCACCGACCCCCATAAACTCCAGGGAAGTTAATGGTGGAAGGCAACTACAGGTGGATCCCCACATAACAGGAAGTATCCTAAGGGAAAAAAGGTTAAGCGTCATGTACTTTTGGTTGTATCTTAACCCAATAAAGTTGAATGATTACCTCCACAAGGTGGCATTTTAGATAAAGGTGGTGGTGTAGGGGAGGGAACATTCACTGTGGACTTGCTCTGAAGATATCACATACCATGGTAGCATAGTGGCTAGCACAGTTGCTTCACGTCTCCAGGGTCCCAGATTAGATTCCCGGCTTGGTCACTGCCTGTGCAGAGTCTGCACGTTCTCCCCGAGTTTGCATGGGTTTCCTCCGGGTACTCCGGTTGCCTCCCACAATCCAAAGATTTGCAGGTTAGGTGGATTGGCTGTGCTAAATTGCCCTTAGTGTCCAAAAAAGGTCAGGTGGGGGTACGGGTTGGAGGTGTGGGAATAGGGTGGTGGTATGGGCTTAGGTAGGGTGCTCCTTCCAAAGGCCGGTGCAGACTCGATGGTCTGAATAGCCTCCTTCTACACTGTAGATTCTATGATTCTATGAACCTATTCTTTATGTTTATGGTGTTGTTCAATGCAGTAGCAGTGTACAGGGATAATCTTTCCTCCTGCGTGATTGGAAGTCAGTTTTATGTGTCTATTTAGTCACTACAGATGAGTTTGAGGCGTGTTGGTAAGAGAAACTATCTAGTTTTATTACAAGTAATAGTATGTACAATACTCCTCAGATCCCAGCCGGGTCTGAGGTGTCGGTTTCAAACCTGGCTGACCTTTATATTACAGGTTATTGGAGTCCCGTGGGCTCCCCATCCCTCAATGAGGCAGCTCGTACTCAACAAGGCCACGGGAAGGCTAATTGCTTCTACACCGTAGGTCTCATGCAGGTTATAAAAGACCATGAATTACTTTATTTCACTTTCTGGCCTGAAGATGTTGATGTTTTAAAATTATGATTCTGGAAAACACACCTTGTTCCGAATATTTGATTCCATAAATTGTGTAATTTAAAGGTATAGCTTTGGTTACATTTCAAAGGTAATCTTAAAAGGTCACAGTTGATAGTGAGAAACCTAAACAATGTCTGACCTACCACTGAACTTTTCATAGATCCAGAAAATCTATATTTACCTCAATAAAGGATTTGAATTATTCATTTGATCCTGGATGAAAAGAAGCTGGAAGCAGTTTGTAAATATGAATATGTAAATAAGACTCAATCATATCCATTCGTGATATAAATTATTCAAGTGGGGTTTGGTATCAAAGAGTTGTGTTGAAGGTAAAAGATATTGGGGGGATTCTCTACCCAATGGCAGGAATCGCGATGGCACAGTGATTCGGGTGTGAGGCTAAAAATGGGACTGACACCAGGCGTCAATCCTATTGTGAGTATTCTGGCTTGCTGTTAATGGGCACAAATTCATAATTAGTAGCGAACAACCTCTCTAGCTTCGATAAACTAATTCTCATATTTATGACATGTCAGATATCTGCATTTAATCAATTGAATATATTTTAACACGTTTTCAAAGTTTCATCAATAAGGTTCCTGCCAGTCCCGATAAGGTTCCCGCCCAGACCCAATGGGAATATGCAAACACCTCATTGAAGCTAATTTTAATATTACGATCAGGCAGGAATCTCTTCAGGACAAAATATCAGCCTCTTTAAAAGAAACGTTGGTTAGAACGAACAGCTGCTCAATAGAGGAAGCACTTCAGAGTTAATGGACCCCTGTAGAGCCATATAAATAAATAATTGTAATTCTTCCTATGATATTGACTGGCCATGTTAATCATGAGGGTTTCAAAAGTCAATGGTCCATGAAATTGAATGGAAAAATGCAGTCCAAAGCCTTTAGGCTTCTAAGCTTGTACAAAGGCTTCAATGAAATTAACCATATTAAAAACACTTAAAAGGTTCCCACCACATAAATGGGAAGGCTTTTACCTGAACCTCGCAGATCTTTCATAGTGACATGCTGAAAGACAGTTTAAAGGTTTTAAAGGCTACAGATGGGGAGACCAACCAAATTACCCCCATCCCAGGAGGATCACTGGCCTAACCCTTCCAGCACAGCCCAAGCCCCCCCAAATACTGTCTCCCTTGAAAGACTCCCCTCGGCATCCTGGAGGCAAGTGTGGGGAGGGTGTCTTACCAGGAATCCTGGGTGGGATGCTGCAACAGTATTCTGATATCGGGTGCCCTTTAAAAAGGTGTGTGTCAGCGCATGCATGTGTTCAGATAAACTATCAGTCAATCAGCTTGGTGCATTCAGGGAGAAAGCATCTGCCAGGAACTGGGAATCAGCTGTGGGACCAATAACCGTGGGAGCATAGAGGTCTTTTAGGAACCAGAAGTATTCCTGATGTTTAAATACCTAGACAAGAAGTTATTGAAGCCCATGTTTGAACTAAAGAGTTCACAGTAATGAGATTTTAAAGAGATTTTGGGGGATCACTTAGCCAAAAGCGAATGAAAGGATCCCCCCCAGAAAAAGTGAATGAATCTTCAAGGTTCTTGTAATATACAAGGAATTTATTTGGAAGTAAAATGTAGAACTGAATGAAGATTATAAGCCTTTCTCAGATTTAGTGTTAAGTTAGAGATGTAAGCTTTGTTTAATTTCTCTTCATAGACATTATTTTTTTCATGTAAAGTCTTGTGGCAGAGTTCCTTCAATTAATCACTAGACATTCAGATTTCTTTTAAAACATTAACAATTTCTAACAGAATGTGTGGCTCAGATGATGAACTATTTTTATGTGAGAATAGACAGTGTCTGTTGGCTGCCTAGTCAACTGTGGGAAGCATCACAATGAACCAGTAGAATTCATAGAATCATAGAATCTACAGTGCAGAAGGAGGCCATTCGGCCCATTGGATCTGCACCGGCTGTTGGAAAGACCACCCCACTTAAGCCCACACCTCCACCCTATCCCCATAACCCATTAATCCCACCTAATCTTTTTGGACACTAAGGGCAATTTAGCATGGCCAATCCACCTAACCTGCACATCTTTGAACTGTGGGAGGAAACCGGAGCAACTGGAGTAAACACACGCAGACACGGGGAGAACATGTAGACTCCACACAGACAGTGACCCAAGCCGGGAATCAAACCTGGGACTCTGGAGCTGTGAAGCGACTGGGCTAACCACTGTGCTACCATGCTGCCCAGTCTAAACACCTGAATTTTTCAGTAGAAATAACAGCAAATTAGTTGGGGGAGAATCTAGCCCCCCTTCTCTCCTCCATTATTCTCCATTTAAAAGCAGGTCAATGGCATCAACCTCATACCCAAGACCTGGCTTCAATACCACAAGAAAATATAACAATTTCATACTTTC
The DNA here is from genome assembly GCF_047496885.1 of Scyliorhinus torazame. Taxonomy (NCBI): domain Eukaryota; kingdom Metazoa; phylum Chordata; class Chondrichthyes; order Carcharhiniformes; family Scyliorhinidae; genus Scyliorhinus; species Scyliorhinus torazame. The sequence continues at coordinate 227,925,264 of NC_092711.1, forward strand.
AGCCAAGGTTGCATTTCTTCCTATTCCCAACACAAGTGCATCATGTCTTGCCACGTCTCCTTCCCCCACATCAGCTGAAGCATTCACAGTGCCCTGTCACCTGCATGTACTTTAATGTGAAATGGAAATAGGCCTTTCTTCCTCTTATTTGCAGCAGAGATATCTGCAGCTGCTGTTACCCTCACAGCAAGAGCATTGAAGCATGCCACTGTCATGTGGCTGCATGAGGAAAATCATCTCTTCCCTCCCACACTAGTCCTCATCACCCTCCTGTTGCTGTCCTGCTCTGTAACACCACCTGCTTCTCCCTCTCTTCACTCAGTTTCACACATCAATATGTCTTAAAACAAATATCAAGCTTTTGACAGTCACTCACCAATAAGCACTCATATTTTCTGAAGGGCAAGTTTGTGCAGAATGTTAAGGAATGGGCAAGTACACCTTGTGGAATGGCCACTTACATTAAAGTCTCATTCAACAGAGTACGAAACCTCAATGTTCAGAGTATAGGTCTCACTCACATCATTGGAAATGGAGAGCTGGGATGACCAGGACACCAGAGTCCGTTATGTACACCCTTGATATATTTTTATTCATACGTAGAATCTGGGCATCGTTTGATAGGCCAGCATTTATTGGCTACACCTAGGTGCCCTTCAGAAGATGGTGGTGAGCTGCCTTCTTGAACCGCTGCAGTCCATGTGGTGTAGGTACATCCACTGTGCTATTAGGGAGGGATTTCGAGGATTTTGACCCAGCGACTGTGAAGGAATGGCGATATATTTCCAAGTCAGGATGGTGAGTGACTTGGAGCAAAACTTCCAGGTGGTGGTGTTCCCACGTATCCTCTGCCCTTGTCCTTCTGGATGGTCGTGGGTTTGAAAGGTGCTGTCTGAGGAGTCTTGGTGAGTTCCCGAAGTGTATCTTATAGATGGTACAATCTGTTGCCAAATGTGCCAGTGGTAGAGGGAGTGAATGTTTGTGGATGGGATATCAATCAAGGGGACTGCTGTATCCGAGATGGTGTTGAGCTCTTGAGTGTTGTTGGAGCTGCACTCATCCAGACAAGTGGGGAGTATTCCATCACACTCCTAACTTGTGCCATGCAGATGGTGAACAAGCTTTTGGGAGTCAGGAGGTGAGCTACTCCCCAAAGGATTCCGAGTCTCTGACCTACTCTGGTAGCCACAGTACTTATGTGGTTAATCCAGTTCAGTTTCTGATCAATGGTAATTCCCAGGATGTTGATAGTGGGATGCAGCAATGGTATTGCCATTGGATATCAAGGGGCGATGCTTTGATTTTCTGCTGTTGGAAATGGTCATTGCCTGGCACTTGTGTGGCACATATGTTTCTTACTACTTGTCTGCCCAAGCCTGGGTATTGTACAGGTCTTGCTGCAGTTGGATGTGGACTGCTTCGGTATGAGTCGTGAATGGTACTGAACTTCGTGCAATCATCAGTGAACATCCCCACTTCTGAACTTACGATGGAAGGGTGGTCATTTCTGAAGCATCTGAAGATGGTTGAGCCTTGGACACTGCCCTGAGGAATTGCTGCAGTGGGACTGAGATGATTGACCCCAACAACCACAACCATCTTCCTTTGTTCAGGGTGTAACGCCAATCAGAGGATTTCCACTTGATTCCCATTAACTCCAATTTTGCTAGGGCTCCTTCATGTCACATTCGATCAAGTGCTACCTTGATGTCAAGGGTAATCTGCCTCACCTCCATAATTCATCTCTTTTGTTCATGTTTGGACTAAGGCTGTAAGGAGGTCAAAAGCTGAGTTGCCCTGGCGGAACCAGACTGAGTGTCAGTGAGCAGGTTATTGCTAAGCAAATGACGCTTAACAATACTGTTAATAACCCCTTCTCTCACTTTGCTGATGATTGAGACTAGGCTGATGGGGTAGGGATGGGGGTGGGGGGTGGGTGGGAAGGTTGTAATTCATAGTGTTGGATTTGTCCTGCTGTTCATGTACATGAAATGCCTGAGCAATTTTCCACATTGCCAGTGTTGTAGCTGGACTGAAAAGCTTGATTAGGGGCACGTCAAGTTTTGCAACACAAGGTGTTAGTACCGTAGCTGGCATGTTGTCAGAACAGTATGTTTTAGCAGTTTTGAGGTAAAAAAAAAACCTTTTAAATAAAATCACAAGTTCCGAATGTTCAATCTATCGCAGTAATGGGCAACCGAGGCAAGTGAGTGGGCGGCATGAGTGGCCCTCCTTCATCTCAGTGGGCCACAAGATTGGAAATCAGATTTGTTCACTAACCATGACCTCATGAATAAGATTAAATATATTTAATATGCGCCAAATAATAATGCTTAATATTCATATTTTAATCAAACTATCATGAACTTTAAATAGTAAAAACAAAATAAATATTTACACTTTGGATGCAGAGGGAGTGCACAGCTCTCATAGTTAATGTTGTGTGCAATCAACATGCACCTCATTTCACTTTAAGTGCCTACTTGTATGACTTCAGTCATACAAGTGGGCAAAAAACTACACGGACGCAAATCAGCAGAATGTGGCAACACTGCGTGTGGGCAATAGTCAACAAAATGTCTTATGGGCCGCACTCGGAACCTAGATGGGCCACACATGGCCCCGGGTCACAGGTTGCCCACCTCTAATCTATCGCAAAGGGTCCTCCTTTATGCTTAAGCTTGATCTAAAAAGGTTTGAATGACTAGTTTTCAGCAGAACTTGTTCAATAAAATGGAAAAGCTCCGCAAGACACAGTGAAGACAGTCTAGAAATATTTTATCCTCCAAGGGACTTGGATTCCTTGAATGTAGACTTTCTTCTGTCTCCAAAGTAATGATGAACTATATCTCAGAATTAAGTAAACCACTGAAGGGATGGCAAAACTGTACCAACAAGGATACTCATTTTCCGACTTTTATCCCTCATTCTCAATATTCCTCCTCCTTTATTTGGAAGTGATCAAAATTACTATTTTGCAATGGCGGTAGGTAATTGTCACCCCACAATTACAGGGACCCCTGCTTCAGGGGTCGTAAACTGATACACAACTCTATCTCTTTCTTCCTTCGGCCCCAGAAGTTTACATTTCATTGTGAACAAATGCTACATCCTTGAGATACAGTAAACAATGTCACACCCTCTTATCAATAGTATACCTGTTATAAACATGCACATGAACATAGTCCAACCCATTCCTACAAATACTAAAACCATTAGAACAAATCTGAAAAATAGTTCCTACAGCAATGAAAGAAAATTAAGATTTCCTTTAAGTGCAGAGCAATTAAAGCACTGCATGGATCTTTAAAAATAAAACGTCACCCTCAGTTCAAACTATTGAACTCAACCCTTTTAACTATTCCTTCAAAGCAGGCAACTTATTGAATTGAGACTCAAATGCACTATAAAAGTCATAAACTTCATTTAAGAGTGGTTTCTTACAAGTAACTGCATTGCTGTTCCTCAATTACTTTGACTGTTAATTGTCCAACAGAAATTTAAACTGAACTATTTAACAAGTGGCTAATTTATAATTCATAAACATTAGTTCACCCTGACCAAAAAACCCTAGAAATATTATCAAAGTCTTACAGGGCCCACAGCCTTTATAGTGTCCAATGTTTTCAGCCATTTCTTGATATCATGTGAAGTGAAGTGAACTGACTGAAGACTGGCATCTGCGATGATGGGGACCTCCAAAGGAGGCCCAGATGGATTATCCACTTGGCATTTCTGGCTGAAGATTGGTGCAAATGCTTCAGCCTTACCTTTTCAGGGCAGCACGGTGGTGCAGTGGTTAGCATTGCTGCCTCATGGCGCCGAGGTCCCAGGTTCAACCCCAGCTCTGGGTCCCTGTCTGTATGGAGTTTGCACATTCTCCCCGTGTCTGCGTGAGTTTCATCCCCACAACCCAAAGGTGTGCAGGGTAGATGGACTGGTCACGCTAAATTGCCCCTTAATTGGAAAAAAAAATGAATTGGGTACTCTAAATTTATGGGGAAAAAAGCCTTACCTTTTGCACTGATTTGCTGGGCTCCTCCATATTTGAGAATGGGGATATTTGTAGAGCCTCTTCCTCCAGTGAGTTGTTTAATTGTCCACCACTGTTCACGACTGGACGTGGCAGGACCGCAAAGCTTAGGTCTGATCCATTGGTCGTGGAATCACTTAGTTCTGACCATCACTTGCTGCTTATGCTGTTTGCCATGTCAGTAGTCCTATGTTGTAGCTTCACCAGGTGGACATCTCATTTATAGTTACGCCGGGTGCTGCTCCTGGCATGCTCTCCTGCACTCTTCATGAACTGGGCCATGACATCAAAGGTTGTGCCGAAATTGTGCCAGAGTACAATTTTGCTGCTGCTCTTCAAGGTTACCCAGTCTTCCATTGCCAGATCTTTTCAAAATCTATCCCATTTGGCATGGTGGTAGTGCCACACAACACCATAGAAGGTACCCACATGGACTGTGCGCTAGTTACTCCTCCTGAAACTGTCATCGACAGGTGTATCTGCCGAAGGCAGGTTGTTGAGGATGAGATTGAGAATATGTTTTCCTCTTGTTGGTTCCTTCACCATCTCCCATAGATCTATTATATCATCTGAGTCCTTTTATGCTGGTGTTACCAAGCCACTGATGGCTATGGACATTGAAGTCCCAACATTCTGAGTAGGCTCTTCACTCTTGCTATCCTCAGTGCTTCGTCCACGTGGTGGTCAACATGGAGGAGCACTGATTCATCAGCTGCGATGGTGGCGGTACGTGGTAGTCAACAGGAGGTTACTTTGCCCATGTTGCCATGAGACTTCATGAGGTCGGGAGTTGATGCTGAGGTCTCCAAAGGCAACTACCTCCCACCTGTATACCACTGTGCTCTGCACACGCCTGCTGGATTTGTCCTGCCAATGGGACAGGACATATCCAGGAATCGTGATGGTGGTTTCTGGGACATTATCTGTAAGATATGCTTTCCTGAGTGTGTCAGGCTGTTGTTTGACTAGTCTGTGACACATATCTCTCAATTTTAGTACAAACTCCCAGATGTTAGTATCCCTAGAATCCCTACAGTGCAGAAGGAGACAAGTTGGCCTATTGAGTCTGCACCAACCCTTTGAAAGAGCACCCTACCCAGGCCTACTCTCCAATCGATCCCTGTAATGCTACCTAACCTGCACATCTTTTGAACATTAAGAGGCAATTTTAGCATGGTCAAGCCACCTAATCTGCGCATCTTTTGACTGTGGGAGGAAACTGTAACACCCGGAGGAAACCTCGGGGACTTTGCAAGTTCAGCAGGGTTGACTTTGCAGTTGTTGTTTCTGATGCCTAGATCATTACTGAGTGATCTGTCCGGTTTCATTCCTTTTAGGCCTTTTAGTGATTTGATACAACTGAGTGGCTTGCTCGGCCATTTCAGAGGACATTTTAAGATTGGATCTGGAGGGCCAGTTAAGGATGGCAGTTTTCCTTCCCTAAAGAGACTAAAGGTTTTTACAACACAGTCATCATTCGACTTTTAATTCCTGGACTTTTACTGAATTCAAATTTCACCATCTGCTATGATTGGATTCGAACCCGAGTCCCCAGAGCATTACCCTGGGTCTCTGCCTTACCAGTCCAGTGACAATACCACTACGCCATGTCTCCGCCCTTTTAAAAAATATATATGTTTATTCAAAGTTTTTCCAACAACAATTTTCAACGAATTAAACCCCCCCCCCCCGTAACAGAAAAGAGAAAGAGAAAAGAACAGAACATAAACATATCAATCAAACATACTACAGAACTTATACAATGGGTTTCTCCCGCACATAATAACCCTCCCATATGCTTTTTTACCAGTACCCCTAGGGGAAACCCCCTCCCCCGCCCACCCAAATATCCCCCCCCCCCCCCGAAAGAAACACCCCCCTCCCCCCCCTCCCTCCCTGGGTTGCTGCTGACCGACCTCATTCTAACGCTTCGCGAGATAGTCTAGGAACGGTTGCCACCGCCTGAAGAATCCCTGCGCAGACCCTCTCAAGGCAAACTTTATCCTCTCCAGCTTAATGAACCCTGCCATGTCATTTATCCAGGCTTCCACACTGGGGGGCTTCACGTCCTCCCACATGAGCAAGATACTCCGCTGGGCTACCAGGGACACAAAGACCAGAATACCGGCCTCTTTCGCCTCCTGCACTCCCGGCTCGTCCGCCACCCCAAATAATGCCAGCCCCCAACTTGGCTTGACCTGGACTTTCATCACCTTAGACATAGTCTTCGCGAAACCCCTCCAGAACCCATCTAGTGCCAGGCACGACCAGAACATGTGGGCATGATACGCCGGGCTTCCTGAGCACCTCCCACATCTGTCCTCCACCCCAAAGAACCTACTCAGCCTCGCCCCCGTCAGATGCGCTCTGTGAATGACCTTAAACTGTATCAGGCTGAGCCTGGCACATGAGGAAGAGGAATTAACCCTACTCAGGGCATCCGCCCACATACCCTCTTCAATCTCCTCCCCCAACTCCTCCTCCCACTTGCCCTTCAACTCCTCTATCGAAGCCTCCCACTCTTCTTTCATCTCCTGATATATCGCCGAAACCATGCCTTCTCCGACCCATACACCCGAAATCACCCTGTCCTGAATCCCCTGTGCCAGGAGCAATGGGAATGCCTCACCTGCCGCCTCACAAACGCCCTCACTTGCATATATCTGAACGCATTTCCCTGGGGTAACCCAAACGTCTCCTCCAGCGCCCCTAGTCTCGCAAACGTCCCGTCTGTAAACAGGTCGCCCATCCTTCTGATCCCTGCCTGATGCCAGCTCCGAAACCCCCCGTACATCCGTCCTGGGACGAACCGATGGTTCTCCCGGATCGGGGACCACACCGAGGCTCCCATCTCACCCCTATGTCGTCTCCACTGCCCCCAGATCTTTAGCGTTGCCGCCACCACTGGACTCGTGGTGTACCTTGTCGGCGAGAGCGGCAGCGGTGCCGTCACCAGCGCCCTCAGGCTCGTTCCTTTGCAGGACGCCATCTCCAACCTCTTCCATGCCGCCCCCTCTCCGTCTATTACCCACTTACGGATCTTCGCCACGTTGGCTGCCCAATAATGGTCACCCAGATTCGTCAACGCCAGCCCTTCCTGTCCCTACTACGCTCCAGAAACCCCCTCCTTACCCTCGGGGTCTTGTTTGCCCACACAAAACCCATTATGCTCCTACCCACCTGCTTAAAAAAGGCCTTGGTAATCATAATAGGAAGGCACTGGAACACAAAAAGAAACCTTGGGAGGACCATCATTTTAATCGACTGTACCCTGCCCGCTAGCGAGAGTGGCAACACATCCCATCTTTTGAAGTCCTCCTCCATCTGCTCCACCAGCCGCGTCAAATTAAGTTTGTGCAGGGCCCCCCAGCTCCTAGCTACCTGGATTCACAAGTAACGAAAGCTCCTTTCCCCCCTCCTCAACGGTAGATCGTCTATCCCTCTTCCCTGGTCCCCTGGATACAACACAAAGAGCTCACTTTTCCCTACATTGAGCTTATAGCCCGAGAAGTCCCCAAACTCCCTTAGGATCCGCATGACCTCCACCATCCCCTCCACTGGATCTGCCACGTACAGCAACAGGTCGTCCGCATACAGCGACACCCGATGCTCCTCTCCCCCTCGGACCACCCCCCTCCATTTCCTGGACTCCCTTAATGCCATGGCCAAAGGCTCAATTGCTAATGCAAACAACAGGGGGGACAGGGGGCACCCCTGCCTCGTCCCTCGATACAGCCGAAAATACTCCGACCTCCGCCGATTCGTAGCCACACTCGCCACTGGGGCTCTATGTAGGAGCTTAACCCACCTGATAAACCCCTCCTCAAACCCAAACCTCCGCAACACTTCCCAGAGATACTCCCACTCCACCCGGTCAAAGGCCTTCTCCGCATCCATAGCTGCCACTATCTCCGTCTCTCCCTCCACCGAGGGCATTATAATCACAGTGAGGAGCCTCCGCACATTGGTGTTTAGCTGCCTGCCCTTTACAAATCCCGTCTGGTCCTCGTGACTCACCCCCGGGACACAGTCCTCAATTCTCGTAGCCAGCACTTTTGCCAGCAACTTAGCATCCACATTGAGGAGCGAGATCAGTCTATACGACCCACATTGCAGTGGGTCCTTGTCCCGCTTCAGGATCAGAGAGATCAGTGCCCCGGACATTGTCGGGGGCAGGATCCCCCCCTCCCTTGCCTCATTGAAAGTCCTCACTCGCAACGGGGCTAACACGTCCGCATACTGCCTGTAAAACTCAACCGGGAACCCATCTGGCCCCGGGGCCTTCCCCGCCTGCATGCTCCCCAGTCCTTTCACCAGCTCCTCCAACCCAATTGGCACCCCCAAACCAGCCACCTCCTGCTCCTCCACCCACGGGAACCTCAGTTGATCTAGAAATCGTCACATCCCCTCTTCCCCCGCTGGGGGCTGAGATCTGTACAGCTCCTCATAAAGGTCCTTAAATGCCTCATTTACTTTCACCGCACTCCGCACCGTAGTTCCCCTGCTATCTTTAACTCCACCTATCTCCCCCGCTGCCATCCTCTTCCGGAGCTGATGTGCCAGCATCCGGCTCGCCTTCTCCCCATACTCGTACGTCGCCCCCTGTGCTTTCCTCCACTGTGCCTCTGCCTTCCCTGTGGTCAACAGGTCGAATTCCGTCTGGAGACTTCGCCGCTCCCTAAGTAGTCCCTCCTCGGGGGCCTCTGCATATCTCCTGTCTCCCTTAGGATCTCCCCCACTAACCTCTCCCTTTCCCTGCCCTCTCTCTTCTCCCTATGAGCCCTGATGGAGATTAACTCTCCCCTGATCACCGCCTTCAGCCCATACTACCCCCAGCTGCACCTCCCCATTGTCGTTGGCCTCCAAATACCTTTCAATGCACCCCCGCACCCTCCCGCACACCTCCTCATCCGCCAGTAATCCCACATCCAGACGCCACAGCGGGCGTTGGTCCCTCTCCTCTCCTAACTCCAGCTCCACCCAATGCGGGGCGTGGTCTGAGATAGCTATGGCCGAGTACTCTGTTCCCTCCACTTTCGGGATCAGCGCCCTACTCAAAACAAAAAAATCTATCCGGGCGTAGGCTCTGTGTACGTGAGAAAAAAAAAGAAAATTCCCTGGCATGGGGCCCAGCAAATCTCCACGGATCTACTCCCCCCATCTGGTCCATAAACCTCCTAAGCACCTTGGCCGCAGCCGGCCTCTTCCCCGTCCGAAATCTGGAGCGATCTAATGCTGGGTCCAACACCGTGTTGAAATCCCCCCCCATTATCAAGCTTCCTGCTTCCAGATCCGGAATCCGCCCCAACATGCGCTTCATAAATCCAGCGTCATCCCAGTTCGGGGCGTATATATTTACCAATACCACCCACGCCCCCTGCAACCTACCGCTCACCATCACGTATCGACCTCCATTATCCACTACAATATTCTTGGCCTCAAACGACACCCGCTTCCCCACCAGTATTGCCACCCCTCTATTCTTCACATCCAGCCCCGAATGGAATACCTGTCCCCCCCATCCCTTTCTTAACCTGACCTGGTCTGCCACCTTCAAATGTGTCACCTGAAGCATGACCACATCTGTCTTCAGTCCCTTTAAGTGCGCGAACACTCGGGCCCTCTTAACCGGCCCATTCAGGCCCCTCACATTCCAAGTTATCAGCCGGATTGCTCCCCCCTCCCCCCTAGATCCATATCTAGCTCTTTTGCTCCCCCCATAACACTCCCGTAAGTCAGCTGACTGCTGCTGACCCCGGCCTCCCCCGCCGTCCCATTGACCCCCCCCCGTGTGGGAATCCCCCCTCCCCAGCAATCAGTGTGCGCTCCTGCACCACCCCCCCCCCTCCATCCTTCCCTAGCGCCGGAAAAAGCCCGTGCTTTCCTGAGCCGGTCCCGCCCCCTCTGGCGCCGCTCCTGTTGCGGCCTTATCCCAATTCCCCCATTCCCGGGCCTCCCCTCCCTCCAGCACCGGCGCCCACATTCTCTCACAGTCTCCCCATCAGATCTCTCCCCCCATTCCCATCCATCGCCCAACCCGTGGAACATTCCCTACGCATAGTTAAAACCCTGTATACAACCGACATTCCCCCCACAACCACAAACCCTCAGTTTGAGTCCAACTTTTCAGTTTGTATAAAGGTCCAAGCCTCCTCAGGCGTTTCGAAGTAGTGGTGTCGATCCTGAAATGTGACCCACAATCGCGTTGGCTGCAGCATTCCAAACCTCACCCCCTTCCGATGGAGCACCGCCTTGGCCCGATTAAAACCAGCTCTCTTCTTTGCCACCTTCCGATGGAGCACCGCCTTGGCCCGATTAAAACCAGCTCTCTTCTTTGCCACCTCTGCACTCCAGTCCTGATAGATTCGGATCTCTGTATTCTCCCACCTGTTGCTCCGCTCTTTCTTGGCCCATCTCAAGACACACTCTCTATCCACGAAACGGTGAAACCTCACTACTACCGCCCTTGGCGGCTCGTTGGCCTTGGGTCTCCTCGCCAGCTCCAGGGGACTCGGAGAGGCCCCCGCACCCATCAGCGAGTTGAGCATCCTGCTCACATATGCCTCGGCATCGGCCCCCTCCACCCCTTCAGGGAGACCCAGAATCCGAAGATTCTTCCTCCTCGACCTGTTCTCCAGGTCCTCGAATCTTTCCGCCCACCTCTTGTGCAGCGCCTCGTGTGCCTCCATCTTCACCGCCAGGCCCAAGATCTCAACCTCGTTCTCTGTGGCTTTTTCCCGCACCTCCCGGATTGCCGCCCCTTGGGCCTTCTGGGCCTCCACTAACCCCTCGATCGCCGTCAGCATTGGCGCCAGCACCTCTTTCTTCAGCTCCTCAAAGCAGCGCTTGAGAAACTCCTGCTGCTCCGGCCCCCATGCCACTTGATCTCCGCCCGTCGCCATCTTTTTTTTTCTCCCTCGCACTTTTCACTACTCCAAAAACGCTTTTTTGACCACCGCTCCTGGTCCAATCCATATACTATGGGGGGTGGACCTTGCTATCACCTTCCCACACTGGAAGTCGTCGGAAAATTGCCGTTGGGGCTCCTCTGGAGAGCCCAAAAGTCCGTTTTAGCGGGAGCCACCGAATATGCGGCTTAGCTCCGCTTAGCCGCAACCGGAAGTCTGTCTCCGCCCTTTGATGTGCATCTCTATTAGTGAGTTGCCAGTTGCAAATGTCTCACCAATTCCACATGTATGAGGCACACTAAACTTGCTATGCATGCGTCTTTTTTCTACTTGCATGTCCCATGCAGAATGAGGCCCTTTGGAAAAGGACGATGGGCCAAGCCAGCATTAGCCCCTCAGATACCAGCATACAGAGAACAGTGCCCATGATAAGAATATCTGTGAAGTAGTGGGGTCCTGGCATGCAGATAGGGCCCAAATTAAATTAGTTAAACAATGCTGCCATCTGATAAGCCACTACCCTGATCATTCAAACCCTTACAGCACTGAAATCAAGGCTAATGGGAACAGGATCACTGTGATTAGCACTGCATTGTCATCTACAATTTCTTAGCACCCCATTAGCACCAGACAAGAAGGTGAAAACCAGCCTTGCTACCTCTTAAAATGAATTGTTGCAGTATACTATTGGAGTGTTCTACGAGAATTAATTTACAGTAGACAATCGTTGTGAACGGTGTCTCAAAACAACATCAAAATCTTTACTCTTCACATGGTAAATGCATCAACAATTTCCTTTTCTGTTTTCTCAAATCATTTGAGTTATTCCTCTTTGACAGTATAAAGTAGCACTAGTTCTTTGATGACTTCATTAGGCATTCCTTTGCAGCATTATCAGTTTCTTACTGCTTTGGCTTTCTTTGCTGCAATGTTATCTCTTCATTTGCTTTATAGCAGATTCATTAAATCTCTATAATAAGCATCATGACTATCAATCTCAATTCGTATGGATTCGCTCATCCAACTTGAGCAAAGCTTAACATACAATTGTAAGCATCCTTTAATAAAGCAAACTTCATTGTGCAGTGTTCTAACCCCCCACAAGACCCACAGGGACAACTTGATTGATCTCCCCGTGGGGCTCGTGGAGTACGAGCTCCCCCCCCTGAGGGGTGGAAGCCCAACAGTGGGCACGTTAATTCCCCAAGATAAATGCCGGCCCAGGAGGGAGCTGGCATCTCAGGATGGTCACGGCTGGGACTTAGAGTGTTGTTTTGTTGTTGAACTTCCTAGCTGTGAGTAGGAAATCAGCTACTTTTGACTCACCTTTTCGGGATTGCTCATTGATTACAATATGCAGTTCAGGACATATATGACATTGTTCAAAGACAGCAGGGTCCATAAAACAGTGCAAAGATGAAGGAGGACATTTTCATATGCCCACTTCCATTGGACAGGAATTTGGCATCGAGAGATTGCCCGGTGAAATCAGATGTGAACCATTTCATAGTTAGAGCAGAATTTGAATAATCTCAGTGAGCTGTCAGCAATGAACCAATCGCGACAGACAATCCACTTATTGGAGAAGATATGGCAAGTCCAGCAATTCCTCCCTAGAACCAATCTGGAATGGATACCAGTGAGAAAATCCAGTGGCATACAAGGACACAGAGGCACTGACACAGGATTGGAGTTTTTTGTTGGGAGCAGGAATATTGATGCTTCTCTTAATTTAATGAAGTTTCCCCGACCATTTATTGAGCAACCTGCAGTGATTAATTTAGGACTGCTGGTTAGACTCATCTCCAAAAGAACCAACGTGCAGATTGTGAGTAGTATATGTTCTGCCAATTGGGAGTTCAAAATTGCATCAGTGTCCTATAGACATAACAGTGACCTGATCTGCATGGACTCATTGGGCTCCTTTCTGTTTTGGGTGCCTGGGTCCTTATTCAAGGCCTATCCCAAAATGCTGAAGATCCGCACATCAGTGGGATGTTAAATGTTCCAATTTTGATTGCGCTACTGGCCTATTTCCAAGGATAAAAGCAGCAGATACCTGGGAACCCCACCACCTGGAGCTTCCCCTCTGAGTCACTCACCACCCTGACTTGGAAATATATCGCCGTCCCTTCACTGTCGCAGGGGCAACATCCTGGAACTCCCTCCCTAACAGCACAGTGGGTGTACCTACACCTCAGGCACTGCAGCATGTCAAGAAGGTAACTCACCACCACCTTCTGAAGGGCAACTAGGGATGGACAATAAATGCTGGCCTAACCAGCGATACCCACATCCTGTGAATGAATATATATTTTTTTTAAATCTACCTGACCAGGTAGTGAAGTGGAAGAAAATGCACCATATGTAATCAGGGTGGTCCTATTAATTTGAGAACAGCATGAGAATTTCTTGGACCATTTCCCCTCACCCTCCAACCTACCCAGAGCTATGGAAGACCCTTCAAATGTCATCCCCACCAAATGTCATCCCCACGGACCAAACTCGGGACATCTGCAGACGCTTGAATCTGAAATAAAAACAGAAAATCTTGGAGAAATTCAGCAAGTCTGGCAGCATCTGTAGAGAGAGAAAATAAAGTTACCATGATTTTTTCAGAGCTCTGAAGCAGAGTCATATGGCCTCGAAACATTAACTCTATTTGCTCTCTCCGCAGATGCTGCCAGACCTGATGTGTTTCTCCAGCATATTCTGTTTTTGATCCAATTTTGTAAGATCTCCCTAAAGTTGGAGGTTTTTTTCTCTTCTTCCCAGTAAAATAACATCGGTCTGCATATGTTAACATCTTATTCCTTGAAGATTTGTTATGCAATTAAGTGGTCAGATCACAAAACAATGGATTAGGTGTATGTTTCTTGTTTCACCCCAATTACAATATTCTCCGAGATCAGTTGTAGCACGTTCAAAAGCAAGCTGCCTCATTATTAATCCTTTTCCATAGACATCTACAGGATAATTCCCAATGTTCCTGCAGTATTATTAAATATAAGGTGGTTGTCCATTTCATGTCAGGCTCAAACCCCTCATCACAGAAGAGATTCATTAAACTTCATGAAAGCTGTGTTATACTGTCAGGCTATCTCAGATGGGGTATGGTCTGTCAAGATCACCTGCCTTATCTTCTCCAAGCAGATGGACTGGAAGAACATGTCGATCTGTAAGTATGATTTATGGCCTGCAGAGAAAATGTTGAAGTCTCTCCTATCTGACATCGGTCACATTGCATTTTTCAGTGCAGTCAAGCAATTACTTTTAGTCCAAAATATCAAGTAAATGTTCAAGCAGTAGTACAACTCGTGGTTCCACCACTCCCAAATTGGGGAGACGGGAACGAAATAGGAACATTACTGGAGTAGTAATCCAGATGGCCAGGCTAGTGCTCTGGGGAGTCGGGTGGAATTTAAAATCCAGTAAATCTGGAATTGAAAGCTAGTCTCAATAATAGTGACCATGAAACCATTGTTAATTGTCATGAAAACACATCTGATACATTAATGTCTTTGAGGGAAGAAAATCTGTCACCTTACCTGGTCTGACCTACATGTGGAGAGCCACAGTAACATGGCCGACGCTAAACTGCCCTCTGAAATGGCCGAGCAAGCCATTTAGTTCCAGGACAACTAAGGTTGGGCAACAAATGCCGGCTTTGCTAGCAATGCCCATATCTCATGTAAGAATACATTTTAAGAAATGGCTAGTGTGTTATTTATCAAAAGACATGCTTTCTAGCTTAACAAGCTCCACAAGACTAATGTCAATATGGCCAGAGGTTTGGTCCAATCAGCGGGCACTATAGCAGACATCACCGTGCCAATCCATCATCCAAACATCAACCAGCCTTATCAAGCAAATGGCAAACCTGTTCTGTGACATAATGACAATCTCATGAGTCAATGTAGACTGGGTATTTAGAAGACTCCTCAGGTATTCATGAAACAAGATTATGTACAGCTATTAGTATTTGGTTAGTGTGATGTCTGGGATCAGAAAGTGTTCCATCTAATTGTTAAACATAATTGACTAACTCTTAACCAAAAAGAAAACCAGTAGTTATGAAACCAAGATAGCAAATAAGGAGATCCATCGAATTAGATTCCCATACATGTCTGAACATGTTCAAAGCATTCATATAGGCAGCGATTTTCTGGAAATTATTCCAGAGAGAATTCAGTTAAGTGTGTCATAAATCAGTTCTGCTCAGAGAACAATATAACCTCCCTACAGATATTAATGCTTCAGATGCATGCACTCATCCACATATACAGTGTGTGAGTGAAATCACGAAAGGACATTTTGCATTCAACCTGAAAAGCAGCCAATAAGCTTACTCTCTCTCATTTGTCCTTAAACATATGGGTTCACTTCACAAGAAATAGACCAAAGTGGACAAATGTATCATTAAAGTGTATCATTGTCATGGCAGGAAAAAATTATACCGTGCCTGAAAATGAGGTGGAAACCTGAAAATTCTGACATTTTTAAATAAAAGCAAAAAACGGTGAAAATTCAGAGGAGGTTGGCCAGAGTCTTCTGGCAAAAAGGGGTTGACATTCAGAGTGGAACCTTTCACCAGGATTGACAATTTAAAGTGGACAACCCCTTTATAGAACTTGTCAAAACAAAGAGGACAGGGAATACATCAGGCATCAGTCAAGTGTACAAAGGCTATTCCCAAATCTTTAAAATATTTGTACTTGTGATCTCACTCTTTGTTTTAAGTCTTAATGAAGTAGCACTCTACCTTACCATGGTAATGTTAATAAAAGGCTTCACCTAAAATCATTATCTGCCTTTTTCGTCAGGCGCTAACTCTTCTGCTGTCGCACTCTCCAACTCTCTCTGTGTAATTTTGTTTGCAAGCATAAATTGCAGTGGCATAATTCACATCAAAATGTATCATGACACTTCCCTATGATATCATCAGGATTAAAATGGCCACATCATTATCCACCCTAGACAATAAAAGTTCTCCAAGCACATTTTTCATTGGCGCAAGGCCCTTTTAAGGGATATGATAAAGTGTTATCCAGGAACAAAAATAAATTTAATAGGCGCCATAAAACTCTCACAAGTCTAAATGAAAGAAGAGTACAGACAAATAAATACTTAAATCTCCCAGGGAGAAAAATTCATGAAAATCCAAGAAAACAGCCTCTTCCTCTGGGCTACAGTATTTTCTAGTTCTGCTCTAATAGAATTTATCACAGTAACAAATACTCGCACTTTCAAGGACAGAAGCAATATTCCGAGACATAACAGTTCCAGAACTTGAAGTGCACCCCTGACAACGGGCGGGTTTTGATTGTGAAAAATGCCAGTTGAGGAAAATGTGGATTGACAGTGGCTTGCATTAGGTTTGTTTCCTATTTCCTTCTCTTGTTTCTAAGGGCTAATACTGTGTAACAAACTGTCCCTGAAATGTCTGCGCTTCATAACATCATCTGCTGAAATAGTTCCGCAGGCTCTGGAATGAGCCGTCTCTGGAGAGAGGACGACCTGGGGGAACTTTAAAGAAAAATCACACGGTGTGATGAAAGTCAAAGTATGGCGTCACCCGGTATTCAGAGACAGAAGGCAAGGGGGAGAAAAAAGTTAAAGCACACGGTCAGATCCAAGAAGATAGTGAGAACAATAACTATTCCAGGTATCACTGCATCATGATAAGTCACTAGTCACTGGATGATTTCAAAAGGATCACCAGTTATCTTTATGTGAGATGAAAACTAGTTTCAATCGTTAATCAGTGCAGAGTATGTCCCTGAATTTTCACAGAATTCATCCTGATCTTCTGCGAAAACTTTAGTAGTATCTACCCGGGATGATTCATAAAATGGTCATAATGCAGCAGGAGGCCATTCAGCCTGCTGTGTCCATGCCAGCACTTTGCAATTGGAACCCACCTAGTCCCACTTCCTCATTCTTCCCCCTTGTCCTGCAATCCTTTTTTATTCAGAGATCATCTAATTCCCTTTTGGTGGCCATGATTGAATCTGCCTCACAACAGTCATAAAGCCATGCATTCAAGATTGTATCAACTCACTGAGCGAAAATGTTTTTCCTTCTGTCGCCATTGCGAATGAACTTAAATTTATGTCCTCTGGTTCTTCATCCTTCTGCCAATGGGAACATTTTTGGTCTAGCTACTCTGTCCAACCTCCTCACCATTTGGAACAATTCTATCAGAACTCTGTTTAATTTTCTCTTCTCCAAGAAGAACAGCCTCCGTTTCTCCAATCAAGCCATATGACTGAAGTCCTCATCCCTGGAACCATTCCCATCAATCTTTTCTGTACTACCCTCTAATGCCCCATCAATTTCCCAAAGTGTGCTGTCCATAAGGGAACACAATACTTTGGTTGAGGCAGGTTGAGTTTGGTTGAGGCTGAACCAATGTTTTATACAGTTTTATCAGAATGTCTTTGCTTTTCTATTTCTTCTCTTATTTACAATGGTCCCATATCCTTTATTCACAGTATACACAGCCTGCCCTGCGACTTTCAATAATTTGTCCACATATACCATCAGGTCATGCTGCTCCTGCATCCCCTTAAGACTCATATTGCCTCTTCCAATTCTTCCCTCCAAAATGAATAACTTCACATCCGACAGATGTGCCATAGAGAGTATCCTATCCATCTGTATCACAGCTTGGTATGGTAACTGCTCGGCCCAAGATCGCAAGAAACCGCAGAGAGCCGTGAACTCAGCCCAACGCATCACACAAGCTTTCCACCTCGCACTGCCTCAGGAATGCAGTCAGCATGGTAAGAGACCCCTCCCACCCAGGCTTTGCCCTCTTCCAGACCCTTCCATCAGACCGAATGTACAGAAGTCTGAAGACCCAGACATTCAGACATAGGCACAGCTTCTTCCCCACAGCTACCAGACTACTCAATGACTCTCCCTCGGAATGATCTATTCCCTGTAAGAACACTTCACGACGCCCTATGCTGCACTTGCTCATGTATTTGCTTTGTTTGGCTCTTGGTCCACACTGTAGCCAATCACTATTTGTCGATGTACCATTTGTCAATGTACTTTGTCGATTATTCTTTTTGTCTACTATGTACGTACTGTGTATGTTCCCTTGGCCGCATAAAAATACTTTTCACTGTACCTCGGTACATGTGACAATAAATCAATCAAGCAATCATCTATCACGTGTCTACCCATTTCACCAGCCTCCCTATATCTTTTTGAAATTTATTACTGTCAGCAACATCATTCGCAATACCTCCAAAGTTTCTAACATCTACAAATGTTGAAATTTTGCTCTGTATACCTAAGTTTAAATCATTACCATATGTCAAGAAAAGGTAATTAGATAATTAACCATAGTCGCAAGGGAATATGGACGCCTTCTCTGTTAAAGAGAGATAAGTGGTTATGTAGCTTGAGGGGCAGCACTTTGAATCAAGCATGGGGCAAGGTTATTGGCAGAATGATTAGCATTGCTGCCTCAAAGCACCAGGGATCCAGGTTCGATTCCGACCTTGGGTGACTGTCTGCATGGAGTTTGCATGTTCTTCTCGTGTCCGTGTGGATTTTCTCCAGGTACTCTAGTTTCCTCCCACAGTCCAAAGGTGTGCAGGTTAGATGGATTAGCCATGATCAAAGCGCAGGGCTACGGGGACAGAGCGGGGGAGTGGGTCTAGGTGGGGTGCTCTTTCAGAGAGTCAATGCAGACTCAATGGGCCAGAATGTCCTCCTTCTGCACTGTAGGGCTTCTATGGAGTCTTCTATGGAGTAAGGGGGCAGGCTTCCATAAACCATTCAAGCCGTCATGACCCATGCTGATGTTATCTGCGAGGGTATCCCAACTTGGAATACCGGTTCATGGGGGTGTATAGTTTTGTGTTTGGAATGGTCTAAGGAGTCGTGTAAAACCCCAGTAAGAATAAGTAACCCAGTCATCATAAAAAATTATTAAAGACTCGTTATTAAATTAAAGAAAAGACAAATATACACAAATAGGACTATACTAGGCTAAGACAATTTGGTAAATGAATTACAAAACACACACACAGTATATGTAGAACGTACCCCTTGTTCCAAAATATATCTATGATGCCTGAACTCCTTAAGACTTCCCCTTTCCCCCAAACAACATCCAAGTTAAATAGATCTGTAAATCAAAACCAGCTTATAGTTGCCACACAAAACAGGGAGGATAATTAGGGGTGGGAAATATCTGGTCCAGTGAAGATATTTAGCCTGCCTTTACTAAGGCTTTTACACTGCCTTTGCTCAAAGACGTAAAGGTGGCTCGCAGAAAAATTGGCCTCCGAGCTGCTAGATGTAAACTGGCTTTCAGGCTGCTAGGTATACATTGGCCTGCCTGCTTCTGGGGGTTCTTTTAATAATACAATTGTTCCCCTTTAATTCTGCATTCTGTGTATTTGGCTGTCTGCCCACTCATGTACGCTGGATTCACCGTTTCGGAGGCTAAGTGCTCATGCTGGCGTAGGACGCCGTTCCAACGGCGTGCAGCACGCGACGTAATGACGCCATACAAAACTGCCGTCAAACTGCCACCGCCTCCGATTTCAGAGTCGGGAGGAAGTTTGCGCACGATTGCCGATTATGAAATCAGCGTTGGGGAACGGGGAATCCCCACTTAGACTCTAGAAATTAACATGTGTAGACCTCATTGATCTCCCATTCAGCTAGATAAGCGGTTTCTATTAATAGGCGATTCACACCTGGGGCGAAATTCTCCCGAAACGGCGCGATGTCCGCCGACTGGCGCCCAAAACGGCGCCAATCAGACGGGCATCGCGCCGCCCCAAAGGTCCGGAATGCTCCGCATCTTTGGGGGCCGAGCCCCAACATTGAGGGGCTAGGCCGACGCCGGAGGAATTTCCGCCCCGCCAGCTGGAGGGAAAGGCCTTTGTTGCCCCGCCAGCTGGCGCGGAAATGACATCTCGGGGCGGCGCATGCGCGGGAGCGTCAGCGGCCGCTGACAGTTTCCCACGCATGCGCAGTGGAGGGAAAGAGTGCCCCCACGGCACAGGCCCGCCCGCGGACCGGTGGGCCCCGATCGCGGGCCAGGCCACCGTGGGGGCACCCCCCGGGGCCAGATCGCCTCGCGCCCCTCCAGGACCCCGGAGCCTGCCCACGCCGACTTGTCCCGCCGTTCAAAAGGTGGTTTAATCCACGCCGGCGGGACAGGCAATTTTATCGGCGGGACTTCGGCCCATCCGGGCCGGAGAATCAAGCGGGGGGGCCCGCCAACCGGCGCGGCGCGATTCCCGCCCCCGCCAAATCTCCGGTGCCGAAGACTTCGGCAACCGGCGGGGGCGGGATTCACGCCAGCCCCCGGCGAGTCTCCGACCCGGCGGGGGGGCAGAGAATGATGCCCCTGATTCTGGGTGCGATCTGATGGAAAAGTTTCGAAGTGTCATTTGTGATGGGTTTTGCTGGGAGTTTCATCCGGCTCTGTCGGCGAGTTCCCCACCGCCAACAAACCACACTGAGGGCGCAATTGTCCAGAAAAATGTCGAAGTGTGGTAGCGAGCGGGAATTTCCATGAACTTCCCGGCTCTCCGCCCAGCGAGGCCAGCAACACAATTCTAGGTTAACTGGTCCACTTATTGAGGCCTCACGGGCTCCCCGGCGCAAATGAAGACTCGCCAGCTGATTCGCCAGGACCACGCTCGCCAGCCGCGTCCCCCGCTAAAAGGGCAAGCAGCACTTAAACTGCTCAGTCAACCTCAGCCAGCTCGCAATAATGGCGCCCAGGAGAATGGCCCCAAGGTTTGGAGACATTGACCTGGGAAGGCTGGTAGACTTCATTGAGGCAAGGAGGGATGTCCTGTACTCTCTAGGGTCCCAGAGAGTCAGCCACAAGGCAGCCAGTGATGCCTGGGATGAGGTGGCGGCAGCTGTCAGCTCTGTGAGTATAACCAGGAGGACTGGCCTTCAGTTCAGGAAGAAGGCCAACGACCTACACAGGGCAGCACGAGTGGGCAGACACCTCCCCCCCTCCCCCAAGGGAGCATCCACCTCTCAACTCTCCATGTGACCCCTATCCCTTCCTGCACACCCCCCCCCACCCTTCCTTCACACCCCGTCTCCCACCACTGTGAACCACGCGTGTGACTAATGATGCCTGCTCTGTGTCTCCTCAGGAAAAACTCTCCCAGAACTGTCAGGAGCGGGCCCAGACCGGCGGAGGGGTGCTTGACATCAGAATCCTCATCTCTTTTGAGGGGCGTGCCCTGGAGGCAACAGGTTGGGCGAGGAAAGTTCGGTCAGCCTCGTGGAGGCTGGCGGACGCCGCAGAGCTGAGGAACCACCAGGCTCCACTCAGGGGACCTGTTAAACATGAGTTGTTATTGCCTTACTGACTGACCACATGCCCATTTTCCTGCAGGTCCTCCAGCCGGCGACGTGGGGCATCCCGGGCGGCACTCTTTCCTGACTCCGAGGAGAAGACCTCGGAGGAGAGCTTGGAGGATGTCACCATAGTCGCGGTACAGCTGTCATCGGCCCCCCCTCCCCTCCACCAGCTCGGTGGGACATGTTGGTGGTCAGGCTTCGGGGGCACAATCTGGTGAGCACCACATCGGGTGGAGGCAGGAACCTCCAGATGAGGCAGCAGTCTGAGGGCTGCTGGATCCCAGGACCCAGCTGCGGCACAGCCTGTGGTACAGAGGTACCTGGGGCTGATGGAGATGATAGGGACCAACCTGGATGTTCAGAGGGATATGTCAGCGTCATTCCAGCAGATTCACAGCTACTTGGAGGAGCCCCAGAACTAGGGGAGCAGGAGATGGCGTCGGCAATGAGTGGCGCCGAGGCCAATACTGCAAGGGTGGTGACCGCAGTGAAGAGCCTGGTGCATGACATTGGCATCATGAGTGAATGTGTCTAAGGCATCGCGCAGTCGGGGATTGCCATGGCAGAATGTCGAACTCGCTGAGGGATGTCAGCCAATACCAGGCCGACCTTGATGAGGTTCTGCGGGGCATGTCCCGTTCTCAGATGGACATGGCTGAGGCATTGTGCAGCATGACCCAGTCACTGAGGAGCATCACCGAGGGCATTGACACAATGGTGCGGACCATGGGGAACCGCCATGGCTGGCAAAGCCAGGTCATGCAGGGGCAGCCAGTGCTCAAACCAGCTGCCCCTCCATCCCAAGGTGAACCTCAGGGCCCTATGGGCACCAATCGTGAGCAGAGGGCGCTGGGTGTCATAATTCCATAAGACATAGGAGCAGAATTAGGCCACTCGGCCCATCGAGTCTGCTCCGCTATTCAATCATGGCTGATATTTTTCTCATCCCCGTTCTCCAGCCTTCTCCCCATAACCCCTGATCCCCTTATTGATCAAAAAACCTATATATCTCTGTCTTAAAGACATTCAGTGATTTGGCCTTCTGCGGCAAAGAGTTCCACAGATTCACCACCCCCTGGCTGAAGAGACTCCACCTTATCTCTGTTTTAAAGGATCGTCCCTTTAGTCTGAGATTGTGTTCTCTGCTTCTAGTTTTTCCTACGAATAGAAACATCCTCTCCAAGTCCACTCTATCCAGGCCTCGCAGTATCCTGTAAGTTTCAATAAGATCCCCCCTCATCCTTCTAAACTCCAACGGGTACAGACCCAGAGTCCTCAACCGTTACTCATACGACAAGCTCTCCATTCCAGGGATCATGCTTGTGAACCTCCTCTGGACCCTTTCCAAGGCCAGCACATCCTTCCTTAGATACGGGGCCCAAAACTGCTGACAATACTCCAAATGGTGGCTGACCAGAGCCTTATACAGCCTCATATCAAGCCAGAACCGTCCCATGGAGTGGCGACGGTGCCCACCAGCTCCCCGAGTTCCACCCCTCTGATGAGGCCATCTCGCAGTCAATACATGGGACAGGGCGGCACGGTTGTGAATTTGCCACCACCAACAAATGAGTCAGGGCCCTCTGGCCTCAGATCCCCCAGAGACGCCCGTCAAGGGCATTGAAGACCACGGGACGAGGTAAGCAGCTGCTGCCTCCATCTCTGATGTGCATCCTGGGGAAACACCAAGACATAGTGGTAGAGCTAGGAGGGCCAAGCACATTGAGGATCAATGAGGGTACCAGGGAAGGGGGGGGGGGTAGGTAGGGTGTGGAGACGAGGTGGGGGGTGGCACCACCGGGAGTGGTGTTTGTACAACACTTTAAACACCTTTTTTGCACAACCATTATGATGCCTCTGTCACTTCCTTCTGCAATGCGGGCTGCCCTCCGGACCCTCTGCCTATCTCTCCAGACATCCCCCCCCCCCCCCCCCCCCCCCCCGCCCCCAACTCCTCGTGGTGCTCACCCACACTGGCCGGGAAAAGTCCCTGGAGCTGGTTACCTTCCCCTGGGTGTTCAGATGTTGCGTATGTGGTGCTCCCTCCTGCACAGTCTACACCCATCAGGGTGTGATCGGGATGCTACGCAATGACTCCCACATGCTACATGGCCTGTCCACCCATGGGAATCCACTTGGCATGTGTGAAGTGATCACTTAACCACGATTGCCAATTCCCTATAAGCAAAAGCCTTCAGCTGCGCAACCAGAGGCCTCAGCAGTCGGGGGGGGGGGGGGTTATGGGTGGTCATTGGGACAGACAGGCAAGGACAGGGGTTGCCCTGGAACGGATGCACTCGATCCAGGGGTTGGCATGGCGGTGGCACAAGTGGTTGTACCCCTGTTGCCCCCCAGTGCATCCCCTCACCCCTCCATGGTGAGACCCACCCCTGCGGAGGTTCCCCTCACCCCCAGCTGAGGGTCCTCCGCGACAAACTGAGTGGTGCTGGGGTGTCAAGCCCAGCATCCCAAGGCTCTTTCCCAGTGAGCAAAGATGGCTACTCACCTCCTCGGCTCCCCACAGAAGCCCTTCCACTAGGTTCGCGTTTTTGAAAAGGGGTACAAATCGGCGCCAACGCGAGCACTTGCTCTAGAGGCCGCTGAATGATAGGAGGCCTTTGGATAAGGGGTGGCTCCTGTCAATTGTATGGGTTTAAGTGATGATAATTAGTTTCTCACCACAATATGACGAGATCTCGATTTCGCCTATGGGAGCAGGCCAGTTGTATCGCAAACTGTTTGGCGCCTGGCACGGGTCTCGTTTTTGGCTTCTCCCGCTATTCACCGGCCTCGTTACGCTTGAGCGGGAGCGCAATGAGGCCTGAGAATCGCGCCTTCAGTCACTTTTTTGGGCCCTGGGAAGTTTATCTCCAGACAAGCCCACACTTAAAATGATTTTCATCACTATGTAACGGAATTGCTGTCCAGACCAGCTTCTCAGATATCGGGCCATAATTTTGAAAGGGTGCCCCCCGTTCTCTAAGTGGGCATGTGGGCACCCTCCACCCATGGGTAATGTCACCCCCCCCACAGACAAGGGCATTAACCCACACTCCCACCAAGTGATGACACCCCTGACTATGGGTCACTGGGGGCTCCCCATTTTAAGGCCTTCTCATGCCTCCTTTCAGAACCTCCTCCACCCTTTCAGGACCCCCACCCCTTACCCCCTCCAACCTTCCGAAGGCATCTTCATACCCCCATCATCCTACTTTAATGGGCATGGCCCCACTCAGGTTCTCACCCTTGGCAGTGCCACCCAGTGCCAGGGTGGTAGTGCCAAGGTGCCAGGCTTGCTGTGCCAAGGTGCCCACATTCAAGGATGAGGGCCAGGGGGCACCATGCCCTGTCCCTGACAACCCAGTGGGCTCCAGTGTCCCCAATAGATTTCCCAGGTGCTGTTCCGCCTGGTCCACATTCGTGTGGGCCAGTACCGAACGACGCCTGGCTGGGGCTCCCTGATGAGTCTGGGTTGATCTCGTGAGGAGTACAGGCCATTAGGAAGTCCTCTCCCGGCATCTGCCGGCCGCGTCACACTCCCATTCTATCTTGATGTCTGCTAATCTTGTTACTGGGAGGGACGCATATCAACCAGCCTTTAGAGTACCGGGTACTGCTGTCACTAAGGAGATTTCAACCTGTTGCTGGGCAGGTCGCATCCTATTATGTCTTGTTAAATTTGTGTTACTGTTGTTACTAGGCAATCCATGACACAGGAATTGAATCTGTGCCAATGGAATGATTCTGTGTCACAATCTAATCAACTGAGCTATCCAACGCCCACGTATCAAGAACAGTATGGGGCCTAACACAGACCACGATATACATTTGTTAAAATCTCAATAAAGACTGATAACTTTTATCTGGGCATCCATGAGACTCTTCTGGTCATCAGCAGCAGCAGAATTGAATTTAACTACTATCTGTAACCTCATGACCCAGGATGTCCCCCATTCTATCATTACAATTAAACTGGGGATCAATCCTGATTCAATGAAGAGTGTAGGAGGGCATGCCAGGAGCAGAACCAGGCATATTAAAAATAAGTGAAGCTACAATATCACATTCTTTGTATGCCAAATAGCAGAGGCAGCATGCACGAGGCAGAACATAGAGATCTCACAACCAATGATCAGATGCAAGTTCAGCAGTCCAGCCAGATCCAGTTGTGAATGGTGGTGGACAATTAAGCAACTCACTGGAAAAGGAAGCTCTTTAAATATCCCCATCCTCAATGAGGGGGAGCCCAGGACATTAGTTTAATCACCTTCAGCCAGAGGTGCTGATTAGGGGATCCATTTTGGCCTCTTCCTGAGATACTCAGCATCATAGATGCCAGTCTTCAACCAATTTGATTAATTTAGAAGTGGCTGAAGGCACTGGATATTGCCAAGGCAATGTGCCCTAACAATATTTTAGCAATAGTCCTGAAGACTGGTACTCCAACACACACTGTGCCCCTTGCCACGTTGTTCCAGTACAACACTGGCAGCCACCCAGCAATGTGAAACATTTCCCAGACATTTCCTGTCGACAAAGAGCAGGACAAATCCAACTTGGCACTTGGGTTCTGTCAGGGCCAATCAGCTCCTGGCCCCTTTACAGTCTTGGTCCAAACATGGATAAAAGAGCTGAACTCTAGAGGTGAGGTGAGAGTGACTGACCAAGAGGAGCATCAAGCAGCCTGAGAAAAACTAGAATCAAAGGGAATCAGGGTGAAAACTATCCATTGGTTGGAGTCATACCGAACACAAATCAAGATGGTCGCTGTTGTTGGAAGTCAATCATCTCGGTCCCAATAACATCACAGTAGGAGTTCATCAGGGCTGTGTCCTAGGCTCAACTATCTTTAGTTACTTCAATGACCTTCCTTCCACCATAACGTCAGAAGTAGAGATTTTTGCTGATGACTGCACACTGTTGAGCACCATCTGTGACTCCTCAGATCCCAAAGCTGTTCATGTCCATATACAGGAAGACGTTCAGCATTTGCTGAATAGTAGCAAGTAATATTGTATCACACAAGTGCCAGGCAATGACCATCTACAACAGGATAGAAAATAATCTTCTCCCCTTGACATTCAATGACATTACCATCGCTGAGCCAACACCACCATGCAACGCCAGCCCCCACCCCACCACCACCACCACCAACCCTGCCACAATTAATATCCTGCAGGTTACCATTGATTAGAAACTGAACTGCACCGGGCATATAAATACTGTGGATTCAACAGTAGGTCAGGGACTGAGTATTCTTCAGCAAGTAACTCACTTCCTGCTCAACAAAGCCTTCCTAACATCTATAAGACACAAGTCAGAACTGTAGTGGAATACTCTCCACTTGACTTGTTGAGTGCAGCTCCAACAACACTCAAGAAGCTAAACACCATCCAGGACATAGCAACCTGCTTGATTAGCACACCATCCACCACCTTCAGTGGCAGTAGTGTGTACCATCTACAAGATGCACTGCAGCAAGGTACCAAGACTTCTTTGACAGTACATTCCAAACCTGGGACCTCTACCACCTAGTAGAACAAGGGCAACAAAGGCATTGGAACACTACCACCAAGTTCCCCACCAAGCCACACACAATCCTAACAGAATCATATTGCTGTTCCTTCACTCTTGCTGGATCAAAATCCTGAACCTCCCTTCCTAACAACACTGGCTGTTTATTTCCTTTCTTCACATTTCTTTTATATTATTATTTTGGTCCATGGGCCCCTAATCAGAATGTGCCTTTAAGAAGAAGACGCAAGGTTGAAATAGCCTGCTTGTCAGGACACTATGTTTTCAAGTTTTGTTTTTGGAGAGAAGAGGCCAGACTCCTTGGCGCCGAGTGGATCATAGGAACCAGGGGGGCGATTCTCCCGAAGGTTGGAAATCTTCAGCCATGGGATTCTCTTTTCCCGCTGGCAGCACACTCCCGCCTGCAGGTTTCCAGGCAGCATGGGATGGCTTCAATGGAAAATCCCATTGACAAGGGGTGGTAAGAGAGAATCGCGCCACAAGGGAACAGTGTGTCACCGAGAAACACGAGGCTGGGGGATAGGAGAATCCAGCACCAGGTTTGAGAAAGAGTAGATTCGATTGGCTAAGTAGCAATCACTGGGTTGACCAGGGACAATGTTCTACCTGACAATGTGAGTGATTAGTTCCTGCATAAAGCTGTCTGAGAGAACATAGCAGAAGTGGTTAGACCTTGAAAGTGAAAGGAACATCCCCTCTCTCTCTCTCTCTCTCTCCCCCTCTCCCTCTCTCCTGCTTGCTAAGTGAAAAAATTGTTCTGAAAGCAGTGAGATCCTGGCACATCCTTTGTTGTAAACCTGAAAGGATACTGAGTCGGTTACATCTTTGAAACATTTCAACAAGCTAGTTCAACACAATTTGCCCTTAACAAATCTGTGCTGGCTTTCCTTAATTATTCCACATTCATTCAAGTGATTGTGAATTTTGTCAGTAACAGGCCCCACAAAAACATAGATTCGTAGAATTTACAGTGCAAAAGGAGGCCATTCGGCCCATCGAGTCTGCACCAGCCCTTGAAAGAGCACCCTACCTAAGCCCCACAGCTCCAACCTATCTCCGTAACCCAGTAACCCCACATAACCCTTGGCCATTAAAGGGCTACTTAACATGGCCAATCCACCTAACCTGCACATCTTTGGACTATGGGAGGAAACCGGAGCACCCGAAAGAAGGCCACGCAGACACGGGAAGAAAGTGCAAACTCCACACAGTCACCCGAGGCCGGAATTGAACCCGGATCCCTGGTGCTGTGAGGCAGCAGTGCTAACCACTGTGCCACCGTACCGCCCTTATCTAAGCAGACAGGCCTCATGAATTTAGCAGTGCGACAAACACAAATTCAGATTGGGCATAAGCTATACCCTCCATGTCCAATTGACGTGAATTACATCTATTCTGCATTTCCGAGTATCCACTTGGCTTTAAGTCCAAAACTAACATTCGTCAAGCAGTGCTAGCCTCAGTTACACATTTTCCCACTGTCAGGTCAGGCCTACCTCTGGATTCAGGTTGAATTTTAACTGCAGCATGATTGATGGGGACAAAACGGCATAGTGGTAATTTCATTGGTCTGATATTCCAGAGGCCTGTGTAGTGCGTTGGGAGTATGGGTTTGAATCCCACCGCGACAGCTTGTTATAAAAACCCATCTGTTTTGCTTACGTCCTTTAGGGAAGGGCATCTGCTGACTTTACCTGGTCTGTCCTATGAGCTAGCAAGCCACTCAGCTCTTGGGAAATTAGGGATAAGCACCAAATGTTAGCCTTGCCAGCAAGGCCCATAAATATCGCTGTTTCTGTAAAAGTGACCTGGTGTTCATTTCAATGGTGAGATCAGCGACATCTGAAAAGTAATTTACTATGATTAACATGGCAGTGAAAAGGGAATGCTCGATAATTCTAAAGCTCTTGTAACATTTCAGCCCTTTCCCTTCAGCTCCTCTTTGTTCCTTTGTTTAGTCTAGGTTTTTTTTGATAATTTAACCTTATCCATTTCCAGCAGCCTTCGAATGAGGCTTTGGCGGATAATTTTCTTCTAAACCTAGAATTGAAGTTCCAAATGTATTCACTTTACATTAGCTGCTGCCACAGATTCCCAGGAACATGTCATTAGAAGGTGAGTTGCAGGGCCACTGATTGTGCTCTGTTATGCGCTTGAGGACAGGTATTCTATGAAGGTCAAGTTGGGCAATTGGGAATTGGACATAAGGGTAAAGATTGCAAGGCGCGATCATTCTCATGTTAATGTTGTTGGGTCACCATTGCTGAATCTATATTGTTTCATTTAGTGAAATGCATTCTCCTCTAAGCACTAGGTACAAATAAGAAACCTACGATATTATACATCGTGCAAGATTATGAAATGCTCACTGTTGCGTGGGGACAGTTCAGTATACTAACCATATAGTTACCGAACAGATATTCAACAAAGTGCTACATTTCAAAAAATATATATATAATGCATACACCTAGAGGGTTTAATATAGTACATTATTTTTGATTTAGTGTCACAGTCTATATAACCTGCTTATTTGGGCTGATGGGAAGAGTAGTACACCTTTATTTTGACACTGACAAATGTAATATGATTGATAAATGAAAGCCATACATTAACTTAGGGACGAAAATATTAATTATATAATTCCAAAAAAATGCAACAGCATGTTTCCAAATGAAACAGGAAACTTCTTCCTCCCCTTTAGGTTAAATGTTCCATTGGCCTTTCATTTAATTCCAGATAATGAGCACTTTTCTTGGTTTGTCCTTTCTCTAATCTCTACTTAATGTTACAGAAATATTTCTTCTCAATTAATTGGCATGTGCTATACCATAAAGCTTTCAGTTTGGAGGTATTAACCCAATTATCTGTTGGAGACAAAACTGTTGCGTTATCTTATACTGTCTTATTAAAAAGATAAATATCTGAGGGCTTACTTGAGCAAGTATTCTCCACCTGGAACCTATTTATTGCTTCATGATCAAGGAAGATAAGCATATATCAGTCTATTAGACAAAAGAAGTGTCAAGTCACCTGGGGCAAGAAAACAAAGGGCGGCACGGTGGCTAACACTGCTGCCTCAGGGGCAGCACGGCGGCGCAGTGGTTAACATTGCTGCCTCACGGCGCCAAGGTCCCAGGTTCGATCCCGGCTCTGGGTCACTGTCCATGTGGAGTTTGCACATTCTCCCCGTGTTTGCGTGGGTTTCGCCCCCACAACCCAAAGATGTGCAGGGTAGGTGGATTGGCCATGCTAAATTGCCCCTTAATTGGAAAAAATTAATTGGACACACTAAAAAAAATGTTTTAATTTAAAAAAAAACACTGCTGCCTCAGGGTGCTGAGGACCCGGATTCAATCCTGGCCCCAGGTCAGTGTCTGTGTGGAGTTTGCACATTCTCCCCGTGCCTGCATGGGTCTCAATCCAACAACCCAAAGAAGTACAGGGTAGGTAGATTCGCCATGTTAAATTGCCCCTTAATTGGAAAAAAAATTAAAAGGAAAACAAAAGTGAATGAAGTATTTAAAAACATTTAATCATCCTAAAGGATTGCACTATTTTTGCGCAGTGAATATTGAAAACGAGGATTTCTCTCGACCCCTACACCAAGACGGAGAGTGTTTGCGTCCGTTGAGAGACTAATTGGAAACTCGTTGACAGTATATCCAAAATTTTCCAGTGATGCCCCCGATGCACTTCAAACCCTACCATTCACAGAGGATATCAACAAGTTTCACCACTCATTTCTTCCACAAACATAACCTTATGCAAAATGTACAGGTAGTTTACAGTCATCGTTGGGCCTCCGAGTATCGCAGAGACTCACAATGAGTGGGTCCAGGCTATAAAAGCCTAGACATCCTGATTTTCCAATGGGCATTTTGGGGCGACCTCCACTTGATGTGTCTGTGTGTACCCATGACACAGATGCTATTAACCCTGACTTTGGGAGTGTTGAAATATTGGTGTTCATGCTTGAAAGTATTTCATAGAATTTACAGTGCAGAAGGAGGCCATTTGGCCCATTGAGTCTGCGCCAGCTCTTGGAAAGAGCACCCTTCATCACCCAAAATAGAATGGATAAAGAAGAACCAACACCAATCCCAACATGATGTTTATATATAAATTAATCCTTCCTCAGCATTAAAGCGCAGCTGGCAGATGAATAAGCTATGGCAATATAAAAATACGGATGAGTTTTATTTTCTCAGTGTAAGACTGCTCTAATCTGTAATACCTCAACTACACAACATTCCAGTGTACAATGTATCAGTAAATTGACTCAACTTGACCAAATCTAAGCAATTGCTGGTTGATAATTGGATTCAGCTTTCATTGCTCCCAATGACATAACATGTATTGATCGACACAGCCTGAAATCAAAAGCTAAGTCATCAAGGGAGATTAAGAGAGCTACCATTAGTCAGAAAATTGATAAAATGCTGTAATCAGATAGAGATGATCAATTGTGTCCTGTGCAGCTGATCAATTTGTCTACACCTGAAGTGATGGGACAAGGAGGAAGAATACAAGAATTATTTCTCCTCCTAAGTCGCAAACTGAGGGCATGACACGGTGGCTCAGTGGTTAGCACTGCTGCCTTACGGTGCAGACGACCCGGGTTTGACCCCGGATCTGGGTTACTGTCCGAGTGGAGTTTGCACATACTCCACGTATCTGCATGGGTCTCACCCCCACAACCCAAAAGATGTGCAGGGTATGTGAGTTGGCCATGCTAAATTACCCTTTAATTGGAAAAATTAAAACAAAGTTGCAAACTACTCAACTCAGAGAACCTCCAAAATAACAATGGGCATCGACAAGGAGTTTGAAATGGTTTGAAATGTTTTTTAGAGGAAAACTCCTCGCTGGTTGTCAAGTAGTGATTAAGTAGTGTATACAGCAGATGTTGATTACATCTAGGCCTAGAATTGACTGCACCCAAAAAACAACTTGTATAGGTCAGGGCTACGTTGCACATGCCTGTTCTGGTTCATGCAGGGGGCTGAACATAGAACATAGAACATAGAACGATACAGCGCAGTACAGGCCCTTCGGCCCACGATGTTGCACCAAAACAAAAGCCATCTAACCTACACTATGCCATTATCATCCATATGTTTATCCAATAAACTTTTAAATGCCCTCAATGTTGGCGAGTTCACTACTGTAGCAGGTAGGGCATTCCACGGCCTCACTACTCTGAGTGAAATAGCTGTAGGTAGCTCATTGCCATTGATCAAACAATACTGCCTGGGCTGCTAATTGGCTGCACATCTGTATGGAGAAGCTGAAATCCACTTCCCTTCGATGTCACTTTTGAACAGCTGGAACCTCTGAAAGAGGAAATGCATTGAGGCTGGAGAACAGACGTAACTCTTGCAATCAGTGAAATAGCTGCATGGCCTGTAGGTCAGCCTCAGCCCCTCCGCCCCAGCCCTCCAGCAGGGTTTACAATGCCCTTTGGCGACACTGGTGCAGATGGTGGACAAGAGGATGGAGATCATATTTCTCCTCATGGCTCCCTGCCACCCACCTACAGAAAAAGCAGAAAGTACTTGGGCGGGATTCTCCAACCCCCCGCCGGGTCGGAGAATCGCTGGGGGCTGGCGTGAATCCCGCCCGCGCCGGTTGGCAGGCCCCCCCGGCGATTCTCCGGGCCGGATGAGCCGAAGTCCCGCTGCTGGAATGCCTGTCCCGCCAGCGTGGATTAAACCACCTCTCTTACCGGCGGGACAAGGCGGCGCGGGCGGGCTCTGGGGTCCTGGGGGGGGCGCGGGGCGATCTGGCCCTGGGGGTGCCCACACGGTGGCCTGGCCCGCGATCAGGGCCCACCGATCCGCGGGCAGGCCTGTGCCATGGGGGCACTCTTTTCCTTCCGCCATGGCGGAGGCGGAAGAGACCCCCTCCACTGTGCATGCGTGGGGATGCCGTGAGCGGCCGCTAACGCTCCCACACATGCACCGCCCGGCAATGTCATTTCCGCGCCAGCTGGCGGGGCACCAAATGCCTTTCCCGTCAGCTGGCGGGGCGGAAATCAGTCCGGCGCGGGCCTAGCCCCTGAAGGTTAGGGCTCGGCTGCTCAAGATGCGGAGGATTCCGCACCTTTGGGGCGGCGCGATGCCGGACTGATTTGCGCCGTTTTTGGCGCCGGTCGGCGGACATCGCGCCGATTACGGAGAATTTTGCCCCTTATCTCCATTTAAGGATATGGATGTTATTTCCAAAGACGTTTAATGACTTGAGCAGAGTTTTCAAGTTAAGAGTATCATCTTTCAACTCAAATACTGCCCTTCATGTCTGCATATCCTGCAACCTCACTACTCGCGTGGGCGTGGGGCTTTCCGAAGAAGCGGTCTCCCGTACCGAAGATGGTCATACGACTTTGGGTTTGCATCTGATAGGAGTCAGGCCCTGGTTGGCGGAGAATAATGATGTAGACCCACTGAGTACCGTTAACGAAGCTTCGAACAAACAACGAGTCACCAGGTGCAAAATGCCTGGGACGTTGGGAGGGGCAACACCCTTGCTGCACCTTGTTGTGTTGTACTTTCGCACCTATGTCTGGAAAAATCATGCTAATGCGGGTAAGAAGTTTCCGGCCTATCGGCAATTCCACAGGCACTACCCCAGTCATTGCGCGGGGAGTGGCCCTGTAACTAAACAGGAAACAAGTCAGCCTGGTGTCTATCGATCCCAATGATTGTTTCTTAAGGCCGCTTTTAAGTTTGCACCACTCGCTCCGCTAAAGCATTCAAAGCCGGGTGGTACTGGGCGTTACGAGTATGCCGCACCCCATTGGACTTTTGAGATGAGTGCCGTTATCAGTGACAAACACTTTTGGGAGGTCATGTGTGCAAAACTATAAACGTAACTTTTTGTTGGTCGCCTGAAATTTGCTGCTCGCCATCTTGTGTACCTCCGAATGTGCGTCGATTACTAAAAGGAACATGGACCCTTGAAAAGCATTGGCAAGGTCGGCATGTAACAACACCCATGGCTGCACCGGCCATTGCCAATGATGCAGGGGTGCGGCCGGAAGGAGCTTTCGATGTTCTTGGCAAGCAGAGCGAGCTGGGCCATCATTTTGATATCCGCATCAAGGCCTGGCCAGCATACATAACTACGTTGACTGTTGTGGAGGTCTTTCAGAATTTACTCCTGCCCCTTGTCTGGGACAACAACGCGAGCCCCACAGCGGCATACCATCTTCCACACTAAATTCAGACAGTTTAGAAGAAAATGCCTTCAACTCACCTGGGAGCTATCGATGCTGTCCCCCGTTTCGGACCAGGTGCTGAACCTTGGAAAGGACCGGGTCCGTCTGGATCCAGTCACAGATCTGCAACGCTGTGACAGGCAAAGAGTCCATGAAATTCAGGGGCAAGACCACCTCGGCTGTCATCTAGGTCGACAAAGGGCCTTTCGATAAAGGCAGACTGCTCAGAGTGTCTGTATTCACAATTTGAGCCTCCAGCCAATGCTCAAGCGAATACTCGGAGACGGCAAGGAATAGGGCCCAGCGCTGGACGCGAGCTGAAGCAATGGGCGGAATCAGATTATCCGCTCTGAAAAATCCTAATAAAGGTTTATGATCCAAAACAAATATAAAATGGCGGCCAGAGACATACTGATGAAAAAGTTCCACAGCCAAGTCCATCAGCAGGCCTCCTTCTCCATCTGCACGTAGTTTTTTCCCGCTGCAATCAATGTATGGGAGGTAAAAGCTATCAGCCATTCTCTTATATCCTCCATCCTATCAGAACAGAACAGTTCCAATCCCATAGGAGGAAACATGGCATGTGATGAGCAAGGACCTGGCGGGATCGTAATAGGTGAGTAACCCAGAAGATGACATCTGTCCTTTTATTTGCCGAAAAGCTGCCTCCTGCGGCCAGCCCCAAGTCCATTCGTGATCCTTTTTTAACAGGGGGTGCAAGGGAGCCAAATTGAAAAGGAATTTCCAGTAATAATTAACAAGACCGAAGAAAGATTGAAGCTCCGAGGTATTCATCGGGATGGGAGCCTGCTGGATGACATGCACCTTGTCCAGGCTGGGTTGGAGACCTTTGCGATCGACCCGATAGGCGAGGTAGACCACCTCCCCCGCATTAAACACGCTCTTTGTTCTCCATAGACCGACACCAGCTTCAGCAAACTGCTTCAGAACAGCCTGCAGGCTATCCAAGTGCTCTTCCTCAGAGGCACCCGTGATCAGCATGTCATTGGGGTAAATGGACACAGGCGGGGGCCCCCTCAGGATGCCCTCCATCACGCACTGAAAAATATCACAGGCGGAGGACACTCCGAGAACCAGCCGTGTATACTCATATAGGCCCCAGTGTGTGTTAATGGAGACATACTTGCCAGAGGCAGGATCCAACACAAGCTGCAAATAGGCATGGCTCATGTCGAACGCCGTGAATGAATGTCCGCCCCACAGGTCTCGCGTAGAGATCCTCAATGCGGGGCATGGGGTAGTGTTCTAATCGTGAAGCAGTGTTCGCTGTTAACTTGTAGTCCCCGCATAAACAAATTGTTTTGTCTGGCTTCATGACCGGTACCACCGGCACTGCCCAATCAGCGAAACGGACGGGCCTGATGATACCCAAGTACTCCAAACAACTAAGCTCTGTCTCCACTTTCTGCAGCAAAGCATAGGGAACTGGGCGTGCCTGCCAATATCGAGGTGAGGCTTCTGGGTCAAATGGTATGTGGGCCATAGCCCCTTTTACCTTCCTTAATCCAGGCTGGTACACCTCAAGGTATTTCCCCAGTAACGCGGCCAAACCACCAGAGATTGTCTGGACAATGTTTTGCCACTGCAGCTGTAAGTGATGCAGCTAGCCACGGCCAAACAAGCTTGCCCATTTACCATGATGAGCAGGAGGCATGCTGACTGGTGCCCATAAACCACTGGTGTCAAAGTAGTACTTGCAACATCCAACAGTTCTCCCATGCAGGTAGCCAATCTGGCCTGGGTACTCACAAAATCCGGGGTCTGAACTCCCATCTCAATGTGGTCAAAGGTCTGCTGACCAGTTATGGAAAGGGCCACACCGGTGCTCAACCCCTGTCGAGCAGGTGACCTTTCACATGCACCGGACATTAATGGGGGATCTCGGGGGGCTGCTACACAATGCAACTGCATGTAGTCATCCTCCTCCTCTGGCTCATCTAAGTGGAATGTACAGGCCCTGGGCTGGCAGCGGTCTCTATCGGGCCATCCAGGCCTCTGGTTCACTCGTGGCCTGAGCTGACACCGGAATCAGTGACCCACAGTGACCTGGCTCACCCACTACGGATTCCAGAGAACACTCCGTCTGTGAAGGCTCGTTCTTCGGTCACCAGGGCAGGCCATTACGACGTTTGGTCTGGAGCAAAATGGCGGGCCACAGAGGGGCCCCAGGATGGGAAGGGGTATTTACCTCCATTCCTTGCGTCTCCTGCACCCCTCGACCTGTGCTTTCGCAGGAGAGCACAATTTGGACAGCCTGTTGCAAAGTTAGGGAAGGTTCGGCCAGCAGTTGTTACTGCAAGGCCGCATTGTTTGTGACCCAAACCAAGCGGTCACACAGTATCTCACACAAGGCTGCGCCATATGCACAGAACTCAGCTATTTTTCTCAGCTTCGATAAAAACTCAGTAATGAACCCTGTCAGGGCTCTTTCAACGGTATCAAACTAGTACCGCTGTACTATTACCAATGGGGTTGAATTAAAATGTTGCGCCACTAACTCCACAAGCTGATAGAAAGCTTTGTTCTCTGGGGCCGCAAGGTAAGGTAAGGCTCCGTATCACTCCGAAAGTATGTGTGTCACAGGCAATGAGCAAAATGACTATCTGCCGGTCATTCTCCACGATATTATTGGCCCTGAAAAAGTATTACATACTCGGTGCATACTGATTCTCATCTTCCAGTCTGACATCAAACACATCCCAACATCCAAACATCCGAAAAGAGGTATGATGGAAGGGGGAAAGAAATCTCCAACCTGTACTCCAGAGATATGGGGAGATGGCTCTGCAGTGTCGATAGCGAACCAGTCTTTACCCTTGTCGCCAGTTTTGTAAGTGGCAACGAAAGGAGTCCACACAGAGTTGTAGAGAAAACAAACTTATTTATTTAAAACATTATGTACAGCACCAGTAGTTCCCTACAGGCCTTCTGTGTTCGTTGCCTGGCTGGTCGACTCTATTTATACAAAAGCACATGAACTATGCTAAGGGTCCCCTGCCCCCTTATCGGAGGAGCTCGTATTGTGCAAGCTCCACAGCGTAGTGGATCATCCCTACCCCGTGAGACCCGTGTGGGTCACTGTCCGAAAACATTGCTCCACACATCCCTCCACTCCTTCTCTCCTGCACTTTGAATCTCCTCAACCCAGCATCATGACAACCCAAACTTCCACACACCACGGCACAGAACGGTCTTCACTATTTTAATCGACAACAGGCAAAACCTTAAAATATCTCACAAGCCTGTCACTGATACACTTCAGGAGGTTAGACACAACATGAGGCGATAAACAGTGATCAAAGAAACCAGGAGCTGCCTGAGTCTGTGTTCCCATATCACACTTGAGATTATATTGAATATGCACAGGAAGGAACATCATACAGAGTTTTCTCTCTTCTCACACCTTACTCTCTTTTCTCTTCTCACAACCATTTCACCTGACCTACTCTGCGTCCCACGCTGCTACTTTTAGCGAACACTCATCTCTCTCTTCACAATAAAAGCTAACTCTTATTAATTTGCTTCACCTCAGGTGCTAAAAATGTCATTGCTCCTAGAATAGTATGCTATTTCCGTTGAAGCAGCTTCACTCAATCTGACCCAAGCAAGCTCCAGCCCTGAGGATCCTCATGTTGTTTCAATGAGGCACAAGAGATAGGACAAAGTGATCGGCTGCCACAGGTAAACTGAAGGGGAGATCACACACCAACACCGCTGCAGAGACCTCAGGTAATAACTTCAAAGGCGAAGCTAACAAAGAAGCATGATGGCCGTGGATTAGGAAATAATTGTTTGGCTGAGTATGGCAGAATTCCTGGACGCATGGATATTCGGGGCCCGGAGAATCGCTGGAGCGGCACTGGGCCCGATTCCGTCGGGAACTTCAATTCTCCGTCCCCGCGCCAAATGCGATTTTGGCGCGGGACTGCGGAGAATCAAGCCCATTATATTTGCTTCCCTCGTCGAAATCATTAATATATGTTGTTAATAGCTGGGCTCCCAGCTGGGATCCTTGTGGTACATAGGAACACAGGAACATAGGAATTAGGAATCAGTTTGAATTCTCTCGCAATGAAGGCCAACATACCATTTGCCTTCTTCACTGCCTGCTGCACCTCTATGCTTACTTTCAGCGACTGGGGCACAAAGGGGCAGCACGGTAGCATTGTGGATAGCACAATTGCTTCACAGCTCCAGGGTCCCAGGTTCGATTCCGGCTTGGGTCACTGTCTGTGCGGAGTCTGCACATCCTCCCCGTGTGTGCGTGGGTTTCCTCCGGGTGCTCCGGTTTCCTCCCACAGTCCAAAGATGTGCAGGTTAGGTGGATTGGCCATGCTAAATTGCCCTTAGTGTCCAAAATTGCCCTTAGTGTTGAGTGGAGTTACTGGGTTATGGGTATAGGGTGGAGGTGTTGACCTTGGGTAGGGTGCTCTTTCCAAGAGCCGGTGCAGACACGATGGGCCGAATGGCATCCTTCTGCACCGTAAATTATATGATATATGATATATGATATTGTTGCACATTCCTCTCTCATAATTTAAAGTGATTCAGATAATAATCAGCCTTCCTGCTTTTGCTACCAAAGTGCATTCATACCATTGCATTTATCCACATTTTACTGCATCTGCCATGCACTTGCCCACTTATTCTGAATCATTGTGGTATCTAACCTGGTCACCTATAGAGTAAGCCAATTCAATATGAAGAGAGGTATACAGCTGGATGGCCGTGTTGTGAGGCATATTGATGCCCAGCTTATCCTATAAATGTATGCAATGTGACCAAATTCCTAATACTATTGCTTCTCTTTGCATTGCCCATGGAAATCGCCTTTCCCATCAGCCTTCTGTGGGATTAAGTCACAGTGTACAGTAAACACTGACTAATATTAATGAAAATATTATATTTTAAAATTGAGAACGAAAGCTAATTCAACATTGCTGGAGCGACTGATACTTCATCTACACATACAGGTGAAAAAAGTCGCCAGCTCATTTAAATATTCTGATCTGGATCACGTGAGGGTGAGATCCAGATCGTGACATCTCATGAGATGCTGTTGAATGACAAGTGATCCAACAGCCTCGTCCCGACACCGGAGTTACAGAGCATGCAAGCAGGCGAGGTCCACCAGGTTTGACGGGAAGTTGCTGGCACTCATGGCGCCAAAGATGAAGGTGCAGAAAGTAGCAAGCAAAGAGGCTCGTAACAGAAGAGGGTGCAGAAGATATAGGAAATTTGGTCCACAGACTAGCAGCTATGCTGCCTTGAGAGTGCCAAGTGGCATTTTGCCCGCACTGGGGGTCGGGCCTGGGTGTGCCCTGCCCATTTGAGATGGGCATTGGGGGGAGTTTGCTGTCGTGCTGGTGGGTCAAGAGATGGGGCACCAGATCTCTACCTGCACTGACGAGCGGAGCTCCACTGAGTAGCAAATGTGACTGACTGCAGCTTCGGTAGGGCATTCCCTGCTGCAGCCTGAGAAACGCTGGGAACATTGGGATTCCCTTTTCCCGCTGTCATAATATACATCTATGTATATAATGGAGTGCAGACAGGCAGTGATTGACACACAGGATGACCAGTAAGCACACAGAACAGAGCAGCCAATCACCAGACAGGACACGACCACTATAAAGCCAGAGGGCACCAGTTTCCCCGTTCTCTCGGGACCCACCCTCTGGGACAGTCAGAGTTAGTGAGCTGGCCAGTGCAAACAC
The DNA here is from genome assembly GCF_047496885.1 of Scyliorhinus torazame. NCBI lineage: Eukaryota > Metazoa > Chordata > Chondrichthyes > Carcharhiniformes > Scyliorhinidae > Scyliorhinus > Scyliorhinus torazame. The sequence continues at coordinate 227,965,056 of NC_092711.1, forward strand.
CATGTGGTAGCTAGTAAATCTGGTTAAGCTAGTATCAGGTCTCCAGTAAAATCAGCATCGTGTCAACCCACAGTGAACATGTGTAATAGTTTAGATGTTAAATAAAATCGTGTCGCATCTTATCAAGTGTTGGAGGTCTGTCTCTCGCCACACTGCATCAAGTGCAGTCCACATCGACCCAGCCTACCCAACACATCATGATACCAGTGAGTGATGCTGAAAATTGACAGACCTACCTTGAGTGAATCAGCGTTGACCAGCAAACAGCGTTGACCAGCAAACAGCCATCCGGTGACATGGAAAAAGTCCTCCCTCCTCCGCAGCTCCGCATTGCCGGCAATCTCTGTGCAAATTGGAAGATCTTCAAACAAAGGTTCCAACTCTATCTAGAAGCCTCCGACCTCGTGGCCACATCGGATGGTGGGAAGATCGCACTATTCCTCTCCACAGCCGGGGACCACGCCATCCACATCTACAACTCCCTTACATTCGCTGAAGGCGAAGAAAAGACGAAATTTGAAACAGTCCTACTGAAGTTCGACAGCCACTGCGATATTGAGGTGAATGAGAGCTTTGAGCGGTACGTTTTCCAGCAGAGGCTTCAGGGTAAGGATGAACCTTTTCAATCCTTTCTGACCCATCTCCGCATCCTCACGCAGTCATGTAACTATGACTCGACCACTGATTCCATGATCCGGGATCAGATCGTTTTCGGGGTCCACTCCGATTCCCTTCGCCAGCAGCTCCTGAAAGTCAAGCAGCTCACCCTCACCATCGCCATGGAAACGTGCGTTCTCCAGGAACAAGCGAACAATCGGTACTCCAAATTGTGGCTCCGCCCATTTAATGCGGCAATGTACGGCAAAATCACGACAGTGTCTACAGTGTGGCAAGCTTGGCCACTATGCAGTCCTTTGCAGATCTGCTCCACTGCCCAGCATCCAGTGATACCAGCCGTGGCGCAGAAGCGTCCGTTCAATACAGCAGGCCATGCCAGACTCCGACCTCGACGGCCCAACAGATCCTGATGCTGCATGCCTCAAATCTCCATACCGGGTGGGATTCATTACGAAGCATGCGCTGCCTTTCTCCAAGACAGCGAAGCATCTCCCGATCCTCAGCGTGGATCCCGATGACGAGTGGTGTGCTGTCCTCGGTCAACAAGGCTTGCACCTGGTTCAAACTGGACACCGACGCATCGGCGAACCTCATCTCCAAATCCGATCTCGACACCATCCGCGTCAGACCAAGCATTCTTCCACCAGCCTGCCAGCTCCTTGACTACAATGGCAATGCCCTAGCTGCCAGTGGCTCCTGTCAACTCGGAGTTTCCAATAAGTCATTTAAACGACACTGCGATTTGAGATTGTGGGACCTGACAGAGCGTCCCTGTTCGGGCCTGCAAACTCCTGAACTTGGTCCAGCGAGTCCACACCATGTCATCCTCACAGGTGACGGCCTCACCTGATGAGAACTTCCAGGCTGAAATTGATGACACCATCACGCAGTACCACACCGTATTCGACGGAATGGGCACACTCCCACACCGATACAAAATCCTGCTCAAACCAAACGCCGCCCCTGTGATCCACTCACCACGTCGGGTGCCGGCACCCCTCAAGGACTGTCTCAAGCAGCAGTTACAGGACCTCCAGGACCAGGGCATCATGTCAAAGGTCACAGAACCCACGGACTGGGTCAGCTCCATGGTCTGCGTCAAGGAGCCGTCAGGGGAGCTTCGAATCTGCATCGACCCCAAGGAGTTAAACCACAACATCATGAGGGAACATTACCCGATACCAAAACGAGAAGAGTTGACCAGCGAGATGGCGCATGCCAAACTCTTTATGAAGCTGGACGCCTCCAAGGGGTTCTGGCAAATGCAGTTGGATGCATCCAATCGTAAGCTGTGCACATTCAATACCCCGTTCAGTCGCTACTGCTACAACTGGATGCCTTTTGGCATCATCTCTGCCTCGGAGGTATTTCACCGCATCATGGAACAGATGATGGAGGGTATTGAGGGGGTGCGCGTGCATGTTGACGATGTCATAATCTGGTCCACAACTCCTCAAGAACACATCGGTCGCCTCAAGCAGGTATTCCACAGAATCCACGAGCATGGCCTCCGACTCAACAGAGCCAAGTGCTCGTTCGATCAATCAGAAATCAAATTCCTTGGTGACCACATCTCGCACCAAGGCGTGCGGCCAGATGCTGACAAGGTCTCGGCGATCAACGGCATGAAGACCCCAGAGGACAAGAAGGCGGTCCTCCGCTGTCTAGGGATGGTCAACTTCCTCCGGAAGTTCATTCCCAACATGGCGGCACACGCCACAGCACTCCGCCATCTCGTCAAAAAGTTGATGGAATTCCAGTGGCTGCCCACTCATGAGAACGAATGGTGTGAGCTGAGGGCAAAACTCACCACAGCCCCATTTCTGGCATTCTTAGACCCAACCAAAGAGACCAAAATATCCACTGACGCGAGCCAGGACGGTATTGGGCCGGTGCTCCTCCAACGGGATGACTCCTCCTCATGGGCCCCAGTTGTGTATGCCTCCAGAGCCATGACGCCCACTGAGCAATGGTACGCTCAGATTGAGAAGGAATGCCTGGGCCTCCGAACAGGAATCAACAAATTTCACGACTATGTGTATGGCATCCCAAAATTCACGGTTGTGACGGATCACAGGCCATTAGTCCACATAATCCAGAAGGATTTGAATGACATGAAGTCTCGGTTACAACAAATCCTTCTCAAGCTAAGCCACTATGACTTTGAACTTGTCTACACGCCAGGCAAAGAACTCATTGTTGCAGATGCCCTTTCCAGGTCTATCACCACACCGTGTGAACAAACTGACTTTGTCTGCCAAATCGATGCGCAGGTGCAATTGTGTGCCTCCAACCTTCCGGCCACTGAAGAGAGGGTCATCCAAATTCGTGAGGAAACGGCCAAGGATCCTCTGCTACAGCGTGTGATGCAGCACCTCACGAATGGCTGGCAGAAGGGACAGTGTCCCCAGTTTTACAACGTCAAGGATGACCTGACGGTGGTGGACGGCATCCTCATGAAGCTCGATAGGATTGTGATTCCGCAGAGCATGCGAGCTATGGTGCTCGGCCAACTCCATGAGGGTCACCTGGGAGTCGAGAAATGTCACCGCAGATCTCGAGAAGCAGTCTATTGGCCGGGCATCAGCCAGGACATTGCCAACATGGCCCTCAACTGCCCCACATGTCAGAAATTTCAGCCAGCTCAACCCAAAGAAACTCTGCAGCAACATGAGATAGTGACCTCCCCATGGTCCAAAGTCGGTGTCGACCTTTTCCACGACAAGGGGCGTGCCTATGTCCTCCTGGTCGACTGCTTCTCCAATTACCCAGAAGTGGTGAAACTGTCCGACCTCCCGTCGAAGGCAGTGATTAAAGCCTGCAAATAAATGTTTGCCAGGCATGGGATACCGCTCACAGTGATGAGTGACCACGGTCCCTGTTTTTACAGCCAGGAATGGTCTGATTTTGCTCACCTATACAACTTTCGTCAGGTAACCTCCAGCCCCCACTCCCTCCAGTCAAACGGGAAGGCCGAAAAAGGGGTCCATATCGTCAAGAGATTACTATGCAAGGCTGAAGACTCAGGCTCCGACTTCAACCTGGCGCTGCTGGCATACAGAGCATCCCCGCTGTCCACTGGGTTGTCTCCCGCGCAGATGCTCATGAAGCGCACCCTGCGAACCACGGTTCCAGCCATCCATGTTCCAGACCTTGACCACCTCACGGTCATACAAAAGATGCAGCAGTCTCGGGCCCAACAGAAAGCAGCATACGGCGCTTATGCCACGGATCTCCCCGAGCTGGTCCCAACTGATCGTGTTCGTGTGCAGTTGTCTGACGGCGGCTGGTCCGCCACAGCTGTGGTGGTCAAGCAAGTGGCCCGAGATCCTTCCTCGTCCGCATGGCTGATGGCTCCTTCCTACGATGCAACAGACGGGCGCTGCGCTGAGTACCACGCCTGCCACCCAACCATGATGTCCCGCCTCACACAATGCTTCCTCCGGACGTGCCCTACCACGAGGCCACCGATCTACCAGCAATCCTGCCGACCTCTGCAATAACCGCATTGGCGGCGGTCCCGCCTATCCGTGCAGGCGGCCCCTGATCCACCCTTGAGGCGGTCAACCAGAATTCGTCGCCCGCCGCAGAGACTAAACTTATAGACTGAACATTTGCACAACTGTGTTACCTTATCATTTTGACCTCTGTAAATATTGTTTTTTACCATTTCATCTGCCGTATATCTGCACTAGCGACACCTTCCTGTGTACATAAGGTCATTTTAGCACATTCTGTATATAGTCACGCACATATACACATCCACACACACGTGCACAAAACAAAAAAAGGGGGGAGAAGTCATAATATACATCTATGTATATGATGGAGTGCAGACAGGCAGTGATTGACACACAGGATGACCAGTAAGCACACAGAACAGAGCAGCCAATCACCAGACAGGACACGACCACTGTAAAGCCAGAGGGCACCAGTTTTCCCGTTCTCTCGGGACCCAGCCTCTGGGACAGTCAGAGTTCGTGAGCTGGCCAGTGCAAAAACCATGTGGTAGCTAGTAAGTCTGGTTAGGCTAGTATCAGGTCTTCAGTCAAGTCAGCATAGTGTCAACCCACAGTTGAACATGTATAATTGTTTAGATGTTAAATAAAATCGTGTTGCATCTTATCAAGTATTGGAGGTCTGTCTCTCGCTACACTGCATCAAATGCAGTCCACATCGACCCAGCCTACCCAACACATCACCCGCCAGCAGCTGAATCCCGCCCATGGGTTTCCCAGTGGTGTGGATTGGCTTTAATGGTGAATATCATTGACAAGCAGCAGGAGTAGAGAATCCTGCCGCCAGCGAATTGTGCGCCACTGAGAAACACATGGCTGGGAGACTGGTGAATCCCCCCCATTATTTGGATCCCTTAGATTACATAGATTACATAGAACATACAGTGCAGAAGGAGGCCATTCGGCCCATCGAGTCTGCACCGACCCACATTAATCCCTCACTTCCACCCTATCCCCGCAACCCAAAACCCCTCCCAACCCTTATGGACACTACGGGCAATTTTTAGCATGGCCAATCCACCTAACCTGCACGTCTTTGGACTGTGGGAGGAAACCGGAGCACCCGGAGGAAACCCACGCAGACACGGGGAGAACGTGCAGACTCCGCACAGACAGTGACCCAGCGGGGAATCGAACCTGGGACCCTGGCGCTGTGAAGCCACAGTGCTATCCACTTGTGCTACCGTGCTGCCCACTTAACCAAAGTTTTTTCAATAACGTGACTGCAACAGACACATAACACAATATATATAAAATTTCCTACATTCATCACACTTTGTTAATTGAAGAATGTAATCAGGAACTTCAAGGGATTGGGAGGTTGCGTATCCCTTTAAGGGGGCAATTCCCAGAGTGCAATGTGACCTACAATGTGATCGGCCAATGGGGTCGGAGCTCGTGAACACTGGGGGCGGACCACGGTTTTCCCAGTTAGTTAGGAGTTTGGAGTCTTGGAATATGACAGCCTTTTATCTCACTCTCTGTATATAGTTACTACTTTAATAAACCATTATTTACTAATCAACTTGGCGGTTGCCTGTCTGTCAAGATAATACAACTGCATTCAAAACCAATGAGAATGATCAAATTCCCTTGTCAACTATCAGCAGCTGTCACTGTAATAAAAGGCTTTTTTAGAATTTTCTCAGTACCAAGCACAACATTTCAGTCTATCAAATTTATTCATTTGTTTCGCATATTAGTGGTAACTTGCACCGTGAAGCAACAAAGCTACAACCTGAACCCAGCACCTGGATCTATGACACGAGTCAAATGTAGCCTAAATAGTTGTGCTGTTGTCATACATACTGGCTAATTAGAGATGAATGCAGAGACAGATGAAAATTTGTACGTTTTCATGCTGCAAATGGATCTGCCTGCCTTATGTTTGGGTGCAATCTCATTATTGATAAATTAATACGCTTTGTGCTATGCTGTTCCGAAGATTAACAGAGGGTAGGCTAGGGGAATAGTAAATAATTTTGTGTCCAAAGACGAGCGCAATTGGAGATCAAAGTAAGTGGTGTAAAAGTGAGGGTGAGTGATCTACGGATGCAATAAAATGCCAAATTTCAGTAATCTTTTTTGATTCTCCATTTATAACAGAGTCTTATATGTGAGTTTTCTGCAATTGCACATGCTCAGAGGCTCTCTTCAAATTAAGCCCAGATATTCAGATGCCCAAACAGTCTGAAGCAGGTCCAAATCCCCAAAGCTATAAAGCCATTCTTATCCTGGTGCAATTGCGTGTTCAATCAGATCCTTGCTGTTGTTAGACCAATTTTGTACTTGTGGATGCTTTGAAAGATCATGTGCTGCAGTCAGCCATTTTCCAATCTAATCCTGCAAAGCTTTAATAAGTGAGTGGAAGCCCTTACATCCTTGTGCCCTCCAGTCTGTGTCGCCCAGAGCCTCAAGAACAGACATCTCATCTCTCCCAAAGTGGCAGACATAACTTTATCTCACCGTCCGCTGCCAGGGGACCGTGTACCTCCAAATACGGCACCCACCTCATGCATTGGTTCACATAGCTTTCACATCAACCCATGTCATTCCGGTAAGTTTAAAGGCCAGGCCACATCAAGCTCCACATTCTTGCTGATGGTACCCAGCCTTATTATGTTAGTGTAAGTACTGGTTGAGTCAAAGATTATGGTCGGGATTCTCCGACCCTGCGCCGGGTCAGAAAATCCCTGGGGGGGAGGCGCAAATCCCGCCACGATGCCGGCTGCCTAATCTCCGGCACCATTTTTTGAGAGGCCAAAAGTTTTGCCCAGTCTCAGGGAGGTGTTCCCCGCCGGGTCCCGAAATAGCAAAATAGTGCCGTTAGACAACAGGGTCAGACCTGGCGCTACAAGCGCCGGGAAGGACCCTGATAATCCCAACCAGAATGGACTCTGATTTCCTTTTTTATATTAGATCGCACCCAATGTGTTCAAGTTTTTAGCCTTCTGAAAAAGCTGAGCAAGCTGAACAGTTGTATCAAAACTCCCGTGAAAAATATGGACTGTAGTGGCTCAACAAGTCTGCTCAACAACGACATCTCAAGAACAATTAGGGGTGGATAATAAATGCTGGTCTCCCCAACCAGTCACATTCTGTGAATGAACTTTTTTTTAATAGCCTAACTCCTCATTTTGATGAGCCTAATATTCCACTGGCATTGAACCCATGCAGGCACAAAAGTGACCTATGACCATTTCACAATCACGCTTATGGTGAGAGATTGGCAGGAAGACTGAACATTTACTTCTCCGAAGAATTGGTCAGGGGTTTGACTGTGACTTTGGGTGCAACTCCAAGGTTCTACCCCCAACAGCAAATTCCAGACCTGCTTCTGACCAAGGAACATTGTTGAAGCCTAAAACTGCTCTCAAATCTTTGTGTTTGCTGAGTATTTCAGTGACATTTCAATCTCAACATCATCCAATGCATGCTGAGCAGGTCTCTGCTTAATTTTTATGCATGAATAGGTAACTCTGTTAAAGGTATGGATCTTTCTTTTATATATGTAACTTACCTATTATTGTCCTTTTTTTCATACCTGCATTTTTATTATGATAAATTCTCAATATTATTGCTGTTTTATCTCTGCTGCATCATCCTGGCCTTGCAGTGTACATTATTGTGACAATACATAAACAACCAAAGAAATAATAAGCCTGAGATTTGCATGGCCATATGTAAATGTCAGACCTAGAGTCCATTGTGCCCATAAATCATATTCAAATAATAAGCCAATATTTCTGTTTATGCAAATATGTTTATATATAAAAAATAAACTTCGAGCCCTACAGATACAATTTAACTTGATGCTCTTCAGCCACTGAAAGTCCACACTAAGTTAATAAACGGGGAATACAGCAGAAGATCTCCTTTATCTTTATTCTGCCTCCGTCGAGATGGAGATGGTTGACAGCTCCAAATTCCCAGGTGTGCACATCACCAACAATCTGTCCTGGTCCACCCACGTTGACGCTATGACCAAGAAAGCACAACAGTGCCGATACTTCCTCATGAAACTAAGGAAATTCAGCGTGTCCAAATTGCCAATTTCTACAGATGCACCATAGAAAGCATACTATCGGGCTGCATCACAGCCTGGCATGGTAACTGCTGGGCCCAAGACCGTAAGAAACTACAGAGAGTTGTGAACACAGCCCAGTCCATCACGCAAACCCGCCTCCCATCCATTGACTCTGTCTACGCCTCCCGCTGCCTTGGGAAAGCGGGAGCATAATCAAAGACCCCTCCCATCCCAGTTATTCTCTCTTCCAACGGGCAGAAGATACAAAAGTCTGAGCACACGCACTAACTGGTTCAAAAACAGCTTCTTTCCTGCTGTTACCAATGATCGTCTTATGAACTGAACTGATCTTTACACATCTTCTCTACTGAGTAGTACTACACTCCGTGTGCTTCACCCGATGTCTGTGTCTATGTATTTACATTGTGTATTTATCATGTGTCCTATGTTTTTTCATGTATGGAACTATACGCAGAATAATCATTTTCACTGTACCTCGGTACACGTGACAATAAATCAAATCCAATCATTTTGGCCACCTAACTTCGATCTACAACTCCCCTCCGTCCACAGGTAATATTCTTCTCATGAAGGTTATTGTGTGCAAGGCTTTTCCAACAGTGCTCGGTAATCTCAGATTTTAAAAAAGTGCACTTGAGCTGCTTGTGACTTTGGGTGGATTGGGAGAAAATGAGGTAAAAATTATTGATCTTTAGATTGGGGGCACAGCTTGACTCCAAAACATGCACTCCCAGGTTAATGTATTCACTCACATTGGGGATTTACCGATTGGACGCGGACAAGTACTTGTTGGTGCAATACATGTCACCACCGGAAAAGTGAATTATACAGTATCGGTTTTCAATCTGCCCACCTCCACAAAGGGATACCTCATTAACCTTTGATTCTGGACAATGATACCCACGTGAAACAATGGATCTGAACTTACTCGGAGTGGCAGTCAGCGTCAGATTGTTGCTGCTGTTACCATTTCGGCAAAGGAGGCAACTTTGCAACCCTCCTCCCACAATTTGAGTGTGTGTAATTTGAGAGCCTGCTTAAAATCTATGGAGTTGGGCTCTATCCCGATGGCTGACATTCTCGCAGTTTCTAGCACCCACAAGCTCACTAGCAATAAAATTTGGTTCTTCCACCCTCTCTGTTATTGTTGAGAGTATGTGTGGCACATCTATCAGTACCTGGCAGAGTTGCTGGTGTACCTCTTGTGTTCTCTTTCTCAACAATAAACTCCAGAGTTTAACATCTGTGTCCAGCTGAGCAGAGCTTGGGAGAACTTTATCACCGAATCAAATTCTCCACCAGGCTCCCTGTCACCAGGTAAAAACCCAACTAACTCGGCACAGTTGCACAGTGGGTAGCACTGTTGCTTCACAGCGGCAGGGGCCCAGGTTTGATTCCCGGCTTGGGTCACTGTCTGTGCAGAGTCTGCACATTCTCCCCGTGTCTGCGTGGGTTTCCTCCCGCAAGTCCCAAAAGACGTGCTTGTTAGGTGAAGTGTACCCAAGCAGGCGCCAGAGTGTGGTGACTAGGGGCATTTTCACAGTCACTTCATTGCAGTGTTAATGTAAGCCTACTTGTGGCACTAGTAAAGATTATTATTAACTGGATCCACAGAAATGCAGCTTTTTCTGCTGGTGCAAGGCCCTATGTAGCGTGATAGTGCAATCTCAGAAGGGAATTGCTTTCAGGAATTTGCGGTGTGCATGTCCTGTGACACTTGTTGAATGCATAAAGGCACTGAAGAGCCAAAAAAGGGATACAATTTCGTCACATCAAAGTCCCAATATCACAAATATCCAACTCAGTCTTCTCATAGCTTAGTGACTGGTGAAATTAGGACAGTATATGTGTTGGAGATATTTGTAATCCTGTCTCCTGCTATCTCAGAGCTCCTCAGCCTCCATCTCTGACTGAGAGCGATTCGTACGCACCACTTCGCTCCATGCATCTGTAAACTGGATTATCTGTTGTGGCCTAGTCGTGTTCCTCTCTCCTCCTTGGATCAAAAGAACAGACTTGTGTGTGTGAGTGGAAAATAAAATATGCACCCAGTGGGTGTAGTGTATTGAATGTGCGGGGGCCATGGCTCGGGTTTTCTGATCCTGCCAGTGGCGGACATCATATCAGGCAGGATAGGAAAATTTGAATGCCCGTCCTAAAAGCCAAAGTTCTCATTTTAAGATTGTGCCTTCTTGTCTTGAACCTTCCACCAGAAGGAATAGTTCCAACCTACATTCCCAAATAAATCCATTTATTGTTTCAAATACCTTGGTTGGATTGCAACTCGGCCAGGTTGTATTAACTTCTTATTCTCTCATGGCAACCAAGGGTGCCACAAAGGAATAAGAAGTTAATACACCCTGGATTATTCCATTCTGAATTCTCCATTCTGGAGACACCGTCGTGAAAACTGGAGTTTCACGACGACTAGATCGGGTCCACAGCCGCAGCGGTTCAACCGCTCCCAAGGGGTTAGCAGGGGCATGACAAGGAACGCCATACTCTGGGAACAGAACAGCGGCCGATTCGCCGGTTCCATGATTGACGACCCGCTGCGGCTGGACTTAATGCAGTCTCCCCCTCCCACACACAAGCATTGCAGCCAACATGACCGCAAAGAGAGCAGCGTCGGTCTTCCGGGACGCCGAACTTGAGACCCCCCGGGATAGGGCGGAGGTGATCAGGTGCCACCATTCGCCGTGCCTGGGGGGGGGAGGTGGGAGCCACCGTCAGCGGCGTCGGGGAGGTGGCCCGGAGTGGAGACCAATGCAGGAAGAAACTGCACGACCTCCTCAGGGAAGCCAGGCTGAGTACTCAGCACTGTACCCCTGGCACCAGGCATCCTTCCCCCCCCCATACACATGTGATCCGGACTAACCCCCCACCCCCCCCGGCGGACGGCCAGACCCCACCATGACCCACATACCAGCACCCATGCCAGCTGCAATGGCTGTGTGCCCTGGACACAGATGCCATCATCTACCCAACCCCTTGGCTGCTTGCGTCGGACTGTCTAACACTGTCGTGATTTGTGTTTGCCAACCCCCCCCCCCCACCCCCACCCAAGGACAAGGCCGCACACAACCGCCGGGAGTGGGAGAAGACCGAAGGGGGACCACCAGACCTGTGTCCCGTCACCATGCCGGAGCAGAAGTCACTGGACATTGGCGACGACCCGGAGGAGAGGGAGGTCTGTAGCCATCTGGGATGGCCAATTCCCGATTACAAAATGGACACTTTGCAAAGATTGCAGGGAAAATGGACAATACTGAGAAAGCAAGCAGGTGTAAGGTTTGTCTGTTGATCGGAGCCGTAGCTCCCAGACAAGACCGATACTGCAAACCATTTCCATACTAATGAGCCATCCACGGGAACAAAAAGGTAATATTTAAGTAAACAATTCCAAGACAGCCACCCCTGCGCCAGAGGAGACCAGAACAAAGCAGGCCAACAGCCACCTACGACACGCCCAGCAATCAGGGCACCCATCCCTCTATTGGAGGAAATTGATGGGAACGATTGGGAAACGGCCCAATTAATTGGGGCCAAGTTCAAGGCCTGCCCAAAAGCACGCAAAGCCCCTTTTGGGTATAAGAAGAATCTCCCAAGAGAGAATCGCTCTCTTGTGGCCCTGGTTCTCACCAAGGAGAGACCTGCCCAACAGCAACATCAGAACAAGTAAGTCCAAGGTCAACGCACGATACCAGACAGACGCTCTTAGCTGTTATTCTGTACCAACTCGACCCCAGCAGCCTCAGAACCGAACAACGGCCATTGTTCCTTTGACTGAGTGGGCGCCCGAAGCTAAGTATAGGCTTTTAGCAGTCGTGATAGTTTCGTTTGTAGAGTTTAATGCATGAGTATATAAAACTGTGTGTGTAAATAAATGAGCATTGAGTTTGAACTACTAACTGGTGTATCGAGTCTTTGATCAGTATTCAGTTTTGAACCTTGTGGCGGTGTCGAAAAATACCTGGTGACTCTAGAGCAAATGTAATTACAATTTAGGAAAGCGACCATATTGGCCGCCATCTGCAGAGCCAAATTAAGAGAAACACAATTAGCAACATTTACTGGCGACATCTGACGGGACTCGACTTAGAAGTCGCCTAACCACTCCTAGAGAACTTAAATTTGAATTGGAATCCAATTAGAAACAGAAAAACCACAAGTGTAAGAACAACACTGATCAAACCTCCGAGATTCGAAAGTGTGTTAATGCATGTGTACTGACAGGGATATAAGGTAAACCTGAGAGATTTTGTTGCGTAAAACTGTCGGGAGTTTTGTAGACCGGAAATTAGCGTAAGGCCTACCCGTGTTTACATCACCACTTTATCTCCCCCTGTTACAAATTCAATAGAGATCCCAGATAAAGAAAATGGCAATGAAGGCAATGGAACGCCTTATTAACCCCCAGGAATTTGAGGTTGCAGCGACCAGTAGAGTAGGACAGTGTCTCGTATGGAAAGAGGAAATCAGAAAGTACCTCAGAGGGAAAGGATGGCCCCTTTTGAGTGAATTCTGCACCAATGACGAAACAGGTCCCAGGAGTATAGGACATACTTGGTGGGAGAACCTGTCAGAGATCCACAAGAGGAGCTTAGGGAAAGCTCGCAAGCCGATGGCAATCGTGTCCTGCTTGGCACAATTGCGAGGCACAGAGGAGGTCATTAGGACGCTCCGTAGAGAGATAGAGGAGAGAGACAGAAATAGTGAGGGAGATGTGAGCGAGTTTGAGAAAGAGAATAAAGATTTGAGAGAACAGTTAGCAGCGAGGGACAGAGAAGTGGATGATGCCAAGTGGGCACACCAGTCTTGTCTCGCCCATTTGAGTAGTTTGCAAACGCAACGTGTGGTCTTGGTAAGACAAGAAACCGAGCAACAAGTAGAGAAATTGCAGAAACAGTGCAATCATTTGAAAGCAGCCCTACGAGCACTCCACACTTCCACGACGGAACAAAGGCAGAGCTCCGTAGATCACGCAAAGTGCCGGAAGCAAATTGCAGAATTGCAATCTCTGCTTTCTGTCCAGAATGGGTTTCAAAATACGTTTGGATCCCAATTAGACCAGGAAAACAGCCCTGATTGGCAGGAGTTAAATGAGACTACCCACAGATACATACATGGGACATGTACGCAAGAAAAACCCCAAAAGAGTAAAGCACCCCAACCCCCGATTGAGCAGGCAGAACGCACCCCCATGAACCCTGTAACCACACACCGCAGGGCCGCAGCTGAAGGAAACGCAGATTTCCTGGATACAATCCCGTTAACCGTGACCCAATTACGGGACGCGTGTGGGAAAATTGCACCGTTCCTTCCCACATCAGACCCCCACCAGTTTTTCGCTAGAGTTAAAGAGCAGGCTACCATGTACGGCCTGGACAAAAAGGAGCAAGTGAAGCTCACAGTTTTAAGCCTCGACCCTTCAGTCGTGGCATCCCTTCCCGACCCACAGAATGTAGGAGGAGGCACACTCCAAGAGATGCACACAGCGATCCTAGATGCGATCGGCTGTAACAGAGGAGACCACGTAGAAGGCCTAAACAAGAGTAGGCAAAAGAAGACAGAGCACCCCACAACGTTTGCTGGATGCTTGTGGATACATTTCACAACGGTTTTCGGAAAGTTAGCCCGCGCCCATTTGTCCGCAGATAATATGGCCAAATGGACTCGCATCCTAGTCTCTCATGCGACAGCGGCAGGACAGAGAGCTTATGCAAATTACGACCCCCTCAGACAAGGCCCACAACGAGAAATGGGTTTTGAAAAGATTGTCCCGGTCTTGGGAACAATCCATCCAAGGCAAAATCGCATTTGCAAAACCCGAGGAAGAGCAGGCAGATATGAATCCAGTAAAAGCGCACCAGAACCCCGCATGGTTAAATGAGGGCAGGAACAGCCCACCACAGCCAAAACCCCAGGAATGTTACAAATGTGGACAATTAGGACACTTTGCACGAGAGTGCAACGTGCCCTAAAAGCAGCAGAGAAATCAACAGACAGGCACCCTAAATAAGAATAGGGCAAAGCCAATCCATAATGTTAGCACCCGTTCAGAGAACGCAGACATGAACGGCACCGACTGACGGTGTTCGGGCTCCCCAACTTGAGTCTGCGACACCCTTTGGGACAAGTCCGGTAGACCTGTTGTAGCAGGCAAAGATCGGGGACACCCCGTAGAATTTCTTTGGGACACAGGAGGGTCCCGCACCACACTCAATTTCTCCACGATGTTTGAACGAGACACCTGGCCTACAACGGACACCATCACACTCAGCGGCTTTACAGGTCATTTACAACAATGACACATCACAGCCCCTGTAGCGATACAAATAGGGAACATTACAACGAAACACCCCGTAGTTTTGGTCGATCTACCCCAGACAGCTGAACACATTCTTGGAATCGATTTTATGAGCTACAACAACCTCTCTTTTGATCCAATTAATAGATGTGTTTGGAGAATGGCAAAGGCAGCACGAGCCCCCGCCACGCCCACAGTTGGAGACCATGAAAACAGGATTAGCTCAGTAGGAGACTTTTAGTTCAACCCTCGAGCCATTAGTCAGGACAAACAGGTTAGGGAAGTCCTGCAGCAACACAAAACAGCATTTGCACAGCGCAAGCATGACTGTGGCAAAATAGCTGGCTTGGTAAACATTACAGGTCCCGACCTCAGACCCCAAAAGCAGTATGGTTTTCCCCAAGAGGCAGAGGGAGAAACCTCAAAGGTAATAGAGAGTTTGCTGGATCAAGGCGCACTCAGGTCAGCAGCCTCCACAAACAACGCACCAATTTGGCCCGTCAGGAAACCCGATGGATCATGGCGACTGTCCATTGATTACTGGGAACTGAACAAAGTAACCCCAGTAGCAGCCCCCACCATAGCCACAAGTCCCGAGACCATGCTCAAACAGGGACTCCAGTCAAAAAAAATTTCGGTTTTGGACATTAGCAACGGCTTTTCATCCATTCCATTGGCTAAAGCGTGCCAGTACAAATTCGCCTTTACATTCCAGGGACAACAGTATACATGGACGTGCCTTCCACAAGGCTTCCACAACGCCCCCTCCATTTTCCACCGACAGTTGGCAAATGGACTAGCAAAATTTTCCCACCCCGACTGCCTGGTCCAGTATGTAGATGACTTGCTACTACAGACAGACACAAAGGGAGAGCACATTTTGTTTCTCGAACTCCAAGCACTCCTAAAAGAAATTGGATGTAAAGTCAACCCAAAGAAGGCACAGATTTTGCAGGACAAAGTGATTTACTTGGGTACAGTATTCATAAGAACTAGGAGCAGGAGTAGGCCATCTGGCCCCTCAAGCCTGCTCCACCATTCAATGAGATCATGGCTGATCTTTTGTGGACTCAGCTCCACTTTCCGGCCCGAACACCATAACCTTTAATCTCTTTATTCTTAAAAAAACTATCTATCTTCATCTTAAAAACATTTAATGAAGGAGCCTCTACTGCTTCACTGGGCAAGGAATTCCATAGATTCACAACCCTTTGGGTGAAGAAGTTCCTCCTAAACTCAGTCCTAAATCTAGTTCCCCTTATTTTGAGCCTATGCCCCCTAGTTCTGCTTTCACCCGCCAGTGGAAGCAACCTGCCCGCATCTATCCTATCTATTCCCTTCATAATTTTATATGCTTCTATAAGATCCCCCCTCATCCTTCTAAATTCCAATGAGTACAGTCCCAGTCTACTCAACCTCTCCTCGTAATCCAACCCCTTCAGCGCTGGGATTAACCTAGAGAATCTCCTCTACACACCCTCCAGTGCCAGTACGTCCTTTCTCAAGTAAGGAGACCAAAACTGAACACAATACTCCAGGTGTGGCCTCACTAACACCTTATACAATTGCAGCATAACCGCCCTAGTCTTAAACTCCATCCCTCTAGCAATGAAGGACAAAATTCCATTTGCCTTCTTAATCACCTGTTGCACCTGTGAACCAACTTTTTGCGACTCATGCACTAGCACACCCAGGTCTCTCTGCACAGCAGCATGTTTTAATATTTTATCATTTAAATAATAATCCCTTTTGCTGTTATTCCTTCCAAAATGGATAACCTCACATTTGTCAACATTGTATTCCATCTGCCAGACCCTAGCCCATTCACTTAGCCTATCCAAATCTCTCTGCAGACTTCCAGTATCCTCTGCACTTTTTGCTTTACCACTTATCTTAGTGTCGTCTGCAAACTTGGACACATTGCCCTTGGTCCCCAACTCCAAATCATCTATGTAAATTGTGAACAGTTGTGGGCCCAACACTGATCCCTGAGGGACACCACTGGCTACTGATTGCCAACCAGAGAAACAACCATTAATCCCCACTCTTTGCTTTCTATTAATTAACCAATCCTCTATCCATGCTACTACTTTCCCCTTAATGCCATGCATCTTTATCTTATGCAGCAATCTTTTGTGTGGCACCTTGTCAAAGGCTTTCTGGAAATCCAGATATACCACATCCATTGGCTCCCCGTTATCTACAGTACTGGTAATGTCCTCAAAAAATTCCACTAAATTCGTTAGTCGTGACCTGCCCTTTATGAACCCATGCTGCGTCTGCCCAATGGGACAATTTCCATCCAGATGCCTCGCTATTTCTTCCTTGATGATAGATTCCAGCATCTTCCCTACTACAGAAGTTAAGCTCACTGGCCTATAATTACCCGCTTTCTGCCTACCTCCATTTTTAAACAGTGGTGTCACGTTTGCTAATTTCCAATCCCTCGGGACCACCCCAGAGTCTAGTGAATTTTGGTAAATTATCACTAGTGCATTTGCAATTTCCCTAGCCATCTCTTTTAGCACTCTGGGATGCATTCCATCAGGGCCAGGAGACTTGTCTACCTTTAGCCCCATTAGCTTGCCCATCACTACCTCCTTGGTGATAACAATCCTCTCAAGGTCCTCACCTGTCATAGCTTCATTTCCATCAGTCACTGGCATGTTATTTATGTCTTCCACTGTGAAGACCAATCCAAAAAACCTGTTCAGTTCCTCAGCCATTTCCTCATCTCCCATTATTAAATCTCCCTTCTCATCCTCTAAAGAACCAATATTTACCTTAGCCACTCTTTTTTGTTTTATATATTTGTAGAAACTTTTACGATCTGTTTTTATATTCTGAACAAGTTTACACTCATAATCTATTTTACTCTTCTTTATAGCTTTTTGAGTAGCTTTCTGTTGCCCCCTAAAGATTTCCCAGTCCTCTAGTCTCCCACTAATCTTTGCTACTTTGTATGCTTTTTCCTTCAATTTGATACTCTCCCTTATTTCCTTAGATATCCATGGTCGATTTTCCCTCTTTCTACCGTCTTTCCTTTTTGTTGGTATAAACCTTTGCTGAAAATCTTTGCCCAAACCTTTGCCCAAATCGCACATGGTAAAGGCGAGATCGAGCAAAAGAGAATTGACTCGATCGTCAAACTGCCCCTCCCCCACAATGTCTCAGCCCTCCGGTCATTTTTAGGACTGGTTGGCTACTGCCGAAAACATATCGATAGCTTTGCCACAAAAGCAGCGCCCCTATCTGACCTTCTCAAGAAAAAGGTACCTTGGGAATGGCTTCCACAGCACACGGATGCCGTGGATGCTTTAAAAAGAGCCCTCAGCACAGCCCCCGCACTACAGGTTCCAGATCCACTTTCTCCGTATGCAATCGATGTTGCCAGCACCGACCGAAACCTTTCAGCCGTGCTCCTCCAGGAACGCCATGACCAATTACGCCTCACGCGTGTTAGATCCTGTCGAGCAAGGATTTTCTGCCTGCGAAAGGCACCTGCTCGCAGTTGTTTGGGCAATACAGTACTTCGCCTACATTACAGGACTCAACCCCATCACCATTCTCACTGAACACACCCCAACACAGCTATTATTAGACGGTCGACTTAAAGATGGCACAGTCAGCCAAATCCGCGCAGCCCGTTGGACCCTTCTTTTACAGGGACGGGAAAAAGAACCAAGACCAACACCTTCCTAGCCAATAATTTGCAATATTCAGGTACCCCACATGAGTGTGAGATCATTACCACAAAACACAACACAGGCCCATTCATACCTAAGACACCACCCAGGAAAACAGGTAATACACCTCAGAAACCCCAGCCCACAGACACGTGCGCACCCCTGAAAAATTATGTGGATGGCTCCTGCACAGTTTTGAACGGAAAGAGAATTACCGGTTGCGGTATTTATGAAGAGGACGTGCAGGGACGCGCCCTAGAAGAGATTTCACTTAAGTTGCCAGGACATCTAGGCTCGCAGGCAGCAGAACTGGCAGCAATCGCTTATATTGTCGACCACCCCGACTCGTTCCCGACCCCAGCAGACATCTATTCGGACAGCTTGTATGTCTGCAATAGTTAGACGAAATTCCTACCCCTGTGGGAAACTAGAGGATTCGTTTCCGCAGATGGAAAACCCCTACCCTCAGCCCCATTACTCCGGCATATCCTAGAGACAGCCAAAAATAGGACATATGGCATAATTAAGGTTTGCAGTCATCACCATTCTTCCCCCCCCCCCCCCCCACCCCGATAACGTTAAAGCAGGCGCCCTAGCGAAGGCAGGTTCTAGGCATGGTTACGTTTGGAACTCCCCCGAGAGCACTCAGTACACACGGTTCAGGTCTCACAGACCAACATTCATGATCTAGCAAAGGCACAGAAGGAAGATGAAAAACTAAGGGAAGTTTTAAAAGGAACCTTCCCAGCCCCGTATGACATGTTTAAAAACGCTATCACCACACACGCCGGTGTGATTTTAAAAGAAGGCATTTATGTATTTCCCAGCCAGGACCAGATTATTTGTCAGTTTCATGACAATCATGGACACCAAGGCATTGAACCCACCCAAGCCCACCTCAGACCGCTCTGCTGGTGGCCTGATTTAAAAGCCGATGTTATTCACTCCATAGAAAATTGCTTGATCTGTGCCCAGAACAATCCAGACAGGTATGCAAGAAAGGCTCAGCTTAGTCACACCCGCCCCGTTAATGGCCCATGGACGAATTTGCAGATAGACTACATAGGACCCCTACCCCCCTGCAGAAATGGTTATAAGTATGTGTTGGTGGTCATCGACATCTTCACAAAATGGGTGGAAGCTTTTCCATCGAGAACGAATACGGCCAAGACATCAGCTAAAATACTAACACAGCACACCTTTACAAGATGGGGCCTCCCACGCAGTAGAGTCCGATCAAGGCTCCCATTTTACAAGATGGGTAATGTAAAACGTCCTCACAATTTTCGGAATCAGGCAAAAGTTCCACATAGCCTGCCACCCCCAGTCAAGTGGCATTGTAGAGAGGATGAATAGGACTTTAAAAGCCACCCTCAGGAAAATGGTACACAGAGCAACAGCACCTGGGATTCAGTTCTCCCATTTGCTTTAATGTTCTTAAGAAACACAGTATCCACGTCCACAGGATACACCCCCCACACTCTCATGGCCGGACGCCCCATGAAAGGGACAGAGTATTTATTAGGACTGGATTTGGCCAGCCCCGCAGTCACCGCCCTCACGCATGAAAATGCTGTACAACAGTTAATAGAGAACATAAAGGCAGCCCAACTCGCAGCAGCTGTGAGACTTGGGACCAGGAGGAAACAAAGCAAGGCTTGTTTCAACAAAAAGGTACACGCCACTGAGTTTGTAGTAGGGCAGCAAGTGATGCTTTTCCGATACAACCCCAGTTCATTCCTTTCCCCCAAATTCTCCGGACCATACTCCATTTCGGACAAAGCCAGCCCCTCTGTATACAAAATCATATATCCCAATGGCAAGTCTGCGTGGTTCCACACAAACCAGCTGAAGGCTTATGGCTCGCAGAAAAACCATTCACACCACATCTTGCTCGCAGCAGCAGACGAGCATGCCCCGCCCACAGATGATGCATTCCTACCCTCCCCCAGCCAGTCCAGCCCATCCTCAGACACAACTTCAACTCCACCCCCAGAGGCATGACTCTGCCTCTCCCTTCCTTCAACCAGCAGCGACAGCGACAGTGATAGCGACAGCAATGACGACAGCCACAGCACACCACGTTATAATTATACCCCCGCACCAGGCCCCACTCCCAGCGAATCCGAGGCATGATTCCAGTGACCCCTTCGAGATCACATACATCAAAGCCCCTGACCCAGACCCACTGCCCGACGATTACGGATTACAACCTAACTGCTTCAACCTCGTCACACGATTCTGGCACCGAGACAATTCGTTCAGGCTCATCCGGAATGATGAGATGGACCCCAATTCACCCCAAGCAGCTTTAGCCAAACTACTCCAGTCAAGAGCATGGCAGCCGGGAGAAGATGATGACATAGAGTCTGACTCCCACCAAACAAATCCCTTTGCGACCCTGTTCGCTACTGAGCAATGAGGTGTCCAGATGATGGGGAAAAAAAAGGAACCGATGGAGAGATACGGTGTCCTTTCTGATGGAACCTGCACCATGTTTGTTGTATGTTTGTTCGTTTAATGTACATGTTTGTTGTTTGGAAATTTGAAAGTTTTTCATGGCCCCACGCCACCACCCTTTTGACGCCCAATGCCTGTTAATGGAACAAGTTTGTCCCCAGACAACCGTTCAGAGGAACTAGTTTGTCGACAGACACTACTCATAGCTACTCTCCTGATTCGATCACGAGAGGCAGCCCCCCACGACGACCACATTCTTACCCGTTCTTGCCGGTCGCTCAGGCAGTGGAGAGCCGACACTGGTCCTCGCCATGCCTGAGGACCCCCCTCTGGTCAGCTACACCCGGGTAGAGCACAAACGACACTGATCACCATCCTACCCGGGGATTCCACCCATTTCTTAGCCGCCGCAGCCCTTACGCGCCCCATTTTGGCATTTTCAGTTCAAAATACTTTTGTTTGTTTTTGGCAACTCTTAGGTTGCTCCCATATGCTATTTACATCCTCAATCACTAAGATGGTAGATCACACAGGCTGCGAGACAGCCCGCACTATGTCAGTATATTTCTTGGATGTCTTGTCCCAAATATTTGGTTTAAAAAAACATGAGGGAGTCACAGATGATGACCAATCATAATGGGTAATTGGCAACAAAGGACAGACAGACAGACATACGAGATCTTAAGCAAGATAATAACAGATATTATGCTTGTGTCCATAGAACTCCGGAACCTCAGGAACCCCAGAGGAAGACAAAGAAGAAGACAGAAAGACGGAAAGATGAAGACGACCTCCATCTTTTTCACCTGGATCTTAGCGGAATCCCTTCAGTTGCGTGCGGACGCTACCCCCCTGACCCCTACCACACAGGCCGTGAATGATTCCCACCCTTGCCATATACAGAACCCCGAGATAGTTAGTCCTAAGACAGTTAACGATACCCCGACCTGGTGTGATAAGTTTATCACCTGGTATTCACTATCCTACATAGTAGAAGCCCTCTTAGCACTGGCGATACTTTGCAGTGTCGTGCAGACACTTAGAATCAGAAAATTGCGAAGGAGAGCCTACCGCTCTAGCGCCTCGGTATACATGTTTAGGTCCCCTATTTTCGGACTTCACCAAACCCCAATACCCTTGACATGAATTAAAGTGCATCCGCTTCTCTTTATGTGTGTTTTGTTCAATAAAGAAATGTAAACCTCTGTGTCTGACTGCCAGGCCAGAGAAACTTGTGTTGCTGCTATTTTGTACATTTAAAGTGTTGTAGATTATTTTTGCTTGTTTGAGTGAGGATAGTTTATTGAGCATAGTTAGAGGGTCCAGTTTTTTTATTTTGTAATGCATGCCTGAATGTCATAGCGCCCCGTAGAGTTTTATACTGATGTATGTAAGTAAAATGATTTTAGGTAATGAATTGCGTTTTATAGGATAGGGCAGTGTAGAGCCCATGAACTGCTTATGGATGTCCCGCTTGGTCAGAGAACGACGACAACGCAGTAATGTGATCCTTCACGCTTCGCGTTGAGGATCACAAGGAGGGTGTGTAGCCATCTGGTGATGGCCACTTCCCTATTACAAAACCTGGTGGCGCTATCGAAAGATACCTGGCGACTCTAGAGCAAACGTAATTAGAATTAAGGAAGGCGACCATATTGGCCGCCATCTGCAGAGCCAAATTAAGAGAAACACAATTAGCAACAGTTCGCTGACATGGAGGTCGGCGGCATACAACAAACTGAGACCCCCTACCTGGTTGCAGGTCCCCGTGACATGTGTGTGCCCATCCCAACCCCCTCACACCGCACACCCCAAACCCCCTCACTCTGTTGCCATCTAAGCTGGCCACCTGCAAAGGACCATGGGAATTATGGCCAACCCAGGACTCAGACAGATACACAGCTTATGTGTATCTAAAACACAGGTAACCAGACAAGACTGAAACCCCCGCTCATTTACATTTCAATGACCCATTTTCCCAGGACAATAGGACTTCAATCAAGCAACCGGTACAGCCACAGACTGATCAGCGCCACTCTCCTTACTCAGAAAGCCAACTGCCAACGTCAATGACCGCTAACTACCCGCCCAGCTAATAAGGCACCCGCCTCTTTATTGGCCAAAATCAAAGAGAGTGATCAGAGCCCTGTTGAACTATTGGGTCCAAGGTTAAGGAACTCCCCAAAGAGCGCGAAATCACAGGGGGATAAAAGAGGGCACAGCCATGTGTTCTGTCTCTCTTGGATCTGGCCTGTGCCACCCAATTCCAGCAGGAACAGCCAGTTAAGTTCAAGATCAACGATCGCTACCAGATGGATGAGCCCAGCAGAGACAGAGCCACTTTCTTCGAACCAGCCAAGTGAAATCCAGATAAAGGCCTTTATCCATTTGCACAGTGCCGGTCGCCCTGAAGTTAAGTATAGGTTATTGCAGCTGATAGGTGTAGTTTAACTCGTAGTAGATATTATGTTTGCATGTTGAGATACTCTTGTGTATGTAACTAAACCATCTTTTGAACTAACTAACTGGTTGTGTGGTCATTTGATCGATAAAGGGAAAGGCTTGTGGTTCACCGAGATAAATAAATAGAGCAACAACTCCACACCCCAACCCTCCTCACCCCACAGCCTAACCCTACTCACTCCACACCATAACCCCCCAACCACACACCCCACACCGGCACAGCTCACCCACCTCCCGCTGCCGAACCATACATGGCATCTTGTGTCTTACAGGAACAGGTGGAGGAGTCCATCTGCGTGCAGGAGCAGGGGGTGGTGCCGGTCATATGTGCAACCCAGGCCGGAACCGCACGGGTGGCATCCACAGTGGAGGCAATGGGGGCAGCGGTTTCGGACATGGGTCAACAGTGAAAGGCCTGGGGCACTCTGTGCAGTCGGGGGCCGAGGCCCAGGACAGGGCTGCCCTCTCACAGGCAACCATGTGCAGGAGCCAGCTGGACATCGGAGCGGTGCCCCTCAGTGTGGCCCAGTCACAGCAGGCCATTGCTGAGAGCACCGGTGCAGGCCGGCATCACACAGACCCAGAGGGAGGTGGCCCACTCACTGGCTGATATGGCACAGAACCCCCCCCCACCACCACCACCCCGCCCTTCCGCCGAAATCATAGCCGGTGTCCAATCCGGGGGGGGCGCTGTCCCCCCCACGCCACCTCCTACCTCCTCTCGCAGTCATCTCAGCCAGCATGACGATTTT
Source organism: Scyliorhinus torazame (assembly GCF_047496885.1). NCBI lineage: Eukaryota > Metazoa > Chordata > Chondrichthyes > Carcharhiniformes > Scyliorhinidae > Scyliorhinus > Scyliorhinus torazame. Next base: position 227,988,911 of record NC_092711.1, read on the forward strand.
TTTATAGGACATTAGAAACACACTGTTGGGAAGTCGGCCCATCCGAGGCGCAGAATCCCTGAGGCCCCGGAGAATCAGTCGTCACGACCGATAATAAGATCCATATTGTACTTCTGGGCCATGCGGCAGGCGCCGCACTTTCATCGATTTCAGGGATCCGGAGAATGCCGATGCGGCGCGATACCGGCGTCAGGCCCGATTTCAGCGTCGGAGCCGTTTCTGCGGCCGATTGCGTTTCGCGATTTCGACGTTACATCATGAATAATCCAGCCCCCTGTCTTCACAATTTAACTCTTTACTCGCTCTATCATTCTGTTAGATCCTGCGGTTCAGAGTCTTAAATTATTCCAACTTCAGCAATAATTTCTCCACTAAAATTGGCTTCTCGGTGGCAGCTTGGGTTTAATTGGAATTCCTCTGCGTAGGTAGCCAGAGATCACTTACTTGGGCCATCAGAGTTACCACATTTCTCACATGTTCCTAATGCTTGAGGCTCCTGGCCGCCGTGTAGGCTTGTCCTCCATGACAAGTTTAATTACATAAATGAGAATTATGTTACGGAGGCGTCCTTTGCACATAAAAATGGATCCAGCTGTGTAATAATTTATCCGTAATTCTTCACACAATAAATATCCCATCTTAGCTCTTGAAACATAAATCTGCACATAAAAAGAGCTCTTTGACCCCAGAAATAAGGTACAGTTAGGAAGAATCGGAGCAATTAATTGGAGGAAGTGAGTAATGTAATAAAAGGAATAACGTCACCAGCAGGGCTCAGTTTCCCTTTAACAAAGGGCTGAATAAGCCAGTACGCTTTGGAGATCTGCTTGTTGTTCTCAAAACTGTCATCTTACACAGGGCTGATATTCTTGCTTCATTTTCCCCGATGTGCTGAACAGTAGTAACTAACAAGATTTTCATGTCATGTACGACTTGACGTACTTCATCCAGCTTGCCACTTAAACTTTACAGCGTGCTATAGTACATTTCCTTTCCACTGCACTCGGTTGTCCGTGTCTTGTTCCATCAGATGAAGAATGCTTGCAGCCGAGGGACAGCCAGGGTTTTTGGGGGTAGAGCATCTATTTCCTTCCCTTTCCGACACTGAAGTTCGCAATTTGTGCCGAACTTGTGGGCAGGATCAATGAAAATGAACACCTTGGATTCTAAGAACAGCTGTCAATGGTGATCAAGGACCTGCTTTCGGTATTGACAAAATTTCCTCAAGATAACGTATCTAGGCTCCCTTGTAATAGATCTTTAAAGCTGAGCTTGGATTAATCATCAGCTGCTGGAGAGCTTCAGGTCTCACACAGACAGGGGCTACTTTAATGCAAATCAGCTGCAATTATGTTTGCTAGGGCTACCTGACAGCAATTGTCTTGGAGCCAGTTAACTCCCTGGCCTGGAATTTATATTAAGTTCAGCTTCTTTTTCAATGCAATGCACACAAAATTGACCAAGTCAATACATATGAACTTCAAGCACAAATTACATCCGGCACATATCCAGTTTCTGGGATCTTTGGAGCTGGTTTGAATAATGGTCTTGAAATTAAGGCTTTGATCAAGCAGATACAGAGAGAATGTTTCCACTTCAGGGTAAGAGCATAATGAAAGGCCATCAACATAAAATAGTCGCCAAGGAATCCAATAAGAAATTCAGAACAAGCTTCTTTACCCAAGGAGTGATGAGAATGTGGAACTCGTGACCGCAGGGAATGATTGAGTGGCATTTAAGGGGAAGTAGAACAAGCATACGAGGGAGGATGGATTAGAGGTTTACGATGGTAAGCTTAGATAAGGAAAGAGGGAATAAGGTTCGAATGGAGCATAAATGGCTACATAGACTGGTTGAACCGATTGGTCTGTTTCTGTGCGGTGATCCCCCAACCAATGAATCAGACAAAATCTCTGCTACATCCAGTCATGAATGGTGGTGGACAATTAAACAACTAACGAGAGGAGGAGGGTTCACGAATATCCCCATCCTCAATGATAGGGGAGCCCAGCGCATCAGTGCAATAGTCAAGGCTACTGTATTTGCAACAATCTTCAGTCAGAAGTACCAAGTGGAATATCCATCTCAGCTTCCTCCGTGACCTGAGGTCCACAGCATCACATGTGCCAATCTTAGGCCAATTCAATTCTCTCAACATTATATGAAGAAATGACTGAAGGCATTGGATACTGCAAAGACTACTGTCCCAGATAACATAATGCAACAGTACTGAAGACTTGTGTTCCAGAAATGGCCGAACTCCTGGCCAAGCTGTTCCTTAACAGCTACAACAGTGGCATCTACCCGGCAATATAGAATATTGCCCAGTTATGTCCTGCCCACAAAAGGCAGGACACATCCAACCTAGCCAATTACTGCCCCATCAGTCTACTCTCGATCATAAGGAAAGTGTCATTGACACTGCTATGAAGCGGTACTTACTCAGCAATAACCTGCTCAAGGACGCTCAGTTTGGGTTCCATCAGGGCCACTTAGCTCCTGGTCTCATTCCAGCCTTGGTCAAACATGGACAAAAGAGCTGAACTCAAGAGGTGAGGTGAGAGTGACTGCCCTTGACATCACGGCAGGATTTGACCAAGTATGGCATCAAGGAGCCTTAGCAAAACTGAAGTCAATGCGAAACAGGGGGGAAACTCTCTGCTGGTTGGAGTCATGCCTGGCACGAAAGAAAATGGTTGCATGAGTTGAAGGTCAATGATCTCAGTCTTGGAACATCACTGCAGGAGTTCCACAAGGGAGTGTCCAATGCGCAACAATCTTCAGTTGCTTCATCAATGACCTTCCCTCTGTAGTGGTTTCAAAAAAACACTCTCAAGCCTGAGCTTCATATGAGTAAGAGCATTATTACAAGCACATGCTGGGAGACACACAGCCTGATTCTACAAAGTGACTCTCTGACACTAAGACTGCGTAATATATTTATAGATTTTTGTTACATCCTTCAGTTACATACATCACAGAACCTAAAGATAGTTCAGTTATCAAATGTTCTCTGTTCTCTCCTTGGGAGGCTGTTTGGGCCTGGATCTAAAACCGCCTGTGCTCTTAACACTCGAACATTCTTAGCTAGGATCCCACAGTACTGGCTCTACATATTACATAATGCCTGTAGCATTGGCTAAATTTCCTACCATACCTCGAAAAATCTCTCGCTTTATTTGTCTGTTCCAAACCTATTAATGCATGTTTTAACTTCAATCATAATATGAAATAATTTCAGTTATCCCACTTCACCTCCATTATAAGATCAGGGGCGTCATTCTCCGACCCCCCGCCGGGTCGGAGAATGGCCGTTGGCCGCCGTGAATCCCGCCCCCGCCCCCGCCGAAGTCTCCGGTACCGGAGATTGGGCGGGGGCGGGAATCGGGCCGCGCCGGTTGGCGGGACCCCCCGCTCAATTCTCCGGCCCGGATGGGCCGAAGTCCCGCCCAGAAATCGCCTGTCCCGCCGGCGTAAATCAAAGCTGGTATTTACCGGTGGGACCAGGCGGTGTGGGCGGGCTCCGGGGTCCTGGGGGGGGCGCGGGGCGATCTGATCCAGGGGGGTGCCCCCACGGTGGCCTGGCCCGTGATCGGGGCCCACCAATCCGCGGGCGGGCCTGTGCCGTGGGGGCACTCTTTCCCTTCCGCCTCCGCCACGGCCTCCACCATGGCGGAGGCGGAAGAGACTCTCCCCACTGCGCATGCGCGGGAAACTGTCGGCGGCCGCTGACGCTCCCGCGCATGCGCCGCATTTCCGCGCCAGCTGGCGGGGCAACAAACGCCATTTCCGCCAGCTGGCGGGGCGGAAATCCCTCCGGCGTCGGCCTAGCCCCTCAATGTTGGGGCTCGGCCCCCAAAGATGCGGAGCATTCAGCACCTTTGGGCCGGCGCGATGCCCGTCTGATTGGCGCCGTTTTTGGCGCCATTCGGCGGACATCGCGCCGTTGGGGGAAAATTACGCCCCAGAAATGGGGATGTTCACAGATGATTGCACAATGAGTGGGATTCTCTCGCTGTTCTCTGGCGGTGAGATCGTCTGGTGCCGTTGGCAGTGCACCCCTGCTCATGGGTTTTCCTGAGGCATGGGATGGTATGGAAAGTCCCATTGACAAGTGTCGGGAGAAGAGAATCCTGTGCCAGCGAACGGCGCGCCAAGTTCCCCATCTTGGCCAGCAGCGGTCCGGTTCTTAGTGGGACAGACTCATAATGGGAGGATCAGCCAAATATTCTGAACCATGTGCAACAACTCAAAGACTGAATAGGTCCGTGTCCATATGTAGCAAGACCTGGACGATATTCAGGCTTGGGCTGGTAAACAACAAGTGACATTCGCAGCACACAAATGCCAGGTAATGACCATCTTCAGCAAGAGAGAACCTTGACATTCAATGGCATTAGCATCACTGCATCCCCTGCTACCAACAACCTTGGAGTTACCATTGACCAGAAACTGAACCGGACCAGCCATGTAAATACTATAGCTTCAAGAGCAGGTCAGAGACTGGGATTTCGAGAGAGCAACTCACCTCCTGACTCCTTAAAATCTGTCCACCATCTACAAAACAAAAGTCAGGAGTACCTGGTGGATGAGTGCAGTTCCAACACTCAAGAGGCTCAACATCACCCAGGACAAAGCAGCTTGCTTCATTGGCACCAATGCATATTGGTAGCTGTGTGTGCCATCTACAAGATGCACTGCAACAACTCACCAAGGCTTCTTCAACAGCACCTTCAAAACCCATGACCTGTACCACCTAGAAGGACAAGGTCAGCAGACATGCAAGTTCTCTTCCAAGTCACACATCATCCTAACTTGGAAACATAGCGATGTTCCTTCAATGTCGCCGGGTTCAAATCCTGGAATTCACCTTCCTAACAGAACTGTGGGTGTTCCTGCAACACATGGACTTCAGCGGTACAAGAAAGCAGCTCACCACCAGCTTCTCAAGGGTAATTAGGGATGGGCAACAAATGCCCTTTGGTCGAGCCAGCAATGCCCACATCCTGAGAGCTAATGGACAAAAAAATATCCTAAGTAATAGTGTAAAAATTAAACATTTCTCAAGTGTAAGAATATTAATAAGAATCTTTTAAAAGTTTTAAAATATTACTCTTTTTCTAATTTAGCAATGAGACTGACTACTGTCCACCAAAGTGACTAGTGAATGATTCTCCATAGCTTTTTAAAGCTGTATTAAAGTTGGATTACTCACTCTGATCAAAGATATTTATTTTTATGATCAACTTATTCTCAGCTGTATTGATCAAGTTCCCACTCTTCAATATATCAAGAAATATATCTTAAATGAATTTGATTGAAATTAGGTTCTTAAACACATTTGTTCTGGGAAGATTTTACAGCAGGTGATATGCAAAATGGTTTGAATGCACATTTGAGCAAAATAATACCCTTTTTAAAAACTGGCACACAATTTGAGCACTATTTCCCCGCAGATTGTGTTCAAAATTAAAACTCTTGCTTATGTTCCTGTGTGAATGCTGATTTCCATTTTGCTGTTGACACAAAATCATGACATTGTCACATGGGCAAACCATTCTATTCCTTGTCTTGATATCATGGTTCAGTTTTGTCATACCACCACTCCTTCCATACACACCCACCCAAAGGTGAAGACATGTGTGGAATAGTGGGCCTCCACAGGACAGCTGGTTTACAGAATGACTGGCTGTGCATTAGAAAGGTCAATGTGGCAATGCGGCACATTTCTCTCACTCTCCAAAAGCCCAGACTGCAATCTGAAGGCAGCTTAATTGCCTTCTTAGGTCCTGCTGTGGGAGGCTGTGCCTGTGTTCTTTGCAGTGGCTATTTTAGTACCTTGTATCCTAGCATTTCTCCATTAGTAAATGGGGCTAATTAACACCTCATTCCAGATATTGAAGTTTGAGCTGTCATTTTGAAATGTTTGACTTACATGCTAACCATTTGCTATCTGTAGCATTGTGAAACATTCTGTTTCTTACAGTGCTTATTAAGCTAACAGTTATTCCTTGATGCAAATCATTTTTTTGCTGTGCATTGACATAAGAACTGCTGCTTAATTCAGGAGTTGCATCATAATCTTGATCCTTGGGTGGACCTAAGAGAGGTGAAGTACGAGATCAGCTCTATTCTGTTGTATTACACCAAGTAACTATGAAGCCACATTTCAAAGTGGTTTTTTTTACTGCTGCTAGGTTAACTTAACTTTAAATTAGCTTGGTTAAAATCAAAGTCTTTGATGTGTTGGGTACTCTGCTACACGGACGAACCAACACAGTTACGAATGGTACAACTCAGTTTTATTACTAACATTTATTTACAGTGGTAAACTGGTTACTGAGGTTCAATCATTACCCGAGAATCTGTGGACCTATTCCTAATACTATCTTGTAGTGGCACTCAGCACATGGTGGATGTCTGAGTGGCTTGCTATGAGCTCTGTGCCCTAAGTTGTCTCCTGCTGGAATGCCCAGGAAGTGTCATGTTCCCTGTTTTGTACTGTGTATGCTCTTGCCTGTGATTGGCTGTGGTGTTGTGTGTGTGTGTTGATTGGTCCGTTGATCTGTCCATCAGTATGTATGTATGTTTGTGCTATGATGTTTACCTGAATATCATGACAGTCTTCATTAACATCTCCTCAGAACATTAATTATACCAATGATCACTGATATACCTACAATAATTAAATGACCACTGCCAGAGCCAGGTTGTGGTCATAATAGAGAATTGATTAATTTTAATTCCTCACCCATCCCAAACTCACATTCTTGATGGTTAAAATTCACCCTTATTGGTCAATTATTAAAAGATAATCCTCTCAATCCAACTATCAAGATTGCTTCATTCAAACATGAAAGTTTTTGTTATTTTCTTGTTGGTACCAAAAATATTAAATGTAGGGTTGTCATACCCAGATTTTATTTAACTAGTAGCACATTTTATAAATATAATACTATTTACAGAAATAACATACTTACAGATCCGTATTCTTCATTTTATATTATTGTTTAGATTGAAATTCTGAAACAATGATTAATGTCATGGACATGTAGTTAGGATACTATGGATTTTTCTAAAATAAAAACAAAGCTAACCTTCCTTGTAAATGGACGGGGAAGTACAGTAGCATAGTGGGTAGCACTGTTGCTTCACAGCACCATGGTCCGAGGTTTGATTCCCGGCTTGGGTCACTGTATGTGCCGAGTCTGCAAGTTCCCCCTGTGTTTGTGTGGGTTTCTCCGGGTGCTCCAGTTTCCTCCCACAAGTCCCAAAACACATGCTGTTAGGTAATTTGGGCATTCTGAATTCTCTGTCTGTGTACCCGAACAGGCGCCGGAATGTGGCGACTAGGGGCTTTTCACAGTAACTTCATTGCAATGTTAATGTAAGCCGACTTGTGACTAAAGATTATTTTTAAAAAGACAATCGTTGTGACTATGCCCCCAGATTGGGAATGAGCCAACACCTAATTTGGAATCACGATTCGACAATTTGGAATAGCAACCATTTTATCTTTTGGAACTGTATAAAGTCTGACTGAGAACTGTGATTTTGGGTGCAGAACCCTTGGAAGAACTCTGATAACCAAAATCAATCAGGGTTCTTGGCCAAGGGTGGACAAAAATAGAAGATGTAAAATAATCAAACTTATTTATTTATTTAAGAAATCCAAAATTGTTCTGCTTAAAGAGTCCAGGCAATCTGAAAGTGCGGTAATCATTGTATCAGTGAGGGATAGGAAAACTTCTCTCTCATCCAATAACCCGCTGAGTCACCTGAAAGTGAACCTCTGAATATTTGACTGCAGAAACCATCACACTTAAATCTCATCTTTCGGTATCTTTTTCCTTTACCTGCATTTTAATCTTTGTATCTTAGTTAATCATTTTAGCATATTTACTCAAATAATTCTCAATACAAGTTTCGTAATAAACTAACCAACATCATTTAAGACTGAACCTTGTTAGCTGGATAATTTTTTTAATTGAACCAGTCATAAATTAAAATGGATAACTTTGAGGAAACACTTTTACAGCACAGTGGTTTGCACAGTTGCTTCACAGCTCCAGGGTCCCAGGTTCGATTCCCAGCATCGGTTACTGTCTGTGCGGTGTCTGCACGTTCTCCCCATGCCTGCGTGAGTTTCCTCCAGTTTCCTCAGGCTAAATGGGCCGGTTAAGCAGCCCTGGGTGTTCGTGCATTTGAAACGTTTGAGAATAGAGCTGACTTTCTTGCAGAAATTTTGCGATTCCAGGCTTGTACTCTCACAAGCTGATTAGTGGGAGGGGGGGGGATTTTAATTGTGGATTGGAGCGAGGGTGGATAGGTCGAGCGCTAAGCCGATGGGGGGATGGGGTGGAGAATGGTGCAAGAACTGGGAGTGTTTATGGAGAGGATGTTGGATCCGTGGAGGTTTGGGCACCCGGGAGAAAGGAAGTATTCCTTTTTTACACATCTGTTATAGGGTATATTCCCAGATTGGGAATGGGCTGGATTTAAGGAGTTGGAGGAGGGGAAGAGGCAGGCACTGGAGGAGCCACTAGGGCTAAAGGAGGTGATGGAGTGCATCGGCCTGTTTGGGCATGTTTAATGAAGTGGGGGAGAAGGGGGAGTTGCCGGCTATGCTGGCATAGGCGTTGATTTCACTGATCCCGAAAAAGGGGAAGGAACTATTGGCGTGTGGGTCCTATAGGCCCATCCTGCTGCTGAATGGGGATGCAAAAGTCCTGCAAAGGTATTGGCGAGAAGACTGGAGGAATGTGTACCGGAGGTGATTTCGGAGGACCAAATGGAGTTTGTGAAGGGGATTGGATTGGATTAGATTGGATTTGTTTATTGTCACGTGTACCGAGGTACAGTGAAAAGTATTTTTCTGCGAGCAGCTCCACAGATCATTAAGTACATGAGAAGAAAAGGGAATAAAAGAAAATACATAATAGGGCAACACAACATGGACAATGTAACTACATAAGCACTGGCATCGGATGAAGCATACATGGTGTAGTGTTAATGAAATCAGTCCATAAGAGGGTCATTTAGGAGTCTGGTGACAGTGGGGAAGAAGCTGTTTTTGATTTGAGTCTGTTCGTGCGTGTTCTCAGACTTCTGTATCTCCTGCCCGATGGAAGAAGTTGGAAGAGTGAGTAAGCCGGGTGGGAGGGATCTTTGATTATACTGCCCGCTTTCCCCAGGCAGCGGGAGGTGTAGATGGAGTCAATGGATGGGAGGCAGGTTCGTGTGATGGACTGGGCGGTGTTCACAACTCTCTGAAGTTTCTTGCGGTCCTGGGCCGAGCAGTTGCCATACCAGGCTGTGATGCAGCCTGATAGGATGCTTTCTATGGTGCAGCTGTAAAAGTTGGTAAGAGTCAATGTGGACATGCCGAATTTCCTTAGTTTCCTGAGGAAGTATAGGCGCTGTTGTGCTTTCTTGGTGGTAGCGTCGACGTGGGTGGACCAGGACAGATTTTTGGAGATGTGCACCCCTAGGAATTTGAAACTGCTAACCATCTCCACCTCGGCCCCGTTGATGCTGACAGGGGCGTGTACAGTACTTGAGACGCAGCTCTCTAATAATATAGGAAGTTGTTAAACATAATTATGACTCCGTCAGGGTATGCGGGTGACGGAGGTGATTATGTCAACAGGCACAGAGAAGGTCTTTGATGGAGTAGAGTGGAGGTTTGAAATTCTGGGGAGAATTGGGTTCAGGCCAAGGTTTGTGGCATGGGTTCAGTTGCTGCATGTATCCTCCATGGTAAGTGAGTGAATGAATGAGACAAACTTAGGATATTTTGGGATGCACAGGGGAAAGAGGCAGGTGTGACCATTGTCCCCGCTGTTGTTTACATTGGCGATTGAGCCCCTGACGATGGCACTTTGGGCCTCGGCTGAGTGGCAGGGGATTAAGATGGGTGGCAGGGAACACCGGTTGTCATTATATGCCAATGACCTGGTGTTGTTCGTGATGGACCTGTTAAAAAGCATGGCAGAATCATGGGCTTACTGGAGAGATTTGGGGCCTTTTCGGGCCATAAATTGAATGTTGGGAAAAGTAAGGTGAATGCAGCGGGGAGGGCAAACCTGGAAGGCTTTGTCATTTAAGGGGGCAAGGAAGCGGGTCTGGTACCTGTGGATCCAGGTAATGCACCAGTGGGCCACGATGCATAGGTGGAACTTGACGGGGTTGTGGAGGAGGTCAAGGGGGACCTTAAAAGGTGGGATACGCTGCACCTGACATTGGCAGGAAGGGTGCAGGTGGTGAAGCTGACCTTACTGCCAAGAGTCCTGTTTGTGTTTCAGTTCCTCCCTATCTTCCTCCTCAAGGCCTCTTCGGAGGGAAGATGTGTTAATCTCAGAGTTTGTGTGGGGAGGGAGATGCCGATGGTGAAGAGGGCTCTGTTGTAAAGGCTGAGGCAGGAAGGGGGGGGCTGGTGCTCCCGAATTTGTTGTATTGCTATTGGGCAGCGAATATGGAGAAGGTGAGATGATGGTGGGAAGGTGAGGTAGGTTGGGTTAGGTTGGAGGAGGAGTATAGGAATGGGAAGATTCTGAGGGCTCTGGTGATGGCCCCACTGCCGTTCACCGTGAGGAGGTATACGAGTAGTCCGGTGGTGGAGTTGTCGACAAAAATTTGGAACCAGCTGAGGAGGCACTTTAAACTGGGGCCCATGTCAGTGAGGACTCCACTGTGTGGGAATCATAGGTTTACACTGGGAGGGGGTGGGGGGGGCTGAGATGTATAAGATGTGGAGGGAGTTGAGGCTAGTGCGGGTCAGGGACATGTTTGCGGAGGGGATGTTTGCAGGGTTAGAGGAGCTGCGGGAGAGGTTTGAGCTGCCAAGGGAGAATGAGCTTAGATGTTGGCAGTTGGGGGACTTTGCAGGCAAGGAGCTGTCTTTGTTCCCTCAGGTAACGAGGAATTGGGGAGGGAGATAGGGTGGGGACTTTGGTGTAACGTAATGCGCCGATCAACCTCCTCCTGCGCAAGGATGAGCCTTGTACAATTTAAGGTGGTGCACATGATTCGGGCCAGGATGAGTGGGTTTTTTACGGAGGTGGTGGATGAGTGCGAGAGGTGTGGGAGAGGGCCAGTGAACCTCCCCTTCACAAACTCCATCTGGTCCTCCGAAATCACCTCCGGTACACATTCCTCCAGTCTTTTCGCCAATACCTTTGCAGGACTTTCGCATCCGCATTCAGCAGCGGGATGGGCCTATAGGACCCACACGGCAATAGTTCCTTCCCCTTTTTCGGGATCAGTGAAATCAACGCCTATGCCCCCATAGCCGGCAACTCCCCCTTCTCCCCCACTTCATTAAACATGCCCAAACAGGCCGATGCACTCCATCACATCCTTTAGCCCTAGCGGCTCCTCCAGTGCCTGCCTCTTCCCCTCCTCCAACTCCTTAAGCTCTGTTGTGTGAGCAAGTGAAGAGCTTTGGGAGGCGGTGTTCGGGAACCTATGAAGGATTGTAGGGGTTGAGACGAAGCCGGACCCTGTGGTGGCGATCTTTGGGATGTCAGAAGTGCTGGAGCTGCTGGAGGGGAAGGTGGCCAATGCCGTGGCCTTCGCCTCTCTGATTGCCAGGCGATGGATACTTTTGAATTGGAGGTCGGCCACCGTCGGGGGTTGCAGCATGGTTGGGAGACTTGTTTGAGTTATTCAGTTTGGCGAAAATAAAATTTGCCTTAAGGGGGTCAGAGGAGGACTTTGACGTACGGTGGAAGCCGTTGATGGCTATGATTGAGGAGCTGTTTGTTTGGGGGGTGGGAGGAGGGGGGAGTAATTGGGGAAAAATGTACAAACTGTTTCCTATGTTGGATTTTAAGGATGTGTTATAATGTTAGATATATTTGAAATAAAATATCTTTTTTTTTAAGTTATGCCTGGTGCTGCGCCTGACATGCCCTCCTGCACCCTTCATTCAGCCAGGGTTAATACCATGGCTTGGTCGTAATGGTAGAGTGGGGGATATGCCGGACCATGAGGTTACAGATTCTAATTGAGTACAATTCCGCTGCTGCTGATGGCCCACAGCACGTCATGGATGCCCAGTCTTGACTGCTAGATCTGTTCGAAGTCTATTCCATTTAATATGGTGGTAGTGCCACATAACATGATGGAGGGTGTCCTCAATGTGAAGACGGGATTTCATCTCCACAAGGACTGTGCGGTGGTCACTTCTATCAATATTGTAATGGACAGATGCATCTGCAGAAGACAGGTTCGTGAGGATGAGGTGAAGCATGTTTTTCCCTCTTGTTGGTTCCCTCACCACCTGCTGCAGTCCCAGCCTAGCAGCTATGTCCTTTAGGATCCAGCCAGCTCAGTCTATGGTGGTACTACGACCAAGCCAGAATACATTCTGCACCCTTGGTACCCGCAGTGCTTTCTCCAAGTGGTCAGATGGTGTTCAACATGGAGGAATCATGATTCATCAACTGAGGGGGTGGGTGGCGGCGATGGTTTGTGGTAATGAGCAGAAGGTTTCCTTGCCCATGTTTGACCTGGTGCCATGAGACTTAATTGGGGCCCAGAGTCGATGCTGGAGACTCCCAGGACTACCTCCTGACTGTATACCATTGTGCCGCCACCTCTGCGCAGGAATAGTGATGATGGTGACTGGGCCATTATCTGTAAGGTATGATTCCTTGAATATCAATATGCCGGGCTGTTGCTTGATTAGTCTTTGAGGCAGCTCTGCCAATTTTGGCAGAAGCACTCGGATGTTTGTGAGGAGGATTATGCAGGGTCAACAGGGCTGGGTTTGCCATTGTCGTTTCCGGTGCCTCGGGCGATGCCAAGTTGTCTGTCCAATTTCCTTCCTATGTGTTTTCTTTGTACAACTGACTGGCATGCTGGGCCATTTCAGGGGGTATTTTCTGGAGTCAGGTGTAGGCTAGACCAGGTAAGGATGACAGTTTTACCTGCCTAAAGGACATTACAGTAAGAAGTCTTACAACACCAGGTTAAAGTCCAACAGGTTTGTTTCGATGTCACTAGCTTTCGGAGTGCTGATCCTTCCTCAGGTGAATGAAGAGGTATGTTCCAGAAACATATATATAGACAAATTCAAAGATGCCAGACAATGCTTGGAATATGAGCATCAGCGGGTGATTAAATCTTTACAGATCCAGAGATGGGGTAACCCCAGGTTAAAGAGTTGTGAATTGTGTCAAGCCAGGACAGTTGGTAGGATTTTGCAGGTCAGATGGTGGGGGGTGAACGTAATGCGACATGAATCCCAGGTCCCGGTTGAGGCTGCACTCATGTGTGCGGAACTTGGCTATAAGTTTCTGCTCGGCGATTCTGCGTTGTCGTGCGTCCTGAAGGCCGCCTTGGAGAACGCTTACCCGGAGATCAGAGGCTGAATGCCCTTGACTGCTCAAGTGTTCCCAGACTGGAAGGGAATATTCCTGCCTGGTGATTGTCACGCGATGTCCGTTCATTCGTTGTCGCAGCGTCTGCATGGTCTCGCCAATGTACCACACTTCGGGCCATCCTTTCCTGCAGCGTATGAGGGAGACAACGTTGGCCGAGTCGCACGAGTATGTACCGCGTACCTGTTGGGTGGTGTTCTCACGTGTAATGGTGGTATCCATGTCGATGATCTGGCAGGTCTTGCAGAGATTGCCATGGCAGGGTTGTGTGGTGTCGTGGTCACTGTTCTGAAGGCTGCGTAGTTTGCTGCAAACAATGGTTTGTTTGAGGTTGCGCGGTTGTTTGAAGGCAAGAAGTGGGGGTGTGGGGATGAACTTGGCAAGATGTTCATCTTCATCGATGACGTGTTGAAGGCTGTGAAGAAAATGTCGTAGTTTCTCCGCTCCGGGGAAGTACTGGACGACGAAGGGTATTCTGTCGGTTGTGTCCCATGTTTGTCTTCTGAGGAGGTCGGTGCGGTTTTTTGCGGTGGCGCGTTGGAACTGTCGATCGATGAGTCGAGCGCCATATCCCGTTCGTACGAGGGCATCTTTCAACGTCTGTAGATGTCTGTTACGTTCCTCCTCGTCTGAGCAGATCCTGTGTATACGGAGAGCTTGTCCATAGGGGATGGCTTCTTTAATGTGTTTAGGGTGGAAGCTGGAGAAGTGGAGCATCGTGAGGTTATCCGTGGGTTTGCGGTAAAGCGAAGTGCTGAGGTGACCGTCCTTGATGGAGACGAGCGTGTCCAAGAATGCAACTGATTTTGGAGAGTAGTCCATGGTGAGTCTGATGGTTGGATGGAACTTATTAATATCATCATGTAGTCCTTTCAGTGATTCTTCGCCGTGGGCCCAAAGGAATAAAATGTCATCGATGTATCTGGTGTATAATGTCGGTGCGACCTGCTGTACCTGCAGACTAGTTTTCTGCGTTTCATGCACAAGGACACTCAGATCCCTCTGCACAGAAACACTCTGAAGTTTCTCTTCATTTAGATAATAAGTTGCCTTTCTATTTTTCCAAACCAAAATGGATAACCTCACACTCATTCACGTTAAACACCATCTGTCTAATTTTGGCCCGCTCATTAACCTATCATGGAATCATAGAATTTACAGCACAGAAGGAGGCCATCCAGCCCATCGGGTCTGCACCGGTCCTTGGAAAGAGCATCCTACTTCAGCCCTCACCTGTACCCTACCCCGTAAGTCAATAACCCCACCTAACCTTTTTTGGACACTAAGGGCAATTTAGCATGGCCAGTCCACCTAACCTACACATCCTTGGACTGTGGGAGGAAACCGGAGCACCCGGAGGAAACCCACGCAGACACAGGGAGGACATGCAGACTCCACCCAGACAGTGACCCAAGCCGTAAATTGAATCAAGGACCCTGGAGCTGTGAAGCAACAGTGCTAACGACTGTGCTGCGGTTCATGCAGATTTGTGAATTCACATTTGTGAATTTATTTATTTATTGCAACTTACTATCCCACCTATTTTAGTGTCAACTGCAAATTTGGCTATAGTACCTTCTATCCCTGCATCCAAGTCACTGTTATATATTGTAAATACTTGGGGCCTTAGGCTTGTGTTCCCTCACTAGTTACCAATTACCAACCAGAAAAGTACCCATTTTTCCCAACTCTCTGCTTTCTGATGGTTAGCCAGTCCTCCATCCAAGCTAATAAATTACCCTTAACCCCATGAGATCTTACCTTTTGTGCAGCTTCTTATGAATTGCCTTCTGGAAGTCCACAGGACTTCCATTATCCACTTTGCTTGTTACATATTCTCTAGCAAATTAGTCAAATATGACTTACCCTTCCTAAAACTATGCTGACTCTGATGCATTGCGTTTTGACTTTCTAAATGTCCTGTTCTTACTCCCTTAATAATGGATTTAATAATTTCCCAATGACATGTTAAACTTACTGGTCTATAATTTCCTGTATTCTGCCTCCCTCCCTTTTTGAATAACATTAGCATTTTTCCAATCCACTGGAACATTTCCCACATCCCAGGGAATTTTGGAATTATCATAACCCCCACAACGACCACGGGGAAACCTTTGTCAATCTCCTCATGGGACTTGTGGGGCGCGATTCTCCACTCCCACGCCGAAGTGGCCGCGCCGTCGTGAACGCCGTCGAGGTTCACGACGGCGCGGAACGGCCCCGGTCCCGGCCGATTCAGGCCCTGACAATGGGCCAGGATCGGGGGCGCGTCATCTACACGCGCCAGGCCTTGTCGCCCGCGTAAAACCTGCACCGCATAGATGACGGGGCCGGCGCCGCATAACGGGCGTCATCCGCGCATGCGTGGTTGCCGTCCTCTCTCAGTCCGCCCCGCAAGAAGATGGAGGACGGATCTTGCGGGGCTGCGGAAGGAAGGAGGTCCTCCTTCAGAGAGGACGGCCCGACGATCGGTGGGCACCGATCGCGGGCCCCCCACATTTCAGGTAAAGCCCGGTGCAGGATCCCCCCTCGCCCCCCCCCCGCAGGCCGCCCCCCCAGCGTTCACGCACCGCTCACGACTGCAGCGACCAGGTGTGGACGGCGCCGGGGGGAACCCGCCGTTTTGGCCTGGCCGCTCGGCCCATCCTGGCCTCAGAATAGCGGGGGTGCTGGAGAATCGCCATTTTGGGTGTCTCGGGCGATTCACCGGCCTGCGGCCCGCAAAACTCGACCGGGCCGTTCCCGCCGCTTGGGAGAATCGCGGGAGGACATCGGACCGACGTCCCCGGAAATTTTGGCGGCCCAGGCGATTCTCCCAACCGGCGTGGGAGTGGAGAATCGCGCCCGTGGTGTATGAACTTTCCAGGAAGGGGTCCAGCCACGCAGCTGGAGCTCATTAAAGACTACACATAAAAGCAGGCCCAAGCAGGGCCTTGACTTATTGGTTGTTCCAACAAGCACTGAATTGAGAGAGAGTTACAGCCATAGACTCTTCTGATGGGACAGTCTTCATCTGAATCATGCTGGGACCAGAGTCTTGGCAAATCGCATAACGAGAGCTGTAGATAGGGCTTTAAGCTAAATGATGCAGGGGAGAAGTCAGTTGCATGGAAAATTAGAAAATCAAAGTTAAAGGAGAAGGTTGGAGTGCAGGTTAATGGTGAGACTGATTGATACCAGAAAATAAAATAAATCTTGGCAAGTTACTGCAGTGCATCTTGTAGATGGTATGCATTCAGCATTTCATCATTCCCCCATTTCCCCATCTACCATTGCCACTTAGTATTGTCCTTTTTGCAATGTGATGCTTGTGTTTCATAGTCACCCTCATCAAATTACACTGCATCCATCTTCAGTCACTCACAGGCCTGTTTCTTCACCCTTGTCGGCGAAAAGCACATAAAATGCAGGGGAAAGGCAAAGGATTGGAGTGGGGGGGGGGGGGGGTGGTGGGCAGTGAGACACCACAATTAGTCTGGCTCACGCAAACATTGCCTGAAGAGAAATTGGGCACCCATGCCCCTCTCAAGCAGAGAGCTTGCAGGTAGCTGCTAACTGAATTATAAATACCCGACACACATTTGCTGACTTTATTTAATCAATGACTGAACTAATGAGAAGACTTAGCATGGTGATTGCCAAGGTGCTGACTTTTCCATGACTAAATAATATCCCTTTCTTTTGTTGAAAGTTGAATGGGTGTAAGGAGTGATGTGATGGAGAACACTGAGCATGACAGAGTGAAGGTGAGGTGGAAGGAACCACAGACATAGGTGAATCAGCGCATGTATTCACTTTTCCTGACACAGTTAGTCATTAAACCACTTCCTGCATTGTAGCCATGGCCAGGGCATGGAGCCCCTGCAGTTGACCTCCTCAACTTCCACCCAGCATCCCTTCTTGGTGAGAGAAGCAGATTTCTTCCACCCGTTACTCGGGAGTATTACCCTCCTGCTCCTGGCTGCAGTCAACAATAACACCAGTGAAACAGCATTAAATCTGGAAGCTGTCCTTGCTCTGTGTCCATCAGCCATCTTGATCACAGGATAAAAGAATGCGAGGAGAGCGGCAGGGACACAGGATAAAAGAGCGCGAGGAGAGCGGCGGGGACACAGCTGCCGGAGAAGCGGCCTTCAGATTTCCGGTGGGGGCAGTGGCCAGGGGTCTGTCGGGAAGGTAAGTTTTCCTCTTTAAAAACTTTAAAAACTTACCTTGAAGAGTGAAATCACAGTGATCTGATTGGCTGGTAAGGAAAGTGCTCCAATTAGCAGTAGCTGGGAGAAATGTAACTCTTCGTGTGTTGGTAAGTATTGTGATTGGTAAGTAAAATCTTTATTCCTTTCACTTATTCATTATTTGATATTATATTTGTAATCAGTTAAGGTAAAGTGTAAAAATGGCAGGAGATCCCAGACCCGTGGTATGCTCCTCGTGCTCAATGTGGGAGTTCAGGGTCGGGGCCGATGCCCCTGACTCCTTCATGCGCAGGAAGTGTGTCCAGCTGCAGCTCCTGTTAGACCGCATGACGGCTCTGGAGCTGCGGGTGGACTCACTTTGGAGCATCCGCGATGCTGAGGGGGTCGTGGATAGCAATTTCAGTGAGTTGGTCACACTGCAGATTAGGATTGGTGAGGGAGACAGGCAGTGGGTAACCAAAAGACAGAGAAAGAGCAGGAAGGCAGTGCAGGTGTCCCCAGCGGTCATCTCATGGCACCGTGGCTGGCTCTGCTGCACAGAAGGGCGGGAAAAAGATTGGCTGGGCTAGAGTGATAGGGGATTCATTCGTAAGGGGAGTAGACAGGCGTTTCTGTGGTCGTAAATGAGACTCCCAAATGGTATGTTGCCTCCCAGGTGCACGGGTCAGGGATGTCTCAGATCGGCTGCAGGACATACTGAAGCGAGAGGTTGAACAGCCAGTTGTCGTGGTGCATATAGGCACCAACGAAATAGGTAAAAAACGGGATGAGGTCCTACAATCAGAATTTAGGGAGTTAGGAGATGAGTTAAAAAGTAGGACCTCAAAGGTAGTAATCTCAGGATTGCTACCAGTGGCACAAGACAGTCAGAGTAGAAATTCAAGAATAGTCAGAATGAATATGTGGTTTGAGAGATGGTGCAGGAGGGAGGGGTTCAGATTTTTGGGACATTGAAACCGGTTCTGGGGGCGGTGGGACCATTACAAATCGGATGGTCTACACCTGGGCAGGACTGGAACCAATGTCCTAGGGGGTGCTTTTACTAACACTGTTGGGGAGGTTTTAAACTAATGTGGCAGGGGGTTGGAACCAGATTAGGAAGTTAGAGGTCAGTAAAGAGGCAGCAACTAAAGCCAGTAAGGTACTAGATAATAAACTCAATGTGACTAAGGGCAAGAGGAGACAGGGAAGAGATGATGAACGCAAAGGGACAGGTGGTCTGAGGTGCATTTGTTTCAATGCGAGAAGTAGCAGGTAAGGCAGGTGAATTTAGGGCTTGGATTAGTACCTGGGAATATGATGTTATTGGTATTACTGAGACTTGGTTGAGGGAAGGGCAAGACTGGCAACTAAATATCCTAGGGTATAGATGCTTCAGGAGGGATAGAGAGGGAGGTAAAAGGGGTGGAGGAGTTGGATTACTGGTCAGAGATGATATCACAGCTGTGATTAAGGAAGGCACGATGGAGGATTCGAGCACTGAGGCAATATGGGTAGAGCTAAGAAATAGGAAGGGTGCAGTAACATTGTTGGGACTTTACTACAGGCCTCCGAAAAGAGAGGTACAAATATGGAGACAGATTATAGAAAAATGTAGCAGCAATAGGGTGGTCGTGATGGGAGATTTTAACTTCCCCAACATTGAATGGGACTCATGTAGTGTTGGAGGCGTCGATGGAGCAGAATTTGTAAGGAGCATCGAGAAGAACTTTTTAGAACAGGATGTAAATAGTCCAACTCAGGAAGGGGCCAGATGGACGTGGTATTGGGGAATGATCCCGGCCAGGTGGTTGAAGTTTCAGTCGGTGATTACTTTGGTAATAGCGATCACAATTCCGTAAGTTTTAGAATACTCATGGACAAAGACGAGAGTGGTCCTAAAGGAAGAGTGCTAAATTGGGGAAAGGCCAAGTATAACAAAATTTGGCAGGAGTTAGGGAATGTGGATTGGGAGCAGCTGTTTAAGGGTCAATCCACATTTGAAATGTGGGAGTCTTTTAAGGAAAGGTTGATTAGAGTGCAGGACAGACATGTCCCTGTGAAAATCAGGGATAGAAATGGCAAGATTAGGGAACCATGGATGACGGGTGGAATTGTGAGACTAGCTAAGATGAAAAAGGAAGCATACATAAGATCTAGGCGACTTAAAACTGATGAAGCTTTTGAAGGAATATCGGGAAAGTAGGACAAATCTCAAACGCGCAATAAAAAGGGCTAAAAGGGGTCATGAAATATCTTTGGCTAACAGGGTTAAGGAAAATCCCAAAGCCTTTTATTCGTATATAAGGAGCAAGAGGATAACTAGAGAAAGGATTGGCCCACTCAAAGACAAAAGATGGAATTTATGTGGGGAGTCAGAGGAAATGGGTGAGATTCTTAATGAGTACTTTGCATCGGTATTCACCAAGGAGAGGGACATGATGGATATTGAGGCTAGAGACGGATGTTTAAATACTCTAGGTCAAGTCAGCATAAGGAAGGGGGAGGTTTTGGGTATTCTAAAAGGCATTAAGGTGGACAAGTCCGGATGGGATCTATCCCAGGTTTTTGAGGGAAGCGAGGGACAAAATAGCTGGGGCCTTAACAGATATCTTTGCAGTATCCTTGAGCACGGGTGAGGTCCTGGAGGACTGGAGAATTGGTAATGTTGTCCCTTTGTTTAAGAAGGGTAGCAGGGATAATCCAGGGAATTATAGACCTGTGAGCTTGACGTCAGTGGTAGGCAAACTGTTGGAGAAGATACTGAGGGATAGGATCTATTCACATTTGGAAGAAAATAGACTTATCAGTGACAGGCAGCATGGTTTTGTGCAGGGAAGGTCATGTCTTACAAACCTAATAGAATTCTTTGAGGAAGTGACAACGCTAATTGATGAGGGAAGGGCTGTAGATGTCATATACATGGACTTCAGTAAGGCGTTTGATAAAGTTTCCCATGGCAGGTTGATGGAAAAAGTGAAGTTGTATGGGGTTCCGGGTGTACCAGCTAGATGGATAAGGAACTAGCTGGGCAACAAGAGACAGAGAGTAGTGGTGGAAAGGAGTGTCTCAAAATGGAGAAAGGTGACTAGTGGTGTTCCACAGGGATCCGTGCTCGGACCACTGTTGTTTGTGATATACATAAATGATCTGGACGAAGGTATCGGTGGTCTGATTAGCAAGTTTGCAGATGATACTAAGATTGGTGGAGTTGCAGATAGCAATGATGACTGTCAGAGAATACAGCAAAATATAGATAGATTGGAGAGTTGGGCAGAGAAATGACAGATGGAGTTCAATCCAGACAAATGCGAGGTGATGCATTTTGGAAGATCTAATTCAAGAGCGGACTATACGGTCAATGGAAGAGTCCTGGGGAAAATTGATGTACAGAGAGATCTGGGAGTTCAGGTCCATTGTACCCTGAAGGTGGCAACGCAGGTCGATAGAGTGCTCAAGAAGGCATACAGCATGCTTGCCTTCATCGTACAAGAGTACAAGAATCGGCAGGTCATGTTACAGTTGTATAGGGCTTTGGTTAGGGCGCATTTGGAATACTGCGTGCAGTTCTGGTCGCCACATTACCAGAAGGATGTGGCTGCTTTAGAGAGGGTGCAGAGGAGGTTCACCAGGATGTTGCCTGGTATGGAGGGTGCTAGCTATGAAGAAAGACTGAGTAGATTAAGATTGTTTTCGTTGGAAAGACGGAGGTTGAGGGGGGACCTGATTGAGGTCTACAAAATTATGAGGGGTATGGACAGGGTGGATAGCAACAAGCTTTTCCCAAGAGTGGGGGTGTCAATTACAAGGGGTCACGATTTCAAGGTGAGAGGGGGAAAGTTTAAGGGAGATGTGCGTGAAAAGTTTTTTACGCAGAGGGTGGTGGGCCTGGAACGTTTTGCCAGCGGAGGTGGTAGAGGCGGGCACGATAGCATCATTTAAGATGCATCTCGACAGATATATGAATGGGCAGGGAACAGAGGGAAGTAGATCCTTGGAAAATAGAAGACAGGTTTAGATTAAAGGATCTGGATCGGCACAGGCTGGGAGGGCCAAAGGGCCTGTTCCTGTGCTGTGATTTTCTTTGTTCTTTGTTCTTGTTCTAACACCTCCAATTTCCCATTTCGGCACTGTTTTTTTAAAAAAATACAGCTTATGCCAGCACATATCACATCCACAGCTCAGGTTGGAGAAGTTAGACCCGGAAACCAAAATTAATTGGTTACATTTTGTCACAGATTTCAACTCAGTTAGCGAACTTCTCGGCTTTCGCCTACATATTTGTACCCCCACCTTGCTGCACCCCTCCAATCCATCCCCACCTACCATCACCTAATGTGTTCACATAAATATTGAGGTCAACACGTCACGGTGACGATCAGCTCTCTCCCTTTAACACACGAGTTCAGGCATGATTTTATTTTAAATTTTTCTGTTGTTTCAGGGCTTGTTTTTTTTTGATTGTAAGCATTGCCACGGAAATGTCACACTTGGGTAGCATGTTAGCGGTGATTGACCCACATCTGACTTGTCAAATCTGTCGCTGAGGCTCTGTCAAAAAGCGAAACTTTAACTTTTGTCTGATTCCTTATGCACGCTCATGAGATCTCCTGGGCCATTTGGATTTACTCTGCGGCAGCCTGCGGAGCTTTTCCAGCTTCCTCTGTCTCAGGCATACCTGTCTGTGTGGTGCCTCAGCACAGAGTATGCATGACTGATGGTCCCTATGGTTCTGTCCCACATGGCTTCATCCAGCTGTGCAATTACCTATACCTTGACTGCATGAAAATCAGCTATATGGCTCCGGTAAATATCTTTATTGAAAGAGACAGTGTTCCCTTCTGCAGGCAGTAATGAAATTTACAGAAGAACCAACCCTTTTGAAAATCCCTGCTGGCAGCATTTGAAAATCACATTAATGGTCAATTAATTTCTTCCCAAGAACCTAAGGTCTGTGCGTTCACCTCGGGCGTCGCACCTTTTGAACGCTGCTCCAGAAATAACTTTTACCTGCTGCATTGCTTTGGCATAAAACAATTCAGAGTGCGCACATCAAGAATTTTACCGCACCAATGATTTGTTTTGGAATGCAGCCAAGCCAAGGGCTGCAATAAGGCCCGTCTTAGTGATATTAAAAACAACAAACTTCAGTATCTGCATACATCCATCGTTTTCCGAGAGAATGCAATCTGGACATCACACTCCAGGCATCACCATTCTGTTACGGGTGTGAAAGCAATCTTAAAAAGCAGACAGTCAGTCGTTTTATGTTCTGGAGCTTGGAATGCACCAATAGCTTCAATAGCCCTTTCACTGGCCTCGGGAGTTTTTAAGGTTAGTGCAATTATTTGAATTTTCTTATTTATATTAACTGCCCTCCAATTTACAAACAAAAAACAGCAAAGAAAGGAGGAAAGAAAGTATTTCAGAACCGCAGGATGTCCCAAAACACTTTGCATCCAATTAAGTTCTTCTGAGGTGTAGCCCCTGTAGCAATGTATGAAGTACAACAGCCAATTTACACAGCAAGCTCCCACAAATAGTCATGACATGAATGAACAGATAATCTCTTTTTGGTGATGACTGAGATAAAGGGAAACAATTCCTCTCCCAGCCTCCTTGACCCATCTACAGCCTTTGACATGGTGGAGCATGGAGATCTATTCCAACACTTCTCCACCATTGTTCAGTTGTGTGGGACTGCATCCTAGAGGTTTCATTCGAATCTACCCTGTGGCAGCCAGAGAATCACCTGCAATGGCTTCTCTGCTCCTTCCTCTACCATTATCTCTGGTGTTCCCCAAGGATCGATCCTTGTACCCCCTCCTTTTCCTCATCTACACGCTGCCCAGTGGTGGCATCATCCAAAGTTTTGTCCTCGGTTTTTCATTGACCCCCTCCTCTGTCTCTAAACTGATTGCTTATCCAACAGTCAGTACTGGACAAACAGAAATTTCCTCCGATTAAATATTGGGAAGATAGAAGCCACTGTTTTCAGTCCCCATTACAAATACAAACTCCATTTCTTGGGCAATTCCATTGCTCTTGACTCCATTTCTCTCCTTGGTAACAGTCTGAGGATAAACCAGGCTCTTTGTAACTTATACCTGGCCCTGGGTGAGCTTCTTACAATACATCCACAACATCACCAAGATTTATTTTGTCCACCTCTGTTCCGTTGCTTGACTTTGACCTTACTTCAGCTTACCTGCTGCTAAAACACACATCCATGCCTCTGTCACTTTTAGAATTGATAATTCCAATGCACCGCCGCCCAGCTTTTCACATTCTCCTGTATGCAAACTTGAGGTAATTGAAAACTCTGCTGCCCGTGTGCTTACTCACACCAAGTCCCACTCGCCCTTCTCCTCTGCACAGATGGCCTAGATTTATTCCAACTTTAAAATTCTCATCCACGTAACCAGATTGCTCATGGTTTAGCTCCCTCCCCATCTCTGTAATCTCCTTCAGCCCTAAAACCCTTCCAGATCTCTGTGCTCCACACATTCTGGCCTATTGAACATTCCAGTTTTAATCACTCCACAATTGGTGGCTAAGCTGTCAGCCGCTTAGGTCCCAAGTTCAGCAATTCCCTCCCTATGTCCCTTCACCTCACTGCCTATCCTTTCTTCTTTAAGTCACACGCTTTTGACCCAACATCTGCTCTGGTATCTCCTTATGTGCCTTAGTATCCAATTTCTTTCCATAATGATCCTGTAAAGCACCGTTTTTTCATTCGTTAATGGTATGTGGAGCTTGTTCAAGGAACAGCTACTGCGTGTCCTTGATAAGTATGTACCTGTCAGGCAGTGAGGGAGTGGTCGAGCGAGGGAACCGTGGTTTACTAAAGCAGTCGAAACACTTGTCAAGAGGAAGAAGGAGGTTTATGTAAAGATGAGACATGAAGGTTTAGTTAGGGCGCTCAAGAGTTACAAGTTAGCTAGGAAGGACCTAAAGAGAGAGCTAAGAAGAGCCAGGAGGGGACATGAGAAGTCTTTGGCAGGTAGGATCAAGGATAACCCTCAAGCTTTCTAGAGATATGTCAGGAATAAATGAATGACTAGGGTAAGAGTAGGGCCAGTCAAGGACAGTAGTGGGAAGTTGTGCTTGGAGTCCGAGGAGATAGGAGAGATGCTAAATGAATATTTTTCGTCAGTATTCACACAGGAAAAAGACAATGTTGTCGAGGAGAATACCGAGATTCAGGCTACTAGACTAGAAGGGCTTGAGGTTCATAAGGAGGAGGTATTAGCAATTCAGGCCAACATTTATTGCCCATCCCTATTGCCCTTGAGAAGCTGGCAGTAAGCTGCCGTCTTGAAACGCTGCAGCCCAAATTGTGTCGGTACAGTGCTGTTAGAGAGGTGGTTCCAGATTGTTGACGCAGCAACAGTGAAGGAACAGCAATAGATTTCCAAGTCAGGATGATGAGTGGCTTGGAGAGGACCGTCCAGATGATGGTGCTCTCATGTATCTGCTGTTCTTGTCCTTCCAACTAGAATTGGTCGTGGGTTTGGAAGGTGTTGTCTAAGGAGCTTTGACGGGTTCCTGCAGTGCATCTTGTCTATGGTACACACTGCTGCTACTTTGCGTTGGTGGTGGAAGGAGTGAATGTTTGTGGCTGGGGTGCAAATCAAGTGGGTTGTTTTGTCTTAGTCATTTGATAACACTATATGATGTTGTCTTTGAAGAATAATTATTGTCCAGGGCACTGGGGAGAACTCTCTGCTGTATCCAAATTGTATCCTGAGATCTTTATGGCCACATGGGAGGGCAAACAAGTGCATGAAACAAGTTCTGAACAAAAAATAAGCTAAACACAGCTACATCCCAGCACATGCTTTCTTCAGACCAATTGTTAGCAATCACAGAGTAGCTTCACTCATTAATTTTATAAATACTTGCACATCCCCTGTAGTGTTGTTCGTGCTAAGGGATGTAGAATATCAATTGTTGTGTTTTGGCATGTGACGCTCGGTGTATTAACTGGACTACTGATTTACGATGACTGAGTAAATCAAATATATTTCTAATCACACAATACTTTGATACTTTTAGAAGTGCTTTCATCATTGTATTCTGTCAAAAATCAATGGTCTTGATTATTTTTATATTCAGAAATGGGCATGTTAGATCCCTCACCATCCGAAGTAATTACAATTCAGCAGCTTAGGTATCATGATTTGATCACATCAATCAGTGATGGTGGTATCAAGGATCTCTTGGATATGGACAAGTCCCTCACCCAGAGTATCGTCTGTCCCCTTGATTCCTCTATTTGATAGGAAAGAGATTGAGTTGTCGGTAAGGGGAGGGGGTGAGTCGTTTGGGCTCAAAGGACAATTTTGTTGTCCTTCTTTGACCTGAAGCAACGAGATTTCATGGGAACCAGGCCCAATGCCAGGCTACACTGGCCAAACACTGCGCCACTATATCCCCACAGTTACAAACAAGAAAGTTACTTGCCCACTCAGAACCCAACTATTTCTGATTAGAACCTGATGGCTTTTGTTGGGAGATGAGGTACCCACCTCAAGCAGGATGCTCCCAATACACATTGTATTTCTGATTATGAAGGGGCCATTACATCAATAGGACCCCGATGCAGTATTAACCAGGATCTGTGCAGGGAAGCCATCGCAGCTTTCTCTCCGAGATGTCTTAAGACAGGCGAGGCTCCATTGGATAAATCAAAACTTTCCTTTGTGGGCTCAGGAGGAACAGGATTGTTGAACTTCACCCCCCTTCCCCCAACCCACTCTCTGCAATTCATCTGGGAACTGGCACATGGCCAAAGGCTGTCCAACCTTACACTGTAAGAAGTCTTACAACAACAGGTTAAAGTCCAACAGGTTTGTTTGGAATCACTAGCTTTCGGAGCGCTGCTCCTTCATCCGGTGAGTCTGCACGCAACCACTTTGCACCCTCTTCACACCAGAAAGGAAAGGATCTCATGGTGATATGTTGAAGACAGTCAGGAAAGTCCTCGCCAATACTTATCCCAAATAAACTAAAATAGGTTATTGACCACAAAGTCCAATTGCTACTCCATCTGCTTACATATAGACTGTTATGTATATCCCTCCTTTCGAGTTAATCTTTGCCATTTTATTTATTTTTTATGTTTTGCAATCGATTTTCCCTGCCCTCCTGACCTTCAATGGGGCTGAAGTGCCAGAGCTATTGCCTGATTCGAAAGTAATACAAATTCCATTCATGCCTGGCCTTATTTCCACAGAGCCAGCCCTTGACATTTTTCCTTCTCCCTCATAGGAATGAAATGAAATGAATGAAACTCTGTTCAGCATTTCCCTGCAGCAGTGCAGATGAGGTCAGAACAGCCATGGGCTAACGCCGGAATTCTCCGGTTGCTGGGATTTCCTGTTCCCGCCAGCAGCACACCCTCACCCACGGGCGGGTTTCCCAGCGGCGTGGAGTATCTTCAATGACAAATCCCACTGACAGCGGAGAAATAAGGAATCCACCGCCAGCGAACGGCAGACCGCCGAAAAACATGTGGCTGAGGCAACGGAGAATTCAGCCCTAGATTAGGCCCATTTTGGGGCCCGGGCACAGGGTGCACAATTACCCCTTCCCCAACTGTCTTGAGGCAGGCAGCATGCAACATGTTCATCAACTTGCTTGCTGCCCAGGGTGAAAGGCACTGTTGGCTGCAGATTAATGGAAGAGAACACTGATTGGCTTAGAAGTGCTTGGTTCATTGACAGGCCAGCCAAGGTAGCCTGTTGTCACTGTCAAGGAGTATGGAGGAGTTCAGTTTCAACATGGCACAGGGCAGTTTGCAGAGCTTTGTGGTGTAATGCATCACTGTAAATACACAAGGGGTTAATGCAAATACACTAAGACTAAGTAAGCACTAGAGGGAGCACCAGAGACATACAGACATTCAACCAATAGGTCAGTAAGATAGGACACGACCAATGGGCAGTCAAGACACACCCAGAGGTGACACTACCACAAGGGGGCTATCCAGACAAAAGGACAGGGCGCACATGCTCTTTCTCTTTCCATGGGTGACAGTCAGAGAGAGAGGGGCAGATCGGAAGCATCACACCCACCGCATGGATTAGAGCAGACTGGTTAGTTAGATTGAGTTACTGTAGCAAGATTAACAGGAGAGTCAAACTCAAGTAGGAGAATTGTTAACTGTTCAATAAATGTGTTAAATCTATCTCCAAGTCTGAACCTTCCTTTGTCAGAGTATACATCAAGGACGCAGCTCATACTACATGAAGAAGCATAACACAACAAGCTTGAAGTCACATCTTTCTACTGTGCAGCATAAGCAAGCTCATTCAGGATGCACCGTCAGCTGGCCAATGGCTCAGCTTCCATTGCAGTACATGTGTCAAAAAATATCAATCAAGCAGAAGCCATCTACCATCAGTCCTGTGGTGGAAGTCCAACTTGGTGCCATGCAGGCTCAGACTGCTGTCATGATGGCTGCAGATACTGATGCTCAAAAGGACATGCCGTCTTTCACCGCTGTCCAGCAGCCGGTGCTCCAATGGACCATTAGGATTGCTAATCACCCCAGAATAGGGACACTGACTCTGTAGCATACCAACATCCTGTAATTTTTCAAAATTCCTGCCTTTGTGACCAGTGCTACTCCTCTAATGTTCCTGCTGCTGTCCCTCAGCCAGCCAGCCCAAATGGTTCCACCCATTCCGAGCAGTTCAATCAGTGCTTGGGCTCTCCAGGACCAGAGCTCCTCGAAGGTATCCAGCAAGGCCATCTGCAGACCCACACCCAAAGAAAATCAACAGCCTTGCATCAACCATGCTGCAGTCAATAAGGCAGCACTGTGGATGAGCAGGAGACCAGGTAAAGGCAGCCATGAGATAAGCAATAGAGAATGTGCTAGGGTGGTTGATTCAGTTTTGAATATATTATTGAAAGTATTGTACAGCCCTTGTACAGCCCATGTGAAGCAAAGAGGTTCTAGATGCCTTCTCACTTCCTCCTCATCTTCTTCTTCCTCCTCTTCCACCACCTGCCAAGGTATCTTCCAATGGCTGCACTGGAGACAAGATCTGGAACTCCCATGGGTCCAAACTTTGTAGAGGATGCAGCAGGACACCACAAACTTAGAGAGATGCTTTGGCATGTACTGGAGATCTTCCCCCACCCTCGAGCGGTCCAGGCAGTGAAGCCATTGTTTGAGGATGCTGATCGATTGCTCTACATTGTTCTTGGTGGCAGCTTGACTCTCTTTGTAGATGCACTCTCCTCGAGTGGCAAAGGGAAGTCATGAGGTGTCGCATGGGTAATCCTTGTCATCATGAAATCAGACAATGGTTCATCAAAGTGGATATTGCTCAGGATGAAATTCCACAAGGCTCCTGCCAGGATAGCGGGCATTTATCAACGGTATGTTGTGTGCACAGTGGTACAGTCAATGGCACTCTGCATTATTGGGAATCCCGTTAGCCTGGCAAAGCCTCATTCCTGCTTACTCCTGTTTCTACTTGGTAAGAGAAAATAATAAAACGTTCCCTTTCCTTGCATACATGGTCTCCGTCACCTTCCTTTTGTAGCATTACACTGCAAACTATAACATTTTGGGAATGTCGCCTGCCCCAGTTGGAAAACCTGGTTGTCGTATAAAGGGTTAACAGATTGGATATGCTAATCTATGGGGCACATGATGATATGGCAGTGACATCAGGCTGGGTGTGCGAGGTACGTAGAAAGCAGTTGGGCAAACCTGAAGGACGATGTGTGTCTTCCCAATAACTCACGGTGCAAATGGTGCAAATAAACTAGTTTTTTAGATACCCTGATATACCTGTGGCTCCTCCTTGTTACAATTCTGGCTTAAATCTTCGACAATATGATAGCAGCAATGGCAGCACCAATTTAGCCTATTTTCTAATTTAGTTTGTTATTGGTACCACATGGTGAACACCCACACTCTAAAATGGCAGCAACCCTGCTTTGCCGCAATGCCTTGTTGAGCCTCATAACCACACACTCACCATAGATGGTTCGCGATGGTGGCACAATCAGAAAAGTCACTGCCCCTACCCGACTTATTTCCAACCTCAAAGACTTACACAGAGATTGCTGCAGCAAGACACACTGTGGAAAATATACACAACCAATACAGGTCAGTTCTTTCCCTTCTTTTGTAGGGCCACAATCGATAATATTGCCTGCGCCGAAGCCTGCCAAAATGGTTAAAAGAGAGGTGGGAAGCCACTCCACCTCTATTTGTACCATGCTGTACTTTGGCACATGACAACAGCACAAATAGCAGGATCAGCCAGCAAGGACATTTGAGTGTTTCAGATGCAGCAGTACGTGACATTTACAACATTTCTCTGCTCTGTTAGAGTCTCTAATAAATGGAACAAACATTGATGCCGCCAGCAATTGGCACACTTCTTAGGCAAAGTCCTCCAGCATTTCCAGGACTCCCGGTCCATCAGTTTAGAGGTCAGAGGTTCCCAACATTCTTCAAACTTGACGCTGGCACATGGCATTTGTTCTGGCTGATCACCTTGCAGGGTTCCGCACAATTCCTCTTCAACTTTGCACCATGAAACTCCTTATATACCTATGACTGTGTGGCTAAATTCCCCTCCAACTCGATTCTCAAATTTGCTGATGACACCATCGTAGTGGGTCGGATTTCAAACAATAACGAGACAGTGTACAGGAATGAGATAGAGAATCTGGTGAACTGGTCCGACGACAATAATCTCTCCCTCAATGTCAACAAAACGAAGGAGATTGTCACTGACTTCAGAAAGTGTAGAGGAGAACATGCCCCTGTCTACATCAATGGGGACAAAGTAGAAAGGGTCGAGAGCTTCAGGTTTTTAGGTGTCCAGATTACCAACAAACTGTCTTGGTCTCCCCATGCCGACAATATAGTTAAGAAAGCCCACCAACAACTCTACTTTCTCGGAAGACTAAGGAAATGTTACACGTCAGCTACGACTCTCACCAACTTTTACAGATGCACTATTGAAAGCATTCTTTCTGGTTGTATCACAGCTTGGTATGGATCTTGCTCAGTCCAAGACCGCAGGAAACTACAAAACGTCGTGAATGTAGCCCAATCCATCACGCAAACCAGCCTCCCATCCATTGACTCTATCTATAATTCCCGCTGCCTCGGAAAGGTAACCAACATAATTAAGGACCACACGCACCCTGGACATGCTCTCTTCCACCTTCTTCCGTCAGGAAAAAGATACAAAAGTTTGAGGTCACGCACCAACCAACTCAGGAACAGCTTCTTCCCTGCTGCCATCAGACTTTTGAATGGACCTACCTGGGTTTGCACTGAGTGCTGAATTTGGTGCATTTTGAGTGCTATAGTAAGAGTTTGGTGACTGAGGGAGTGCTGAATTTGGTGCATTTGAGTGCTATAGTGAGAGTTTGGTGACTGAGGGAGTGCTGAATTTGGTGCATTTGAGTGCTATAGGAAGAGTTTGGTGACCGAGGGAGTTAGGTGAGGAGGGAGTAAGGTGCTCCTTTCATTTTGTTTCCGACATTTCCGCAAAGAGTGAGAAGAGAGCCAGGAGTTTACAGAAAGTGTAGCTGACTGGGAGCAGAGTCGGAGGGCGGAGATCTAGTTAGTCCACAGGGCAGCTATATTCTGTCAGGTGAGAGGGGATGGAGGCTAGGCCAGTTGCATGCTCCTCCTGTAGGATGTGGGTGGTGAGGGATACCACCGGTGTCCCCGCTGACTATACCTGCGGGAAGTGCACCCAACTTCAGCTCCTCAAAGACCGTGTTAAGGAACTGGAGCTGAAGATGGATGAACTTTGGATCATCCGGGAGGCAGAGGGGTGATTGAGAAGAGTTCCAGGGAGGTAACCACACCCAAGGTACAGGACAAGAATAGCTGGGTTACAGTCAGGGGGAAAAAAACAAACAGGCAGACAGTGCAGGGATCCCTCGTGGCCGTTCCCCTTCAAAACAAGTATACCATTTTGGATGCTGTTGGGGGGGATGACCTACCGGGGGAAGGCCCTAGCGGCCAGGTCTCTGGCACTGAGTCTGGCTCTGGGGCTCAGAAGGGAAGGGGGGAGAATAGAAAAGCAATAGTTGTAGGAGATTCAATGGTTAGGGGAATAGATAGGAGATTCTGTGGTCGCGAGCGAGACTCCCGGAAGGTATGTTGCCTCCCGGGTGCCAGGCCCAGGGATGTCTCGGATCGTGTCTTCAGGATCCTTAAGCGGGGAGGCGGAGCAGCCAGAAGTCGTGGTGCACATTGGTACCAACGACATAGGTAGGAAAAGGGGTGTGGAGGTAATAAACAAGTTTAGGGAGTTAGGCTGGAAGTTAAAAGCCAGGACAGACAGAGTTGTCATCTCTGGTTTGTTGCCGGTGCCACGTGATAGCGAGGCTAGGAATAGGGAGAGAGTGCAGTTGAACACGTGGCTGCAGGAATGGTGTCGGAGGGAGGGCTTCAGGTATTTGGATAATTGGAGCGCATTCTGGGGAAGGTGGGCTCTGTACAAGCAGGACGGGTTGCATCTGAACCAGAGGGGCACCAATATCCTGGGAGGGAGGTTTTCTAGTACTCTTCGGGAGGGTTTAAACTAATTTGGCAGGGGAATGGGAACCGGATTTGTAGTCCAGCAACTAAGGTAGCCGATATTCAGGACGTCAAAGAGTGTAATTATGCAGTGGGGAAGGGAGCACTGACAAAGGAGAGTACTTTCAGGCATGGAGATGGGTTGAAGTGTGTATACTTCAACGCAAGAAGCATCAGGAATAAGGTGGGTGAACTTAAGGCATGGATCGGTACTTGGGACTATGATGTGGTGGCCATCACGGAAACTTGGACAGAAGAGGGGCAGAAATGGTTATTGGAGATCCCTGGTTATAGATGTTTCAATAAGATTAGGGAGGGTGGTAAAAGAGGTGGGGGGGGGGGGGGGGGGGTTGGTGGCATTGTTAATTAGAGATAGTATAACAGCTGCAGAAAGGCAGTTTGAGGAGTATCTGCCTACTGAGGTAGTATGGGTTGAAGTCAGAAATAGGAAAGGAGCAGTCACCTTGTTAGGAGTTTTCTATAGGCCCCCCAATAGTAGCAGAGATGTGGAGGAACAAATTGGGAAACAGATTTTGGAAAGGTGCAGAAGTCACAGGGTAGTAGTCATGGGTGACTTTAACTTCCCAAATATTGAGTGGAAACTCTTTAGATCAAATAGTTTGGATGGGGT
Organism: Scyliorhinus torazame; assembly: GCF_047496885.1. Classification (NCBI taxonomy): domain Eukaryota; kingdom Metazoa; phylum Chordata; class Chondrichthyes; order Carcharhiniformes; family Scyliorhinidae; genus Scyliorhinus; species Scyliorhinus torazame. The sequence goes on from NC_092711.1 coordinate 228,021,680, forward strand.
GGTGTTTGTGCAGTGTGTCCAGGAAGCTTTTCTAACACAGTATGTAGATTGTCCGACCAGAGGAGGGGCAATATTGGATTTAGTACTTGGTAATGAACCAGGGCAAGTGATAGATTTGTTAGTGGGGGAGCATTTTGGAGATAGTGACCACAATTCTGTGACTTTCACTTTAGTAATGGAGAGGGATAAGTGCGTGCAACAGGTCAAGGTTTACAATTGGGGAAGGGTAAATACGATGTTGTCAGACAAGAATTGAAGTGCATAAGTTGGGAACATAGGCTGTCAGGGAAGGACACAAGTGAAATGTGGAACTTGTTCAAGGAACAGGTACTACGTGTCCTTGATATGTATGTCCCTGTCAAGCAGGGAAGAGATGGTCGAGTGAGGGAACCATGGTTGACAAGAGAAGTTGAATGTCTTGTTAAGAGGATGTGGCCAGACAAACGCTGCAACATCCCAGGGCTGCAGTTACCAAGACATGCTTGAGCAGAGTGGTGAAGGCTCCCCAGAGACTCAATCTATAATTGGAGGACTCAGGGAGACGGTGGGGGCAGAGGGGTGGGGGACAGTGGGATTGAGGTAGGGAAGAAGGAGTCAGCAATGTACATATTTGGAAAGCAACGGTCATGTAAATAGTTAAAACCATAGTTTCATATTGTTATTCAAAAGAAGTTAGTGGACTTGGAGGAGGTGTAGTATAAAGGATTAATAGAATGGCTATGCTAACCTATATGGCACTCATATCAGGCACTCATATGAGGCCCAAGATAAATAGTTTTACTCGCCTTGTTCTTGATTAATAAGGGGATCAGGGGTTATGGGGAGTAGGCAGGCGAATGGGGTTGAGAAAAATATCAGCCATGATTGAAAGGCGGAGCAGACTCGATGGGCCGAGTGGCCTAATTCTGCTCCTATGTCTTATGGTCTTATAGCAGCCACATATCCAGTCTGCTTGCTCCTCATAAAGCTGCTATTATGGACTCCTGCAAAATGAAGCCAGAATGGCTGTCCAGGTATCACACACTCAATTGTGTAACTTAGGTTTTTTTAAAACTATCAATAGGAGCATTTCCTATGCATATTCTATGTTCTAAGTTCTATGTTCTATATTATCCATGTTATTATTAGCCTACGTAGATACATATACCTTCACCGAGTGTATTTGAAAAATCTACCACTTGATCAAAGTGCTGTATCCTAACTCTCTTGGGTCTGCCTCCTTTTAAGGATGCAAATGGGAGGTTTCTTCCCACCAAACAATTCTAATGTGACATATCTGATACATTGGCACAGATACCCGACAGAAAATACCGAAAATCACTTGAAAACACCGAATGGCATGGAAATTTAATATTGTAGTTATCTTCACAGATTGAACTGTCCCTTACACAGAATATGTCTTCAGGCTGTTTTAGACAAGGTCAGTGATGAACTAGTTCATAAATGGTGAGTTTCAGATTCTCAGACACGTGGCATCCATTGTTCAATATCCCAGAAGCCAATGTCTCAGACCCAAGAACACATTCCTTTTCTTCCCACACAGGAAATATTCTTCCTCCTCCAAATCTAGGATTACCAGGGAAATGCCAAAAACAAAACAGCTGTCAGCAAGGCGGTTGTGGGAAAAGGATTGACGAAAAACAGTTTTGCAATGCAAGAAAAATACAGCAAACATCAGCACAAAAGCGATGTAACTAGGGGCTGGGTTCTCCCAAAGTGGGACTATGTCCTCACGCCGGTGTAAATCGCTGGAGTTTCATTCTAGAGATACCTGCAAAAAAGTACAGCTAATTCAATGCCTTTTAGGGGGCTAGCAGGGACCCGGAGTGATTCTCGCAGATTTAGCTGCGGATACGGGCCCCCGTACAGCTCACGGCTTGGGGCCCATTGCCAGAGGCACACCCAGCAATCCTCCGCTCCCGACTGGCCGTGTTCACGATGGCGCACATGAGTCCGCACATGCGCACAACGGCGGCCTCCTGCGGCCACGCCGAGCGCCATAGCGTTCTCAGACCGCAGAGGCAGACTAAAAAATTAGGCCATGTGGTCTTTACCCCGGCCGCCCCTGCCCCCCACCAGGGCAGCCGCGGACTGAGTCCGCAGCTACCATGCATCATCCTGACCGGCAATAGGTGGTTAGTTCCACGCTGTCGGGAACTCAGCCAGTCTGGAGCGGAGGATCACTGGGCTAGCCTCTGCCAATCGGGCCCCAGCCGCACGGCGTACTCCGCGATCACGCCGATTCTCGGGTCCCGGAAAATAGCCAGACCGGCAGCGGGCCCGATTTCGGCGTGAAATTGGATTCTCCGTTCCTGCACCGAATGCAATTTCGGCGCAGGGCTGTGGAGAATCCAACCCAAGGCTTCTGCACATACGGTACTCTAAAATCAAGGAGAACTAGAAGGTTCACCACACTGATAGACACTGTAATGTTAGGATACCGAAGTAAACCCCAACATTTGTTAGGATAATGAGACCCCAAGATTTATTTTTAATTTGTAAACCTGTGAGGAAAGGATACTTCATCCTAGAAATTATGACGCTAACCAATAGGTATCTTTTATGTTAAAATAAATTTTAATTTAAACACAGAATTTACCAAATTAACATAAAAGAGATAGCTTTCCAATTATCAATTAAACAGTTCTTTATCGAAAGGAAAAACTGGAGCTTACTATCTACACGTGCTTCTAACTGCAATTAAGCAACCCAATACCATTTAAATGCCACTTTAGATAAAGTTAGCAGATTACTTGCTTACAAAAACAGAAAATATTGGACAATCTAAGCGGGTCTGACAACATCTGTGGAGAGAGAAGGGAGCTAACATTTTGAGTCTGGATGTCTCTTTGTTCAAACATTACTTGCTTAGCTGTGTAAAGATTTTTGGGGAGCGAACCTTTCAAGAGCAATCTGAAAATACTTTTGTCTTGTCAAACACTTCTGCTCAACCTGACAGCATTAGGCAAAATTGCTGTTCAACTAACTTCTTGTAGACTGAAAAATTGCAGACAGACCTGGCTCCTCCCATTAATTACATCATCTGTATCCCACCAAGTTCCATGACATGCTTAGCTAGGACTAAACACCATTCCCCCATAAATGATCTACACTCGAGGGAATCTTCAGCCATCAAAACATGTTCCATTAACCTTTTACCAAGCAAATGGTTGGAATCAATCATGACCTCACCTGTTTCAACTCCTTAATTACAGCTTTATCAGGCATATTGCCTGTATGTATTTTAAACCAGGGCTTTTTTAAATAACATCACTGCCACAAATACAAAACATATATATATATATCAATTTATACATTCATCACAGTAGTCAAAACACACCTTTGGGTAAGGAACTCCAAAGAATCTGAACAATGTATTCCAGCAATGCCATTTTATGCAAACTGGGCTAATGTAATAGGCAGCTGAAAGGAATTGTGATTCTGGCATGTAACCTATTTACTTAAGAATCAATGAAATTCAAAAATCCAATGAAACTTTCCAAGGCTCAATTCAACCTCGATTTAAAAATTCCCATCTCTCGGAGACTTCAGGTGACGGTGATGTGCTGAGCAGACGCACATCAGGTGCTCTCTTCCAGAACATTGCCAAATAGGCACTTTTCGTTGAACTTAGCCTGAAAATTTGGTCGTATCTCACCCACGGGAAAGGACAGAATCAACATGCCACCAAACGGGAGTTCGAGAGGCCACAGAGACGGCAGAAGCGGAAGGAAAGACCACGAACAGCGGGTGGACGAGTCGGCAGACCCATGAAGTGAGGGGACCCAGGCCATCCCGGAGAGAGGGAGAATGACGATCCGAACAACAATCTCTCCCCCCCCCTCCATCTTCATCTGGATGGAAGATGGTCCTGACGAAGGAAATGACAGCGATTAGGGAGGCAATGAAAGTTGGAAATCTGGAAATCCAGATGGCGATCAAGGTGGCAGTGACAGAGGCGTGGGTCGCTATGCAGACAGCAAACGATGGAATGGGAAGGAAGCTGGCCGTACATGGGAAGACATGGAAAAGGTGTCGACGGACCAGAGCAACAGGATTGTCGCTCTGGAGGCTGAGATCAAAAGGTTGGTAGCGACCCTGGGGTGCTTGAAGGGAAAAGTCGATGACCAGGAAAATAGGTCCCGACCCCAAAATATCCAGATCATGGGCCTGCCAGAGGGGATCGAAGGCAGGGACCCGACGAGCTATGTGGCCCAAATGCTAGTCAAACTAGTCAGGAGGGACAGATTCTCCAAACTGTCGGAGATCGACAGGGCGCACAGATCGTTCCGATTGGAGCTGGTGGACTACCATTCAAACTAACCCAAAACAAATTCCTCTCCCCGGGGATTCAGATAGCCCACGACTGGACATGGATCCACAAGTGGAATCTGACCAGTCTGGCAGAGAAAGTTAAACAGCACCTACAGAGATGGGATGCCCTCCCGCTTTCCCTGGCAGGAAGGGTGCAGACGATTAAGGTGAACGTACTCCCGAGGTGCCTCTTCTTGTTTAGATCCATGCCAATTTTCATCCCCAAGGCCTTTTTCCAAGGAATAGATAAAATGATCTGTGAGGGGAGGTGGCGGGGAGGGGTGGGTGAGGGGGCAGGGGGTGGGGGGGGGGGGGAGTGAAGAATCCGAGAATGCCCTAAAGTACACAGAGGAGAAGGAACATGGGTTGCCTGGCCCTTCCGAACCTGCAGTACTACCACTGAGCAGCCAGAGCTGAGAGAGTGAAGGGATGGGTAAGGGAGCCGTGCAAGGAATGGGTGAAAATGGAGGAGTCCTCCTTTACAGCAACGAGCCTCCAAGCCCTAGCCACGATAGTGTTCCCAACCCCTCTGGCAAAGTACCTGTCCGGCCCAGTATTGGTAGCTACGTGAAAATTTGGAACCAGGTGATGCAGCACTTCAGCTTAACTGAGATATCCTCCATGGCCTCCATCTGCGGCAACCACAAATTCCCACCAGCCATGCTAGGTGCCACTTTTAAGAAGTGGAGACAGGACAGTGGGACGCAAGCGATTAGGGACTTCTCCATGGGGGAGAGACGTGCTACCCTGGTCGAGCTGACGGAAAGACTGAAACTGCCGAACGAACAGTAGCTCCGACATTTACAGATCAAAACCTTTCTTTGCAAGGAGACACCGGGTACCCTTGGGCCCCAAGAGACACAAAGCTGGAGGAACTGGTTTGGAGATGGGGACATTTATGGGCCACTGTTAGAAAGCGCAAGGATTGGCACAGTGGTTTGCACTGCTGTCTCACGGCTCCAAGGTCCCAGGTTCGATCCCCGTGCTGGGTCACTGTCCGTGTGGAGTTTGCACATTCTCCCCATGTCTGCATGGATTTCACCCCCACAACCGATAGATGTGCAGGATAGGTGGATTGGCCACTCTAAATTGCCCCTTAATTGGAAAAAATTAATTGGGCACTCTAAATTTATTTTTAATAACGGAAAGGGCAAAGACACCACCATCTTCGAGACGATGTCCAAGGTTGTGGGGACACGCGTGGAGCTGTGCCCGAGAGTCGCAGTCTTTGGGGTTTCGGACCAACCAGAACTTCATATGGGGAGAGAGCCGACGCCCTGGCATTTGCTTCCCTAATGGCACATCGGAGAATCCTGCTCAGCTGGCGATCAGCAGCACCACCCACAGCTGCAGACTGGCTGGCTGATCTGGCGGAATTTCTCCATCTGGAGAAGATCAAATACACCATCTGAGGGTCGGGCGAGGGCTTCCACAAAGCGTAGCCTGTTCCAAGACCTGTTCGAGGACAATAGTGGATAGGAAGGGAGGGGGCCAAGGAATCAGTGAGGGCAGAGCTAGTAGGAACAAGGGAGGGAGGGGGGCAGCAAGGGAGGAACCCAAGGAAACATCAGGAGGGTAACGGGAAAAGACCAAGGAGGGGGCCAGAGGTCCCCCCCCCCCCCAGCTAAGCCATAGGGGCAACAGTATCAAATCAAAAGTGAAAGAGGGCCTACAGCATCAACAACAGAAGAACGGGCCCAAGATGGAGCCCAAACAACAAAAGGGGGAGGGGGAAGGCGAAGAAAGAGGAATATGTAAATTGTACACACTATTATGTGAATGCCCCTTTATGAAAAATGTGTTTTACCAAATGGCTGCAGTGATGTCATTGTGTGGGTGGAGCTGGAATGCGATTCTGCTTTTTACTTTCATTTTTGGCTCGGTGTTTTAGTTTCGCTTTCAGTTGGAGAGCTGTATTCAAACAAGGAGCTGTATATCTCTCTCTCTGAAGAGTGTCTCCAGATCACTTGATGATTTCAAAGTAATACCTGTTTCTGTGGAGAATTCAAACCTACTGTCTTTGTTAAAAGGTGTTTTGACTTATGGATGTTGTTTGGAAAGTTACTACGGATTATCTATAGAGTACTGTATCTTTTTGGGGGTTATCAGTGTTGGTAGTTTGTTTACTGTGGGTTTATAAAATGTTAACTGGATTCATGGAATAAACATTGTTTTTGTTTAAAAATACATTTAGTTTTCTATTGCATCACATCTGTAAAGTGGGCCATTGTGCTCCCCATAACCAAGCTCTATTCAAAGTTGTGAGTCAGGTGAGCTCCATGATATACTTTGGTGTTCTCTAAACCCTGGCCCATAATAATACGAACCGTCCTTCTCACCTATCATGTACAGATGTAAAAATTCACAAAAATATTTTAAAATAAGATTTAAAAATGACAGAGGGGTTGGGGTGGGGGGGGGGGCGTGTTAAGGGGGTACGGTCTTGGGGATTATTTCCAATGCTTGGCCTTTGTAAATTGTACCTGGTCCACACAGACTTGTTTATTTTGTATTGTATAAAATGAAAAACCTGAATGAAAACATTTCAACAACAAAATATTCCCATCTCTCCATGTCCTTGTTCCTTCCTGTTTCCGTAAACATCTCTAGCTTACACCCTGCTGAGGTCTCTGCACTTCTCCAGTTCTGGCCTCTGGCTGATCCTCTATTTTCATCACTCCATTCTCGGTGGTCCTGCCTTTCGCTGCCTATATCTCTGGGCTCTTGAATTCCCTTTCTAAACCTCTCCAACTAACAACCTCATTCTTTTTCTTTAAGATGCTTCTCAATAAGTCAAAATTGTTGCCATCACCAACAGTAAACCTCCCACTTTGGCTCCTCATGTGGCTTGGCATAAAATTTTGTTTGATATGCTTTCGTAAAACTGCTTGTGGCATTTAACAATGTTAAAGGCGCGATGAAGCATGATCCTTCAGTGAATGAGTGCTGAGGCAGCCCAGACTGGTTACAGGTTCTTGCTGGCAGTATTCATGGACAATCTCATGACACATTTGCATAATCGTAGAACAGTTAGAGCACAGAAGAAAACCATTCAGCCCATTGAATCTGTGGCGGCTCTCTGCAACAACAATTGGTCCCACTCCAGTAGCCCAAAATGTTTTGTCCTGATTCCCCTTTTGAAAGCCATGATTACATCTGTCTCTATCCAGTACTTTAGTGTCGTAATTTACACACTTAAAGCAAATAGGTTAATGCCTCTTCAGACAGCAGACATAGAGGTGTCATAAAAGCATGTTAAATGTTCATCTGTTAATAGAGACAACAGCCATTATTCACTTTATATTTCCTTTCTCTGTCGCTGTGCAGATAATTGAATCAAGGTGGAGATCTAATCTTTCAAACGGTATATAGTACATATATTCAGTGGGAAAATCTGACACATTTTCTACATCAGAGCCCTTGTAGTAAATGAGGTCTCGGAGGTTTCTGATTTTGAGAACATCTTCAGGGCAACCTGTTAGGCTGTAAAAACTATTTTTATATAAATGCACCGCCACAATTACCTGGTGTGAGCAGTCAGAAAAATGAATGAGTTTTTATTCAGAGCCTTGCTGCATTAAAAGTTCCCTCAGCCATTCACCTTCCACAAGGTCGATAGCACATGCAAAGCCACTCAATTCTCAGCACCACCCCCAGTGTATAGCCTCACAATATACTAACCATTCTTACTGTAACGACAGCCACCTCCAAGATCATAAAACAATAAAGAGTAGCACAGCTCTGATCTGACACAAACAGCCCAGTTGTTCTGCTTCCAAGAGACAAGTTCATATTTTCCCAGCATGGTTGTGACCTTTTTCAAATGATATTAGGATCTTATGACGCTTTGAAACCTAATTGAACCCCCCTACTATAATTGATTGGTCAATATTACTCCCCAGGCAAGCAAAATAAGGTGAGAAATGGCCTCTGCTGTTTTAGCAGGCAAACACTTAAACCGTCTGCATGGCATTCTGTGCATGGTGTGCCTGTTAGCACTCATTAAAGAGGCTGTACACCATTTTGTTGGTGAGCCTTTATCCTAATGCCCTCTTACAACAGTAACCTGCTCGCATTGCTCCCCATTTCATGTTCATTCCTGCTGGAGCTGTAAAAATACGCCACCGACATTCATTGGGACACGCCCGGTGATTAATTTTTGCCATGATTTCACCCACACTCAAGCCACATATTTTGGGGGACTTCAAAAGAAAGGAGTAAGGGCTGTGCAACTCCACCTTTTAAAGGAGACCTTTTAAAGATCGCCAGGAGAAAGGGAGTGGAAGGCCATAGGTTTCTTGCTGGGGTCACCCTTGGCTGGGGTGAGTAATGGAAGGAGGTCATGAGGCTGGGAAGAGCAGCAGCAGATGCTGCAGCTGACAAGAGCAACAGGTAGTCTCCTTCGCCTAGCAATTACAGAACCTCCCGTGCTGTGCCCGAGAATCTGTGGGTCCTCTGTTTCAGTCCCTGAACCAAGCTAAAATGTACCACTGGGTGCCAGCCAGAGAAAGCCAAACCCACATTGGAACATAGGAGCAGGAGGAGGCCATTTGACACTTTGAGCCTGCTCCACCATTCAATACGATCATTGGCCAGAGGAACTGAGTGGATGATTCATCGCGGCCTCCTCTGGACCTCCCCGCATCAAAGATATCAATCTTCTGCCAATTTGGTTCACTGCACATGATATCCAGAAACAACTGAAGCACCGACAATATCACAGCAATAGTATTAAAGATGTGTGCTGCAGAACATGCCACACCCCTAACCTAGCTGTTCCAGTATAGGTATAACACTGGCATCTACCCGACAATGTGGAAAATTGGCCAGGTGTGTCCTATAAACAAAAAGCAGGACAAATCCAGTCCCTCCAATTACTGCCCCATCAGTTTACTCTTGATCATCAGTAAAGTAATGGAAAGATCAACACTGATATCAAGCTGCACTTGCTCAGAAATAACCTGCACACACCCCAAGGCAATGGCCAATTCCAACAACTGGGGTAGCACTGTGGTTAGCACTTCTGCGTCTCAATATCAGAGACATAGGTTTGATTCCGGCCTTGGGTGATTGTCTGTGTGGAGTTTGCACTTTCTCCCTGAGTCTACATGGGTTTCCTCCGGGTGCTCCGGTCCAAAGATATGCAGGTTAGGTGGCTTGGCCATACTAAATTTCTCCTTAGTGTCTAAAGGTTAAGTGGGGTTACAGGGATAGGGCAGGGGATTGGGCCTAGGTAGGGGATAGGTCGGTGCAGACCCCTCCAGAGGGTCCGTGCAGACTTGATGAGCCAAATGGCCTCCTTCTGCACTGGAGGGATTCTATCTATGATTCTATGAAGAGAGAATCAAACCATCAACCCTTGACATTCAATGGCACTACAATACTCCATCACTATCAATGTCCTGGGGATTACCATTGACCAGAAGCTGAACTGGATTAGCCATATAAGTATGTGGCTACGAAAACAGGACAGAGGCTAGGAAACCTATGGCAAGCAACTCACCTCCTGACTCTCTAAAGCCTGTTCACAAGGCACAAATGAGGAGTGTGACGAAATATAATAATAATAATCGCTTATTGTCGCAAGTAGGCTTCAATGAAGTTACTGTGAAAAGCCCCTAGTTGCCACATTCCAGCGCCTGTTCGGGGAGGCCGGTACGGGAATTTAACCTGCGCTGCTGGACTTGTTCTGCATTACAAGCCAGCTGTTTAGTCCACTGTGCTAAACCAGCCCCATATTCTCCATTTACCTGGATGAGTGCAGCTCCAACAACTCAAACAAAGGTTGATACTATCCAGGACAAAGCATCCCACTTGATTGGCACCCCTTCCACAAACATTCACTCCGTCCACCACAGATGCACGATGGCCGCTGTGTGTACCATCTGCAGATGCACTGCAGGAACTCACCAAATCTCCTTACACAGCACCTTACAAGCCCACAACCAATGCCGTCTAGAAGGATAAGGACATCAGACACATGGAAACACCACATCAGCAATTTTCCCTCACACACCATCCTGACTTGAAATATACCACCATTACTTCACTATTGTTACGTCCAAAATCCTGGAATTCCCTCACTAACAGCCCTTGAGTGGACCTACAACGCAGGGACTGCAGCGGTTTTAGAAGGCAACTCAACACCACCTTTTCAGGGGCAATTGGAGATAGGCAATAAATGCTGGCTTAGCCAGTGATGCCCACATCTTGTAAATTAATTCTTAAAAATCATCGCTGATCTAATTGTGATTTCAATTCCACCTCCCTATCTTTCCCTCATATCACTTGATTCCCTTATTCTTCAACAATCTATCTATCTCAGGGATTCCCAAACTGGGTTCTTGGTGTTCTGTGTAACTCGTCCAGAGGTTCCATGGGCAGCCCGGCCATTTCAAATTTTAAAAATAGCTATCCTTGCAGCTTGCCCAATCGAACGTGTTTGTTTCACTTTGTTGGCAACTGATAGGTGCACTAGTCAACCACCAATGATCTGAAAAGCCGACCTCTGATTGGATGAGTTGAAAACTCAGGTGAGTGAGTGAGGTGGGGGCCGAGAGACACTGAGAGTTGCCGGGGCCAGGGAAGGGGGTCGTGGGGACCCGAGAGACACGGAGGCCCGGGCTGCAGGGGTCCGAGGGAAGCTGGAGCTGTGGGGACCCGAGAGGAGCCAGAGGTGTGAGAGCCCGAGTTGGCTATGGGGGCACGAGAGGAGGGTGAGAGAGGGGAGAACGTAGTAAGGGTGTGGGTGTGGGTGAGAGTGGGTGTGACTGGCTGATCCCATTAAAAATGAGAAAAAGTCAGTCAGACTTGGAAGCATTTGCTGAATAACGGAACATTTTACTTACAATAAATGTATACATATAAGACATAGAAAAATGTTTACATTTGTTTTGTATGTTCGTATCTATTGCACAATAATCATGTTTTTGTTATTATTATAATACAATTATATTACGATATTCTTATCATTCAGTATAATAAAAATGTTTCTTCAGAGTTCCATAGATCCATAGAATCGAACCATAGAATCCTTACAGTGCAGAAGGAGGCCATTCAGCCCGAGTCAGCACCGACCCTCTGAAAGAGCACTCAACCTAGGGTCACTCCACCCCCTCACCACCACCTCTCCCCCCCACCCCATCCCTGTAACCCCACACATTGATCAAGGCCAATCTACCTAACCTGCACATCTTTGGATACTAAGGGGCAAGTTAGCATGGCCAATCCTCCTATCCTGCATATCTTTGGACTGTAGGAGGAAACCCATGCAGGCACAGGGAGAAGCTGCACAATGACAATCACCCAAGGCCCAAATGAAACCCAGGTCCCTGGTGCTGTGAGGCAGACGTGCTAATCACTGTGCCACCCTCTTATTTCAACCCTCTCAGCCCAGCATCCACCTGCACCTTGAACCCACGAGCATCTGATTCCACTTATCCAATAGATGATTCCAAAATAGAACCACGTTTTAAGTTTGAACATTTTTCTCTCAGGTTTGTTCCAAATTTTCTATTCCCTAATTTGAATATATATCGTCTTGCTGAGGACCAGTTAGCTCAGGTGGCTCGATGGCTACCACATGGTTCAGAATAATGCCGTCAAGTCTGGGTTTGATTCCTGTTTCAGCTGAGGTAGACTTGGACCCTACCTCCTTGCCCTGCCCCCATGAGTGGAAGGCAATGGTAAACCGCTACTGACAAAAACTGCCAAGAAAACAATGCAGGATGAAGCATCAACACCAGACAATGAACCAAACTGCCTTCAGACATAACACATATGAATGAGTGAATCCTCTTATTCTAACAGCCTCGCTGGCAAACTAACAACTCACTTAACATCGCAACTTCACATGGTCTCGAATTATTTGAAGTGGCATAATTTCTATGTGCCGGTGCAACTGTGTTAATAACCACCAAAGGGTTTGCGCAGCTACCATTAACCAAAAATCATTGAAACATACCCTCTTTCTTCCCCTGCAAATCCTCCCTTCCACACAGCCTAACTGAAAGTGCTCTGCAACACGATATGAATGTAGTTACCTATTACCATATTATCTGCTATTATGAATACAATTGGATGTTATAACTCATGCCTCATGGCTGACTTCCGGTGGAGGGAATAAGAGGATTTTGTGGAGGGGGGTGCTGCGCAGTCACAGGAAAGGTGTCTCTCCTCTTGGAAACTCTGAATTCGGCACTTTTAGTCCAAAGGTCAGCCACTAAGTTAATTAACCCCCCACCCCCCCGCCCCCACACACCCTCCCCGCCATTCTCCAAAACCACCACAGGCACAAAGATATGCTTACAAATCAACAAAAGCACTGAAAGAACATTAAGACCAGTAAGAGACAGGAGAGAAAAGTCAAGGTGGCGGACGTGGCGGGACATGACATGGCGGAGCGAGCCGGATCGGCGACACAAACGCCGACCTACCCGCCAATAGGTCAATGGATGGAACTCCTAACACAGGAACTCCTTAAACATAGAGACACTATAAAGAAGAACAGTGAAGTCGGCGGTCGCAGATCACTTGGCCCCCTTCAAGGATGGAAAGGACAGAACGGCGACTGGAGGCGCAGGAGGCGACGGTTCAGGAGCTCGAGAAGGCGGCTACCGACCAAGGCGGCCCGATCGTCTCAATGGAAATGGAGGGGGAGAGGTTGGTGGCAGCCCAGCTAGTGCTCAAGGGAAGGTGGAGGACCAAGAGATCCGATCACACCGTCAGAACCAAATTGTCAGTCTACCAGAGGGCACTGAGGGCAGTAACCCCACAAATATGTGCACAAATACTGGGTAAAGTGGTTGGGGGCGAAAGCTTCCCTGAGTCCCTAGAAGTGGACGGGGTCCATAGGTTAATCTGGCAGAGGCCAAAAACAGGAGAACCACTGCGACCCACCATCACCAGGCTCCATCGGTTCCAAGATAAGGAGAAGATCCTGAACTGGGCAAGACACACATGGTCTTGCAAATGGGAAGGGCACATGATCCATGTGTATGAAGACATTGGTTAAGATCGAGCCAAGCGCCGGGCCAGATCGAATTCAATGGAGCCAAAACAGCTCTGTTTAAAAGCAAGGTACAGTTCGACGTCGGCCATCTTGGATGGCCCCTGGACAAAGAGAAACCCTGGAGTGCAGGGGCATACCCCATATGGTGAGTATGACTCACCCACGGGGGGTGGGGGGGGGGGTGCGGGGGGGGACACAGAAACCTCCCATCAGAATAGTCACCTAAAATGTCAGGGGATTAATGGTCCAGTGAAAAGACCCGGAGTTTTCGCCCACCTGAAAAGCCTGAGAGCTGATGTAATCACCTCCAAGAGACACACCTGAGGGAGAAGGACTGACATGGGATGAGAAAAAGCTGGATGGGAGAGACGTTCCAAGCGTGCTACAGGATCAGGGCGAGAGGGGTGGTCATACTGCCCATACTGCTCAATCAGAGGGTCACCTTTACAGCGACAAAGACGGTTACAGATCCGTGGGGACGATATGTCATGGTTAGCGGTGTCCTGGAACAGGCACCAGTGGTGCATGTGAATGTGTGTGCCTCCAACTTGGACGACGCAGGCTTTAGAAGGAAAATTATGGCAGAAATACCCTGACATCGATTCCCACCGACTCATCATGTGAGGGGGGGGGATCTTCAACTGCGTGCAAGCCCCACGAATGGTCAGATCCATGCCCAAAGCGGGGAAACAGTTGAACATGGCGAGAGAACTAAATGCCTTTATTGAGCAGATGGGGCAATGGACCCATGGAGGTTCGCTCATGGGAAAGGGAGTACCCTTCTTTCTCTAAGATCCATAGGGTTTACAGCAGGGTTAAATTCTTTGTAGTGTGAAATTCGTTGCTTCCAGGGGTGGTAGGGGTGGAATACTCCGTAATAATAATCTCCAACCACACACCACACTACGTGGATGGCTGGCACAGCCCTCCTTGCGACAAGGCATTCTGTGAGAAAATATCACAAGATGCGTACGAAACCTGCAACAAAAACAGGGACGTCATACCCTCAACATTCTGTGAGGCAATGAAGACGGTGATAAGTGGGGGGGGAGATTATAGCATACAGGACTTTCAGAGATAGGAAGAAGATGGCGGCTAGGCAGCAGCTGGTCAACTCCATATTGGAGGTGGGTCGGTTACACTCCACGGCCCCAACCATGAGGAGAGGAAAAATCTACAAATGGAATTTGACCGGCTCTCCACCGGGAGAGAAGTAAACCAACTCCACCAGACATGGGGGACCTTCTATGGGAATGGAGACAAGGCCAACCACCTGCTGTCTCACCAGCTGAGAAAGCAAGCAGCAATGAGGGAAATAGCACAGGAGAAGGAAGGAATGGCAAACTAGTTGCAGCGCCACACAAAATTTACGGATCCTTTGCGCTGTTCTACCGAGAGCTATACACCTCCAAGTCCCCAGAGGGGGACACGAAGATAAAGCGGTTCCTCAACGGACTGGACATGCCAGTCGTGGGGGAGAACAACAGAAGGGTCCTGGAAGCACAACTATCCCTGCTACTCTTTGCCCTGACAATTGAGCCACTGGCGAACACTCTTAGAGCAGTGAAGGGGTGGAAAGGCATTCAAAGGAGAGACAGAGAGTAGAATCTCACTTTACGTGGATGACCTGCTCCTCTCCATCTTGAACCTCTTGGCCAACCTGGGAGGAATAATGGAACTCTTAAGGGAGTTCGGAGCCTTCTCAGGTTACAAACTTAAACTGAGCAAAAGCAAAATCTTCCGTGAACTCACCGTGGGGAGGGGGAGGGTGGGGGGAGGGGTGGGGGTGGGGAGTAGAGCTGGGGAGGTTGCCGTTCAAACTGGCCCAGACCAAATTCCGATACCTGGAGATCCAAATAGCCCACAACTGGACATGGATCCATAAGAGGAACCTGCTGAGTCCGCTGGAAGAGGTAAAAAGGGATCTGCAAAGGTCGGAATCACTCCCGCTCTCCCTGATGGGGAGACTGCAGACGATCAAGATGGACATGCTGCCCAGGAGTCTTTTCCTCTTCAGATCCCTCCCGATCGTTATCCATAAGGCTTTTTGCACCAAAATTTATAAATTAATCATGGTGTTTGTGTGGGATGGGAAAGAGCCCAAGGATTAGGAAGAAGGTTCTATGAGAAGGAGGAGCATGGGAGGTCTGGTTCTCCCAAATTTCCAGTGCTATTACTGGGTGGCTACTCCAGAAAGGGCACGAGGATGGGTCAAGGAACTGGCAGCAGAATGGGTCAGAATGGAGGAGAGTTCCTGCACAGAGACATGCCTCCGGGCACTAGCCAAAGCCGCTCTGCCATCCCCTCCAGCTAGATACTCAAAGAGACCAGTGATAGCAGCCACCCTGAAGACATGGAACCAACAGCGACTTCACTTCAGTCTGACCAGGATGTCCACTGTGGCCCCCATCTACAAAAACCACAAGCTCACTCCCACGACAATGGATGCATCCGTCAAAAGGTGGAGACAGGACGAAGGGACACTGACGATAGGAGACAAGTGCATAGAGGGCAGAGTAGCGACCCTTGAGGAACTCATGGACAAGCCCAGCTCCCGAAAGGGAACGAGCTAAAATACAACCAAATCAAAACTTCCTCCATAAGGAGACAACGACATTTCCCCAGATGCCAGGACTATCACTATTGGACACACTACTGACTGCGGATGAGTTGGGAGATGGGAACTGTGCGGACATGTATGAATGACTACTGGAAGAGGCACGCTCACCTCTGGACGAGAAAAGGGAGATGGGGGGAAGAGCTAGGCAGGGAGATAGGGGGAGGATTCTGGATTGAAGCACTACACAGGGCAAACTTCACCTCCACGTGCGCAGGGCTAAGTCTAACGCAGTTAAAGATGATGCACAGGGCGCACCTAACCAGGGCAACAACGAGCGCGTTCTTCCTGGAGGTGAAGGACAGGTGTGAATGGTGTCAGGGAGGCCAGGCCAACCATACGCACATCCTCTGGTCTTGCCCAGACTTGTCGGGTACTGGACGTCCTACTTCGAGGCCATGTCCACGGTTGTGGGAGTGAGGGTGGAGCCTTGCCTGTTCGTGGCGGTCTTCTGGGTATCAGCACACCCAGAGCTCTTCATGGGGAGAGAGGAGGGTGCCCGAGCCTTTGCCTCCCTGATCGCCCGCCAGAGACTCCTGCTGGGCTGACGTTCAGCAGTATTACCCAAAGCTGCTGACTGGCTGTCCGACATGGCAAGATTTCTCAAACTAGAGAAATAAATACACCATCAGAGGATCAGAAGAAGGCTTCACAGCAGGTGGAGGCTGTTCACCAACATGTTCCAAGACGTGTTCATAACCAGCAACCAATACGTTAAGGGGGGAGAGGTGAGGGGCACCAGAACAGAGCATGAAGCAAAGAGAGGAAAGGGAAGGAGGGAAGGAGGAGGAGGAAGAAGTGGCAGGTAGGTAGGCAGGCAGGAGGGGCGGGGGGGAGGACAGGAAGAGGGGGAAACACCAGGGGAAACACAGGGCAAATAGGAGAGAGCCAAAAGGGAGAAAGGGCAATAAGCGAAAGCAACCACAGCAGGGAGCACAGCCAACAGACCCCCGCTCAATATAGGAGACAACCAAGGCACGGGGGCAAGACATGACAAGGGCCTTCTCAGACAGGGGCCCCCATAACCATGCAAAAATCCTCCTCGCAGGGGAACACAGCCAACTATCGGCCCCACAGGGCCTCTTGGGCCTACCTCGGGCCCCTGTCTGGCCCAGCTGGCGCTCAGCTGTTTTACTTTCTGTAAGGTTTTGTATATTTTTTTGACTTTCATTTGGTCTTAACCAGCACCATTTGTAACATAAGTTTTGCATGTCGAGACTGTGTACTCTGTGTAGGATAATTGGTGGTGTAACATTTTGAGATTACTTTGTCTTGTTCTTTAACTGTTGATATAAAATGCCAAAAGTCCAATAAAAATGCTTTTAAAAAAACTTATGCCTCATTCTGAAAGATTTGCGATGGTCGTGCTGTTTATCCACTCGTTCTTCCTTTATTTGTCACCTCCTCAGTAAGCAGAGGGAAGGCTGGGGAGAGGGACTAGGCTGCTCTCTTTCAGGAGCATGCCACTGTTCACTCTCTTCTTCTCTGGTGGGGAGATATTCGTGAGCTGGAGAGCAATGCACAGGAGCCTGACAGAGAGGCCACCAGCCTGGAAGTAAGAGATGAGACTGCATCATTGATAGTCAGCCAGTCAGGAAACACCCAACCCTCAGCTAAGGTGCCTCAGGATCAGATGACAGTCCGGGTTTTACAAAAACTGCCAGTCAGCCACCTCACTGTGCCCTGCCACAGAGGGTGCATGGAGGACAAGTAAAAGGATGATTTGAAAAGGCATGTAATTGCAGGGTAGGTGGTTGAAAACATTAGCAACACAAATATTTTTTCTGCAGATCAATAAACTGTCAGCACTGACATTATATGTGCAGATTGATTTTTGGCAAAGTGGAGAAATGCCTTCAGGAATGCAGAATAAGAGCTCTGGTACTTATGTGTAGTTTTGCTTTCATGTTTTCCAAAAAGTGGGAGGCTGATGGCAGGATAGTTGATGTAATAGTCACAGGTGATAGTTATACAAAGGTGCCTCTTATGTTTATGAGATACCATACAATTATTGTTCTGAGATGCACCCTTCTATCTTTGACTCCAGACACGGGATGTGGTTCTTAGACATTGTCTGGCATCTGCTTAACACTTGCTTAATAGTACTACTTTGAAACAAGTTACAGAGAAGGCACATTGTTAACAGCCATTATTTCAATCTCTCCCTCAAGAATTTAACACTTGACTGACCAGTCAATGTCAATTGTGCATCATAAAATAGGTCAAACACTCGCATGTCCCGGGGGACGGGATTCTCCCATTACGCGGCAGAGTGTCCACGCCGTCGTAAACGTCGTCGCGTTTTACGACGGCGTGAACGGGCCACTCCCACGACTAATTCTGGCCCCTACAGGGGGCCAGCATGGCGCTGGAGCGGTTCGTCGCAAACTGTGCGCCGCGGGATCTGCGCATGCGCAGTTCCGCCGGCACCAACAAGGACATGCGCAATGGCACCGGCGCCAATGCGCGCATGCGCAGTGGCCTCCTTCAACGCGCCGGTCCCGACGTAACATGGCGCAGGACTACAGGGGCCGGCGCGTAGGAAAGAAGGCCCCCAGCCACAGAGGCCGGCCCGCCGATCGATGGGTCCCAATCGCGGGCCAGGCCACATCAGAGGCCCCCCCCCCCCCACCCCCGAGGTCGGACCCCCCCCTTCCCCCCCAAAGGCTGCCTGCCCGACACTCGGGCAGCACGGTAGCATTGTGGATAGCACAATTGCTTCACAGCTCCAGGGTCCCAGGTTCGGTTCCGGCTTGGGTCGCTGTCTGTGCGGAGTCTGCACGTCCTCCCCATGTGTGCGTGGGTTTCCTCCGGGTGCTCCGGTTTCCTCCCACAATCCAAAGATGTGCAGGTTAGGTGGATTAGCCATGATAAATTGCCCTCAGTGTCCAAAATTGCCCTTAGTGTTGGGTGGGGTTACTGGGTTATGGGGATAGGGTGGAGGTGTTGACCTTGGGTAGGGTGCTCTTTCCAAGAGCCGGTGCAGACTCGATAGGCCGAATGGCCTCCTTCTGCACTGTAAATTCTATGAAATTACACGCCGAGGACCCGTCCGGCCCAGAGCAGGTTAGAACGGCGCCGGCGGGACTTGGCCCACCTGGACCGCGCGGGGTCGGAGAATTCCGCCCCCCATCTGCCGACTCTTTATTCCACACCGGCCCCCCAGTACACTATCCTACTTTCAACAATAACAAAAACTATATCATTAACTATTTACATTGTGGCGGCACGGTGGTGCAATGGTTAGCACTGCTCCAGGTTCGATCCCGGCCCTGGGTCACTGCCCGTGTGGAAGTTGTACATTCTTCCCCGTGTCTGTGTGGGTCTAAGCCCCACAACGCAAGTTTTGTTCAGGGTAGGTGGATTGTCCGTGCTAAATGGCCCCTTGAAAAATTGTTTTTAAACTATTTACATTGCATTTCTGTAACTCCCTTTTTATAACTATAGATTCTAGCGAACTCCAATTCTTATGCTTTCCCTCCTCAGGTCACAGTCCTCAGGGACTCAATCTCCCACAGTATTCTCAGCCCTCAGTGAAGATGCCTTGGAGATATGAGCGCTTACTTCTGCATGTGGTAGGATATCATCAGCTGCAGAAAAGGACAACACTTTAGCATCATTGATGTCAGCGTAGCTGGGAAGCTGAGTGTGGTTTGCAGAATGACTGAACTGCAAGGACACAAAGACTTTTCAATGAAGTCGAATCCAAGCAAGGAGACTGAAGAGAATGGACACTCTGGGACTAGTAAGAATGAGCTCAGGACACTCTGTGCACCTTGAAGCAGCCAGGAAAAGAGCTTCATAAGAGGAATGATATTCAACTCCAGGGAAGACAGTCACAGCCATATCATCATCGATCACTGAAAAAGCATGGAAGATCTGGATTTTAATAAACTTAGTCAATGAAGGAAAAAAACGATCACATTTCTGTACAACTGTCAGGAACAGAAGACAAAATTATTTCCCTATATGATATTGCAGGAGGACCATTTACTTTCTGTAGGCAGGGGTAAGAGAACCACATTTTTCTCTGTGTGAGATTGCTCCTCTACGGCCAATGGAAATTGCTGAGGATATGGAGACAAGACAGCATCATTTTCTTGGATGAGAGCAATTTCCTGTAGACAATCAGCTCAGGGACAAATTGCTGTACAGGATACTGCAATTTCATAAGTGCTAATAATTCTGCCGCAGCTTCTGTGATGACCCCCCACCCCCACCTCTCCCAGTCTGGGGGGGAAGAAAACTTTAGGCTGGGACTGAAAAATTGACTTTTACCCTTGGCAAGTCTCAAAGTAAGATCCTCAATCGACTCTGACATGGGTTTGGGCAAGGCATCCTCTGTGGAAGATTCCTCATGGACAACAGGAGTTGGTGAGGCAATATATTGGTAGATACAGTGTAACTAAGATTGAATGCTACTCAGCCACAAAAAACACAGCTGACTCCTTTTAAAAAGACAATCGCTAGTTCACATGGTGCATCTATCAACTGGAAAGATGAATCAACCTCCAGGACCTCGACCTCAAAGACATCTCTCAGTATTGCAAGGGATTCATCCTCATTACTCTCTAAGAAGGGCCGATTCATGTCCATCGGATCTTCATGGTATCTGCCACCTCTGGCTTTACTTCATGAGTAACTGAGAGATTCTTAACTTCAATCTCTGCCCAGGTCTAATGGATGGTGTCTCTGTGAAAGAGCCACCATTGCTTGAATAATCTTCCTCAGCTTCTGAAAGCTGAATGTCCACTGCTTCTAAATTATTAGCCTGCATGTTAACATAAACAAATGACAAAAAGGAATCACCCATAGTCACCATTAACACATACAGTCCCCCTCCCCCCAACCTCCCAGCCCCCCCTAATGTTAGATGTAATCCAATTCTCGAAAGTGCACAATGAATAACACCCATGAATTGTAGAACCCCTCCATCCTTCCCCTCAGTTCAAATTTAACCTTTTCAAGCGTCAAGAATTCCAGCAGGTCCCCCCGCCACACCAGGGCACAGGGTGGAGAGGTTGATCTCCATCCTAACAGGATCCACCTTCGGGCGATCAACGAGGCGAAGGCTACAACATCTGCCCCTGCACCCGTTTCCAACCACGGCTGGTCCGACACCCCAAATATGGCCACCCGAGGGACCCGTTTCACGTGCACTACTTTAGAGATTACCCTAAACACCTCCTTCCAGTAATCCTCCAGTTTTGGACAGGATCAAAACACATGAACGTGGTTTGTGGGGCCCCCACCGCAATGTTCGCACATATCTTCTACACCCTCAAAGAGCCGGCTCATCTTCGCCTTTGTAAGGAGCGCTCTATACTTCAGCTGTATCAACCCGAACCTCGCACATGAGGTGGAGGCGTTCATCCTCCGGAGCACCTCACACCAGAACCCCTCATCCATACCCTCTCCAAACTCTTCCTCCCACTTTGCCTTGATCCCTTCCAGTGGTGTCTTCTGCACGTCCAAAATAGCCCCATAAACCACCTATACAACCCTCTTGTCCAGTTCCCCTGTCGTCAGCACCTCCTCCAGCAATGTGGATGCCGGCTCTACTCGGAAGCTCTGTATCTCCTTTCTGGCAAAGTCTCGAACCTGCATGTATCTAAATATTTCTCCCTACTCCAGGCCATACTTCGCTTCCTCGAATTTCTGTTTAACACTTATTTACTAGTGTTGTATCTAAGTAGGTTACAGACTACACATGTCGCTCCTAGGCACGATTCCAACCTCTCTCTAGAGAGTCTAAAACACGACTGACTGATAACAGTGATGCATCATCATCTCTTTATGCCACAGTTGGTACAGGGCTCTATGGTAGCACAGTGGTTAGCACAGTTGCTTCACAGCTCCAGGGTCCCAGCTTCGATTCCCGGCTTGGGTCACTGTCTGTGAGGAGTCTGCATGTTCTCCCCATGTCTGCGTGGATTTCCTCCAGGTGCTCCGGTTTCCTCCCACTGTCCAAAGGTGTGCAGGTTAGTTGGATTGGCCATGCTAAATTGCCCTGAGTGTCCAAAAAGGTTGGGTGGGGTTACTGGGTTATGGGGATAGGGTGGAGGTGTCGGCTTGGGTCGGGTGCTCTTTCTAAGGGCCAGTGCAGACTCGATGGGCCAAATGGCCTCCTTCTGCACTGTAAATTCTATGATTCTGTGATTGTACAGCAGGGCCTCAGTTGTTCGAGGAACCTGTCGGCTTTGTCTCCTTTCTCTTCCTTCTCCAAAGGATCACAACCAGTCCTCTGTGAATCACAGATTTATGCAACATTCAGCAAACAATAATGATATGTGACATTGTGGCTGAAATTTATTGCAGAGATTCACTTGCCTAAACCTATCAAAGGTAGGTGAAATGTGTCTTCAAAATGCCAGCGTTTTGCAGTATGGTTGCACCATGAATCTAATTTTTTCTTTAAATGTTTTTACTTAAGTTTGGCAAACCTATTAAACATATCATTGTCATGTGAGTGTCTCTTTAAGAAAGATTTGGTCTGACCACATGGCTTGTAGCACAACTTCAATGATGTAATTTGTGGGTGGAGCTGGGTTGTGGCTGGCAGGTGAGAGAGGGTTTAGTGTTTGGGTTTCAGTTCTGGTTTGTTGCTTTGGACTGCAGAAGAGAAAAGCAGTGTTTCCCTGTTTTCATTTTAAAGCTGTTGCAGGAACCGAAAGCACATTGAGTGTGGCAAACTTGTTCAAGAAGGGGAGTAGAAATAACCCCGGTAACTATAGACCAGTGAGCCTTACTTCTGTTGTGGGAAAAATCTTGAAAAGGTTTATAAGAGATAGGATGTATAATCATCTGGAAAGGAATAATTTGATTAAAGACAGTCAACACGGTTTTGTGAAGGATAGGTCGTGCCTCACAAACCTTATTGAGTTCTTTGAGAAGGTGACCAAACAGGTGGATGAGGGTAAAGCAGTTGATGTGGTGTGTGTGGATTTCAGTAAAGCGTTTGATAAGGTTCCCCATGGTAGGCTACTGCAGAAAATACAGAGGCATGGGATTTAGGGTGATTTAGCAGTTTGGATCAGAAATTGGCTAGCTGGAAGAAGACAAAGGGTGGTGGTTGATGGGAAATATTCAGACTGGAGTCCAGTTACTAGTGGTGTACCACAAGGATCTGTTTTGGGGCCACTGCTGTTTGTCATTTTTATAAAGGAGGGCGTAGAAGGATGGGTGAGTAAATTTGCAGATGACACTAAAGTCGATGGAGTTGTGGACAGTGCGGAAGGAAGTTACAGAGGAACATAGAAAAGCTGCAGCGCTGGGCTGAGAGGTGGCAAATGGAGTTTAATGCAGAAAAGTGTGAGGTGATTCATTTTGGAAGGAATAACAGGAAGACTGAGTACTGGGCTAATGGTAAGATTCTTGGCAGTGTGGATGAGCAGAGAGAACTCGGTGTCCATGTACATAGATCCCTGAAAGTTGCCACCCAGGTTGAGAGGGTTGTTAAGAAGGCGTACGGTGTGTTAGCTTTTATTGGTAGAGGGATTGATTTTAGGAGCCATGAGGTCATGTTGCAGCTAAACAACACTCTGGTGTGGCCTCATTTGGAGTATTGCGTGCAATTCTGGTCGCTGCATTATAGGAAGGATGTGGGAGCATTGGAAAGGGTGCAGAGGAGATTTACCAGAATGTTGCCTGGTATGGAGGGAAGATCTTATGAGGAAAGGCTGAGGGACTTGAGGCTGTTTTCGTTAGAGAGAAGAAGGTTAAGAGGTGACTTAATTGAGGCATACAAGATGATCAGAGGATTGGATAGGGTGGACAGTGAGAGCCTTTTTCCTCGGATGGTGATGTCTAGCACGAGGGGACATAGCTTTAAATTGAGGGGAGATAGATATAAGACAGATGTTTTTTACTCAGAGGGTAGTAAGGACGTGGAATGCCCTGCCTGCAACAGTAGTGGACTCGCCAACACTAAGGACATTCAAATGGTCATTGGATAGACATATGGACAATAAGGGAATAGTGTAGATGGGCTTTAGAGTGGTTTCACAGGTCGGCGCAACAGGCCGAAGGGCCTGTACTGCACTGTAATGTTCGGTGTTCTATGTTCTATGTTCTATGTTCTAACTGCCTTGGTAGCTTTAAAGATAGAGTTGCTTTCCGGAAAAAGTTTTGAATCTGCTGGTTGGAACTGGATCAGAATCTCAGGGAAAGGACCAGTCCCATTCAAGTGAGATTACAATGTGCTGGGCCACACTCCTTGAAAGGGGTTTTGGTTTATTGGATTTTGTATTGAATTGGAACAGCTACTAAGGGGGATTCATTAAGAGTTATATACATGGATTACTGTAGTTATTGCGTTTTCTATATGTTTGTAATTGATAACAAATTCTTGCTGTGTTTTATATATGTTAACTACATTCTTTTAATAAACTTTGTTTTGATAAAAGCACCTAGGAAGTCTGATGAATCGCGCCTGGAGTGAGCTAAATTCAACATAAAAGTTATAGGTCAGGTGAACTTCATAATAGACTTTGAAGTTTTTTTTAAATTTTATTCTCTTCCGTTTTCACATTTTCTCCCACATTTACACCCATCAACAATAAACAATAATCAACAAGATATGTCAGTCCCCATAATAACAACGATCCCATCTACCCACCAACCCCCAAACCTCAACCCGCATGTTTACATAAACAAATGACAAAAAGGAATCAGGGATTACCCGTAGTCACCCGTAATCTTACACAGACCCCCCCCCACCCAAGTCGCCAGCTCCTCCCGTCCACTGCCTCTTGTAAAACTCCTCCTCCTAACCTCGGTTCCTTCCCCCCAACTTTCCACCCCGGCTAGACCACTCGGACCCTGTTCTGCCAGGCTCCGATGGCCGCAGCCCCTCCCCCCACCTCACTCCCGTTCACTGAAGCCCCCGCCCGGGTCCCTTTCCCACTTGCCCGGCCCCAGGAAAGCCCAAAGATCCCCTTTTAGCACACAGCCCCACATATCCACCTACACCTACGTCCCTTCCCTTGTCCAAATATATACCACCTTGGCTCCTTTAATCTCTACACCCGCGCGCAGTGATACAAAAAAGAAGAAAATACAGTCATGAGGTTACATCGGCACATGGCCATTCCTCAATTTGTCAGTTCTGCCACAGTCCTACTGCTTTCGCAAACTCCTCCGCTGCTTCCGCCGTTCCAAAATAAAAGTCCCTGAGCTTGTAAGTCACCCTCAGCTTCGCTGGATATACAATGCCGCACCGCACCTTGCTAATGTACAGTGCCCTCTTCACCCGGTTGAAGGCAGCCCGCCTCCTTGCCAGCTCCACCGTAAAGTCCTGGTATACACGTATACCAGCTCCAGCCCACTGCACCACCCGCTTCTGCTTGGCCCAACTCAGGACCTTCTCCTTCACCCTGTACCTCCGGAAGCACAGAATCACTGCCCTTGGCGGCTCACTCGCCTTTGGTACAGGCCTCCACGACCGATGAGCCCGATCCAGTTCATATCGGGAGGGGTCCTCCCCCTCCCCATACTCAGTCGGCTTCGGTCCTTCAACTCCTTCAGGCAGCCCCACAATCCTCAAGTTCTGTCGCCTGGATCTATTTTCCAGGTCTTCCATTTTTCCTCGCAGATCCTTGTTAGTATCCATCACCTTCCGCATCTCTTTCCACATCGAGGCAAGTTGATCACCGTGCTGCAATAACGTCTCCTTCACTTCCTTCAGCGCCTCCCCTTGCTCTCGCACCTCCGCCACTGCGCTCGCCACCTCCGTCCTCACCGGGGAAACCACCTCCTCCACCAGCACACTCAAAACCTCCCTCACCGTCTCCATGCATTTCGCAATCTGCGCCAACTGCTTTTCAAATTCCGCAGCCATCACCTTGGTTATTTCTTCAGTTGTAAGCAGTGCAGCCTTCCCTGGTGCTCCAGCCTCCATTTTTCCTGGTGACCCCGCTGTGACGTTTCCACTCCCCGACGGACCTCCAGCTGGTTTTTTTTCGGCCGTTTTTTGCTCACCCTCGACATTTTTCTTTGGGTTTTTTTCCCTCCTGTGTCTTCACAGTGCCTCCTCCGTGCCTTCTCCCTGCTTCTGCCGCCTCCGTGGACCCTGGGACCGGGCTTAAAGCCCCGAAAATGCCGTTCCTGAGTGGGAGCTCTCCATTGTGCGGTCGCCTCCCGCCCGCCATCACCGGAAGTCCCACTTTGAAGTTTTTAAGCACCGGACCACAACATTTAATTATCCAGTTGCGCAATCATAACAGAAATTATAAATAAATTACACCATCGTACTATCCATACTCAAAATGTGGTCAAAATTTATACTTGTGCTAAAACACATTAAAATGTGGTCTATTTACATTGTGACCACCGTGGTAACGATATAGTCAAAGGCACTCCGTGCTAACCTGAGGCGGCAGATATTCACTGAGTACAGCACCCCAGGAAGAAGCAAAAGAGGAGATGAGATCTAGCATACCAATTTTGCCCTTTGGAAGGCCGTATTGTTGTTTGCAGACACCCGCGCCCCACGGTATATTGTGAAGATTTTAACTTTCTCCTCGTCTCCTCGCTGTGATGTAGATGTTTCCCTTCCTCCCCCTTATGGCTATTCCTCCAACTCTCTCTCTCTCTCTCTCCCCCCCCCCCCCCAACCACCACCATCACCAGTTGACAGGTCTTCGAACTGACTGGTGAACTGCTTCCACCTATGGTGGAAGCCTTCCTCTGACCCCATGATGGTGAATTTAATATTTTCCAATTTCAGGAACGCCGCTAGGTCGGATAGCCAATCTGAGGTGCTGCTGATCTCAATCTGAGCAGAAGTCTCTGCTGGACAATTAGTGAAGCGAAAGCCAGGGCATGGGCCCCTCTCCCCATAAAGAGCTCGGGATGTTCCAATACCCCGAAGACTGCTACTAAAAGGCCTGGCTCCATCCTCATCCACTTGGGGCCCTTACCTCTTCTAGCAGTCATCCATATCTGTCAGCAAATTTATCGAACCCTAATTCATCCTACACTACTAGTCTGTCCAGTAGGGTGTGTGCGTCTTTCTCAGAGAATATTGTGGTCTCCTTGCGTGGGACGTCCCATTGTAGCAGGTATCTGAGCTCATTCCCTTTCAGGAACTGAAGCTTCTCAGTTAGATCCCCCAGGGTTGCTATTTTACCGTCCACATACAAGTTCCTTACTGTCAGCCCCTTCGCTCTTTCTCCACACTTTGTAGATAGCGTCTATTTTTGTCAGGATGAATCTATGGTTTCTGTGGGGCCCGCAACACATATGTCACCAAGTTAGAAGCAGTGTCTGAGCTGGTTCTTGGTCCTTCGTGTGGCTGCTACCATCGTGTTCTCCGAGTGCTTGGCTTGGGGGAATGGGAGTGGGGCCGTGGCCAGTGCCCGAAGAGAGGTCCCAATACAGGAGGTCTCCTCCACCTGCACCTATTCTGCCACCAGCTCTCCCAACCACCCCCCGCCCCCACGCTCTCCGCGTTCACTGCCCGTAATAAGAGTTTCAGCAGAGCCAAACCCCCCCATGTACCGCCCTTTTTGTTGGACTGTTTAACGGATCCAAGGGTTCTTTCCAGCCCAAGCAAATGCCATGATCAGCTTATCCACCCTGGTGAAGAAGGATTGGGGGATGGCGATCTGAATAAGAAGAGGAACCTTGGCAGCACATTAATTTTTATCTTCTGCGTTCCTCCCGCCAGGTGAGTCCCATCTACATAGGTTCCTCTTCACCTCCTCCACCGGGCTGGACAGGTTCAACTTGTGAACAGCAGCCGGGACAACGAGCACCTTTGCCTCTGTGCAGCCGGAAATATTCAGAACTGGAGGTGTTCATCCGTATGGTCGCCATGGGTTATACAGCGGTCACCCATGAGGTGAACATTGGCCCAAACTGTTCAAGAACCTCCATGGGGTACCTCTGTGCTACTCGATTAATGGCCTTCTCAGCACCCAGGGAGATGATCACCTCTGATGTCCCCTCCCCGGATGGGGTCATAATCACATTCAGCAAGCCTCTTATGTTCGGTGTTAGCTGCCTGCCCTTGACAAACCCTGTCTGATCCTCCGCGATTGTAATGATAGGTAGACTATCATCTGTATATAATATGAGTAGATCATCATCATCTGTGTGTGTATTATAAGTTATATGTTTTACTGTTCTACCATATGTTCTACCATCTGACCAGCAGGTGATGCAAGTAGGCAGGCACGTGACCAGGGCGCACCATGTGTTCCAGAAAAAAGTCCTCCTCCCTGACCAGTTTTGAGCATCTTTGAAATTAATTTTATTGGGTTTCTACCCTCTGTGCCCTCCTGTAGTACAACAACCAGTAGGGTCTGATGGTGGGACCTGTTTTCTTCATCGTCCGCCTTCCCCTTTAGCGTCTTCTGGGTCATCCCGAACCTCGCCACCTAGGTGCATAATCGAGCAACGCGATCTGCTCGTCCCGGTCGGTGGCTGCCTGCTCCAGGTCCCGCAGCATTGCCTCTTGGGCCTCCAGTCTCTGCTCCGCTCTGTCCATTGCTCCCTTTATGGGGGCCAGTGCAATCTCTATTGCCGACTTCATTGCCTACATGAGGTCCTCTTTCATCGCTTCTTTATGCTTTGGTAGCTCAGCAGAGATGAACTCCATCAGCTTTTCTGTCAACGATTGGGCCAGTGTTGGTGATGCTGTTAGGCCCGTCATGCTCAGTACTGGGTTGCCACCCGGGTCCCCCTGTTTTGCGGTCAAAATGTTTCTCTCTTTGCTCTTGCTGGCCTTGCGACTTGGCTGCTGGCTCACTGGCATCTCAGTTGGTTCAGTGGTAGGTGGGGGTCACGTTGGGCGAACTTGTTTTGTATTTTTGGTCCCCATTTGATGGGTTAGTAAGGTCTAATCGGAAGTTTCTCAGAAAGAGCCACCATTCGTGCGACCGCTCAGCTCATGGCCACCACCACAAGTCCCACCATGAATCTCATTATACCCATGGCCTGCTGAGGTCTTAGGGATTCTCAGCAGGATCATCATCCACTGTTGCAGGAGCAATAAACCAGTAACCAATCAGACTTTTCACAGAGGTGATATGGTAGATTGTCTCAAAGAATAGTGGAAGCTAATCACATGTGCATTCAGAAACAAAAGATAAGTTAGTTTATTCCATTGGTCGCAACAAGATTACTAAAAAAGAATGCCTTCCTTTGTGGGTACCTTTTCCCAGTCCAATTGTGTTTACGTTTTAAAAGGAGCCAATTTGATCAGGATTTCTTGAGTTAAAGGAAGAATGAGCTTATTAGTTGCGAAACATGAGGAAAATAATTTTAAGAAGCGCATGCGTATACATTCACACAGATTAGAAATGAAAATGAATCCAAAAATAAGTTTAAGAAAGAGATATACGAATCAGTCTTTGACTTGTCCACAAGGAGTAAATGGTGAAATGTTGCAGCCAGTTAAGATTTGTGATCGCTGGGCAGCACGGTGGCCTAGTGGTTAGCACAGCTGCCTCGCGGCGCTGAGGTACCAGGTTCGACCCCGGCTCTGGGTCATTGTCCGCGTGGAGTTGGCACATTCTCCCCGTGTCTGCATGGGTTTCGCCCCCACAACCCAAAAATGTGGATTGGGCACGCTAAATTGCCCCTTAATTGGAAACAATAATTGGGTAATCTAAATTTTTTTTAAAAAATTGCACTGACTTCAGAGGATGAATAATTGGTTTCGAGATTCCAGGCTTTTGCAGTTTAGTTTTCAGCTGTGGGTTTGCTAACTTGGCTGCTTTCAGCAATCAGAGAGGGTGAAACTGCTACCTGCAAACTTTGCTGCGGTGACTGCTGCTGTTTTTCTTTTCTCAGTCTCACACACTCTGACACATCCAGCACTAGTCCACACTGTGTCCAAGTGTGCAGTTGTTTTTTTTGAACTGCTGTGTACTTCTGGAAAAGGAGAAACCTACAGCAGTTCTGGACATAACTTACAAGTTGCAATTCCTGCTGAGATAATCAGCTTCCATTATCTCCACGGGAGATTACAGTCAGTTGCTTTGTGACTTTGATATGTCCCTGCCTGGAAAAAAGTTGAGGTATCCCACTGTCTCTCAGGACTTAGTATCACTCACAGAGGAACCTCTCAGATAGTCATTGAATTTACATTTTCAGAATTTATATCCTCACCCACCTATTGCTTTTATATCCATTTTTAAAAACACATGTCTTATTTAAAAGTTAAGTACATCTATACATAATTCAGGGTTTTGCTCCTTAATCGTGATAGCATGTGCAGTTGACTTCACCTTGTACATGAGAAGCCTATGACTCAGCAGTCCTCTCATACTGATGCACAAGGTTATGAACTGGAAAAAGCAGTGTGTCAATTACATGTTTGATTTCATATGATGTTGGCCTTGTGCTGCCTGAAAGGAGCATAGATATTAAGTGCTGCCATGGGTTTCACTAACACGGGCAGTGTGGCACCTACAGCAGGGATAGGCACCAGGTCCAAGACAAACAGGGTGGCACAGAAACAAGGGAAACACAGTTTTCTTAAACATAAACAGAAAATGGTGGTCTGGCAGCATCTGTCGAGAGAGACAATAGGGTCCTTTTAAACTTTGTTACTGGCTGAATCTTTTGACCAGGATTCTATGGCCCGCCACAGCATGTTTCCCACTAGTGAATATGGCTGGCCTCTTAAATAGCTGTTCATTTTGGCTGTAATATCCCACCGGACAAAACGAGCTGAAATATCTTGGCCATATGTCTATTGTAGGACATTAAACAGTTCATTTTGATGCACAGAAGGTATGAGTTAACTGAAACGCTGACTCATTATTGGTTTGGAAAATGTTAACAGTGGGATGATGCCATAAATTAACTGAAATTATGAATCACTCTCAGTTCCTGGCAACAATGGAAGAAGCATTGACACCAAAACAGTATCTTATGTTGTGTTAAGAGCAGGGGAGGGGATACTAAATTGTTTGACCTTGGAGCTTTGCACAGCTCAGGAGATTGAAATATCAAGATGAAGAGGTATGAAAGACCAGGCTGTCAACTGAATCTACACCTAAGGCTCAGGTGTATGCAAGCGTGACTGGGACACTATAAGAAAGGACAACATCAAAGCGTGGGCACTGCAGTGAGGAGAAGAAGAACAGGGGACCGCTCCAGATCCAGACTAATGGACACTGATAATGGCCAGCATGGTTGACTGTAAGTTTGTACTGGGGCTGTGTTGGTTTATGTTCTAACATGCAACTCTGCAACATCAGAATCCCAGTCGCCTCACCTGAATGTGATCTCCCCAGGTGAGGAGGCAGGGCTACACCCTTAAGCAAGGGTTCACTGAGGCACAAATACCCCAATCCACACGAGAGACCCTTCGGGGAGTCGGTGTTGTATTCTTTTTTTTATAAATTTAGAGTACCCAGTTCTTTTTTTTCCAATTAAGAAGCAATTTAGCGTGGCCAATTCACATATCCTGCACATCTTTTTACGTTGTGGGGGTGCGACTCAAGCGGACATGGGGAGAATGTGCAAACTCCACAAGGACAGTGACCCGAGGACGGGATCGAACCCGGGAACTTGGAGCTGTGAAGCAGCAATGCTAACCACTGCTCCACTATGCCACCCTAGGAGTGGTATTCTAGCAGGTAAAATAAATATTGTTGTTTTTCTAACAGTCATTGTTTCTGTATGATCGCTCACCTGAAACTTTATAGCTTAATAACAAGTTTATGATTGAACCAAAAGCTGTTTGTTACGTGCATTTTATTCTTGTCCAAGACTCACTGTAAGGGGAAAGGAAACATAACCACTTATGCTGTATAAATGGGGGCATGAGTGTCCAGTCATCGTGTGTGGTGTCTAACCAATCTGGAATCCAGCTTCCACCTAAAAATGGGTCATCAGTGTAAGGTAAATCCAGCTCTGAGTATTCCACATTTGGTGCAGATAGCTCTGGTTTTACTTGTCACTGTATTTAGGTTCATTTTTCCCCAGGGAATGTTCAATTTGCCTTGAGTTTCTGTGCCGATAATAACACCGTCCAGTGGTTACTGATTGCGCAATAAGAAGGGGGTGGGGAGCAGTGTCAATGTCATTTTACATTCAGCAGCCTACATTTAACAAAATTTCCATTGAACATATTAACTATTATAAATGAAAGAAGTATGTTGTTGAGTCAGAGATTTGGTTGATAAAATAATTATAGAATTCCTACAGTTCAGCAGAAGGCCATTCAGCCAATTGAGTCTACACTGACCCTCTGAAAGAGCACTATACCTAGGTACACTCCCCCCTCCCTATCCCTGTAACCCAACCTAATCTGTATATCTTTGGACACTAAGCAGCAATTTTAGCATGGCACATCTACCTAACCTGCACATCTTTAGACTGTGGGAGGAAACCGGAGCACCCGGAGGAAATCCACCCGGCACTGGGAGAAAGTGCAAACTCCACCCAAGGCTGGAATTGAACCCAGGTCCCTAGCACTGCGAGGCAGCAGTACTAACCAATGTGTCACCATGCCACTCAAGATAACATGTGATAATACCACAAGATCTGCAATTACAAGTCAGCTCTATTTCATTTAGAGAACTCCATGGCTTTGAAGTGGACATTAGCATCAGTATGAATGTTTAATGTATTCATTTGAAATGGAACTATGCATCCATATTCTTTTCAAAAATAGGTGAACTCCTCTGTTAAAATAACAGATAAAAGCTTGCCATGTGACTGCATTAGCAAGCATATGTTAACAATCCCACATTGCAATCTCAAGGACAGTGTCCAAATCTTGATTTCTCGAGAATTCCTGCATAAAGTTGCACCAGTGAAAGCAATGCTTTTGCCATCATCAAAAACTCCCTGGATCACAGTAAATTCTCAGAACTTGTTCTGGGAAGTTGAAGCGAGGCACTAAGAATTAGGAAGCAATCTGTCAAAAACTGATGATCCCCAGATCTTGGCTAAATTGGGAGATGTACAGTAAGTAATTCAACATGCTAATGTAAGAGGCTGAAAAATGTCCATACGGCCTGTCACATTGCCAGGGGACTGAAAATATAGGTCACTAATAAGCTTGTTTAAAGGTCAACTGATAAGGATGAGGTTTCCGTCGCATAACTGTGAGCATGAGAATAAGAATATTCTGAAGAGAATCTTTTTTAAAATCCTTTTCAAAGTTATTTTACATGCATTTCTCTGCAACAATGTGCCCATAGAAAAGTGCATAGTAATGACACATTCTTAATAGTTTGGTTCAAAGAATGCGAATAATGATATGGATAATGCTGAAAATCAATGGAATAAAAACAACAACCCTCCAGTCACAACACAACGCCTCCTCCACAGCAGCTACATGTGTGTTGTAGTGGAAAGGCTGATGCTCTCACCATGTAAAGGAAAGAATTTGCTGTTGAAAGAACCAAATTATGTATTCCAAATGTCAGTCACAGCACGCTGCAAATATGTTTTACACTGAAGAACAAAATGCTCGTTTATACGGCAAGATATAAACTGTGCTGGCATTTTAAGAAGAAAGAACTTGTATTAAGACAACTTATTTTATGATCTCAGGGGTCCCAAAGTTTATGAAGGAATTTTGAAGTCCAATCATTTTTGTAATCTAGAATGCAGGACAATGCACACATAGCAAGTTTCGATTGGGGAGGTGGTGCATAGTGGTATTATCACTGGACTAGTAAACCAGAGACTCAGAAGAATGCTGTAGGGACCCAGGTTCAAGTCCCGCCACTGCAGATAGTGAAATTTGGATTCAATAAAAATCTGGAATTAAAAGACTAATGATGACAATGAAACGATTGTCATAAAAATACATTTGGTTCACTAATGCCCTTCAGGGAAGGAAATCTGCCATCCTTACCTGGGTCTGGCCTACATGTAACTCCAGATCCACAGCAATGTGATTGACTCTTAACTAAGGGTAATTAGGGATGGGCAATAAATGCTGGCCCATCTTGCGATGCCCACATACCATGAAGGAATTTAAAAAAGCAATGTAAAATGATTAAATAATTTTCTGGAGCAGCTTATCAGCCAAGAACTATTGTGAGCCCACTGATTCTCACAGATACCTTGACTACTTTTTTTCCACATGCTTCCTATAAAGACTCTAAGCCATTCGCTCTGTTTCTCTATCACAACTGTTTCAACAATGCTGCAAAAAAACTTAATTATGCATGCGAAGGTGTTAACTTACACTCAGTTGTGATACCTTACATTTGAAAGCGATCTTTCAGTCATGATCAAACATTTGAAAGAAATCAAGTGAAGTCACTGCCCTAAAATTAATTCATACAGCACACAAACATCAGGTGTGAACATTGTGAACATGTACTAGGCAGCACGGTAGCATAGTGGTTAGCACAATTGCTTCACAGCTCCAGGGTCCCAGGTTCAATTCCGGCTTGGGTCACTGTCTGTGCGGAGTTTGCATGTTCTCCCCGTGTGTGCGTGGGTTTCCTCCGGGTGCTCCGGTTTCCTCCCACAGTCCAAAGATGTGCAGGTTAGGTGGATTGGCCATGCTAAATTGCCCTTAGTTTCCAGAATTGCCCTTAGTGTTGGGTGGGGTTACTAAGGGTTATGGGAAAGGTGGGGAGGGGTGGGCTTGGGTAGGGTGCTCTTTCCAAGAGCTGGTGCAAACTCGATGGGCCGAATGGCCTCCTTCTGCAGTGTAAATTCTATGATTCTATGATTTATTTGCCTGCACGTAGTCCATTGGCATCATAAATGACATGGAATGATGCTGAATCAGCTCTCAACTAGCTTCAACTTGCTGTGCTCACAGCAAATACTTTAGGGCTGTCTAAGCGCTCGCAGCTAAAAGTCCCCAGAGTTGTTTGGAATTTAACTAAATCCCTG
Organism: Scyliorhinus torazame; assembly: GCF_047496885.1. Taxonomy (NCBI): domain Eukaryota; kingdom Metazoa; phylum Chordata; class Chondrichthyes; order Carcharhiniformes; family Scyliorhinidae; genus Scyliorhinus; species Scyliorhinus torazame. Next base: position 228,056,446 of record NC_092711.1, read on the forward strand.
CAGTGTGGTTTAAGTGCATGTACCAGGAATTATTATTGGCCAACCTCCCAATTTCCAGTTGTCAGAGAAATGTAGGCATCAAACAATTCATATCAACTCACTTTCCCCTGCTAGCAACACCCTTCACCCCATTGACCACCCTATACCTTCCACATCCTCCACTCTTCTGCCTACATCCCCAATCCCTACCCCTGACCACCCACCCTCCAACACCTCTCCCGCTCCTGGCATTCCACTGCACCCAGTCCCAATCTCTACTGTGACGATTGGAGGAGTTTAGGAAATTGGATTATAAATGTACTGGGCGATTTACATGCTGAAAGTCTGGGGTTAGTCTGGTTTGACTGGAGAAGTCCACAGAGAGTTAATGATTTTCAGCCAGTAGAGAGACTGAGGAGGTTTTCATCTTGAGGAGATGAGGTCAGTGGTGGGTTGAACCCAGAGATACACCACCATTTTGGAAGTTTTCAAAGTTTAGTGTTTTGGGAGAAAACTGGAAGGAAGTAAGCTCTGTTCTGGCAACCCTTGTGTGAGCACAAGAGAGGTTGTTTGTTTTCCCAGAGAGATAGCTTAAAAAGTGATAATGTTAAAAACAGAGCAACTTCTCTGGAGACCAGGAAAAGGCTGAAACAACTCAAATGAAGTAGCCATTTGAAGACATTCAGATAGAGTCTTAAGGGATTCTCACAAGAGCCAGAATCTGTTTTGGAATGCAAGTATCGCTTTATTTAGTTTTAAATACATTTAGAGTACCCAATTCCTTTTTTCCAATTAAGGTGCCAATCCACCTATCCTGCACATCTTTGGGTTGTGGGGTCGAGACCCACACAGACACGGGGAGAATATGCAAACCACACAAGGACAGTGACCCGTGGCTGGGATCGAAACTGGGACCTCCACATCATGAGGCAGCAGTGCTAACCACTGCATCACCGTGACACCCCAAGTATCACTTTAGGCCTTGTTGGTTGAAGCTGGATTGAGAGCTGTATGTTTATTTTCTTGTTAATGGGAAATGGTGTAGAGTGTTAAGGTTTATTTCTAAGTTGTTCATTGGTTAAAACCAGTCAAATATTGTGATTCATAATAAAGTTTTGGTTTAAAATAACCAAGCCTTATTTCTTCATGCAATCACTCCTGGATCGAATCATTATTTCCGCACAGTCTTACAAAATAAATTAAATATTAGGGTTTCGGTTCAGTATCCTAGCCACTGTTGGGGTCTGTTTGGGATCGTAATACCACTCACCACCCACCCACTCCTATCACCTCATCCCTTTATACAAAGAACAAAGAAAAGTACAACACAGGAACAGGCCCTTCGGCCCTCCAAGCCTGCGTCGGCCATACTGCCCGTCTAATCTAAAATCTTCTACACTTCCGGGATCCATATCCCTCTATTCCCATCCTATTCATGTATTTGTCAAGATGCCCCTTAAACGTCACTATCATCCCTGCTTCTACCACCTCCTCCGGCAGCGAGTTCCAGGCACCCACTACCAATGGGTAAAAAAATTGCCTCGTACATCTCCTCTAAGCCTTGCCCCTCACACCTTAAACCTAGTCACCCTAGTAATTGACCCCTCTACCCTGGGAAAAAATCTCTGACTATCCACTCTGTCTATGCCCCTCATAAGTTTGTAGACCTCTATCAGGTCACCCCTCAACCAACTTTGTTCCAGTGAGAACAAACCAAGTTTACTCAACCTCTCCTCATAGCTAATGCCCTCCATACCAGGCAACATCCTGGTAAATCTCTTTTGCCCCCTCTCTAAAGCTTCCACATCCTTCTGGTAGTGTGGCGACCAGAATTGAACAAGTGTGGCCTAACTAAGGTTCTATACAGCTGCAACATGACTTGCCAAATTTTATACTCAATGCCATGGCCAATGAAGGCAAGCATGCCGTATGCCTTTTTGACTACCTTCTCGTTTCAGTGACCTGTGTTACCCTTTCAGTGACCTGTGAACCTGTACACCAAGATCTCTCTGACTGTCAATACTCTTGAGGGTTCTACCATTCACTGTATATTCCTTCCAAAATGCATTACCTCACATTTGTCCGGATTGAACTCCATCTGCCATCTCACCACCCAAGCCTCCAAATGATTTAAATCCTGCTGTCTCCTTTGACAATCCTCATCGCTATCCGCAATTCCACCAACCTTTGTGTCGTCCGCAAACGTACTAATCAGACCAGTTACATTTTACTCCAAATCATTTATATGTACTACGAACAGCAAAGGTACCAGCACTGATCCCTACGGAACAATACTAGTCACAGCCCTCCAATCAGAAAAGCACCCTTCCATTGCTACTCTCTGCCTTCCATGACCTAGCCAGTTCTGTATCCATCTTGCCAGCTGTGCTCTGATCCTATGTGACTTCACGGGTGCGATTCTCCGACCCCCCATCGGGTCGGAGAATCGCCGGCGGCTGGAGTGAATCTCGCCCCCGCCGTGTCCCGAATTCTCCGCCACCAGAGAATCGGCGGGGGTGGGAATTGCGCCGCGCAGGTAGGCGGGCTCCCCCCGGCGATTCTCCGGCCTGCGATGGGCCGAGGTCCCGCCGCTGTCAACCCTCGCCACCCAGCGTGGATTGAACCACCTACCGTACCGGCGGGAGCAGACGGCGCGGGCAGACTCTGGGGTCCTGGGGGGGGCGCGGGGCGGTCTGGCCCTGGGGGGGTGGCCTGGCCGCGATCGGGGCCCACCGATCGGCGGGCGAGCCTGTGCCATGGGGGCACTCTTTTTCTTCCGCCTTCGCCATGGTCTCCACTGTGGCGGAGGCGGAAGAGACCCCCTCCACTGCGCATGCGCGGGAGCGTCAGCGGCCGCTCACGGCATCCCCGCGCCGCACGGCAAAGTCATTTCCGCGCCAGCTGGCGGGGCACCAAAGGTCTTTCCCGCCAGCCGGCGGGGCGGAAATCACTCCGGCGCTGGTCTAGCCCTTCAAGGTAAGGGCTTGGCCCCTAAAGGTGCGGAGAATTCCGCACCTTTGGGGCGGCGCGACGCCGGAGTGGTTCCCGCCACTCCATTACGCCAGATTCCCCCACCCCGCCGGGTAGGGGAGTATCGTGGCCCACCTTTTGTACCAGTCTGCCATGAGGGACTTTGTCAAAGGCCTTACTGAAGTCCATATAGACAACATCCACTGCCCTACCTGCATTTATCATTTTTGTGACCTCCTCGAAAAACTCTATCAAGTTAGTAAGGCACGACCTCCCCTTCACAAAACCGTGCTGCCTCTTGCTAATACGACCACTTGCTTCCAAATGGAAATAGATCCTGTCTCGAAGAATTCTCTCCAGTAATTTCCCGACCACTGACGTAAGGCTCACCGGCTGTAGTTCCCTGGATTATCCTTGCTACCCTTTTTAAACAAAGGAACAACATTGACCATTCTCCAGTCCTCCGGGACATCACCTGAAGACCTTGAGGATCCAAAGATCCACCCCATATCCTGCTACAGTCCAACCCTCCAATCCCCCCCTCTGTCCTCTCCACCACCACAACCCCCATCATACTTAACCCCACCGTTCTCCCCTAGAGATTGGAAATGATAGAGAGGGAATGAGATATAGAAAGTGACAGAGAATGGGACTGAGATAGAGAGACAGAGAGAGAGGGAGAGACATACACAGAGAGAGACAGACATAAAGAGAGAGAAAAAGAGAGACCAACAAAGAGAGAGAGAGACAGAGAAATATATTGGTGGAATGTGGAGAACAAGATTGGAGGGCAGGGGCAAGAGGCTGGTGGCAGGAATCGGCTTGAGGGTGGGGGGATGTGAAGAGGGCCGAGGCATGAGGTTTGTGTGTGGCGTCTGTATGGATGAGACTTAGGGAGGTGTCAGGGGCAGGTCCCGAAACTGGGCTGGGCACATTTCTGGTAGGCCGAGGGGGTGGTGAAGGGTCCGGGCCAGCCTTCAAGCTGGGCGATGGGTGTTGCCGACTTATGGAATCAGAGAAGAATTAGAGGGGGTGGATTTTATCACAAGGTTGAAGTTTTAGCCATGCATGAGGCAGAATATTTTTTCTTTCCAATTTTTTTATTCACAATATATTTTTTTTATTTATGACCTTTCCCCTTCAAGCGTTAACCTTGCTGGGGTATCCGTTTTTGGGGGGAGTAGGATGGCCTGGGCAGGACCCCACCCTGGGCTATGGTGATTTCTCCCGACAGCTTGTTGGCCTCCTCATTTTTGCTGCTGATAAGCTGCGTATGGTGGAGGCTGATATGGGTCTTTTTGTTTCCCTGGGCCACATTGCCCGGCAGTTCCTGGATCACGGTAATCAGGTACTCAAGAACAGCGGCCAAGTACACAGGGGCTGTTAGGGAGGGAGTTCCAAAATTATGACCCAGTGACAATGAAGAATGATGATATAGTCACAAGTCAGCATATCTTCGAAGGGAGCTTGTAGGTGATGGTGTTCCCCTGTAACTGCGGCCCTTGTCCTTCAAGGTGGTAGAAGTCACAGATTTGGAAGGTGCTGCTAAGGAGCCTTGGTGAGTTGCTAGCTTTCTTAGTTCAGTATACATTTTTAAATTTAACCCCACTGCACTGTTAAGACTCAATGGCACCATATTTACATTGTTGCTTAAGTTGTCACCTATTTCTGGCAGAATGGGCGGTAAATTCACCTAAACATCTTCTAAAGAAATGTGACCATACAGATTACCATGCCGCACTTATCAGCCAGTGAAACATGCAATGACAGGGTCTGCCCTTGTTAGCAGAGCAACTCTTTTCCAGGTGCATCAGGACCACAATTCCAACTACCAAGGATCTGCTGCAGCCCAAACTTGAAACACGTGTGAATGATGCCCTTAGGGCGAAGGACATCAAACGATATGGGCGGAAGGTGGGATTAGGCTAGTGAGTCGGACGATCAGCCATGCTAATGAATGGCGGAGCTGGCTCGAAGGGCCAAATGGTCTCCTCCTTCTTCTATTCTCTCTGTTTTATGCGATACGACATGAGAGGTGTAGAAGGATACGGCACAAGGAAGTTCTGAGGGCTGGAGGGCCGAAGGGCCTGTTCCTGTGCTGTATTGTTCTTTGTTCTTTGATACCGATTGAGAAGCAAAACGCATTTTGATCGTAATGCCCACAAACATAGCCTTCTGACACCTGGTCAAATGGTCAGGATCCAGGCTGCACGCAGCCATGACAAGTTGACAGTGGTACGCATCCATGCCCGACAACCAAATCTGTGGTAGCCTCAGATGGTGCCCACTATGTTTACAAATGCCATCATCTCCTACAGATATTGGAACCAGTACTCAAGTCATCTGCCCTACAACTCAGATCCCCAACACTAGTGGGAATGTAGACTCCTCCAGCAGCCTACGCAGCAAACCCTGCACCCACTGAGAACACTGATGGAATGCCCCAGGTTGTCCACACCAAGGACACCAGCCTGAGAACAACTCCAGCACAACCAATTAAATGACAAATAATCACAGGTTCAGGGCGTGTGAACAAAGCAAACACAAGGTTCCAGGACCCTGTCACCACCCAGTTTGCAACTGGCCTTTGAATCTCATGTTTGCACAACGTAAAAATGGCAGGGGGTGGGGGGGCGGGTGGAAGTTGACGTGTTGGCAATGCACTAGCTGCAAAAGCTTAATCCATGTCTCACCATATGTAAATAGTTATGTCAATCTGTGTGTTATATGAGGGTTCAGACACGGTTACTGTTAACGAATACCGTTACATTTAATACCACAGATTGTCCCAACTTAAAAGGGAAAGATGTAGACTGAGTGGCCACGTGATGATCTGATGACGTGGCTACAAGAAGGGTCATGTGATGGGAGCGGGGACAGAACACAAACATGGAGCGGCTCTCAGCTAGTGAATACAGTATTTTTTGTTACAAGTCCTTGCCATCAATGTTTGGGAACCCAGCACTTCTGCAGAGACCACTGGACATTATGTTTTCCTACAATCTACGCTCAGCGCTTGTGTCTCACTTTCACTCACTTATCTATCCAAAACTTTTGCAAGTTTCTCTGCAGAGTCAGCAGCAAGAATGGTGGCATCAATGTATTTGATAACGTTAAGGATGTATTCTCCAACTAATAATCCATGAAGGTCTTTAATCTCTCTCAGGATATTTTCACTATCCAAACTGAATAGCTGTGGGGAGAAAGCAGACCCCTATCTGACCCCTCTTTTAGTTTTCATAAAATTGCTTCTCAATTTGACAGCGGCAGTTTTTTCCCAATAAAGGTTTCTTGTAATTCTAAGATCTTTGAGTGAAAACAAAACCATTTTGAACAGCTTGAACACAATGGAACCCGTTCAGCATGGGAAATGTTCAAAGCATCGGTTTTAGAATCATCAAAAAGCAATATTGCAATTAAAGAAAAGAGAAAGGCACTATTGGACCTGCTGGAGCACAGAAGAAAGGGAAAGCAAATAGAATAGGTAAAGTAAATACCGAGAATGGATCAATAGAGATATCAAGAATTGGGTGAAAGGATCAAACACAAATGTGCTGAAGAGAAAGAAAGGTGGTTGAACACAAAATGTGAAGCAGCGGCCAGAGCAGTGGCACCACGTCTGGCTCTATTGTTCAGCAAGGAGGGTCAAAATGCTGAAGAGCAATAGTCATCGGGGACTCCACCATCAGGGGCACAGATAGGCGCTTCTGTGATCATGAAGAAGACTCCAGGATGGTGTGTTGCCTCCCTGGTGCCAGGGTCCAGGATGTTACTGAATGGTTGCAGGGCATCCTGAAGTGGGAGGGTGATAAATAAGGTAGAGGTCAAGGTACATATTGGTACCAATGACATAGGTAGAAAGAGGGATGAGGTCTTGCATCAAGAATTCAGGGAGTTAGGCAATAGATTAAACAGCATCACCTCTCGGGTTGTAATCTCTCAACTACTCCCAGTGCCACTTGATAGTGATATAAGAGAATAGCACAGATGAATGTGTAGCTTAAGAGTTGGTGCAAGAGGAAAGGTTTTAGATTCCTGGACCATTGAGACTGTTTTTGGACTGTACAAGGTCTACATCTAAACCAGAGCGGGACTAACATCCTTGCTGATGGGTTTGCTCGTGCTGTTGGGAAGTTTAAATTAGTTGGGCAGGGGGAGGGCATGCAGATTGATAGCAGAATATGGGCATCGTATAACATAGAAAAGCAATCAGGTCAAAGGGAATACAGCGGTAGTAAGTTTCAAGGGAATAAGACAAAGCTGGGTGGTCTGTACTTTAATGCCGGGCGTATTAAAGGTAAACCGGATGAGTTAAGGGTGATGGTTGACACATGTAATTATGAGATAATAGCTATCACAGAGATATGGTTGAGTGAAGGACAGCTCAACATCCTGGGAAATAGAGTCTTCAGGCAAGGCAAAGGAGAGGGTAAAAAAGGAGGAGGCGTTGCATTATTAGTTAAGGAGAAGGTTCCTACGGTAATGGGGAGATGATATCTTGGAGGGGGGGGCATCAAATAAAGCTTTGTGGGTAGAGTTTAGGAATAAAAACAGACCTAGCTACGTTGCTAGGTATTCATTATAGACTCCCAGATAGTTAGTGAGAAATTGAGGAGCAAATGTGTGTGCAATATGCGGAGGGGTATAAAAATAATATAAGGGTAATTATGCTCGGTGATTTCAACTTTCCCTAAATTAAATGTGGTAGCCATCATTTTAAGGGCTTAGATGTTGCAGAGTTTTTAAAATGTATTCAGGAGAACATTTTAGCTCAATATGTATACCTGATTGAGGTGTACAAGATTATGAGGGGCATAGACAGGGTGGATAGGGAGCAGCTGTTTCCCTTCGTTGAAGGGTCAGTTACGAGGGGCCACAAGTCAAAGTGAGGGGTGGGAGGTTTCGGGGGGATTTGCGAGAAAACATTTTTAACCAGAAAGTGGTGATGGTCTGGAATCCCTGGGAGGGTGGTAGAGTTGGGATGCCTCATTTCCTTTCAAAAGTACCTGGGTTACTTGGCACACCAAAACAATCAAGGCTATGGGCCAAGTGCTGGCAAATGGGATTAGGTCGGCAGGTCAGGGCCTTTCATGCGTCGGTGCAGATTTGATGGGCCATAGGGTCTCGTCTGCGCTGTGGTATTCTGTGATTTCTGTGAAAAATGTAAAATCCGAGAGTCAAGACCTGCTGAATATCTGCCACATTTTCTGGTTCAAGTGATCCCCCCACCGGCCCCTGCAGCCAGTTTAATTTCTATTTGCATTCCAGTTGTATTTGCTGTTTCTAATTCAGGGTTGTATTCTATTTACATAGAACATAGAACAGTACAGCACAGTAGAGGTCCTTCGTTCCACAATGTCGTGCCGACCATGTATCCGAATCTAAGATCAACCTGATCTACACCCCTTCAATTTACTGCTGTCCATGTGCCTGTCCAAGAATCGCTTAAATGTCCCTAATGACTCTGACTCCACCACCTCTGCTGGCAGTGCATCCCATGCACCCACCACTCTCTGTGTAAAGAACCTACCTCTGACATCTCCCCTATACCTTCCTCCAATCACCTTAAAATTATGTTCCCTCATGACAGACATTTCTTCCCTGGGGAAAGGTCTCTGACTATCCACTCTATCCATGCCTCTCATCACCTTGTGCACCTCTATCAAGTCACCTCGCTTCCTTCTTCGCTCCAGTGAGAAAAGCCCTAGCTCCCTCAACCTTTCTTCATAAGACATGCCCTCCAGTCCAGGCAGCATCCTGGTAAATCTCCTCTCCAAAGCATCCACATCCTTCCTATAATGAGGCGACCAGACCTGGACACAATATTCCAAGTGTGGTCGAACTAGGGTTTTACAAAGCTGCAGCAAAACCTCACGGCTCTTAAACTAAATCCCCCTGTTGCTGAAAGCCAACACACCACACGCCTTCTTAACAACCCCATCAAACTGGGTGGCATCTTTGAGTGATCTATGTATGTAGACACCAAGATCCCTCTGTTCCTCCACACTTCCAAGAATCCTGCCTTTAACTCTGTGTTCAGCATTCAAATTCGACCTTCCAAAATGAATCACTTCACATTTATCTGGGTCGAACTCCATCTGCCACTTCTCAGTCCAGCTCTGCATCCTGTCAATGTCCTGTTGTAACCTGCAATAGCCCTCAACACTATCTACAACTCCACCAACCTTTGTGCTGTTGGCAAACTTACTAACCCACCCTTCCACTTCCTCATCCATGTCATTTATAAAAACCACAAAGAGCAGAGGTTCCAGATCAGATCCCTACGGTACATCACTGGTCACTGACCTCCAGGCAGAATGCTTTCCATCCACTGCCACTCGCTGTCTTCTTTCGGCCAGCCAATTCTGTATCCAGCCAGCTACATTTCCCCGATGTTCTGAATAAGCCTACTATGGGGAACCTTATCAAATGCCTTACTGAAATCCACATACACCACACCCACTGCCCGACCTTATCAATGTGTCTCGTCACACCCTCAAAGAATTCAATTCAACTATTTATTCAGTGTCAGAATGCTTGGATGTGCATGATCCTGATTGACTCTTGCTCTAATTTCCTTTCATTTTCTCTGGGCAAGAGCCCAACACAAATAGTTGAGCTGAGCTCAGAAACTCCATTCATCTGAGTGCACAGTTACAAAGACTCACGCCATATCATTCCACGGCACTATACCTTTGTACGCCAGCGTGTTACTGTTACGTCCTCCCCTCAGGGGCCAAACCCTATCTTGTATATGGTTCTCCTCCTACACCTTGGAGTACGAACTCCCCAGGTGTTTGCGGGGTGGGGGGTGGAGCCTCCCCTCTAATTGGGAGGAAACTCACAGGATATAAACCCCGACCTGCGAGCAGTTCGGGAAGGGTGACCCTGCGGGGTGAAGAGTCGCGTAATTGTAGTGTTGTGAGTAGAGTAAATAAACCCAGTTGTTATCCTCTGGATAAAAGCAAATTACTGCGGATGCTGAATTCTGAAACCAAAGAGAAAATGCAGGAAAATCTCAGCAGGTCTGGCAGCATCTGTAGGGAGAGAAAAGAGCTAACGTTTCGAGTCCAGATGACCCTTTGTCAAAGCTAAAAGACATAGAAATTGGGAAATATTTATATTGTGGACTTAGAGTTGTTATCCTGCCTACCTGGTGTTGTATGAATCCCTTGGGTGCGATTCTCCGGCCTCTTTCCGCTCTCGATCAAGCAAAACAAGGCTGGTGAATTACGGGGGTGGCCAAAAACAAGATCCATGCAAGGCGGCAAACAGTTTGCGATGCAACCAGCCCACTCTCAGAGGTGAAATCGGGATCTCGCCGTAGCATGGCGAGAAACCCACTATCACTATTTAAACCCAATTTCCGTACAATTAACAGGAGCCACCTGATATCCAGTGGCCTCCTATCATACAGCGGCCTCCCCAGCAAGTGCTCACGCTGTCGCTGATTAGTACTCCTTTTGAAAAACATGAACCTGGCGGAAGGGCTTCTGTTGGGAGCCTAGGAGGCGAGTAGCCATCTTTGCTCACAGGAAAAGGGACCGGAGACGCCGAGCTTGCTGCCGCTGTGCTTGTCAGGTGGGACCGTCGGATGGGGATATGCTCCCCCCCAGAGTGGGGGGGGGGGGGGCGGGGTGCCATGGGATGGTGGGGAGGAGGTGCTGGATGGACAACCAGGAGGAAACTGCTCGCGACACCACCATGCCAACCCCTGGATCATGTGTACCCATTCCGGGGCAGCCCCTGTCCCTGGCCATGTGCCTTAACGACCACCCATAACCCCCACCAACTGCTGAGGCCTCTGCCGCATGGCTGAAGGCTATCTCTAATCGGAAATTAACAATCGTGTTTAAGTGAGTACTTCACACATGCCAGGTGGATTCCCTTGTGTGGGTGGGCCATGTAGCATGTGGGTGTCATTCTCTAGCATCCCAGGCACACCCTGATGCCTGGAAATTGTGCTTGAACAATGCGACAGGCAACACCACACACGCAGCACACAACATCCGAACACCCAGGGGATGGGACACAACTCTGAAGACATGCCCATGGCCGGAGGGTGGGTGAATGCAATGGGGAGGAGGGGATGCTTGGAGAGATGGGCAAAGTATCCAAAGGTAGCCCACAATGCAGAAGAAAGTGACAGAGGTATTATAATGGTTGTTCATAGAACATAGAACATAGAACGATACAGCGCAGTACAGGCCCTTCGGCCCACGATGTTGCACCGAAATCGGAAGTCAAAAAACAAAAGCCATCTAACCTACACTATGCCATTATCATCCATATGCTTATCCAATAAACTTTTAAATGCCCTCAATGTTGGCGAGTTCACTACTGTTGCAGGTAGGGCATTCCACGGCCTCACCACTCTTTGCATAAAGAACCTACCTCTGACCTCTGTCCTATATCTATTACCCCTCAGTTTAAGGCTATGTCCCCTCGTGCTAGCCATTTCCATCCGCGGGAGAAGGCTCTCACTGTCCACCCTATCTAACCCCCTGATCATTTTGTATGCCTCTATTAAGTCTCCTCTTAACCTTCTTCTCTAGAACGAAAACAACCTCAAGTCCATCAGCCTTTCCTCATAAGATTTTCCCTCCATACCAGGCAACATCCTGGTAAATCGCCTCTGCACCCGTTCCAAAGCTTCCACGTCCTTCCTATAATGAGGTGACCAGAACTGTACGCAATACTCCAAATGCGGCAGTACCAGAGTTTTGTACAGCTGCAATATGATCTCTTGACTCCGGAACTCAATCCCTCTACCAATAAAGGCCAACACTCCATAGGCCTTCTTCACAACCCTATCAACCTGGGTGGCAACTTTCAGGGATCTATGTACATGGACACCGAGATCCCTCTGCTCATCCACATTTCCAAGAATTTGACCATTAGCCAAATATTCCGCATTCCTGTTATTCCTTCCAAAGTGAATCACCTCACACTTCTCTACATTAAACTCCATTTGCCACCTCTCAGCCCAACTCTGCAGCTTATCTATGTCCCTCTGTAACCCGCAACATCCTTCCGCACTGTCGACAACACCACCGACTTTAGTGTCGTCTGCAAATGTACTCACCCACCCTTCTGTGCCCTCCTCTCGGTCATTTATAAAAATGACAAAGAGCAACGGCCCCAGAACAGATCCTTGTGGTACGCCACTTGTAACTGAACTCCATTCTGAACATTTCCCATCAACCACCACCCTCTGTCTTCTTTCAGCTAGCCAATTTCTGATCCACATCTCTAAATCACCCTCAATCCCCAGCCTCCGTATTTTCTGCAATAGCCTACCGTGGGGAACCTTATCAAACGCTTTACTGAAATCCATATACACCACATCAACTGCTCTACCCTCGTCTACCTGTTCAGTCCCCTTCTCAAAGAACTCGATAAGGTTTGTGAGGCATGACCTACCCTTCACAAAGCCATGCTGACTATCCCTAATCATATTATTCCTATCTAGATGATTATAAATCTTGTCTCTTATAATCCCCTCCAAGACTTTACCCACAACAGACGTGAGGCTCACCGGTCTATAGTTGCCGGGGTTGTCTCTACTCCCCTTCTTGAACAAAGGAACCACATTTGCTATCCTCCAGTCCTCTGGCACTATTCCTGTAGCCAATGATGACATAAAAATCAAAGCCAAAGGCTCAGCAATCTCTTCCCTGGCTTCCCAGAGAGTCCTAGGATAAATCCCATCAGGACCCGGGGACTTATCTATTTTCAGCCTGTCCAGAATTGCCAACACCTCTTCCCTCCGTACCTCAATGCCATCTATTCTAATAGCCTGGGTCTCAGCATTCTCCTCCACAACATTCTCTTTTTCCTGAGTGAATACTGACAAAAAATATTCATTTAGTATCTCGCCTATCTCTTCAGACTCCACACACAACTTCCCATCCCTGTCCTTGACTGGCCCTACTCTTACCCTAGTCATTATTTTATTCCTGACATACCTATAGAAAGCTTTTGGGTTTTCCTTGATCCTACCTGCCAAATACTTCTCATGTCCCCTCCTTGCTCGTCTTAGCTCTCTCTTTAGATCCTTCCTCGCTACCTTGTAACTATCAAGTGCCCCAACTGAAACCTCACACCTCATCTTTGTCATGATATTCAAACACACACATCATGATGGACACACTAACAGGCAAATCAGAGTACACAACACCACAACCAATCACAGACAAGAACACCAACCATATAAAAAGCACGAGCACGACACCTGGTGGTCAGTAGGTCTGGGGAGAAGGGAACAAGAAAGAGCTGTTAAAACATCACAAGCAGGGAACCCCCCACGTGCAGAGTGCAAAGACCAAACTGTAAATAGTAAGTTTAAATAAAGTAGCGTTGTACCATATGCAACCGTGTTGGCTCATCTGTGTGTCAGAACACCCAACACCACATGGTACAGGAGTGGATCGATACCTGCCTACTAACCTGCCATTCTGGACATGGACCACACCGGCAAACCGCAGCCGATGCAAGTCGCGGGGAACCTAGGTACCAACTGGAAGCTCTACAGGCAGCGATTTGACCTGTACATCCGTGCCACCGAGAAACAGAATGTCTCGGATGACACGAAGATTGCAATGCTCCTCTTCTACGCAGGTCCGCACGCCACCGACGTCTTCAACTCACTGGTGTTCGAAGAAGGCGAAAACCAAGCCAAATATGACACGGTCATCCTCAAACTGGACCAGCACTTTCAAGTTGAAGTAAATGAAAGTTTTGAAAGATACCTCTTTCAGCAACGCCTGCAAGGTAAGGAGGAGCTTTTTCAACCCTTTTTGACGCACCTCCGGATTCTAGCGCAGTCCTGCGGTTACGGCACCACCACAGAGTCCATGATCAGGGACCAGATTGTTTTTGGCGTTGCCTCTAGTGGCCTACGCCAGCAGCTTCTTAAAATGAAAAGCCTCACCTTAGCGTCTGCTGTGGAAGCCTGTGTCCTCCACGAAAATGCTACCTGCCGTTTTGCCCGATTTCAGGCGTCCGAGTTGGCACGGAGGGGGTCCCCAGCCGTCGAATCGGCAAGCCAGGCCGCCCACGACGTCGAACGCATCCAGGCCGCCGATTACTTCCCGACCCACGGCCCGGACGACAGCGGCCGCTTCCCGCGCTTTTCGCGGTCTCCCGCGCAGGTGCGCGCCAAAAATAACGGCCACAACGAGGGACGCACTGCGCAGGCGCGCCCACCGCAAGATCGCACTGCGCATGCGCAGTGGCGCAACGAACGCCGTGACGTCATGACGTGCGGCAATTGTGGAGCTCTACATTTAAAAGGGCAATGTCCTGCAAAAAACCGACAGTGCCACAGATGTGGCACGATGGGCCACTACGCAGCCCACTGTCGTTCGGCTCAACCCATGGATCCGGCGCATCCTCGACAACCTCGCAGACGAGTCAGGACCGTCCAGCCCACGCATCAAGACTTCCAGTTAAGTGATGCAGATGACCAGGATGCCTTCCGAGTTTCCGTCATTGATGTCAACAAGGTCAATGCCATCAATCCAGCCGATGAGTGGTGTGCCACCCTGACGGTCAACCCGAACTCGTCGCAAGCCCATTAGACTGGACTTATAATACCGTTCATATGTTTAACAAGTTGCACAATTTTACATGATAACCTGTTGTTGTTTATCGTTCCAGATGTCGTCTGACTGGACAACTGTTCAAGTTTTTTTTTCTTCTTCTCTCGTTCGCATTTATGTTATGTTATGGTACAACTTGGTTCATGTGACGCACCCGACATCGCCCCATGTACATAGTTCCGTCATATGCACATGCTGCACACGACACACACACACTCTTAGATGCACTCACGACACGATCATATTTATTACCACGTAGGCACATATCTTTGTAAAAAGGGGGGATGTCATGATATTCAAACACACACATCATGATGGACACACTAACAGGCAAATCAGAGTACACAACACCACAACCAATCACAGACAAGAACACCAACCATATAAAAAGCACGAGCGCGACACCTGGTGGTCAGTAGGTCTGGGGAGAAGGGAACAAGAAAGAGCTGTTAAAACATCACAAGCAGGGAACCCCCCACGTGCAGAGTGCAAAGACCAAACTGTAAATAGTAAGTTTAAATAAAGTAGCGTTGTACCATATGCAACCGTGTTGGCTCATCTGTGTGTCAGAACACCCAACACCACAATCTTCACATCGGCCTTCTTCCTCTTAACAAGAGATTCTACTTCTTTGGTAAACCAAAAGGTGTTTAATGTGTTGTACAATACCCCACGCCCGATGGTGCCGTTCTCCCACCCGCCCCCCCCCCAGCCCTGGTGGTTCCCCATGGCCTGCACCATGGTGTTGACACCCTCAGCAATGCTCCTCAGTGATTGGGACGTGCTCTGCAGTGCCTCAGCCATGCCCAGCTGCGACAGTGCAAAGTTCCGCAGCACCTCGGCCATGCCCGTCTGAGAGCGGGACATGCCCCGCAGAACCTCAGCAAGGTCGGCCTGGTATTGGGTGACATCCCCCAGCCAGTCAAGACCCTCAGACATGGCCATCGCTGACTGAGTGACATGTACACTCATGGTGTCGACGTCGTGCACCAGGCTCTCCACTGCGGTCGCCACCCGAGCAGTGTTGGTCTTGGTGCCATACATTGCCGGAGCCATCTCCTGCGCCCGTACCCTCTGGGACTCCTCCAATTGGCTATGGATCTACTGGAGTGACACTGGCATCTCCCCCTGAATGTCCCGACTGCACCCTATCATCCCGATCAGCTCCGAGTACCTCCGTACTACAGGCTCAGCAACAGGCGGAGACCCAGCTGGGTCCAGGGAACCAGCAGCCCTCCGAACGCTGTCTCGCCTGGGGGTTCCTGCCACTACCTGATATGCATCATCAGCGGTGTGCTGCGCACCAGATTGTAGCCCCAAAGCCTGATCACTAACATGTCCCACCGAGGTGCTTGTATCTGCACTGGAGGGTCGGGGTGACAACTGTGCTGCAACTATAACAGTTGCATCCTCGGAGTTCTCCTCTGAGGTGTTCTCCTCGGAGTCAGGAGAGGGGGCCGCCCAGGATGGGCCGGCACTGTCGGGGAGGACCTGCAGGAGAATGGACATGTGGTCAGTGGGAGGGATGGGCCAGTCAGTAAGGCAATAAAAACTCATGTTTGACAGGTCCTCCGGGTGGAGCCCGGTGGTTCCCCACCTCTGCGGCATCCACCAGCCTCCACGTGGGTGACCGATCTGCCCTCAGCCACCACAGTCACCCCCTGGGCCCGCTCCTCGAAGTAGGTTAGAATTCTTAAGCCCGGCACCCCTCCACCAGTCTGGGCCCTCTCCCGACGATTATAGGAGAGATTTTCCTGAGGAGACACAGAGGGCATCGTTAGCCACACGTGGTTCACAGTGAAATGAAAATGAAAATCGCTCATTGTCACAAGTAGGCTTCAATGAAGTTACTGTGAAAAGCCCCTAGTCGCCACATTCTGGCACCTGTTCGGGGAGCTGGTACGGGAATTGAACCCGCGATGCTGGCCTTGTTCTGCTTTACAAGCCACCTATTTAGCCCACTGTGCTATGATGGGGGGTGTTGTTTGAAGGGAGGGTTGGGGGTCGAGGAAGGTTTGGGGAGTTGGGGGGGTGGATGCTCCCTTGGCGATGGGGAAGAGGGGTGTTGGTGTGTACTCACTCCACTCATGCTGCCTCGTGTACGTCATTGACCGTTTTTCAGCACTGGAGACCAGGCTCCAGGTCACACTCCCCGAGCTGACAGCTGCCACCACCTCATCCCAGGCAGAACTGTCTGCCTTGTGGCTGACTCTCTGGAATGCTCGGGGGAACAGAACATCCCTCCTGGCCTCCACAGTGTCTAGCAGCCTCCCCAGGTCAGCATTCCCGAATCTTGGGGCCGGTCTCCTGGGTGCCATTATTGCGAGCTGGCTAGAGTTAGCTGAGCAAGTGCAGCTTAAGTGCTGCTTGACTTTGTTAGCGGGGGGCTGGTGAGCACAGTTACCTCATTGGAGAGCCATGTTATCCCCCTCAAAACAACTCCTGTTCATCAAATAATTCTCGGAGAAAGTGCATTATCATTATTTGACTAATTGGCATGTTGTCACTTCCTTGAAGTAGAGCACCTGAAATTAATGACTGACAAAGAATATGAGATGTAAGAACATAAAGTATTGGCAATTATATATTTTTATTCACATTCTCAGATCATTCCAAATATGCTTCATAGATGATGAATTACTTTTCAAGTGTAGTCATTGCTGCTTTGTTGGCAAACACAGAGGCCAATTTGCAAACAGCAAGGCCCCAAAAACAGCAGTCAGCTGAAATGCATGACTAATTGTTTGATACAGCACAGCTATAAATTAAAGTTTGAATGATCCTTGGTGAGAGAAGTGTGAAATTGGAAAATTATTGTGAATTTCAAAAATTTCTTAAATTTGAATCATATGCACACAAAAATATATGGCCCTCTTTCTTTTGTAAAATAGCATTTTGGGGGTCTGTCAGTAAATGTGACTTCTGGTGCGTGTGTTAGGCAAACATGCATACTCCACATGAGGCAGCAGCAATGTCCTGATTAGGATTGCAAACTCAACAGGGATGCTATTCTAAAGGAGGTTAAATCTGTAAACATGACAACGAGGTGAATTCATGCAATGATGGATGTGGGGGAAGGGTTGACAAGGTCATTAGACAGGCACATGTTCATTGGAAGAGATGGAATATAGAAATATTTCTTTCACAGGAAAATATATTTGAGTCTTCTGATGGGTAATGTTGGCACAATTCAACGGAAAATAAATCTATGCATTTATGAGGGTGTTTCTCGGCGACTGCAGCACTGAGAATGACCCCGCTACTCCACAGTACTTTGCCATTTTTTTTTAGACTAGGGGAGTTAATCTCCGCCGAGGCCGCACTTGAGTAATTTTCTGTTGGCGAGGCCAGTAGGAAAAACTCCTCGAAGATCAGAGCCACATTTTGCCTGACTGCCCCAATCTTCTCCCACACCCTCCCTCAACTTTCAGCCCCTCCAACCTCATGGAGGCCCCCAGCAATAATCCCCTCACTCTGGTGCGTCCGACCCCTCGCACTGCCAACCTGCCACCTGGGCACCTTGGCACTGCCAACCTGGTACCCTGGCTGTGCCCCTTCCTGGCTGGCAGTACCATCCTGGCACCCTGGCAGTGCAAAGGTGGCATTGTCAGGATGCCTGGAATGCACTGCCAGGATGTCAAGATGACAGTGCCGAAGTACCGGAGGGAGTGTCAGGGTGCCACCCTGCCCTGTCTCTGACTATCCAGGGGTCTATAATGGCCAGGTAGACCCACCCAGGTGCCATCATTACTGGTCCACATTCGTGGAAACCAGTATCAAACAGCTCCCTGGCGAGGTCTCCTAGGCACAGCCATTAGGTCCTGGGTGTTCCTTGTATAGTTCTCCAAGATAGCTAAAAGGCATAGTGTTGGCAAAGAACATCAAAACAAAGCTAGTTTATTTACACTACTTTAAATGGTTTGCACACTCTACTAAGTAATAGTCAATGAAACAACAGTATTAAATCTATGCTACACTAATCTATAATGAATTTCTAATACAACTAACACTCTATCTCAACCTCTCACTATCCTTCTCCTTAACTTTATCCCAGAATGCTTAGAGGTGCAGCCTTTTATAAGACTAAGTGATGCCACCTAGTGTTGGGATACATGAACATCATCTTGTTAACCCTTTACACTCCTTACATTATAGGGACTTTTCACAGTAACTTCATTGAAGCCTACTTGTGACAATAAGCGATTATTATATTATTATTATTATACATATCATTACACTGGGCGCCTGGAAAATCCCACAAGCGCATATTTGAATGAGCTTAATTCCTCATTTAAATATGCAGATCTGGATCCCGCCCTCATTCGCGAGGCGTTTTGAGTGTTGCAAATCTCCAAGAAGCGTCTCGCGAAATTCAAATGCCTCTACCCGACACCAATTTGGGTGTGACGTCACTAAATCACACCCGTTGTTTCATAAAAATAACATTTGAGGACAAAAATGTTTCTTCTACCAAGCGTCAGCATTATCACGAAAACAACCTATTTCTGATTTTGTAACATCGCCTGACTTCAACCTTGTCTCAAATGGTTGTCAAATTTTTGATAAGTTTTTCATGTTCATATTATTTTTTAACCCTTATTCTAGATTTGCCGCGGGCGCGATTCTCCCAGTGGGCAGTTAAGTGGCAATGCCGGCTGAAAAACGGGAGTGTTTTACTCCGGCGTCAGCGCCCGTTCCGAGACCCAATTCTCTGGGCCACAGTGGGGTAGCACGGCGCTGGAAATTCTCGGTGATTCTCCGAGAGAAATTTCAGTTACTTCGAAAAATGGAAGATCAAAAGAATTGAATACTTTTGAATGATTTAATTCGTTTATTTAACTCAAATTCTCCATTGCAAAAGAAGAGAGAACATTCATTTTAATAACTTTGTATACCACCATTAGGTCATTCAATTTATAATGCATCGTTACCAAAAAATATCGCAAGATGTTTTGGAGACAGATATTATGAAAGAAAATTGGCCCCAAGCTAGGAAAAGAGAAATTAATAGATATACTGAATGGTTTGTCTGATTCAGTAGAGTTTGAGAAGATTTTCAAAGGCAGAGAGAGTGAGTCATAGAAGTTGATAGGTTCAAAGTGAAAGTTTCAAAAATCATGACTGGGTGATTTCTAAAAATGGGTGAAGGGAGGAAGGTGAAATAGTGGACCAGAATCAAAGAAGTGCAGCGTTTTGACAGATTTTTGGACTGATGAAGTTGTAGAATTAAAAGAACATGGGTAAATGTGTCGACACATATGAGGATTTTAAATACAATATGCTGAGCAATATGGCACCAATGAGGGTCAACAAGATGGAGGTGACAGATGAATGGAACTTAGTGCAGGACAGAACATATCTGGCAGAATTATGGTCAAATTTGGGATTATATAGGGAGGATAGGAGATCCGAACGGAAGGCTGTGCTGTGGCTGAGTGTATAAGTAACAAAGGAATGTCTAAGTTATTGAACAGCAGAAGGGCTGAGAGAGCGAGGAGTGAAAGATACCACTGAGGTTAGAAATTAGTGCTCATTTTAATTGTTAGAAAAAGCAATCAGTGAGGGGGAACTTTGGCCTCAGTGAGACCGAATGAGTATATTTGGGCAGCACGGTAGCATAGTGGTTAGCACAGTTGCTTCACAGCTCCAGGGTCCCAGGTTCGATTCCCGGCTTGGGTCACTGTCTGTGCGGAGTCTGCACGTTCTCCCCATGAGTGCATGGGTTTCCTCCGGGTGCTCCGGTTTCCTCCCACAGTCCAAAGATGTGCAGGTTAGGTGGATTGGCCATGATAAATTGCCCTTCGTGTCCAAAAAAAATGGGAATTTGGTTCAAAGTGCGAATTCAGTGCATGGGGAACAAGGTGCTTTATGTATGGTTTAATGTAAGAAATACAACTGCGAAAGAAGTGAAGGGAGTTCAGTACTTGACGAAGTCTGGAAAGGAAGGGAAAGAGGTGCTTTTTTGCTTTTTTGTTTTTTCACTTTCTCAGAACACTTTCTCAGTGGTCTTAATCTGCCAAGGAGAAGAGGCGAGTTATTTGGTGAGGATCTGCTAAGCAACAAAGATTTGGTTGTTTACTAAGGTTCAAACCAGTCGAGCAACTAGTGGTACGTTTAACAAAATATATAAAAACAAAGGAGGAGGGGCAGAAAATAAATCAGGAGATAAGAAAAATAGTGGCCAGAGTTTTACGTTGCTCAAGTGCATGAAATAACATGATAAGACGTTGGGTGCTCGTCCGATGCCATGTCGTTCGGCGGGTGCGTGCAAGAGTCATAAGTGCGCCTGACATTCAAGCAGGCAATTTAGCCAATTTACAGGCCAAATGAATGCAATATTACTTGGCCTGTCTGTATTTATGGTTGGCGGGTGGGCCAATTAGCCAGGCGGCCTTTATGTTTTAGCTTCAACCTCAATCCAGGAGAGAATGAAATATCAGGGCTGAAATAAATTTTTTAAAGCTGTCTCAGGACTGAGGTTTGTGTTTGGGTGTGCTGCCCAGACACTCTCTGCCTAGTTTTTCCATCGCAATTTATGTGCTCTCTGAGTCAGCTCCGTAACGTCTGGCCACCTAAGGGAGCATGTTCAAAGTGTGAGCTCACACCCTACCTTTTCTCATCCACCCACCCTGGATACGCTGAGCCTTTCCCAGTGAGCATTTCATGTTGGCTGCCCATTAATTATCCAGTCAGCGTGAAATCAGGGGCGTCATGCTCCGCCGGCGGGAGTCTCCGTTTTGTCGGCGCCCGGGGGTTTCCCGACGGCGTGGGGCTGCCCCACAATGGGAAACCCCATTGACCGGCCGGTGTTACGGAGACTCCCGCCGGCCGGTCGGGGCAGAAATGTGGCGGGGCGGGTAGGAGAATTTCGCCCCACATTCGGGGCATCCTTTACCGGGAATGTGTTTTGTGCCCATTTCCAACCCCGTCGAGTGCTTGTGCCTGACAGCAGAAAACATCAGGCCAGTAAATCTTTATTATACCTTCTTCAGTGCTTCTACGTCCTTTTTATAATGTGGGGATCACAGCATCCATTATACTTTAGGTGGAATTTTCCACTCTGGAGACTAGGTACAGTGGCGGGTGTGGTAAAGCCACGTTTCCCGATAAGCTGCGGGGTTGGATATTGTTCCCGATTAATGCATGGAAATTCATTTATTATGCATCGGTGAACCTCTCTCCGAATCACATGGCGGGGCGGCCAGTGATTTGCTCTTACCTAATGGATTCAAAAGTCTTGCTGCCATATTTAAATGCCACCCGAGCACACACATTCATTCTCTGCAGCCCAGCTTGTTCACCATTGATGGCCCAAAGAAGAGTGTAGCCCAGTGGATTAACCATGGTAACCTGGAGGCTTTAAAAAGAGGTGTCCGCCAATACCAGCCTGTCTTTGTCCTGAGGGATAGCTCCAGGAAATCCACCAACCTCACCTCACCAGCCTGGTAGGCAGTCACATGAGCCTTTGGAAATTGCCATATTGCACATATTGGAAGTAAAACGGTTGCAGGTAAAAAGTAAAATGTTGGCAGGTGGTGCGGAATATTAAGCTGAGTTGCGAAAGGCAGGCAACAGGCTAGAGCAAAGAATGGAGGAGTCCGCATCCACTTTGTCTGATGGCATGGATCCAACATGCAAGTGCCATGAGATCTCCATGTGAAGGGTGGTGGCTGCATTGGAGACTTTGGTCCAGCAGGTTCTGCCTGATTTGCGCTCTGACCCTCACTCCATCACTCTAGACACTTGTGGGATGCATCTGTGGCTAGGTGAAAAGGGTGCGGGCATCTGGATCACCCTCTAGGAGCACCTTTTCCCCAAGGAGTCATGCAGGGGCCCTCAGGTACCTAAAGGGAGGAGGACAATTAGCTGGATACCTGGGTCCATCAACCCAGTTCACTCTGGGCGTGTCTAGTCAATCCCAAGTCCCTCTACCTGTACTACGCTAAGCTTTAGCTCCACTGGCTGAGGAGAGTGCACCTGCCTCTCAGCAACATACCAAAGCTGGCCAAGGCCCTCCAGGCCACAGCCCTCCAGAGAATGCCCACCGAGGTCATCACAGATGACAACACATCACAGTCAGCAAGCTGTTTCCACCTCCGCCATAGATGTCGGGTATGCTGCAAGATGTATTGGTAAAGTTAGAAAAAGTAAGAAAGTTCACTCACCATATATATAATGCACCTTTGTAAATACATTTTTTTAAATTTTCTAAATCTTTGTGGTCACAAGTGGGTTTACATTAACACTGCAATGAAGTTGCTGTGAGAAGACCTTGGTCGCCACATTCCAGCGCCTGTTCGGGTACACAGGGAGAATTCAGAATGTCCAAATCAGGACATGCGGGAGGAAACCGGAGCACCCGGAGGAAACCCACGCAGATACATCGCCTGCTCATGAAAATGCTCATGAATTGAATGTGTTGTTCATGTGGATCTATGTTCCCTCGTATTGTGAGAGTGACACAAGATTTCAATCAATGGGTGCCTCCCTTTGGGAGACTCAGGTTCATGTGATGTTCAGCAGACTCATGTTAGTTACTCTCCCTCATGTAATGTGGGGAGATGTGTTAAGCTCATTCCTGAAAGTGTCTTCACCTTGCGTTTGGAACCTTTAGGCCAGACAATGCACCATAGAATTCTGTGTGCTCATGTCCTGTAAGGTTACAAGTTATGTTGTTAATAGACACTGAGCTGACTTCATGGTCTGTGCGAAAGCACATATCCTGCAGCCAATAGGGTTTCCAGAACCCCATGTGCGCCTCTCCATGGCAGCACAAAGTCTCTCATTTAGGTTGCCATCACTGCATCATGTGCCGTTGATGCAGGGTTTGCACTGGTGAGCTGCCTTTCACTTCCCACGGAGGCTATTAACATCTTTGGCTGCTGGGTTTCCAGAGGTGAGGGCGTTATCATCCTTGTGGGCTGCAGGCGCAAAGTCGATTGCTGACCCTGCTTCCGATGTCTGTTTGCAAAGGACTTTCCAATCACTGGCATGGCATCATGGGACAGGAGAAATGTACTCGGGCCCACTGGCCTGGATATTTTTCCTGCTGGAACAAAGAGCAAAGAGAACAAAGATCAAAGAAACGTACAGCACAGGAACAGGCCCTTCGGCCCTCCAAGCCTGCGCCGACCATGCTGCCTGTCTAAACTAAAATCTTCTACAATTCCAGGGTCCATATCCCTCTATTCCCGTCCTATTCATGTATTTGTCAGGATGCCCCTTAAACGTCACAATCGTCCCTGCTTCCACCACCTCCTCCGGCAGCGAGTTCCAGGCACCCACTACCCTCTGTGTAAAAAGCTTGCCTCGTACATAGATTATCATAGAATTTACAGTGCAGAAGGAGGCCATTCGGCCCATCGAGTCCACACCAGCTCTTGGAAAGAGCACCCTACCCAAGGTCAACACCTCCACCCTATCCCCATAACCCAGTAACCCCACCCAACACTAAGGGCAATTTTGGACACTAAGGGCAATTTATCATGGCCAATCCACCTAACCTGCACATCTTTGGACTGTGGGAGGAAACCGGAGCACCCGGAGGAAACCCACGCACACACGGGGAGGATGTGCAGACTCCGCACAGACAGTGACCCAAGCCGGAATCGAACCTGGGACCCTGGAGCTGTGAAGCAATTGTGCTAACCACCATGCTACCGTGCTGCCCCACATCTACTCTAAACCTTGCCCCTCGCACCTTAAACCTATGCCCCCTAGTAATTGACCCCTCTACCCTGGGAGAAAGTCTCTGGCTATCCACTCTGTCTATGCCCCTCATAATTTTGTAGACCTCTATCAGGTCACCGCTCAACCACCTTCGTTCCAGTGAGAACAAACCAAGTTTATTCAACCTCTCCTCATAGCTAATGCCCTCCATACCAGGCAACATCCTGGTAAATCTGTTCTGCACCCTCTCTAAAGCCTCCACATCCTTCTGGTAGTGTGGCGACCAAAATTGAACACTATACTCCAAGTGTGGCCTAACTAAGGTTCGATACAGCTGCAACATGACTTGCCACTTTTTATACTCAATGCCCCGACCAATGAAGGCAAGCATGCCGTATGCCTTCTTGACTACCTTCTCCACCTGTGTTGCCCTTTTCAGTGACCTGTGGATCTGTACACCTAGATCTCTCTAACTGTCAATACTCCTGAGGGTTCTACCATTCACTGTATATTCCCTACCTGCATTAGACCTTCCAAAATGCATTACCTCACATTTGTCCTTGTGGCTATCAAGGTGTCATGGGCATGTCTTCCCTGTGGTGCCACATCCTCACATGGAGGTTGACCATCATCACCCTCTTCACATTGCTGCCCTTCCAGTTCTTCCTCATCCATGGAACTCTCAGCCTCATCCATGTTGTGAAGCATACATAGGAATAAATAGGTAGAATTCCACAAAATGGCTGCCACAGGTCACATGGCTCACAAGATTGGCCTGGGTTCTTTGCATTCCTCTAGGCCATGTCCACTCTACCCACCGCTGTGCAAGTTAAAGTTCAGTTTGATACTGGCGTTGATTACACTGTCTTAAATCCTACATTTTTTGAGCCGATGTGGAAAGAATTAGGGAGCCTGATTTATCAATTACCTTTCATTGTCTTCCTATCACTGTTTAGGACACTGCAGCAGCCCTGAGGTTGAGCTGGTACCGGTTTAGTTTATCCTCATATTATAGATCAGCCTGACAATGAAACATCTCCATTGAATTCCTTCCAGACCTGTGGGTGTTTCCACAGACCAGGATGACCATCAGGCACAATTAGATCTTACTTGTCTAGAGGGGGGGAGAAAAGTCTCCTCATACAAATCGTTAACAAACCTGCCCGAAACCTAGAGACTAGGAACAATTGGTTATCCCATGACTCTTGGGGAGTATCAGCTCCCCCATGGGGTGGGGGGCAACCACTAATAGTTACAGCTGTATAAATAGAGCTGGGAAGTGTGGTACCGGCCAGAGAAGGAACCAGTAATGAACAACTGCTGGTGTGTACATATTGTTGTAAATAAAGCTACTTTCTGTTTGACTCTTCAAACTCATGCTGGATTCTTCATGGCCCTCACAAAACTATCCTGGTTTACAAAAACATCTCAATCAATGTGGCAAAGATGATATAGAGCCTCATTCCCGAACGACTGGTTGGCACTGGCCCATTCACAATCACAAAGGTAAATTGGATGATCTTACAACCATTAGAGATTTAGAAGAACAGCGTGTCCTGATTAAAATGCCTTCCCCGTACTAACTCACAATTATGTGGCATTCCTTTTTTTTTTAATTTAGAGTACCCAATTCATTTTTTCCTATTAAGGGACAATTTAGCGTGGCCAATGCACCTACCCTGCACATCTTTGGGTTGTGGGGGCGAAACCCACGCAGACACGGGGTAAATGTCCAAACTCCACACGGTCAGTGACCCAGAGCCGGGATCAAACCTGGGACCTCGGTGCCGTGAGCCTGCAATGCTAGCCACTGCGCCATCGTACTGCCCAAATTATGTGGTGTCATGATATGCAAATATTTAACCAATGAACACTCAGAATAGGACACAACCAATGGGCAGTCAGGACACTCAGTGGTGGCATCACTACAAGGGGGCATGACATAAACACTATAAAAGGGATGAGGCACTCACACCCTGCCTCTTTCCACAGACAGACATCTAGAGAGTTAGACAGGGTTGATCAGCAGCATCACACCCCAGCACGTGGCTTAGAGCAAGCTGGTACAGTTAGACTGAGTTACTACAGTTCGATTAGCAGAGAGTCAAACTCATTTGAGAACTGAGTTAATAGTTCAATAAACACGTTGAACTTATTTCAGAGTCTGGAGCATCCTTTAGTTAAGACTGCATCAGGTAGAAGCCTGTGTTATCCGAAGCAGCACAACACAACACGGAGGTTGGGGGTAAACCCCCCCCCCCCAGCCCCCCGGGGCCGGGGTGTCCAGGATTGAATTGCCAGTGCCTGCCGGGCAGCTGTCTTGCTGAGCACCCCACTGACCAGCAGAGAGACACCGGCCGTATGGGTGCCCCATCCCACCATCCCCTCCTCACAACTGTGCGCCACCCGCCGGTGGGGCATCACACATCCCATCAAAGGGGAATGTCCACATTAGCCCCTACCGGCGGGCACTGGACGAGGGCTGCAAAGCGTACCTGTGGCATGAGAAGGGCCAGCCATCGTACCCCTGTTAGCATGGATGGTGCCATGGCTAGAGGCCCTGCAGTGTCAGGCACCGCTGGGGCCATGGGTGCAGTTTGAAGAGCAGAGTGCCGGGGGAAAGGACAGGGATGGGTGTGGGGATGGGAGAGGAGGGTGGTGGGGAGAGGGTCATGTCTGGGCAAGGGCTGCAGTGCAGGCTGGGGCCACCGTGTAGCCTGGTGGACCTGATTGGGCATGGGAGTAAGCACCATTCTTACATGTCTGCCTTTCACCCCCTACAGACAATGGACCAGAATTCAGCCCGTTATGGTGGCCTTCATCGTAGCCTCCGCAGCCCTGGGGACAGTACTAGCAAGTGCTGCTCAGGGAGGACTCTGCAGGCATGGAGCCTGCCCCAGAGAAATAGGAGCCAGCCGGTGAAGATGGAGAGCCGGCTGCCCACAGGCCAAGGAGAATGAGGTGGGAAGGAGGCACCGCATGAGGCCTTGTGTGAAAACCGGTAGCACCTGGCATTCGAGGACCTGCCTGACCGAGAGTGTCGAAGACTCCGGCTGAGCAGGGAGACCATACAGAATATCTGCCAGATCATGCTGCACCTGGAACCGCAGGGTTATGGGGGAGGACACCCGCTCCAGGTGGCTGTCAAGGTGATGGTCAACCTAAACGTTTACTCCACAGGGTCCTTTCAGGCACTGAGTGGAGATCTGTCCAAGATCACCCA
The DNA here is from genome assembly GCF_047496885.1 of Scyliorhinus torazame. NCBI lineage: Eukaryota > Metazoa > Chordata > Chondrichthyes > Carcharhiniformes > Scyliorhinidae > Scyliorhinus > Scyliorhinus torazame. The sequence goes on from NC_092711.1 coordinate 228,083,890, forward strand.
GATCTTGGTGCACATGTGCATCCGCCACAGAGCCCATATATGCCCGCTCGGCTCAATATATCAAAGTCAATGTGGACCGAGGCAACCAGAATGCCTGAGCAGCGGGGTTCACTTCCATCGGCGTGATGCCCCAGGTCCAGCGGCTGATCAACGGGATGCATGTCACACTATGGGCAACAACTCATGACAGGCCGGTCTTAAGAAACCGAAAGGGGTTCCACTCTATGAACGTGCAGCTAGTGTGTGACGATGAGATGTACATCATGCACGTCTGCATCTGATACTCAGGCCTTTATCCTGGTACACTCGACAGTTCATGACACCATCGAGGCACACCCCCGGCTGAGGGGTTGGCTCCTGGGTGACAGGGGTTATCCGCTGCGGTTGTGACTAATGACGCTTATCTGGAAGCCACAGACCAATGCGGAGACCGACTACAATGATGCCCATGCTGCGAGCAGGGGCGTGATCAAGTGGTGGTTCGGCATCCTGAAGATGTGGTTCAGGTGCCTGCTCACTGCCACCCCCGCCCAGGCCTGGTGTACAGTGGCAGGTGGCAGCCTCCTTTCCACCTCGGGGAACAGAGTGGCTGCTCCTCTCCTCTACGGCACCCAGCAAGGACTCCAGTTCTGCATCCACAAACTGAAGATGCCGATCTCTGTGCTGCCATCTTCTTGTCTGGGATGAGTGTATGTGTGAGGAGTGGAGTGGAGTGCTAATATCTGGCTTATCAGCATCATGAGTGTCAGTGAATTGCAGTGAATTGGACAATTTGTCACTGGATTCCACATGGTGCCGGTGCCAACCCATTAACGACTCATCAATTGCTCCAGGGATGGCGCTAATTTAGTTGTCATAGAAGTCCACCGATTCAGTCCCGGCGCCAACACTTAGTTTCTGCAACGGAGAATCCTGCCCAAGAGCCTTTTGCCGACTCGGCCACACTAACGTACTGAGCTACTGCGATCTCGACAAAGGTTGGTGTGAAAGATCAAGCAAAATTTAGAAGTCCTAAACTGGCTTGAAAATTCTTCAATGTCTAAGGATACTGAAGCGTGCATAACTTTTCCTTATAAGAATGGGTTAACCCTCGACCATTTCCAGTAATAGTTACCTGAAAAATCAACCTTCCCTCTCCCGTCAGATTTAGGAATGCCACTTGTTGTGTTATGCTGCTTCGGATAACACAGGCTGCTACTTGATGCAGTCTTAACTAAAGGATGCTCCAGACTCTGAAATGAGTTCAACGTGTTTATTGAACTATTAACACAGTTCCCAAATGAGTTCGACTCTCTGCTAATCTAACTGTAGTAAATCAGTCTAACTCAGTCTATCAGCTTACTCTAAGCCACGTGCTGGGGTGTGATGCTGCTGATTAACCCTGTCAAACTCTCTAGATGTCGGTCTGTGGAAAGAGGCAGGATGTGAGTGCCTCATCCCTTTTATAGTGTTTATGTCATGCCCCCTTGTGGTGATGCCGCCTCTGAGTGTCCTGACTGCTCATTGGGTGTGTCCTATTCTGAGTGTTCATTGGTTGCATGTTTGCATATCATGACATCTCCCCTTTTTCTTTTTCTTTTTTTAAAAGATGTATATACATGTGAATGTGTCTGTCTAATGTGACTGACTGAGGAATACAGAACAGAACAAACAAAACAAATGCTCATAAGTCCAGTCTCTGAGGCTAGCGTCTGATCCTCGTCGACCGCCGCAGAGGTGGCGGAGGGGATGACGGTGTCTTGGCAGGCGAGTGGGAGGCACGACTGGTGGCCTCGTGGTTCGAGGTGTCTGGAGGTGGCAATGCGACATGTGGAAATGGAGGGGAAAGTGGTTGTGGGCAAGCAAACTTTCGCAGTGCCCTTCGATTCCTTTGCACAATGGAGCCATCAGCCATACGTATGGCATAGGATCTGGGCGCGGCCTGTCGAACAACGACAGCCGGAGTAGACCACCCACCATCCGGTATCTTGATCCTGACTGTGTCTGCCGGGGATAGTATGTCCAGATCGGTGGCATGTGCTTCTGGCTGTCGTGAAGCTGCTGCATCTTCTGCAGCACCGGGAGATGATCAAGGTTGGGCAGGTTGTAGCCACCTAAATTGGCCAACTCCTGATTTAAAATGGCGAACGGCAAAGGCTGATGGGAAAGTCAGCCAACATAGACAGAAACCAGCAGCTGCAGGTTTGCTGTGTATTTACCTCTGAAAAGGCCAGACAACATCGATACCAGCGACCATCAGCATAACAAAGTAGCAGCCATCTGCATACTGATGAGCAATCCCCGGGAACAATAAGTAACATTTTGGACACACAAAGCAAAGCCAGACTCCTTGGCGCCAGCAGGAGCCAACACAAAGGAGGTGAACGAGCAACTCAAGACCGCCCATCGATCAGGGAACCACTCCAGTATTGGAGAAAATCGAACCAAGCGATTGGGACAAAGTCCAATCACTTGGGACCAGGTACAGGGTCCGCTCCGAAAGGCGGGAAGCCCCTGGGGACTATAAGAGTTAAGCCCCAAGTTCAAACCGCTCTCTCTTCACCTCTGCGTCCTGCCCGGGTCACCCAGCAACACGGTGAGTAAATTTGCAGATGACACTAAAATCGCTGGAGTTGTGGACAGTGCGGAAGGATGTTACAAGTTACAGAGGGACCTAGATAAGCTGCAGCGCTGGGCTGAGAGATGGCAAATGGAGTTTAATGCAGAAAAGTGTGAGGTGATTCATTTTGGAAGGAATAGCAGGAAGACAGAGTACTGGGCTAATGGTAAGATTCTTGGCAGTGTGGATGAGCAGAGAGAACTCGGTGTCCATGTACATAGAGCCCTGAAAGTTGCCACCCAGGTTGAGAGGGTTGTTAAGAAGGCGTATAGTGTGTTAGCTTTTATTGGTAGAGGGATTGAGTTTCAGAGCCATGAAGTCATGTTGCAGCTGTACAAAACTCTGGTGCGGCCGCATTTGGAGTATTGCGTGCAATTATAGGAAGGATGTGGAAGCATTGGAAAGGGTGCAGAGGAGATTTACCAGAATGTTGCCTGGTATGGAGGGAAGATCTTATGAGGAAAGGCTGAGGGACTTGAGGCTGTTTTCGTTAGAGAGAAGGTGAAGATGTGACTTAATTGAGGCATACAAGATGATCAGAGGATTGGATAGGGTGGACAGTGAGAGCCTTTTTCCTCGGATGGTGATGTCTAGCACGAGGGAACATAGCTTTAAATTGAGGGGGAGATAGATATAGGACAGATGTCAGAGGTAAGTTCTTTACTCAGAGAGTAGTAAGGGCGTGGAATGCCCTGCCTGCAACAGTAGTTAACTCGCCAACACTAAGGGCATTCAAATGGTCATTGGATAGACATATGGATGATAAGGGAATAGTGTAGATGTGCTTTATAGTGGTTTCACAGGTCGGTGCAACATCGAGCGCCGAAGGGCCTGTACTGCGCTGTAATGTTCTATGTTCTGTGGAGAATGTTTTTCCAATTTCATTTTTAAACTGCAGCATTAATTTGGGTCTCAAGATGGTGATGATTTGTTTCTACATCCAGACCAGCTTTGACGCTCACCGTTAACGTCCTTCTGCTCATCCTGGAACTCCACAATATGCAGGTAGAACTCTCTCTGGTAATTCTCCAGCCTCCCCCAACAACCATTATAATTGTGGTGGATGTGGTGTTACCTGCGTGGTCGATAACACATGTTGCTCAATCCTTGGCTGATGGTGAGGTCCTCTAAATCTTATTGAAGAAGACTCAAACTCGTCCAGTAACAACAAAGGTTTATCAAGTAACTATAACTATTAATGCATGAGTTCTTTACCTTAACATGGGAACTAGGAATTGGTTAACAAGATTTGACAATTGTAACTAAACATAACTCCACTAACTATCTATGTGATTCTGTTGCCCTGCTCACAGCACACCCACGAGAGAGAGACAGAGACCCCGTGTGGCTGCCCTTTATACCCCTGTGGGTCCAGCCCTCTAGTGATCATGTGATGCTGCTATCTTCCCATTAACCCCTTGTGTGCATGCACCTACAGCGATCACTACAGTGGACATTCCTGCCCTCCCCCCTGAATCCATCACTGAGGATGTCCCTGTGCTCCATGTGAAAAGACATGAATCTCAGTACTTTGTTTGCTTTCTCATTACATTTTTATGACCAGGATGATGGGAATGCGCCACTTCTCTTGTCCCACTACTCCACTGGTTGCAACATTAGTGTAAATGTTAAATTCACTTACTAAAATGGTTAATTATTTACCAGACTAAAATAAACTACAACCAGGCTTCTTTCAATAAACTCAGGATTATTTATTTATTATAAAATTAAACCTATTTTCAAAACAAGTCACAAAAACTGGTTAACAGACAATTTATAATCTGGATGCGTGACTATGTACTCCTTTCAAAATACCCCCCCCCCCCCCCCTCACACACACACACACACACAAAGGAAAAACAAATAGGGTCTCTGCAGAGATTGGCGGGTAACAAAAATACTTTACAAGAAAGGATAAAGTTTGCTGGGTTCTGATGTTGTTGATCTGTGTGAAGTCCTGGTGTGCTAAACCCAGTAGTTGTCCAGAGGTTTTCACCAACTGCTTCAATGTGGAAAAGAATAGTGCCGAGTCAATCCTTCCTGTCTCAGCCGTTCCGGTTTTCAAATAAACGCAAGTTCCACTGAGCTGAGTATTCCTAGCTTGATTCTGATCACCACACTGTATTCAGGCAAGGCAAAGCGTGCAAGATGGGCAGCTTTGCTTATTCACAGTTTATTCCCAACTCAGTTCACAAAAACAAGTTCAAAACCTGAAGCTCATCTTTGTTGGGTGCTTCCAGTAAATCACCAGGGTCTTTACGGAATTTTTTTTCACCCAGCCATTAAAGTAATTACGGTTCAACTAAACATATAGCTCTCCTCCTCAAATACCATGTTGGTCAGGTGATTTCTTGTAAAAGGCATGCTTGCTCGCAGTCCGAAGGTCTCCAAACAATGAAAAATCCCCCCAAATTAAAATATGGCTTTCCCAACAACATTATTCACCTGCGTCATCGCTATTTGTGATTCATGCATTTCTACCCAGGTTCCTCTACCTCATTTAGAACAATTAATTTCCAAAGGGTGGGTGGCCTCCTTATTTTAGCACTGTACATTTATCTATATTGAAGTTCATTCGCCAATGACATTCCCAATCTGAAAATTTATTCATGACTGCCTGCATTTTGTCACAGTCCTCTTCTATATTTACCATACACCCCAAATTGCTGACATTCACAAATTTAGAAATTGTATTTCAGATTCCTGAGTCCAAATCATTTATGGAAATGATAAACAACAGGAGGACAAGCACTCATCATTGTGGATCACTGTTATCCAATTTTGAGTAACTACTTCTAACTATTACAATGTATTTTCTGTTTTTTACCCAGTCTGCTATCTCTACTGATGCTTGTCTGCTGGTAACAAATGCTCTGATATTAGTCATGTGCCTACTAGACAGCAGCTTATAGAAAACCTTTAAAAATCCAAATATATTACATCTACCTGTTATGCCAGTAGGCATGAAAATAAATTAAAAACGGTATATGTATCAAAACTTTATTGCTTTGTGCTGTTTTTAAAATCGACTTTCTGATGAACCACAAAGTGTCTGCGACAGGTCACATCATTCACTGGACTGGCCATCTGTCCTGGAAGATTCCAAGAGACTCGATAAGAATGAAAGAGTTCCACTCACAACTTCATGGAATCACACACCTCATTGTAAGACATTCTAATCACAAATCTAGATCACTAACAGGCAAACTGACTTCCCCAGCCGGACGATAACAAAGACTGAGTTATCAAAATTCATTATACCAGAATAAGTGTCAGCAGTCTCCATTTTGCTCCTGAGGGAAAAAAATGAATTTTAGTCAGGAGCGCAGAAACTGCTTGCGAGGCTACAATAAATTCAGTAATCAGTCATGTCACATGACCCCGTGCTTCTAGCCTGTTGGATCATTTAAATATTTCCAGCCTCACTGCTCAGACTGCTGCCTTAACACAAAACTAAACGAACCTCAGCAGCTCCCAGCTGAGCAACCAGCCAGAAACCACCACTCAAAGCCTGTTGAATTTTTAAAGTCTGTGATCATCATCTACCAAGTAGTCTAAGCACAGAAACCCCACCATGCAGCATTGTCGTTTGTTTCAAGAATTTTCATGTTGTCTCCAAGCAGAAACCCATCGGACTGAACTGCACCATGAAAGAAACACCCTCTGGACTTTGACTTCTCATTCTCCGGAAATCCTGTGAACTAATATTCATTTACGTGGTTTGTTTACTGTTGTTGCCCATAGTTGTAAATGTTCCTCCTTTCTGTCTCCCCTTATCTATCTGTGAGGTTGCGATCATTACTCACCCACTCAATCACGCCGCAACCCCCCCCCCCCCCCCACCGGTTTAGAATGTGAATATATTAACCTTCTGAGTTTATCATAATGCGCGTTTGCTGTGAATTATTACAAAATTGGATCACACTAAACTGAGGTTTTGGAGAAACATACCACCGCCTGCTTTTAAAATAATTCAAAAGCACCTCTGCCTACAGAAGGTGGGGAGAGGATAAAGAAATATAGTTTCTCTCTCTGTAACACGTACAATATTACCCTTTTCTTCCTTCACTGTACTTCAAAGAATTCAATAAAGTTGGTCAAGCGTGATGTTCCCTTTTGAAATCTGTGCTGAGTATTGTTTATTTTATTTTCAGTTTGTAGGAGTTTTTCTATTGCATCTTTGAATCAGGATCCCATTATCTTTCCTATCACCAATGCTAAGCTAATTGATCTAATTGATCTAGACTTACATTTGTTCTACCTCCCTTTTTAAACATTGAAATCACATTATCTATCCACTGGTCCTCTGGCAGTGCTTTCCTTAATACTAAAATTTTAGATATTTTAACATGCATGGATGCAATCCTTCTGGACCAGAGCTTTATTGTCCCCAAGTTTAATTAGTTTTATCTTCCCTTGGTCGTGCAAAATTGAATGCCTTTTTTAACATCTCATTTCAATTGTCGGATCCACCATTTTTGTCTCCATGGTAGGCAAAGTAATTAATAATATTTGTGCCATTTTACCATCATTACCTGTGAGTTTATCACATGTAGCACTTAGTAGCCCACTACCTATCCCAATTTTCTTTGTTTATTTTGCACCTGTAGAATACTTTATTATTCATTTTTTATGATACTTGACAGTTTGATTTTGTAGCTTCCCTTTACTTATCTAATTGATTTTTGAATTCTTTTCTAATCTTCGCATATTCCCATTGCCCATCCTTTCCATTGTTGTCTTTATTCTTAGATAATGCCTTTTTATTTAGTTTCAAATTCAACCCATATTTCTTTATTGATCCATGGCGTGTCATTGCTGGCTATTTTCTCCTTGCATTTTAGTGGGATGTGTTTCCATTGGACTCCATTTGTCATGAGTTTTAAATGTTTACCGCTGCAGTATATTTCTCTGCGAGTATTTTTTTCAAGTTTATTTTCCGCGATTGCATATCCACCCACTTAAACACGACTTCTTCAAACTTATTACTTTTGGCTTTGTTTTACTTGTATCCCTCTCGTTCTTCACCTTATTACACTGAGACCACTATTGCCGAGAAATTCCCCAATGCTTACTTTTCTTATCTGTTCAATTTGGTTATGAGTAAGAGTGATTTTTGTGGCGAATTTGTGCACAATAAGTAATTTTGAAAAATACTACAGGTAGATACAAACTGATCTCATGGGGCATTAACCTTGACGTGTCAAAATTCTTGGAAACAAGTATGTGCATGTGGGAGAGGAGTACATGTTTCGAATGAGCAAATTTGGAAATAAGTTTGTAACAATAAATGTCCTGAGATGAAAAAATCTGTTCAGCCTCAATAAAAATACCTTATCAGTGGAGAACATTTCTTATGTGTAACAGTTAGTTCAACATAATCTACTTATTAGTTATAGCCATCTATCACCAAAGGACAAATCTTTGTCCAGTTTAGAATGAAATCAACTATTTCTTATTCAGTCCTTGATTTTAATCACTGGTCACAATCTGCAATCAAATGATCTAAACAGCTCTATCAGTAGTTTTTGTGTGAGTGAGCAGCTTTTATGGATTACAGAATCACAGAACAGTTACAGCAAAGGAGCCATTCGGCCTGTCATGTTCTGCACTGGCTCTTATTTTCCCAGTGGCAACCCTCTGCCTTTTCCTCGTAAACATGCGCATTCTTCCTTTTCAGATAATAATCTCTTTTCCTTTTGAATGTTTCAATTGAACCTGCCTCCACCACACTCACAGGTAATGCATCCCAGATCCTAACCACTCGCTGTGTGAAAAAGTTGTTCTTCATGTCATCATTGCTTCTTTGCCAATTATTTTAGATCTGTCCCCTCTGGCTCCCAATCCTTCCCAGAGTGGGAACAGTTTCTTCCTAATGAATTTGCCCAGACTTCTCATGATATTGAACATCTCTATCACATCTCCTTAGAGCCACTCTTCAGGAAGACAGTCCTGTCTTCTCCAAGCTATCCACGTAACCAAAGTGACAATATTATTGATATAACGAGCAAGAAAGGGAACGCGATGGGATCCACCACAGCATAGCCACACACATGCTGTGTTATTATCCGTATAAGTCTATAAAGCTTCTTCCTGCAAGTAGATTTAAAAGTTGTATCAATAAAAGGAGCGCACTGACATTGTAAATGAGCAACATTTCACTTTGTCAAAACAAACCCTGCCCATAGTATTTTCCGATCAATTAATTGTCAATCTTTAAAAATCAGTTACTTACAGACAAGTTTTTTAAAATCCTTTCATGCTGAAAGAATGTATTTGTTATATTAGAAGTGTGCCAGCTGCCAAAACACTTTCATTTAATGTTCAATTCAGAAAACAATACAATCATAAAGTTCCAGAATAAAATGGGTGCTAAAGGAACAATTTTTTTACATAGTACTGGAGTAAAGGATATGCAATAATGGTCTGCCACAGAATATTGACTCACAACTTTTAGACACCTGTCCTGATATATTTTTAAGTGGCTCGCTGTACAATTTTATCTATTATGCCCTCTGTACAGCCCTTAGTGGCATTTACTACATTAAAGGTACGATAGAAATTCATATTGTTGAGGCAGCACGGTCCCGCAGCAGTTAGCACTGCTGCCTCACACCACCGAGGATCTCGGTTCGATCCCAGCCCCGGGTCACTGTCAGTGTGGAAATTGCACATTCTCCCTGTGTCTGCGTGGGTCTCACCTCCAGAATACAAAGATGTGCAGGGTATGTAAATTGACCACGCTAAATTGCCCCTTAATTGGAAAGAAAGAATTGGGTATTTAAAAAGAGAAAGAAATGTATATCGACGTGCTTGTTAGGTGAATTGGACATTCTGAATTCTCCCTCAGTGTACCCAAACAGGTGCTGGAATTTGGCAACTAGAGGATTTTCACAGTAACTTCATTGCAGTGTTTTTTTTAAATAAATTAAATTATTTTAATTTCCATTTCAGGGCAATTTAGCATGGCCAATCCACCTAGCCTGCATATCTTTGGGTTGTAGGGGTGAGAATGTGCAAACTCCATGCAGACAGTGACTCAGGGCCAGGATCGAACCCGGGTCCTCATCGCCGTGAGGTGGCAGTGCTAACCACTACACCACCGTGCTGCCCCCTTCATTGCAGTGTTAATGTAAGCCTACTTGTGACACTAATAAAGATTATTATTATCATTATTATTGTTTGTAAACCTTTCCCTATCTAATCTGCACCCACTGGGGAGAAACAGTATAGAGAGCACAGCCTATCTTTGAAGCAGGAAAGTCGGCAGGGCTGTTGTTACTGACTCAATATCTCATGCCTCCTAGTAACAGACGAAGAAAGGATGGTAGGATAGTAGTAGTGCTACTGGACCAATAATCGAAACGTTCAGATTAATGCACTAGCAACGTCAGTTCAAATACTAACACAACACATGAGGGATTTAAAGTCAATTAATTAATAAATCTGGGATAAAAATTCTTAGCAAGATAATCATGATGGTCGTGAAAATCCATCTGATTCAACAATGTTCTTCAGGGAAGGAAATCTGCCATCTACCCTGTCTGGCTTACATGGGACTCTAGAACTAAAACAATGTGGTTGATTCTTAACTGCCCAACAAGCCACACTGTAGTATCAAACCACTGCAAAAAACCAATGAGAACAAAATCAGACAGACCCCCTGGCATCAACCTGGCCACACCCTGCCAGTCACCCTGCAAAGTCCACCTCAGGAATATCTGGAGACCTATCCCAAAACTGGGAGAAGTGGTCCATAGATTAGGCAAGCAACAATCTGACATGATCATGCTTACAGAACCAGCTAATTACAGCCAATATCACTGACTCCTTCATCACCATCCCTGGGTATGTCCTATCCTACCAGCAAGTTACATCCACCAGAGATGGCAGCACAGTGGCATATGGTTGGGAGGGAATAGCCTGGGAGTCGTCAACATTGAATCCAGATCCCAAGAAGTCTTGTGGCATCAGGGAGAATTTCGACCAGAGAACCCACTGATTTTCACCTACTGCCCTCCCCCAACTGACCAATCAATAATTTTTCATGTTGAACACCGCTTGGAGAAAGCACTGAGGGTGGCCAGAGCTTAGAATGTATTCTGGGTGGAGGACTTCATTGTCCGTTATGGTTTGATAGCACCACTACTGGCCGTGGTGGATGAGTCCTGAAGGACATATCTGCCAAACTGGAACTGCTGCATGTGGTAATCAAACCAAGTACAGGGAAAAGCTTGCTTCGCCTCATCCACACCAATCTACATTTTAGATCTGCTGCTATTCATGACAGTATTGCCAGGAGTGCCCACAGCACATTCCGAAAGAAACAAATTCCTGTCTTCACACTGAGTATACATTTTATCGTGCTGTGTGGCACTTGCACTGTGCTAAATGAGATAGATTCAGAGCTAGTTTAAACGGTCAAAATTGTGCATCCATGAGGTGCTGCGGCAAGCAGAATTAGATTCAACCTTAATCTTTATCCTCATTGCCCTTCGTATACCTCATTTACAGTAAAAGTAACAAATAACCAAAAGCCAGATTGATTAACACTATTATCTATTTTTGTAGGCAACTTATAATATAAACTGCAGAGAAGAATCTTTCCTTTTTATACTTACCACACATCACAATTTCCATGTAATTATATCACAGATCATGCAGTGCAGTAGGAGGCCGTTCGGCCCATCGAGTCTGCATCGACCCACCTAAGCCCCCACTTCCACCCTATCCCCGTAACCCAGTAACCCCTCCTAACCTTTTTTTTGGTCACTAAGGGCAATTTATCATGGCCAATCCACCTAACCTGCACGTCTTTGGACTGTGGGAGGAAACCGGACCACCCGGAGGAAACCTACGCAAACACGGGGAGTATGTGCAAACTCCACATGGACAGTGACCCAGAGCCGGGATCGAACCTGGGACCTCGGCGCTGTGAGACAGCGGTGCTAACCACTGCACCACCATACTGCCCACCAAATTAGCTATTCTTAACCCCAACTCCATATAATCTTAGAAGTAATTGGACAGTTTACAGCATGACTGTTTAAAACCCAATACTGACAACACCTTTCTGGACCTTTGGGAGATTCAAGAGGCAGATTCTCCGGTCGATGCCGCCAAAATCGAGTTTGGCGATCGGCCGGAGAATTCCCGTTCATGGCTAAATCGGGACATGTTTGTGTGGGTTTCGCCCCCACAACACAAAGGATTTGCAGGGTAGGTGGATTGGCCATGCCAAATTGCCCCTTATTTGGAAAAAATGAATTGGATACTCTAAATTTGTTTTTTTTAAATGACCGAATAGGGGGAGGCGCCACTTTCACGATGCTCCCCCCCCCCCCACTCCAAAGAGTCATACACAGAATGTATGCCACACACCATATCGACGGCCTCAGGACATTGTCTGAGGCCCACCCCCGACGCACCGTCCCTGACTGGCCGAATTCCCGAAGGCGTCGGTCACATGTGGTCTCTTCCATCGTGAACTCAGCGTGGCGGCTGCGGACTCAGTCCAGTGCCGCCACAGTTGGGGGAGTGCCGATTCACGGGTGGGGAGACTTTGCTATGGGCTGGGGTACTGTTGAGGGGTGATCGGGGATGTGCGAGCGGCTAAAGGGAAGCACTATTTCGCAGGCCGGGTCCGTGAACGGCCAGCGCCATGTGGCTGCCGTGCGCGTGCGCAGCCATGGACCCGGCAATTCTCTGGGCCGTATCGACAGCTAGAACCGAGTCATCTACACTGCCTTGATGCCAGCTCCCAGCCAAACGGAGGATCGGTGACAGTTTTACCCCATTCTTTCTGTCGTAAAACGCCACCGTTCCCACGCCGGCATAGGGACAGAAAATCGGAGAATCCAGCCCAAGGTGTACACATTGTAAACCCACAGATTGGTGCCATTGTCCCCAAGCAAAATACCCTGGGCGGGATTCTCCAATAATGGGGCTAGTTGTTGACGCGGTTGTAAACGCTGGAGCGTTTTACGACGGCGTCATCTGGCCGCTAGGAGCAGCTCCAGCTGTCGATATGGACCGGAGAATTGCCGGGTCCAATACAACCCACAGGGGACAACCCACAGGGGGCCAGCACGGCACTGGAGTGCTTCACACAGCTCCAGCTGCTGATACGTGCCCCAGAACGGCCAGCAAGGGTCCGCGCATGCGCTCCATGGCCGGTACAGGTCCGCACATGCGCGTGGGTTGCCATCTCTGCACCAGCCCCCACGCAACATGGCGTAGCCCTACAGGGGCCCGGCGCAGAGGAACATAGGCCGCCTCCAGGAGGTAGCCCGCCCGCCGATTGTAAACCTCCGATCATGGGCCTGGCCACCGTGGAGGCCCCCCACAGAGTCGGATCACCCCTCCCCCCCCCCACCTGGACGACCTCCGCAGCCAGAACACCGAGGTCCTGCCGGGTAGGACCACACGCGAACGACGCCGGCGGGACTCGGCCTAACTCGGCGGGCACTGGGCCCGTCGAGCGCGGAGAACCGCCGGGGAGGGCCGCGTTCAGCGGCCCCCATTGCCGCCATTGGCGCCAATTCTCGTGTCACAGGATTCGCGCCCCCCCCAGCGATTCTCCGACCTAGCGCGGGATCGGAGAATCCTGTCCCCTGTACCTTCTTCTCAGCAAAACAATTGAAACATTCCTCTGATCTCTAGCAATCAACTACCCATGCTTACTGTCAGGCAGACATCAGGAAAGATCATACGACCCTCATCATTTACCCTAAATTTAAAGATACTGTTCCAAAATGTAACAGCATGACTAGAATTGTACCAATGCTAAAGAGCAGAAGAAACATATCATAAACAGAGCCAAGTGGTTCACAACCAACAGATCATATCAAAATTCTGCAATCTTGCCATATCCAGTTTTTATTGGCGAGAGAAATTATACAACTAACCAAATGAGAAAGCACCACAAATATTCCCATCTTCAATGAAGGGGAAGCCCATCACATCAGTGCTAAAGACATGGCTGAAGCATTGGAAACTATTTTCAGCCTGAGATGCTGGTGAATGATCCATCTCGGCCTCCTCCTTCGGGCCCCAACATCACAAATGCTGCCAATACAAATCAGTCTATGTGACATTAAGAACTGGATGAATGCACTGATTATAGCGAAGGCAATGGACCCTGACAAAATCCCAGATGTAATACTGAAGCTGCCTGCTACAGATCAAGCTGCACCCTTGGCCAACCTGTTCCAGTACAGTTACAATGCTGGCATCGACACAAGGTGGAAAATTGCCCACGCATGACCTGTCTGTAAATAGGAGGACAAGTCAAATCCGGCCAATTACTGCCCCACCAGTCTTCTCTTGGTTATCAATGGAAGGTGCCGTTAACAGTGTGATTTAGCGACACGTACTCAGTAATAAATGATTCTCAGGGCCACTTCGGCCCAGACCTCATTGCAGCCTTTGCCCAAACATGAAGAAAACAGCCAATTTCCAGAGATGAGATGATGGTAACTAATCTTGATATCAAAGCAGCCATTGAAGATGGGAATATAACGGTGCTTTCTCATTTGGTTAGTTGCATAATTTCTCTCGCCAATAAAAACTGGATACCTTGACCAACTATGGCATCAATGAACCCTGGAAAATTCTATGTAAATATGAATCAAGGGAAAATTCTCCCTCCACTGATTAGAGTCATGCCTAACACAAAGGAAGGTGGTTCTAGATGTTGAAGGCCAATCATCTCAGGCCCAGGCCATTAATACAGGACTTCCTAAGGGTAGCGACCTTGGCCCAATCATCTTCAGCTGCTTCAACAATGTATTAGCCTGCATCATAAAGTCAGAAATGATTTGATCGCTGATGATTGTACAGTTTTTAATGCCATTCGCAACTCCAAGGATACTGAAGCAGCCCGTGCCTACATGAAGCAAGACCTGAACAACTTTCAGGCTTGGGGTGATGTGTAGAAAATAACATTTGCACCGCAATGCTACTGAGCGAAGCAAGGGAGGAAATTGTTGGGGCCTTGACTAACATCCTTGTATCCTCATTGGCTGCAGGTGAGATCCCAGAGGACTGGAGATTAGCTAATGTGGTACCGATGTTTAAGAAAGGTCGCACGGATAATCCTGGAAACTATAGGCGGGTGAGCCTCACGCCGGTAGTCGGTAAATTATTGGAGAGAATTCTCAGGGACAGGATTGATACCCATTTGGAAACAAGTGGACTCATAAGCGATAGACAGCATGGTTTTGTGAAGGAGGGGTCGAGTCTCACTGACTTGATTGAGTTTTTTGAGGAGGTAACAAAGATGATTGATGAGGAGAGGGCGGTGGATGTTGTTTACATGGACTTCAGTAACGCCTTTGACAAGGTGCCTCATGGCAAACTAGTACAAAAGATGAAGTCACACGGGATCAGGGGTGAGGTGGTAAGATGGATACAGAACTGGCTCGGTCACAGAAGGCAAAGGGTAGCAGTAGAAGGGTGTTTTTCTGACTGGAAGGTTGTGATTAATGGTGTTCCACAGGAATCTGTGTTTGGTCCCTCTGTTGTTTGTAGTATACATAAACGATTTGGAGGAAAATGTAGCCAGTTTGATTAGTAAGTTTGCGGATGACACCAAGGTTGGTGGAGTGGCAGGTAGTGTTGAAGATTGTCAGAAATACAGCAGGACATAGATAGGTTGGAGATTTGGCTGAGAAATGGCAAATGGGGTTTAATCCGGACAACTGTGAGGTCATGAATTTTGGTAGGTCTAACAAAGAGGGGAAATATACGGCAAATGGTAAAACTCTTCGGAATATAGAAAGTCAGAGAGATAAGGGCATGCAGGTCCACAGATCTTTGAAGGTGGCAACACAAGTGGACAAGGTAGTCAAGAAAGCATATGGAATGCTTGCCTTCATTGGATGGGGCATTGAGTATAAAAACTGGCAAGTCATGCTACAGTTGTATAGAACCTTGGTAAGGCCGCACTTGGAATATTACGCACAATTCTGGTTGCCACACTAGATGTTGAGGCTCTGGAGACGATGCAGAGGAGGTTCACCAGAATGTTGCCTGGTCTGGAGGGTGTTAGATATGTGGAGAGGCTGAATAGACTCAAACTGTTTTCATTAGAAAGACGGAGGTTGAGGGGTGACCTGATAGAGGTCTATAAGATTATGAGGGGCATGGATAGAGTGGATGGGCAGGCACTCTTTCCCAGGAATGGAGGGGTCAGTCACCAGGGGGCATAGGTTTAAGGTCCGTGGGACAAAGTTTAGAGGAGATGTGTGAGGCAGGTTTTTACACAGAGGGCGTTGCCAGGGGAGGTTGTGGAAGCAGATACATTAACGGCGTTCAGAAGACATCTTGACAAACACATGGATAGGATGGGTATAGAGGGATATAGCACAAGGAAGTGCTGAGGGTTTTGACAAAGGTTGGTATCATAACCGATACAGGCTTGGAGGGCCGAAGGGCCTTGTCCTGTGCTGTATTGTTTTTTGTTCTTTGTTCTTTGCTGCCAGACACACGGGAGAGTCGCACTCAAGCCTGTTTTCAGTCTAGTTAATTGTTTTTTAATTACATGACAACATATCACCACCATACTTTGTGTTTTGAGTTCACAGTGCAGTTCAGTACAATTCTTCACCTATCTTCAGTCTGGGATCTTCCATTACCTCAATGTTCCATGTTAATATCATGAGGCTCCACAGAACGGTGTGGAGGGTGATTTTCCGGGCCTGATCGTCACGAGGGTAAATCCTGGGATAGCCGCTAACTCTCACGAGAGGACCATAACTGGATTTGTGCTGGGGAGATCTCAATTAGTCATGGACAATAAGTACTGGTCTTGTCAGTGATGCCCACACCTCATGAATTAGTAAGTAATAAAAAGAAGGCTCTGTGAAAAATTTAATAGTAAGCTGCGCATTTTTCTGGTGATGCAGGAGCAGGCTCCAGGCAAGATGCTTCAGTGGCATGTAACTCTCAAAAAGAGACAAAGCACTTTTTCAAGTAAAACCATATCTACGAGTCAAATGGACAGAAATACATAGTATTGAAAAGCCAATTCAAGACTTGTCTGGAGGTTCTCCTAAACACGAGTGGTTAATACCTAGGATGATCCAGTGGAGGCCAAATCTCTGAAATGATACAGTTGCTACAATTAAAGGGGAACTATTGATATTTATGGACAGAATGAGTTTATTAGGTCAAATATCCTTCCTCATCTGTTATTTTTATTATCTTCATGATTAAGCCAATCAACAAGAGGTTATATATATATATGAGGTGCAACAACATTGCTGTTTCGCATGAATCGCACAGGCTGCGCTCCATCGTGGATTTTCTTTGACTTAATTAAATGAAGGAGGTAAATAATCAAGCATAACACTCAAGATGAGAAAGACCAAATCTTAAGAGATATGCAGAATGTCTCTCAATGAAAAATTTTCCTGACTTCATAATGTAATCAAACAACAGCCCAAGATAGCTCTAATAATGCAAGAAGTGGTATACAGCCCAATTAGTTCCAATTTCAGGGGTGACATTCCTATGGTCTCAATAGAGTGGAATCTTTGAGAGTTATTTTCTGCATGTTAGTCATTAGGACCTTTAACAGAAGAACTGTTTGTGTAAAGTGGCTGCTGTAAGTTTCCTCTAAGCAATTTGTGATAGCTGTTGTTTTTTGCTTTTGCTCATTTGTTTCAAAATAAAGCTTCTTCCCTGTACATAGAACATAGAAAAATACAGGACAGAACAGGCCCTTCGGCCCACAATGTTGTGCCAAAACTTTGTCCTAGATTAATCATAGATTATCATAGAATTTACAGTGCTGAAGGAGGCCATTCAGCCCATCGAGTCTGCACCGGCTCTTGGAAAGAGCATCCTACCCAAGGTCAACACCTCCACCCTATCCCCATAACCCAGTAACCTCACCCAACACTAAGGGCAATTTTGGACACTAAGGACAATTTATCATGGCCAATCCACCTAACCTGCACATCTTTGGACTGTGGGGGGAAACCGGAGCACCCGGAGGAAAACCACGCACACATGGGGAGGATGTGCAGACTCCGCACAGACAGTGACCCAAGCCGGAATCGAACCTGGGACCCTGGAGCTGTGAAGCAATTTTGCTACCAACAATGCTAACGTGCTGCCCTTAAGAACAAATTAATCTACACTATATCATTCTACCGTGATCCATGTACCTATCCAATAGCTTCTTGAAGGTCCCTAATGTTTCCGACTCAACTACTTCCACAGGCAGTGCATTCCATGCCCCCACTACTCTCTGGGTAAAGAACCTACCTCTGACATCCCCCCTATATCTTCCACCATTCACCTTAAATTTATGTCCCCTTGTAATGGTTTGTTCCACCCGGGGAAAAAGTCTCTGACTGTCTACTCTATCTATTCCCCTGATCATCTTCTAAACCTCTATCAAGTCGCCCCTCATCCTTCTCCGTTCTAATGAGAAAAGGCCTAGCACCCTCAACCTTTCCTTGTAAGACCTATTCTCCATTCCAGGCAACATCCTGGTAAATCTCCTTTGCACCTTTTCCAAAGCTTCCACATCCTTCCTAAAATGAGGGGACCAGAACTGCACACAGTACTCCAAATGTGGCCTTACCAAAGTTTTGTACAGCTGCATCATCACCTCACGGCTACCATGGGGAACCTTATCAAATGCCTTACTAAAATCCATGTACACTACATCCACTGCTTTACCTTTATCCACATGCTTGGTCACATCCTCAAAGAATTCAATAAGACTTGTAAGGCAAGACCTACCCCTCACAAATACGTGCTGACTATCCCTAATCAAGCAGTGTCTTTCCAGATGCTCAGAAATCGTATCCCTCAGTACCCTTTCCATTACTTTGCCTACCACCGAAGTAAGACTAACTGGCCTGTAATTCCCAGGGTTATCCCTATTCTCTTTTTTGAACAGGGGCACGACATTCGCCACTCTCCGATCCCCTGGTACCACCCCTGTTGACAGTGAGGATGAAAAGATCATTGCCAACGGCTCTGCAATTTCATCTCTTGCTTCCCATAGAATCCTTGGATATATCCCGTCAGGCCCGGGGGCCTTGTCTATCCTCAAGTTTTTCAAAATGCCCAACACATCTTCCTTCCTAACAAGTATTTCCTCGAGCTTACCAGTCTGTTTCACACTGTCCTCTCCAACAATATTGCCCCTCTCATTTGTAAATACTGAAGAAAAGTACTCATTCAAGACCTCTCCTATCTCTTCAGACTCAATACACAATCTCCCACTACTGTCCTTGATCGGACCTACCTTCGCTCTAGTCATTCTCATATTTCTCACATATGTGTAAAAGGCCTTGGGGTTTTCCTTGATCCTACCCGCCAAAGATTGTTCATGCCCTCTCTTAGCTCTCCTGATCCCTTTCTTCAGTTCCCTCCTGGCTATCTTGTATCCCTCCAGCGCCCTGTCTGAACCTTGTTTCCTCAGTCTTACATAAGTCTCCTTCTTCCTCTTAACATGACATTCAACCTCTCTTGTCAACCATGGTTCCCTCACTCGACCATCTCTTCCCTGCCTGACAGGGACATCCATATCAAGGACACGTAGTACCTGTTCCTTGAACAAGTTCCACATTCCATTCGTGTCCTCTGTCCTTCCCTGACAGCCTATGTTCCCAACTTATGCACTTCACTTCTTGTCTGACAAAATCGTATTTACCCTTCCCCCAATTGTAAACCTTGCTCTGTTGCACGCACCTATCCCTCTCCATTACTAAAGTGAAAGTCACAGAATTGTGGTCACTATCTCCAAATGCTTCCCCCACTAACAAATCTATCACTTGTCCTGGTTCATTACCAAGTACCAAATCCAATATGGCCTCCCCTCTGGTCGGACAATCTACATACTGTGTTAGAAAAGCTTCCTGGACACACTGCACAAACACCACCCATCCAAACTATTTGATCTAAAGAGTTTCCGCTCAATGTTTGGGAAGTTGAAGTCACCCATGACTACTACCCTGTGACTTCGGCACCTTTCCAAAATCTGTTTCCCAATCTGTTCCTCCACATCTCTGCTACTATTGGGGGGCCTATAGAAAACTCCCAACAAGGTGACTGCTCCTTTCCTATTTCTGACTTCAACCCATACTACCTCAGTAGGTAGATACTCCTCGAACTGCCTTTCTGCAGCTGTTATACTATCTCTAATTAACAATGCCACCCCCCCCCCTCTTTTACCACCCTCCCTAATCTTATTGAAACATCTATAACCAGGGACCTCCAACAACCATTTCTGCCCCTCTTCTATCCAAGTTTCCGTGATGGCCACCACATCGTAGTTCCAAGTAAAGATTCATGCCTTAAGTTCACCCACCTTATTCCTGATGCTTCTTGCGTTGAAGTATACACACTTCAACCCATCTCCGTGCCTGCAAGTACTCTCCTTTGTCAGTGTCCCCTTCCCCACTGCCTCACTCCTGAATATCGGCTAACTTAGTTGCTGGGCTACAAATCCGGTTCCCATTCCCCTGCCAAATTAGTTTAAACCCTCTAGAAAACCCTCTAGAGTACTAGAAAACCTCCCTCCCAGGATATTGGTGCCCCTCTGGTTCAGATGCAACCCGTCCTGCTTGTACAGGTCCCACCTTCCCCAGAATGCGCTTCAATTATCCTACGCTCCTGTCGTATTGCAAAATATTCACAGGACAGAAAGAGGCCATTCAGCCAAGCAGGATCTCGCCAATGGTTCTGCTCCCTCTGAACCTCCTCCCTCATTTAATTCCATCAGCATACAATTCTAATCTTTTCACCTTCCTGATCCTCTCTAGCTTCCTCATGAATGTGTCTATAATGTCTACGCCAACTACTCTATGCAGTAGTGAATTTGACACTCTACCAATCTCTGGATAAAGATGTTGGACGGGATTCTCAGTTCAGCGACACCGGAATCACGAGGCACGATCAGGCGGAGAATCGCGCATCAGCGAGAATCGAGGCCGAACCGTGCACCCGTCGGAAAGCTATGCTCCAGTGTTTCGACAGCGGCGTGAATGCATTCTTGGCCAAAGATACAGCAAACGGCATTGGCATATCATCAACAGGCTCATCCCTACATTCTTAGGGGCTCCCGCGATGCTCCACCTCCACTAAGAGGAATTACTGATGGCGAGGTTCATTTGTGGTTTTAAAAATTGGGAAACAAGTGCAGTGGCTGCTGAGCGAGAGAAGGGGGTAGGACATGTTCCCCGAGGCATGACCGTGGGCTGCTCGTCCTGCTGCTGGCACGGCTGTAAGTGGGGGGGGGGGGGTCCGCCAAGGCCGGCGGGTGTAGCAGGGTTGACCAGGGGATGGGCCGTGGAGTTTTGGTGACCCCTCAGGATTGGGGTGTCCAGGCCATGGACCGCCATTGCCATGCCAGCAAGGCAGCCATCTTGCTGCACACCCCACTGACCACCCACCATGGCCCATGGTTGCGCAGAGTGACACCGGCTGTCTGGGTGCCTCCACCCTCCCACGCTTACTCCCCCACCCCCCCCCCCCACCACCACTACCCCCCTCACCCACAACCAGGTGCCACCTTACCGTTGGACCATCACACAGACCACACAAGGGGGTCTCCCACAGTAGCTCCTACCTTGGGACAAGAGCCACAGAACATACCGCTGGCATGCATAGCGCCAGCCATCGGTACCCCAGCCGGCATTGCCGAGTGCTGGGAACTGACAGGGCCAGTGGTGCAGAAGGCAGAGTGCCGGGGGAACACAGCTGGGGTTGGATGTGGGGATGGGATAAAAGGGAGCGGGAGAGGGAGACATGGGAGAGTCGGGGCTGCAGGGCAGGCCAGGGCCACCATGTATTCCGTTGGACTAGGTTGGGCAAAGGGGTATGCACCATGCTAACATGTTCCATCCCACACCAACTCCGCCCCACCCCTCTCCCGGCCAACCAGCCCCTTCCATGTCCACCCTCCCTGCACCACCATCAATCCCTCCTCCCCATGCCTCCCCCCGAAACCCCCTTCATGATTCCTACCTGCCTCACTACGGGGTGCAGGCCCTGGGTTGGGAGTATCAGCAGCTCTGATCCATGGGATGGAGGAGGATGACAACGCAATTGGCAATGAGCTCTGGTGGTCTACATCGTTCGACAACATCTGACTCATGCCCACAATAGTCTTTCCACCATCTGCCTGGATGATCCCTGCATGCGAGGTTGCCATTCCATCACACAGTCCCACCGAACACTGGGGTGGCGGAGGTAGAGGGGGTCCAGGTGGGGGCATGAGTGGGATGGGTGGGGTAGAGAGGGAGGGGGCAGGGACAGGTACCGGGGCAATGTGCGATTTCTGATCTGAGGCCGCTGGCCCATGACCACCTCCAATGGCCATCCATCACCTCCCCCTCCCCACGTCCCTTTTGTAAGCAGCCTGGCACAGCCCATTCCTCACACCCTTCCGACAGATGCCAGGGCTGGTTGGAACATTTGTGAACAGGTGATTATTGTGAACAGGTGAACATGTTTCTTAAGTTCGTGCCCTAGCCCCAACACTATGCTGTGCACAGCACCTTTGGCAACTTAACTGGTATCTATCTTTCTGGCCTTATCGGCCATGACGCTCCGTCTAGGAGGTTCCCCAGGTTGCACATCAGGTGTGAAGGTGGCCTGCTGCAATTCTTGCCCTGTTAGCTGGTGGCCACCTTCTGAAGTGACCAGGCCTGGACAGGCCCAGTAATCTGTCAGGTGTCCCAGGTGGCGTGGTACCACCCTGTTCTGCCCGCTGCCCATCGGATGTGCCAGGGCTAGGAGGAGGGGAGTCCTGCGGGGATCACTGGCACAGGCCCCATCAACTCCTCCTCCCTAGGGGTACCAGGTCCCCCCCCCCCCCTCCCACCCCTCGGCTATTCCTTGAGATTTGGGTGTGACCGGAGTGAGCTCCGTGGCCTCCTCCGTCACCTGGCACTGCCAGTCCTGGGCGCCCGTTCTTGGCTCGGTCAAGGTCTCAATGTTCACAGCCATGGAGCACAGGGACTGGGCAACCTCCCTCTGGGACTGTGCTAGGTCCCTCTGTGACTGGCTCAGGTCAGCCAGCATCCGGGCAATGCCATCGACACCCACAGCCATGGTGCGTTGTGACTTGGCCAAGCTCTAGAGCGCCGCTGTAATGTCCAGGTGGCCCTGGTATATCGCTGTCGGTGACAGGGCCGCCCTGTCCTGAACTTCGGCCACCGCCTGCACAGAGTGCCCCAGGCCATGGACATCTTGACCCATGGCCAATGCCTTCACCCCCATGGACGCCACCCATTCAGTGTTGGCCTGGGGAGCACTCATGGTCGGCACCACTTACTGACCCTGGAGGCAGTTGGACTCTCTCCAGGCACCGGATGGTTGTGGACACCCCCTCATATAATCCCTGTCTCTGTGTCTGCATCTCCAGCATCAATGGTGTGGTGAATGTATTCACCTAAGTATGAACTGTCTGTATAGTGCTGTGACCTATGACCTGGAAATGATAATACGGTCTACTTCCAGGTACTGTACTGGAACCCCGGTGGGCTCCGCCTCTGGCTCCGCCCTCACCGGGGGATATATAGACTGGCCACCTGTGGGTGGCACTCATTTGTACAACAGATACTGGCAGGCGAGTTCCTGGATAATAAAGCCTAGTATTCACTCTTCTCACGGTCTCACAGTGAATTGACGGTATAACAATTTATTATCCAGCGACAGCACCATGGAAGCCGCTCGAAAGCCAGATAAGCTCGAACTCGACGTGCGAGCGACAGAGGCCAAGAAGATCTGCGTACACTGGCTTCGCTGTTTCGAGGCCCACCTCGACTCCTCCACAATGCCTCCCTCTGAAACCCACAAGCTGCGGCTCCTCCACGCTTGGGTGAGCCATCGAATCTCCGTGATGATAGAGAAAGCTGCCACATACGAGGTAGCGGTCGCGACCCTCAAGGCGCATTTCATGAAGCCCGTAAACAAGGTGTTCGCCCGACACCTCCTCACTACTCGCCGTTAACGCGCCAGGGGTACCTGCAAAACCTGACCCTACTCGCAAGGAACTGTAGCTATGTGACGGCGGAGGTGCACAGAACCTACGTGGCTGGGGTCCGATCGAACTACATCAGGTAGCGCCTGCTGGAAAACGGGACCACTGACCCGCGGGACACAGTAAAACTAGCCACCTCGTTAGAGGTGGCCTACCAGAGCCTCAGTGCGTTCCCCGCGGACCCGGCGAACCCCTCGTGGACACCATCGTCGCGGTCCCCATCGGACCCGACTACGTCATAGGCCTGTGCCGCGCAGCTGCCCGTCCAGACTGGGGAACTGCAGTGCTACTTCTGCGGCCAGGTTCAACACTCCCAGCAGCGTTGCCCAGCCCACACAGCGACGTGCAGCGACTGAGGCAAAAAGGGACACTTCGCCAGAGTCTGTCTGGGCCGACTTAAAGCCCAGAAGTCGAAAACTCACCAGGCCCGACCCATGGACTCACAGGCCCGCAGACCCCGCAATGTGGCTGCGTGCCAGCCGGGAACGCCCCCTTCAGAAGCGTCATCAGCCTCGTGCGACTCAGGGGGGCCGCCATCTTGGCCGCCGGCTCTGGCACCGGCCAACACGTGCGACCGATGAGGGCGGCCATCTTGGTCGACACCTTCGACCCAGCCCGACACGTGCGACTGATGGGGGCCGCCATTTTGTGATACCGCCGACCACACAGGCTACCCACAGCTTGGCGCAGTCACCCTCGACCAATTGCAGCCAAAGCACCTGAAGAATTCCATGATGGTCGTCCAAGTCAACGGGCACGAGATCCCCTGTCTTTTCGACTCCGGGAGCACGGAGAGCTTTGTTCACCCTGACACGGTAAGTCGCTTCTCTCTTCACATCTACCCCGCATCCCAAACAATCTCCCTTGCCTCAAGATCCCATTCGTTTCAGATCCGGGGGTACTGTATCGCTAATCCCGCGATGCAGGGCGCCCAGTACGCTCGTTTTAAGCTGTACGTCCTCCCTCACCTGTGCGTCCCCCTACTGCTTGGATTAGACTTCCAATGCAGTCACCGAAGCCTGACCCTACAGTCCGGCGGACCCTTAACCCCCCTCACGGTATGCAGCCTCGCGACCCTCAAGGTTCCCCCCCCTTCCCTCTTTGCGAACCTCACTCCCGACTGTAAGCCCATCGCCACCAGGAGCAGGCGGTACAGTTCCCAAGGCATGATTTTTATCAAGTCGGAGGTCCAGCGACTGCTGAGGGAAGGGATCATCGAGGCCAGCAACAGCCCCTGGAGAGCACAAGTGGTGGTCGTCCGGATCTGCAAAAGGAATTGGATGTTTGTGGACTACAGCCAGACAATTAACCGGTTCACGCAACTGGATGCGTACCCCTTACCCCGCATAGCAGAGCTGGTCAACCAGATCGCACAGTACCAGGTGTTCTCAATGGTCGATCTGAAGTCTGCCTACCACCAGCTCCCGATCCGCCCGGGAGAGCGCCACTACACTGCCTTCGAAGCAGCCGGCCGACTCTTCCACTTCCTCAGGGACCCTTTCAGCATCACTAACAGGGTCTCGGTTTTTCAGAGAACGATGGACCGAATGGTGGACCAATACGGGTTGCGGGCTACATACCCGTACTTGGACAATGTTACCATCTGCGGCCATGATCAGCAGGACCATGACGCCAACCTTCAGCGGTTCCTCCAGGCCGCCCAATCCCTCAACCTCGCATATAACAAAGAGAAGTGCGTTTTCCGCACTACCCGACTCGCCATCCTCGGTTACGTCATGTAGAACGGAGTCCTAGGGCCCGACCCCGACCGCATGTGCCCTCTCATGGAACTTCCCCCTCCCCACAGCCTCAAGGCCCTCAAACGATGCCTGGGGCTGTTCTCCTACTATGCCCATAGAGGCCCGCTCGGCCTTCAGCCGCATCAAGGCCAACATCTCTAAGGCTGCAATGCACGTGGTGGACGAGTTTGTTCCCTTCCAGGTAGAGAACGATGCGTCAGACGTCTCCCTGGCCGCCACACGCAACCAGACGGGCAGACCAGTAGCCTTCTTCTCTAGAACCCTCCACGTTTCCGAAATCCGACACTCCTCGGTCGAGAAGGAAGCACAAGCCATAGTGGAAGCCGTGCGGCACTGGAGGCACTACCTAGCCGGTAGGAGGTTCACCCTCACCAACCAGCGGTCGGTTGCCTTTATGTTTGACAACGCACAACGGGGCAAGATTAAGAATGACAAAATCTTGAGGTGGAGGATCGAACTCTCCACCTACAATTACGATATTAAGTATCATCCTGAAAGATCAATGAGCCCCCAGATGCCCTGTCCCGCATCACATGCGCCAGCACGCAAGATACCCGGGGGTCACCCGGCTTACCCACTTTATTAAGGCCCGCAACCTGCCCTACTCCACTGAGGAGGTCAAGGCCATGACCAGGGACTGCCAAGTCTGCACAGCATCTTCACACTGTTCGGTTTCCCTGCGTACGTCCACAGCAACCGGGGCACATCGTTCATGAGCGATGAGCTGCGTCAGTACCTGCTCAGTAAGGGCATTGCCTCGAGCTATAACCCACAGGGAAACAGGCAGGTGGAGAGGGAGAACGCGACAGTGTGGAAGGCCGTCCTTCTGGCCCTCCGGTCTAGAAGTCTCCCGATCCGCGCCAACCCACAGTACGCCTACATCGCGCACCAGGACGGACGACAAGATACGGTCTCCCTACGGGACCTGGCACCAGCTGGTTCCCCTGCCAAACCGCCTCCCCTGTTGCCTACCGCCACCCCCATCGCCCCTTACGCCCCCCTGGGTCTCCTGTATTACCCCACACCTACACTGCCGCCACCCACCACCCCCCTGCCTACCCCCAACCCCCACCCCTCAATCGTCTCCGAGACGCTGGACTGAAGCTCAAGCTCCAGACAACACGCCCCCGGTGTCACCACCTGCAACAACCGTGCCCGCCTCATCACCAGAGCTGAGGAGGTCGAAAAGAACGATCCAGTCTGCAGACAGACTGAACATTTGATGACCCCACGTCACCCCCGCTGGACTTGATTTTTTTAACAGGGGGTGAATGTGGTGATTGTATTCACCTAAGGATGAACTATCTGTATAGTGCTGTGACCTATGACCTGGAAATGATAATATGGTCTACTTCCAGGTACTGTGCTGGAACCCCGGTGGGCTCCGCCTCTGGCTCCGCCCTCACCAGGGATATATAGACCGGCCACCTGTGGGTGGCACTCATTTGTACAACAGATACTGGCAGGCGAGTTCTTGGATAATAAAGCTAGTATTCACTCATTTTCACAGTCTCACAGTGAATTGACGGTATAACAATTGGGACACCCTTCCCGGAGCTGGAGATTCTTTGGGATGGCAGCTAGTCCCTGGGGTCGGGCCTCCCTCTGATCGTCCGTCCCCTCGATGGTTCCTACCTCTACCTGATGTACCGTGGCATGCGTGTGATGCACACCAGATAGTGCCCCCGGAGCCTCTTCATTATAATGCCTAACCGGGTGCCGCTGGGATGGTGGAAGGTGTTGGAGACAGCTGTGACGGAACATCAGCATCGTCCCCAGACTGGTGTTTGGGGTTGTCATGTACTGCCGTTTGGGGGCTTGCGCCGCTGTGCCATCCCTGCACATTGCTCGATGTGTCGTGGGGTTGTGACCGGAAGCGGGGGATACCAGAAGAGACAGCCTTGTTGCCAGGTGATCCCACAAGACACACAAAATAAGACACATGGTTAGATCGTGCGTGTGGGAATGGAGGGGGTTGTGGAGGGGGTGGGATGCTGGGATGGGGGTGGCAGGGGGGCGGTGTGGAGGCGGTGAGGTGCTGGGGTGGGGGTGGTGGAGGGGTGGTGTGGAGGCGGTGAGGTGCTGGGGTGGGGGTGGTGGAGGGGTGGTGTGGAGGCGGTGAGGTGCTGGGGTGGGGGTGGTGGAGGGGTGGTGTGGAGGCGGTGAGGTGCTGGGGTGCGGGTGGTGGAGGGGTGGTGTGGAGGCGGTGAGGTGCTGGGGTGGGGGTGGTGGAGGGTTGGTGTGGAGGCGGTGGGGTGGGGGTGGCAGAGGGGCAGTGTGGAGGTGGTGAGGTGCAGGGGTGGGGGTGGTGGGGGGGTGGTGTGGAGGCGGTGGGATGGGGGTGGCAGAGGGGCGGTGTGGAGGCGGTGGACGCTGGAACGTCCAAAGTACCTAAAAGCACATCTGTGGGGACGTTTGGGAGGAAACCGGAGCACCCGGAGGAAACACACACAGGCACGAGGAGAACGTGCAGACTCTGCATAGACAGTGACCCAAACTGGGAATCGAACCTGCGACCTTGGTGCTGTGAAGCAACAGTGCTAATTGAAATGGTTGCTCAGCTTTTAAATTTGAAAGAAATGCAGAAACACAGCTTAGCTCATGGCAAGAATCAGTAGTACTTGCTAAAATCCAGTTACAAATGAAACAATTAGAGATGCAGCAAAACGAAAGAAAGAGATGTTGGAAAAAGAAAAAGCTTTTCAGGTGAAAATTGAAATGAGGAGTGTCATGTGAGGGTACCTTTAAGACATGGATGTTTAAGCAATGTACCTTGAAGAAAACAGTGACGTCAGAGAGTGGGTGGAGCTCAGTTCAGTTCAGCCGTTTTGCAGGGTGGTTTTGCAGTTTGAAAAGTGACTGGCTGGTTTTGCTGAGAGCAGCTAAAAAGTGCCTGGCTGGTTTTGCTGAGAGCAGCTAAAAAGTGCCTGGCTGGTTTTGCTGAGAGCAGTTTAAAAGTAGAACGCCAGTTGGAGACAGCAGCTTGAGAAGTTCTGTTTTGCTGTGATCAGCTTGAAGGGAGAAAGCCAGGTTTGAGAAAGCAGCGTGGGTGTGTCTGTGGGTTTCCAGAGAGCTGCATGAAGAAAGCAAGGTGCTGGAGCTGAAGTCACCCAAGTTAATATATCTCTGCCATTCTACAGAAAATATATACATCCTTTAACCTGATGTGATACTGTTTAAAGGTGTTAAGTTTCTTGGAAGTTTGAAGGAACATTTTAAGGAGTTATTTACTGTTGCAATATTTTCTGAGTTATCTTTGAAGTAAGAGGTGTTAAGAGATCCAATGTTTATTTAAGATGTTAAGTTGAGTTCATGGAATAAACAGTGTTTTGTGTTTAAAAACCCACGTGTCCATAATTGTAATCCCACACCTAGGAAAA
The DNA here is from genome assembly GCF_047496885.1 of Scyliorhinus torazame. Taxonomy (NCBI): domain Eukaryota; kingdom Metazoa; phylum Chordata; class Chondrichthyes; order Carcharhiniformes; family Scyliorhinidae; genus Scyliorhinus; species Scyliorhinus torazame. The sequence goes on from NC_092711.1 coordinate 228,112,639, forward strand.
AGCCGCGTGCTCGGAAAAGCAACAAATCCATTAAAGGGAGAGGTTGGTTGAACTCCATGATACATTTTGGGGTTCTGAAAACGCCTCGCCCATAACAAGAGGTTGAAATTAGAGAAAGAGGTAAAAGCAAAAGAGCAAGAGAGCTCCAGCTTAAGGCACTGGAAATTAAAATGGAGCTGCTAGGAGCCAGAGGGGGGCTTAATCCTAAAATGGAACCAATTTGCTATATGTTTAAGTTTATGTACATAGATACATAGAAGATAAGAGCAGGAGGAGGCCTTTTGGCCCTTCGAGCCTGCTCCGCCATTCATCACGATCATGGCTGATCATCCAACTCAATAGCAGAATCCTGCTTTCTCCCCATAGCCTTTGATCCCATTTTTCCCGAGTGCTATATCCAGCCACCTCTTGAATATATTCAAAATTCCCAAAGGTCGAAGAAAAGGAAGTGGAAACATTTTTTAGGGCATTTGAAAAAATAGTGAACCAAATGGAGTGGCGGAAAGAAAAATGGACATTACCCATGCAAAGTAAATTGACAGGACGGGCACAGAAAGTTTATGCTTCCCTGTCAGAGGGAGTGACAAAGGATTATGGCGAGGTACAAAATGTTATTCGGGGTGCATATGAATTAGTTTGTGAGGCATATAGGCAAAAGGTTCAGAATTTGAGGAGATAGCCGGGAAAGACTTGAGCTGAATTTGAAAGGGTTGAACTGAAAAATGTTAATAGATTGGTACAAGCTTTGGCAGTTGAAACTAACTATGAGGCTCTGAGAGAGGTAATTCTCTTAAAAGAATTCACTACCTTCTGTGATAAGAACCCATGCTGAAGACCAAAAGGTAATGGCTGCTAGCCAAGCAGCAATTATGGCTGATAATTATGAGCTGATCCATAAATTTAAACCTTTGTTCTGTCAACCCCATAATTTTGAAAAAATAGAAAGTGAGACTTAAAGGAAGGGAAGTAGCCAAGGTAAGGAATGGATAGTTGGGAATGCTCCAAGATCTTCTCCTCAGACCAGGAAGGAAGGTATGGAGGGCGAAGGTGAGACTCCAAGGCCTAGGTGTTATCATTGCAATAAAGTGGGACACGTTCATCTAACATGTTGGAAGTTGCGAGGAAAGCCCATGGGACATTTTTGTGTTCAGAAGGAAGATTCTGAAAAGGGGACAAAAGTGGAGAATACTACAGTGCAGACTGTAGCTCGAACTGGACTTAGGAGATCTGAGGTAAACACTGCTGTGGGAGAAAGTGTGATGAATTAAGAAGATGAGAGATTAGCAGGGTTTCTGTCTAAGGGTAAGATCACCCCATTTTCATCAAATGATGTAGCCAAACCCACAACTATGTTATGGGCACAGGTGCTATGCAAACTCTCTTACTGGAGAGGGATTTGGTTTTCCCTCCAGAGTGTTCAATGAAAGCCAAGGTATTGGTGAATGGGATAAGTGGAGATTATATCCCAGTTCCATTGTATAAAGTACAATTGGAGTGTGATTTACAGTCAAGTCTAGTAGTTGGCGGAGTGGTTAAGAAATTACCAATGGACTTCTGGTGGTGGCTATGAAGGATGAAGGAGTAAGTCGCACATTTGGTGGCTCCCACTCGGGTCAGACTTTTGGATCTTTTCCCCCGATTTTCTACCAGACTTGAACTGTAAAACTGAAGACAGAGGCAATTGTGTACTGAATTCCCAATCGATGCATGGAGAGGAGGACTAGAAGTGCTCGTAAAGGCAGAAACAGAAAGACAGAGAAGGCTTGGGCTGAAGCTGCAGCGGGGGACAGCATGGCAGAGGACCGGACCTCTGGTTTGTCGACCCAGCGGTCAATGGAGCAGCTGACGCAAGTTATGAAACGGGACTGCTTGGACCCGATAAAAAAGTCAATTGAGCGGCTTGAGCTTAGATTGGACGCCCAAGATCGGGCGATCCAGAAATGGCGAAGGCTCTGGCTGAGCAGGAGGAACATCAAAGCTGCAGTGGAGTTGGAGGTGGGGATGCTGAGAGACCAGCAGAAGAAGTTCCTGGAGAAGGTGGAGGACCTAGAGAATAGGTCCCACCCACAGAACTTGAGAATCGTTGGGCTCCCGGAGGGGTCTGAAGGAGCGGAAGCTGGGAAATGCATCGCAGATATGTTTGAGAGTCTGCTGGGAGATGGTGCATTCTCCCGACCCTTGGAGGTGGACAGGGCTCACAGAGCACTCGCGAAGAAGCCACGAATGGGAGACCCCCCCGAGGGCAATGGTGGTGAGATTCCACAGGTACTTGGACAAGGAGCGCATTCTACAGTGGGCCAAGCAGACACGGAGCTGTAAGTGGGACAATAGTATCCTGCGGGTTTACCAAGACCTGAGTGTCGAGGTGGCCAGGAGAAGATCAGGCTTCAACCAGATTAGGTCGATCCTTTTTAAGAAAAAGGTGAAGTTTGGACTGTTGTATCCGGCCCGTCTCTGGGTCACGTACGAGGAGCAGCACTTTTATTTTGGGTCGCCTGAGGACGCGCTGGACTTCGTGAAAAGGAAAGGACTGGTGGTGGACTGAGAACTTTTGAACTTTGCTGCAACGTTCATGTTTTCTTTGCTTTTTGTTTCTTTGTTCTTTAAGAAAAAAAGTTTCTCATTTTTCATTTTGTGGAAGCTGTTTGTATTGCCTTCTGTATTGATTAGGGACCAGTGGCAGAGCTGAATGAGTTAAGGTTTTCATTTGCACTGTTAGGGGATGGAGGTGTGCTTGTTTCGCTTTTGGTGTTTTTCTGTCGGGCAATTGTGTGGGGATTGTTTGATGTTGGAGTCTGTTTGTATGAGCGGGGGGGGGAACAATAGGTGGGAGACTATCCGGCACCAGAGATAGGGGTCACCAAGCTAGCTGGGTGGGCTAGCTCAAGGAAGCGCAGTGGGGGTGTGTGCATATATTCGGTTTATCAAGGGGTTGGGTTACATAGTGTTGTTACTAGGTGGGGGGAAGGGGGGAAAATATTCTGCTGATGAGGGAGGGACTTGGGCCGAGGGACAGAGAGGAGGTTGGGGGCGGAGGCTGCCTGGGGCCGGGCCGGTGGAGGCGCGGAGCATGGGCTGGCCCAAAAAGGGGATAGCTGATCAGCGGGGGGGCGGGGGTGGGGGGGGGGCAGGGGGGGGGTGCAGGGAGGGGCGGGGGGGGCCATGAGCCCCCCAAACTAGGCTGATCACCTGGAATGTTCGAGGGTTGAATGGGTCGGTCAAGAGGGCACTTGTGTTCGCGCATCTTAGGGGACTGAAGGCGTACGTGGTAATGTTGCAGGAGACGCACCTTCGAGTAACTGACCAGATTAGATTGAGGAAAGGCTTGTTCAGTCAGGTCTTTCACTGGGGACTGGATTCAATGACTAGAGGGGTCGCGATCCTGATCAATAAGCGGGTGGTGTTTGAGGCGGGTAAAATAGTTTTGGATGTGGGAGACCGGTACATTATGGTTAGTGTGAAACTGGAGGGGGTGCAGGTGGTATTAGTAAATGTGTATGCGCTAAATTGGGATGATGTGGAGTTTATAAAGAGGATGCTGGGGAAGATACCGGACCTGGACTCGCACAGGTTGGTCATGGGAGGGGACTTCAACACAGTTATTGACCCTGGTTTGGACCGGTCAAGCTCAAAAACGGGCATGGTGCCAGCAATGGCAAAGGAACTAAAAGGGTTCATGGAGCAGATGGGGTGTGGATCCATAGAGATTTGGGCAGCCGAGGGTGAAGGAGTTCTCCTTCTACTCACACGTGCATAAAGTGTACTCCCGGATCGATTTCTTTATTTTGAGCAGGGCCTTGCTGGCTGGGGTGGTGGACACGGGGTACTCAGCGATCACAATCTCAGACCATGCTCCGCACTGGGTTGACCTGCAGGTTAGTAAAGACAGTAACCAGCGCCCGCACTGGAGGTTGGATGTGGGACTTTTGGCTGACGAGGGGGTGTGCGAGCGGCTGAGGAAATGTATTCAGAGCTATCTGCAGGTCAACGACACGGGGGAAATTTCAGCAGCGATGGTCTGGGAAGCACTGAAGGCAGTGGTCACAGGGGAGCTGATCTCGATACGGGCCCAGAGGGAGAAGGTGGACAGGGCAGAGACGGACCGACTGGTAAAGGAGATACTACAGATCGATAGGAGGTATGTGGAGACCCCAGAGGCAGGGCTTTTAAAGAAACGGCGGAGGCTACAGGCGGAGTTCGGCTTGTTAACCACAGGGAGGGCAATGGAGCAGCTGAGAAAGGCGAGGGGGTGATCTCTGAGTATGGAGAGAAGGCCAGCAGAATGCTTGCACAGCAGCTTAGAAATTTCCCAAAGGTGGACCGGGAGCTGGTAGAAGGGCTGGGGGCCCCGATCGGGTTGGAAGAGATAGTGGAGGGTCTGAAGGCCATGCAGGCGGGTAAAGCCCCGGGGCCAGGCAGGTACCCAGTGGAGTTTTATAAAAAGTTCTCTGGGATATTGGGGCCGGTGTTGATGAGGATATTCAATGAGGCAAGGGAAAGAGGATGCCCCCCGACGATGTCACAGGCCACGATTGCGCTGATTCTGAAGCGGGACAAGAACTCGGAGCTGTGTGGGGCCTACAGGCCGATATCCCTGTTGAATGTGGATGCCAAACTGCTGGCCACAATTTTGTCCTCCAGAATTGAGGATTGTGTTCCAGACATTATTGGGGAGGACCAGACGGGGTTTGTTACGGGTAGGCATTTGGTGGCCAATGTAAGAAACTTGTTAAATGTGATCATGATGCCCCTGGAATGCAGACGGCCTGCTTCTGTATGTATCGGACGCATTAGAGGGAATGGAAGAAATCATGAGGATTCTAGGGGCATTTGGCCGGTTATCGGGGTATAAGCTAAATATGGGGAAAAGTGCGATGTTTGCGGTCCAGGCGAGGGGACAGGAGGGGTAATTGGGGGAGCTGCCGGTTAGATTAGTAGGGGGAATCTTTAAGTACCTAGGCATTCAAGTGGCGCGGGAATGGGACCGGCTGCATAAATAAATCTGGCCCGGCTAGTAGACCAAATGGACGATTTTCGGAGATGGGACGCGCTTCCGTTGTCATTAGTTGGGAGGGTGCAGATGGTGAAGATGACGGTCCTCCTGAGATTCCTGTTCGTGTTTCAATGTCTCCCCATCTTTATTCCGCGGTCCTTTTTTAAATGGGTCAACAAAGTGATCTCTGGCTTTATTTGGGTGGGCAAGACCCCGCGGGTAAGTAAGGTAATGCTTGAGCGGAGTCAGGGAGAGGGCGGGCTGGCCCTGCCAAATTTTAGTAACTATTACTGGGCGGTGAATATTGCCATGAGCAGGAAGTGGGTGATGGGGGAGGGGTCAGCATGGGAGCTTATGGAGGCGGCTTCATGCAAGGGCACCAGTCTGGGGGCATTGGTAACTGCGCCTCTGCCGTGCCTGCCGGCACGGTACTCCATGGTGGCAGCCCTGAGAGTGTGGGGGCAATGGAGGAGACATGTGGGAGCAGAGGGAGCATCGGTCTGGTCCCCAATCTGCAATAATCACCGGTTTGACCCGGGAAGTATGGATGGGGGGTTCTGGATATGGCGGAGAGCAGGGATGGGGGATATGTTTATAGAGGGGAGAATTCCGAGTATGAGGGCGCTGGAAGAGAAATTTGGGTTTGTGAGGGGAAACAAATTCAGGTATCTGCAGGTGCGGGACTTCCTATGTAAACAGGTGTCAACCTTCCCGCTCCTACCGCTAAGGAGGATTCAGGACAGGTTGGTTTCCAGAGGGTGGAAGGGAGAAGGGGGCGTCTTGGACATTTACAAGGAATTTATGGGGTCAGAGGAGATGCAGACCGAGGAGCTGAAGCGCAAGTGGGAGGAGGAGCTGGGAGGAGAGATAGAGGATGGTCTATGGGCGGACGCGTTGAGTAGAGTCAACGCGTCCGCAACTTGTGCCAGGCTCAGCCTGATACAATTTAAGGTCGTTCACCGGCTCACATGACAGTGGCCCGGATGAGCAGATTCTTTGGGGTGGAAGACAGGTGTGCAAAATGTGCGAGAGGACCAGCGAACCATGTCCACATGTTCTGGGCATGTCCAATGCTTAGGGGATTTTGGCAGGGGTTTGCAGATGTCATGTCCACGGTGTTATAGACAAGGATGGCGCTGAGTCCAGAGGTGACGATTTTCGGGGTGTCAGAAGACCCGGGAATTCAAGAGGAGAAAGAAGCAGACGTTCTGGCCTTTGCTTCCCTGGTAGCCCGGAGACGGATACTATTAGCTTGGAGGGACTCAAAGCCCCCGAGTCGGAGACCTGGCTAATGGACATGGCTAGCTTTCTCTGTTTGGAGAAAATCAAGTTCGCCTTGAGAGGGTCACTGTTAGGGTTCGCCTGAAGGTGGCAACCGGTCGTCGACTTCTTCGCGGAAAATTAATCGTCAGCAGAAGGGGGGGCGGTTAGTTGAGCTCAGAGTAGGGGGTTAATAAAGGTGGGACCTGTAAGGGAGGGAGATGGCTTTTGCACTATGTTTATAGTTTCATGTACGTTGTTTATTGTGCTGTTGTTATAATACCAAAAAATACCTCAATCAATTTTTTATTAAAAAAAAAGAAGTTACCAATGGACAGAGTAGACTTACTTTTGGCAGGGGTGAGTTTCCATATATTTTTTCATCATGTGTGGTAACCAGGGCAATGGTTAAACAAAGTTCACCATCAGAGATTAAAATCATGCTACAATGAGATGGTAGAGTAGTTGAAACGATCCTTGAGAATGAGGATAAATCCGAGGAAGTGTTTGATAGGACTTCATTATTTGAGGGCTGGGATGAAAATCCAGAGTAACATACATTAGCACAGTCAGCCCTCACAGAAGTTGTAATTGAGGGGGTTCCGGAGTGCGATTACATTAAGAACCAAGTTTCATAGAATTTACAATGCAGAAGGAGGCCATTCGGCCCATCGAGTCTGCACCGGCTCTTGGAAAGAGCACCCTACCCAAGGTCAACACCTGCACCCTATCCCCATAACCCAGTAACCCCGCCCAACACTAAGAGCAATTTTGGACACTAAGGGCAATTTATCATGGCCAATCCACCTAACCCGCACATCTTTGGACTGTGGGAGGAAACCGGAGCACCCGGAGGAAACCCACGCACACACGGGAAGGATGTGCAGACTCCGCACAGACAGTGACCAAGCCGGAATCGAACCTGGGACCCTGGAGCTGTGAAGCAATTGTGCTATCCACAATGCTACCGTGCTGCCCAAGTTCTGATGAGGAAGTGCAAACAGCTTCCCCCCATGCCCCCCCGAGGACCCCGGAGGCCGCCAGCAGAGCCAGGTCCGCCTTTAAGTACCAGGTCTAATTTATACCGACGGGACCGGCCTAAAACAGGCGGCCGCACGGCCCATCGCGGGCCGGAGAATCACCGGGAGGGCCGCTACCTGTGGCCGCCGACCGGCGCGGCGCGATTCCCGCCCCCGCCAAAACCCCCGCGTCGGAGACTTCGGCAGCCGGCTGGGGCGGGATTCATGCCGTCCCCCGGCGATTCTCTGGCCCGGCGGGGTGCGTAGGAAAATCCCGCCCCATATTTGTAAGTAAAGCACAAAAAAACATTTATTTGTAACAAGAGAAGAGATAAGCATGTAATGGCTTAATAAACAACAGCCTGTTAATCTAATTATTCTTCCCCTTCGCCATCTCATATACTCAAGATGAGTATCTTCACTGTTGAGGATGTAGTCTTTGCAATTGGCTATCTCTCTGGAAGCAGAGTGTTGAAACCACCAGCTGATTTGGATCTTCTCGCTGGAACATTCAGGGTGGATTCTCAGACTGTGGGCTCCCTTCTAGGGAGATACTTTAACTTGTGTTGATCTGGGCCTTACCACGGAAGATGCCCTTCAGGTCTGTTCAGTTAGACCTTAAGACCATAAGACATAGGAGCAGAATTAGGCCACTCGGCCCATCGAGTCTGCTCCGCCATTCAATCATAGCTGATATTTTTTTCAGCCCCATTCTCCTGCCTTCTCCCATAACCCCTGATCCCCTTATTAATCAAGAACCTATGTATCTCTTTCTTAAAGACACTCAGTGATTTGGCCTCCACAACCTTCTGCGGCAAAGAGTTCCACAGATTCACCACTCTCTGGCTGAAGAAATTCCTCCTCAACGCTGTTTTAAAGGATTGTCCCTTTAGCCTGAGATGGTGTCCTCTGGTTATAGTTTTTCATACAAGTGGAAACATCCTCTCCACATCCACTCTATCCAGGCCTTGAGTATCCTGTAAGTTTCAATAAGATCCCCCCTCATCCCTCTAAACTCCAATGAGTACAGATCCAGAGTCCTCAACCGTTCCTCATACAACAAGCTCTTCATTCCAGGGATCATTCTTGTGAACCTCCTCTGGACCCTTACCAAGGCCAACACATCCTTGCTTAGATAGGGACTCAAAACTGCTTATTTGCTGTCAGCTTCAGCAGACTGACAACAGCTTGTCTCAGTCAAACAGAGTATCAGAGCAGCAGCTTTCACAAGGCCTTAAATTGATCTTGTTGTCATGATATGCTGACAGGCACTTCATGAGATACAGACAGGCAGCTAATGGGCACAGGGAATAGGACATAACCAATTAGCAGGCAGAACACTTGGGAGGTGGTTTCCCACTATAAAAGACACGAGGCACTCACACTCCTCCTCTTTCCACTAGGGACATCTACAGAGTGAGTACAGTGTACATATCATGTAACACATACAGCACGTGGAGAAGAGCTAATCTGGTTCAGTCTAGATAGAGAAATCACAGCTAGGTTAGCAGAGTGTCAAACTCACATAGAACTGTGCTAACTGTGACAAGGTTCAATAAATCAAGTTGAACTAAACTCAAGGTCTGGAGTCTACTTGAGTTATAGCTGCATCCAGTTGCAGCCCGTGGCATCTCACCGTGCTTAACACAACATGGTACCAGGAGTCTGCTTTATCTGGGTGGTTTACCTCAATCTGTTCCGTGACGACCAGCAAAGACATCCCGGCATCATGGAGAAGATCTAGCCTCCTCAACTGCTGCGGACCTCCGGCAATCTCAGTGCCAACTGGCGGACCTTCAAGCAAAGGTTTCTGCTGTACATTGAAGCCTCAGACCTCGAGGATGCGTCTGATACCAGGAAGATCGCACTCCTCCTTTCGACTGCGGGGGGTCAAGCCATCCAAATCTTTAACTCGTTCAACTTCGCTGAAGGCCAGGACAAGACAAAGTTTTAGACCATCCTGGACAAGTTTGACAGTCATTCTGAAGTGGACACCAATGAAATCTTTGAGCGCTATATTTTTAAGCAACGCCTACAAGGTAAAGACGAATCTTTCAACTCTTTTCTAACTAATCTCCGTCTACTAGCGCTATCCTGCAACTTTAGTGACATTGCTGACTCCATGATCAAGGATCAGATCATTTTTGGCTTTCACTCCGATCCGCTGAGGGGAGCAGCATTTGAAAATCAAATATATGACCCTGCCAGTCGCGATCGAAACGTGTACGTTCCATGAGCATGCCAAAAATCGGTAATCCCAATACAAATCGGCTGAAACTGATAAACCTGCCTCCCACGAGGCAGTGAGTGTGCAGGCCATCACCCGGATGCAGCGCCTCAGCCTTGATGAAAGCGACCATTTTGCGCGCTCTTCCCGGGGACCCACGCATGCGCGATGCGAATGGGATAACGAAGCGGCCGATCAACACACTGCGCAGATACGAACGTCTGCCGACCGCACTGCGCATGTGCGACGATGCATGGAGTGTAACGACGTCACAATGTGCCCAAACTGTGGCACCGCCCATTTAAAGAAACACTGCCCTGCAAGAGGCAGGTGCTGTTTGAATTGCAGGAAGCCTGGACACTATGCAGCCTTGTGCAGGTCTGTACCACCAGTCAAGGGCCAGCACTCCCAACTCCAACACAGGTGCATTCGGAGTGTACAGAACAGATTACAGGATTCAGATCCTGGCAGTATCACGGATCCAGAGGACGATTGCCCAGAGTCCCCCTACCATGTGGGCATCATCACCACGCGTGCACATACCAACGGCATCACGAAGCCTGCCCATCCTCACTGTGGATTCTGCAGACGAATGGCGTGCGGTGCTGCAAGTTAATCAGTGCGCTATCCAGTTCAAGCTGGACACAGGTGCTTCTGCCAATCTTCTTTCACAGGCGGATTTCAACCGCATCAAAAAGCCACCCAAGCTCCTTCCTGCAGCCTGCCAGCTCCTGGACTATAACGGCAATGCCATCCCAGCGCTGGGATCCTGCCATCTGCTCGTCTCCAACATAAGCGTTCATGCAAGGCTCAGGTTTGAAATCTTCAAGCCTGACAGGACCTCCCTGCTCGGTGAACAGGCATGCAAGCAGCTGAACCTGGTGCAGCAGGTCTACACGATGACCTCCCCCAACATGGATCTTCAAGCCGGCATTGATGACATCCTCGCTCACTATCCGGATGTCTTTGACAGGATGGGCACTCTGCCATATCGCTACAAGATCCTGCTGCGGCCTGCCGCCACGCCTGTGGTCCACAGTCCACGCCAGATTCCGGCTCCACTGAAGGAGCGGCTGAAGGCACAGTTGAAGAATCTTCAGGACCAGGGCATTATCTCCAAAGTCACAGAACTGACTGACTGTGTCAGCTCGATGGTCTGTGTAAATAAACCGTCAGGGGAGCTGCGCATCTGTATTGATCTCAAGGATCTAAACCAGAATATCATGCGGGAACACTACCCCATCCCGAAGCGGGAGGAACTGACAAGTGAGATAGCGCACGCCCGGTTTTTCACAAAGCTGGATGCATCACACGGGTTCTGGCAAATCCAGCTGGATGAGTCCAGCAGAAGGCTCTGCACCTTCAACACACCGTTTGGCAGGTACTGCCACAATCGTATGCCGTTCGGCATTGTTTCGGACTCCGAGATCTTCCATAGAATCATGGAGCAGATGATGGAGGGCATTGAAGGGGTTCGCGTGTATGTCGACGACGTTATCATTTGGTCCACTAACCCCGAAGAGCACATCTCTCGTCTCCAGCAGGTATTTCGCCAATGGCCTCAAGCTGAACAGGGCAAAGTGCTCTTTAGGCATGACAACACTGAAGTTTTTGGGCGACCAGATATCTCAGCAGGGTGTGCGCCCGGACACAGACAAGGTCAAGGTCATCGAAGCCATGAAGACCCCTGAAGATAAGAAGGCGGTGCTGCGCTTCCTAGGGATGGTGAACTTCCTGGGCAGGTTTATCCCGAATCTGGCATTACACACCACGGCCCTCAGACACCTGGTAAAAAAGTCCACTGCCTTTGAGTTGCAGGCAGCTCATCAAGCAGATTGGTTGGAGTTGAAAGCCAAGCTCACCACTGCACCTGTGTTGGCTTTCTTTCATCCTGACAGGGAAACGAAGATCTCGGCAGATGCGAGCCAGGACGGCATTGGCGCAGTGTTGCTCCAGCGCGATGACACCTCCCCCTGGGCTCCGGTTGCCTATGCATCACGGGCGATGACACCCACTGAGCAGCTGTATGCCCAGATCGAAAACGAATGCCTGGGGCTGCTTACCGGAATCCCCATGTTCCACGATTATGTGTACCGCCTGAAGACGTTCACCGTCGAAACGGACCAGCGGCCTCTGGTCCACATCATTCACAAGGACCTGAATGACATGACACCCCGGCTGCAGCGCATCCTCCTCTGGCTCAGACGGTATGACTTCGAGCTCGTGTACACACCGGGCAAGGAACTCATTATTGCGGATGTCTTGTCCCGCTCCGTAGCTTTGACTGCCGAACCCCCGGCATTCGTCCAGCAGATCGAATCACAGGTGCAGCTGTGGGTCAGCAACCTCCCCGCGTTGGATGAAAAGGTGATCCGCATTCGCGACGAGACAGCCAAGGACCGCTTCTGCAGCGTGGCATGCACCACCTCACCGATGGCTGGCAGAAAGGGCAGTGCCCCCAATTCTTTAATGTGAAGGACGACCTCACAATGGTGGATGGCATTCTCCTAAAGCTGGATCGCATCGTCATTCCACACAGTCTCCAGAGCCTGGTGCTCGGGCAGATACACAAGGGGCATCTGGGTGCCGAGAAGTGCAGGCGCAGAGCCAGGCAAGCTGTCTACTGGCCTAGGATCAGCCAGGACATCTCAAACATGGTCCTCAACTGTCCGACCTGTCAACGCTTCCAGCCAGCCCACGGTAAGGAGACGATTCAGCAGCTCAAGATTGTAACCACCCCGTGGTCTAAGGTGGGCATCGACCTCTTTCACGCCAATGGTCGTGACTATGTGCTCATCATCGATTACTTCTCCAACTACCCAGAGGTTGTGAAGCTCTCGGACCTCACGTCCAGGACCGTCATCAAGGTCTGCAAGGAGACGTTCTCCAGGCATGGTATTCCCCTCACTGTCATGAGTGACAATAGTCCTTGCTTCAGCAGCCAGGAATGGTCGATATTTGCCCAGCTGTAACAGTTTCATCACATCACTTCAAGCCCACATTAACCGCAGTCCAATGGGAAGGTTGAGAAAGGGGTGCTCATAGTAAAGCAGCTCATCTGCAAGGCTGCGGATTCTGCTTCTGACGTCAACCTTGCTCTGCTCACATACAGGGCAACCCCTCTGTCCACTGGCATGTCACCTGCTCAACTCCTGATGAACAGGGACCTGCGGACAACTCTTCCAGCCATACACTTGCCTGATCTGGATCACCTCCTGGTGCTGCAGAAGGTGCAGAAGCTCAGGCACCAGCAAAAGCAGAGCTATGATGCTCATGCCACTGATTTGCCTGTGCTACTCCCGGAGGATGCTGTTCGAATCAAGCTACCTGACGGAGGCTGGTCAGCTCCAACGCTTGTTGTCCGACAGGCTGCTCCTCGATCATGCGTTGTGCGTATGGCTGATGGCTCTGTTGTGCGGCGCAACAGGCGGGCCCTGCGCGCAGTTGCCCGTCCGCAACCACATTCTTCGTTGTTTCCAGCTGTTATTGTGCCACCTCCTGACACCTCGAACCACGAGGCCACCAGTCTGGCTGCAACCCCACCCATCAAGGCGCCGTTGTCCCCGCCACCAGCTCTCCGGCGGTCGACCCGAATCAGACGCAAGCCCCAGACTGGACTTATGAACAATTGCTCTGTTTGCCATGTTCTGTTTCTGCACATTAGACACCTTGGGTGAAATTCTCCGGAAACGGCGCGATGTCCGCCGACTGGCGCCCAAAGCGGCGCAAATCAGACGGGCATCGCGCCGCCCCAAAGGTGCGGAATGCTCCGCATCTTTGGGGGCCGAGCCCCAACCTTAAGGGGCTAGGTTGGCGCCGGACGACTTTCCGCCCCGCCAGCTGGCGGAAAAGGCCTTTGGTGCCCCGCCAGCTGGCGCGGAAATGACATCTCCTGGCGGCGCAAGCGCGGGAGCGTCAGCGGCCGCTGACAGCTTCCCACGCATGCGCAGTGGAGGGAGTCTCTTCTGCCTCTGCCATGGTGGAGACCGTGGCGGAGGCGGAAGGGAAAGAGTGCCCCCACGGCACAGGCCTGCCCGTGGATCGGTGGGCCCCGATCGCGGGCCAGGCCACCGTGGGGGCACCCCGCCGGGGCCAGATCGCCCCGCGCCCCCCCCAGGACCCCGGAACCCGCCCGCGCCGCCTTGTCCCGCCGGTAAGGTAGGTGGTTTAATTTACGCCGGCGGGACAGGCATTTTAGCGGCGGGACTTCGGCCCATCCGGGCCGGAGAATCATGCGGGGGGGGGCCCGCCAACCGGCGCGGCGCGATTCCCGCCCCCGCCGAATATCCAGTGCCGGAGACTTCGGCAACCGGCGGGGGCGGGATTCACGCCAGCCCCCGGCGATTCTCCAACCCGGCGGGGGGGTCGGAGAATGACGCCCCTGTTCTTATATGTCATCTCATGTAAATATGTTAGTTTTTCAGCCTACACATGTAAATACCTTCACATAGGCTGCAGAAAAACTTTTCAAAGGGGGAGATGTCATGGTATGCTGACAGGCACTTAATGAGATACAGACAGGCAGCTAATGGGCACAGGGAACAGGACATAACCAATCAGCAGGCAGAACACTTGGGAGGTAGTTTCCCACTATAAAAGGCACGAGGCAGTCACACTCCGCAGGCGGGTGGGGGATGTTCTTGGACTAATCAAAATAGCACCTTATACTGGAGGTATAAAAATAGTTTAAAAATAGAGGTGGGAATACTGTAGAAGTCAACAGAACAGAGAATAAGGGAATTATACAAAGAAAGCAAAAACATTTTTATAAATTTTTTTTATTGGATTTTTGCACAGAGTATATTTTGCCGTTATGTATACAGGATATGATATAAGTAGACATCCGTTTGTGCCGGCGAGGCACTTCCAGAGGGTAATCATCAAATGGGTCTTGTGCCGGTGTTGCCCCTCGCTTGACCCGGCCGGATTTCACCGCCGCTGTCTTCTCGTGCACACTGCCGCTTCAGCCAGCACTCCCGTCCACCGCCTATATTCTCCTTTTTCTCTGTTCCTGTGGATGTCAGGTTGGTTAACGTTTCCCTGCCTCCCACCTCCACCCCCCCCCCCCCCCCCGCCCCCCGCCACCTCCCTGGCTCTCCTCTATTGTTCCCTGTCTCTTCCCCCCCTCCCCCGCCCCCTGTGGTTCGCCTTTCCTTCCTCTTGGATTGAGTTGTTCCCCCCCACCCCCCCGCTCTCCCGTTCTATCTCACCCTCTCATGCTTTGGCTGCTTTCCCCTGGTTCCTGGCTACCTGGCTATTCTTCTCCTTGTTTGTTGGCCACAAATAAGTCCCAGAACAATTGGGTGAATGGCTCCCACGTTCTGTGGAAGCCGTCGTCTGACCCTCGGATGGCGAATTTGATTTTCTCCATTTGGAGAGATTCCGAGAGGTCGGACAGCCAGTCTGCAGCTTTAGGTGGTGCTGCTGACCGCCAGTCGAACAGGATTCTACAGCGGGGGATCAGGGAGGCAAAGGCAAGGGCGTCCGCCCTCCCCCCCAGGAATAGATCTGGCTGGTCTGAAACCCCGAAGACCGCCACTTTCGGGCATGGCTCCACCCTCACCCCCACCACTTTGGACATTGCCTCGAAGAAGGCTGTCCAGTACCCCGCAAGTCTGGGGCAGGACCAGAACATGTGGGCGTGGTTGGCCGGGCCTCCTTGGCACCGTTCACATCTATCCTCCACCTCTGGGAAGAACCTACTCATACGAGTTCTTGTTAAGTGGGCTTGATGTACCACTTTTAGTTGGTGGAGTTGACCCCATGCAATGTTTCGCTCCAGAGTCCCCACCCTATCTCGATCCCCAGGTCCTCCTCCCATTTCATTCTTGTTGCGTCCAGTACGGTGTCGGTCCCTTCTACCAGTCGGTCGTACATGTCGCTACAGTTTCGTCTCTCTAATATGCTTGCGTCCAGTAACTCTTCCAGTAATGTCTGTCGTGGCAGTTGTGGGTAAATCCTTGTCTCCTTTCGTAGGAAGTTTTTCAGTTGCAGGTACCTTAGCTCATTCCCCCTGGTCAGCTGGAATTTCTCCGTCAGTTCGTCCAGTGTCACGACCCTGCCGTCGGGTGAATAGGTCCCTGAATGTCAGTGTCCCCTCGTCCTGTCTCCACCTTTAGAAGGTGGCATCAGTCAGTGCTGGTGTGAACCTATGGTTGTTACAGATGGGAGCTTTGTCCGACATTTTGGTCAGGCCAAATTGCTGCCGTAGCTGGTTCCAGGACTGGAGGGTGGCTATCACCACCGGGCTGGAGAGTGTTTTTTGGGTGGGAATAGGTGTGCCGCCGTGGCGAGGGCCCGGAGGGAGGTCCCCTTACAGGAGGCCTCCTCCGCGCGCACCCACTCGGCTTCTGGCTCCTTGATCCATCCCCTTATTCACTCGGCCGTCGCCGCCCAGTGGCAGAATTGTAGGTTTGGGAGGGCTAGCCCTCCCCTTGATTTTGTTTTTTGTAAGTCCTTCTTTGGGATCCTAGCATTCATCCCCGCCATACAAACGCCATGATTAGTTTGTCTAATGCTTTGAAAAAGGCCTTGGGGATGTAGGTCGGGATGGATCTGAATAGGAAGAGGTACCTGGGCAGCACGTTCATTTTGATCGTCTGGACTCTACCCGCAAGGGAGAGTGGGAGTGTGTTCCATCTTTGCAGGTCCTTTTTTAATTCCTCTGTCAGACTGGTGAGGTTCCATTTGTGGATCCCTTTCCAGTCGTGGGCTATTTGGATCCCCAGGTAGCGGAATTTGTGTCGGGCTTGTTTAAATGGCAGTCCCGTTAGTGCTGCCCCACCTACTTGTGGGTGTACCGGGAAGATCTCGCTTTTGCTCATGTTGAGTTTGTAGCCCGAGAAGGCGCCAAACTCTTTCAGGAGCGCGATGATTCCGTCCATGCTGCTTTGTGGGTCCGAGATGTAGAGGAGCAGATCATCTGCATAGAGTGAGACTCTGTGCTCTTTGCCGCCCTTTCGGATCCCCCTCTAGCTTTTTGCCGCTCTGACCGCAATTGCTAGTGGCTCGATCGCTAGGGCGAACAGCAGCGGGGACAGTGGGCATCTTGTCTGCTGCCTCTGTGCAGCTGGAAGTTTTGGGAGTTGGTGTTGTTTGTCCGTATGCTCACCATGGGAGCGTTGTATAGGAGTTTTACCCAGCAAGTGAATCCTTTTCCAAACCCGAACCGCTCCAGTACCTCTATGAGGTATTTCCATTCGACTCTGTCGAAGGCCTTTTCTGCGTCTCGGGAGAAGATCACCTCTGGTGTTCTCTCCCCGGATGGGGTCATTATCACGTTCAGCAGGCGCCTGATGTTGGAGGTAAGTTGTCTACCTTTGACAAAGCCCGTCTGGTCTTCTGCGACCACCTCTGGCATGCAGTCATCCAGCCTTTTGGCTAGAATCTTGGCCAGTATTTTGGCATTGCGTTCAGCAGTGAGATGGGTCTGTATGACCCACATTCCGTTGGGTCGTTATCTTTCTTAGATATCAGCGAGATTGAGGCCTGTGCTAGCGTGGGTGGCAGTGTGCCCTTGGCCAGCGAGTCTGTGAACATCTCCCGCAGGTGCGGGGCCAGTGCTGTCGCATGTTTTTTGTAGAAGTCCGCCGGGAATCCGTCCGGTCCCGGTGCCTTTCCCACCTGCATGGAGCTTATGCTGTACATGATCGCTCCCAGTGCTAGTGGTGCTTCCAGGCCCTGTTTTCTGCCCTCCCCCACGGCTGGGTGTCCATTCCATCAAGGAACCGTTTCATCCTGGCCTCCCCTGTTGGGGGCTCTGAGGTGTACAGCCCTTGGTAAAAGGCCCTGAATACTTTGTTGATCTTTTCTGGCTCTGTTTGTAATGAGCCTCGAGTATCCCTGATTTGTGCAATTTCTCTGGTGGCTGCCTGCTTTCTCAGCTGGTGTGCCAGCAGGTGGCTGGCTTTGTCTCCGTGTTCGTACAGGGACCCACGTGCTTGGCGGAGTTGAAGCACTGCTTTCCTGGTGGAGAGCAGATCAAAGTTCCTTTGTAACTCTTTCCTCTCCGCCAGGAGCTCTACAGTCAGGTGCTCGGAGTATTTACGGTCTACCTCCAGTATGGAGTCGACCAGCTGCTGCCTAGCCGCCCTTTCCTCCCTATCTCTTCGCGTTTTGAAAGCGATGATTTCCCCTTAGTACGGCCTTTAGCGCTTCCCAGAACGTGGAGGGCGAGACCTCCTCGTTCTGATTGTTCTCTGTGTATTCTGCTATGGCCCGCGATATCTTTTCATTGAAGACCTTGTTAGCTAGTAGGGCAACGCCCAACCTCCCTGTGGGGTGTTGGGCCCTGCCCGTTTCCAGCCTCACGTCCGTGTAGTGTGGATATCACAATTGCGGAGTATTTCACTTTGTCTATCCCCGGAAGCACCGTTTTCCCCACCACAAAGAAGTCAATTCTGGTGTACACGTTGTGTACTGGGGAGAAGAAGGAAAACTCCTTCTCCCCAAGAAAGTTAATTTTGTATACGGAAAGCAAGATTTACACATGAGGATCCTGACACCATGAATATCCAAGAGATTGGGACGGCAGATGGATTTTTTACTATTTGGCATCAGAGACTCTCTAAATGAATCTACAGGGTTCAGTCCAATTCAGGCCATTAACCTGACGTAAGAGAAGTTTCTAACACAAGAGTACAAATCCTCATTGTTGAATTACAGGGAGCGATTCTCCGAACCCCGCGCCGGGCCGGAGAATCGGAGCAACCGCGCCACAACGCCTCGACGCCGGCGCGTGATTCTCCGGGGTGCAGCGAATCGCCGCCATGTTTGGCGTGGCGCCGGCCACGGGCCATTGGAATCGGCGGGGCCGCCAACTCTACGGCCTGTATGGGCCGAGTGGCCACTCCAACACGCAGAGTCCCGCCGGCGCCGTTCACCCCTGGTCGCTGCCGGCGGGAACTCTGTGGAAACGCTGGGGGGGCGGCCTGTGGGGTGGAGGAGAGGGGGGCTCCCTCACCGGGGGGGGGGGCTCCGGTAGCGTCTGGCTCACGATCGGGGCCCACCGATCAGCGGGCCGGTTTCTCTGTCGGTGGGCCTCCTTTCCTCCGCCGGCAATGTTATATCCCTGCGCCATTTTTGTGCGGGGCGGCCTGGGGGAGGACGGCCATTGCGCATGCGCTAGTTGGCACCTGCCCAACTGTGCATGCACGGGACCCAAGGCACCGCATCTTTTACGTGGCGCTGGGTCTCCGACGCCGCGCCGAGGCCCCGCCCCTGCAAATCACGCCACGCCCCTGGTAACCCCAGAATAGTGGTCTGGGAACGGGCGCCGACGCCGGATTAAAATACTCCGGTTTTTACTCCGGCGTCGGCACTTAGACTCCCGTTGGGAGCCTGATGTTGTCTCCCTAGATGCAGAAAAGGCCTTCTGGAAAGACATACTGGAGCTTGTCAGGTAGCCCAAGAGCATGTATAGCTTTCAGGATCAAGAATGAAACTATGGGCAGACAAACATGCTAGGTCCAGAGCCTTCCAATCTGGAGATAAAGTATTAGTATTATTGCCGTTGCAGAGGGAACCTCTGAAAGCAAAATTCAGTGGCCCCTATAAGGTTGTTCGGAGAGTGAGTAAGGTGACTTACCCAATCGATACTTCAGACCGTCGGAAGAAGGACCGGTTATGTCACGTAAATCTGTTCAAGAAATACCATCATCGGGAAGAGGATAGGAATGGAAAGGTACATCAGATGGTACAAGTAGTGGAAGAGGTCGACAGTTCACAGAATGATACTCCGGTGATGCGACTAAAAAAAACGGACATCTTAGAGCAGATAGAGGCCCACTTTGCTTGTTTAGGAGAAGAACAATGGAAAGCTTCAATAAAGATACTGAAAAAATATAAGCAGATTTGTAGGGACACTCCAGGGTGCACGCTGTTAACGAATCATGATGTAGACATAGTAAACTCTGAACCATAAAAACTGTCTCAGTTAGAAGCAGAGATCCAATGTACGTTGGAGAATCATTTAATTGAGCCGAATAGGAGTAATTGTACTTCGCCGGTAGTGTTAGTGCCTAAACCGATGGAACTCAGCTCTGCATAGATTACCAAAAAATAAATGCCATAATCAAAAAGGATTCATATGCGATTCCAAGGTTAGAGGATTGCATTGATAGAATAGGCAGTGCCTCATTCCTGTTGAAGATTGATTTGTTAAAGGGATATTTTCAGTTTCCGTTAACACCTAGGCCTAAAGAGATATCTGCCTTTCTAACACCCCAAGGATTGGATCAATGTATACTGATACCATTTGGACTCAAAAATTCACCAGCTACATTCCCCACAGCTTAGTGGCTAGAGTGCCTAAACATCTACTCGGACAATGTGGTAGTGTATAATGGCACGTGGAAAGAACATATGGAGCAATTGAAGGAGTTCTTCAAACAACCTGAGTTGGCCAAACTACCAATCAATTTGGCCAAAAGCAAGTTTGCCGAGGCAAAAGTCACTTATTGAGGGCATGTTGGGGGACAGGTGCACAGAACAGCCAAAGTAAAGGCATTATTAGATTTTCCTGTCCCCAAAACCAAAGGGAGATTATGAGGTTCCTGGGCATAAGCGGATTCTATAGGAATTTGCTACCTAACTTCAGTACCTTTAACAAATGAAACAATCGAAAATGGTGTGGTCCACAGAACGGCAAGTACAATTTGGGAGATTGAGGGCCGTGTTAGTGGGCGAACCAGTGCTAGATGCCACAGATTTCCCCAGACCTTTAAAATGGCCACAGATGAGAGTGACCTGGGGTTGGGGGCTGTGCTACTGCAAGACGATGGTGCAGGAATAGAGATGCCTTTGGAATATTTCTCAAAAAAACTCAGTCCATGCCAAAGAAAGTATTTCACCATTGAAAAAGAAGCCGTAGCATTGCTACTAGCCCTTCGTCATTTTGAAGTATATATCTGGCTTGACAATAAACCAAACTTAGTTTATGCAGACCACAATCCACATGCGTTTATAGTAAAGTTTAAAACCTGGAACTCAAGATTATTTTGTTGGAGTTTATTATTACAACAGTTCAATGATAAAATTGTATCCATCCCAAGAAGGGGTAATGTGATAGAGAATGCTTTGTCACGGGTTCAAGGGTTGACTAGTTACCAATGTAGGAACTGGGATGGGAACTTATATAATGAGGATGAATGAATGGATATATGTTTGTGATTTATATCTTGCATAATGAAATATCCGTGCTCTGACATTTCATTCCTTGTAGGGAGGGAGGTATGTAAGGGTCCTTCCTGTTGATTCTCTTATTTCCCTTTTACTTTGTGGTTATCACTTTTGATCCATGGATGTCAAATGGACATATACCTTTAAATTGAGCAGAGGAAGTGAGGAACTTAAAAGTTGCAAAATGGCACACTGTCCTATGGAGGTTTAGCTTCTGAAGAGAAAAACTCAGACTTTTTGGCACCAAGTGATCGGAGGGATTTGGTTTGATTGGTTGGCTAGTAGCCAATGAATTGGTCAAAGATCGTATTCTGCCCGGCGATAGGCGGTGATTGGATCCTACCCGAAACGGCTGGTTTTCATAGGATGCAGGCAGTGATAGTCGAACCCTGGATTGTGAGAGGAACAGCTGTGAGACTGCCTCTTTCTCCAGAACTACTACCTTATCTGCTGACTCTTAACCTGCAGAGAGGTTCTTGAGACCTGGATGAATCTACAGTGAAATCCATTACAGACTTAAAAAAATAACCCCTAACTGGAGGCCTAGATTGAAAAAAGGTGTACTGGAAGACAAGCGTCTGAAACAAAGACTCTTATCCTTTTACTTTCATCATTATTTTTATGCCCGCTTTTCGCCTTTGTGTGTTTGTCTGTCTTGTGCGTGTGTGTATGTAGAGGGTGGGGCGAGTTAAAGAGGGGGAGCTAGGAATTAGATAACAGTTAACCAGCTGTATTTTCTGTATATTTAATTATAGTTACTGCTGTTAATAATCATTAATTGTGTTTACATTTATAAACCTGGTGACTGTAGTTATCGGAGAGCCGTAGACCAAAAACTTTGGGTATTTTCTCAGAATTATTTGCTAATTTCAATTGTGTTGCCACTCTGGGTCAAGTGGGGCTGAAATTGACCATGCACTATCCCAGGGCGTTGTAACAATTGTCTAGTGGGTTTATTTGTAACTATTGTATAGTTATAGTCCCTCGTTATTGGTCTCAACAGAAAATGGAAACATTCTCTACATCAACCCGTTCAAACCCTTCCCTATGCACACCCTAGCCCACTACCTGCTGACTTAATCCCAACCCCATCCCCCTACCCTTGTCTCCTCTTTTCTAGGGCAAAGAAGCCTAATCTGTTAAATCATTCCTCATAGGTATAATATTTACCAGAATGTTGCCTGGAGGTATGGAGGGAAGATCTTATGAGGAAAGGCTGAGGGACCTGAGGCTGTTTTCGTCAGAGAGAAGAAGGTTAAGAGGTGACTTAATTGAGGCATACAAGATGATCAGAGGATTGGATAGGGTGGACAGTGAGAGCTTTTTTCCTCGGATGGTGATGTCTAGCACGAGGGGACATAGCTTTAAATTGAGGGGAGATAGATATAAGACAGATGTCAGAGGTAGGTTCTTTACTCAGAGAGTAGTAAGGGCGTGGAATGCCCTGCCTGCAACAGTAGTGGACTCGCCAACACTAAGGGCATTCAAATGGTCATTGGATAGACATATGGACAATAAAGGAATAGTGTAGATGGGCTTTAGAGTGGTTTCACAGGTCAGCGCAACATTGAGGGCCGAAGGGCCTGTACTGCGCTGTAATGTTCTATGTTCTTATGTTAACACAGCAATAAAGTTACTGTGAAAATCCCCTCGTCGCCACACTCTGACGCCTGTTCAGAGAGAATTCAGAATGTCCAAATCACCTAACAGCACATCTTCGGGACTTGTGGGAGGAAACTGGAGCACCCGGAGGAAACCCACGCAGACACAGGGAGAGCATGCAGGCTCCGCACAGACAGTGAGCCAAGCCGGGAATCGAACCTGGGACCCTGGCACTGTGAAGCAACAGTGCTAATCACTGTGCTACCATACCGTGCCGCACCACATACCGTAACGTATAGTTCTCTCTGGTGGTGTTATGCCAAATAAAGTGGGCCATGGATACCTTTTTCACTTGATTGCCTTATGCCACAAGACGTTCAGGGATGATGATTGCTGATTAAAGACACAAATTGGTTTTTCAATAATAGTGCATTCTGTTTTGCGTGCGCAATAGTATCTGTATTTGGTTAATTTATTCAAGTTGGACAGCAGACTGATTTTCATGCTGGGGCCTGAGTTTCCAAGTCGTCAACCATGTCCTCAGCCATCACATTCAAATACTGCAACAGAGATTAATCACTAATATTTTGATCCTGGGTTTGATGTATTCATGCACAAAGACCTTCCTTTTGCATTGGTAACCGTCTATGAATTAATTGAATAGAAGCTTTTACAAATTCTGATGACTGCAGAGTTAAAAATAACCTATTTCAGTTTAAATGATATACCCCCAAAGTACAGTTCAATATTGGTGATAGCAGAAAGGATACTTTTAGTGAATTACACTCAAATGTTTGTCATTTTTGACATTGGGCACTCAACGCTTGGCAATATACATTTAATTACTCCTGTATCAATGTGCAACATCATGTAATTTCCTACTTTCATTTCTTATCACCACTCCTTAGATAACTCATTTCATTTTTCCAGATGTTTACGAATTCTACCAATCTCATTTATTGAACACTTGGCCACATGGCAGTGATACATATAATGTATATGTGTAAAATTAAATGTTATACAAGAAGTGGGAATGTGCTTTCAAGACCTTATTTCATGTGTACTTGCATTATCTTTCATAATACTTACATACAAATGCAATTTTCAAGAATTGTTAGACTATTAATTAGTGTGAGGGGTGGTGAGTGACATAGCCAGCACCATCCTTGCTTAAGTGAGGCTTGTGGAGAGAATTAGCAAGGTTCTCCATTATACAGAACAATAGGACAACAGAATGCCTAAACAATGTTGTGCAATATACTGAGGATGGTCTCTTCAGCAGGTTACCCTAGGGTTGGTTCAGTTGAGTGGATCTGGAATGGATGAGAAGCTGATCCAATTGGATGGAACGCACTGCTTCGTGGTGTTTCTCCACTTTCATTCTGAGCAGCTTTGTTACCGAATTTGATTGGAATGGTGCTCAAATCTTGGGCGTCATTCTCCGACCCCCCAGAGGGTCGGAGAATGGCCGTTGGCCGCCATGAATCCCGCCCCCGCCGGTTGCCGAAGTCTCCGAAGGGAGAAAAGTCGGCGGGGCGTTAATGGCGCCGCTGCCGCGGAGAATGTCACGGGTCTGCGCAAGGCAGCCGATTTTCGGCCTGCCGATATTCTCCCTACCGGATGGGCCGAAGTCCCGTCGACGTGATGACCGTTCAGGCGACGTTAATTAAACCTCCTTTTCATCGGCGTGACCCGGTGCTCCAGGCTCACGCCGACCAGCGTGGAGGTGAGTGACGGCCTGGGGGGTTGGCTCTGGGCAGGCGATGGCGTGGCCGCAGTCTGAATGCGTGAGGACAGGTGTGTCTCGGGTTGTGTGTGTGTGTGTGCGGCGGGGGGGGGGGGGGTGGTTAGAGTAGGCTGGGCTCCGGGGGAGTGCTGGGAGGGGGTCCGTGCCGGGGAGGTGGATGGGGGGTCCATGCCGGGGTGGAGGTTGGGGGGGGGGTCCGTGCCGAGGTGGAGGTTAGGGGGGGTCCGTGCTGGGGTGGAAGTTGGGGGGGGGTCCTTGCCGGGGTGGAGGTTGGGGGGGGTCCGTGCCGGGGTGGAGGTTGGGGGGGGTCTGTGCCGGGGTGGAGGTTGGGGGGGGGTCCGTGCTGGGGTGGAGGTTGGGGGGAGGGGTTCGTGCCGGGGTGGAGGTTGGGAGGGTCCGTGCTGGGGTGGAGGTTGGGGGGGGTCCGTGCCGGGGTGGAGGTTGGGGGGGGGTCCGTGCCGGGGTGGAGGTTGGGGGGGGGGTCCGTGCCGGGGTGGAGGTTGGGGGGGGTCCGTGCCGGGGTGGAGGTTGGGGGGGCGTCCGTGCCGGGGTGGAGGTTGGTGGGGGGTCCGTGCCGGGGTGGAGGTTGGGGAGTGGTCCGTGCTGGGGTGGAGGTTGGGGGGGGGGTCCGTGCCGGGGTGGAGGTTGGGGGGGGGTCCGTGCCGGGGTGGAGGTTGGGGGGGGGTCCGTGCTGGGGTGGAGGTTGGGGGGGGGTCCGTGCCGGGGTGGAGGTTGGGGGGGGGGGTCCGTGCTGGGGTGGAGGTTGGGGGGGGTCCGTGCCGGGGTGGAGGTTGGGGGGGGTCCGTGCCGGGGTGGAGGTTGGGGGGGGGGTCCGTGCCGGGGTGGAGGTTGGGGGGGGGGGGTCCGTGCCGGGGTGGAGGTTGGGGGGGGGGTCTGTGCCGGGGTGGAGGTTGGGGGGGGGGTCCGTGCCGAGGAGGGGGATGGGAGGGCAAGTGAGTTGGTCCACCTGGCCAGGTGCCAGCCTCCAACAGTTGGACCCATGCGGTCCATGCCACCTGGCTGGGGGGAGGAGGGGATATGGGCAATGATGACATGTCGTCGTTCCCCTCCCCCCCACCAGGCCGTCATGTTTTCAGATCATCCAGCGATGTTGGCCGCCGTAGCGGCAGCCGCTCATGTCGATGTTGCCCTGGATGAGGAGGAGGAGGAGGAGGAGCGTGCCAGAGAGGCGGCGCAGGCTGCCGTAGAGGGGCAGGCGGCAGCCGCCCAGGCTGGAGGGACACCTGACCGACAGGACGAGGAGGGGGAGGAGGACGTCGCGGCCCCATGGCAACGGAGGCACCCGAGGGCGCCCCATGTGGACCGGCCCAGGCAGTCATACCAGGACCTCACGGACCGGGAATGCAGGAGGAGACTCCGGATGAGCCGGGAAACCGTGGCACACATCTGCCACCTGCTGGCACACCTGTCACCGCGTGGCACTGGCGGGGGACACCCTCTCCCCGTGTCCGTCAAGGTTACGGTGGCCCTGAACGTTTATGCAACGGGGTCATTCCAGGCACCGAGTGGGGACCTGTCCGGCATACCGCAGACATCGGTGCACCGGTGCATCCGGGCAGTGACAGATGCCCTATATGCCATGGCGCACCGCTACATCCGCTTCCCCGTGGACCGGGCCAGCCAAGATGCCCGGGCCGTGGGCTTCTCTGCCGTGGCCGGGTTCCCCATGGTCCAGGGCGCGATCGATGGGATGCACGTCGCCGTGCGGCCACCTGCAGATAACAGGGCCGTGTTCACTAATAGGAAGGGGACCTATTCGATGAACGTACAGGTGGTCTGCGACCACCGCATGATGATCCTGCACGTCTGCGCCCGTCACCCAGGCAGTGTACACGACTCATTCGTGTTGTCGCAGTCATCCATCCCCGGCATGTACGAGGGACGCCATCCCCGGCTGAGGGGCTGGTTGCTGGGCGACAGGGGCTACCCATTGCGATCGTGGCTGATGACGCCTATACGGAGGCCACGCAATGAGGCGGAGAACCGCTACAATGATGCCCATGTAGCGACAAGGGGAGTGATCGAAAGGTGCTTTGGGGTGCTGAAGATGCGTTTCAGGTGCCTGGACCTCTCTGGGGGCGCCCTCCAGTATCGGTCAGATAGGGTCGGCCGCATCATTGTGGTGTGCTGCGTCCTGCACAACATAGCCCAGCAGAGGGGCGATGTGCCGCAGGCAGAGGAGGGCGGAGTGGAGGAGCAGCAGGAAGAGGCCCAGTCCTCCCCAGATGAGGCGGATGGGGGCAATGGTCAGGGCAGACGGGGTAGACACAGAAGGTGGCTGTCCACCGTTACCGGCTGGCCCAGCGGGCACGGGACAGACTGATAGACGCCCGCTTCACTGACTAGATGGGCGTGGGAATCGGGTAGTATGGCCACAGACCGCACACCATGGCAACAGCCGACCACCCACACCCCCCACCCATCCACCCACCCAGCACCCTCACCCCCCTCCCCAACCCCACCCACCCCACCCGCATGCACACCACCCCCCCCCCCCATTGCCGATCCACCTGCGGCACAACGGGCCGGGCTCACACAGTTGCGGGTGGACGCGTGTCTATCGCAGGCCATGGAGGATGATGACAACCCGCCCTGCGATGAGCCCCTGGCTCTACATCGTTGGACTATTTCTGACCCATGGCCACAGTACCACCATCCACCCGGACCATCCCTGCATGCGGCTGTGACACTGCAGCGCACGGTCCCGTCCTCTGCCCGGGGGATGTTGATGGCGGCCCAGGGGGAAGGGGGCAGACTCACCTGGGGCTGAGGTAAGACCACCCCTCACACACACACTTGCGCTCAACGTACATGACACCCCTGCACACTTTGGACAGAGCACAAAGGCAGCTTCGGTAGGTGTAACATTGACTTTAATAACCAAAGGAGTTCATGCACGTGCCCTAGCCCCTAAAACTCATCTGTGCCCTGCACCCATGCCAACTTACTCAGTGTCTAATTGTTTGGCCTTACGGGCCCTTTGACTACGTCTACGTGGTTCCCCAGACGGTACAGCAGAACTGGAGGTGGACTCCTGTGATTCCTGCCCTCTGACACTGGATCCCTTTGGCGGCCGTTTCCTGGGGCGTCCTGGCCTTGATGGGCCAGGCTGCGGCCCGGGCAACTGGGATGGCGAGCTGCCAGCCTGTCCTGCCCGTTGCCCACCCGATGCACCTGGGACGGAAGGGGGGGAGTCCGAGGTGTCGCGGTGTACCGGGACCTCCCCTACAGAGGGAGCCGGGACGGACCACACCACCTCCTCCTCCCTCGGGGTGCCCGATGGCCCTCAGGCCTCTACATGGGTGGGGGATGCGAATGGACTGGCCATCCGACGCCCCCCCCCGACATCTGGCGCTGCCAGTCCTGGAGGCCCTTGCTGGTATCAACAGGGGTCTGCAGGTTTGCAGCCATGGAGCCCAGGGGGTTGGCAAACCCTGTCTGTGACAGTGCGACGCCGGCTCGCACATGGCCACTGGCGCCGATGCCCTCAGCGATGGCCTGCAGAGACTGGGCCATGGCCTGCAGAGACTGGGCCATGGCCTGCTGAGACTGGGCTATGGCGTTGTGTGCCTCTGCCATCTGGCGCTGGCACTGGCTCATGGCCTCCTGTGAGAGGGCAGCCATTTCCTGGGCCACAGACGCCGCCTGCACGGAAGGCCCCAGGCTTCGCAAACCGTTCCCCATGTCTGACACCGTCGCACCCATTGCCTCCACCGCGGACGCCACCCGTGCGGTGTCGGCCTGGGTGGCACGCATGACCGGCACCACGCCCAGCTCCTGGACGCGGGTGGACTCCACCTGCGACTGCAGCCGCCGCAAGCCGCCCGTCACCCTCTTCGCTCGTCTCCGGGTCGGTGGTTGCATCGGATCTATGTGTGGGTGTGGTAACTGCAGGAACCCGGGATCCATCTGGGCGGCAGATGTTCGCTTGGGCTGGGCTGCCCTCCGACCGCCCGGTCCCTCTGCTGCTCCTACCTCCACCTGCTGTACCGGGACGGCTGTGTTGTGCGCACCAGTGAGTGTACCAGACACCTCATCACTAAAGTGCCCAACCGTGGTGAGTGTTTCTGCGATGGTGGAGGGTATTGGTGACAGCAGTGGCATTGTGTCGTGCTCTTCGTCCCACTCTGAGTCCATGGCACTTTGGGGTGGGGGTTCGTCTCCACCCATCCACTCTGAGTCACTGTCCGGTATTTCGTCTTCCTGGGTAGTGCTGTCCCGGGTAGGGGTGTCCTGGGTAGTGGTGTCCTGGATAGTGGTGTCCTGGGTAGTGGTGTCCTGGCTCGGATGTGACGGGGGCCTGTGGCTGCCCCCCTCGTCGCTGGGTGGTCGCTCCCGCACGTGACGGGGGTGTCGTCTCCCTGTTGCTCCAGGTCTCTCCGTCTCCCGTGGTGTGCGAGGGGCATCCTGCGAGCGTCGCATGCTGGAGGGTCCGGGTCTCTCCGTCTCCCGTGGTCTCCGAGGGACATCCTGCGGGCGTCGCATGCTGGAGGGTGCGGGTCTCTCCTTCTCCTGTGGTCTCCAAGGGGCATCCTGCGGGCGTCGCATGCTGGAGGGTGCGGGTCTCTCCGTCTCCTGTGGTCTCCGAGGGGCATCCTGCGGGCGGTCTGCATCTGCGGGGATGGGTGCCTGGACGATACACAATGATATGGGGGAGGGGGGATATGGGGAGGGGGGATATGGGGGATATGGGGAGGGGGGATATGGGGGAGGGGGGATATGGGGGATATGGGGGGATATGGGGGATATGGGGGAGGGGGGATATGGGGAGGGGGGATATGGGGAAGGGGGGATATGGGGAGGGGGGATATGGGGGAGGGGGGATATGGGGAGGGGGGATATGGGGGATATGGGGGAGGGGGGTATGGGGAGGGGGGATATGGGGGAGGGGGGATATGGGGGAGGGGGGATATGGGGGATATGGGGGAGGGGGGATATGGGGGAGGGGGGATATGGGGGAGGGGGGATATGGGGAGGGGGGGATATGGGGGAGGCTCACCCTGCTTGCTCTGACGAGGTCGTTCACCTTCTTGTGGCACTGGGTGCCTGTCCGTGGTATCAGGGCCACAGCGGTGACGGCCTCTGCCACTTCCCTCCACAGACGCCGGCTGTGGCGTGGGGCAACTCTGCGGCCGTGCCCGGGATACAGGGCGTCCCTCCTCTGCTCCACCGCGTCCAGGAGCGCCTCCATATCGTGTGACTCGAACCTCGGGGCTGAGCTACGGCCAGCCATCCAGTCGGGTGTTGCGGTCGGGTGTTCCGGTCGGGTGGGGGGGAGCAGCGCGTCCTTATGAGCCGTCACGCCGTGCAGCGCGTATGACGCTGCACGGCGTGAACCACTGCGCAAGCGCGGATCCCGTTACGTCGCTGCTAGCCCATTTCGGGCCGGAGCCTATCGACCCATTTTTCCGATGTGACGCAAGTCGGATTTGCGCCGTTTTTTGCGCCGATCGGCGGACTTTCCGCCCATAACGGAGAATTTCGCCCCTTATGTTTGTTGTAGTAAGGTTTTCTTTAAATTTAGAGTATCTGATTCTTTTTTTTAATTAAAGGGCAATTTAACATGGTCAATCCACCTACCCTGCACATCTTTGGGTTGTTGGGGTGAGAGCCACGCAGGCACATAGGGAATGTGCAAACTCAACATGGACAGTGACCCGGGGCCAGGCTCGATCCCATGTCCTCAGTGCCGATTCTATTCGAATCGCTGCAGTCCATGCAGTGAGGATAGTTCCACATTTCTGTTATTGGAAGTAATGCTGATATATTTCCAAATCAGAATGGCAGGTGATTTGGAGGAGAACTTGGGAATGCTGATGTACAGTCACGGTGTATCAATGGTGAAGGGAGTGAATGTTTAAGATGACGGATTGGGTGTCAATCAAGTTTCTTGAACTTGCTGCACCCTTTCCGACAAATGGGGAATATTCCATGACACTCCAGATTTGAGTCTTGTAGTGTTGCTAACTTTTGGTTGGTTCAATTAGCTCTGTTTTATAACCTTTGCTCTAGAGTCGCCAGGTATCTTTATGATACCGCCACGAGGTTCAAGTTCGAGTAATGATCAATAACTCAATACACCAATTAGTAAGATTCAAATCAAAGCACATTTATTATACACAGTAAATCGCTACTCATGCATAAACTCTACTTTCTAAGCTATTTCTATCACTAACAGGCCAATACTTAGCTTCGGACAAGCCCACCAGGTCAGGGGAACAAATGGCCTTTCGTTCGGGTTCTGAGTCTGCGGGGTTCAAAAGCTGGTATGGACTCGTAGCTAGAAGCGCCTATCTTGTAGCGAGTGTTGACTTGAAACTTACGTTCTTTGGAGGCAGCTGGACAGGTCACTGTCAAGGGTTGGTTCGCGTTGCTGAGTGACCCTGTCAAGAAGAACGATTTGAACTTGAGGGCTTTACTTTATAGTCCCCAGGGGCTTCCCGCCTTTTGGGGCGGACCCTGTACCTGGTTTCAAGTGATTGGACTTTGTTCCAATCGCTTGGTTCAATTTCTCCAATACCGGCGCTGTTCCCTGATCGTTGGGCGGTCTTTAAGTATCCGTTAACCTCTTTTGTGTTGGCTCCTGCTGGCACCGAGGAGCCTGGCTTGGCCTTTCTTTATTTCAAATGTTTCGATTGTTCCAGGGGATCGCTCATTACTATATAGATGGCTGCTACATTACTATGCAGATGGCTGCTTGTATCGATGCTGTCTGGGCTTTTGCAGAATCTAATACACAGTAAACTTGCACCTGCTAGTTTTTGCCTGTGTTGGCTGAATTTCCCTTCAGCCTTTGCTGTTCTCCATTTTAAGTCGGGAAGTGGCCAACTCAGGTGGCTACAGTAGGTGATGGGGTTTTGGAGAGTCAGAAAGTGAGACATTCACACAAGTGGAGATTAGGAATAGCTGGAGAGTGTACACCCATAACAGGTCCCCTAACAATAGGTAGGCTGTTGGATGGACCATCGAACAAGAAATCATTGGAGAGTGTAACAAGGACAATGTAATAATTGTGGGGGACTTTAATCTTCATAAAAATTGGATCAATCAAATTAGGTAGGGTGGTCTAGAAGATGAATTTGTCGAGCATTTATGTGATAGTTTCCTGGAGCAACACATAGTGGAACCAACTAGGGTAAAGTTATTTTAGATCTCAAATTGTGTGATGATCTGCTGGGAACTAGTGATCATAATACAGCTGAATTCATGGTTAGTTTAAAAGTGACATATTCCAATCACGAACACAAATCTTAAACTAAAAACAATTATGTGGGGAGAGATGGCTAAGGTTGATTAGATAAATAGATGAAACAGTATGCCCATAAATGAGCAATGGGAAACATTTAAAGAACCAATTATATTTTATTGAAAAATAAAAAGACAGCTAAAGACCGATTTGTGATTAACTCAGAAACTTAAGGTTGGTAGTAAATTAAAAGAAACTTCTAAAGTTGCAAAGCATAGTAGCACGTCTGAGGGATTGGGAATCAGCAAAAGGCCACCAAACAATGATAAAAATAGAAAAAGGTACAATGAGAGCAAATGAGACAGGAATATAACACAGATTGTATGAGCTTTTCCAAGTATATAAAAATGAAGAGAGTAGCTAAACTAAACAAAGACCCTTAGAAGCAGAGATGGAGAATTTGTTCTGGAGAATGGGAGAATGAAAGAGACATTGAGTAACTATTTTGTGTCTGTCTTCACAGAAGAAGGCATGAGTTACATAGCAGAATTAAAGGGTAACCTAGTAGCTAAAAGAAGGAAAGTAACAAAATTGATATTAATGGGAAAAATGTACTGTGGATACTTGAGGAACTAAAGTCCAACAAATCACCAGGATCTGAATGTCTACATCTAAATGAGATAGGGCGGAATTCTCCAATAATGGGGCTATGTCCCTATGCCGACGTGAAAACCGGCACCAACCACTCCGGCGTCAATGGCCCCCGAAAGTGAGGAATTGTCCACTTTCTAGGGGGCTAGGTTGACGCCAGACTGGTTCCCGCAGCTCCAGCCGGGGCCAAAGAGCCAGCGCGAGTTCGAGCTTGGGTGGAATGGGCGGCGTATTTTTGCGCAAGCATGGAACGGGCAGTGTATTTCCATGCATGCGCAGAACGGCCGGTGTATTTCCCCACATGCGCGGGGGTTCCCTTCTTTCCCGCCGGCCCCCAGGCAATATGGCAGAGCCCTCCAGGGACCCGGCGCGGAGGAAAGAAGGTCCCCACGGAACCAGCCCGTCCGCTGATCGGTAGGCCCCTGCACACTTACCTGCCAGGTCCCGCCATGTGTGAGGTGAGTAATTCACACCGGCGGAACTGGGCAAAACTTGTCGGCCATTTGGCCCATCGAATCGCCGGGGGGGGGGTGCACTGTCAACGGTCCCCGACCGGCGTGGCGGGAATGCCACCGGCGCCTGAAAAACGGCACCGGAGAATAGGGAGGCCGGAGGCGGGGTGGGATTCACGCCTCCCCCTGGGGATTCTCTGACCCGGCGCAGGACCGGAGAATCCCGGCCATAGTTGCAGCGAGGGATGATCTGGCTATGATTTTCCAAAATTCCCTAGATTCTGGAATATTCCCAACAGACTGTAGATTAGCAAATATGACAGTGCTATTCAAGAATGGAAAGAGAGAGTTAGCAGGAAACTACTATGTAGGAATGCAGCTATAAATAGAAAATTATAAGAGAATCCAGCAATAATTACAGATTATAATATGAAAAAGAGTGATTCTCTAATGAAGTATGGATTAAAAATTAAAAGCAAAATTAATCTGCTGGGCAGCTTGGAAGTTTATTAACAGGCTTGGACATAACTGTGTGCTCAAAGGAATAGGGTGTGATACATCCCCTAAAACAAGACCATTTCTGAAAAAAAACAGGAAGTGGCCTCTACTTCACCTCAGCAAGGCATTGATAAATTTTAAGATACTCCATTCTAATAATGAATAACCTTAATGATGCCCCTAAATAACTTGCCAACTTTACCCTGGAAACTGAGCCAAGTGACTACCTCTCCCAATAACCTGTTTGCTTGAAGGATGTTAAATAAACAAAGGATGTTGTTCAACATGCAAGCTCAATATATTTCCCCTTGCTTCTACTCTATTATGGTATAAATATTGGAACCACGCAGTGGTTTAGTTTTGTTGGATTCAGTCTAGAGTCTCTCAAGATACAGTTGCAGCTGCTGTAATGAAGTAATGATAGTTCACTCCTTAATTGGGATGGGGGTAACTCATTTCTATTCAAGCATATAAGGTAATTACTACTTTAAATATTGATGGATGTCTTAAATATCTCTGTGTAACATTATTAAGGCCTGAATTCTCCATTAGAAGCAAGGTTGTACTTACCTTTCCTTGGTAACTAATGAGGATTCAACTAATATGGTGGGGGGGATAGTAGATGTAGTATATTTAGATTTCCAAAAGACATTAAATGAGGTGCTGCACGAAAGGTTAATGAGCAAGATAGGGGCTCATTGAATTGAGGGTAAGATATTAGGATTGATTAATGGACAGGAAGAGTAGACATTAAAAGGGTATTCTAAAGTTGGCAGGCCATGGTTAGTGGTGTGCTGCAAAAATCAAGGGCTTGATTCTCCGCCGGCAGGATACTCCATTTTGCCAGCAGCCCGGGGGTTTCCCGACAGCGTGGGGCTGCCCCACAATGAGAAAACTCATTGACCAGCTGGCGTAATGGAGCATCCCACTGGCGGGGTGAAACAGAAATGTGGCGCGGAGAATCCAGCCGCAGTACTGCAGCCTCAGTTATTTATAATAATCTTTATTGTCACAAGTAGGCTTACATTAACACTGCAATGAAGTTACTGTGAAAAAACCCTAGTCACCACATTCCGGCACCTGTTCGGGTACACGGAGGGAGAATTCAGAATGCCCAAATTACCTAACAGCACGTCTTTTGGGACTTGTGGGAGGGAACCAGAGCACCCGAAGGAAACCCACACAGACACGGGGAAAATGTGTAGACTCTGCATAGACAGTGGCCCAAGCCAGGAATCGAACCTGGGACCCTGGAGCTGTGAAGTGACAGTGCTAACCACTGTGCTACCGTGCAGTGATGCCTTAGGGAGGGTGAATTCTTCATCTTCGTGCGCGAGGCTCAGCCTCATACAGTTTAAGGTGCTGCACAGGGCACACATATTCGGGACAAGGATGAGCCGGTTTTTTGGGGGTGAGGACAGGTGTGTTAGGTGTTAGGAGCCCAGCAAACCACACCCATATGTTCTGGGCATGCCCAGCACTAGAGGAATTTTAGAAGGGCGTAGCGAGGACGGTGTCGAGGGTGGTAGGATCCAGGGTCAAACCCGGCTGGGCGCTCGCAATATTTGGGGTGGCAGAGGAGCCGAGAGTGCAGGAGGCGAAAGAGGCCGGTATTCTGGCCTTTGTGTCCCTGGTAGCCCGGCGGAGTATTCTTCTTCAGTGGAAGGATGCGAGGCCCCCAAGCGTGGAATCCTGGATCAACGATATGGCGGGGTTTATTAAGTTGGAGAGGGTGAAATTCGCCTTGAGAGGGTCAGTATAAGGGTTCTTCAGGCGGTGGCAACCGTTCTTAGACTTCCTGGCAGAACGGTAGACATTGGTCAATGGCAGCAGCAACTCGGGGGCGGGGGGGTGTTACTTTATTTTTGTTTATTTACACTGGGGGATCTGAGGGGATGTATATATTTGCTATGTTGGCTTTGTGTTAAGTCGGGGTGTTAATTTATTATTTATGTACAGGGGGAGGGGGTATGAAGGGTTGTTTTTTGACTGTGTTTTGTATTTAACCCTGTTGCGTTCCTTTTTCATTTGGTTATTGATATTCTGTGAAAACCTTAATAAAAAAAAATTTTTTTTTTTAAAGTCTTCATTTATTCAATGTAATTTAAGGTTTCACTGTCCAGTGATAAATTTCAACATTTATAAGGTCTCCATAGAGAATTAAACTGTTCCTGTATGTAAAATAAATAAGTTTTTAAAAATGCTGAAGAAACTTCATTTAAAATTAAATTAAAATGCTGATCTTACCAGTTTAGAGTGATCTTTGCCCTTGCTGAATTTTCCAATATCCAGCACGTATTTGGAAGCTTTAATCTGCACACAGGCTTCTAACTGATCAGTTCATAACTGGCTCAGAGAGGGAAAGATTATTAACTTCCTGGGTGCAAATGCATGTTCACACAGGTATGTGCATTCAAATGCTGAAAGCATTTCAAATGCAAGTTTCTTCAAATTTCACTGGCAGGAATGTCCAGCAGGTCAGGATAGAAGCCCCATGATCTGTCAGTAGCTTCAAGTGAACTCAGCACATCTCTAAACGCTGACGTCAACAATTCTGGGTAATTAAGAAATGTTTTTGCTTGAAGTTTCATTTGATAATGTTGTGAAACACCTGATGTACTTTAACAACAGAAAGCACCAATAGCACTTTTTTTGACTAAGTCCAAATGTATCTGTCCAAGAAGGCCAAAATGAACGTATGTCTAACTTTGCTTCCAGGGGCTGACATTTTGTCAAATGTACCCCTCAATTTACAGCAAAGAAAACGCAACAGAGAAATCAAAAATCATAACATCAAACACAGTGCACTGTTCTGCATTATGTGAAGTTGGTGTGCGCATCAAATCAGGGCTTTAAAATATCCTGATAATTAATAAAACACAAGCATCTTCTATTTAAATTTTATACATTTTTTGTCAAATGAATATACCTTCTTGGGATGACAAAATATTCGATTTAGAACTTTTTGTCTTGTTAATTGGACCAGCAGTGTGAATGCTACTCAAAATCATCAGATAGCATAGTTTGCCCGCCCCTGACTTAGACAAAGAGACCGAGAGTAATATATCTACCTTTGCTGGCCATACAAAGCTGGGTGGACAGATAAGTTATGAGGAGGTTGCAGGGGGGTGGGGGGTTGCAAAGAGATATAGACAACTGAGTGGGCAACATGGTGGCAGATGGAATATAATATGGGAAAGTGTGAAGTTATTCACTTTGGTCTTAAGGATAGAAAAGCCGAATATCTTTTAAAACGTGCGAAATATAAAAATGTTGATGTCAGCGAGATTTGGGTGTATTCGTTTCAGGAACTCATAAAGTCAGCATGCAGGCACAACAAGCAATTGGAAAAGCACATGGCATTTTGTTTTTATTGCAAGTTGATTGGAGGTCAAGAATAAGGAACTCCTGCGACAGGGCTTTGGTGAGACCACCCCTGTGTGCTGTGCTGGATGTCCATATTTCTGGAAGGAAACACTAGCGTTGGAGGCTAATAGAGTGAAGGTTCACTAGATTGGACCCTGAGGTGAGATAGTTGCCCTGTGATGAGATCTTGTGGGTGCGATTCTCCCAAAAGGTAACAAAGTCCTCTAGCGAGCGCGTTTAGCCACGGGTTTCCCGGCACTCGCCATGCCGACAAACACTATTCAATGCGACTCACGTGGCCGTTGAAAGTCACGATCTACCCGGCTCACAACGCCTCACGAGACTCACCTTTTAGCAAATCTGCATATTAGAACGAGGCATTAAGCCTCACTCTAATGTGCAGATCCCGAAGGAACCTGAGGCTTTGGGATTCAACCCCTTT
Organism: Scyliorhinus torazame; assembly: GCF_047496885.1. Classification (NCBI taxonomy): domain Eukaryota; kingdom Metazoa; phylum Chordata; class Chondrichthyes; order Carcharhiniformes; family Scyliorhinidae; genus Scyliorhinus; species Scyliorhinus torazame. The sequence goes on from NC_092711.1 coordinate 228,149,281, forward strand.
TCTTCAGAGACCTCAGGCGAGCGCCGTTCAGCACTAGTCCCCACAAACAGGCACCAGATGGGGCGGCACTTGTGGAGGTCTCCCAGTTGAGGGTGGTGCTCTGGCACTGCTGGTGCTATCTGGGTACCTTGGCAGTGCCAGACTGGGTGCCAACCTGACATTGTCAAGGTGCCTGATGTGTTAGGCAGATAGGTTCGATATGGACTGCACTCGATGCAGGGAAGCTAGAAACAGACGTCTAACACTGGAGAAGATCCAACACTGTTTTATTCAACGATATAACTGATATACATATTCAGCTGTGGTTTGGCACTATACTGAACTGACTGGAGACTTTGTAGTAGCCTGACCAGACTTACTAGCTACCGTATGGTGTTGCACTTGCTCGCTCGTGGACTCTGACTGTCTCAGTGGCTGGGTCCCGAGAGAGCGGAAAACCTCGTGCCCTCTGGCTTTATAGTGGTAGTGTCCTGTCTGGTGATTGGCTGCACTGTGTTGTGTGCTCACTGGTCATCCTGTGTGTCAATCACTGCCTGTCTGCATCTCATTATATACATGCGTGGATATTATGAAATCCCCTTTTTTTTAGATAAAAAAATACTAAAGTGTGCGTGCGTATATATATATTATATATATGCCTGACTATATACAAACGGTGTCTAAATGAACGTATAAACATAGGAAGGTGTCGATAGTTCAGATTCATGGCAAACGAAACAATATTTACAGAGGTTTAATCGATGAAGTCACAAAATGTTCAAAAGTTCAATCTACAGATTCAGTCTTTGTGGTGGGCCACGAATTCTTGTCGATCGCCGCAGAGGTGGATCAGCGGGATCGCTGCCATCGCGGTGGTCGCATGGGCCGGCAGGATTGCTGGTAGATCAGTGGCCTCGTGGCAGGGTACGTCCAGAAGAAGCATCGTAAGCGGCGGGGCACTTCAGTCAGGTAGCGGGCGTGGAACTCTTCGCAGTGCCCGTCTGTTGCGCCGTAGCAGGGAGCCATCAGCCATGCGGACAAGGAACGATCTTGGGGCCACTTGATTGATCACAACAGCTGTGGCTGACCAGCCGCCCTCAGGCAACTGCACTTGATCAGTTGGGGCCAGCTCGTGTAGATCAGTGGCATGAGCATCGTATGTGGCCTTCTGTTGGGCCGTGACTGCTGCATTTTCTGTAAGACCGTGAGGTGGTCAAGGACTGGAACATGGATGGCTGGAACCGTGATCCTCAGAGTGCGATTCATGAGCATCTGCGCTGGAGACAACCCAGTGGGGTTGCCCTGTATACCAGCATCGCCAGATTGAAGTCGGAGCCTGAGTCTGTAGCTTTGCAATATGGACCCCTTTCTCGGCCTTCCCGTTTGACTGCGGGTAGTGGGGACTGGAGGTTACGTGACGGAAGTTGTAGGACTGTGCAAAATCAGACCATTCCTGGCTGTAAAAGCAAGGACCGTTGTCGCTCATTATTGTGAGTGGAATCCCATGCCTGGTGAACGTTTCTTTGCAGGCTTTGATTACGGCCTTCGACGTGAGGTCGGACAGTTTCACCACTTCTGGGTAACTGGAGAAGTAGTCGACCAGGAGTACGTAGTCACGCCCCTTGGCGTGGAAAAGGTCTACACCTACTTTGGACCACGGAGAGGTCACGAGCTCGTTCTGTTGCAGCGTTTCCTTGGGTTGAGCTGATTGAAACTTCTGACAGGTAGGGCAGTTGAGGACTGTGTCGGCAATGTCCTGGCTGATGCCCGGCCAATAGACCGCCTCCCGAGTTCTGCGTCAGCATTTCTCGACCCCAAGGTGACCCTCATGGAGTTGGCCCAGCACCATAGCCCGCATGCTCTGAGGAATTACGATCCTGTCGAGTTTCAGAAGGATTCCCTCGACCACCGTCAGGTCGTCTTTTACGCTATAGAACTGGAGACATTGTTCCTTCTGCCAGCCATTGGTAAGTTGCTGCATCACACGCTGCAGCAGAGGATCCTTGGCCGTCTCCTCACGAATTTGGACCACCCGTTCGTCAGAGGCCGGAAGGTTGGTGGCACACAACTGCACTTGCTTCTATATGGCAGATGGAAACACTTTGTTCACACAAGTGTGGTAATGGACCTGGATAGGGCATCTGCAACGATCAGCTCTTTGCCCGGCGTGTAGACAAGTTTGAAGTTGTAGCGGCGTAGCTTAAGAAGAATTCACTGTAACCGAGGTGTCATGTCATTTAAATCCTTCTGGATTATATGAACTAAGGCCTGTGGTCCGTTTCTACTGTGAATTTTGGCAGGCCGTAAACGTAGTCGTGAAACTTGACTATCCCTATCAGGAGGCCCAGACACTCCTTCTCGATCTGAGCGTACTGTTGCTCAGTGGGCGTCATGGCCCTGGAGGCATACGCCACTGGAGCCCAGGACGAGGAGTCATCTCGCTGAAGGAGCACCGCCCCAATGCCGTCCTGGCTTGCATCAGTCGATATCTTGGTTTCCTTGGTTGGGTCGAAGAACGCCAGAACCGAGGCTGTGGTGAGCTTTGCTTTCAGCTCACACCATTCCTCTTCATGCATGGGCAGCCACTGGAATTCCTTCGACTTCTTGACGAGATGACGGAGGGTCGTGGTGTGGGATACCATATTGGGAATGAATTTCCCGAGGACGTTGACCATCCCGAGGAAGCGGAGAACCGCCTTCTTGTCCTCCGGGTTCTTCATGGCGTTGATCGCCGAGACCTTGTTGGCATCTGGCCACATGCCCTGCTGCGAGATGTGGTCACCCAGGAACTTAATATCTGATTGACCAAATGAGCACTTGGCCCTGTTGAGCTGGAGACCATGTTCATGAATTCTCTGGAATACCTTCTTGAGACGAGCGATGTGTTCCTGGGGCGTTGTGAACCAGATAATTACGTTGTCAACATACACTCACACCCCCTCGATGCCCTCCATCATCTGCTCCATGATGCGGTGAAATACTTCGGAGGCAGATAGGATCCCAAAAGGCATCCGGTTAAGAACAAAGAACAAAGAAAATTACAGCACAGGAACAGGCCTTTCGGCCCTCCCAGCCTGCGCCAATCCAGATCCTTTATCTAAACCTGTCACCTATTTTCCAAGGATCTACTTCCCTCTTGTAGCAGTAGTGACCGAACGGGGTGTTGAACGTGCACAGCTTGCGACTGGACGTGTCCAGCTGTATTTGCCAAAAACCCTTGGAGGCGTCCAGCTTAGTAAAGAATTTGGCATGAACCATCTCACTGGTCAACTCTTCACGTTTTGGTATCGGGTAATACTCCCGCATGATGTTGTGGATTGTATCCTGAGGGTCAATGCAAATACGAAGCTCCCCTGACAGCTTCTTTACGCAGACCATGGAGCTGACCCAGTCTGTGGGCTCTGTGACCTTCCATATGATGCCCTGGTCTTGGAGGTCCTGTAATTGCTTCTTCAGACGATCCTTGAGGGGTGCCAGTACCCGGCGTGGTGCATTAATTACAGGGGTGGCGTTCGGCTTGAGCAAGATTTTATATCGGTACGGGAGCGTGCCCATTCCATCGAATACACTGTGGTACTGCGTGATAATGTCATCGATGTCGGCTTGCAAGTTTCCATCAGGCGAGGCCGTCGCCGGTGATGATGACATGGTGTGGACTCGCTGAACCAGGTTCAGGAGCTTGCAGGCTCGAGCACCGAGCAGAGACGCTCTGTCAGGCCCGACGATTTTAAACCGCAGTGTTGCCTTGATCACCTTGTTGGATACCCCTAGTTGACAGGAGTCACTGGCAGCTATGGCATTGCCATTGTAGTCAAGGAGCTGGCAGGCCGGTGGAAGAATGCTTGGTCTGGCGCGGATGGTGTCGTGGTCGGAAATTTGAGATGAGGTTCGCTGATGCGCCGGTGTCCAGTTTAAATCGGATGCGAGCCTTGTTAACTGTGAGGACAGCACACCACTCATCGTCGGGATCCACACTGAGGATCGAGAGGCGTTTCGCCGTTGTGGTGGATGGCAGCGCATGTGTAATTATGATGCCCACCTGGTATGGGGACTTGAGGCACTTAGCATCAGGGTCTGTTGGGCTGTTGGGATCGGAATCTGGCATGCCTTGTTGTATTGAGCAGACACTGCTGCACCGCAGCTGGGATCGCTGGCTGCTGAGTGGTGGAGCAGATCTGCAAAGGGCTGCGTAGTGGCCAAGCTTGTCACACTGTAGACACCGGCGTCCTTTCGCCACACATTGCCACTTTAAATGGGCGGAGCCACAATTTAGACACGTCATGACGCCGACGGTAGCGCATTCCGTGCGCCATCGCGCATGCGCAGTGCGGTCGGTCGACGTACGCACCTGCGCAGTTGGGTTGTCGGGCTCGTCGTCCACTAGGTCATGGCGCACATGCGCAGGGACCCGGGAAAAGCATGCGAAACGGCCACTCTCCTCGATGCTCAGGCCCTGCATTGTGCAATGGCCTGCACCCGTTCCGCCTCGTGGGAGGCCAGCTTTGCAGTTTCTGCTGCCCTGATGTGGGAGTAACGATTCGTAGCATGCTCATGGACAACGCACAACTCGATAGCGACAGAGAGGGTCAACTGTTTGACTTTCAGGAGCTGCTGCCGAAGGGAGTCAGAGTGGACCCCGAAAACGATCTGATCCCGGATCATGGAATCAGCCATCGAGTCATAGTTACATGACTGCGCTAGGATGCGGAGATGGTCACGAAGGACTGAAAAGGTTCATCCTTACCCTGAAGCCTCTGCTGGAAAATGTACCATTCAAAGCTCTCATTCACCTCAATGTTTCAGTGGCTGTCAAACTTCAGCAGGACTGTCTTGAATTTTGTTTTGTCTTCGCCGTCAGCGAACGTAAGGGAGTTGTAGATGTGGATGGCGTGGTCCCCCGCGGTGGAGAGAAATAGCGCGATCTTCCTGGCATCTGATGCAGCTTCGAGGACGGAGGCCTCGATGGACAAGAGGAACTTTTGCTTGATGGTTTTCCAATTGGTACCACGGTTGCCGGAGATGCGGAGCTGCGGAGGAGGCTGGATGTTTTCCATTTCACCGGATGGCTGCTTGCTGGTCAATGCTGATTCACTCGAGGTAGGTCCGTCAAGATTAGTATCATTCTGGTACCATGATGTGTTAGGCAGGTAGGTTCGATGTGGACTGCACTCGATGCAGGGAAGCTAGAAACAGACGTCTAACACTGGAGAAGATCCAACACTGTTTTATTCAACGATAGAACTGATATACATATTCAGCTATGGGTCGACACTATACTGAACTGACTGGAGACCTTGTAGGAGCTTGACCAGACTTACTTGCTACCGTATGGTGTTTGCACTTGCTAGCTCGTGGACTCTGACTGTCTCAGTGGCTGGGTCCTGAGAGAGCGGGAAACCTAGTACCCTCTGGCTTTATAGTGGTAGTGTCCTGCCTGGTGATTATCTGTGCTGTGTTGTGTGCTTACTGGTCATCCTGTGTGTCAATCACTGCCTGTCTGCATCTCATTATATACATGAGTGGATATTATGACAGTGCCTTGGTGGCACTGCCAGCTGGCATGGGCACTGTCAGGTCGGCACTGCCAAGTGGCCAAGCTGACATTTTTTGTGCACATTCGGGCCGGGGTCACCCGGCATGGTTGTTAGTGGGGAGGTGCAGAGGGTGGCGGGAAACCACCCATATAGTGCTCGGGCTGGGGCGGAGGTCTGGGATTGTTTCGGGAGCCTCGGCAATCGGGATGCAATTTTAAATTCCACCGAGCGGAGCTCGCACTGTATAAAACAGGGCTAATTGAGGCCTCGGACGAGCGTTCTATGTTCAGGCCCCTTATTCAATGCGAGTCGTATTGAACAGCCATATGTTGAATAATCAATGCGAGTGCCAGAAAACACGTGCTAATTGCGCTCGCTGTGGGACTTTGTTCCCTTTTGGGACAATCATGCATAACTAATTTGACTGAATTTTTTGAGGATGTGATCAGGTGGGTAGATGACGTAGTTTTTATATGGATTTCAGCAAATCCTTTGACATGGTCCCACATGGGAGATTGATAAAGAAGGTCAAGGACATGGGATCCAGGGGAACTTAGCAAGTTGTTTTATTTTTAAATTGATGGAACATTACAAACACGGATGATGTGGAGGCACAGGTGAGGATATTTGGGGGAGCCGTTAACCGGAAAGCCTGCCCAAAAACACAGTGGGCTGGCATCATTGTTTCCCCACCGGAAGGCTTACTATGGTTTGGGGAGGCTGCTGCTGAAGATTACAAGTGCTCAACGCAGATTCCCGGCTTGGGTCACTGTCCGTACGGAGTCTGCACGTTCTCCCTGTGTCTGCGTGGGTTTCCTCTGGGTGCTCCGGTTCCTCCCACAAGTCCCGAAGGGTGTGCTTGTTAGGTGAAATGGACATTCTAAATTCTCCCTCAGTGCACCCGAACAGGCGCAATAGTGTGGTGACTAGGGGCTTTTCACAGTAACTTCATTGCAGTGTTAATGTAAGCCTACTTGTGACACTAATAAAGACTATTATTAGGTGGTGGACCAAGCTGGTGCTAGATTACGTCCTGCGAAGCCTTCCCAGATACAACATATGGACAGTGAGCCAGGGCAACCCCCAGATGATGGACGAAGCAGTGAACTTGGTAGATCTGGCTACCAAAGTGCGAATGAAGTTAGAGAAATAGGAGGGAATTAAGCTAGAACGCACCCGGACTATAGCACCGCCCCTCCCCCCCCCCCCCCCCCCCCCCACCAAACACAGAGCGAGGACCAAGGGACCCGGAAAGGCTGGAGTTCCAGATCTAGAAGCCCGCCAATGTTATGTCTGCCGATAAATGAGACACCTTGCTGGTTTTGCACAGTGGGCTAAACAGCTGGCTTGCAATGCAGAACAATGCCGGCAGCGCGGGTTTAATTCCCGTACTGGCCTCCCTGAACAGGCGCCGGAATGTGGCAACTAGGGGCTTTTCACAGTAACTTCATTGAAGCCTAATTGTGACAATAAGCGATTATTATTATTTTTGCTCGACAATTCCCATATCAGAAAGAGCAGGATATAGCACATGGGGATGGATGGACTGCAACCTAATTTCTGCATACAACCAGGCTCAGCTTGGGGCACCTAGAGTCAATAAGATCCAAGTTGAACATCAAAATGTGGATGATTTACTGAACTCAGATAGCATGGTCCTATTGGTCCTCCAGCAATAGATCCTCGAGATAAAATCTGTCCTCACGGTACGGAAACTATACATGTAACCTGTGTACATGGGGGACACCAGGAGTTACCCTGTTACTCTATTCCAGTTCCACAAACCCAGAGAACGTTATCAGGCCAAGGTGGGTATAATTGAGTTTCTCCCATACATGGTGCTGGTAGGCCAAGCCTTTTCACTGCTCCAAGAGTTTTGGGGTCCAGTAACTTCATTCCAGTGTTAATGAAAGCCTACTTGTGACAATAAAGATTATTATTCCAAAACTATGAGAGACAGAGGACAGTCCCTCTGTGGCTGAGGAAGCGGGGGGAGTTGGGGGGGGGGGGGGCAGGGGGGAGTGGGGGGGGGGTGAGAGAGAAAGGAGATGATCTACCAGAGAATGAATTATCAGAACTGGAGGTAAGGAAACGGCAGGGTAAACTTGGAACGGCCCAGTTGGAGGACCCAAACCTTAACCGGACCTGGTCACAAGTGGAAATGACTGACAGGGAACAGGACAAACCAGCCACACCTCTAACCTTCCCTTATTTTGCAGAAAAGTACCAGCTGGTATATAGAGTTGAGAAGAGGGGAGAAATCGAGATGTAGCAGCTGTTTGTAACCCTGTCCTACCAAAGCACAGTGCTGGATCTCACCCATAGCCATTTACTATAGGGAGTACAGAAGACTAAGAGGCAACTGTTGAACAGGATTTACTGCCCAGGAGTACACAGGAGTGTGGAATAGTTTTGCAGAACCTGCTGAGATTGCCAGACCACTGCCCCCAGCCAAATTTCCGGAGTCCACTCATTCCGCTTCCCATTATAGACACTGGCCGGGATTCTTTGCGCTTGCGCCGGGTCGAGAATCGCTGGTCACGCCGGAAATTCCCGCCACGCCGCTCCGACGGCAGGACGCAATTCTCCAGCGACCGGAGAATCGGCGCCAGTTGCGCACAGTCGATGCTGCACCATCCAAGGGCCTTTGAAAACCGTGTCCCCAGTGATTCTCCGCGATCGACTGGCCGAGTTCACGCCAAGTTCACTGGCGTGGTTCCTACCTGGTACCACTCGGCGGGAGCTCGGACCCATGGCTGCGGTGGCCGTCCTAGTGGGGGGGAGGGGGGATCAGACTCCGGGGGGGGGGGGGCTGCACGACGGCCACACCCGTGATCGGGGGCTACCGATCGGCAGGCACGCACAATCTGGAGGGGGCCTACCTCCTTCCGTGCTGTCCCGCTGAGTGGCTCTGCCATGTTGTGCAGCACCACGCACATGCGTCGGCACAGAAACAGCCACCACGTGCATGCGTCGGCACAGAAACAGCCACCACATGCATGCGTCGGCACAGAAACAGCCACCACATGCATGCGCAGACCCACGCTGGCAGTGCAGGGCCGTGTATTGCCCCCTGTGGGCCACTGAATCGCTGGGCCAAGAGTCCAGTTGACGCCGGCGTGAAACACTCCAGTGTTTACGCCGGTGTCAACACTTAACCAGGATTTTGGAGAATCCCAGCCACTTCCTTTGAACACATCGGAGTAGATCTATTAGGACCCCAAATCAAGTCAGCCGATGGATACCAATACATCTTAATGTTAGTCGATTATGCCACAAGGTATCCTGAAGCCATTCCACTTCGAACTGCAACCAAAAATACAGCACATGAACTTGTCTCTTTTTTTCTCCCGAGTAGGTCTCCCAAATGAGATCCTAACTGACCAACAAACCCCATTCATGGATCAGACCATGAGTGAAGTGTGTCGGCTCTTCAGAGTCCAGAAGATGAGGACCTCTGTGTTTTTTTCATTTTAGAGTACCAAGTTCTTTTTTTTCCCAATTAAGGGGCAATTTAGCGTGGCCAATCCACTTACCCTGCACATCTTTGGGTTGTGGGGGTGACACCCACGCAGACACAGGGAGAATGTGCAAACTCCACACGGACAGTGACCCGGGGCCAGGATCGAACCCGGGTCCTCGGCACCCTGAGGCAGCAGTGCTAACCTCTGAGCCACCGTGCTGCCCGGGTGAGGACCTCTATCTACCTTCCACAGACAGATGGCCTAGTGGAAAGTTTTAATAAAACCTTGAAACAGGTGTCAAGAAAAGCCATGGAAAAGGGAGAAATTGGGACCAGCTATTGCCATTTTTATTGTTTGCTATCTGTGAAGTTCCTAAGACTTCTATAGGTTTCTCGCCATTTAAGCTGCTATATTCCAGAAGGTGGTGAGGCCTACTGGACATCACTAAAGAGTCCTGGGAGGATCAACAATGTCCTCATTGCACGGTCATCGAAAACATGGATCAAATGAGAACTTGAATAAATGCACTCCTCCCAATAATAAAGGAACATGTGGAGAAAGCCCAGGCAGCCTAGACCAGGGCTTATAACAGAGGTACCGTATCCTGGGATTTTCTGGTTGAGATCGTTTTCTAGTTCTAGTACTGACAACAGAGTGAAAGTTCCTCGTCAGGTGGAAAGGACCCTATGAAGTCCTTGAAAAAGGAGGACTGGTTACTTCCAAGATAAGCCAATCAGATCACAGGAAACCAGAGCAGATTTACCATGTAAATTTACTGAAAAAATGGAATGAAGGAGATTCCTTAATAGCCTCCCTGAACCCCGATCCATTGGATGAGGACTGCGTGACAGAAGTGCTACTGGGGGAATTTGACCCCACAACAGAAAGAAGAGGTGTGTGAATTCTTGACACAAAATAAAGATGTGTACTCAAGTCTCCCAGGAAAAATGGCATTAGTACAACATAAAATCATGACTGAGCCCAGACAGAAGGTGAGACTCCAACCTTATTGAATACCCGAAGCTCGACAAGAGGCCATCAGACGGGAAGCCCAGGCAATGTTGGAGATAGGAATCATCGAGGAGTCTTAGAGTGAGGAGGCTAGTCTGTTCGTCCTCGTACCAAAACCTGCGTGTCTATTCGGTTTTGCAATGATTTTCGTAATCTCAATACCACCTCCCTTTTGATGAGTACCCTATACCCCGGGTTGATGAACTCACTGAGCAGCTAGGTACCTATTTTGAAAAAAATAAATTTGGAGTCCCAAATTCTTTTTCTTCCAATTAAGGGGCAATTTAGCGTGGTCAATCCACCTAACGTACACATCCTTTTGGGTTGTGGGGGTGAGACCTACGCAGACACGAGGGGAATGTGCAAACTCCCACACGGACAGTGACCCGGGGCCGGGATCGAACCCGGGTCCTCAGCGCTGTGAGGCAGCAGCTAGGTATCTCAACGTTCATCAGCACCCCAGATTTAACAAAAGGACATTGGCAGGTACCCCTGGCAAAAGAGGCCAGGAAGAAAACTGTCTTTGCGATCCCTGATGGTCTATACCAAAATCGCATGCTGCCCTTTGACTTGTACTGGACTCCTGTCACTTTCCAAAGACCATTCTCACAGGGCAGCGGGCCAGGTCCTATATCCCCATAGCCAATTTTTTACCACATACTTGGTTGATGTGTTCGTCCACGGAGCATTTCAGCGGAATTTATGCGGCACCTGAAACGGGTGGTCGATGCCCTATGGGATGCAGGACTGAAAACTATAACCTCCAATTGGAACCTAGATTGAAGAAAGGTGTGCTAGAAGACAACCATCTGAAACAAAGACTCTTATCCTTTTACTTCCATCATTATTTTACACCTCTATTTCCCCTCTGTGTTTGTTTGTATGTGTGTGTGTAGAGGGTGGTGTTGTGTTTGGACTTCGGTGTCTTGCAAAGGAATCCACCAAACACCTTGGGCGCGATTCTCCGCTCCCGCGACGAAGTGCCCACGCCGTCGTGAACGCCGTAAAGGTTCACAACGGCGCGAAACGGCCCAGATCCCGACCGATTCAGGGCCCGAAAATGGGCTAGGAGCGGGGCCGTGAGAAACTCGGGGGGGGGGCGTGTCGCGAAAGCCGCGTCGTCACCGCGCGACGCCCGAATGATGCGACGCTGCGTTATAAATGGCGGGATCCGTGCACAGAGGACCTGGAGGAGAAGAGAGAGGAAGAGATGGCTGAGCCCCGACGAGCCGCACCGAGGTTCCGGGACACGGACCTGGACACCCTGCTGGATGAGATCAAGCAGAGAAGGGACACCACCTGCCCAAGACGTGGGCATCGCCAGCCATCCAGCGCGGTGAGGCACAGTTGGCGTGAGGTTGGCACCGCTGTGAGTGCTGTGGGGCAGACCCCCCCGGATGGGGGAGCAGTGTCGGAAGAAGCTGCATGACCTCACTCGGGCTGCGAGGGTAAGTGCCATGAGGGTGCGTTGGGGCATCAGGGGCGGTGGTGGGGAATCAGGGGGGGTTCAGGGGGATTGGGGCATCAGGGGGGGGTGGGGCATCAGGGGGGGCTTGGGGGGGTCAGGGGGGGTTGGGGCATCAGGGGGAGTTTGGGGGGGTCAGGGTGCCCAACGATTTACTCGACCCAAATGAGCCCCGGGACCCCCCCCCCCGGAGCGATGCCATGGCGTGCTGTCTCCTGAACCAGCAAAAATGTAGTTTATATCTGCATGCCCTGATGATACCCGCCTAATTGTGATGCTTTATCCAATCCCCCCCTCCCCGGGACAAGACAGCTTACAACCAGCGTGAGCGTATGAGAACCGGAGGGGGTTCTCCTGTGCTGCACACCACCTAAACATTCACGAGCAGAAGGCCCTGGACCTCACTGGGGGATCCGCCACCCGGGAGGTCGCGACATGCCAGCTCGGAGGCGCAGAAGCAAGTGAAACAACCCTGCATGTCCTCACCGCCCCCCTCCCACCCAACCCGTCATCGTCTCCCTCACACTTTGCCCACTGCAGCCTCGATCCCCTCCCCCTTCACACTGTGCACCCACCACCACCATACACCCGGGCCACCGTGTCTAACGAACCACAAATCTTTATGTTCCCCAGGGCCAGCCGCCGAAAGTCCAGGGACGTCTCGGCCAAGAGACAGCGGAACATCGTCAACCACAAGTGCATCCAGGGACGCACGCCAGAGGTTGGCAGTCGGTCGGACAGGAGGGCAAACCTCTCAGTATGGAACGCAGGACCGGGACACTCACACCACCGAGAAAGACAATAGTGAGGGGCACAGGACAGACATTGAAGATGAATCGCACATTACGGCCACACACTCGGTGGAATCACCTGGAGGTCAGCACGACATGGCCGGCATGGAGCTTGCGCCGGGCCATGAGTGGGAGGAGAACAGACCAGAATTCCTAACGGACGATGACCTCGAGCTTGCGGCACTGCTGTCTCCGACACCATCCACCATCGCAGAGACAATCACCTCGGTTGGGCATATAAGTGATGAGGCTCCCGGGTCACGGTCTGGTGCGCACCCCACAGCCGAGCCGGTACAGCAGGTGGAGTTTGGAGCAGCCGAGGGGCTGGACGGTCGGAGGGCAGCACAGGCCCAGCAAACACCTGCCACCCAGATGGCTCGCGGGTTCCTGGATGTACCTGACCCACCTGGACAACCAATGCATGTGGACACCCAGGGACTGAATAACGGGATGAGGGCCATCTTCTAGGACCTGCACACGCAGTTGGAGGAGTCCATCCGCGTTCAGGAGCAGGAACTGGTGCCGCTCATCGCAGCCACCCAGGCCGACACCGCACGGGTGGTATCCGCGGTGGAGGCAATGGGTGAAAGGATTTCGGCCATGGGTCAGGTTCTACAAGGCGTTGGGCTTAACGTGCACGCGTCATCCATGGCCCAGGAGAGAGCTGCCCTCTCACAGGTAGCCATCTCACAGAGCCAACAAGACATTGCCGCCGTTCTCCGGGCCCTGGCCGAGTCTCACCATGCCATGGCCCGGTCCCAGCAAGCGATGGCACAGTCCCAGCAGTCGGTCGCGGAGAGCATTGACCGCTTGGCGCACGTGACGGATGGCGTGGCGCAGTCACAGGTTGAGATCGCACAGTCCTTGGCAGGAATGTCGCACTCCCTGGACTCCGTCTCGGCGAACATTTGGACCATGGTCGATCCCGCTGCAGGCCTCCAGGACTGGCTGCGCCAGGTGTCGGTGGTGCGACGGGGCATGTCTCCGATCGCATCTCCGTCCCACATTGAGGCCCGGGGGCCACCGGGCTCCTCGAGGGAGGAGGAGGTTCTGGGGCCCGTCCCGGTAGCTCCATCAAGGGATGCCCCGGCACACTCGGCCTCTCCCCGTTCCGTCCCTGGCGCATCTGATGGGCAGCGGGCAGGTCAGGGTGGCTCAACGCCATCCAGCACGCCCGCCGAGCAGCCTGGCCCATCAAAGTCGGGCCACCCCAGGAAACGCGTGCCGACAGGGAGCCATGTCGAAGAGCGTGATTCTCAGCAGTCCGCCTCCACTCTTGCTGTACCATCTGGGAACACACCTAGACGTAGTGATCGGGCCCGTAAGGCAAAGAGGTTAGGCACGTAAGAAGTTGGCATGGGTGCAGGCCACAGTTTAGTTGTAAGGGGTAGGGCACCTATGTTAATCACACAAATAAACTCACTGTTGAATTTGACTTGTAGGACTCTGTGCTATGTCCGGTGCCAGGGGGCTCGTGAGGATGCCCGAGTGGCCCAGTGGTATACGAGCGGTTCGAGTTCTGTTCCTGATGTGCTGACCGTTGCCCCCCTGCCTCCCATAATCAGACACCGTTGTCCTCGGCACACCGACGCCAGCCACCCCACATGGGCACGTGGTGAAATATCCGTCACGAAGGCTCTGACCACCGGAGTGCATGGTTCAGCTATAGCCATGAGTCAGACCTCGGCTGGCGAATCTGAGCACACAGCTCATCGCAGAGCGGGCTGTCATCATTCAACATGGCACTGATCACACCCGCTTACCCAATCATCACTGTTGTGCAATCCCGTAGTGCCGCAATGGTAAGGTGATGTGGAATTGGTGCCGTGAACGCGGTGCGGGGGGTGGTGGGTGCTGTGTGGTGCCCGTATACAGGAGTGACGGTGGAAGTGGCAGTGTTCAGCGAATCCCACCCCCACAGTGCGTGAACCTTGCGGCCACCAACGCGTCGCGTGCGCGCTGTCCGCGGCAGTGTCGTCGCGCAGCTTCCTGGACGTAACCAGCACCCGGGCAGTGTCTGTGTCCTGCCTTCCTCCCCCCACCCTGATGCGCGCCATCATCCTCCTCCTCCGCATCCTCCTCTTCCCCATCCTCCTCGTTTGCGTTAGCTCCGTTGCCGTCGGGTCCTCCCTCCGACTCCTCCACCAGGTCATCTCCCCCCTGCATGGCTATGTTGTGCATCGCACAGCAGACCACAACTATGCGACCAACCCTGTCGGGCCGGTACTGCAGGGCCCCTGCGGAGCGGTCCAGGCATCTGAATCGCATCTTCAGCAGCCCGAAGCACCGCTCCACCACACCCCTGGTTGCTGCATGTGCCTCGTTGTATAGGCTCTCCGCGTTGGTGTGAGGCCTCCGTATTGGCGTCATCAGCCATGACCTCAACGGATAGCCCTTGTCGCCCAGCAACCAGCCCCTCAGCCGGGCTGGGGCATCCATCGAACATTGCGGGGATGAATGACTGTGCCAGAATGTAAGCGTCATGCACACTCCCGGGGTACTTTGCACACACGTGCATGATCTTCATGTGGGGATCGCACACCACCTGAATGTTCATGGAGTAAGCGCCCTTCCTGTTCATGAACACTTCCCTGTTGTCAGCAGGTGGGCGCATGGGGACGTGCACACCATCGATGACACCCTGGACCATCGGTATCCCGGCCACCTTGGCGAATCCACGTGCCCGTGCTTCCTGCTGTGCTCGGTCCTCGGGGAATTTTATGTACCTGTCCGCGATAGCATACAAGGCGTCGGTGACGGCCCTGATGCACCTGTGGACCGATGCCTGTGATATCCCAGAGAGGTCCCCGCTCGGCGCCTGGAAGGAACCGGTCGCATAAAAGTTTAGGGCCACCGTCACCTTGACGGAGACTGGTATCACGTGTCCTCCTCCCATTCCACGTGGTGCGAGGTGCGCCACGAGGTGGCATATATGTGGGACCGTCTCCCTGCTGAACCATAGTCTCCTCCTGCATGTGATGTCCGGTAGGGCCTCGAACGACATTCTGTCACAGTACACCCTAGGCCTTGCTGGACGCCTGTGGCGCCCTGGCACCACCATCAGTGGATCCTCCTGCTCCACCTGCTCCTCCTCCCCCTCCTCCTCCTCCCCCCAAGCACTTCCTCTGCATTCCACACCATCAGGGGGTCAATGTTCCCCTCAGCATCCCCCTGTACATTTGGGTCCTGAGCGCCTGCGAGGCGACGACGGGCCACTCCGCGGCCATCCCCTCTGCTGCACCGGCAATCGCTGCATCTGCAGCCACTGTGGGCCGTCTGACTATGCTGCCGGATGGCAAACTCCAGAGCTGCGGCTCCAACCACGGCAGTAAACATCGCTGTCTGGTTGGCATACATGGTGATCTGCAGGAGGGTGGTGGGGGGCAAAGAAACGACATGTTACACGGAGGTTCTTCCACACCTCGCCAGCCGGGCTGCATGGGATACCTGTGTGCCCCGGTGGGATGGTCGTGCTGCAGATACGCACCCAGCCTAACATCTGGTCACTGTCTGCGTCCAACGGTCAGTTCACACCATACTCCTCACCAGTGTGCCAGTCGCCTGTGCCCATCAGCCACACGGCAACCTGCGGCCGTGTCCTCGTCACCGTCCTGCCATATCAGGGCGGCTGACATGTTGCATCCGCGGATGGACGATACCATCCACACTCTCCCTCACCCCCCCTCCCACCTGCACACTCTCCCTCATCCCCCCTCCCACCTGCACACTCTCCCTCATCCCCCCCTCCCACCTGCACACCCTCCCTCACCCCCCCTCCCACCTGCACACCCTCCCTCATCCCCCTCCCACCTGCACACTCTCCCTCATCCCCCTCCCACCTGCACACTCTCCCTCACCCCCCCTCCCACCTGCACACTCTCCCTCATCCCCCCTCCCACCTGCACACCCTCCCTCATCCCCCCTCCCACCTGCACACTCTCCCTCATCCCCCCCTCCCACCTGCACACCCTCCCTCATCCCCCCTCCCACCTGCACACTCTCCCTCATCCCCCCCTCCCACCTGCACACTCTCCCTCACACCCCCCTCCCACCTGCACACTCCCTCATCCCCCCTCCCACCTGCACACTCTCCCTCACCCCCCCTCCCACCTGCACACTCTCCCTCATCCCCCCTCCCACCTGCACACTCTCCCTCACCCCCCCTCCCACCTGCACACTCTTCCTCATCCCCCCTCCCACCTGCACACCCTCCCTCATCCCCCTCCCACTTGCACACTCTCCCTCATCCCCCTCCCACCTGCACACCCTCCCTCATCCCCCCTCCCACCTGCACACTCTCCCTCATCCCCCCCTCCCACCTGCACACTCTCCCTCATCCCCCCTCCCACCTGCACACTCTCCCTCACACCCCCCCTCCCACCTGCACACTCCCTCATCCCCCCTCCCACCTGCACACTCTCCCTCATCCCCCCTCCCACCTGCACACTCTCCCTCACCCCCCCTCCCACCTGCACACTCTTCCTCATCCCCCCTCCCACCTGCACACTTTCCCTCACCCCCCCTCCCACACCCACCCCCGTTGGCTGCAGCCTTCTCGGGGAAGCCGACCCGGTCACCAGTGAACTGGGGTCACGCCGTCGGGACTTCGGCCCATCCGGGCCTGAGAACAGCGGGGGTGGCGGAGAATCGCCATTTTGGGCGTCTCGGACGATTCTCCGGCCTGCGCTGCGCGGGACTCGGCGGGGCCGTTCTCGCCGCTTGGGTGAATCGCGGGAGGGCGTCGGACCGGCGTCGTGGGAAAATTTGGCGACCCAGGCGATTCTCCGAACCGGCGCGGGAGCGGAGAATCGCTCCCCTTGACTTGTCCAAACCAGGATCTTTACTGAATCACATGTGGTAAGATAGTGATCGGTTATAGAGCAAGCTATCATGGAGTTTCTTTGTACTCTTCTGGAACTACGCCTAGTACATTTCGGGGAGGTCACTCAGCCGAACAAGCAGCACGGCAACAGCTCCAATTCATTCTCGTTGCCAATGCTGTAAAGCGAGGGAAGTCCAAGAGTTTCTTAAAAGTCCTTTATTTCAGCAACAGTTCTATACATGCACAGGACCCCGTTACCTTTCACCGGGTCCTCACTCCTTTTATACTAGTGCAGGATTATCTCAGTCCAATGCGCACAGGGAACAATCATCCACAGCTGGATGAGTCCTGTACAAGTCATTCCACAACTCTACCAATCCATCAAAAGGTTTTGAACCCAGAGCAGCTGGGTTCATGAGGCTTTTAATTATGTCAAAGGGTGGGGCCCCACAGTCAGTCAGTAGGATTACCTTCTGTCAGTTTGCTCCACTTATGCCGTTACCCTGGACAAAGTGGCTCATTCGTTCTGCTTACTGGGCCCAATCTTCCAGGCCTGTGTCAAAGGCCTCTGACTTCTCAAAGAGCAGAGGCGGCACGGTGGCGCAGTGGTTAGCACTGCTGCTTGACAGCGCCGAGGTTCCGCGTGAAGTTTGCACATTCTCCCCGTGTCTGCGTGGGTCGCACCCCCACAACTCAAAGATGTGCAGCGTAGGTGGATTGGCCATGCTAAATTGCCCCTTAAAAAAATCTTCCCTAAGAGCAGCATTTTTAAAAGGTCTGTCCAACACGTTGTTGCATGGAATAATCCCAGAGCAGCTGGGATGTCCAGAATTAGAGTTAAAGTTTATTTTACCTCGTCACAGTATTAAGACCCAGGAAGCCGAACGATAGGCTGAACGCCGGCTTAATTACGGTCACAAAAAGTCTGTCTATGGCAGCAAATATATATACAGTGTAAAGTCCCGTTGGGACAAGCAACATGCACCACGGTGCATATCCGAGCCAGCCTTTATTCTATGTTCTCATGAGCCCCAGCTGGATGGGTCTCCACCCTCTAGAGGGAGAGCTCATATTCCACGAGTCTCAGAGGGAGATCAATCAAGGTAACTCCGTGGGCCTCGTGGGGATTATAACACTTACATTTGTCTCTAAACCCCATCTATAATGTCGCCCGACCCCTTGCAACATCACACCATACAGATTCCACATCATCGGAGCTAATATCCTTCTTTAATATTGTGTTAATGACCTCTTTAACCAGCAAAGCAACTCCACCACCTTTTCCTTTTTGTCAGTTCTTCCTGAATACCTCTGGATGTCCAATTCCAATCCCTGATCACCCTCCAGCCATGTCTCCATAATCTCGACTATATCATATCCATTTCCATCTATTTGCATGGTTAAAATATGCAACCATTTTATTGAGAATGCTTCACGCATTAAAGTGCAAATCCTTAAGACTTGTCTTTTTAACATTCCTTGTCCCATTTCCATTATTTTTCACTGTGACCATGTTTGATTCTGGCCCACAATTTCTCTGCCTATCACTTTTCCTGTTCCTCTTTCTGGGGAAGGATTGGGTAGAAAGTGGAAGGTTAAATGAAAAGGGTTTGCAATTGTGTAGGATACCAGTCAGTGGTTTCTTGCCTCAGAACTTTAGCCCCTTATTTCTTCTACATAAAGAAAAGCAGAGGAAGCAGATATAATCTCTTTGTGTATTTATTGTATTCAACTTTGCGTTACCAAGCGAATTTTAATCCAAGGAGCAAGTTATCATTCATACAATACATATTTAATTCCAAATCCATGAGTTAACACACTTTCAAAATGTTTTAAAATATATATATTTCATCCTCTAATTTCTCCTTACACAATTCTTACAGATTTCTATAACATTGCTGACTGCTTTCTTAATTCTCTGCAAGAATTTACAAGAATGTTGCCAGGGCTTGAAAATTCAGAACATAGGAATTGCAGTTATGAGGAAAGGTTGGATAGGCTAGTGCTATTTTCCATCGAACAGAGGAGAAGAAGGTGACCTAATTGATGCATACAAAATTATGAGGGGCAACAGAGTCCAACAGAGATGGCCCATAACTCATTCCAGACCAATGATTATTTTATATAGTGTTTGATGCTTACATTCTTCTGTCCCTTGCAGTTGTTGATGATTTCCATGCTGTGCAGTCCAACAGAGATGTAAGAAACAACCGGAGTGCCTGTGCCAGCCAAAACAGAGTGAAAAGAAAATGGCCGCTCATTTTAATCCCACTTCTCAGCACCTGATCTGTAGCTTTGATGGTTACAGTACTTCAGGTGCAGATCCAGGTACCTTTTAAATGAGTTGAGCATTTTTACCTCAACCACCAATTCGGGCAGTGAATTCCAGAGGCCCACCAGCCTCTGGACGAAAATGTTTTTCCTCATGTCCCCTCTAATCCTTCTCTCGCCATCACCTTAAAAATCGCAGGCTCCTGGGAATTGCCCCCTCAGCCAGGGGAAACAGGTCTTTCCTGTTTATCCGGACTAGGCCCCTCATAATGGTCTCAATATTCAACATATGAGTCATTCTCAGAGTCGAACACAATCCAACCTTTTATATTCTCACTCATGTTTTGGGTTGAGGGTCTCTGTAAATGCACAAGGCTTTTAATTTCTTTATAACCCATGCCTTACTACCCTCCATAAATGCTACAGATTGGCAAGCTTGGTTGAGTGAGTCATGAAATGAGTGGAACAGACCTACAGTTGGAATGATATACAAAGTCTCGAATTAATTTAGAATAGCCAAGAGAAGATAATCGTTTTACTGCACAATATTTGGAAACCATGATGCTGAAGTTCTTAAATGGTTAACACAAAGAAAACCTTAGGTGTTGATAATAAAGGTAGATTTAAAACTGAACAGCACACACCATCACAGAAAGTAGAAATTTCCCAAGTGGGAAGGAAAGCAAGACAAAATCAAGAAGTGTCTTACTTTCATTCCCACTTTCTCCCTAGAGGTAATCCGTAATGTGGAAATTTTGTTAGATTTCCAGATTCTGTGATGTTATATATTTTCTCAAAAATCTAAAATGCTTCCATATCAAATTTATTTTAAATGCGTAAAAATGTCTCAACTCTATTTTTAATGCTGCACAATTTATTTTGACATCATTGATGTACTGTCTCAAAATATGTGACTATAGGCTGCGACTGCCTTGAAATATATTACAAGGCAATTGTTAAAGGACAGTAATGCAATTATAGGGTGCTGATGACATTATATTGCTCGACACCAAATATCACACAGTTGATTTAAGTCATTGAGACCGTGACATTGTGCCATGGCCCATAACTCATTCCAGACCAATGATTATTTTATATAGTGTTTGATGCTTACATTCTTCTGTCACTTGCAGTTGTTGATGATTTCCATGCTGTGCAGTCCAACAGAGATGTAAGAAACAACCGGAGTCACATATAGGATAAGAAGCTACAACCCCAGCTATGATTCAAGTTCCCAGATATGTCACATCATATGACAAAAATAAATCCTGCAGTGAAAGAGAATGCTTTTACTACCCTGTTAGTGAAAGATAATACAAACACAATCCATTGTGGAATAACCACAAGGCCTGGAGCGAAAGGGGACTGGATGGAAACTGGTTCCAACACAGTCTTTTCCTCAATTCTAAATCAGCTCACATTAATGGGATAAACATGATTTCTCTCTCTCTCTCTCTCTCTGCTCTTTGTTGTTCATGATTGAAAGGAGTGTAGGCAATATTAGCCACATTTTAGTTGCTTTGAGTCCACAAAGCAAAATCTAACCTTAATTTCAATGAAGGTGTGACCAAAGTATGCTGCAAAAATGGCTTGCGTATGAAGTACAGATGTCATTGATGCAATTGTGGATGCTTCTGAGATTAGGATCAGCTAATTCGGGATAGAATAACTATTATGGGGTAAATAATTCTTG
This sequence comes from Scyliorhinus torazame, assembly GCF_047496885.1. Classification (NCBI taxonomy): domain Eukaryota; kingdom Metazoa; phylum Chordata; class Chondrichthyes; order Carcharhiniformes; family Scyliorhinidae; genus Scyliorhinus; species Scyliorhinus torazame. The sequence goes on from NC_092711.1 coordinate 228,170,311, forward strand.
GCCGTTTTCAGACATGTGTGGTGTGATGCATGACCAACCCGTGCCCGGTACAGTTAAGGCACGCAGCGCACAAAAATGTGCGCTGCCCCCTCTTCTGCTGCTGACTGGCTTCATAATGAATAGGAGACCCAGCAATTTACGGGACTAGCATGACGCACAGCTGCATTTATCTCTTAAAGACAGCCTGTCCCTCCCTTGAAGGGAAGCTCTACTATTGTACTGAAGCTACTGCAGATTGTCTGTGGAATATATAGATAGAAGCAAAAGTACAGAAATAAAAAGCATGGGCTGGCTGTTCTGATGGTAACACCAGAGGCATTTGTTCATTAGAAGATGGGAAGGCAATAATGCACTGCAGGAGGCTAAGAGACGCTCACGGTACAACCTGAGAAGGGAACAAATCATCAGTTCCCAGAGTCTAGACCTGAGGGCCTGATGCAGTGTTGGTAGAAATTCAGTGACCTCACATGAGTGATCAAGATCAGTGACTACATTTCCACATGACATCTCCTACCCACTGCTCCATCACCTCTCACACTGCTCAATGCATCTCAACCCCATCACTCACACTGATTTGATTTGATTTGATTTATTATTGTCACATCTATTAGTGTACAGTGAAAAGTATTGTTTCTTGCATGCTATACAGACAACACATGCCATACATAGGGAAGGAAGGAGAGACTTCAAAATGTTATGTTACAGCCATAGCTAGAGTGTGAAGAAAAGATCAACTTAATACGAGGTAGGTCCATTCAAGAGTCTGATGGCAGCAGGGAAGAAGCTGTTCTTTAGTCAGTTGGTACGTGACCTCAAACTTTGATATCTTTTTCCTGATGGAAGAAGGTGGAAGAGAGCATGTCCAGGGTGCGTGGGGACCTTAATTATGCTGGCTGCCTTTCCAAGGCAGCGGGAATTGTAGACAGAGTCCAGGGATGGGAGGCTGGTTTGGGTGATGGATTGGGCTACATTCACGACCTTTTGTAGTCTCTTGCGGTCTTGGACTGAGCAAGATCCATACCAAGCTGTGATACAACCAGAAAGAATGCTTTCTATGGTGCATCTGTAAAAGTTGGTGAGAGTCGTAGCTGACATGCCAAATTTCCTTCGTCTTCTGAGAAAGTAGAGTCATTGGTGGGATTTCTTAACCAGAGTGCTGGCATGGGGGACCAGGATAGGTTGTTGGTGATCTGCACACCTAAAAACTTGAAGCCTCCACCCTTTCTACTTCGTTCCCATTGATGTAGGCAGGGGCATGTTCTCTAGTACGCTTCCTTAAATCGATGATAATCTCCTTTGTTTTGTTGACATTGAAGGAGAGATTATGCATGGTCATGCGTAATCTCATGCAGTCAGGACCCATGCCTAACTTTCAAATACTCCAAACCACCCTCGGACACCTACCAATGTTGCCAGCCTCATATCCACATCTTATTGCTTCTCCGTGCCTCCAGCTATTCAGCTGTGGCAGGCATATTATCAAAACACAGTGGAACATGCTCAATGACATCCTTCCTTCTTTTTTGTGAGACAAGATAGCACCAAGCAATGGAGCTCACCACAGATCAAGCAGGGGACAGAGATATCTGTATCATCTGAGCCCTCAGGAGTAGGTGATGCTCTGTATCATGGGGTCTGTGCATTTCTCATTGCTGAGAACATTCAGGATGATGGTGGGTGCTATCAGGAAGGGGGTTTCGATTTCCGGTGACGGTGATGTGCCGAACAGTGGCAGGAAAGGTGCCGCTCCTCTGGAAACTGTGACTTTGGCCCTTCAAACCTAAAAGTTAACCACAAAACCGGCAAAAGAAAAACCTGCCCTCACCTGAACCAAAACGAACAGCCATCCAAGAGAAAAATACCTTCAATTCTGCCAAGAAGCAGAAAAGACAGAAGGAGTGGTAAGAGCCAGAAGGGAAGGGCACAGACAGCAGACACGAGGAGTAAAGCCGAACAAAGCACGGCGGACCTGGAGGGATCGCCGATGTAACCACCGGCACCAGCCCAGCCACCGACAGGGTAATGGTTGGAGCTCCTGAGGGACTCCATCAAAGCTGAGCGATTCCATCAAAGAGACCGTGAAGGCGGCCATAGCAATCGCGTTGGCCCCCTTCAAAGACCTGAAGGGGGAAAAACGGAGATACAGTTGGAATCCCTGGAAGAGACTGTGCAGGAACTGGAGGAAGCTGCAACTGACCAGGGTGATCGGATCGCCGCTCTAGAGATGGAGATGGTAAGGTTAGTGTTGGCCCAGGGAGTGCTCAAAGGGAAAGTCGAGGACCAGGAGAACAGATGCCACTGCCAGAATTTGAGGATCATTGGGCTGCCTGTGAGTACGGAGGGCAGGAACCCAATGGACAATGTCGCACAGATGCTGGGGAAATTGGTTGGGGAGAGAAAGCTTCCCCAAGCTCCCAGAAATAGACAGAGCCGACAGATCACTCAGGCAAAGGCCAAAATCAGGGAAACTACCAAGAATGATCATCACAAAGCTCCACAGATACCAGGACAAGGAGAGAATCCTAAACTGGGCAAGGAGCACGGGGTCCTGTAAATGGGAGGGCCACGCGATCCGTATAAAGCAGGATATTGGGGCTGACCTGGCCAAATGCTGGGCTGAGTTGAACGGAGCCAAGGCCCTATTTAAGAACTCAATAAGGTTCGGGTTGCTTGAACTGACAAACCTGTGGGTAACACATAACAACAGGACGTTCTGTTTCAACATGCCGGGTGAGGCACAGAGATTTATCAGGAAAAACAGGGAGACAGCAGTAATAGACACAAAGACACCATAAAAGATATTATTTGCCTTTTCATGCCTGTCTTATCTCTAAGTATATGTCCACTGGAACGACCACCCGCACACCCCAGGGGAGAAGACAAAGAGACACTGAACCAAGGATTAGAGGGAGGAAGAGGAACAACATGGGCCAAAGATAGGAGGAAATGCTCCAAGGTGGGGAGCCACTGGGTGAGCGAGCACGTCAGCTCATGGAGGTAAAAGGAGAGGGAGGGCCACGGTGCAGCTCCCAAGGGGAGGAGAACCTAGCAGAAGGAGAGAGGGTAAAATGGCAAGGCGGGGAGAAGGGGGGTAGAGAGCAAGGGAGCGAGAGTAGGGAAAGGCGGGGTAGATGAGGCTGGGGTGGGGAAACTGGGGGATAGATGGAGGGAGGGGAGGGGGGTGAGTAAAATGTTGGTTACAAAGATGATAAGAGGAGAAATAATTGTATATAAGGCACTTGGGTACAGAATGGAGAGGGCATCGGCAGCAGTTGGTCACTCCATTTTGGCTGTGGATCGACGGTATTCCATGGCGCCGACCATGGAACTACTGGTGGAGAGGAATAAATTCCAAATGGAAATTGATCTGCTCTCCACTTGGAAACCAACTCTGTCAGACACGGGGAAACTGCAATGAGCATGGAGACAAGGCCAGCCGCTTGCTGGCTCTCCAGTGGAGAAAGCAGGCAGCCACGAGGGAAATAACGCAGGTGAAAGATAAAAACGATAGTCTAGCCACAACCTCAGACAAGATCAACGAGGCCTTCACAACCTACTGTACACCTCCGAACCCCCGGAGGGTGACTCAAAGATGAGACAGTTTGGCGATGGACTGGACACATCAGTCATGAGGGAAGAAAGAAAACAGGAACTGAATGCACCACTAGCAATAAGGAAAGTATCAACCCATGCAGTCGGGAAAGGCAGCAGCTCTGGATGGATTCCTGGTGGACTTCAACAAAAAATTTGCAGCAACACTGGCCCTGCACCTGCGGGAAATGTTCAATGATGTTCAGAGAGGGACCCTGCTGCCCATGTTGGTCCAGGCCTCATTATCACTGATCCCCAAAAAGGGCAAAGACAAACAGATCCATCTCACTCCTAATCACTGATGCCAAAGTCCTGGCGAAGGCCCTGGCGAGGCGACTGGAAAGTTGAATGCCAGAGATAGTCACAAATCCAGGCAACTAACAGCGAACATCAGATGCCTGCTGAACGTGATCATGATCCCACCCAGGAAAGAGACACCAGAAGTGATCATCTCCCTGAACGGGGAGAAGGCCTTCAATAGAATCGAATGGAAGTATCTCCTGGAGCAACTAGGATGATTTGGGTTTGGGCCAGGATTCACCTCATGGGTGAAACTGTACACCGCTCCCATGGCGAGCATACGGACAAACGCCACCAGCTCTGGGTATTTCCGGCTGCACCGAGGCACAAGACAGAGGTGCCTCTCATCCATACTGTAATTTGTCTTGGTAATCGAGCCACTGGCCATCGCCCTCAGATTGGCGAAGGGTTGGAGGGGCATCCAGAGGAGAGACAGAGAGAACAGGGTATCGCAGATGACCTACTCCTCTGCATCCCGAACCCTCTAGCCAGCACCGGAGTGTGGCGACTAGAAGATTTTCACAGTAACTTTGTTCCAGTGTTAATGTAAGCTTTCAAATACCAATGAACTGCCTGCTCCACCAGCTCAGATACTGGCGCTGCGCATAACTTAAAACATAATAGATTGTGCTGATTGGCACATGGTGAATTACTGGGCATGAGTGGGCTGAACCAGACCAAAGGGGGAAGGATAGCTTGTGTTCATTGGCGGGTATGTTTATAGACATGTTCTGCTGCAGAGGGCATGGATGAGGATTTCTTTGGACTGGTGCGCGGTGGGGAGAGGGGGAAGTGCTGATGGGAAGGCACACATACTACTTGGTAGTCTGCCCCAGAGCTTGTCTCCACTGTCAAACAGCATGGAGGAGTCCAGCTTCAACTTGCCACAATGTGGAAATGGTGAACAACTGCATGACACGACTTGTACACTCACCCATGATGCGACGTCTGGTGTTCAATGTCTTAGCTTCCACCGAAGGATAGCTGCATCTTAATAATGCAGCAGAAGCTCTGACAGAAATCATGAGCTCCAGATTTTCTGCCATGCAAGCTCAGAAGGAGAACATTCAGGGTGACAGTTATGTTCCCACGTTCTGCGTTTTCATAAAGCCCACTTAACTCTCATCTTGCAAACTGACATGAAGTGGAATCTGCAAACGGTGTAATCACGGACCTTTTGCTTTCCACTCAACACTCCCCGACAGCCACCCCATCTCTCGTCCCAATGTCCTCCCATAACAATATGTATCTTGTAAAGAAGACACAGGGTTAACAATTTGATGTTAATACTTCTCACCACCAGATGGAGATAAGGAGCAGTCATAAAATTATCATGTGACTCCTGAGATTCTGGGAGAAGGTGTTTAGGCATGAGAGAGATTAGTTGTATTGTTGAGAGACTTGTTGTTAGAGATATCGTATAATTTAATTTAATAACTTTTCCCTAGGAACTTGTTCGAATCTTATTTAAGTAGTGTAAATAAATCAGCTTTGCTCATTTACTTAGCTTGATGTTCTTTGTTCCACACTACATACTGATATACAAAACAGAGAACATCACACCCCCAACATCATGGTAACAGATATCAGTGCTCAAAGGGATATGCAAACTCCCTCAGCTGTCCTGCAGTCATGATAATGATTAATGCATCAGCAGTTCCCTCAGCTCTTTAATATCACAGAGTTAAAACCATCAGGTGCTGGAGATTTTCCAACCTTGAGTCCAATTATTTTCTCCATTATTATTTATCGGAATTGGTTTTAAATCAAATATGTTCTTCACCCTTCATTAATTTTTAGTTCTTCTTGTATCATGGGTATTGTGTTTGCTTCTGATCACATGAAAATGGATATAAAGTCTTAATTTATCAAATCTGCCATGTCTTTCTTGTCTATTAAGGTTTCACCTTAGTGGACCCATATTTCCCTCTCACCACTTAAAATGTTTATAATTTTGTTCCACATTTACATATTCCTTGCATTTTTATAATATTCAATTTCTGCATCTCTTGTTACTTTTATCTTGTGAGTTCTAAAACATGAGTCCAGGGAAAAAAAGAGTCCCCTGAGTGGCTTGCTAGGCCATTGCAGTGGGCGGTTAAGAGTCAGCCACATTGCTTTAGGTCTGGAGTCACAAGTAGGCCTTCCCGAAACCATATAACAATCAACGATAGTAGCCATGGTTACCATTATTGAGACTAGCTTTATATTCCAGATTTATTGTTTGAATTTAAATTCCACCAGCTACCATGGTGAGCTCGCCACATGGACCTCCAGATTACAAATCCAGTGGTATTACCACTATGCCACCTCCTCCCATGCCAGCTAGCCTAATTCTGATTTTTCCCATGTATGTGAAAATTGAAATGGAAGGCAATATTATCAGAGGAGAGAGGACAAGGTGAACTGGGATAGAGATTGAAATCACTCGGGATAAAAAGTTACTCAGTGGAAAGACTAATGTGGAATAGAACAGAAGATATCTTGGAAAGAAATTTGGGTTGGGACATGGGAAGGGTGAGGCAAGAATGAGAATTTTAGAAGAAAGGCAAGAGTGATGAGTCGGTGAAGCGCTGCAAGGCTGAAAAAGTGCCAGAGGAGTAGGGGGAGTGTGTGAGGTCAGGCAAGATGTCAATTGGGGCGAAGAACCACAGCACCTAAACAATAGAAGTTTGAGGAGGATAACTGGTGGAAAGCATACCTGGGCAAGAGGTGAGGTTGTCACAGCCTGTGAGCCAAGGTTTTGTCAAACCCAGGATGTCAACAACAATTTGAAATAAAAATCGCTTATTGTCACGAGTAGGCTTCAATTAAGTTACTGTGAAAAGCCCCTAGTCGCCACATTCCGGCACCTGTTCGGGGAGGCTGGTACGGGAATTGAACTGTGCTTCTGGCCTGTCTTGGTCTGCTTTAAAAGCCAGCGATTTAGCCCAGTGTGCTAAACAGGTATCGATTGGTTCGATATGTGACAGCGGCGAAATTGAAAACAGGAATTGTGCTGGAATGTGGAGTGGGTTTGGCAGAGGCTGTGCGGGTACCAGGAGAAAGTACCTCAGAGGGGAGAAATGAAAAGACGCATGATTGGGTGACAGGAATGGGGGGAGATTTTTAAATAAACAGAGATAGAAGTAATGGCCTAGGGGTTCGGAGTAAGATTCAAATAGGACATGGATGGACAGAGAGGGAATTCAGATTGTATAGACATGGCACGGGTAAAGAAAGACAAATGAAACATAAAAAATGGAAGCAGGAGCAAGTTCTTCAACACTTCATGACTGCTACTTTCATGATATGCAGACATGCAGATAATGATATACAGACAGGCACAGACAGGCAGCTAATGAACACAGAGAACAGGACATGACCAATGAGCAGGCAGGACACTCAGGGGTGGTATCTCACTATAAAAGGCACGAGGCACTCACACTCCGCCTCTTTCCACTGATGAACATCTACAGAGTGAGTCAGGATGTATGTCCAGTATCACACCTCCAGCACGTGGCTAAGAGCTAGTCTGGGCCAGTCAGACAGAGAAACCGCACTTAGGTTAGCAGAGAGTCGAACTCATAGAGAACTGTGCTAACTGTGCTACTGGTTCAATAAATCAGATTGAACTAACTTCAAGGTCTGGAGTATCTTTTGGTCAAAGCTGCATCCAGTTGCAGCCTCTGTTATCCCAGAGTACATAACACAACATGCTACCAGGACACTGCTTAATCTGGGTGCTTTATCTCAGTCCATTCCGTGACAACCAGCGAATGTATCCTGGCACCATGGAGTAGATCCAGGCTCCTCACCAGCTCAGGACCTCCGGCAATCTCAATGCCAACTGACACACATTCAAGCAAACGTTTCTGCTGTACATCAAAGCTTCAGACCTCATGGGTGCGTCTGATGCAAGGAAGATCACGCTTCTCCTCTCAACAGCGGGTGATCAAGCCATCAAACGCTTCAACTCTTTTCGCTTCACCGAAGGCCAGGACCAGACAAAGTTTCAGACCATCCTGGACAAGTTTGACAGTCACTGTGAAGTGGACACCAATGAAATCTTCGAGTGCTACATATTCAAACAGCGTCTACAAGGTAAAGATGAATCTTTCAACTCCTTCTGAGCTAAACTCCACCTGCTAGCGCTGTGCTGCAACTTTGGTGATATTGCTGACTCCATGATCAGAGACCAAATCGTTTTTGGAGTTCACTCTGATCCTCTGAGAGAGCAGCTACTGAAAATCAAGCATATGACCCTGCCAGTCGCGATTGAAACATGCAGTGGATGAGCACGCCAAAAATCGCTATGCTCCGTACAAATCGGCTGAAAATGAGAAACTTGCCTCCCACGAGACAGAGTGTGCAGGCCATCTCCCGGATGCAGCGCCTCAGCATTGATGAAAGCGGCCATTTCACATGTTTCTCCCGGGGCCCCACGCATGCATGATGTGAACAGGATAACGAAGCGGCCGATACCCGCACTGCGTATGTGCGACGATGCACGGAGCGTCAGGACGCCGACGTCATGACGTGCTCGAACTGCTGCACTGCCCACTTAAAGAAACACTGCCCTGCAAGAGGCAGGCGATGTTTAAACTGCGGGAAGCCTGGACACTATGCTGCCTTGTGCAGGTCTGCACCACCAGTCAGGGGCCAGCGCTCCCAATTCCGACGACGGCGAGTTCAGAGTGTGCAACAACGATTACAGGATTCTAATCCTGGCAGCACAACGGATCCAGAGGAAGAATGCTTGGACTCCGCCTACTGTGTGGGCATCATTACCGAATGTGAATATACCACATCCAACTCATCACAAATTCAATCCATCCTCGCTGTGGATTCTGCGGACGAATGGCGTGCGGTGATGCAGGTCAACCACTGCTCCATCCAGTTTAAGCTGGACACAGGTGCTTCTGCAACCTCCTCTCACAGGCAGATTTCAATGCATCAAGAAGCTCCAGAAGGTCCTTCCAGCAGCCTGCAGGTTCCTGGACTACAACGGAAATGCCATCACGGCACTGGGATCCTGCCATCTACTCGTCTCCAACAGGAGCACCCATGCACGGTTACGCTTTGAAATTGTGAAGCCAGACAGGGCATCCTCCAATGTGGATCTTCAGGCCGGCATTGACGACATCCTCGCTCAGTATCCGGATGTGTTCAACGGGATGGGCATGCTGTCATATCGATACAAGATTCTGCTACGACCTGATGCCAAGCCAGTGGTCCACGCACCACGCCGGGTCCCGGCTCCGCTGAATGAGCGCCTGAAGACACAGCTCAAGGATCTTCAGCAACAGGGCATCATTTCCAAGGTAACCGAACCGACTGACTGGGTCAGCTCGATGGTATGTATTAGAAAGCCTTCGGGAGACCTGCGCATCTGCATTGATCCCAAGGATCTCAATAACAATATAATGCATGAACACTACCCCCTCCCGAAGCGGGAGGAACTCACCAGTGAGATGGCACAAGCACGTCTTTTCACCAAGTTAGATGCGTCACATGGATTTTGGCAAATCCAGCTGGATGAGTCCAGCAGAAGGCTCTGCACCTTCAACACACCGTTTGGCAGATACTGCTACAATCGCATGCCGTTTGGCATTGTCTCAGCATCGGAGATCTTCCATCGCATCATGGAGCAGGTGATGGAGGGCATTGAAGGGGGTTCGTGTGTATATGGACGACATCATCATATGGTCAGCGACCCCTGAAGAGCATGTTTCCCGTCTCCAGCGGGTATTCCGCCATGTCCACGCCAATGGCCTGAAGCTGAACAGGTCCAAATGTTGCTTTGGCATGTCGACACTCAAGTTCCTAGGTAACCAGATCTCTCAGCAGGGTGTGCGCCTGGACACAGACAAGGTCAAGGCCATCGAAGCCATTAAGGTACCTGAAGACAAGAAGACGGTGTTGCGCTTCCTGGGCATGGTCAATTTTCTGGGCAAGTTCATCCCAAACATGGCCTCACACACCACCGCCCAAGAAACCTGGTGAAAATGTCCACTGCCTTTGAGTGGAAGGCAGCACATCAGACAGAGTGGTTGGAGCTGAAAGTCTTGGCATTTTTCGACCCAGACAGGGAGACAAAGATCTCGACAGATGCGAGCCAGGATGGCATCGGTGCGGTGCTGCTTCAACGCGATGACACTTCATCCTGGGCACCGGTAGCTTACGCACCGAGGGCCATGACGCCCACCGAAACAAGGTATGCGCAAATAGAGAAGGAATGCCTGGGTCTTCTCACTGGCATTCTCAGGTTTCACGACTATGTCTACAGCCTGCCGACATTCACTGTCGAGACGGATCATCGGCCTCTGGTCCACATTATCCACAAGGACCTGAATGACATGACGCCTCAGTTGCAGCGCATCCTCCTGAAACTCAGAAGGTACGACTTTGACTTAGTGTACATGCCTGGCAAGGAGCTCATCATTGCTGATGCATTGTCCCGCTCCATCACATTGCCTAATGAACCGCTGGAAATCATCCAGCAGATTGAATCACAGGTGCAGCTGTGTGCTAGCACCCTCCCGGCGTCTGATGAGGAGGTGGTTCATATCCGCGAGGAGACAGCCAAAGACCCCCTCTTGCAGTGTGTCATGCACCACCTCGCCAATGGCTGGCAGAAAGGGCAGTGCCCTCAATTTTACAATGTAAAGGATGACCTGACGGTGATTGATGGTATCCTCCTCAAGCTGGACTGGATTGTCATTCCGCTCAGTCTCCAGAGCTTGGTGCTCCACCAAATCCATGAGGGACACCTGGGCAACGAGAAGTGCAGACGCAGAGCCAGGCAGGGTGTCTACTGGCCCGGTATTAGCCAGGACATCTCGAACATGGTCATCAACTGTGCGACCTGTCAACGCTTCCAGACAGCGCAGAGCAAGGAGATGCTCCAGCAGCATGAAATCGAGACCTCCCCGTGGTCCAAGGTTGGCATCGGCCTCTTTCATGTGAATGGTCGTGAATACGTGTTGATTATTGACTTTTTCTCCAATTATCCTGAAGTCGTGAAGCTCTCAGACCTCACTTCTCGGACCATCATCAAGGCCTGTAAGGAGACGTTTCCAGGCATGGTATCCCACTCACTGTCATGAGTGACAATGGCCCGTCCTTCAACAGCCATGAGGGGTCTATGTTTGCCAAGTCATACCATTTCAAACATATCACTTCCAGTCCACACTATCCGCAGTCCAATGGGAAGGTTGAAAAAGGGGTGCACATTGTGAAACAGCTCATCTGCAAGGCTGCGGATTCTGTTTCTGACATCTACCTCGCGCTGCTTGCGTACAGGGCGACCCCACTGTCCACTGGCGTGTCGCCAGCTCAACTCTTGATGAACAGGGACCTGCGGACGACACTTCCAGCCATACACCTGCCCAACCTTGATCACCTCCCGGTGCTGTCGAAGGTGCAGCAACTCCGAAACAAGCAAAAGCAGGGCCTATAATGCTCATGCCACCGATTTGCCCGTGTTATCCCCGGCAGTCACTGTCAGGATCAAGTTACCGGATGGTGGCTGGTCTGCTCCAGCTGTCGTTGTTCAACAGGCTGCACCTCACTCGTATGTTGTACATATGGCTGATGGTTCTGTTGTGTGACGAAACAGACGGGCACTGCACAAAGTTGCCTGCCTGCAACCGCTTTCTTCTCAGTATCCGTCCGTTGTTTTGCCACCCCCTGATACCTCGAACTACGAGGCCACCAGTCAGGCTTCCATCCCGCCTGTCAAGGCGCCGTCGTCCCCACCACCATCTCTCCTGCGGTCGACAAGGATCAGACGCAAGCCCCAGAGACTGGACTTATGAACATTTGTTTTGTTTGCTATGTTCTGTTTTCTCACATTAGACAGTTGTCTTCACATGTAAATATGTTCACATCTGAAAAATGAAAATCGCTTATTGTCACAAGTAGGCTTCAATTAAGTTACTGTGAAAAGCCCCGAGTCGCCACATTCCGGCGCCTGTTTGGGGAGGCTGGTACGGGAATTGAACCGTGCTCCTGGCCTGCTTGGTCTGCTTTAAAAGCCAGCGATTTAGCCCAGTGTGCTAAACCAGCCCCAGCTATGCTGCCTCTTGTAAATATGTTAATATATACCACCACAGGTAAGTACGTTCCCATGTGCCAACAAAACAAAAATAAGGGGAGCTATCATGATATGCAGACATGCAGATAATGATATACCGACAGGCAGCTAATGAACACAGAGAACAGGACATGACCAATGAGCAGGCAGGACACTCAGAAGTGGTATCTCACTATAAAAGGCACGAGGCACTCACACTCCGCCTCTTTCCACTGATGAACATCTACAGAGTGAGTTAGGGTGTATGTGCAGTATCACACCTCCAGTACCTGGCTAAGAGCTAGTCTGGTTCAGTCAACAGAGAGTCGAACTCATAGAGAACTGTGCTAACTGTGCTACTGGTTCAATAAATTAGTTTGAACTAACTTCAAGATCTGGAGTATCTTTTGATTAAAGCTGCATCCAGTTGCAGCCTGTGTTATCCCAGAGTACATAACACAACAGCTATATAATTAAATATTAAGATGACTGATGTTCTATCTCAACACCACTTTGCCAGGCTACTCCAAAATCCCTTAATTTCCTTTAGTCTTCAAAAATTAGCAATTTCTGCCTTGAATAACATCTGAGCATCTACAGCCCTCTCGGATGTAGGATTCTAATTATCTGCAGCCATCATCTCATTTTTGTCCTAAATGCCAGGTCCTTATTCCATGACTTTGAGTTCCAGTTCTAAATGCCCCAGCAAGCAGAAACATCCTCCTAACATTGACTCTATCAAGCCCCTTAAGAATTGTATCTGCTTCCATGAGATATCGGCTTATTCTTCTAAATTCCCGTGAATATAGGTCAAGTCTACAAGTGTCTCTGCCTCGCAGAATCTCTGTATCCCAGGATTCAATTCAGTGAGTCCATAAGACTATAAAACCAAATGATGCAGGAGTAGAAGTAGGCCACTCGGCTCATTGAGTCTGCTCTGCCACTCAATGAGATCATGGCTGATCTGATATAATCTTCAACTCTCGCCTTATCCTTGTTATGTACCAGAGTAACGCCATTGCCTGGCTCAATGTCACATGTTATGCAATGATATCATCGGAGCATTTTGCCGGCTTTTGTGGAATTCACCATTGTGCCTGTTTGAGCGGCATCTTGAAATATACCACTTGCACTATGTTACAAAATCTCAACCGTGTGCCACCTCTGATTCATTCTCTTTGTGGCTGCAATAAAACACATAGCAACCTCTGTTACCCTTGATTCCCTTACTGATTCAAAATCTGTCTATCTCAGCCTTGAACATACCTGAATCTACAGCTCTCTGCAGTAAAGAATTCCACAGATTCACTAACCTCTGAGAGAGGAAATTCAAAGATAGAGTTCATAGAATTTACAGTGCAGAAGGAGGCCATTCAGCCCATCAAGTCTGCACCGGCTCTTGGAAAGAGCACCCTACCCAAGGTCCACACCTCCACCTTATCCCCATAACCCAGTAACCCCACCCAACACTAAAGGCAATTTTGGACACTAAGGGCAATTTAGCATGGCCAATCCACCTAACCTGCACATCTTTGGACTGTGGGAGGAAACCGGAGCACCCGGAGGAAACCCACGCACACACGGGGAGGATGTGCAGACTCCGCACAGACAGTGACCCAAGCCGGAATCGAACCTGGGACCCTGGAGCTGTGAAGCAATTGTGCTATCCACAATGCTACCGTGCTGCCCCTTCGCATCTCTGCTTAAATGGGCAACTCCTTACTCTGAGATGATGCCCTCTGGTCCTACACTTTCCCACAAGGGGAAATAAACTCTCAATATTTACCCTGTCTAGCCCCCTGAGAATCCTCTATGTCTCAATAAGGTCACCCCTCATTCTTTTAAACTCTAATGACTCCAGGCCCAGTCTCTTCATAACAAAATCCCTCTGTAAGGCCTGGGATCAACCTAATAAAAATTCTCTGAGCTGACTCCAATGCTAATATATCTTGCTTTAGATAAAGGGACTAAAACGTTTCACATTATTCCAGGTGTGGTGTAACTAGTGCCTTGTATAGTTTAAGCAGGACTTCCCTATTTTCATACTCCATTCCGTTTTAAATAAAGGCCAACATTTTATGTGCCTTCCCAATTACCTGTTGAATTTATATGCTAACTTCTTTTAATTTATGCACAAGTACCCCCTAATCTCTCTGTTCTGCAGTTTTCTGCAGTCTTACTCAATTTAAATAGTATTCAGCTGCTTTATTCTTCTGACCAAAGTGTATAAATCACATTCTCCCACATTATATTCCATCTGCCAAGTTTTTACCCTCTCACCTAGTCTGTCTATATTTCTCTGTAGACTCTTTGTGTTATCCTCACCACTTGACTTCCCATCTATTTTTGTGTCATCTGCAAACTTGGCAACAGTGCATTCACTTCCATCTCCAAGTCATTCATATATATTGTGATTATTTGTGGCCCCAGCATGGATCCCTGTGGCACTCCACTAGTTACAGGTGCTGTCCTGAAAATGCTCCTCTTAGCCCAACTCTCAGTTAGCCAATTCTCTATCCATGCTAATATACTATGCCTAACACCATGGGCTCTTATCTTATTAAGTATCGTTCTGTGTGGTGTACCTTATGAAACACCTTTGGAAATCAAAGTAAATTATAGCTACTGGTTGCCCTTCATCTACACTACTCGTTACCACCTCAAAGAATTCGAATAAATTTGGCCGGCCTCATTTCCCCTTTGTGAAGCAATGCTGACCGTACATGATTATATTAGCCAGAATTCTCTGGTCATTGGGATTCTCTGTTCCCAATGGTAACCCACCCCAGCCCGTGGGTTTCCCGGCGGCTTGGGGTGGCTTCAGTGGGAAATCCCATTAACAAGCAGCGGGAGTAGAGAATCCTGCTGAAAGCAAAAGGGGCACTGCCAAAAAACATGTGGCTGGGGAACTGGAGAATCCAACCCATTACGCATTTATAAATGATCTGTTATAACAACCTTTAAATGGACTCTAACATTTTCCCAATGATAGAAGTTAAGCTAACTGACCTATAGTTGCTTATTTCTTGTCTCTCTCCCTTTTTGAATGAAGGTGTTCCATTGGCAGTTTTCGAATCATCTTGACCTTCACGGTCATCTTGATTCATGGAAGGTCACTATCAGTGCATCTACTATCTCTGTAGCTACTTACTTTAATATGTTGCATGTTGCAGCCTCTCCAAGGCAAGTATTTAATTCCTTCAGTAAGGAGACCAAGACTGTAACAGCAAGGCCCTATACAATTACAGTATAACTTCCTCATCCTTACTTTCCAATCTCTTTATCAGCCGAACAGCTAATTTGTTTTCCTAATTGCCTGTAGTACCTGCATGTTAACTTTCTGTGATTCACGTAGAATGACACAAATTCCATGGGTACCGACTGTTATGTCTTTGAGTTTGCCGCAAAGAGAAAATGTATGGATGTGGCCACACTCTGGAGTCTTACAAACATGATGAGAGATTTTATTAGGGATGTTTCTCATGCAATCTAAAATGGAGAACTGAAGCCCGTGTAAACATTTACTGAAAAAGAGCACATGACGCTTCACCAGCAGGGATATATTCTCTGATATAGAGCACCCCTCCCCCTTTACTTCTTTAGTGCAACGATAACGGGTTAACATTTTTACAACAGACCCACTTGAGCAATATCTCTGTACACATATGAGGCTAGTTTAGCACAGCGGGCTAAACAGCTGGCTTGTAATGCAGAACAAAACCAGCAGTGCGGGTTCAATTCCCGAACAGGCACCGGAATGTGGCGATTAGGGGCTTTTCACAGTAACTTCATTGAAGCCTACTTGTGACAATAAGCGATTATTATTATTCGTATTATATATATACACAACGCAATAAGACAGTCTCTCAGGTGGACATCTATTCCTTTTGGGTTTTATTCGACATTCTGGAACCTGGCTACTTAAGATCACGGAAGTGTCCTCTTTTCCTTCAGTAGTTGCTATATCCGGGGAAGTTACTCGAGACTCCACCTCTATAGGTATTGGGAAGTCCTCAGAAACATAATCTGAACTTGTCTCTGCATCTGGCCTCTGTTCCAAAGTATCACTGTCTGTGGTGAATGATATCCGTATACATATGTATCCTTAATGCGTAGGCCCCTTTAAGACCGGGTTTGGAACCCTGGGGGACTCCGCCTCCGGTTACGTACAGTAGGCAGCGTGCAGTGAGCAAACTTCTCGGCCGCTGTCTGGTTTTCTGGTTATTAAAGCCTTTGTATTATTGAACTCCTCTCCTGAGTCGTAATTGAGGGTATCTCACTGTCTATATTGTCCAAGGAAATAAGTAATGAGAAGTTTCCGTGATTTCACCTCATGAAACTTGTAGCTGGTCAGCATGACGTCGCCAAACTCTTTCATCATCCGTCTGTATGGCATATGATATTGGACCGTTTTTTGTGAAGGTCACAGCAGGTATCATTGGTGTTGCGGCTCCTGGCTAGCATTTGCTCACCTTGATTGAGTTCTGTTCTTTCCTTGCAATCTGTGCTTGTTGTTGTCGTTAAACAATCTCTGAAGTAACACGTGGTAGTAACAAATCAAACTATGTTTGCAGTTTCCTTCTGAGCAGCAGCATTGCTGGTGAACTGTGCTGTTGCATGGGCGGTGTCCAGTAAAACATCAAGAATTTGTTTGCTCGTCTTGTCAATGCTCTTTGATACCATGATGGACTGTTTCAATGATTGAACAAAACGTTCAGCCAATCCATTTGTTACAGGATGGTACAGCGCTGACTTTATGTGCTGTATACTGTTCCCTCTTAAGTAGTCCTCAAACTCTTTCAAAGTGAACTGACTACCATTGTCACTTACGGCTTGCTCCGGTATACCAAATCTTGTGAATATTTCGTCGAGCTTCTCAATGGCTTATTCAGTCATTGTGGATTTCATGATTACGACTTCTGGCCATTTCGAGTGAGCATCCACAATCACTAGGATCATGTGACCCTCCATTGGAACAGCATAGTCTGTGTGTATTCTCTGCCATGGCTGTGTCGGCCGTTCCTATGGATGTAATGGTTGCAGTGGTGGAGTGTTTCTTAGTTTTGCACAGGACTGACATTTCCCCACTTTCTCTTTGATTTGAGTATCTAATGCTGGCCACCAAAAATAACACCGGGTTTCAGCTTCTGCAGTTGCAATGGTATATCATCTTCTAAGTCGTCTTGAACTCCATCTACTAATTTCCACACACAGCTGGTCTGTTTAGATGTGTCTGGAAATTATTTTCTTGCACATCCTTGGTGTAGGTGAAGTCTTCTAAGCCCAACATGCCTTGGTAATATAGTCCTTTTTTCCACAGTTCTTGCATTTATTTTCTCTACTCTAGCATTCCCCTGCAGAGTGTCCAACCTGTGTACCTTGGTGATATGGATGTCCCCTTGCAGCCTTGTTTCTTGTGGTATCCATTTTGTGGCTCTTCGCTCGAGCCGCTGTGAAGCTTCTAGCGTTGCTAGCTCCATAGATGTGACAACTTTCACAGCAGCTTTCAGAGTTGAATTGCTTACAGTAAGCAGCTTCCTCTGAATAGCTTTGCTGTGGGGTCCACAGACCAGCCTATCATGAAAAGAGTCATCATGTGTTTCACCAAACTCACTGTATTTCTTAAAGTCACTACAAATTGTAAAATGCTTTCACCTTCTACCTGACTATGGTGCTGGAATTGAAACTTTACTGCAATTAGCAATGGTCCAGGTGAGAAATGTCCTTCTAAGATCTTCATTAGTTCACTATAGGACTTAGCTCCTGGTTTCACTGGATGAACCATGTTTTGAAGCAGCATAAAAGTTTTACGCCCGAACGAACCGAGAAAAGTCGCGATCTTTAGGTCCTCTGATGTTTGATTGGCTATAAGACCATACGACATAGAAGCAGAATTTGGCCACTTGGCCCATCGAGTATGTTCCACCATTCAATCATGGCTGATATTTTTCTCATCCCCATTCTCCTGCCTTCTCCCCATAACTCCTGATCCCCTTATTACTTTGCCCTGCTGAGCAACAGAGCCAGTTGTAGTGCCACTGTTCTGGCTGCTGTTGTTTTCCCCTGATAGGTTAACCCCCCAACAGTATCCAAAACAGTATACCTGTTAGAGAGGAGGACAGCCACAGGGGATTCCTGCACTGACTGCCTGCCTTTTTATCGATCACCCATCTGTCTGTCTGCACCTTGGGTGTGACCATATCTCTTTAACTCCTATAACTCCTATCTATGACGCTTTCTGCCACCTGCATGCTCCTAAGTGCATCCAACTGCTGCTCCAAATGAACCACGTGGTCTGTGAGGAGCTGCCATTCGTTACACTTGCTGCAGACGTAGTCGACTGGAACGCTGGAAGCATCACAGATCTGCCACATCTCACAGTTAGAGCATTACACCCTGCTGAGTGACATTTAAGCACTAGTTAATTAATTTAAAATAAATACTTAAATTATTGGTAGATTAAGTTACAATTAACTATATGGTCCTGGTGCTAGATTTTTACTGTAAAATTAAATGCTAAATACTAATCTCTGCCCTCAGGTTTAGTTACTCCTCTACCTAGTAAATTAATAAGTCTCAATTAGTTTTTCTTTTCAATGTTTTTTTTCTCAAATGTAACAGATTCCCTACCAGCCAATCAGGTCACAGTTTTACTGTGATATCACAGCTTTACTGTGATGTCACTTCAGTTCCTCCCCCCCCCCCCTCCTCCCACAATTTGAAAAGGTATTTGTATCACTTACCTTCTCAGAATGCTCTCTGGGTCTCTCCCTGCAGATTACCAGTTACAAAGCCAGAAGGAAGAAAATAAAACAAAAAGGGGAAAAAGCACCTTCTCCCACTCTGCACGGAATTGCCACACTGTTCCAAATTACCAAGATCCAATCCCCACTCGGGCTGTCTCACTCACTCAGGCTGTCTCGACTTCACGTGCACAAAGCTTACTGTGTGTGCGCTTTATGCCTCTCTTATGTAGAACCGAGCTAAACTGAGATGACTCACACTACTTAAGCTTCAAACAGAAGAATGCAATTTGCACCTTTTGCCTCTAATCAGGCTTCAGGTGACTGACAGATAACTGCCACTCGGCAATTAGGGTGGGGGCAGCTTCAGCCAATCAGACACTAAACTAAGCACTGAACTTTTAACTGAAAAACACGAAAATTAAATTCAACTCTCACCTCTCTTGATTACCACACTGTTCCAAATTACCAAGTTCCAATCCCCACTCTGGTTGGCTCACTCACTCAGGCTGTCTCGACTTCACGTGCGCAAAGCTTCTGTATAATTGTAATGTTTCCACATATGAGTTTCAAGACTCACAGTCTTTATCAAATGCCCCCATGCATGCTTGTTTTTCCCACCATTCTAGATCTCGACTCCTCGGGTATAGACCAATTTCTTCCCTTCCAATTCTTTTGGATGTATGGCACAAGTGATCCCCTTAACCAAAATGCAATTAATTTTTTTTTCTTTTTGCCTGACTGTGGTTTGTTTTTTTCCTGTAGTGGCCTGTATCAAGTTGGAAGACTCCTGAATTCCCATTCCCACAGACCGTTTAGCCTCGCCGTGTACACGATCTCTCTACCCTTTCAATGGCAAGAAAGTTTATGAACTGTCGTTCTTCTTTACTTACAGTTGTAATTGATTTTTTAATTTGAAAAACCATCAGCATCGGTAGTTTGTTTCACCCGACATGTGTGTTTGTTAGTCCAGTCCCGTGAATCTTTCTCCGCTCTCAACGCCACCTCCGCTGATTTTTTTGACAATTTTGTTTAGTTCAGCAATTCTGTTTTCATGCCTCAATCCTCATCGCCAGATTTCTCTTTTGCTATATCTTTGAGTCTGCTGCCAAGAGAAAAGATGTGGAGGTGCCCACAGTCTGGATTCTTAAAGACATGATGAGAGGTTTTATTAGGGATGTGACTTATACAATCTAAGATGGGAAACTGAAGCCCGTGCAAACACATTGCTGACATCACGATAGATCATGTGATGCTTCACCACCAGGGATGTATTCTCTGAAACATAACATCAAGATTTTCCACTCCCTCACCATTTAAAACAAAACTATTTGGTTTCTCAATTTTTTCTGCTAAATTGGATATCTTCACGCTTCCCCGCATTATGAGTTGGATGTAAATTTTACTGGCAGTCAGGGAGGCTGAAGGGGAAATGTGTAGTCCTTTTCTCCAACCCCTGTTATTACATCAATTTGAATCAAACATCAACTGACCAATTAACAGCCTACTGGAATGCCCACTAATTAGCGGTGTTCAGTATGGCTCCACGGAAATTTGGGAGCTTAGGGCGGGATAGCCCATCCAACCCTTCCCTGATATTCATAAAATCAGGTGGCCAATATGTCCTTGATGGCACCGCACTCTATTTTACGGGGTTACCCAGCTGGTTTGCCATACCTGGCTGGTATGTAAAATCCAGCCCCATGAATTGTGAATCTTTATAAGTTTTGCCATTGCACATCTACCATCATATATTTAAATCCAGTTTCCTATTTTAGACAACTCACACCTTATCCCTTCATAGTTTACTTTGTTCAGGTTCAAGATTTTGCTCTTGGACCAAAGTAAACAATTATCAAACTCAATATAAATCACAATCATATTATGCTCACTATTTCCTAGAAGATCTTTTAATGCAAGGCTATTTATTATTCTTTCCTTATTTCATAATATCTGATCTGAACTCATCTGTCCCCTCGTTACTTTCTTGGTTTCTACTAATCTAGGAAACTATCTTCTAAACACGCCATGAACTCATCCTCTACACCAAGGGTTGGCGACCTTTCAGCAGTGACATGCTAAACCTTCATTAAATGTTTCACATGCCAGTAATAAAAAAACTCTTTATATATAAATTTGTATGTAAACTAGATAAGGTTTATAAAATGATTTAAAAGCTTCATTTAAAATAAAATTAAAATGCTGATCTTCCGAGTTTAGTGTGATCCTTGCCTTTGCTGAATTTTCCAATATCCGGCATGTATTTGGATACTTCAAGTTGCACACAGGCTTCTGACTAATCAGTTGTTAACCGACTCCGAGAGGGACAGAGGACTGACGTCATGTGTGAAAATACCTGTTCATACACATGATCCAAATGCTGAAAGTATTGCAAATGCAATTTTCTTCAAACAGTTAAATTTCACCGACAGGGATGCCCAGCAGGTTAGAATATAGGCTCCATGATCTGTCTCAGTAGCTTCAAGTGCAGTCCGCACATCTCTAAACATAGATGCCCACAATTCTGTTTTGTCAAGAAAGGTTTTCTCAGGCGGCATGGTGGCACAGTGGTTAGCACTGCTGCCTCATGGCTCCGAGGACTCCGGGTTCGATCCTGGCCCGGGTCACTTTCCATGTGGAGTTTGCACATTCTCCCTGCTTCTGCGTGGGTCTCACCCCCACAACCCAAAAAAGGTGTGCAGGGAAGGTGGATTGGCCATGCAAAATTGCCTCTTAATTGGGAAAAAAGAATTGGGTACTCTAAATTTTTTTTTTGAAAGAAATGTTTCCTCGTGCTTTGTTTGAAAATGTAGTTGAAAACTCAATGTGCGACAAAACAACACTTCACAACAGAAAGCACAAACAGCGCGGTCCTTTTTTGGAATAAATCTAAATTTTTCTGTCCCAAAAGGCTGAAATGAACGGATATCCAACTT
Source organism: Scyliorhinus torazame (assembly GCF_047496885.1). Classification (NCBI taxonomy): domain Eukaryota; kingdom Metazoa; phylum Chordata; class Chondrichthyes; order Carcharhiniformes; family Scyliorhinidae; genus Scyliorhinus; species Scyliorhinus torazame. The sequence goes on from NC_092711.1 coordinate 228,191,937, forward strand.
TGTTTCCTTCAAAGCTGACATTTTGTCAAATATCCTCCTCAATTTACAGAAAAAAATCACAACAGACAAAAAAAAATCACATTGCCAAATGCACTGCACTGTTCCGCATTATGTGGCACTGATGTAAGCAGCAAATCAGGACTAAAATATCCCAGTAATTAATAAAACACAAGCGTTTACTATTTAAATTTTATATATCTTTTGTCAATGTAACATACCTTCTCGGGATTTATAAATGACAAAAGATTAGATTTAGAACTTTTGTGCCATTAATTCAGATCAGCAGTGTGAATGCCACTCAAAATTATCATGCATGCCACTTTTGGCACATAGGTCCCAACCCCTGCTCTACATTGTTACCTCAAATTTGATTTTTGCAGTCTCCTACCATGGGAGGGTTGTTACTTGCACCTCTAATTTGTTGATTTACACCCTGCTCAACACTACAGTTACTGTTAAGGGGCTGTAAACTACACCAAATTAGTCTCACCATTGTTTTATGCATCCTTGTAGATCTACCCAAATTGATTCCCCGTCTTGATTTTTTTGAGATTAGAGCCTTTCTTTCTGAAAACCATTTTACACATCCTTTATTATCAGGGCTATCCCTTTTCATTTTCCATTTGTCTATCTCTTCTCTACATTATTATCCTGGAATAGTTAGTTCCCAACTTCAGACACTCTAAAACCACTTTGCCAGACTTCTATAATGGAGATCAAAATCATCAATTTCTACCTGTGCTATTACTTCAGCTATTTTGTTGAAAATGCTTTGCTCATTCAGGTAGCATATTCAGATATATTCTCATTCAGATATGGTGTTTTTAACTTTATCATGTTACCATTTTTCTTTGAAGTCACTTTGATGCCTCAGAGGAAATGATGGATTGCGTATTAGAATTTGTATATTCAGAAGCATCTATGTTTTTCATGACTATTATCCCAGTTGATATGGAATCTCGTAACTTGTGGATTTTATGCCAAAATGTTTTATGGCAGCTTAGCAAAATCTGGCTTCAGTTTTTAGTGCACTGAGGAGCAAGCAGGCTAACAGACAAAAGGTGCCAAGCAGGAAATGTGCAGTGGGCGGGGAGGAGCTCACACTGATGACAGCTGGATCAACTCAGCCCTGCCTCCTCAACAGACACAGGCTCCTGGCATCACTTGAGCCTGAAGGAAGCCTCATGTGATTAAGGTTTCCACTCTTGCTTTGATTATTACAAATTTTTCATTTTCACACAATTCTGGATTGCTGTATGCATTAATTGCACAGTATACAACCCTGATTAATTCTTGAATTTTGTCAGTGCAAGATATTAAAATGGCATCCATATCTAAGATAAGTTATGTCACCTGACATTTGTCTTCCACCGGGAACAGGTCCCACAAGTATAGAGTCCAAGACTTGCTCATATTGTTTGTTTTTAGTTGAACCCAGGTAAAAGATTTTCCATTCCAAATCCTCAGATTGTTCGTAGATTCACTTAATGGGGAACTTGAAGTGAAAATAGTTGAAAAATTACAACGGTTTGTTCATACTTAACCATCTCGTTGTTCACCAGCATCTTACGGCCCACCATGTCTTTCATTTTTACATTTTTTTAAGCATCGTCACAGGTCCACTTGTGCCAATATACAGATATAAGCTGTTCCAGTGGTGGCGATGTGCTGAGTGGACGCACATCAGGTGGCTCTCCTTCCAAAAGAACCGAGCAGAGGCAATTTGACGGGAATTTCGGCTTGAAAAGCCCACCAAAACCCAGCCAAAGGTGGAAGGCACACAAAAGGAATATGACTGGAAATAGTAACAAATCGAAGGGACGGCGAGATGTAAGGAGCAGCAGCGAGGGAAAAGCACAGGAGCGGCGGGCGTGCAGGCAGGTGGCTGCATGAGACGGGACGGAAATGCAGGCGAACCAGGAAGGGGAAAAGCTGGCGAACCAAACAGCGGAGCACGAACAGGATGCGGCGACCATCATCACACCCACACAGGGGGAAGAGTGGAGAAACATGCTGAAAAGGGAGCTAAACGCCATAAAGGAGGCGATCAGGTCGGAGCTCCACAGGAGTATTGACAGTTAGAGAGATCTAGGTGTACAGGTCCACAGATCACTGAAAGAGGAAACACAGGGGGAGAAGGTAATCAAGAAGGCATACATTGGCCAGGGCATTGAGTATAAAAATTGGCAAGTCATGTTGCAGCTGTATAGAACCTTAGTTTGGTCACACTTGGAGTATAGTGTTCAATTCTGGTCACCACACTACCAGAAGGATGTGGAGGCTTTAGAGAGGGTGCAGAAGAGATTCACCACAATGTTGCCTGGTATGGAGGGCATTAGCTATGAGGAGAGGATGAATAAACTTGGTTTGTTCTCACTGGAACAAAGGAGGTTGAGGGGAGACCTTGATAGAGGTCTACAAAATTTTGAGGGGCATGGACAGAGTGGATAGTCAGAGACTTTTTCCCAGGGTAGAGGGGTCAATTACTAGGGGGCATAGGTTTAAGGTGCCGAGGGACAAAATGTAGACGAGATGTACGAGGCAAGTTTTTTACACAGAGGGTAGTGGGTGCCTGGAACTCGCTGCCAGAGGAGATGGTGGAAGCAGGGACGATAGTGACGTTTAAGGGGCATCTTGTCAAATACATGAATAGGATGGGAATAGAGGGATACGGAGCCCTGAAGTGCGGAAGATTTTAGTTTAGACGGGATGCATGGTCGGCGCAGGCTTGGAGGGCCGAAGGGCCTGTTTCTGTGCTGTAATTTTCTTTGTTCTTGGTTCCACATGATGATGAAGGAGGTGCTGTCGGAGGTGACAGACAAAATGCAGTGAACCATCGAAGGCCTGGGAAGGAAGGTGGAGGCACAGGAGAAAACAATCCTGGAGTTGGAGAAGGCTGCCTCAGACCAGGGCGACAGGTTTGTAGCTCTGGAAACCGAGATGAGAAGGTTGGTAATGACCCAGGGGAGCCTAATAGGGAAAGTGGTGGACCAGGAAAACAGGTCCAGGCGGCAGAACATCAGAATAGTGGGTCTGCCAGAGGGGATAGAGGGCAGAGACCCAACGAGCTACATCGCCCAAATGCTGGGCAAGCTAATGGGAAGGGAGGGATTTCCAAACCCCCCAGAAATAGACAGGGCGCGCAGGTCACTTCGACCCAAGCCCAAAGCCGGGGAGCAGTCCAGAGCGATTATCGCATGGCTGCACCGGTTCCAGGACCGGGAAAAAATCCTAAGGTGGGCCTGTCAGACGAAATCGTGCACACAGGAAGGGAAGAATATAAGGGTGTACCAGGACATTGGGGCGGACCTGGCAAAAAGAAGGGCTGAGTTCAACAGAGCAAAATCAGCACTCGACAAAAGTGGGATGCGATTTGGGATGTTATTCCTGGCCAGACTCAGGGGAAAGGATCTGTATTTTAATACCCCGGCGGAGGCTGATGAGTTTGTTAAATCTAACAAATTGGGGGAGGAACAGCCGCAACAGTAATGAAAACCACAGGGGCGGATAGGAAAAGAAGAATCGGAACAAAGATCGGAGGACAGACCGCAAACAGAGACAATAATAGCAGGAACTGTACACATTTGTTTTCTGTTTTGCGCGGGACTGAGCTGCCTCGTTTTCGGGCTCATTTCTTCTCTCAATGCGATTGGGGTGGGGGGGGGGGGGGGGGGGGGAGGGAACAAGGGAAGCGAGGGTGAGAAAAGCAGACAGAAGGGCGAGACAAGGGCTGGAAGGAAGAAGGTAAAGAAGGGCCAGAGCTGGGCAAGTACTGGGAGGGGAGCCACCGTACTAGCGTGGAGGGCCAACACGGGAGGGCAGGAAGAAAGGAGGGCTGCGGCACGGCTCTCAGGGGAGAGGGAGCGCCTGGCACAAAGAGAGGGGACAGGGCAGAAGGTGGGGGGAGGAACACAGGGGGGGACAGATGGACAGGGGCTCGGGGTGGGATGCACAGAACGAAAGAGAAGCAAAGAGAAGGTTGAGGTAGAGAATGAACTCAGGCCTCGGCAGGGATGGAGCAGGGCGAAGAACCATGATGGCGCCGCAGACACTCGGGATGGCATATGGGCGAAGGGAGATCCCCGAGTGCAAGGGCGCATCCACGTGATGTACACATAGCTGGCGGCTATGTTGGGCGCCCCCTGGACAAAGGGAAATAACCTCATGGTGAGAGCGCCGCGGCCATTTTGGACGGCCCCCTAACAAGGGAAACTCCGGAGTGGAGGGACACGTCCACCAGGTAAGTATGGGTGATCCCGCAGGACCGGAGGATCAGAAACACCCCCCCAGGATCGTTACCTGGAATGCAAGGGGACTCAACGGCCCAGTGAAAAGATCCAGAGTCTTCGCCCACCTAAGAAGCCTAAAAGCAGACATAATCTACTTTTAAGAGATGCACCTGAGGGAGAAGGACCAACTGCAGGCAGTGAAGGGCTGGGTGGGACAGACTTACCATTCATGTTATGGAACGAGGGCTAGTGGGGTAGCAATACTAATTAACAACAGGATGAGGTTTACAAAAACCAAGACAATTATGGACCCAGGGGGACGGTACGTCATGGTCAACGGTGTCCTGGAAGGTACGTCATTGTCACCGGTTGTACTGGTAAATGTTTACGCTCCCAACTGGGACGACACAGAATTGATAAAGAAGACATGGTGTAAATCCTCGACATTGACACACATCGATTGATTATGGGGGGGTGACTTTAACTGCGTGCAGGACCCACTGACCGGCTGATCAAACCCCGGAGCAGGGAAAAAGACTGGCATGGCAAGTGAACTAAGAGCTTTCATGGAGCAGATGGGGGCAGTGGACCCATGGAGGTTCCTGCACTGACAAGGAAGTGGAAACTAGAAAAAGGACTGGGAATGAGATACCTCCTAATAAAACACTTCCTCCGCAAAGAGACAGTAGGGTACCCCGGGGCTCCAGAAACCACACTATTAGAGGACCCGATAGGCACAAGCAGCAAGAAGGGGGGGGCTATGTTGAAAAATACACAGACAGTTAATAGACAGAGCTCGAACCCACTGGACGAGACCAGACAAAAATGGGAGAACGAACTGGGGACAGAGGTAGGATGGGGACTCATTAGTGAAGCACTGGGCAGGGCAAACTCCACCTCCTCCTGCGCAAGGGTCAGCCTAATGCAGCTCAAAGTGGTGCACAGAGCACACCTGACCATAACCCGAATGAGCAGGTCTGCAGCAAGTGTTGGCTGCTCGAGGAACTTCGGCTCAGAATTGATGAGCTGGAGACCGAGCTGCACACACTGCGGCACATCAGGGAGGGGGAAAATTACCTGGACGCTTTGTTTCAGGAGGCAGTCACACCTTGTAGAATAAGTACTGTTAATTCGGACAGTGGTCAGGGACAGAGTGGTGTGACTGCAAGGGAGGCAGGTACGGGGATCCTGAGTTTAGGAGTTGAGGAGCCTCAGCCCTTGACCTTGTCCAACAGGTATGAGGTACTTGCTCCCTGTGTGGATGAGGAAGAGGGCTGTAGGGGGGATGCGTTGACTGACCACTGCACCGTGGTACAGGAAGCCATTCAAGAGGGGGGAGCAAAAAGACAAGTGGTAGTTGTAGGGGATTCTATAATTAGGGGGATTGATGGCATCCTTTGTAAGCCAAATCAAGAGTCCCGCGTTGTATGTTGCCTGCCCGGTGCCAGGGTGAGGGACATCTCTGATCGGCTTGAAAGGATTTTGGAGAGGGAGGGGGAGGATCCAGTTGTTGTGGTCCACGTTGGGACTAACAACATAGGTAAGACTAGGAAAGAGCACCTGTTTGGGGATTATCAAACACTAGGGACTAAATTAAAGAACAGGTCCTCCAGGGTTATAATCTTTGGATTACTACCCGAGCCACGTGCCAATTGGCATAGGGTTGAGAAAATTAGGGAAGTTAACACGTGGCTAAAGGAGTGGTGCGGGGAAGAGGGATTCCATTTCATGGGGCATTGGCATCAGTACTGGGGCAGGAGGGACCTGTACCGTTGGGACGGTCTTCACCGGAACCATTCTGGGACCAGTGTTCTAGCGAATAGGATAAATAGGTTGGTCACAAGGACTTTAAACTAGCAAGTTGGGGGGAAGGGAAGTGTAAAGCTATGGACAGTATAATGGTTAATGGAGATCAAGGCAGCAGGTTACGTGACAGGTTGTAGAGATATGGGTTCAAAGACAAGGAAAATTAGGAGAAAGGGTAAGAGGAAAAATAAATTGCGAAAAGTTACTGATCAAGGTGTTAGGATTCATAACAAATACATAAAAAACAGCATAAGTGTACTTTACCTGAATGCTCGTAGTATACGAAATAAGGTAAATGAGTTGATGGCGCAAATTATCGTGAATGACTATGATTTAGTGGCCATGACTGAAACATGGTTAAAAGATGGTCACGACTGGGAGTTAAATATCCAAGGGTATCAGACTATACGAAAGGATAGAATGGACGGTAAGGGCGGTGGTGTAGCTTTGTTGTTTAAGGATGGCATCCGGGCAATAGTAAGGGATGATATTGGTGCTATGGAGGACAAGGTTGAATCAATTTGGGTGGAAATCAGGAATAGTAAAGAGAAAAGGTCACTGATAGGAGTAGTCTATAGGCCACCAAATAGTAACAGGATGGTAGGGCAGGCAATAAGCAAAGAAATAACGGATGCGTGTAGAAATGGTACAGCGGTTATCATGGGAGATTTTAATCTGCATATCGATTGGTTTAACCAGGTTGGTAAAGGCAGCCTTGAGGAGGAGTTTATAGAATGTGCCCGGGATAATTTCCTGGAACAGTATGTAATGGAGCCTACAAGGGAACAAGCGGTCCTAGATCTGTTCCTGTGTAATGAGGCAGGATTAATGATCTCATAGTTCAGGATCCTCTTGGAAGGAGCGACCACAATATGGTGGAATTTAAAATACAGTTGGAGGATGACAAGGTAAAATCAAACACTAGTGTTTTGTGCTTAAACAAAGGCGATTACAATGGGATGTGAGAAGAACTAGCTAAGGTAGACTGGGAGCAAAGGCTTCATGGTGAAGCAGTTGAGGAACAGTGGAGAACCTTCCAAGCAATCTTTCACAGTGTTCAGAAAAGGTTCATACCGACAAAAAAGACGGTAGAAAGGGGAAAAACCGACCGTGCATATCTAAGGAGGTGAGGGAGAGTATCAAATTGAAGGAAAAAACATACAAAGTGGCAAAAATTAGTGGGAGACTAGAGGACTGGGAAGTCTTTAGGGGACAACAGAAAGCTACTAAAAAAGCCATAAAGAAGAGTAAGGTAGACTATGAAAGTAAACTGGCTCAGAACATAAAAGCAGATAGTAAAAGCTTCTACAAATATATAAGACAAAAAAGAGTGGCTAAGGTAAATATTGGTCCTTTGGAAGATGAGAAGGGAGATTTAATAATAGGAGATGGGGAAATGGCTGAGGAGCTGAACAGGTTTTTTGGGACAGTCTTCACAGTGGAGGACACAAATAACATGCCAGTGACTGATGGAAATGAGGATATGATAGGTGAGGACCTTGAGATGATTGTAATCACTAAGGAGGCAGTATTGAGCAAGCAAATGGGGCAAAAGGTAGACAAGTCTCCTGGTCCTGATGGGATGCATCCCAGAGTGTTAAAAGAGATGGCTAGGGAAATTGTAAACGCACTAGTGATAATTTATCAAAATTCACTAGACTCTGGGGTGGTCCTAGGGGATTGGAAAGTAGCAAACGTGACACCACTGTTTAAAAAAGGTCGGCAGAAAACGGGTAATTATAGGCCGGTAAGCTTAACTTCGGTTGTAGGGAAAATGCTGGAATCTATCATTAAGGAGGAAATAGCGGGGCACCTGGAGGGAAATTGTCCCATTGGGCAGACGCAGCATGGGTTCACAAAGGGCAGGTCGTGTCTGACTAATTTGGTAGAATTTTTTGAGGACATTACCAGTGCAGTAGATAACAGGGAGCCAATGGATGTGGTATATTTGGATTTCCAGAAAGCTTTTGACAAGGTGCCACACAAAAGGTTGCTGCATAAACTAAAGATGCATGGCATTGAGGGTAAAGTGGTAGCATTGGTAGAGGATTGGTTAACTAACAGAAAGCAGAGAGTGGGGATAAATGGGTGTTTCTCTGGTTGGCAATCCTGTAACTAGTGGGGTCCTTCAAGGATCAGTGTTGGGCCTGCAGTTGTTCACAATTTACATCGACGATTTGGAGTTGGGGACCAAGTGCAATGTGTCAAAGTTTGCAGACGACACTAAGATGATGGGAAAACAAAAAGTGCAGAGGATACGGGAAGTCTGCAGAAGGATTTGGATAGGTTAGGTGAATGGGCTAGGGTCTGGCAGATGGAATTCAATGTTGCCAAGTGTGAGGCTATCCATTTTGGGAGGAATAACAGCAGAATGGATTATTATTTAAACGGTAAGATGTTAAAACATGCTACTGTGCAGAGGGACCTGGGTGTGCTGGTGCACGAGTCGCAAAAAGTTGGTGTGCAGGTGCAACAGTTGATTAAGAAGGCTAATCGGGTTTTGTCTTTCATTGCTAGAGGGATGGAGTTCAAGACTAGGGAGGTTATGCTGCAATTGTATAGGGTGTTGGTGAGGCCGCATCTGGAGTATTGTGTTCAGTTTTGGTCTCCTTACCCGAGAAAGGACATATTGGCACTGGAGGGAGTGCAGAGGAGATTCACTAGGTTAATCCCAGAGTTGAGGGGATTAGATTATGACAAGAGGTTGAGTAGACTGGGACTGTACTCATTGGAGTTTAGAAGGATGCGGGGGGATCTTATTGAAACATATAAAATTATGAAGGGAATAGATAGGATAGATACGGGCAGGTTGTTTCCACTGGTCGGGGAAAGCAGAACTAGGGGGCATAGCCTCAAAATAAGGGGAAGTAGATTTAGGACAGAGTGTAGGAGGAACTTCTTCACCCAAAGGGTTGTGAATCTCTGGAATTCCTTGCCCAGTGAAGCAGTTGAGGCTCCTTCTTTAAAAGTTTTTAAGAAAAAGATAGATACCTTTCCAAAGAATAAAGGGATTCGGGGATATGGTGTACGGGCCGGAGAGTGGAGCTGAGTCCACAAAGATCAGCCATGATCTCATTAAATGGCGGAGCAGGCTCGAGGGGCCAGATGGCCTACTCCTGTTTCTAGTTCTAATGTTCTTATGTTCTTCCTGGAGGTGGAGGATAAATGTGAACGGTGCCAGAGGGGCCCGGCCAACCACACCCACATGTTCTGGGCTTGTTCCAAACTTGCTGGGTTCTGGACAGTCTTCTCCAAGGCAATGTCCAAGGTTGTGGGGGTGAGTTTGAAGCCATGCCCAATCATGGCAATCTTCGGGGTATCGGAGCAGCCAGAACTACACATGGAGAAGGGGGCCAACGCCCTTGCTTTCGCTTCTCTCATCGCACGCCGGAGAATCCTGCTCGGCTGGCGATCAGCAGCACCACCCACAGCTGCAGACTGGCTCGCTGACCTCTCGGAATTTCTTCACCTGGAAAACATTACGTATACCATCTGAGGGTCGGAGGAAGGCTTCCTGGATACTTGGAGGCAGTTTATCGGTCTGTTCCAAAAGCTGTTTGAGGCCAGCAACGAGAGGTAAGTTAAGAATAAAAAAACAAGATAGATGAGAAACCACAGGACTGTGCAACTCGGGGGGTGGGGGGGGGGGGGGGGGAGTGGGGGGAGGTAAAGGAGAAACCACAAAAGAAGAGGTTGGGGGCAATTTTCTCTGAAAATAAAAGAAAAACACAGCTGAAGCCAAAGGGGGAACGGGGGGGAGGAAGGGAGTGGGGGGCAAGGGGGGGTGGCTATAGAAATTAACACGGGTAAGAAAAATGTGATGTATATATACAATTGTTTATAAATATGAGAAATGCCAATAAAAAGATTTTTAAAAAGATAAAACAGATATAAAATATCAACATGACACTGATGCCGTGGGCTGGCTTGGCAGAGTCTGACAGGCCCCAAGTCTTGGCTTCCCGCCAGCTGCTCCTTGTTGATGCAGTGTTGTGACTCTTTTGACGGCTCAGACCCTTAGACTCTCAGGTTTTCATTTCTTTAGATTTAATAAGGAAACTATCTTTGCTGGCCAGCGAAAACTGAAAGCAGTAAAGTGATGCCTGCTGCTCACAACGCTAATCACAACAAGACCACCCACTGGTCTGTAAAGTTATATGAGTTGTTCGGGACTGTCTGCCATATTTTCCTCACTGTAAACAGAGGAATGGAGAAGACCAAAACAGAGAACTCAACATTAAAGTCGAAAGTACAGCAGTGGGTATAATTGGCTTGTAGACAGTGTGAAGTTTGCAGTCTCGATGAACAAATGTGCAATTCTGGAGAGGGGGTCAAAATCATGAACCTGAATTTTTTGGATGCCAGGTAATGCATCCCCACCAACACCAACAGCCCGCTGCCATTTTACCCTCAGTTGAGTGTTGATTGGCAGAAGGTGGGATGGGACCTCCATTTCACAGGGGTCCTGGGGAGGTGAATATAGGGGGTGCCCTGGGGAGTATCGCGACGGGATGATTGGGTTATCAGGGCATAGGCCAGAGGGGGGAAGGAGGCTGGGACGTATCCTGTCCGTGAGCAATGTTACGCTCCCCCCACCAATCTTAAAATCCGCCCGGAGAGTGTAAAATTCAGGCCATGAAATCCCACAAAATAAAACATTGTTTCGCTTAGTAATTCACTGTATACAAGTAACCTTGGTTGCCTCATGACTGGCGAAAAGCCTAGACATAGGGTTGGCTTTGAGTTGCTTAATGTTGTTTGAGCTATCACCGTTTTTAGGGCTGTATCAGCTTTCTTGAAACAACCTGTCAGATTTTGTGAGTTTCCTAGATTGGCATTTACGCAACACATTCAATTAAATTACTCTTCCGTCTTTGTGCTGTCTATCTCTCTCCTAACTGATGTTATCCTGAGTCCTGTGTTTGTTGTCTCCTGTCTCCACCACTTGCCTTCCTATTTTCTCGACTGCATAATTCCTGATGTCAAAAATGCCTGATTCCTCAGCACAGTCAAAGTACTAAATCACATAAATCCACTGGCATTTCTTTCCTGTGAAGCCTGGACACTTAAACAAAACAAATATAGAGGTTAAATCAAGGGTTAGCGGTGGTGGTGGTGGTGGTGGTGGTGGTGCAGGGGGCGGGGGCGGGAGGGGGGGGGGGGAAGAGAGAAACAGGTGCAGAAGTGGATGGAAGCAAACTTTGGTGCTTGAAAAACTAGTTCCTTAAAATATGCTGTATCAATAGAACTCAAGAATCGAGAGAAATTACACAAAACACAATTGGGGCCAACTTATTATGTGCAGCATGGTGGCACAGTGATGAGCACTGTCGCCTCACAGCGCCAGGAGCCCGGGTTCAATTCTGGCATTGGATAACTGTCTGTGTGGGGTCTGCTGCACATTTTCCTTGTGTCTATGTGGGTTTCCTCTAGGTGCCTTGGTTTCCTCCCCCAGTCCAAAGATGAACAGGTTACGTGGATTGGCCATGCTAAATTGCCCCCTCCCTTTAGTGTTCAAAGATGTGGAGGGTCGGTTGTGGGTATGGGGTGGGGGAGGTAGAGTGTTCTTTCAGAGGATCGGCACAGACTCGATGGGCCGAATGGCCTCCTTCTGCACTGTCGGGACTCTATGATTCAATTCATGGATTGCGGAGCCCATATCTGGTTATTAATTTTTCATAATTTCCTGCTTCTGTTCTGGCATCCCTTTTCATAGCATTATCTTGTAACATCTTTTTTAGACTAGCTTTGAGCCACCACCATTGTGGTTCTAAAATAGAACAGTTTTTGAGGAGTTTATGATTGAGAAGAAGTGACATTTATTTATTATCCTCTTTTTCTAGTTTATTTCTAGTCTTATCTACTTTGTTCTATTCTGTCATTCCTTATTCCAGCTGCTCTCTGTCTTCACCCTCTCCACTCTTCGCTGTTCACACTGAATGGTGAAATAGTTGTAATATTCAAAGATCTCAGTTTCAATTCCTTGCTACAAGTCTTATATCTTGATCCTAATATTGCGTGCTGGTTTTTTTAATAGGTTTTGAACCTACACGTCTCCTGGGTGCCGCCAATTTCTGACATTGGGCCCACAACAGGTTTATAGTGACTAGACTTCCAGCCATCTTATTTTCCTATTGCTTCAGTCACAACTCTCTTCCAGTTTTGTCAGTACATGTGCAATTCACAACTGACAATGTGTATTTAGACAGCTGAGGGTGTTAGGTCTCAAAGTCTTGTATATACAATCTTACACGTCTGACTAGATACATAGGAGCTTGAGGTGGCCTTTTGGCCCTTCGAGCCTGCTCCGCCATTTATCACGATCATGGCTGATCATTCAACTCAATAGCCTAATCCTGCTTTCTCCCCATAGTCTTTGATCCCATTCTCCCCAAGTGCTATATCTAGCCGCCTCTTGAATATATTCAGTGTTTTAGCATCAACTACTTCCTGTGGTAATGAATTCCACAGGCTCACCACTCTTTGGGTGAAGAAATGTCTCCTCATCTCTGTATGAAACGGTTTACCCTGAATCCTCAGACTGACCCTTGGTTCTGGACACATCCATCATTGGGAACATCTTCCCTGCATCTACCCTGTCTAGTCCTGTTAGAATATTTTAAGTCTCTATGGGATTCCGCCCTCATTCTCCTGAACTCCAGCGACAAAAATCCTAACCTAGTCAATCGCTCTTCATATGACAGTCCCGCCATCCCTGGAGTCAGTCTGGTAAACTTCGCTGCACTCCCTCGAGAGCAAGAACATCCTTCCTCAGAAAAGGAGACCAAAACTGCACACAATATTCTAGGTATGGCCTCACCAGGGCCCTGTATAATTGCAGCAACACATCCCTTCTCCTGTACTCGAAACCTCTCACAATGAAGGCCAACATTAGCCTTCTTTATGACTTGTTGCATCTGCATGCTCACCTTCAGTGACTGGTGCACAAGGACCCAGGTCCCGCTGCACACTCCCCTCTCCCAATTTACAACCATTCAGGTAGTAATCTGCCTTCCTGTTTTTGCTTCCAAAGTGAATAACCTCACACTTATCCAAATTATACTGCATCTGCCATTGATTTGCCCACTCGCCCAACCTGTCCAGATCAAGCTGTAGGATCCCTGCATCATCATCACAGTTTATCCTCCCACCCAACTTGGTATCATCTGCAAACTTTGAGATGTTACATTTGTTCCCTCATCCAAATCATTAATATATATTGTGAATAGCTGGGGGCCCAGCACCGATCCCGTGGTACCCCACTAGTTACTGCCTGTCAATTTGAAAAGGACCTATTAATCCCTACTTTTTGTTTCCTCTCCGCCAACCAGTTTTCTATCCACCTCAATATATTTCCCCCAATCCCATGCGCTTTAATTTTGCACAATAATCTCTTATGCGGGAGTTTGTTAAACGTCTTCTGAAAGTCCAAATATACCACATCGACTGGCTCCCCCTTGTCAACTGTACTGGTTACATCTTCAAAGAATTCCAACAGATTTGTCAAGCATGATTTTCCCTTCATAAATCCATGCTGACTCTGACTGCTCCTGCCTCTGCTTTCTAAATGTTCCGCTATAAAGTCCTTGACAATGGATTCAAGAATTTCCCCCACTGCTGATGTTCTTACTGGTCTATAATTCCCTGCTTTCTCTCTACCTCCCTTTTTGAATATCGGAGTGACGTAAGCTACACTCCAATCTGCAGGGACAGTTCCAGAGTCTATAGAATCCAGGAAGATGACCACCGATGCATCCGCTATTTCCAGAGCCACCTCCTTAAGCACTCTGGGATGCAGATTCTCAGGCCCTGGGGATTTATCCGTCTTCAATACCATCAGTTTTCCCAGAACCATTTCTCTACTCATGTTGATCTCCCTCAGTTCTTCCCACTCACTAAACCTTTCATTCTCCAGCATTTCTGGGATCTGATTTCTGTCCTCTTTTATGAAGACAGAAACAAAGTATGTATTTAATTGCTCAGCCATTTCTTTGTCCCTTATTATGCATTCCTCTGTTTCTGTCTGTAGGGGGTCTACATTTCTCTTTACCAATCTCTTTCTCTTCACATATCTATAGAAACTCTCAGTGTCAGTGTTTATGTTCCCTGCAACCTTCCTTCTGTACTGTACTTTCCCCTTCTTAATCAATCCCTTTGTCCTTCTTTGCTGAATTCTAAACTGCTCCCAATCCTCAGAACTATTATTTTCCTTGGCTCTTTCTCACTATTGTGTTAATTTCCTCTTTAACCAGCAGTGCCACGCCAGCACCTTTTCTTTTATGTCTGTCCTTCCTAAATACTGAGAAACCTGGGACATTCAGTTTCCATCCCCGGTCACCCTGCAGCCATGTCTCCGTAATCCCAATGATATCATGCCCATTTATATCTATCTGTGCGATTAGTTCATCCACTTTATCGCAAATGCTCCATGTATTAAGGCACAGAGCCTTTAAGTTTCTCTTTTTCACATTGTTTGTCTTGCTCCCAATATTTTTCTCTTTTGCCCTGTTTGAATTTTGCCCTTGGTTTCTCTACCTATCACTTTGCTTATTCACTTTTCTATCTTTTGTTTTTATCCTAGCTCCCTCTTTCTCTAACTCCTTGCATAGGTTCCCATCCCCCTGGCATATTAGTTTAAACCCTCCTCAACTGCTCTAGCAAATAGCCACCCTCGGACATCAGTCCCAGTCCTGCCCAGGTGTAACCCGCCCAGTTTGTACAGGTCCCACCTCCCCCAGAGCCGGTCCCAATGCCCCAGGAATCGGAAACCCTTGTCCTGACACCATCTCTTCAGCCACGTAGACATCCAATATCTCCTGTCATTTCTACTCTGACTAGCACGTGGCACTGGTAGTAATCCTGAGATCACTACCTTTGAGGTCCGATTTCTTAACTTCCTTCCTCGATCCCTGTATTCTTCTTTTAGGACCTCATCCCTTTTTTTACTTATGTCGTTTGTACCGATGTGTACCACGACCACTCCAGTTGAATTATTGAATCTCCAGTTCACCCTCCCCCTCCAGAATGTCCTGTACCCGCTCTGAGACATCCTGACCCTATCACCAGGGAGGCAACATACCATCCTGGAGTCTCGCTTGCGGCCACAGAAACGCCTGTCTATTGCCTTACAATTGAGTCCCCTATAACTATTGCACTGGCACACTTATTACCCCTCCCCTCTACAGCAGAACTAACCGTGGTTCCACGAGTTTGGCTGTTGCTGTTTTCCCTTGAGAGGCCATTCCCCTCAACAATATCCAAAACGGTATATCTATCCTGGAGGGGAATGGCCACAGGAGATTCCTGCACTACCTGCCTTGCTCTGTTGCTCTGTCTGGTGGTCACCCATTCCCTTCCTGCCTGCGGAGTCCGAGCCTGCGCATGACCACCTCTCTATACGTGCTATCCCCGATGCTCTCCGACTCACGGATGCTCCACAGTGTCTCCAGCCACCGCTCCAGCTCTGAAACTCGAGCTTCCAGGAGCTGTAACTGGAGACACTTCCTGCACACATGCTGACCCTGGGGAGTGGAACTGTCCCCAGCCTGCCACATGGAGCAAGAGGAGCAAACCACGGCTTGGAGCTATCCTGCCATGTCTTATCGCTTTAAATTAAACTTGTGAAAAAAAAACTTTTGAAAGATGTTTTGTGTCAGATTATAGCCAAAGTCTCCTATACTATTTGTTTAGGTTTTTTTTAAAAAACTGAGTGTTTATCCCTCTTGATCTGAAATCAAATTAAAAATAGTAATTTAAATCAGTAACTCAACAGATTTTCAAATTTACCCCAGCCTCCCTTCCAGCCAATCAGGTCACAGTCTCCTGTGACGTCACTTTACAAATTCTGAAACAAAAGGTGTCTCACCTGACTTCTCTCACCTGGCTCCCGGAGTTCCAACAAGACCAGTTCCAACAAGACAATGTCTGCAGTGCAGTCTGGTTAGACATTAACACTGAAAAGAGACAGTGACAAAGGAATTAAATTGGAAACAGTGCAGCAAGACCCTACAATGTGTGAACCTTTAAAAAAAAAGAGAGAACTTAAGTATCTAATTCAAGGAAGAGACCAATTGAGTTTCTGTTTTTATCCTCTCCTAGTAGAGGTGTCCATCGCAGGTCCGGCTCCTCCCCGCTCCCGGAAGGTCAGGGCTTCAGAACATCGTCTAAATATTTTGAATGTGCTCCAGCATGTACCTGCACATGAATTAGAGCTAAGAATCTGTCCTACCATGGGATTTGGGAAGAAAAAAATTTATAGTCTCTAATTATCTCAACCAAAGGTTAGAAGATTAAAGGGCTTACAATTAAAGGAGTGGACTGCAAACAACTAAATTCCTAAATCTTGAAGCCTGAAAGGTACTGATGAACCTTACTTATCAGCTAACAGTTTCTAATGCAGTGTTTGTTGCTGAAATGTACAAACCTACAAAAAAAGATGTAAAATGCTATCTTCCTATGTTAGCAGTTGAATAGAACCCCTAAATGCTCATGGTTCGGTTGCAGTTTCTGAAGTATCAGCAGGAAAGTCCCAGGGTTTAGCTCTGTTGGCTGGACAACTGGTTTGTGATGCAGAGCAAGGCCAATGGTGGGTTCAATTCACATACCTGCTGAGGTTATTCATCAAGGCCCTGACTTCTCAACCTTGCTCCTCGCCTGAGGTGTGGTGATCCTCCTGTTAAATCATCGCCAGTCATCTCTCCCCCTCAAAGGGGAAAGCAGCCTATGGTCATCTGGGACTATGGCGAGCTATCAATAAAGCACTATTTTTCTTGCATCTTTCTCCAATATTCATTCCTTCTCTCCCAAAGTTATTCATTCAAACTGGAGGGAAGTAAACAGTGATATTCAGCAGGGATCAGTATGACATATCCATGACCTGACATGTTTTGAAAGTTTACAGAGGACACAAAAGTTGGAAATGTTGTAAACAATGAGGAAAACAGTAATAGACTACAGGAGAACATCAACCGAGTGAAGTGATACACTTTAGTAGGGATAATGAGGAGGCGTGGTGTAGACAAGTAGTACAATTTTAAAGGGAATGCCGGAACAGAGAAATCTGGGGGCGTTGCTCTGGAAAGATGAAGCTGAACGTGACACTATTATTGCTGCATTGAAAATTTAGCACCGATTAGGAATCGTGCTTGGGACATTTTTGATCTGCATACCTCTGTTCCACCCTGAGGAGTCGACACTTACGACTGAAATATCAGGGGACTGAGTCTGACTTGTTGCAATGCTTGCTGCTCATTTGTTTCAACTCAAAGATCTGTGCATTGTTCCACATCAAGATTACCATTCAGACAGCCATTGGCATCATGATCTGCTGCCTGATGGAATTATTCAAACAAGTCATGACAATAATTTTAAACGAGTCAAAATATCCTTCCATCAGGATTATCATCACAATCTGCTTTTGTGAAGACAAATAATTTTATGAAATATGTACATTTTCATGGGTATATTTAAACCAATTAAAAAACACACAGAATTTGTCAGATACTGCTGTATAAGCCTGCCTTTTGGAAGCTTTGTCACCTTGCACATAAGCACTTGGAATGCATCTATAATAACTACTGCTGCTACAGAAGAAGCTGCAGATGTAGGCCCTAAGACCTAATGCCAGGCAGCATGATCAAATTTACATTTTCCCCAAAAACATTTGGTTGAAATAAACTGAACGGTATAGATTGAATCCTGAAACCCCGAGCTCGTCTCAGCCTGAATGAAGTTGGCAGTTCCAACAAGACAATGTCTGCAGTGCAGTCTGGTTAGACATTAACACTGAAAAGAGACAGTGACAAAGGAATTAAATTGGAAACAGTGCAGCGAGACCCTACAGTGTGTGAACCTTTTAAAAAAAGAGAGAACTTAAGTATCTAATTCAAGCAAGAGACCAATTGAGTTTCTGTTATTAAATGTGCAGAAGTTATCGACATCAACTCAGATTCTGGTCTCAGCAGCAGTGCTTCCAACAATAACTTTATTGAACTTTTATAAACATTTGCTCTTCTTAAGCCCTAAGCTTCTGGGACTAGTCTCACGGTTGTGAAAATTCACTTGCAAATCTCTTAGCTTTCATTGGATTTAAGATCCTCAACCTATAAGTTGTAAAGGCCAAACTGTCATCATTAAATGCAAAAATCATTTACATCTTGTAGCAGCAAAACCTTGGATATTTTTCATGTGTGAAAACCATATATAGAAACTGGAAATCAATATTTTTCGAACTGTGTGGGTAGCATTTAATTTGCACAAAAAGAAACCTGATGAGAAAAGTGGAATACAAGTAGTAGGGAAAATATATTTTTATGTATCAAGTTGTAAGCTAAGTGGGTTTAACATTGATTTATGCATGATCCATGTGGTCTTCTGAGCCCATTGTGATTGCCTGACGTTGTTGGGGGGTGGGGTGTTGCAGGTGGGGGGGTGTTGGTGTGGTGCTGGTAGTGGCATTGGAGAATAATTGCCTGGATTTTTGTCCCTTATTAGCACTGAGTTTTCTTTGTCTCCTCTCTCAAGCCCGCTGGGGGAAAAATAATAATCCAGTCATGCATGCTCCAGGCACCAGGAGCATGAGACAGGCTCTATGGACCAATCGGTTGAGTATCATATAAGTCAAGGTAGAGGAACGAATTTGAACCTGACAACGTGGGTGTGAGTGCAAGTAGGCGGCAGGTTAACATGGCCTGGAATTGCCAGAATGTCAGGAAGTCAACAACAAGTCATTGGCTTTCACTTTTTTATGTCAGCACAATTTGCAGTGTGCAGGCAAGCCACAATTTAAATTTATTTTAGACAGGCAATTTAAATATGGTTAAGTGCTCATTATGAACTTTTTTAACACTAATTTATGACTTTAACAGTGCATGCATGAGTTTCGTGGAACTCATCATGGCAATCAAGGTAAGGACACAGTAGCGTTTGAAGAAGCTGAAAGAAGCTTCAGGCAAACAAATCCTTCAAATGCTGGTATCTCAAACATGTTTCCTTGCCTAAGTGAAAAGCTTTTGCTCGCAGTACATGTTCTGCGAGTCTGCTTCCACTGCCTTTGGGGGTCATTTCCATTGTGTCGATGGTCACTTCCACAATTTTGTTATATGTTGACATTTTGAAAACATGTTCGAATCTACCGTCACCACACTCCCTGAAAGTGAATTCAACAACCTAACCACCCACTGCAGAAAACATCTTGTCTGCATGTTGTCTCTGGTTCTTTTACCAGTCACCCTTAATCACTGCCCTCTTGTTCTCAATCCTTCAATCCTTCTGCAAATATTTCTCCTGATCTACTCTCATGGTCTTGAACACCTTTTGTCAAAACACTTCTCAACCTTCTCTTCTCTTCGGAAGAACAATCTCAACTTCTCCAATCTATCCATACAACTGAAGTACCGGCCTCCCCGAACAGGCGCCGGAATGTGGCGACTAGGGGCTTTTCACAGTAACTTCATTGAAGCCTACTTGTGACAATAAGCGATTATTATTATTAAGTTCCACACTCTGGAACCATTCTGGTAATCATATTTCGGCATCCTCTCCAATGCCTTCACATCCTGCCTAAGTGTGGTGCGCAGGATTGGACACAATGCTCCAGTTGTAATAGCCTGCATGGAGCCTACGGGGTGGGAATGATTATATTCCCTGTGGTCCTTGCGGTGTATGAGCTCCCCTGCTAAGCGGGGAATCTCTACTAACCTTTTTATAAAAGGTCGGCCAGTAAAGCACCAACCAGAACAGGAACCCGGTAGGGCTCTACCAGGCACAGCGTATATATTGTGTTGTAAATAAAACCATGTTTCTTTATTTCACTCAGTGTGGACTCCACGTGCCCTTATTAAACCTATGCTCTCCACAACTTCCTTACTTTTGTACACTATTCATAAAGCCCAGGATCCCATATGCTTTATTAACTACTTTCTCACCCTGTCCTGCCACCGGCAATGATTTTTGCACATATATTTCCAGGTCCCTCTGCTCCTGCCCAACCTATCGAATTCTATTGTGTATTTTGTGCTGCCTCCCCTCGTTCTTCCTACTTCTTTATTTCTCCTTGTACCATAATAAGCCACTACTTGTTTCTTACACTCAACCTTGTTTCACTCAAATACTTCGAGCCCGGTCTCAGCACATTTACATCAGTGATTCCAGCCTCCATATCATGGTGGATCTATGTTTCCAGTGTGGGGACAAGGGAATGTATTTCCAAAATTTGGAAACCAGTTCACAGACATCTGTCTCCCTGAATCTAACCTATACCACTGCCAGTGTAGAGCATTACGAAGGAGGAAAACTTAAACCTCAAAAAACAATTAGCATGTGATGTCAATAAGGTATAGAATGTGTGGGTTGCTTTGCGAAAAAGCTAGTGGACCTGCATAACGTACCTGGGAAGGTCTTGTGGTACAGGGTTAATGTCCATATCTCAGAGCTAGATGCTCTGGGTTCAAGTCTCACCCCAGAACTTGATGGCGAAGCAATGAGTGTTCATAACACAGTCAGACAGGTTGAATGTGTCAACCTGAAAATTCTTCCAACTTGCCAATATCTGGCAGGAAGAGTGGTAGAGACTCCTGGTCAGCCATGCTTGATATGGAATGGAGCCCCTCAAGTTATAACCCTCTGGCGACACGCTGGCGACAGGCCGGCATAGTGGTTAGCACTACTTCCTCCCAGTGACCTGGGTTTGATTCCAACCTCGGGTTACTACCTGTGTGGAGTTTGCACATTCTCCCCTTGTCTGCGTGGGTCTCCTCCGGGTGCTCCGGTTTCCTCCAACAGTCCAAAGATGTGCAAGTTAGGTGGATTGGCCATATTAAATTGCCCCTAAATGTCCAAAGGTTGGGTGGGGTTAGAGATAAAGTGGGGGATTGGGCCGAGGTAGGGTGGTCTTTTGAAGGGTCGGCGCAGACTCAATGGGCCAAATGGCCTCCTTCTGCACTGTAGGAATTCTATGAATTCTATATCCCGGAATTGCTAGCTATGGAAATGGATGGAAGTCTTCCTTAGTGCACCACTAAGTGCGAGAAGCGAATTGGATAACTTACCTCCTTTTTGTGTCTCATGCAGTTATTCTTAATTCTGAACAATTATTGTTACTGCCTCCAGAGAAGCATGCCTGGCATTTATGGAATTTCCCTAACTTACAGAAGATCCATGACCTGAAATGCAAACATAACATACATGACTGTTGAGTAATTGTTCACATGCATGCTCAATTGTTGGATCTGCCATGACCAGCAAATACATGTCTTAGTCATCATTTGAAACATGGACTCTGTTTGTATCTACCTTTTCTTGACTGCCTTTCATTTAAAATTTGGACAGATATTAGAATAACAGAATTTACAGTGCAGAAGGACGCCATTCAGCCCATTGAGTCTGCACCGGCCCTTGGAAAGGGCACCCTATCCAAGCCCACACCTCTACCCTAACCCCGTAACCCCAACTAACTCTTTTGTACACTAAGGGCAATTTAGCATGGCCAACCCTGACTGTTAGATGGCTGCTGAGGTCAGGTAACTTTTGCAATTTCTGCCTCAAACCTCACTTTCCCCCTTGAATGGATACACTCTGAGTCACCTATTTGTGGAAACTGCATCTTTGTGTCTCCAAGATAATGTTTCACAAAAGGGAATTAAAGTGGTCTGTTATCCACAAGCTAATGTGAAAGAGCACCATCTCTTTAGGACTTTAGACTCCCAAACCATTCCTGCTCGGATAATATCATCCATGTAAGCTGAGAGTATTCAATTGCGTTCCTGCCCTGTGCCTTATTGATGGTGGAAAGACTTTGTGGAGTCATGGGGCAGGATTCTCTGTCCTGCTATACCCGTTTCCTGGTGTGGCACACCCTCTCCGGCAGCGGGATCCTCCGTCACGGCAGCCGGCCAATGAGGTTTCCCATTGTGGCCATCCTCACGCAGTCGGGAAATCCGCAGGTGTGAGTGTGCTGCTGGCGAAACAGAGGATCAAGCCCATGATGTGAGTTATTACTGCAGAATTCCAAGCGTCTGACCTGCTCTTTTAGCCTCAGTATTTATGTGGCTAATCCAATTAGGTTTCTGGTCAGTGTTGAATCCCAGGATATTAATGATGGGAAATTCAGTAATAGTAATGCTGTCGAATGTCAAAGAGAAGTTGTTAGGCTTGTTGCTGGAGATGGCATTGGCTAACACTTGGATGGCATGAATATTACTTTTTTAATAATCTTTATTGTCACAAGTAGGCTTACATTAACACTTCAATGAAGTTACTGTGAAAAGCCCCTAGTCGCCACATTCCGGCGCCTGTTCAGGTACACAGAGGGAGAATTTAGAATGTCCAAATTACCTAACAGCACATCTTTAGGGACTTGTGGGAGGAATCCGGAGCACCCGGAGGAAACGCAGATACGGGAAGAACGTGCAGACTCCGCACAGACAGTGACCCAACTAGGGAATCAGACCTGGGACCCTGGAGCTGTGAAGCCACAGTGCCAACCACTCTGCTACCGTGCTGCCCATGACTGAATGTTGTCCAACCCTTGTTGCATGTGGGCGTGAACAGTTTCATTAGCTGCAAATTTGTGAATGGAATGTACACTGTGCAATTGTCTGTGAACATCTCCATTTCTGACCTTATGGTGGAAGGAGAGCCACTGATGAAGCAGCTGAAGATTTTTGGACTTCGAACACTACCGAGGAATTCCCTCATCTCACTTCCAGAATCCAGCTCTCCAGCGGGAAAAAAATGGTCGTAATGTGAATCAGGTCACCAAAAACAAAATCCCATTTAATGTGCAGGTCGATACAAACTTCAAATGAGCTACAACGACGATGTTGAATGTCAGGAAGTGATATCTGATATAGCTACTTGGGATCTTTACTCCATGGAAATGGCCTGAAAGAAGCAGAGCGACACAGACAAGGAGCTTCAGATTACAATAATAAATTGAAGGGGTGGTGCTCAAAGGTCTCCCTGTGGGGACCCGATCAATAGTTCGCTGCCGATGACCAAAGGAGGTTTTGGAAACAAAAGTAAAATGCATGGGAGACTTTCAATTTTTCAAACTATAGTTAAATCGATAGCGAGAGAGAAAGAGAGAAAAAGGTGAGTGGCCTCAATAAGGTCTTGGCTCTGTATCTCAGCTCCCTGGAGTGATTTATCTGCAGCAGTGACATATCACTGACCATTGCAGGTCTCATCCCCCCTCCACACGCACACGCACATTATTCCAGCTTTTACATCGCGTTTGTGGGTCTTCTAATGTTTAGCTTTTTCTGGGCCAGCCAGCAGTTTCTCACGGGTCTATTTCCTAAACATGATACCGTGCACCACACACATACGACACACACACAAATCCACGAGCTGAGGATTCCGCAATTCCATTACAATCTGAAGCTGTCGGGTGCTCACACACACCAACACATGCAGGAATTTACAGCCACTCACTCGCTGGCTCTGACATGCATAACAAACTTAGAGTGAATGATGGCAGACGGACTCCGAGGGGGAAGGAGGGCACCGTGAGGGATTAGATGGAACATCTGGAAGCAGGAATGGCAGAGGCAGAAGATGACAGGTACTAGGGAATGATGATAAAAAGGTGTGCTCTCAGAGTATTGCTCCGCTTGGCTCTTGAAGCACCTTTTATCGGCAGGGATTTGGAGAATGCTAATGAGTTTTTTTCTGCCTGGTGCCAATAACAAAAGCAGAGGTGCGACAGGGTATATAAAGTGAAAGAACAGCGAGAGTTCCGCCCTCAATTCGCTCCCCACTGACATGATAATCCTCTTCATCGCATCGAGATTCCTGAAGCCGTCTGAATAATGAGACCGATCTTGCCGCGCCAGGAGAGGCCCTTCGGCCCATCCTGCCTATGCCGGCTCTTCGAAACAGCTATCTAATTAGCCTCACAGGCCTGCTCTCTGCCCCATAGCCCTAGATTTTTTTTTTTGGAACTTACACAATTCCCCTTTGAAGTTTGCTAAAGGGATGGTTCCCTTTCAGGCAGTGCAGTCCAGAGGATAGCACAGGTTAACGAAAGCATACTCATCTTGCTTTCCCAATTTCTTGCCGGCTCTCTTAAATATGCGTTATCTGGTTATCAGCCCTCCTGGCCGTAAAAAAAAATAATTCCTATTTACCAGACTGATTCCTGGGCTGGCGGGACTGATGTTATGAGAAGAGGTTGAGTCCATTCGGATTGTATTCGCTGGAGTTCAATAGAATGAGAGGGGATCTCATAGAAACTCGTAAAATTCTAACAGGACTAGATAGGTTGGTGCAAGGATGTTCCCGGATGGCGGGGTGTCCAGAACCAGGGGTCATAATCGGAGGATACGGGGTAGACCATTTAGGACAGGACATTTCTTCCCACCCACAGTGGTCGGCCTGTGGAATTCACTACCAGAGGAAGCAGAGGGGGGCCAAAACATTGTATTTTTTCAAGAAGCGGTTAGATATAGCTCTTGGGGCGAAGGGGATCAAAGGATATGGGGGGGGGGGGCGGGTAGGCAGATTCAGGGTATTGAGTTGGGTGATAATAATGAATAGGGAGCAGGCTTGAAGGGCAGAATGGGTTATTCCCTCTTTTCACCTGTTTTTCTCTCTCCACAGGTGCTGCCCGACCTGTGGAGTATTTCCAGCACTTTTTACTTCATAGAATCCCTACAGTGTAGTTCAGATTGCCAGAGTCTGCAACATTTCTCTTTTGGCCCCCCTAACTACCAAAGCCTCTCATAATTTATTTCCAATAAAGGGGCAATTTATTGTGGCCATTCCACCTACCCGGCACATCTTTTGGGTTGTGGGGGTGAGACCCACACAGACACGGGGAGAATGTGCAAACTCCACATGGACAGTGACCTGGGGTGGGGATTCAACCCAGGGTCCTCGGCGCCATGAGGCAGCAATGCTAACCACTGCGCCACTGTGCCGCCCTAACTCTCGTCATTTTGAATACCTCAATTAAATTTACCAATGGAATTCTCTGTTCTAAAGAAAACCACCCCCAATTTCTCCAGCCTCTTACAAACAGGATTATCTGGTGGGTCCTCAGAAATACACAGCATCGCCTTTCATGTGGTAGATTTTCCAGCTTTACTGAACAGGCTAAACAGGTAAAAATAAGTACCTTGATGTACATGAGAACGACAGGTAGAATAATAGGCACCACTCAGAAAACCGCACCCGCATGTGGATCTAAGATTACACATCAAATCGGTGCCTATTTTATGTAGCATTTGGTACTTTGAAAATCGATGCCATTAGAAGTAAAGTTGCCATAGTCCCAGATGACCATATGCAGCTTTCCCCTTTGAGGGGGAGAGCTGAATGGTGGTGATTTCATCTGAGGATCACCATCCCGTACCAGCCTCCCCAACAGGCGCTGGAATGTGGCGACTAGGGTCTTTTCACAGTAACTACATTTGAAGCCTACTTGTGACAATAAGTGATTTTCATTTCATTTTTTCATTTCATTAGGCAAAGGGCAAAGTAGAGAAGATGGGGCCTTCATAAATAACCTCAGTCGGTAGAGGAATTGAACCTGCGCTGTTGACCTCCTCTATTTCACAAACCAGCTGTCCAGCCAACTGAGCTAAACCGGCACTTCCAATCAATCGCTAAAAATTATGGGCCTAGTAAATATTGATAAATTCTTGGCTACACTAATATTTATAAGAGCTGTGTCTGCAAATCTACATGCAAGGACAAATCTGACACTACTCCCCCCTGCCCCAACACTCTCCCATCCACCCAGACTGGTAAAGCTATGTTAGTAATGGTTTTCAGCATGTGCGAAGCAAGGAACACATGCTAAAGCTCCGAGTACCTCTGTGCATATGCCGGCATTGCAACTTAGAAAGGTCACATAATATTGGGCAAATGTAAAGTGACAAATGCAAGCAAACCAACAATGTTAACGGATAGAAAAACAGAAAAATACCAGAAATACAGTACGTAGCAGGTCTGTCTAACAGGGTAATAGCTCAGGTATAAACCCTTCATCAGAATGGAAAACTGGAAGATGAGCAAGTACTGTACAAAGCAAGAGTGAGGGGCAGAATGAGAAATAGGTAGAGTTTAATTGTGGAGGCATCTTACTCTTATCTCAGAGAGATGGTTAATGGCTAAGTTGGAGTCTTAGTTTTGAAAATTTGGCAAGAGATAGGAATGGTTGGATAAACAAAGTTCATCTCCACACAATGGCTAAGTAAGGCTGTCCAGAGACATGGAAAATACACAGTATATTCCCAGCATTTTCTGATTTATTTCCGATAATGCTTCATGTGCTTCAGTCAGATCTGGCGACAGATGGTTAAACCAATTGGCCACCAAAAACATTCAAATCTACATTCCTTAGACCTGAGGGAGTGACGATGGGATCAAACCAAGGAGGACAACTAGGATGATAGAGTGCAATGATCTTAGTGGGGACAAGAACATCAAAGGTGGAGATTTAGGGGGAAGGAACATGGCTGCTTCTGTCAAAGTGGAATTTCCCATATTGTGAAGCTTTCAAAATGAATCCTTTGAAGCTGCTATGAAGAACATCTGGGCAACAAACAGTTTGCAATGCACACATATGTGATAAACACCAATTTTGTAAAGGCAACACTTTCATTACTTTCCTCAAGAAAAATGTACAAAATTGAGAAATATGACTATCTTCACCTTCCTCCTGATACCAACAAACTTCTTGTCTCCACATATGGACATCCTGCTTTCTTCCACATCCAGTACAGGAAGTCTAACTCTGCAATAGGTGATGGTACTTAAAACCATAATGTTACAGCACAGGCCATCAAGCTTGTTTAGTGCTTTTCTCCACAAGTTATCTATTTTAATCTAACGCAGCATGATAGCACTGTTGCTTCACAGCTCCAGGGTCCCAGGTTCGATTCCTGGCTTGGATCACTGTCTGTGTGTAGTCTGCACATTCTGCCTGTGTCTGCTTGTGTTTCCTCCCGCAAGTCCCAAAAGACGTGCTGTTAGGTAATTTGGACATTCTGAATTCTCCCTCTGTGTACCCGAACAGGCTCTGGAATGTGGCGACTAGGGGCTTTTCACAGTAACTTCATTCCAGTGTTAATGTAAGCCTACTTGTGACAATAAAAATTTTTGTTTTAAAAATCTCCTGCTTCTGCACATCATTTAACATTTTTTTACTTTTCAAGCAACCATTTCATGAATTTATAAAATAATGTATCGCATGTATTTCAACAATCGTTTATGACAAAGAAACCTGCATCCTAATAATCTTCTCGACATGAATACTATTTCTAATTTCCCGTTTGAGTCTTTTTGCAATTATTTCGAATTTGTGACCAATGGTTATTGGTTATCATCTCACCCACCGTTAGAAAAAATCTAATAGTAATTAGTTTACCATAATTTACTCTGAGGAATTAGTCCACCATTTCCGCACCCACAGCAATATCTCCTTTAATGATGAACTGCAGGCCTCCAAGAACTTTTACCTCCGCAGATTTGGCGACATTTGCCAAATCTGATACGGACCACATTTTCTGCATGTTCGTACTTTATGTAAATTAGGGGAATGGATGCAGATCTAAACATTTGGGTGCAGCCTGGCCTCTGAACGTTTGCCACAGATAAGGTGGTACCAGGGACCACCGTAACCACAATGCATTTGTTTGCATTCCGCTGCCCCCCCCCCCCCCGCCCCCCCCGGTCATGAGTTGAGCTTGGCTGGAATAGCATAGAAGCATGTAAGTAGCAAATATGGCATAAGAGATTGAGGGATGCACACATGAATGGCTGACTTATATGAAAGGAATCTTTGAGATCTTTGGCAAGGGTGAAGAAACAAGTTGCATATGTTGCAGCTGCATTGGAAAAAAGACAATAAGGAAGATAAGTCTTGGTGATGAAGGAATGAACGGTGGAACATAAAAATAGGGATGGACCATTTAGTCCCTTGAGCCTCTTCCGACATTCAATGTCTGCTCCTTGACCTGACACCATATTGCTGAATTGTCCCATATCTCTTCATACATTCGAACAACTAAAACCTATCAATCCCATGTGTAAAATTTAAAATGAAGAGGTATACTCCAGAAAAACAGTTCACCCAGAAAACAGAGAAGTAAAGTGTGGAATGGGTGGGGCGGATTTGTTTACAGGTGGTCTCATATTGTGCATTGTGGATATTAGAAAATGATTTAGCAAATGTAAAGCCTGATCGGATGGAAGGGAAGAATTAAGAAGGGAGGGTAGGATATAGATTAATGAAAGGGAGTGATTCTGAAAGGAGTGGGATGAGATGAGAGGAAGCACAAAAAAGTAATTGATACAAGCAAGGGTCCAGATGACCACAATTGAGACAATATCTCAGCTCAGAAGGGCAGTTCAAAGGTTTTGATGTGGAAAGTGAATTCACAGAGAAAACATGTGACAGAGATAAAATTAGGAAAGGGATGGTGGCTTTCCAGGAAGTTTTATGGGGTGAAGCTAAGTTTGAACGTCAGTGAGCTTATAATAAATGCCTGCATAAAGTCTTTTGACAGAGATGTAAAGTGAGACAAGTCCTGTAAAGAGCGGGAAGAGTTGGAAATGAAGGATTAGTGGAAATTGGAAGGGTAATCAATGACATTTTCCAAGTTGGAACGAGAGCAGCTTCAACAAAGTCATGAACAAAACAGAGAATTGGTCAGGGGGTTGGCATGCGAATACAATTGAGACACAGAGTGTTCCACACATTGTACAAAGGGCAGGCATAGCTGGAACCAAGCGGGCTTTCATAGATTTCATAGCATTCACAGTGCAGAAGGAGGCCACCCGGCCCATCGAGTTTGCGCCGGCCCACAGAAAGAGCACCCTACCCAAGCCCACACATCGACTCTGCCCCTGTAACCCCACCTAACCTTTTTGGACACTAAGGGCAATTTAGCATAGCCAATCCGCCTAACCGGCACATCTTTGGACTGTGGGAGGAAACCAGAGCACCCGGAGGAAACCCACGCAGACACGGGTAGAACGTGCAGACTCCGCACAGACAGTGATCCAAGCCGGGAATCGAACCTGGCATCTGGAGCTGTGAAGCAACTGTGCTAACCACTGTGCTACCGAGCTGCCCCTTCTGTAACAGCATGTTCTACTTGGAGAAATAGAGTAGGCAGCACAGTGACACAGTGGTTAGCACTGCTGCCTCATGGCGCTGAGGTCCCAGGTTTGACCCGGCTCTCGATCACTGTCCGTGTGGAGTTTACAAGTTCGCCACGTGTTTACGTGGGTTTTGCCCCCACAACCCAAAGATATGCAGGGTAGGTGGATTGGTCACACTAAATTGCCCCTTAATTGGAAAAAATGAATTGGGTAATCTAAATTTATATTTAAGAAAAGAAGTAGAGTAAAATTAAAACGATGGTTGTTCAGGCTGGGAACAACTTCATCCAAGCAAAGGAGAATGCAAGGGTCATTGTTTCAGAAATCGACGTGGGGAGAGAGAAGTGTAAACAGGTTGTATACACAAGGTGAAAAGGAGACAATTTGGACAAAAAAATCTGAAATGATCATGGAGTCAGAGAGCATCAGAAGGGCCATGGATATAGGTTAGGAGAGAATACAAGAAGGGGCAAAGGAACACAAAGAGGAGACTAGCTGAAACATTGGATCCACCAAGACAGTCCTGTTTTTATATTTAAATTGAAATGGCCTTGCAGAGCTCAGGAACAATGTCATTGGAAACAGTGAAGGTCATCCTCCAGATCAGCTGGAAGATCAATTGAAATTGTTGCTTATTTTAACCTCACTTTCATGGCATCAGCACTCATTATGATGCTATACATTAAGTGATTGTGCAACTCTCTCTTGGAGAGAGTTGGCATGCATCTGTCTCCAGAAAAAAAACAAGAACCTGATGGATATCCATCAAATGAAAAAGACCTGTGAGTGCAATTAGCACCCACACCACAATTAAAATATACAATATGAATGACAATAGAAGGGGAGAGATAACCTGCATGGGCAAATCAGTACAGAAGCACTGGTGGTCTCCCATGCCAGCAATAGCATTGTTTATTCAAACATTTTAACCCGGAGTAACATAGTAGATCATTTTTGTAATAACATGTTAAGTAATTTATTTCAATTCTTGCATAAAACTACATAGTGCCTTTTCCACACTGCAATAGCCAATTTTAGAGACTACGCCTCGGATTAATTTAAACTCTTCCCAAAAAGAATTGCATGTTCACTGAAAGCCCATTAGTATAAATTAGGCTTGCATACATTCTTCATGACTCATGAAAAATGAAAGGAGGCAAATATTCATGTTTTGTAAATGTTATTATCACATACCCAACTAAAATAAAAAGTAATCTTATTGCCTGCAGCACTATCAAGAAATTCAGGACTGTTTTTGTGCCTTGGGCTCTAAGCAGTTTCAAGATTGCTCTGTTTATGGATACTGCAGCCTTCGTGTCTTGATCTAATCAGTTGGGAGCCCGAAATCTTGTCCAAAGCCAGACATGAAAACAGAAGGTGCCGGAAAAAGAAAACTCAGCTGGCCTGGCAGCAGGAGAGAGAGAGAGAGAAACAGAAGTTAGCGATTCAAGTCAAATATAACTATTTTTCGGAACTGAAGACTTTCTCTAACTCGACAATCTTACAACAGTCGATGACACTGCAGTATCACTCTGGGGTCTCCAGTATATAAGTTCGGCAAGATGTTTTCTCAATTTGTTTTTTTTGTGTGTACCAAATCGCTGCCCAAACATAGATGCAGAGGTAAGAGTCAGTCAGTGTTCTCCATCAGTGTGCCATGCAAATGTGTGCTTCAGTGAGCATGAAGTCAAGACCTTACACGGCAATCTAGCTAACTTAACACACATATCTACCTTCATTTTCCCAACACTTCAAATCCAGTCAGTCAGAATGATTCACATGCTTAAATAACTTAGTTACAAAATCTCATTAGCCTCACAATTCATCAACAAAAATGGTACGCATCCTTACGAGAATATAATACACAAGTACATTACTTAAATTAGGATATCTGATTAAGCCCATTGTTAGGGCCCACCAAGCACCTTAATTGCAAGTGAAAACAATGATTACATTGGCATATGAGGCATACCATTATCATAGTACCACATACTGTGCCTTTAATTTCACTGCAGTGTAAAGCAAAACAAGGGAAGCGCTCAAACATAACATCTACACGACTGAGTCCGTGCAACTGCGAACGTACAGCGACGGACCGCGTCCATGGAAAGAAGAGCCAATGTATCTCCGTGACTCCTGACAAACATCTATCAGAAAGCCTGAGAGGACATCCGAAATGGCCAGCTGGACTATTTTTGGGTTCACCTGCGATTGGTCCCCTCGATCGGGTCCAGATATATCCATTTAAATGTGTCCACTGTGTGGCACTCGTGAGGTTCATTCCTCCAGCTCTTCTTCCCCAGTGTTTCTCAGACCTGGGTGAACTAATAAAGGAGTTTTTTCCCCCCTGTACCTATCGATTACATGGAATGTGTAGACTAATTAAGTGTATTCTTCATTTCGCGCAAGTCGACACAGTGGTGGAAAATAAAGAGACGAGACTGGTTGCACAGACATGAGTCTCAATAGTTAAATCCGAGGTAAGGACCCCCCCCCCCCCCCAAACCCTGTGCAAGGGAGCAATTCCCTCCTCACTTTTCACACAGATCTGTCAGCCAGCACAACCCGAATGATTGCAACGAAACTGGACAAGGCGAGGACGATTTATTTTGCGCCCCCCCCCCCCAAAGTACTTATTGCAAATCACGAAGATTTTATTACTTAAAATACATCCGCGAACAGGGGAGGTTCTGTGACACATGGCGAGTGCCGGCTCAGCCAGCAGACTGTGAAAATGCCAGCAGCCCTCGCACTGTCAGCCCTGGGCACAGTGCACTTTGCTGTCTGACAGTCCGGGGCGGGGGGGGGGGGGGGGCTGTCTCCATTCACAAGTGTGTATTTGCTCCTTGTTCGAATAACTAGAAATAGACATTTTCGCATTGCATGCGGGATATTTTGTGCAATCCCGCTAGATTTACGAACATTACTGTGTGCTGAAAGTGTGGAAGGGACGGGTTTGCGGTGGGTGGTAGTGTGTGTGTGGGGGGGGGGGGGGGGGGGGACACGACACACCTCACTGCGACACTTGAAGGGTTGTAGTTTTTTTCTCTCTCAGGAAGGTTGGTGGACGATCAAAGATGTTCTGAGGAGCTGGCACGCAGGAGGGAGCTTGCCCTTTTAATAAAACAGCCCTCGCTTCGATCCGCCCAGTGGTTTTTCAGTAACAGAAAGTAATGAAATCGGGCTTGGATCTGAATCTGCTATTATTTAGCTGCGATAGACAGCGAAACATAGACATCCTATTTAGTTTCCCCCGGGGTAACATGATTCGGCTGACTCGCTATTGTCTTCTCGCTGAACGATTTAATGAGGAGCCCCGATCACAGCGTTAATAATTTTACCTGAACCGTTCCTCCATTTCAATTTACCTGGGGGAGTTTTAATGGCACGAAATCCCATTCAGACTGTATTCTGGTACTCAATCAAATATTACAGGCGCCACTCCAGCTGTATCGATCAACCAGTCCCGACAGAGTCGACCACAAAACAAATACCATCAAAAGAACTCCATGTATGTGTTATCAATTCGAATAAACTCATTGGATTCGTGCAAAACAAATAGAAACAACAACAAAATAAAAGCATATCACTGACTCATTTCAGTTGTAACCCAACTGGCGGGTACAAAGTCAACCATTGGTTGGGATTTTATTGAAATTGAATCTTGTCATTTCTGTCGGCGGATCCTAAATGCGGCTCTCTGGCGACTTTAAAACAAAGCGCTGTCTGCATGGAGCTGATCTCTTTCAGCAAAAGCAGCAAACTGATTGATTTTTTTCTCGAATGTGAGTGGGGGTAAGATCTGAATACACTTACCTCCCAACACCAACCCCCCAAAAAACCCAACGGCTTTCTTCCTGAAACAGAACATATGCTCTCATTTAATGTGATTTTAAGTTCGGAGATGTCTACCTTAAATCTCTCTGATGTCCAATGAAATGGAATTTCTGCAGCACGGGAGGTGATTGTATGTCACAAATAGAAACCGCCTCTGCTCTGCTATAATTACGGTATTTAAACACAATAACAATTATGCTGGTGCACAGATTGATTCTTCAAATTACATCCATGTTAATCTCCCACTTCCCAGCCTTTTTAATGAAACTGCAAAGTATTTTCAAGGAAGCCGAGCAGTGTTTCCATTTGCTTTCTTGTCAAAATGTAACAAAAAAGGAATAGCTTTTAAACCGCCATTTGGAAAATGGACAAAACAATTGTTCAATTTACAGCTATTTACAGCTGGATTTATTTTACACACCCTCACACAAACTCCCACACAGACACTGCCACATACACACCTAAACACTTGAACACACATAAACACATACTCTCACACACACATATTCCAACACTCCTCAACACACATATTCTAACACTCCTCATACACACACTTCAACACTTCTCATACACACGCTCCAACACTCCTCATATACACACTCCAACACTCCTCATATGCACACTCCAACACTCCTCATACACATACACTCCAACACTCCTCATACACACACTCCAACACTCCTCATACACACACTCCAACACTCCTCTCTCTCGCACACGCACTCCTCACACACACTTCCAACACTTCTCACATACATACATAAACAGTCCAACACTCCTCGCACACAAATTCCCACACTCACATACACGCCCTGCAACACTCCTCACATATAATCACACAAACTCCCACGCAGGTACTCTCTATCACACCCGCGCCAACACTCTTCAGACACAAATTCCCACATAGACGCTCTCACAAAAACACCCCTCACACACACAATTAAACACAAACTCCCATACAGACGCACTCACACACACAGGCACTCTCTTACACACACACACTGTCACACAGACACATGCCAATGCCCCTCACATACACACAAACTTGACTCAGACATTCACGCACATACACACTCAAACTCCCACACTCCTCTCGCAAACACACATTTTCCAAGCTCCACCTCTCTAGCTGGGATCACGGGAGTGGTCGCTCATCCCCTGTAGCTCCTGAAATTGTTCAAAAGAACTTGTCAATTTGCAGCTGCCGATCAATCCTTGCACTTGGCTCTCATTGGCTGCAGAGAAAGCTGGTCCCGGGACTGAGGCGCGCCAAGCAGAGTCGCCACTGCTCAGATGCACTTTGCAATGGCAGGATTATGAGAGCGGAGCTGCTGCAGCACCGACTTCCACCTCCTAGTCCACACCGTCAAGATGCACAAGTGTGTGGTTCCAAAATAAACTTCCATCGGATGGAGTGTGGGAAAAAAAGAGCGCAGGCTGGGATCTGAATCCAAATTAATCCTCCTGCCGCAGCATACAATCTCTATGTAAGATCTGCGGATCTCGACATGCTTGACTGCTGAACTAAGTGCTGTGGGAAGAGCAATAGGGTTTAGGTGGAGAGCAACCAGTCCAATGCTGCAGCAGCTTTGCAACAGGAAACCTCACGACCCGGCTTCATTCCCTGAGAAGACTTCATCTTCGCGAGGTGAAACCGAGTGTGCGTTGATTTCATTGCGGCTGTTCTTCTACTTTGCAACAGAGCAGTGAGGGATTTTGAGCCCCGTTTGCTCCCACCATGTCCTAGGATTCGCTGGCAATGAATCGAGAAATCAACAGGTACCGAGCCGGGATGGATGTGCTGCTGCTGCTCACCCTGCTCCTGTGGGCTCGGGCTGGCGCCGTGACTAATTTGAAATACTCGGTGATGGAGGAGGAAAGAGCGGGGACGGTGATCGGCAACATCGCGAAAGACGCCGGCTTCTCAACTTGGGAGCAGACCGTGCCTCTTTTCCGCGTCTTGTCCAACTCGGCGCCGCATCTGGTGGAGATCAACCCCCTGACCGGATTACTGGTGACCAAGCAGAAGATCGACCGGGACCTGCTGTGCAGGCAGAGCCCCAAGTGCCTGATCTCCCTGGAGGAGATGGTCAATTCCATGGAGATCTACGTGATCAAAGTGGAGATCCTGGACCTGAACGACAACTCGCCCAGCTTCCCCACCGAGCAGATCGACCTGGAGATCTCGGAGACCGCCAGCCCGGGCACCAGGATCCCGCTGGAGAGCGCGTACGACCCGGACGCCGGGGAGTTCGGGGTGCAGACCTACCAGATCACCCCCAACGACCTGTTCGGCCTGGAGATCAAGAGCCGGGGCGACGGCTCGCGTTTCGCCGAGCTGGTGGTGGAGAGGCCGCTGGACCGCGAGCTGCAGTCGCACTACAGCCTCCTGATCACCGCGCTGGACGGCGGCGAGCCACCCAACGCGGGCACGGCCCAGCTCAACATCAGGGTGATCGACTCGAACGACAACTACCCGGTGTTCGAGCAGAGCGCCTACACGGTCAACGTGCTGGAGAACGCGCCCGCCAACTCGCTGGTCATCCACCTGAAGGCGTCCGACCCGGACGAGGGGACGAACGGCCAGGTGGTGTACTCCTTCAACAGCTACGTGCCGGGCGAGACGCGGGAGCTGTTCCAGCTGGACCCGCGGACGGGGGCCATCACCGTCAAGGGGCTCATCGACTACGAGGAGGGCAGCGTGTACGAGCTGGACGTGCAGGCCAAGGACCTGGGCCCCAACTCCATCCCGGCCCACTGCAAGGTGACGGTCAACGTGGTGGACGTGAACGACAACGTGCCGGTCATCACCCTCTTCTCGGTCAGCAGCGAGACGGTGGAGGTGAGCGAGGCCGCGCCGCCCGGCTACGTGATCGGCCTGGTGCGGGTGTTCGACAGCGACTCGGGCCCCAACGGCCGCGTGCAGTGCCGGCTGCTGGGCGACGTGCCCTTCAAGCTGCAGGAGTACGAGAGCTTCTACACCGTGCTGGTGGACGGCCGGCTGGACCGCGAGCGGCGCGACCTCTACAACCTGACCATCCTGGCCAAGGACGGCGGCTCGCCCTCGCTGCAGGCCACCCGCTCGTTCACGGTGCGGGTGGCGGACGAGAACGACAACCCGCCGCTCTTCTCCAAGCCCTTCTACCAGGTGGTGGTGCAGGAGAACAACACGCCGGGCTCGCACCTGCTCTCCGTCTCGGCCCGCGACCGCGACCTGGGCCTCAACGGCAGCGTGTCGTACCGCATCGTGCCGTCGCAGGTCAAGGACATGCCCGTCTTCACCTACGTGTCCATCAACCCCACCTCGGGCGACGTGTACGCGCTGCGCTCCTTCAACCACGAGCAGACGCGCGCCTTCGAGTTCCGCGTGGTGGCCAAGGACGGCGGCAGCCCGGCGCTGGAGGGCAACAGCACGGTGCGCGTGGTGGTGCTCGACGTCAACGACAACGTGCCGGTCATCACCGCGCCGCCGCTGGTCAACGGCACGGCCGAGGTCTACATCCCGCGCAGCGCCGCCGCCGGCTCGCTGGTGGCCGCCGTCAAGGCGGACGACTACGACGAGGGCGACAACGGCCGCCTGACCTACCAGATCGCCGAGGGCGCCCGCGGCCTCTTCCACATGGACCAGACCACGGGCGAGATCCGCACCAACCGCGGCTTCGGCGACCAGGCCTCCACCGCCGCTCCCCAGGCCAGCTACGAGCTGGTGGTGGTGGCCCAGGACCACGGCAAGCCCGCCCTCTCCTCCACCGCCCTGGTCGTCGTGTACCTGTCGCCGGCCCTGGACGCCCGCGAGTCGGCCGGCTCCCTCAACCTGTCGCTGGTCTTCATCATCGCCCTGGGCTCCATCGCCGCCATCCTCTTCGTCACCATGATCTTTGTGGCCGTCAAGTGCAAGCGCGACAACAAGGAGATCCGGACGTACAACTGCAGGGTGGCCGAGTACTCTTACGGGCAGCAGAAGAAGCCCAAGAAGAAGGGCAAGATCAGCAAGAACGACATCCGCCTGGTGCCCCGGGACATGGAGGAGGCGGACAAGATGAACGTGGTCAGCTGCTCCTCGCTTACCTCCTCCCTCAACTACTTCGACTACCACCAGCAGACTCTGCCCTTGGGCTGCCGCAGGTCGGAGGCCACCTTCTTAAACGTGGAGAGTCAGAATTCGAGGAACACGACTGGCAACCACGTGTATCACACCTTCACCAGCACCCAGAACTCCCAACAGCAGCCAGATCTCATCATCAATGGCATGCCCCTGCCAGAGGTGAGTGCCCACCCTGACTTCATTTGCCATTTTAGAGCCTTGTGAGTGACCAGTGCGATTGTATGAGGGGGCTTTACCCACCCCATCCCCACCCATTGCCTCCTGATATTTGCCAAGAGCCTAGAGTGGGCCAGGAATGTTAAAGCACCAGTTGAGCCTCTCTTTCAAACAATTTGGCACATTTGTGGTTGCCCCTCCTCAAATGCCCTCAGACATGACCTAGCAAGACAGTCAGTCCAAGGGCAATTAGGGATGGGCAATAAATGCTGGCTCAGCCTGCAACGCCCACATCCCATGAATGAATAATAGGAAAGAAATTGCTACGGTTACTTATGGCGCTGTCGAGGACTGCTGGCCAATCTGATTGAATAAATGTGCTTTAATTCAGTGGTGTGGGGTGCACTGTCTGTGGGAGTGGTGGGCGCAGATTCAATAGTAACATTCAAAAGAGAAAAAAAAAGATATTCTAGGGTGATGAGCAGAGGCATTGGCTTAACTGGATTGCTGTATTAAAGAGCTTGTTCAGGCATGAATGGCCTTCAGTGCTGTACCATCCTGGTTGGTTGGATGAGTGAATGGTTACATCCCATTTCACATAATTTTACCAGAGTTCTAACTCCAAAATCATTGCAGGCAAAGAAAACCAGCTGCATTGTGACACTGCAACTGTCAGTTTGGTTTTGTGGGTATGAAAATGGGTTTGCAGTCCATGTCAATGAAACAATGGAATGAGTGGTTGACTTTACAGAACTAATTGACATGACACTCCATACCTAAGAAGCAATTGCTCTGCCTCTAGTCATAATGGGGCTGTGTAAATGGGCTGGAGCGGGGTTGAAGAGGCAGCCATGCATGGGGTAGAAAACCCTTGGGACACTTTCAGGTGTTTCAATCCACTGGTTTGCAGTGCATTTTGTAATACATGTTGAGTTATGGTTGGTTGTGAAATTGGGGGTGGGTGATGTGAATAATAAGTACTTTAAAATGAATCATAAATAAAGCAAGGGAGAGGCTAACATGAGTTAAATGTGAGGAGAAAAGTCAATTCATTAAGTAAAATGAACATCACGAGCTGACAAAAATGGAAAATCAGACAGTTGTAGGAATGAAAGGAGTTCAGATGGGGAAGCCATTTTTAAATTCGATAACGAGAGGGCTTGTTTCTTGTCTCCATTGTCAATAGGAAAATAGAAAGCAAGAGTGATTTTTGAAAAGTTATTGGGACCTTTCGAAAAGTTAAATTGAAAAACAAGGCAAATCCAGGAACATGAAAACAGAAATAAAAGGAAGTAGAAAATAAATATAAGTAGAAATAGAAACAAAACAAATATGGCATCAAACAAAACTGGAGAGGAATATTAATAACAAGCATTATAAATATTTTGGCAAAAATAAATTGAGATGCTTTGTTAAAAATGAAAGCAATGCTTCTTCCCTGTATTTGCAACTGCTCTTCTTATTGGTATTGAGTCATTTAACTCACTAAAAGCTATTGTGAACAATATATTTCCTGGACTGATGGTCTTACAAATTACTTTCAACTTCTATTGAAATAATAGACAGCTGCTCACTAGTAAAACTGGCAGAGCAGCATCCAAAAAATGAGAGCGCGTTTGCCACTGGTCCTCCAACTGGTGCGTGCTGACAATCTAAATACTTGCACTTCATTCCCAGTGCTACATAAATTGCTGAGCGCAGAATTACAACTGGCAAAAATGCATGGTTCTGCAGCTGGATTGCCCGAGGAAGTTTTGAACTAGAGCGAGAATGTTGATGGTGTTTAGAAGGCAGTGGGTGGTTCTCCCTTTCCCAAAACATGTCCCAAATTGCACCTTAATTCTAACTGGGGTCTAATTGTTCTCTTTTACCCTTAACATGCAGACAACGTGTCAGTTGTGCGTGTCAGTTAAATAATTGATGGACAACTCAAATTATTCAGTGGGCAGAAAAAAGACGATTCAACACTTCTGAGTATCAACTTTACAAAAATAATCTAAAATAAAATTCTAATGTTAAGTTTGAGAAAGGAAAATTAAATAAGTTCACTGATCCATAAAATATACTTAATTTGATGTGTCCTGTGATGAAATGAATGGGGAAAATAGAGCTACAGCCATTCTCAAAAGATTAGCTGCATAATCAGGACTTTAGATCCAACAAAAAGAGTGCTACAATTTGAGTTTCTAACACAAAGTTCATTCTTGTAAGTTAATATCATTGGATATCAAGAGTCATGATTTGGCTGAATGCTCCCACATATCATCGACCATTCGACCTCCACCAACCCAACCCCCCCTTCCAACTCAAAACAATGTTTGAATTACCATCAGAGGTTCTATGCTTACACTTGACACAAACAAAACACCAGCATACATAAGACTAGCCGCAGAGTCAATGAAACTCAGCCTTGTTTGGCCCCAGCAGCTGCTTTGCTGTGAGCTACTTAGCCCATTTTTCTTGATCCACCACGATCACTGTAATCACAATAGCTAAAAAAGAAGGCAGCATTGATTTTA
This sequence comes from Scyliorhinus torazame, assembly GCF_047496885.1. Classification (NCBI taxonomy): domain Eukaryota; kingdom Metazoa; phylum Chordata; class Chondrichthyes; order Carcharhiniformes; family Scyliorhinidae; genus Scyliorhinus; species Scyliorhinus torazame. The sequence goes on from NC_092711.1 coordinate 228,231,701, forward strand.
CATCCTGTGACGTTGTGCGACCCTATTGCCTGGGCCACACACTTTCCACAAGCTCACTCTTTAACCACTTGATAGCATTTACTTTGCTGTGTAACTCACTTAAGAAAATGTTCAAGAACTGCAAAGGAATTAAAGCGATTTGAATTTCCTTTTGTCATGCCAAGCTCTTGTTCAGTTTATCTACATTTGAAAATTGGAGATTTCTTCTGCAGAAAAAAGCCAGGATTCTATCACCGCCCCCCCCCCCCCACCCCGCCCCCCCATTACGATTAACTGGCGAACTTTCCCTCCAGGCAATATAGTCAGTTGCTGTAGTGCAGTACATTATGTTGCATGGTATCATAGCAGCATGAGTAATGCATGCATGCTTCAGCTTTTAAAAATATATTGGTGGTATGTTGGAGGACTATCCCAAGTTGTTGTGAATCGAGTTGATACCATACCTCTGCTAATCTCTTGAGACCTAGCCAAAGTTCCATGGCAGGAACAGGAAAGGCCTGGTGGATAAAGGAGAAATATTGAATGGGTGAGGTGGGCGCTTGGGCGGGGTGGTAATGTTGAAACCGCCACCAAGTTCCGCTCATGCACTCCTTGGTACCTAGACATGTATGTGTATTGTTGGCTAGGAACTGAGAACAGGTGCTATTTTATCTTAGCCACCAGAAAAATGTTTTATGTGAGACAAAAAGGGGGTAAACAAATAGAGCAAATAGAGGTGAGGAAGCAGGAGTAAAAGAAGGGGACAACCTTCAAATAAAATAAGATTTCTATCAGTCTCCGTACCTGATAATTACCAAATAATAAATGTTCTAATGTTACTGAATGAAAAACACCAGTTTCGAATGAAGAATTAATTAATGACCAGATTTCCTGGTCAATGTCAAATGTTTATTGAAGTTTGCTGAGTGCAAATTTGTTGCTGTACATCCTGCTTTACAGCAGTGACCATATTTCAAAAAGTTAAAGCAAAAAAACGCAGATGCCAGAAATCTGAAATAAAAACAGTGCTGGAAAATCAGGTCTGGCAGCATCTGTGGAGGCAAAAACAGAGTTATCACGCCAAAAGGTATTTCATTGGCTGCAGAATGCTTTGGTACAACTCAAAGTTGGTAGAAAAAATGTTATTTAAATTCAACAAGATTAGCAAAATTCTTCCACGGGAACTACTGCAAATCTGGAAATCTGAAACAAAAGCAGAAAATGCTGGATGAACAGATTGGCAGCATCCGTGGGGAGAGAAACAGAGTCAACATTTCAAGTCTCTGTGGCTCTTCTTCAGAGGTATTCTATTTAAAATTTATTTCCAAATTTTATTTAAATGCAAGTCTTTAACTTTGATTATCCTAGTCACGGAATACTGCTGAACAAACTAGTGGTTGTTATTGATATAATGCCATCATACAGGCATGGGAATTAATTAATAAAATACCCAACAGCAGTTTTTGATTAGACAATGCAAAGTCATTACTTATAGTAATTTTTATATTTTCCTGATGGGTGTGTTGTGTAAATTATGACCTTTATGCATATGACCAAGCATTAGTTCAGGTTCCTTAATGTGCTTTTTAGCTGGCTGACACAGTAATCTGAACCATTCAATCTGAAGATTTACTGCTGAGATTAGATTTCAACTGTTTTGTTAAAGGAAGGTGCTGCAGGCATGTTCCAATTATCATTCATCAAGATAAGGTAAAGGCCAAACTCTCATAGGAATGGGTTGCAATACAGGTTATTGACCCAGAAACAGCTATCATTGAGTCCATTGTGTGAATTACCCCGGTAGGGGCACATTCCAAAAAGATTGGAAAGGTTATGAAAAGGTCCGCAAAGTTCACTAATGTATGGAACACCCTTGGAAAGAATGTGCATTCTTTACTTTTGTCCCCATTGTGGTCTGAATGGCCACCTTGGTGTTTGTGTGATCTACATAAAAGCTTGGATTAGGCCTGCCTTTTTTCCACAATAATGGCAACCCTGTTAATGTCATGCCGAGGGCAAGTTCTCATCAAAGCTGAGCCTCGGACAAAGCACTGAGTACTGCTACCATCTTTAAACCATTAGAAAGGGAATAATTGAAGACCAGCACTCAGGGTTTTACATTACAACAGTGCAGAAGATACTCGTTGGTGCCGGTTACATTTTCTACCTATAAACAGCGTGGGACTTAGGGTAAAATCAATGGGAAAACTGTGAGTCTGCTGCTGAATGAAGGCCTGCTTATTCTATGATATTAAATGGTGCGATCCAGTCCCAGTGGTTTTCAGTTGTCCTTGCGTTATACCCCAGAGCCTCACATGTCAACAGAGACCAGTGCCTGATCCAAATGTTAATGGGTAGAGAGTCAAATAGCTCACAGTCGCCAGACAGGAACTAAAACAGCCAAAAAGGTAGCTTCTGATTCTCCTGATGAGTACAGGGGTTACATTGCCCATTGCTCCTGTATGCTGAAACGATTGCCAGAATTCTGCACTGTAGGAAATCTATTCCATAATAGAATAGGCAGCACGGGTTAGGTAAAATTTGTTGGCCAAATTAGCACTGAGCTGTTTTGCCTATTTTCTGCATTTGGTTATCACTGGCTCACATGGTAATCCTTTTAAATTAGATACTGGCTACATTTTTAAAAAGGCACTCCTTTTGTGCTTAATTGATTTCATCCTTGGGAAGAAGAATATGGGTTACATTGTGACACATTTCCAAGTGACAGTCAGGATACTGAAAAGTGGTGTGGTTTACTTTCCTGCTGGGTTTACGCTAGCAGATCTCTTATACTCCAATTTCCATTAAACCTTTCGTTAAAAAATGCTTAGCAAATCACTAGGTGCGCCAGGATGTGTTAGAATGTGGAGATGACTTGAGTTCTTGGTGCGAGCATTGCTTGATATATGGGGTAGCTTTGCGGGGGGTGGGGTTGAGTTTATTCCTTATTCTGTTTTTCCACATCTAAATAGCAGCCCAGATGTGCCCAATAGAATGACTGTGCCAAGTGCAGCGTATTACTGAGATTACTCCCACCATCCAAAGATGTGCAGTTTAGCTGGATTGGCTATGATAAATTGTCCCTTAGTTACCAGGGATGTGCAGGTTAGGTTACGGGGATAGGGCAGAGTGGGTGGGGTGCTATTTCAAAGGCTCAGTGCAGACTCAACGGGCTGAATGGCCTCCTTCGGCACTGTCGGGATTCTATGATTATGCCACAGTTGATAACGTCTCCTAAGTGCATCAGATGCTAATCATTTAACTTGACCTTTAGCCATTTAACTTGACCTTTTCAGATATCCTGAATACAACATAGAGGGGGGCGGGGGGGGGGGGGGGGGGGGAGAAACGTCTGCCATAACAAGAGTGAATCAGGGCATTCATGGTACAGTACGGCTTAAAAAAATAGAAGTGCAACATGGAAGTAGCAACAGGTTTTTCAAACTTCGCCTATTAATATATTATGTAATCATGGAAAGAAAATGTATTTTCCCCTAGGGATCTATGGAAAAGAAAAAGGGGGTTTTCTTTGCTGAGTAATACTGCATATTCATTGAAATCAGTAACAAGGGAGGTATTTGGTGTGTACTGCCAAACACTGCATAAAAGCAGCTTGTTCTGAACAGGCAGCTCAAGAGGGTTACAGAAAAATACATCTGAGGCAGCAATCAATGGAATACGTGTACAGTTTAATGTTCTGAATTGACCCATGGTAATTTTACTCCAATATAATTTACGCATGAGTAGCAGTTTAATTCTATCGCTGGAGAAGTCAGGTTTATTTTATGTGGGTAGAGGTTTTCTCTCCAGGTGATGAGCCGAGGGTGACGGGGCAACCCTGTTCCCAGGTCTCCATTTGTGTTACTCAGGATAAACCACTAGGAGGTGCATGTGAGCTGCCTGGGGGATGGCTTTCTTTTAAATTCTCTTGTCTCATCTGCCAGGACGCAACGGGTCTTGTCTTGGTACTGTGGAACCAGTAATTGAGGGTGGAGTGGAGGCATGTGGGGGAGGGGTTCAATTTATGAGTCTTGGTCTAACCTGCCTCCTTCATTAGTTGCTCCATGTAACAATCTCACCTCTTTGACCAATTGTGTTATCATCTTCACTAATATCTCTTTGTGTGGCTCAGTGTTATATCTTGTTTGCTAATGCTCCTGTCAAGTGCCTTGGAGCTCTTTACTGTGTTAAAAGTGCTATATGAATGCAAGTTGCTGTTCCTTGGCACACTGCCCACTGAGCATGTGCCTTTTTTAATAACTTGCTGTTAAATGGCAAGGAAGAACCGGTTCTTCAATTTCCAATCCAGTCTTCAAAGACGTGATCCTGCCGCACGGTTCACCAACTGATCTGTAATGTGCCCTGGTCAATATTGATCCTTTGACCTAGATTACTGGGGAAGAAAGGAAAATCTGGTCATTTTCGCATTGCTGTTTGTGGAACCTTGCTATGCGTAAATTGGCTGCTGTGTTTCCCACACTACAACGGTGACCATGAAGCACTTTGGGATGTCCTGATGAAAGGCACTATAGAAATGCTCTCTTTTTAATCAAGAAAAAAAACCAACAGGAGCGTGAGCTGAGTATTGGTACTGAGCCGGCCCTGCAGCACAGAAATGTGATGCAACTTCTGTGTCAGGATGCTAGCACTTTCTGGTCCAGCACACCTGCAGGAGGGCTATTGTTGCAGGTGACAATACAGAGTGCAGATTCATGGGTCTGAGTACACGTGAGGGACCATTGTCGAGGCCTGAATACTGGGGCAGCTAATTTACATTTGGCTGATCTATCGCGCCCTATGCAGCCCACACATGCTGAAGCAGGAATGTAAAAAAAATGCCTTTTAGAAGAGCAATTGCGTCTGGTCTGTGAAGTTATTGATTACATTGGAACTCTTAACTTAACTTTGTACATAAAAGGTTAATGGATTGTCTGTATAGTTGGTCACAAATTAAACTTAGTTTTTAAAAAGGCAAGAAGTAACATGATTTCAGTAATTGACAATGAGTTCAGTCTGTAGACAGAGGAAACAATTCAAAAGCCTTCATTTTACCCATGTCCTGCATAGTCAAGTCTAGCCACGACAAACTCGGTGCGTCTTTTATTGGACTTTAGTACACAATAAAGTGTAAAATGATGGGAGAATAGAACTTCAGAGTCGCTTTTGTAAAAAATAACTGCAGCAGCAGTGGATTTGCATCATGTTTGGTGCACTGAAGTGTTAGCTAGGCATTGATGGCAAGCAAGTTTAGCTTTTACACGTTAATGTCAACAGTTAGGAATTTCACACCAGTGGGTGAGGTTGATTTGCATTGTTTAACAATGAATGGTCTGAAAATTACCCCTAGCAGTCTCCTTTTGGTTATGTATGTTATGTCCCATTTAAGGTGCTTTTACTCAAAAGGGGTCCAGCTAGGCTTGGTTGACAATGCTTAACTTTGTTCATGTGGGACAATGGGAGGAGGTGGGGGGCTGGGGGGAGGTGATGCAGAAATCGCTGCTGACTTCGTACTGAATCATCGACTTCAAAGTCATTGGCAGAATAGAAATCTGGGATAAAATAAATATCAAAAATGTCAAAAATACTCCGTTTCAGTGGAGAGAGAAACTGTTCATGTTTCAGGACGATTACCTCTTGTCAGAACTAGAGAAAAAATAGATATGTAACAAAGTTTGGGCAAGTACAGAAGCAGAAAAAGAGGGAGGGGGAAGAACAAAGGGACAGATCTGTGATAGGGTGAGAGGCAGGAAATATTAAGTGACAGAAGGAATAATGGTGTGAGGTAAATGGAGATGGTAATGTGAACAAGAAAAAATGATTTACCGACAGCTGCTGGGAGGTTTTGGCCTGAAATTATTGAGCTTGATACTGAACCTGGAAAGTACAAAGTGCCAAATCGAACTAGCAAGTGCTGGTCCTTGAGCTACATTGGAATATTGTAGGAAGCTGAGGACAAGGTAGAGCATTAAAATGACAGGTAACTGGAATATGGAGTCACCCATTATGGATCCACAAAGTGATCACAACTGCTTTTGGTTGCTCCAATCCAGATAAAGCCATGTTGTAAGCAGTGAACATGGCACACTAAGGTGGAAGTACAAGGAAATTGCTGTCTCATCTGAAAAAAGCATTTGGGATCTGGATGGTGGGTAGAAGGGAGGTAAAAGGGCAGGTGCTGCATTCCTGCTCTACCAGGGAAGGTAGATGGGGATGTTAGAAGTGATTGAAAAATGAATCGGGGCGTCGTGAAGGAAGCTCACAGAATGATACAATTGACTGTATCATTGCTGTTTCCTGCACTTGCCACCATCTTAGCTCCCAATTTCCAACCTTCCTTTCACATGCCTTCATGTGGTCCATCTCTGAAATGTCCATTCCTTCCTTGCTGTCTCTGCCCCATTCTGGGCAAAAGTTATTGACCAATATCTTCTGTAAGCCCATTGAGTCCTCCAGCTACCATGACTCCATTTCCTCACACCATCTTTCCTCTGAAAACTCTGCTCCATTCTCCTAATGTATCCCTGTCCATTGTGTCTGTTCTGAGGACGTCATCTTCAACATCAGTGATGTGTTTTCTCCCTCAGCCATAGCTCTCCTTCCACCATGGTTGACAGGGCCCTTGACCCTGCATTTATGCTCTCACCCCTCCATTTTAGAACTGGGATAAGTTTCCTCTTGCTCTCCCCCTCCATCCCAGAACCAGGATAAGTTTCCTCTTGCCCAGGCTCCACATTCAACAGATCAATTTCCATCCTTCCCACCATCAGCATGGGGACCACCAAACACATCTTCTCCCTTCGATTTTCAGCAAAAGGACCATTCCTCGTGCAACATCCTCGTGCACTTTACCTCCACTTCTCTTCTTTCATCTTATCTCTTCCCACTGTCCATGTCCCCAAATGCATCTTCTAGGCATAACAATAATCTATTTGTACAGTTTTAAATTTAGTACACAGTGGCACAGTGCTTAGCACTGCTGGCTCACAGCGGCAGGGACCCGGGACAATTCCGGCCTCGGATGACTGTCTGTGGAGTTTGTACATTCTCCCCATGTCTGCGTGGGTTTCTTCCGGATGCTCCCGATTTCCTCCCACAGCCCAAAGATGTGCAGGTTTGGTGGATTGGCCATGCTAAATTGCCCCTCAAGTGTCCAAAAGGTTAGATTGGTTAAGGGACAGAGTGAGGAATGGGCCTAGGTAGGGTGCTCTTCTTTCAAAGGGTCAGTGCAAACTCGATGGGCCGAATGGTCTCCTGCACTGTAAGGATTCTATGATTTAGTGCTCATAGTGCTCCTTCAGAGCGGGCTCGAAGGGCCGAATAGCCTACTCCTCCTAGTTTTGATTCTTCATATTCGGGGTACCTAACACAAATTTGGTGACTGTTTTGCGGGACACCTCCTTTCATTTATAAGCGTGACCTCGAGTTTCCAGAATCACAGAATTGTTACAGCACAGAATGAGACCATTTGGCCATCATGTCAGCACTAGCATTCTGACTGAGCATTTCACTTAGTGCCATTCCCTCACCTTCTTCCCCATAACCTGCACATTGTTTTGTTTTGAGTAATCATCTAATTCCCTCTTGAATGTTTCGATTGAATCTGCCTCCATCACACTCAGGCAATGCATCCCAGACCCCAACCACTTGCTACGTGAAGAAGCTTAGCTCATATTCTTTTTGCTTCTTTTACCAATTATCTCAAAAACTGTTCTCGCTCATTCTGCCAAAAGGAACAATTTCTCCCTATCTCCCCAGTCAGAACCCCTCGTAATTTTGAATACTTTCATCAAATCTCCACTCAAGTAACAGGGTAGTTGTTATGAGGGACTTTAACTTTCCAAGTATTGACTGGAAACGCTATAGTTCGAATACTTTAGATGGATCAGTTTTTGTCCAATGTGTGCAGGAGGGTTTCCTGACACAGTATGTAGATAGGACAACAAGAGGCGAGGCCACATTGGATTTGGTACTGGGTAATGAACCAGGCCAGGCGTTAGATTTGGAGGTAGGTGAGCACTTTGGTGATAGTGACCACAATTCGGTTACGTTTACTTTAGCGATGGAAAGGGATAGGTATATACCGCAGGACAAGAGTTATAGCTGGAGGAAAGGCAATTATGATGCGATTAGGCAAGACTTAGGATGCATAGGATGGGGAAGGAAATTGCAGGGGATGGGCACAATTGAAATGTGGAGCTTGTTCAAGGAACAGCTACTGCATGTCCTTGATAAGTATGTACCTGTCAGGCAGGGAGGAAGTGGTCGAGCGAGGGAACAGTGGTTTACTAAAGTAGTAGAATCACTTGTCAAGAGGAAGAAGGACGCTTATGTAAAGATGAGACGTGAAGGTTCAGTTAGGGCGCTTGAGAGTTACAAGTTAGCCAGGAAGGACCTAAAGAGAGAGCTAACAAGAGCCAAGAGGGGACATGAGAAGTCCTTGGCAGGTAGGATCAAGGAAAACCCGAAAGCTTTCTATAGGTATGTCAGGAATAAAAGAATGACTAGGGTAAGAGTAGGACCAGTCCAGGACAGTAGTGGGAAGTTGTGCGTGGAATCCGAGGAGATAGGAGAGGTGCTAAATGAATATTTTTCATCAGTATTCACACAGGAAAAAGACAATGTTGTCGAGGAGAGTACTGAGATACAGCTACTAGACTAGATGGGATTGAGGTTCATAAAAAGGAGGTGTTAGCAATTCTGGAAAGTGTGCAAATAGATAAGTCCCCTGGGCCAGATGGGATTTATCCTAGGATTCTCTGGGAAGCTAGGGAGGGGATTGCAGAGCCTTTGGCTTTGATCTTTATGTCGTCAATGTCTACAGTCCAGAAGACTGGAGGATAGCAAATGTTATCCCCTTGTTCAAGAAGGGGAGTAGAGACAACCCCGGTAACTATAGACCAGTGAGCCTTACTTCTGTTGTGGGCCAAGTTTAGGAAAGGATTATAAGAGATAGGATTTATAATCATCTAGAAAGGAATAATTTGATTAGGGATAGTCAACACGGTTTTGTGAAGGGTAGGTCGTGCCTCACAAACCTTATTGAGTTCTTTGAGCAGGTGACCAAACAGGTGGACGAGGGTAAAGCAGTTGATGTGGTGTATATGGATTTCAGTAAAGCATTTGATAAGGTTCCCCATGGGAGGCTATTGCTGAAAATACGGAGGCCTGGGATTGAGGGTGATTTAGCGGTTTGGATCAGAAATTGGCTAGCTGTAAGAAGACAGAGGGAGGTGATTGATAGGAAATTGCAGCCTGGAGTTCAGTTACGAGTGGTGTACCACAAGGATCTGTTTTGGGGCCACTGCTGTTTGTTATTTTTATAAATGACCTGGAGGAGGGCGTAGAAGGATGGGTGAGTAAATTTGCGGATGACACTAAAGTCGGTGGAGTTGTGGACAGTGCGGAAGGATGTTGCAGGTTACAGAGGGACATAGATAAGCTGTAGAGCTGTGCTGAGATGTGGCAAATGGAGTTTAATGCAGAAAGTGTGAGGTGATTCATTTTGGAAGGAGTAACAGGAATACAGAGTACTGGGCCAATGGTAAGATTCGTGGTAGTGTGGATGAGCAGAGAGATCTCGGTGTCCATGTACATAGATGCCTGAAAGTTGCCACCCAGGTTGATAGGGTTGTTAAGAAGGCGTACGGTGTGTTAGCTTTTATTGGTAGAGGGATTGTGTTTCGGAGCCATGAGGTCATGTTGCAACTGTACAAAACTCTGGTGCGGCCGCATTTGGAGTATTGCGTGCAGTTCTGGTCGCCGCATTATAGGAAGGATGTGGAAGCATTGGAAAGGGTGCAGAGGAGATTTACCAGGATGTTGCCTGGTATGGAGGGATGATCTTATGAGGAAAGGCTGAGGGATTTGAGGCTGTTTTCGTTAGAGAGAAGAAGGTTAAGAGGTGACTTAATAGAGGCATACAAGATGATCAGAGGATTAGATAGGGTGGACAGTGAGAGCCATTTTCCTCAGACAGTGATGGCTAGCACGAGGGGACATAGCTTTAAATTGAGGTGAGATTGATATAGGACAGATGTCAGAGGTAGGTTCTGTACTCAGAGAGTAGTAGGGACGTGGAATGTCCTGCCTGCAACAGTAGCGGACTCGCCAACATTAAGGGCATTTAAGTGGTCATTGGATAAACATATGGATGATAATGGAATTGTGTAGATGGGCTTTAGATTGGTTTCACAGGTCGGCGCAACATCGAGGGCCGAAGGGCTTGTACTGCGCTGTAATGTTCTATTGTCTACCTTTTCTCCAAGGAAAAGAGATTAGATCCATAGAATCCCTGCAGTGCAGAAGAAGGCCATTCAGACCATCAGGTCTGCATGGAACCTCCGAAAGAACAGTCTACCTAGGTCCAATAACGTCTTCCCTCCCTCGACCCACCCTATCACCGTAACCCTATGCATTGATCATGACAATCCACCTAACCTGCACATCTTTGGACTGTGATAGGAAACCGAAGCACCAGGAGGAAACTCACGCAGGCATTGAGAGAACATGCAAATTCCATGCAGTCACCCAAGGCCGGAATCAAACCCGGGTCTCTGGCGCTGTGAGGCTGCGTTAGCATGCCACCCTTAACCTATCTTTATAACTGAAGCTTCTGATCCCAACAATTGTTCATGTAAACCTTTTCTGCACTCTCTTGCCAATGCCTTCAAATCCTTCCAAAAAGATTGTCCAGGCATCTGTCATTTTAATTATTTGTCTCATTCCTACTGTAACCTCTGTCCTTGGCCTCCTGCACTTCCCAGTGAAACTCAACATAAGTTCGGGAAACAGCACAGCACCGCTTTTTATGAGGTGCTTTGCAGTTGTTTTCCAGGCACAACATTGAGTTCAATAATTCCTCTACCCCATTTTTGGGGGGATGGCAGTTGTTGATATTAATTTTGTTATTGCCACTTACATCTCTTCAATACTCATCTTTTGGTTTTTTGTTTGTCCAATTACCATCTCCTTTTGTCTTGCACCATCATCCCGTTTGTAATTTAACCCCTCCTCCCTTTCATTCTATTACTGACCTCCCCTTTTTTCTTCCACCACCATTTTCTCTGCCTCTGAACTTGCTTCACCGTCCACAACTGGTTCCTGGTCTGCTGAATATTTGAAAATGTTTTTTTTAAATTTCTGATTTCCAGTAACTGCTATTTGTTATTGCACTGGGCCAAAATGCTCCCTTTATTGAGTACTGATATTTTACGCAGAAGGTGTGTAGCTGCTAATCAAAATGGAGTCCTTTGTCTCTTTGTGGGCTGCACTCATCAGTATAAACTGTCATCAGAGTCTGACCCAGGAAATTAAACACAGGTCGTTGGTCCCAGATATTTAAGTGGCGGTGCCCAACATGATTATTGGGTTCGAGACTCAATAACATGATCATTGGGTTTGATGCTCAGTAGCATAAAGTGGCATACAGAAGGCAGCATGACACCCTGAAGGGAACACGACACACAAATCTGATATGGTATTCTGAGGGGGGCACAGCACACTAAAGTCTGCGCTTCCTCAAAAAAAAGTGATACTTTAAAAGTGTCAAATAATTTACAGGTGCAAGTTCTTTGGTGACTTCAGGATAGGCCAAGCAATATTAAACTGGCACACAATGGCTTGATGTATGAAAGCAAAAGTAGACACTGTCAAGGCACAAAGTGAAAACGGAGTTTTGGAGGGTAATCTTCCGTCCTTACCATTGAGACATAAATTAGATTGACCCCATCTATCAATCTGGTACACAGTAACTACAGGTGACTGGGTCTCAATTCTTGCCCTGAAAAGAGGTAATAAAGACTTTTTTAAACCCCATTACTCTTCAAGTCACTAAATGTGAAGTATTTTTGCATTTTTACACCATGGATTTGTTTTTTTGTTTTGAAGAACGACAAAGCAAGGATCATTTCTAAGTGAATTCATAGAATACATTTTAGCCAAGAACAAATCCTTGTGAAGCACATAATATAGTAGGTGTTGAACCTAAACTTTTGATTTAATTTAATAATAACAGGATGTTGCAAAACAGGCAATGCTGCATTACATGTTGAGCAAAAGGAGATGTGTGGTAAAATTGTAGATCTGTTGTGTATCTCACTTTACCTGTCTGTGTGAATGATAATTATAGGATCTAGTCTGAAAATACTGCTTGCTTCTAATCTGTTTATCAGAAGAACTTTTTCTGTTGTGTACTGCATGTATCCAGGGCAAACCTATTAGCCTGACAATAATGACTCACTTAGATTAACCTTTTTGTGACAATTATGCTACAATTATCAGGGCAGCTGCATTATCATCCTTTTTTTTAAAGGAGAGACACGTGATGTATTTAATAGCTAGTCTTCCAAATGGTTTGACCTGATTTTCTGGGTAGTTGCCTCAAGTGAAATAACATGGAGATAATATGCCTTTTCAAAGATATGGAACCAGTTAGTTGACATTTCAACCCAGGTACAGTGTCCACTGATAGATATAGAAGTTATCTAACTGAGGTGACCATGTAGATGAGGGATACACTGGGTCAACAATTGCTTCTTTAGCTCTTAAGTAGATGAGATCTTTTGCAGATAGCAATGTGCCGCTGCTCAAAATCTATCTCCTTGACCAAATTTCTGGCCACCTCTCTAAATGTCAGTGACAACTTTTGTCCCAATTATTTTCTCCAAAGCGCTTTTATTGTGTTTAAGGCTCGTGTGTCGGCCTAAGTGGTGTTCTACTGTAGAGCTCTATTTGTATGCCCCATTATCTACATACACTCGAAGCATGAAGTGAATTGCAAGGTTTTTGTCCTATCGATGCTCAGTAAAGCATTGCTACTGGGGAAATCATTTATTTACACATGAATCTTTGTTATGAAATGTGAAAATATAGGGGATCTTTCATTTTCTAAAATGTCTTGAGGTGTGAGACGAAGTGCCCAAGCAACAATGGAATGTAAAATAGATCATAGAAGACAAGTAATAGGATTCTTCTTTCCCCAACCCCCCTTCCCGCAGCATGTTTCCTGGAGATGGAGATGGCTTGCCATTGGGCGTTAGCAGGACAAAGCCCAAAGCGTTTTGCGTGGCTCGCCTTTCCCGCTGCCAGGGAATCCGCTGCAGGGGATTGCCTTTGGCAGGACTGGAAGATCCCGCCAGCGGGAAGGGCCGGAAAAACCTGCACAAAGCTTCAGAAAAATTACCCATGCTTTGCACCATCAGATTCCTGTCAACTTGTTTTTTTATTCATTCATGTGATGTAGGCTGGGCCAGCATTTATTGCCCAGGCTGTGTCAAGGGTTTGGGATGTCTTTTTAGTCTTATTTTATGATGGCAGTGCTGGGATGGAGATGACCAGTGGTATCAAGCGAGTTCCCCCTACAGAAACACATAATATGGTTTCCATGGCACTGAAAGTCTGTTGTGAGAAGGCGAAAATAACCACAAGTGAATATTTAATAAAATTAATATGCTTTCTTGAAAGAGCTCTATCATTTTTTTGTAAATACTGTTAGGTCAGCTGAACCAGGCAGTGCAACAAGGGGAATAGGTCACATCTTGGATGTAGTATGCATGGAACTACATTAATCTGCTCTGCATTCACAGGAACACACATTAGCCATTATAGAACTTTATATTACATTGCTTATCCAATGGGTTTCATGTTTTCATCCGGTTTTGCGGAATTGTTCTTCTACTAAACAGTGTGGTTGTGGGCAGATGTTTAATTGCCTCCATTGGCCTCTATTTAAAGTAAACAGACACAGGTTCCAGGAACCAATCAGGGAAATGTGGGCATCTGATTCTGCTGGTGTGTTAAAGCGGTCAGTTTTGGTAATGATCAATAAAGGGAACTGGTCACATGTTCTCAGGGTACCTTCAGACTCAGCATAGCCTAATGCACGGTTCCCAAGTATGGAGGTGGGCGAGGTTGCTCTCCTGGAGCAGGAAGTTTTGTTTTAGAAAAGTGGGACAGATAATAGGACAGTGCTGTTCAATAGATTCACTTGAAGTACAATCAACAGTACATGCATCAAAGCAATGAGGAGAGTCAGCGGTGTGGCAAATTGGGTCTAGAACCACGGACCTGTTTGTTATCTTGGGTTTAGTAAAGAATAGAAATAGAAATCTAAAACACAGTTCATAATGTTGTTGTGTCTGATGCAGCGCAAAGTGACAGCCCCATTGGGAATTAAAAGTTGGTAGATCTTAGGTTTTCAAGGAAGTGCTCCAAATCAATCTTTTGCCAGGGAAGAATTAATTTACAATGGCATCTGCCAAAATATCCCAAATTGTTTACAAATTCGACTATGTACGAATTGACACTTGTATATCTCTGCCAATATTTGGGAGGGACCAGTTCAAGAGGCATTAATTGGGCAGGCTTTAACACATTCTATCACTTTGGCCTGTTAATTTTTAATTTCCTGGACAAATTAAGATGCAAGCATTTTTGTTTAGAGGTGAGAAACTCGTAATTCTAACAAAGTAGTAAAAGACTTATGTTCAGCTTGATTCATTGCAGAATTCGGAAGGATATTTGTCTCCTGTTGGAATAAAAATCCGTGTCTATGGAGCAAGTAGCCAAGACGTTTATTACGCCATTTCAAGGGTTGCATAACATAATAATAATAATAATCACTTATTGTCACGAGTAGGCTTCAATGAAGTTACTGTGAAAAGCCCCTAGTCGCCACATTCCTGCATCTTATTTGGGCTACAACTAGACATTGAAATAAAAAAAAATAAAAAAATTTGAGTTGTAGTCACAGCAGCCAATTTGCGCACAGCAAACTGTCACAAACAGCAATGTGAAATTGATAGGATGATCTGTTTTTGTAATATTGATGGGCGGAAAAATACCAGTCAGGACAACAGAAATAATTCCCTATTTTTTCTTCAAAGTAGTGCCATGGGATCATTTACATTTATCCAGACAGGCAGGTGGGGCCTCAGTTTTTCCATCTCATTCGAAAGTCAGCACCCCTGAAAGTGCAACACTCTCTCAGTACTGCACTGGAGTGAGTGTCCGGCTTGATTTTTGTCTCAACATGGATGCCAAACTGTCATTTCTATCATGGAACTGACTAGTTCAACACAGTTTTGCAAAAGATTAGGTAGATCAGAGGGATGAAAAAGCAATAACAATAAAATTAGAAAGTGAATCATTTGAAACATTGATGTTATGAAGTAAAGCCCTGGATCAGAGGTAATCTTCGCTAGTCTGTATTTTTTTACCTTCACCTGACTTGAAAGCCCACAGGCTATTACAAGTTGATTGGCATCAAATTCTAATTCCATTAAGAACTCTGGGATATTCGCACTCCCTTTGGTCTGTACTTTAGTGATTTGAGCTACTTCAGTGAGGAGAGGTTGAAGTGACTGTTCGATTGTCATATGCAATGCATTCAATCTCTCATTCCTAGCAGTAATTCATTTTTTATCGTTCCATCTGCACAATAAATTATATGTTTTCCACTTAGCAAGTTGCAGCAATTAACCACTCTATCGGGAAAATAAATGGACAGTCTTTTTGTCAGAGGATGCCATGTAACTTTGCATTGCTGTTTTCAAAATTGTGCTTTTTTGCCTTTCAACAAAACAAAGAAAATGTGCCCTATTGAATCAATAGATAGGAACTGAGTGCCCATTGTTACCAAGTGATGGTGCTGTATCCTTGGTTGAAACTGAAAATATCAGCATGGAGAGCCTTTTGAAAAAAATTAACTTTTACTCTGGAACAATGGGTACTAACACTTACACACTCGCGTGGAATTCCTCCCCCTGTTAGTTCAAGCATGAACCTGTTTAATTTGAATGGGTTAATGACTTGCCTAAAATAGCACAGGTAATTTCAAATGACAGGTGAGAGTGCAGCCAGAAACAGAATATTTCCAATGATTGTAAGGAAATAAACATAAGATTAAATAGAGAACGAGAAATATTTTTCACATGGACGGTTTATTAGGTTGTGATTTAAGCAGCGAAGATGAAAGGCATGGTGGCACAGTGGTTTGCACTGCGGCCTCATAGTGCCAGGGACACGGTTTCAATTCCGGTCTTGGGTGACAGTCTGCGTGTAGTTTGGTGACGGTCTGCGTGGAGTTTGCAAGTTCTCCCTGTGTCTGTGTGGGTTTCCTCCCACAGTCCAGGTTAGGTGGATTGGCCATACTAAATTGCCCCTTAGTGTCCAAAGATGTGCAGGTTAGGTGGGGTTACGGGGATATGGCAGAGGAGTGAGCCCAGATGGGGTACTCTTTCGGAGGGTTGGCATAGACCCAGTGGACCGAATGGCTTTCTTCTGCACTGTAGGGATTCTATGAACACACCAGCATTTAAGAATACGTTTTATAGATGCATAAAGGTAAGATGAAATGCAAATTGCAGGGAATAGAGACAGGCATGGTAATAGGACCGCTGATTGTGTGAAGTTGTGAAGGGTCTACATGGACTTAATTAAGGCCTTTGACAAGGTCCCTCGTGACAGACTGGTACAGAAGGTGATGTCATACAGGATCGGAGTTGAGCTGGCAAAATGGATACCAAACTTGCTCAGTCATAGAATATAGAGGGTAGGATTGGAAGGGTGCTTTTCTCAGTGGAGAGCTGTGCCTAGTAGTGTTCCGCAGGGATCAGTGCTGGGATTGTTGCTGTTTGTAGTATATATAAATGATTTGGAGGAAAATGAAATTGGTCTGATTAGTAATTTTGCAGACAACACAAAGGTTGGTGGAATTGCGTATAGCGATGAGGACTGTCAGAGAATAAAGCAGGATATAGATTGGTTGGAGACGTGGACAGAGATGTTGCAGATTAAGTTTAATCCGGACAAATGTGAGGTCATGCATTTTGGAAGGTCTAATACAGGTGGGAAATATACAGTAAATGGCAGAACCCAAGTATTGACAGAGGGATTCTGGGTGTACAGGTCCACAGGTCACTGAAAGTGGCAAAGCAGGTAAGACATACGGCATGTTTGCCTTTATCGGCAGGGGCATTGAGTATAAAAATTGGCAAGTCATGTTGCAGCTGTAGTTAGGCCACATTTGGAGTATAGTGTTCACCACACTATCAGAAGGATGTGGAGGCTTTGGAGAGTGTACAGAAGAGGTTTACCAGGATGTTACCTGGTATGAAGGGCATTAGCTAGGAGGAGAGGTTGGATAAACTCAGTTTGTTCTCACTGGAGGTTGAGGGGCGACCTGATAAAAGTATACACTATTACGAGTGGCATGGACAGAGTGGATAGTTAGAAGTTTTCCCCCAGGATGGAAAAGTCAATTACTAGGAGACATAGGTTTAAGATACGAGGGGCAAAGTTTAGAAGGGATGTGCGAAGTAAGTTTTTTACACAGAGGGTAATGGGTGCCTGAAACCCACTGCCTGAGGAGGTGGTAGAAGCAGGTATGATGTTTAAGGGGCGTCTTGAAAATACATAAATGGAACGGGAATACAGGGATACGGACCCCGGTAGTGTAGTAGGCTTTAGGTTAGACAGGCAGCATAGTCAGCGCAAGCTTGGAGGGCCGAAGGGCCTGTTCCTGTGCTGCACTTTTCTTTGTTCTTTGTTAAACACCAACCTGGACTGGTTGGGTTGAACTACCTATTTCTGTGTTGTAATGTCTATACAATCCGATGCAACTCTTTGTGTTATGCGTCACAGCTGACAGTCAACTCTTATAAGGTTTGACATACTGTATCATTATACAGTAATGAAAAGAACTGACATAGCTTGCCAATCATTAGAAATCTCACTGGCAATTCGTAGCCAGTAATCATATGCTCCAGTGTCTGAGATTCCGTTACAATGTGGGAAACTCTGCTTTTCCCACATAAGACAACAGGTCAGTATAACCATATCTCCCATTCACATCAACATTGCAACTGTGGTCAGTACTGCTCTAGTTAGGGCAGGACAGCTGAAGCATAAGCTGCTCCGAGACAACGGTTTTCTTTCATTGAGCATACAAATGGTTGATTACTGCACATATTGATTTTTCAGTTATAGTCAGCGGGCACAGTGGCCTCGTGATCTCCTTTTCTAAAAATGAAGAACAAAAACATGTGACGAAACAGGTTTGAATTCCTGATTCCTCCATTTTGTTTGAAGTGGTCACGTCATTCTGAAAAGCTGTCGGTTGAACTTTTTACTCCTTTGTTTTACATCAAACACCCACTGTTTGCAGGTGAAGTTGTCCTGCAGAAACCTCGCCAATATAGTCCCTCTTGGCTTTTTCTCCTTCTCTGAAAGAAATGGTTTTGACTACCATGAACGGCGAGCCCTTTTATGTCTTTATTATCAACTTTAATCATTACAAAAGTAGAGACAAATGTTCTGCAGAGGCAAACAGCAGGGGCAAAGGCATAAAACCTGAGAAACATTCATTGGAAGAGAAAGGAAACTGCACCACCAACTCCCCACCCAGCTTTGGGATATTTTACACATTTAAAATAGAGCTTATATTTATATAGCCCCTTTCACAAGTTCAGGATTTCCAAAAGAATTTTACAAGCAATTACGTATGTTTGAAATGCAGTCACTGCTGTAATGTAGTAAATTAGATGTTAAAAATAAGCGACCTATGAAAAAAGTATGAAAAAAAGAATAGAAATCCCCTATATATAGCCCATAAATGGATGTGAGCAGATGAAGATTTCACAGGTTTGTCTGACATTCCCCTACGTGAATAGACAAGTTAAATGGCTCATGATAATGACCTAATATTACAGGTGGGAAAAATCCTCAGTTTCCTCACCATTTGGATTAGAAAAGCTTGTAAGTAATAGCTTCTCCCACTTCCAACAGATGTGTCTGGATCACCCACATATGAGAAATTCTCAGACTTAAAGTGCCTTTTACAAACTATAAATCTTTCAGTTTCTTAGAAGGTTTAAATAGCTTATCTGAAAGCCTTTGCTGAAACCTCATAATGCAGATATATCAGAAAGGTTGCATGCCTTAGAGGATTCATTGAAACGTACCTAGAATATGTTAAAAAAAATATAATCCATAGTTTTTCTTAATGGAATCGTATAGAGTAATTTATAAATCATATTTGATTTGACACCATCTCTTGTCAAAGTATGCTGGAGGCTCTCTCATCTTCTTCCTTTGCAAGAGATAATTAATAAGTTCAAATCCATACTGAGCTGAGCACTGATGGATGTATTCTTTGGT
Organism: Scyliorhinus torazame; assembly: GCF_047496885.1. NCBI lineage: Eukaryota > Metazoa > Chordata > Chondrichthyes > Carcharhiniformes > Scyliorhinidae > Scyliorhinus > Scyliorhinus torazame. The sequence goes on from NC_092711.1 coordinate 228,250,835, forward strand.
CTGCATTTAATGATCCCCCGATGATGGGTTTGAAGGTGGGGGGAGCGCAGGGGCAACCATGCTGCCTTATATAATTCATCCTTATCTAGCAAAGACTTCTGGACACGTTGAAATGCAGTTGTACGGTGACAGAAATGCAACCACACCCCACCACCATTCCTCCTATCACAACTGAATAACCACAAGATTTCCACATTCATGCCCATAAGAGCAGCTGTAACATTAGAGCAACAAAAAAATAGTTAGGTACACAGTAGAGTTTGTAAACAGAGATTAGGTAAGCTCATAGGTTCCTTCTGTAGTGCACAATTTTCCCTTTGGTGGATTTGCGACAGGAAAGTAAAAGCTGCTGACAAGAGTTCTTTCAACAAAAAAAATTGAATGTTATCCTTAATTGCAGCTGGAGCAGCAAGTGGAAATATGGTAATATCTCCTGAGGCAACTTTCCATTCTCTCCCTTTCAAGTCTGGTTGAGGACAAAAATCTCCGAAGAAGCCGGGAGATAATTCCACCAATGTGACAAATGGACCATTTAACTCTTTTTGTTTGTGACATGCCTGGCTGGAGTCCAACCCTATTGAGGCACATTCCTACTTCAGGAACCAACAACAGCAGCTTGCCTTTATACTGCATGCCTTTGACATAGTAAAATGTCCCATTGTGCTTTGCGGGAGGGTTGTGAAACAAAATTTGATGCCAAGTTATATATGGGGCTATTTGGATAGATGACCAAATGGGTCAAAAGACATAGGGCGAAAAATTGATTTACATCTGTTCCCAGGGGCAGGAATTGTGATTCATGATTAGCCTGGGACTAATTCCATTGAGTGAGGTAGAATGCAAACCCCATGCTGCCTCTATAGAATGATTGTAGTATTCAGCTGGGCACCTCATGCATCAGCCCCCTGGACACTTGAGGTCACCAGCAAGTTCTGTTATAAGTGACTCAGACTCCGAAGGGGCAGCCGACACAAGAACGCTAATGAACATACACGCTGAGATGCATTGACTGGCCTACCAAACAGGCCTGTCACGGCCCAGGAGCCGAGAGGAATCTGGCTCCAATGTAGTACAGGGAATCCTGCAATGATTCAAGACCATCTTTTCCAGTGTGGAAATGCTGACCAGCCCTATGACAGCACTTGCCCACCCACCTATGATGCAGCATTTGGTGGCCGCTAAACACAGGTAGAAGCCCAATGTCACAGTGCCACAGAGAAAGTCAGTAGGAGGCTCATGAGATCTATACTTGTGCCACGCAAGTTCAGCTTCTACAGTGCTGCCATCATGCCTGCTGATCTCAGTGCTCAAAGGGGCTTACACAGCAGTCTAGCAACAGATTACTAGGGCTGTTGAGATACCACGCCGGGGGGATGAAAGTAGCTCTGTGGAGCAGCAACATGCTTCCCTTTCTCACGATGATAGCATTTATACACCCACCAACATCACTTCATCATCACCCTTGCCGCTGAACAAGCTCATGCTTAAGTTGCGCACTTAGAAATTGAGCCCTCAAGGTCCAGAGTTGCTCGCAGGACACCCGGCAAGGCCATCTGCAATCTCCTCCAGCCAGCTATATGGCAACCACTAGAGGCAGCACAGGTATAGATCCTCAGGGGACATAATAAGGTCCTGTTGAAGGAGTTGGCACCATCCTGTGACCACATCCTTCTTGAATCGCAGGTGCTTCCAGCATTGTTCCTTGCTACAGTGGAGGTAGGAGAACTATTCCCTGAAAACCGTTGGTGTGTTGTGATTTTTGAGGAGAGTCTTCCTCCCCCTCCCTTAACAGGGAACTTCCCCTCTACATCCTGTGTCCCATTTCCTGTCATGTTGCAACCTGAAGGGGACGCGAAAGACTATTGTAAAGGAAAGATTTGTAGGAAGTCAGTGAGAGAATTCTAGAAAATAGGGTCCCAGCAGCTGAAGACAAAGTCTGCGGTGGTGGAGTGATTAAAGCCAAGGTTGTGCAAGAGGCAGGAATGGAACCCAAGGGATCAAAAATTCTTTTTAATCTCTGGCAGAAATGTTACTATGGTACTGTCTGTGCCAGTGACAGAACACACCAGAACAAGGAATATACTTGGTGACTCAAATGCAGTTCTTTTTTCTAGCAGCCTTTCTCTTAACCCAACTCCAGGGATAGCAGCATTTTCATTATTATATTCTAAGTGGAAAATAATGTTGCTTTTGGCAGTAATATCACAATCCTCAATGAGAAAAAATTTTATTTGCTAATTATTACAGTGCCAAATGGTGCAGTAATGACGCATGTTTTGAAAAAGTGATACAAGCAAAGAATCATTGAACCACTTACACCCTTGTTGAACGTTAAGTAAAAGAAGGCAGGGGTCTGTTTGGTCACACGCATGGATGGCTGCTTACTGGCCTGTGATCGCTGATGAAATTCATAATGATTGAAAGAGGCTGATGGGACGGTCAGATTTTTTCATCTGTCAATAGAAATTGAATGTTGAAAAGCAAATCACTCGAAAATTGACGTTAACTTTTTGCAAAAGTGATGTTTCCAAATAGAAGCTGTAGGCTGAATTCTTAGTTACATTCAGTTCCTTGTACAGACTTTTGCAGCTTAAGTACACTTATGCCCTATCTGTCATTGTAATCCTCATTTTGGCCTTCATCACATTGCGAATTAATGTCCTGAATATTTTCCTCATTAGTTCCAGCATCTCCACGCATCACAAATGCCACTAAATCTTAAATTCTAAAATCTTTAACCTCCTGTGCTGGATGGTCCGCTTCCATTACCTGGCTCTTGCCAAAGTCCAATGGCTCCCTCACTCTCAGCATATCAGTTTCAAGGTCCGACACACTGTTCTAAAACCCCTCTTATCTTGTCTTATATTTAGAATTCCTACAGTACAGAAGGAAGACATTCTGCCGATCGAGTTTCCATTGACCCTCTGAAAGAGCAAACCTAGGCACACAACCCTATCCCCGCAACCCCACCTAACCTTTTAGACACTAAGGGGCAATTTAGCATGGTCAATCCTCTTAATGCATATCTTTGGACTGTTGGAGGAAACTGGAGCACCGGAGCGGGAAACCCACGCAAACACAGGGAGAAAGTACATACTCCACACATTACCCAAGTAATGTCCTCCGATTGCACACTCTGCTGCTTCGACTCGGGTTTATTGCTCACCTCCTCTACTTTTATTCCACTGCTGGTAGGGTTCATTTAATATGTTCCTTCCTTTTGGAAATCTCCTTCTGAACCTTCTACTCTACCATTTGTCTTGATATTTGAAGAGCCTCTTAAAATCATGACCCTTCAACAAAAAGCTTTCTTATCCTTCCCAACCCCAAGTACTTCCATCACCACATTGTCTTCTTTCTCCTGGTTAAGAACTTGCGGTGTTCAATAGAAGTGTCTCACTAATATTGGTGCCAACTCTGGCTGAAATATTCATGGTTTCATCATCTGAGCTTCCCCCATCCAACAATACCCCTCCCCTGCAAGAGAAATTGCCTCTCCTCCTGACCTATATTTCTGTAGCTAACAGTCAAAAGTGTTCAAAGAATGTGGAAGGAAGTGACCACTTTTTAAATGTTCCTATGATTTTTTACACGTGTTGCTCGCAGTAATGGTCAAGGGGATTAAACGTTAATTCCTGGAGACTCCAGGGCAGCCCTGAAATGTTGGCAAACATCATAATTAGTGGTACAAGACCACCCATTCCAGATATTCTTGTGATTGGTGTCAAACCTTATTTTTGCAGCACTGGCAGTAGGTTGCAAAGCTGGAGTAGCCGAGATAATAGAAACGTAGAGCGTCCACTGAATACAAGAATGCTCAATGGTGAGGGAACTATCGCAATAATAGGTGATATAGATCAACAAGATATTAGATGGGTGGATGTGAAAAGGTCAGGGTAGTGCCAGTATGTAGGAAATTCTTCATGAAACCAAGAATGGCAAATTCCACATCAGTGGTGAGGATCTTATTGCTAAGTGATGTGCTGTACAGATATTCTCAGCCTTGTAATTACTGAAGTAGGAAGGCAGCACACTGCTATGCTACAGTGTCATGATCTTTCAGTATTTCATGTAAGATTGTACTCCAGACTGGTAATTGTAGGCTTGCTGGAGGTATGTAAGTCCAAATAAGTGAAAAGAAAATTGTGCAATGCTTAAAGAATGATTTCAGCATGACTTCGCAGAACAGGTTAACAAAACTACGGCAGTAACTTCAATTGGAAAGTGTGCATGTGTGGATTAGGCTCAGCTGTGATGTTCTCACCCGCCTCCCCCCCCCCCCCCAACAATTCCCCCACCCCCTCCACCACTCTTCCCCCCCCCTCCCCCCCTGCACGAACAGCCTGCTGCCTTTCACTGTCCAGACTTATGGATAAAGACTAGCTACTTGTATACATTTATAGTGTAGTCACAAAACTGCGAACCAGTGTGAGTCAGCACTCCAGAAGAAGAATGGAAAAGATGATTACAATGAAAACCACGTTTATTATTTTACATATCGTGCACATTTGAATGTGAGATGGGATGCAATACTGTGATGAGAGTTGGCATGTCTGAGGTACACCCTTTGTAAGCAAACTGTTCCCTGCCTGAATTTTTAAGAGTTAAACTCTGGATTGTAAACTGCGCTTGATTTAGCCTTGATATAGCAGGCAAAAAATGTAATAATCTAGTATGTCATCAATTGTACATCACCTGCTACCACAGTACATCTGAAATGTCACCATGTTCAGTGGGGATTGCTCAGGAGGGATTAGGGTCAGACTTGGTTACATTGTCAGGGCAAAGCTAAGAGCTGCTGATTTGAATCATACCTGATCAAAGCAGCTTTGTACTGATATGAGGCAGAAAATATTATACTCTGAATCACTGTCAAACCATACATTTTGGTCACCAAAATGAATGAACAAAAAAGTAATGTAATACTTACCAAGTCAAATGCGTTTGTCTAATTTTATCATGTCAGACTCAATTTCTGGGTACATGTTTCACAGAGGTTTGCATTCTAACTTGCGTTGTGGGTTTTATTCTTATCACTCTGCTTTTCTGTACCTTGTGTTAACTTCCTTTTTCGTATATGCTTCAATCCAATGTTTCAATCTCAGATTTTAATTCTTGCATTCCAATGCATCTTCCAGTAATCTAATTTCACATAAGACTTTGGATTTGATTTTGGATTTATGAGTTTTAGGCTGGATATTTCAATATGAAAAGATTACAAAACAGTGGAAATCAAATCCCCTGACTTTAACCCTTTTTACCATAGAGCAGCCACGACTATTCAAAATACCATGCACAGTTACAGCACTGATGGAAAGCTGAATTGTCAATGGATGCCAGCCACTCTTTCAAACAACACTACTCATTTAATTAAAGTCAAACTCTGACTCTCCAAGTTCAGTGACTTCATTGAATAATGGAAAGCCCATTTCCTGGAGGCATGCTGAAATGAAACAGTTGGATCTGCTCGATAGCATTTTCATTCAAAAGGCAAGTTTGAAGTAAGTGCTTGATACTGGGATGCACATTATTAAACAATTCCAGAGTTCTAAATAAAACAAAGTTAAGTTATCGGATCTAACTGAATCATCTGAAGTACACATCGAAACACTTGAAGTTATCGTACAAACTTTCAATCTGTTTGTATCAAATTCCTTGCTTCACTATTTCATTTGAGGGATTTACTTCAGTGTTTGCCCGATGATATCAATGCTAATTTCTGGCCTAAGGTCAGAAGGATCCTGGCACCCATCATCATTTCAATACAGATGATTTTACTGCTAAGTCTCCAAAGTGGCGGACTGTGGCCAGTGGTGGCAGACTATGACCAGAGCTGGCAGACTGTGACATAAGAACATAAGAACTAGGAGCAGGAGTAGGCCATCTGGCCCCTCGAGCCTGCTCCGCCATTCAATGAGATCATGGCTCATCTTTTGTGGACTCAGCTCCACTTTCCGGCCCGAACACCATAACCCTTAATCCCTTTATTCTTCAAAAAACTATCTTTATCTTAAAAACATTTAATGAAGGAGCCTCTACTGCTTCACTGGGCAAGGAATTCCATAGATTCACAACCCTTTGGGTGAAGAAGTTCCTCCTAAACTCAGTCCTAAATCTACTTCCCCTTATTTTGAGGCTATGCCCCCTAGTTCTGCTTTCACCCGCCAGTGGAAACAACCTGCCCGCATCTATCCTATCTATTCCCTTCATAATCTTATATGTTTCTATAAGATCCCCCCTCATCCTTCTAAATTCCAACGAGTACAGTCCCAGTCTACTCAACCTCTCCTCGTAATCCAACCCCTTCAGCTCTGGGATTAACCTAGTGAATCTCCTCTGCACACCCTCCAGTGCCAGTACGTCCTTTCTCAAGTAAGGAGACCAAAACTGAACACAATACTCCAGGTGTGGCCTCACTAACACCTTATACAATTGCAGCATAACCTCCCTAGTCTTAAACTCCATCCCTCTAGCAATGAAGGACAAAATTCCATTTGCCTTCTTAATCACCTGTTGCACCTGAAAACCAACTTTCTGCGACTCATGCACTAGCACACCCAGATCTCTCTGCACAGCAGCATGTTTTAATTTTTTATCATTTAAATAATAATCCCTTTTGCCGTTATTCTTACCAAAATGGATAACCTCACATTTGTCAACATTGTATTCCATCTGCCAGACCCTAGCCCATTCACTTAGCCTGTCCAAATCCCTCTGCAGACTTCCAGTATCCTCTGCACTTTTTGCTTTATCACTTATCTTAGTGTCGTCTGCAAACTTGGACACATTGCCCTTGGCCCCAAGTCCAAATCATCTATGTAAATTGTGAACAGTTGTGGGCCCAACACTGATCCCTGAGGGACACCACTAGCTACTGATTGCCAACCAGAGAAACACCCATTAATCCCCACTCTTTGCTTTCTATTAATTAACCAATCCTCTATCCATGCTCCTACTTTCCCCTTAATGCCATGCATCTTTATCTTATGCAACAACCTTTTGTGTGGCACCTTGTCAAAGGCTTTCTGGAAATCCAGATATACCACATCCATTGGCTCCCCGTTGTCTACCGCACTGGTAATGTCCTCAAAAAATTCCACTAAATTAGTTAGGCACGACCTGCCCTTTATGAACCCATGCTGCGTCTGTCCAATGGGACAATTTCCATCCAGATGCCTCGCTATTTCTTCCTTGACGATAGATTCCAGCATCTTCCCTACTACCGAAGTTAAGCTCACTGGCCTATAATTACCCACTTTCTGCCTACCTCCTTTTTTAAACAGTGGTGTCACGTTTGCTAATTTCCAATCCGCTGGGACCACCCCAGAGTCTAGTGAATTTTGGTAAATTATCACTAGTGCATTTGCAATTTCCCTAGCCATCTCTTTTAGCACTCTGGGATGCATTCCATCAGGGCCAGGAGACTTGTCTACCTTTAGCCCCATTAGCTTGCCCATCACTACCTCCTTGGTGATATCAATCCTCTCAAGGTCCTCACCTGTCATAGCCTCATTTCCATCAGTCACTGGCATGTTATTTGTGTCTTCCACTGTGAAGACCGACCCAAAAAACCTGTTCAGTTCCTCAGCCATTTCCTCATCTCCCATTATTAAAGCTCCCTTCTCATCCTCTAAAAGACCAATATTTACCTTAGCCACTCTTTTTTGTTTTATGTATTTGTAGAAACTTTTACTATCTGTTTTTATATTCTGAGCAAGTTTACTCTCATAATCTATCTTACTCTTCTTTATAGCTTTTTTAGTAGCTTTCTGTTGCCCCCTAAAGATTTCCCAGTCCTCTAGTCTCCCACTGATCTTTGCTACTTTGTATGTTTTTTCCTTCAATTTGATACTCTCCCTTATTTCCTTAGATATCCACGGTCGATTTTCCCTCTTTTTACCGTCCTTCCTTTTTGTTGGTATAAACCTTTGCTGGGCACTGTGAAAAATCACTTGGAAGGTTCTCCACTGTTCCTCAACTGTTTCACCATAAAGTCTTTGCTCCCAGTCTACCTTAGCTAGTTCTTCTCTCATCCCATTGTAATCTCCTTTGTTTAAGCACAAAACACGTGTGCTTGATTTTACCTTCTCACCCTCCATCTGTATTTTAAATTCCACCATATTGTGATCGCTCCTTCCGAGAGGATCCCTAACTATGAGATCCTGAATCAATCCTGTCTCATTACACAGGACCAGATCTAGGACCGCTTGTTCCCTCGTAGGTTCCATTACATACTGTTCGAGGAAACTATCGCGGATACATTCTATAAACTCCTCCTCAAGGCTGCCTTGACCGACCTGGTTAAACCAATCAACATGTAGATTAAAATCCCCCATGATAACTGCTGTACCATTTCTACATGCATCTGTTATTTCTTTGTTTATTGCCTGCCCCACCATAATGTTACTATTTGGTGGCGTATAGATTACTCCTATCAGTGACTTTTTCGCCTTACTATTCCTGATTTCCACCCAAATGGATTCAACCTGATCCTCCATAGCACCGATGTCATCCCTTACTGTTGCCCGGATGTCATCCTTAAATAACAGAGCTACACCACCTCCCTTACCATCCACTCTGTCCTTCCGAAAAGTTTGATACCCTCGGATATTTAACTCCCAGTCGTGACCATCCTTTAACCATGTTTCAGTAATGGCCACTAAATCATAGTCATTCACGATGATTTGCGCCATCAACTCATTTACCTTATTCCGAATACTACGAGCATTCAGGTAAAGTACACTTATGTTGGCTTTTTTACCTCTGTTCTGAATCTTAACACCTCGATCAGTAACCTCTCCTAAGTTATATTTCCTCTTAACCTTTCTCCTAAATTTCCTTGTCGTCGAACCCACATCTTCCTGTAACAACCTGCCGCATCGCTTACCATTAATGTTTTCACTTCCCATTTTATTTCTTTTAGTATTCCTGGTCCTATTCACTGAGCTCCCCTCAGTCACTGTACCTTGTACTGTCGCCCTTTTTGATTTTTGACTATGGCTTCTCTGCCTTACACTTTCCCCCTTACTGCCTTTTATTTCTGTCCCTGTTTTACTACCTTCCAACTTCCTGCATCGGTTCCCATCCCCCTGCCACATTAGTTTAAACTCCAGACTAGAGCTGGCAGACTGTGGCCAGTGGTGGAAGACTGTGGCCAGTGCTGGCAGACTGTGGCCAGTGCTGGCAGACCGTGAACAGAGCTGGCAGACCGTGACCAGAACTGGCAGACCGTGACCAGAACTGGCAGACCGTGACCAGAACTGGCAGACCGTTACCAGAGCTGGCAGACTGTAACCAGAGCTGCGGGACTGCGGCCAGTGCTGGCAGCTTTCTCCAGCTGAACTTTAGGAAGAGAGAAATCAATATTTTCAACTCCCCACCATAAACATTTCCCTATCCAGCCATTCCCTAGGACTTGGGGCGGCACAGTGGTTAGCATGGCTCCTCACAGCAGGGGGTTCAATTCCGGCCTTGGTTGACACTGTGGTGTTTGCAATTTCTCCCCGTGTTGCGTGAGTTTCCACTGGGTGCTCCGGTTTCCTCCCACAGTCCAAAGATGCGCAGGTTAGGTGGATTGGTCATGCAACAATTACCCCTTAGGGTGGGGTTTCAGGAAGAGGACGGGGGATTGGGCATAGGTGTGGTCATTCAAAGGGTCGGTGCAGACTCGATGGACCAAATGGCCTCCTACACTGAAGGGATTCTATGATTCTAGATTGAACCTTAGTGTCCAATGGTTGCCTAAATTGCCCAAATGTTAGGTTGGGTTATGGGGTTTCAGGTATAGGGGGGTGGGGAGTGGGCCTAGGTAGGATGCTCTTTCAGAGGGTCAGTGTAGACCCGATGGGCCAAATGGCCTACTTCTGCGCTGAAGGGATTCTATGATTCTATGAACCAGATATTGCAAAGCCTTGAAGTTTTGTGTGATCTTGAGCTGAACTTAAAAGTCCAGATCCCATTTATTGTCAAGACTGTTTATTTTCTACTCTATGCAATGCCTGCATTTGCCCCCAATGTCACATTTATTTCTACTGAGACCCTCATCACACTTCCAGTAACCCTGGGACCCAAATGTGCAATAGTGTCAAATGGGTAATAGCAAATCTACAGTCAACTATTGAGATAAAAACATTGGGTGGGATATCAGACAGATTCGCCATCACCCATTTTATTCGATTGAACAGATTCAAAATCTATCCCAATTTCTTGAATTTTGTTTGTAGTTTTCCACTGTTCATAAACTGCTATTGATCTAAAGTTCATCTGTCTGTTTGCAAAATTTGAAGTGATTGTCCAAAAATTGTTGCCTGGTCTCAGTACACCCTATCTCTGCATTTCCCTCCAGCCTTGTAGCCCTTGCTACAGCTTCTAATTATTCAACTTGGCCTTTTGTCCTGCCCTATCCTCTTGACGTCACCAACGGTAGCAGAGCCTTCCATCATCTCCCCTTGCTCGGTATTTCCTCCGGAAACCTACTCTTCTCCCTACAACTTCTATATACAAAATAGCAGCCGGTGCGGGGGCGGAGAATCCATGTTCCCACAAGAAATCCAGCCGGTGCCGGTTCATCGATTCTGTGGGCCCCGAAAAGTGGCGTACTCAGGGCGTAGAACTAATGTGCACCAGCCGGTCGGGATACTTACCTGATGACTGCGGACTGAGTCCGCGGCAGCCCTGGTCAGGGCGGGCCGATCGGAGGGCGCGGGAGCCTTATAGGTGGCGGGAAATGTATGTGGGGGAGTTGAGGGTCGGGCGTGCGGCCGATCAGGGAGTTTCTTTTTGGGTCCAGCTCCGCCATGGAGCACGGCGCGGCCGCTGGAGGCCACCACCTTGCACATGCGCGGCCTCCGACCCGGACGTGCGGGGCCCATATCTGCAGCAAAAGCTGCGAGATCTACTCCGGGTCCTTACTAGCCCCCTGCAGGGCTAAGAAATTGTGTCCCTTTCATGCCCGTTTTTCTGCCGTTCTGACGCCAGTGTGGGGACATAGTCCCAATAATGGAGAATCCAGCTCCCTGTTTACTACTCTTCATTTAGGCTCATACCTGAAGTTGCTGGAGTGGAAATGGTTAATGCCCTTGACATCAGCATTACTCAAGAGAGGGAAAGGGTTAAAAAAAAAAATCAAGGAAATGCACAATCATGCAAGTCCAGGCTTTTAAATCAAAGAAACTTGCATCTGTGTGGCACCTGTCACAACTTCAGGACCTGCCGAGTCACTTTACAGCTTTACAGCCAATGAGATTTTAAAATCAGGATGTAGGTACCAATTTGCCAACCGCAAGGTAACACAGACAGCAATGTCATAAGTGCCGGCTAATCTGTGATAGTGGTTGGGCCAGGACACGATGGGGATCTATCTTCGGCGCCATGAGAAATTTTACATCCATCTAAAAGGATAGTTTTAACGCCACATCCAAAATACGACATCTCCAACAACATAGCACTCGGTCAATATTTCACCGGAGGGTCAGCATGGGTATTGTGTTCCTGTGCAGTGGAAGCTTCTGTAATAACCGCTCTGCAGTATAGATTGGCACCTACAGCACTGGGACCAAGAGCTGGTACTGCAGAAATACTGCAGGAATTATTGCACTAATGCTGCTCCCTTCATTAATGACGCAGATATTTAGATAATGTAGTTAGCTGTGCTCAGTTGCACTCAAGGCAGAGATATTAGCTACAAGATAAAGCTGAGTCACCTTCATAACAGTTACTTTTTAAAAGATTTTTGTCCCTTAAGGACAAGAATTTCTCCTTTGTAAAAATATTTACTTTTTTTTAGCTTGGGAATAACTCGTTCCAAAACAGGGCCTAATGACCCTGTTTTCTGTAATCTGTGATCATACCACAGACGATGGCCACAAACCATGCACCAAACCTTCCCAAATAGCTCCAAAGCAACTGGAGAGCATTCTGAATCAAACTGGAGGGAAAACTGAAATTTTCATACTCGGAAGGGGGGAACTTTTTCCAGTGGCAGAAGGGCTCCTCCCGAAGGACACGGATTTAAGATTATTAGCAAAAGAATCAAGTGAGATGAGCGAGTCTTCTTCAGACAGTGAGTTGCAATGATCTAAACGGGTGGTGGAAGCAGATTAAATAGTAGCTTTCAAAATGGAATTAGATAACTAGTTTTAAAAGAAACAGGTGCAGTACTATGGGCGAAGGCGGGGGAGGCAAAGTAATTGGACACCTGTTTCGTAGAGCTGCGACATGGGCTGAATGGCCTCCTTCTGGGCTCCGTTATTTTATGTGACAGATATCCAATTTAACAGTATCACTGAGAAATGAACTTATAGCATGAGGGAATTCTTCTCAACTGTTTGTTCAACACATCAATGTAATGATCCAGAATATCAGCAATAAAGCACACTGTTTAACCCGTTAACATAGCAACTGTCTTCTCCAAACAAATTACACCAAATGGAATTATATCTGTACCCTCTCAAATATTAGTCAAAAAAGTCAGATTAAAAAGTAAATTAATCTGATTCAAACGTGGCAGAGGAAAAATTAGCTGTCACATCCGGCAAAGTAATACAATAGCGTATTTAGAAAATTTGAGTTCAACTGCAGACAAAGCCTGCTTAGCTTTTTGTGCGCAGTAACAGAATCCCTCGAGTAATCCAGTAATTTGTGTCCTTAAAAAAAATCTTTTTGACACAACTTGACTGCTAAATAAAAATATAGTTACACCAGCACTGAATATCTCCCTGCAATAATAGTGCTGCATTGTAAATTTGAAGAGGAGTGAGAAAAATAATATGGTACCACCATCGGTTTTGTCTTTAATTTCATTGCATATATCCAATGGGCAAAATTACACTTAAGCCAATGCACTTCAATGCTTCTGGTGTGGTACTCTTAATTCATCACCTTTACAATAAACAACAAATCTAGTGTCAGGTAGCTTGGAATATTTTCTCAAGACACAACCCAGATTGGAAAGCACAGAATCTATAACTGTATTACTGATATATATTGCTCAAGTACAAGATGTACTGTATGCAAATTTCACACTCCAACCATACAGTTTATTGAAATCCTATTATCAACAATTCCAAATGTTTTTGCTCCAGTTTGATTCCCACGAACCAAGATCAGTTTATTCACAAAAGCCTAAACTGTCCTCTTGGAACTGGATTTTACAAGGCGCCACAGTCCCTGTCACCTCCACTCCATCCTCCTCCCCCCCCCCCCCCCCCCTGGCTGAAAGGTTGGTGGGCAGCTGGCCAAGAAACCCGGAGCAATTTAATACCGGGAAGGTGAGATTTCCACTCCCCACTCCCTAACTCTGTAATCCCAGGAGTGCCAACCAGAAGTGATGGCCTTGGACTACAGGTCGTCCCAACACGTCGAGGAGTCCAAGTAAGCCCAAGGTGGGAGGCTGCATTCAGGAGTCCAGGGGGAGGGCTAAATGGGGGTTGGGCGGGGGTTGGAGTCTTGGGAGGGGTGCCTCCAATAAACTAAGTGAACCCACCCACAGAAGCCCCCCCCCCCCCCAATCAACTGCTGACCTGATACCAACCCGTGCGCCTAAGGTTGCCAGGCTTCCTTCGTGGCATGGGCCTCTCCCATCCATTAGTAAAATACCACCAGCGATGGGATGAGGCCTTAAGTGACATATTATTGGTTACTTAAAGGGTTTCAATAAGCCCAAAGATGTGCACGTGACACCTCCCCAACTCACCCGACCGTAACATTTCAGACAGGTTGGGGAACAGGCGGGAAGGTCACCCACTGTATTTTGCGTGCCACCCCAACTTCAAATTTTTCAGCAGGAGAACGTTACATGCAGCCCTCGTTTTCACAGCAGTCCTTTATAAGGAGTAATTCAGAAGCAATGCGTACCCTGCCCTCTTCTACAACCTGACCAACTATAACATTAGTCCAGTGGTAGAGTATCGCTGAACTACTGTAGAATGTCTTCTTTCTTTAAGGTAAAAGTCATTGGATTAAATTTGTACAATCCATGAGGACTGGCACTGAACTTATGTCCCAGACACTGTGAAAATATGTTAAGAGTAAGTCTAGTCTGTGAGTGTTGGAATTGGCACTGTACACGTTCGGATGCATATCATGTATATCATAGGATCCCTACAGTGCAGAAGGAGGCCATTCAGCCCATTGGTTCCGCACCAACCCTCCAAAGAGCACCCTACCCTCGGCTCTCTCTCCCACCCTAACCTTTTGGACACTAGGGGACAATTTAGCATGGCCACTCACAGATCAGACTTACTCTTAACATGTGTTCACAGTGACTGGGACATAGGTTCGGTGCTAGCTTCACCTCACGGACTGTACAAATTTAATCCAATGGCTTTTTCCTTAAAGAAAGAAGACATTATACAGTAGTTCAGCGGTTCCTGCACACCTTTGGACTGTGGGAGGAAACCAGAGTACAGAAGGAAACCCACACAGACACAGGGAGAACATACAAACTCCACACAGTCACCCAAGGTCGGAATTGAACTCGGGTCCCTGGCTGTTGGACACACAGGAGCAACATTAATATTTTCTCTTCTAAAAATGATTTCCTTTCCAAATTTAAGTCCTGTTCCCCCATTCCCCATAACCACAATGTTGTGAATCATGAGGCAAGAAAAGCAGCCTTTGGTGATATCACTCTGAATCTGTTGCTCCTGGAAACTTGTCAACGGTAGTCTCGATTTTTCATTTCCAAAGTGAAGTATTGTACCTTAATATAACATGATCTGAACTTGTCAGCTCACTCCATGGAGACCCAGTTTTGCATTTCAGTAAAGTGGTGTACAGACATGGGAACATAACAAACCATTTTATTCTCCTGCAAGTTTCCTGAAGTATTTTATTGTCAGTCATTATGGTGACTGTTACCAACCTCTCACCCACTTCCTTTGCAGTTGTTGGCTGGTAAGCCATTTGGCAAACTACCATCCACCCAAGAGTAGATTTCTACAGGACATTCCCACCCTGTTCCTCCAACCCTGTCATGTAGGCTTCCTGAAAGCAATTGAATTGAGAGAATGATCCCCACATGGGCCCAGATAATTATGGAGAATAGTTTTGACGCCTAGCTCTTTAACTCTTAGGTGAGCTTAATAATGCATCAATCCCTTCCTTGTCTTAGTGACACCAGTCATTCCAGGTAATAGTATGGGCATTGGGACTTTGTGGATTAACTTTTAATAACCCTGAATCTCAGTTTACATATTATAGTTTAAACTGAAAATCCCTGCTTGATCAAATCACCAATAATCCTTACTTGTGAGAATGAAGTACATCAACTGGAAAAGGAAAGAGCAATTTAAGGTCAATTCCAGCATCAGATGGTTGATAAATCTCTTCTTCCGCTTTCTCATTAATATCCCTTAATCTCCATTGTACCAATGCGACATTCCTCAAGCAGATGGATAATCCAATGCCAATTTATGAAGAAATGTGTGGCATTACACTGTGAACTTGTACTGCCTAGGGAATGGTCAGAGACTGGCCAGATCTATTTCATATACAGCCCAGAAAAAGAGAAGAGGCCTTCCTGCTGTTTGTCTGGGCTTAATTCAGACTGAAGTGCCTGAGGTGAATGGATACTTAGCCCCTGGATGCCAACATCACTTCATTTAAAGTCGCACAATGTTTTGGAAGTTAAATATTCTGCGCAGCTAGGCATTTGCTTCGTTCTAAACAAAATTATATATAATATGTACATATTATTTATAATATATAGGATTGGAGACCATTGCATTTCTTTTAAAGCAACGAGTTCACGAGACAAGAATAGACAAGTGATCTGGGGACATTGTGCATTATACCAAATTAGCGATGAAATTTCCAAAAGATTAACATACAAGAAACATAATTTAGAAACAGGCTCTCATGACCTAGCGTACAACAAACTAATTTCTTTCAAAAAAACAGTATTAAAATAAAACTGCCATGCATTTTCCAAGGTTGTATTTAAAAGGACAATTATGCTGTGCCTGACAGTTCAGTCAAAGAAGCAGATCTCACAGCAATATGAAACTGTCAGGCAGAATTAGGGTAATTAATGTAATTAATGCTTGTCTTTTGCCCTTTTCACAAGGTGTTTCATGGGCAATTCAATCTTGTCTTAATGGTGCAAGTGATTTTGCACAGCAATAAGGGAAAAAAATGGATGAATGGCATACTGTGCAGCCGCATAATGTGCTCTTAAGGCATACTTCTCCTTATTTAAAGAACTGCCTGGTCCGGATATCATTAAGGATTATACAACAATGTGTCGCTTAAAGATGTCACATCTCTCCCAGCTGGACAGGACTTTTGCTGTAACTAATGCCAGGAGTTTGAATCCACAAGCCAATTTCTTTTACATTTTTGTCTCAACTGACCCTCTAGCAATGTTTTATGACAGCTCAAAATTCTCCCTAATGGTTAGCCATCTTATGAATATATGTTTAAAATACTGCAGAAGGACAAATGGAAATTAAGTCAAAAGGAACGATGTGTAACAGGACTTTGCAAAGCTGTGGTCAAATTGGCAACAGAAAGATTTGTATTTCCTGCAATTAATCCATTGTTTAAAAGTGGGCTCCTTGCTGGCAGTGTTTGGTGCATCTGTTTGCAATACCAGGGTCCAAAACAGTCACAAGACTGACTGCTATCTCCCACAAGCTGTAATCCTTTCCACTGTTAATCCAGGATGAACAGCACCTCCAGCCCAGGGATTTTTCACTGGCAGATGGGAGGAAAGACAGGAGAGAAGCATCTACATGGCCCCCATCCCAAATCCTATGGCTGCTCGCTTTTCTCTGCCTAATTCCTGGCACTTGATCCTGCCAAATAGGGTCCCTGTACTAATGCAGCAGCACACTAATGATTGGAGCAGGAAAATTCTCCAGAAAATATATCAAAAGAGGAGTCTCGTCTTCATGAAAAAAACATGTCTCAGAATAAGATCCAATATTCAGTGATCCAGTAACATGTTTTGAGTTTGAATGCAAGCAGAGTTTTATAGCTGTTATCCTATTGAATAACTAACATTGTTTGGTTTGCCTCCATTTTTCATAGAATTCTTCTTTCTTTGTTTTAATTTTTTCCAATTAAGGGGCAATTTAGCATGGCCAATCTACCCACCCTGCACATCATTTGGGTTGTAGGGTTATACCCACGCTGGCATGGGGAGAATGAGCAAACTCCACAAGGACAGTGACCCGGGGCCAGGATTAAGCCCAGGTCCTCGGCGCCATGTGGCAGCAGTGCTAACCACTGCCCCACTGTGCCGCCTTCCTTTTCTTTCTTTCACCATCATTCTTTTTCCTTCCTTTCTTTCTCCATCTTTCCATCTATGCATTCCTTTTTCTGTCAGTTGCTCTTATGTTCGTTTGCTTTTCTTCCCACGTATGTATAATTTGCCTTTCCAATCCTTGGACTGCTTGCAGTCCATGACCTCAGAGAAATGGAAACCATTCAGGGAAGGCACACTGCACATGAGACTGGATTTGAGTTGGCACTTACCAAGAAGAGAAACCTCATCATTTTTCTGCACTGATTTTAAAGAGCCAATGCAAGTCAACATTGCTCAGAAGTCATTTGAAAGTGCGGCAAAGATTCAGGAGCCATGCTACCATACGCTCTTTGCTAAAGTGCAAAGCACTTCCAAATACTCTTGGTAAAACACAGTGGGTTAAAGAAAACAGAATATGTCATATCATAAAATAAAAGGTGGACAATTTCTACAAGATTCTTTTCTGAGCCTGGGTTTGCGTTCTGCTCAATATCAGGCAACTGGGAGAACATTATCTGTTAAGTCAGTTCTTCTCCAATGCAATAAACCCTATAATAGTTTTGGATTATATGCCATCAGCTGTGACATCTGAATTATTTCCCTGAGATTATTGATTTGACAGTTTCACTAACACAAGAGAAACCTTTTTTTGTTAATTGAGAGACCTGCAGTGTAGCATTTTGGCGATTTGAAACTGAGTGCCTTGTAATAACTCTGTATTAGGAAGATTGCAGATTGAAAGTACTTAGCAAGTTTTGTCACTGAGCCAATTCTTTTCTCATGTCATTCTAAATTATTTTTTGTATTCTGAACGTCATAATGTGTCTGATAATGGTTTGTTGTTGATCCAACAACTGTCTGGCTGAAAAAGCGACATCACGGAAAGTCATATGTCATCGCAAATCAACTAAGGTACCTAAAGTTCAGAACCATTTTTATTAATGACTCCAATAAACTGGGAGAGGCAAGCATTACTACCAGACAGCATTCAGGCAGCCCACTGTTTCCCAGAGGGAAGTGTAAATGATGTGCTTCATTATGACTTGTTAAACAGTTCTTGGCAAAAGTGGCACTGCCTAAATTTATGCAAGTCCCTCAGTGGTGTGCACTATGGCATGCTAATGGGGGGCTGGAAAGGCACAATATGCTAATTTATGTTTAGATTCTGATGCATTCCACAGAATTTTCTGATGAACGGCAGAAGATGCGAATCAGTGGCTTGAGTGAACTTTCTCATAGTCTACCAGTTGATTCCATCTACCTCTCGCCAAAGATCAGGGTCTCCCTGTGGAGATTCTCTGAGGATTTGTTCTAAATTTATGTAGACCACTTATTTTTTGTAAAGTTCCAAACTGCCCTCTCTCTGCACATCATCCCATTCTTTGAAAAGATGTGCAAAAAAGATGGGATTTTTGCACCGTCACATTGTATTGTTCTTCCGTATTAATCGTAGAATCCATACAGTGCAGAAGGAGCCCATTCAGCCCATCGCGTCTGCACCAAACCTCCAAAAGAGCACCTTACCTCTACCCACAATGCTCCCTATTCCTGTAATCCCACCTAAAGTTTTGGTCACTAAGGGGCAATTTACAATGGCCAATCCATCTCAACCTGCGCATCTTTGGACAAATGGTGTTGTCTCGGTTGGTTAATATTGAGCAGTATGCAATCACAGCCTCAGAAAAGGTTCTTAGAGAAACATCTTTGGTAGAGCTCTTACTCCCCTACCTCCTACCCCCTGCTCTGTGTGAGTTTGTATGAAATCCATGAAATGAAACACCTCCTCCTACGCTCTTATGCCACAGCACATTTGTGCATTGAACCACCCAGAGAGTAAAGTTAGCCTTTTTTTCCTTTTATTTTACTCATTAGGTGCACAGAACATTTTCTCAATTTTGAGCTATTAGCAGCAGGCACTCCCATCTCACACTGAGTATGGTAAGTGCAGAGGAAAACCCCACCCGCCCATGCTGCCACCCATTCTGTCATTGAGCAATGCGTCAGGTTGGTCAAGATGCAGTTCTGCTGCCTGGACCACTCTGACGGTGCATTGCAGTTCAGCCTGGAAGCTCTCCCACTTTGTGGTGGTCTGCTGTGCTCTCTGCAATCTGGCACAGCAGCGGGGTGACATGCTGGATGAGGAGGAGGAGGAACATGCGGCCTTGTCTGAGGAGGAAGGGCTGGAGGACAAACAAGCTCAAGGTGGACCTGGGGGATGGAGGACCTGCGGCGACAAGTATCTGACATGCCAGGAGGACCAGAGAGGCCCTCTTAGCCTCCAGAATTGCATGACAGGGATCTGTGTGTCCCATCAGCTCGATAAACCCCACATCACATCGCCCCCTTCCCCGATCTCACTGTTCCCCCTTCCTATATCCCCCTGTCCCCCCTGCCCCCCCCTCTCCAACCGTCTGTGGTACATGACACAGGATGATGGGCATGTGTTGGCACTATCATTATTCAAGAAGGAGAGTGATGGCCACTCGCTTTGAGGAAAGCCGTGATGTTCCTCAGGTTCTGATTAAGTCTCACTCTGGGGAACAATCTTAGAGGTCAGATGTTGGGAGGGTGGAAGGTGTCAGCCAGTGGATTGGGGAGGGAGAGGTTGAGAATTTAGGGGTGGCAGGTGGGAGTGATGCCAGGAGGAGACAGGTGGTTACTTACTCTTGCAGTTCGTAGGAGGTAATTCATTTTCTTCCTACATTGGATGGCAGTCCCCTTGTTAATGCTGCTGGCACTAACTGCAGATGCCACTGCCTCCCAGGCGTGATTTGTCACTGTGCTCTTGGGTCTCTTACCGCCTCGGGAGTACAGAGTGCCCCGCCTGCCTCTTAAGGTGTCCAGAAGTCTGGTCAGGTCAACAGCCACAAATCGAGAAGCAGGTCTCCGCGCTGCCACCCTCCTAGCTTGACTGGTAGTGAGTGCCGAGGGACCATTAAAATGCTGCTCTTCCTTGTTCACTGCAAGCAGCCGAGTCCCTGGTTGGAAAGATCACACACCTGGGGACTCTGGCTTGGCGCGTTTCACTTTGGGGATAGTTTTTTGCACTAAGTGTAGGTGAATTGCGATCTGGATCGTGCCCTTACACCCCGCAGAAATCACCCCACGATTCCTGCCCAAAATGGCACTTGGTCATTGTTTGGGAGAATCGAGCCCATTTTCTGCCAAGTACTTAGTGAAATGAACTTAATTTTGCAAGTCTAGGAAATTTAACCCTCGACTACTTTCTTCATTATCTCACTCCAGGAGTCGTCCTCACCACTATCTAAGAGAAACTGAGGGGGAAAATTTGATTTCTCCAGGCGCACCCAGGAAATCTGGAAAATTGAGTTTGATACCAACAAATAGAATTAATTCTGACTAAGAAATATTTTGATGGAAGAGCATTTCATTAGAAGTTTATGTGTTGCTCCTGTGATCTTCAGATAGTATCTATTCCAGCCACATCTTTCCTCACATAGTTTCCCATCAGACGTAATGGTGACCTTGGCCAGGATTTCCTGGTGACGTAGGTGGATCGCCATTGGAGGATCTTCCGGTCCCTCCGATGTCCACAGCGTTTTGCGTGGCTCGCCAAACCCGCCACCAGGGAACCACCAGAGGATCCCACCAGGGGGAAGGCCGGACAATTCCACCCTATGTACCCCACCTGGCATAGCATATAGAAGTCCTGAGTATTGTTGTGAATCTCAGATTAGGAAAACGGGAAGAGGGCATTATCATGTGGAATAAGTAGGGATCAGATATCTTGGTGCCGTGTAGACAGTTCAATAGACTGAGCAGAAAGAATTATTGCAGAGATTTTGGGTGAACATGAAAATAACAGTGGCATCCAGCCTGTTATTTGTCAATTACACATCATCTTCAGAAATGTGACCTATCATTGGAAACCCTTTCACAGCAGTAATTGACACATCAGATTTTTGCTGTAGAAATGGTAACACCCATGACAAGGGTTATTAAATATCTAATTTCCTGATGGGCTACGGTACTTCTCTCCATCTGTATTCTATGTGGCTGCATGTGAGCAAGAAGGAGAAGTCAAAATAATTCATGTGTGAGAGAAAAGGGAATGATAGAGATGGAGAGGACTCCGGTCTGGATTCATTTGGGTCAGATGTTCTTTTCCAGTTATTGATACAATTTATCCATGCCTAATGTGGCATTCCATTCATACTAATGGTCTTTTCATGTTTTATGAATATGTCAGTTTGCTACATTATTTGAGAAATATTCATGAAAGATGTTCCAGTTCATGAAGATTATGAATTATTAGTGATCCAATCGAATCACTCAGAGGATCAAGAATCTGCTGGCCCAAATTAGTTTAGTCAGCATAGACAATCTTTAAGACTGACATTTGGTAGATAAGAGGCATCCTTTGAATATCATGAACTCTCTGCTTTTGAAGCTTGTCCGGAAGCCTTAATACTCTCCCTTGATACTAAAAAGGCATTTGAAAGGGTGAGTTGCCCTTTTCTGTTTGTCACACTTCATTGATACAAACTACCTGATGCTTTTCTTTGACTAGTCCAAATATTTCTAACCTTGGGCTACAGTAAGCATTAATAGACTGTCTCCTTGCATAGCACACTTTGACAAGAGTAACTTTTATTTTTCCTGCTTTTTGCCCCGTACTGCCATCAGCAATGCAAATCTTGTATAACCCAGATGTTCTGCGAGTTGACCTGAATGATACAAAATCTCTTGATCTGCCAAATTGTTTTTACATGCTTTTCTATTTTATCACATTTTCACATTGTACCCCGAGGCTTGGTTGATATTTCAACAAAAAAGTCATATATTTAAATGCCATTGTACTATTCTTTAAAAAGAATGAAATGGATAACCCAGTAAGACAGCACAATCAGCCTAACCTCGGTTAGCAGGCAGATTATTGGAGAAAACTCTGAGGGACAGTATAAATAGTCATGTGTAGAGGCACACATTAATCAAGGACAGTCGGCATGGATTTGTGAAGGGAAGGTCATGTCTGACTAAAGTGACTGAATCTTTGAAGAAGATAACAAGGAGGGTTGATAAGGGTATGCATTTGAAGTAGTCTGCATAGATTTTAGCAAAGCTTTTGACAAGGTCCCACGTGGCCAACTTGTCAGAAAATTAAAGGAAAAGAGACAAGCTGAATCTGAAATTGGCTCAGTGGCAGGAAGAAACAGGTTATGGTCAGTGACGTTTTCTGTAGGATGACACGGCTTCACAGTGGTTAGCACTGCTGCCTCAAGGAGTCAAGGACCCGAGTTCGATCCTGGCCCTGGGTCACTTTCCGTGTGGACATAGAACAGAGAAAATACAGCACAGAACAGGCCCTTCGGCCCACGATGTTGTGCCGAACCTTTGTCCTAGATTAATCATAGATTATCATTGAATTTACAGTGCCGGAGGAGGCCGTTCGGTCCATTGAGTCTGCACCGGCTCTTGGAAAGAGCACCCTACCCAAAGTCAACACCTCCACCCAACACTAAAGGCAATTTTGGACACTAAGGGCAATTTATCATGGCCAATCCACCTAACCTGCACATCTTTGGACTGTGGGAGGAAACCGGAGCACCCGGAGGAAACCCAGGCAGACAAGGGGAGGATGTGCAGACTCCGTCCGCACAGACAGTGACCCAAGCCGGAATCGAACCTGGGACCCTGGAGCTGTGAAGCAATTGTGCTATCCACAATGCTACCGTGCTGCCCTTAAGAACAAATAAATCTACACTATATCATTTTACCGTAATCCATGTACCTATCCAATAGCTGCTTGAAGGTCCCTAATGTTTCCGACTCAACTACTTCCACAGGCAGTGCATTCCATGCCCCCACTACTCTCTGGGTAAAGAACCTACCTTTGACATCCCCACTATATCTTCCACCATTCACCTTAAATTTATGTCCCCTTGTAATGGTTTGTTCGACCCGGGGAAAAAGTCTCTGACTGTCTACTCTATCTATTCCCCTGATCATCTTATAAACCGCTATCAAGTCGCCCCTCATCCTTCTCCGTTCTAATGAGAAAAGGCCTAGCACCCTCAACCTTTCCTCATAAGACCTACTCTCCATTCCAGGCAACATCCTGGTCAATCTCCTTTGCACCTTTTCCAAAGCTTCAACATCCTTCCTAAAATGAGGCGACCAGAACTGTACACAGTACTCCAAATGTGGCCTGACCAAAGTTTTGTACAGCTACATCATCACCTCACGGCTCTTAAATTCAATCCCTCTGTTAATGAAAGCTAGCACTCCATAGGCCTTTTTTACAGCTCTATCCACTTGAGTGGCAACTTTCAAAGATGTATGAACATAGACCCCAAGATCTCTCTGCTCCTCCACATTGCCAAGAACTCTGCCGTTAACCCTGTATTCCGCATTTCTATTTGTCCTTCCAAAATGGACAACCTCACACTTTTCAGGGTTAAACTCCATCTGCCACTTCTCAGCCCAGCTCTGCGTCCTATCTATGTCTCTTTACAGCCGACAACAGCCCTCCTCACTATCCACAACTCCACCAATCTTCGTATCATCTGCAAATTTACTGACCCACCCTTCAACTCCCTCATCCAAGTCATTAATGAAAATCACAAACAGCAGAGGACCCAGAACTGATCCCTGTGGTACGCCACTGGTAACTGGGCTCCAGGCTGAATATTTGACTTCTATCGGTTAGCCAGTTCGTTATCCAACTGGCCAAATTTCCCACTATCCCATGCCTCCTTACTTTCTGCAGAAGCCTACCATGGGGAACCTTATCAAATGCCTTACTAAAATCCATGTACACTACATCCACTGCTTTACCTTCGTCCGCATGCTTGGTCACCTCCTCAAAGAATTCAATAAGACTTGTAAGGCAAGACCTACCCCTAACAAATCCGTGCTGAGTATCCCTAATCAAGCAGTGTCTTTCCAGATGCTCAGAAATCCTATCCATCAGGAGCCTTTCCATGACTTTGCCTACCACCGAAGTAAGACTAACTGGCCTGTAATTCCCAGGGTTATCCCTAGTCCCTTTTTTGAACAGGGGCACGACATTCGCCACTCTTCAATCCCCTGGTACCACCCCTGTTGACAGTGAGGACGAAAAGATCATTGCCAACGGCTCTGCAATTTCATCTCTTGCTTCCCATAGAATCCTTGGATATATCCCGTCAGGCCCGGGGGACTTGTCTATCCTCAAGTTTTTCAAAATGCCCAACACATCTTCCTTCCTAACAAGTATTTCCTCGAGCTTACCAGTCTGTTTCACACTGTCCTCTCCAACAATATGGCCCCTCTCATTTGTAAATACAGAAGAAAAGTACTCGTTCAAGACCTCTCCTATCTCTTCAGACTCAATACACAATCTCCCGCTACTGTCCTTGATCGGACCTACCCTCGCTCTAGTCATTCTCATATTTCTCACTTATGTGTAAAAGACCTTGGGGTTTTCCTTGATCCTACCTGCCATTGTTCATGCCTTCTCTTAGCTCTCCTAATCCCTTTCTTCAGTTCCCTCCTGGCTATCTTGTATCCCTCCAATGCCCTGTTTGAACCTTGTTTCCTCAGCCTTACATAAGTCTCCTTTTTCCTCTTAACAAGACATTCAACCTCTCTTGTCAACCATGGTTCCCTCACTCGACTATCTCTTCCCTGCCTGACAGGGACATACATATCAAGGACACGTAGTGCCTGTTCCTTGAACAAGTTCCACATTTCACTTGAGTCCTTCCCTGATAGCCTATGTTCCCAACTTATGCACTTCAATTCTTGTCTGACAACATCGTATTTACCCTTCCCCCAATTGTAAACCTTGCCCTGTTGCGCGCACCTATCCCTCTCCATTACTAAAGTGAAAGTCACAGAATTGTGGTCACTATCTCCAAAATGCTCCCCCACTAACAAATCTATCACTTGCCCTGGTTCATTACCAAGTACTAAATCCAATATTGCCTCTCCTCTGGTCGGACAATCTACATACTGTGTTAGAAAAGCTTCCTGGACACACTGCACAAACACCACCCCATCCAAACTATTTGATCTAAAGAGTTTCCACTCAATGTTTGGGAAGTTAAAGTCACCCATGACGACTACCCTGTGACTTCTGCACCTTTCCAAAATGTGTTTCCGAATCTGTTCTTCCACATCTTTGCTACTATTGGGGGGCCTATAGAAAACTCCTAACAAGGTGACTGCTCCTTTCCTATTTCTGACTTCTACCCATACTACCTCAGTAGGCTGATACTCCTCACACTGCCTTTCTGCAGCTGTTATGCTATATCTTATTAACAATGCCACCCCCCCACCTCTTTTACCACCCTCCCTAATCTTATTGAAACATCTATAACCAGGGACCTCCAACAACCATTTCTGCCCCTCTTCTATCCAGGTTTCTGTGATGGCCACCACATCGTAGTCCCAAGTACCGATCCATGCCTTAAGTTCACCCACCTTATTCCTGATGCTTCTTGCGTTGAAGTATACACACTTCAACCCATCTCCGTGGCTGCAAGTACTCTCCTTTGTCAGTGTTCGCTTCCCCACTGCCTCATTACACGCTTTGGCGTCCTGAATATCGGCTGGACTACAAATCTGGTTCCCATTCCCCTGCCAAATTAGTTTAAACCCTCCCGAAGAGTACTAGAAAACTTCCCTCCCAGGATATTGGTGCCCCTCTGGTTCAGATGCAACCCGTCCTGCTAGTACAGGTCCCACCTTCCCCAGAATGCGCTCCAATTATCCAAATACCTGAAGCCCTCCCTCCTACACCATTCCTGCAGCCATGTGTTCAGCTGCACTCTCTCCCTATTCCTTGCCTCGCTATCACATGGCACCGACAACAAACCAGAGATGACAACTCTGTCTGTCCTGGCTTTTAACTTCCATCCTAACTCCCTAAACTCTTTTATTACCTCCACACCCCTTTTCCTACCTATGTCGTTGGTACCACTGTGCACCACGACTTCTGGCTGCTCCCCCTCCCCCTTAAGGATCCTGAAGACACGTTCCGAGACATCCCTGGCCCTGGCACCCGGGAGGCAACATACCTTCCGGGAGTCCCGCTCGCGACCACAGAATCTCCTATCTATTCCCCTAACCATTGAATCTCCTACAACTATTGCTTTTCTAATCTCCCCCCTTCCCTTCTGAGCCCCAGAGCCAGACTCAGTGCCAGAGACCTGGCCGCTAGGGCCTTCCCCCGGTAGGTCATCCCCCCCCAACAGCATCCAAAACGGTGTACTTGTTTTGAAGGGGAATGGCCACGAGAGATCCCTGCACTGTCTGCCTGTTTTTTTTTTTTCCCCTGACTGTAACCCAGCTATTCTTGTCCTGTACCTTGGGTGTGGTTACCTCCCTGTAACTCTTCTCTATCACCCCCTCTGCCTCCCGGATGATCTGAAGTTCATCCAGCTTCAGCTCCAGTTCCCTAACACGGCCTTTGAGGAGCTGGAGTTGGGTGCACTTACTGCAGGTATAGTCAGCGGGGACACCGGTGGTATCCCTCACCACCCACATCCTACAGGAGGAGCATGCAACTGGCCTAGCCTCCATCCCCTCTTACCTTGCAGAATATAGCTGCCCTGTGGACCAACTGGATCTCCGCCCTCCGACTCTGCTCCCAGTCAGCTGCACTCTCTGTAAACTCCTGGCTCTCTTCTCACTCTTTGCGGAAATGTAGGAAACAAAATGAAAGGAGCACCTTACTCCCTCCTCACCTAACTCCCTCAGTCACCAAACTCTCACTATAGCACTCAAATGCACCAAATTCAGCACTCCCTCAGTCACCAAACTCTCACTATAGCACTCACATGCACCAAATTCAGCACTCCCTCAGTCACCAAACTCTCACTATAGCACTCACATGCACCAAATTCAGCACTCAGTGCAAACAAAGTCTGCACTGTAGGGAATCACTTTTATACTGTGAATCTAGCCTCTGAAAACTGGCCTAATCCAATTAACTAATGAACAAGCTCCAGCTGCAAGTGCCTACAAGTAGAAGCTTTGTTTAAAGCTGATTGAAAATTCACCTTCTTCTAAACCAAACAGAAACTTTTAAGTTAATTAACTAAATAAAAGAAAGACTAGACTTTAGATAAAAATGAAGCCTTATACTCCCTCAGTCACCAAACTCTCACTATAGCACTCAAATACACCAAATTCAGCACTCAGTGCAAACTCAGTGGAGTTTGCACATTCTCCCCATTTCTGCTTGGGTCTCACCCCCACAATCCAAAGATGTGCAGGGTAGGTGGATTGGCCATGCTAAATTGGAAAACATTTTTAAAAAGGAAAAAAAAGTGATGTTTTCTGTGACTCAAAAGCAGTGGGGTTCTGCAGTGTTCAGTTCTAGGTCCCTCGTATTTCATGGTATATATCAATCATTTAAACTTGCATATAGGGAGCATGATCAAGAAGTTTGCAGGTGAAAGGAAAATTGCCTGTGATAGTGAGGGAGAAAGCTATATTCTGCAGGGACAGAAAAGGCAAATGGAATTCAATCTGGAGAAGTGTGAAGTAATCAATTTATGGAGGCCAAAGAAGATAAGGGAATGCACAACAATTGTGGAAGAGCAGAGGGACCTTGGAGTGTTATGTCTACAGGTTTTCACAGATGACTAAGATCACTTGGCTATCCATTTTATTAGTTTTTCTCTTTTAGATTTTTATTGTTTTATTTTATATTTTAATGTCTTTCCATTTTCGTAGTAAAGTTTCATATTTTACTTCTTTTTCCATTTATTACCACATATCAGATGATGAAGGAACTGTATCTAACTTGTTAATTCAAACGGTCTATTATCCTGCTCTCAAATTTAGGTCTCTGCGGCAAAAGTGGTTTTAGAACTATCGACCCTTTTAATTTTATTATAATTTGCTCCCTTATTTCAGGACAGGAATATGATTTTCCTGTGTCGATTTAGACTTTGTGGGCAAGCCACATAAAAACTCGAAATGTACATTGAGTATTTTATATCAATGTTTTATTTCAGCAGGACAGGTAGATAAGACCATAAGACGTAGAAGCAAAAATTGGCCATTTGGCCCATTGCGTCTGCCCTGCCATGACTGACCTGATATGATAATCCTCAACTCCATTTTCCTGCTTTATCCCCATAACCCTTGATTCCCTTACTGATTAAAAATCTATCTCAACCTTGAACATACTTAATGGCTCAGCTTCTACAGCACACTGCGGTAAATAATTCCACGGATCCACTAGCCTCTGAGAAATAAAATTCCTCCTTACTCTGAGATTATGCCCACTGGTGCAAGACTCTCCCACAAGGGGAAACAACTTCTCAACATCTATCCTGTCTAGCCCCCGAGTACCCTATATGTCTCAATAAGATTGCCTCTCATTCTTCTAAACTCCAATAAGCACAAGCCAAACCTACTCAATCTCGCCTCGTAAGAAAATCACTCCATGCCTGTGATCAACCTAGTGAACCATCTCTGGACTGCCTCCAATGTCAGTATATGTTTCCTTAGATAAGGGGACAAAATCTGTTGCAGTATTCCAGGTGTAGTTAAACTTGTGCTTTGTGCTTTGGCAAGATCTCCCTATTCTCATACTCAACTTCATTTGAAATAAAGACCAACATTTCCTTTGCCTTCCCTGTTACCTGCTGAACTTCCATGCTAGCTTTTTGTGATTTATGAACAAGGAACCCCAAATCCCTCTGTGCTGCAGCTTTCTGCAGTCTTACTCCATTTAAATAATATTCAGCTCCTTTATTCTTCCTACCAAAGTGCATAATTTCACATTTTCCTATATTATATTCTATCTGACAAATTTCTGTCCACTCACAACATATCCATATCTCTCTATGGGTCATCCTCACCACTTGCCTTCCCATTGGTTTTTGTGTCATTTGCAGACTTGACATTGGTATATTCACCGCCCTCATCCAAGCCACTAATATATATTGTAAATAATTGTGGCCCCAGCACTGATCTCTGTGGAACTCCACTAGTTACAGGTTGTCATCCTGAAAATGCCCCTCATATCCCAACTCTCTGTCTTCTATGAGTCAGCCAATCATCTATCCATGATAATACACTACCCCAAGCACCATAGGCTCTTATGTTATTAAGTAGCCTTTTGTGCGGTAGTTTTATCAAATGCTTTTTGGAAATCTGAATATATTACATCCACTAACCCCCCTTTATCTATCTTGCTCGTTACCACCTCAAAGAATTCTAATAAATGTGTTGGGCATGATTTCCCCTTTATGAAGCGACCCTGACTCTGCTTGATTATATTATGTATTTCTAATGCTCTGCTATTACATCCTTTATAATGGATGTAATATTTTCCCAATGACAGGTGTTAAGCTAACTGGTCTATTGTTACCTATTTCTTTTGTCTCCCTCCCTTTTTGAATAAAGGCAATTTTCTAATCCTCGGACTTTTCCAGAATTTATTGATTCTTGGAAGACCACTACCAGTGCATACACTATTTCTGTAGCTACTTTCTTTAATATCCTAGGATTCAACCCATCAGGTCCAAGGGACTTATCGTCCTTTCGCTCCATTAGTTTCCCTAGTACTTTTTCTCTCGTGATAGTTATTGCTTTTATTTCCTCCCCCCTTTTTCCCCTTGATTATTTAGTATTTTTGGAATGCTATTAGTGTCTCCTACTGTGAAGACTGACACAATTATTTAACTTTGCCATTTCCTGGTTCTCCAGAAAGAAGAACAAAACGGAAGTTGTGTGATAGGGTGGAGGGCAGGAGAGATTAAACGATAAAGGGATTCATGATGCAAAACTAAGGCATTCGTCTTGGAACAAGTAAGGAAACAAAATATGTGACTGAGGGGTGGGAGCAGGTTGGCAAATGACAGGAGTCTCAGGGTCATGTTCAGGGGAGGTGGTGGCCTAATGGTATTGTCATCGGACTCTTAATTCAGTGACCCAGGGCAATGCTCCTGGGTTCGAATCCCACCATGCAGATGGCGAAATTTGAATTTAATAAGAAAAATGTGAATTAAGTCGAATGATGACTATGAAACTATTATCGGTTGTTGTAAAAATCATTCTGGTTCACTCATATCCTTCAGGGAAGAAAATCTGCCGTCCTTACCTGGTCTGGTCTACATGTGACTCCAGACCCACAAAGTGATGTGGTTGTCTCTTAACTGTTCTCCACTGGCAAGCCGCTCAGTTCAAGGGCAATTAGGGATAGGCAATAAGAACTGGCCATTCCAGCAACGCCGACGTCCCAAGAACGAATAAAAAGAAATGCTTGCAGGCTGGGCAGAGGTATTCCACATAGTGGTCACCTAGTCTGTATTTGATCTCATAATGTAAAAGATAGCAGTGAATATAGTAAACTAAATTGCAAGAAGTACAACATTGCTTGAATCACCTGGGGTGGAATTCACCGTCCAGCCGCACCCGTTTTTTGGTGAGGTGCGCTCCTGCCGGCAGTGGGATCCTCCGTCCCGGCAGCCGGCCAATGGGGTTTCCATTGTGGGCACCCCATGCCGTCGAGAAATCAGCGGGCCTGAGTGTGCTGCTGGCGAAGCGGAGGGTCCCGCCGATGGAGAATCCAGCCCCTATTCTATTGCTTTCACCTTTCTTTCTGTCCAAGGCCCCAAACTGTCTTTCCGAGTGAAACAGTGTTAACTTCCTCTAAGCCTTGCACTTCCCATGGACTCTCATACCATCCATGCCAACCCACACTTCTCCACTAACCCCCAAAGACCCTTCATATGCTACTGCCTTGCCAAATTATGGTGCTTTCATGCCCATTCACCCAGTAAACATTTTGTACAGAACCAAATAACCTAAAACGCCTTCTCCAGAGACCAATTATCCATTTGTCTGTGGAAACAGCTCTGTCCCAGAGGAAGTATTGCTTGATTGACAGCTGTGGCCCTCTGATATCTGCTGTCAATTTCACAATGTTTATTGTCACATGGTTAAGACGTTTCAAATGCTTGATGTTTTGGTTATTGAAACTTTAAATGGCCTAGATGATTAACACTTTTATTGTCCGGAGTAAATGGCTTTTTAAGATAATGGAAAATTATGACTGAATAACTTTTTAAAGCTTTTTTAGCTTGTGTTATTGTCAATATGGGGTTCATTCATTCTCTGCAGTGTATATTGGGTCAATGGGCATAGAAGAGCAACAGCTTGGTATTATAATAATAATATCTATTAGTGTCACAAGTAGGCTTACAGTAACACTGCAATGAGGTTACTGTGAAAAGCCCCTCGTCGCCACACTCCGGCACCTGTTTGAGTACACTGAGGGGGAATTTAGAATGTCCAAATTGTGGGAGGAAACCGGAGCACCTGTAGGAAACCCACACGGACACGGGGAGAAGGTGCAGATTCCGCACAGACAGTGACCCAAGCCGGAAATCAAACCTGGATCCCTAGTGCTGAGAAGCAACAGTGCTAAAGTCTGTGCTATTTAAATGAGGGGCTTGTGAGATCTGTGGTGTGGTTGGAGAGGCAAAACTTGCCTGGCAGGGGCAGGGGGGGGGGGGGGGGGGGCATGAGGGACTATGGGGTTGGGTGAAGGGGCATAACTTAGAATAGGAGACAGTAGGACCATAGGGGTTGTTTGAGTGGAATCCCTTGGCATGGGACTATCGAGGGGTGTAAGAGGCATACCTCGGCAGGGGGAGCATGAAGAGTACCTTATAAACTGACCCTTTTAAAGGTTCCTTCATGCAGACTATGGTTCACAACACCTGAGGTGCCGTGAGCCACGACTCATTGAAAACCTGGCCTGATTCAGTGAAAATTGTGGAGGACTTGGACATGCCTATCCCTGCAATGGAGCCAGCCAAGTCAGGATTGCAGGGCGCAGGCTCACAACTCAAAAGGCACTCGTGAAAATCAGAAACCCCGGGAATGGGGCTGAGATTCCCAGTATCGGGTCCCAGCCACCATTTTTAAAAAGGTTCCGAGACATCCTGACTCAGTGAAAATCCAGCTCATCCAGATTATACACTGGTAGTAATTTTCAGATCATTATGTTTTCTGCTAATTGCCAGTCTTGACTGCATACAATTTGAAACACCTTCGGGATGAGAATTTGCCTTCGAGATCATTGATTTCTTCTTGGTGCCTTCCTTGATAGATCCACTGAGTAACACCTTGGAGAAAGTTTCATAATGATATAACTTTAAAACATGCATCCCAGATCTTTGGCTTTCAGCCAACTTCATAAAACGATTTACACAGAAGAAGTTGACTTGCATCATTTCATTATGATGAGAACCATTTTATTAAACATTAGGACCACTAATGCGATTGCTGCAGTGCTCCTGGCATGAGGGCTCCATATTATTGGCCATGGAAGCCTGAGGCGGGCTTATGCCCACATACTCAATTCTCTCCAATTGCAGGCATAAAGTACTTAACACTAGAAGCCTTCATGCTGAATGTGCGCAAGGCTCATTAAGCCATGAGCTCTATTTAAATTAGCAGTCATTACCATAATACAGCTGGAGCTTCTGAACAGCACTGCAAAAGCACAGTGTCTGTTCACAATGGGTGTAAAATGGACAATGGTAAAATTTAAATTGTTCTCCATGTTGTACAAGGGCCAAGCACCATTTATGACCACCGGTGGACAGTTTTTGAAAGTGACTTTATGTCCCCAGATGGATTTGAGAAGGAAAATGGTGACCAACAACCCTTCACTAGCTGCTTCCTCTTAATATACTGGCCAGCAAGCCCAGGAGGTGCATCATGCCCAATAGGATTGGTTGCCATGCAGATTTACCAGAATAATGCTGGGCCCAAAAGGGTTAAGTCGTGAGAATGGGTTTCAGAGGTGAGGCTAGTATTGCTTTGAGGATAGAAGATTAATGGTTGATACAATTGAAGTGTTTAAAATCATTTTCCAAGGATTTGAGGATAAATAGAAATGATTTCCTCTGGTGGGGAAGCCAAGATTATAGGGACACTGTCATAAAATTAGAGCTAGGCCGTTCAGGGGTGAAGCCAGGAAGATTTTTTAACACAATAAAATCATAGGAATTTGGATTATCTCTCCTTCCCCCCACCTCCTCCCGCCAGAGAACAGTTAGCTAGGTCAATTTAAAATTTCAAACATGAGATTGTTAAATTTTCATTGCCATACTTGGCAAGATACATGAAACCAAGATAGATAAATGAAGTTAAAGTACAAATCAGCCAAGATCCAATTGAATTGCAGACTAGGCTCTATATACGGTTGTAATATGCCTTTAAGGAATATCAGCGTGCTATTACTAGAAGGGAAGCCTGTCATGTAATCCAGTAGCAGTTTCACTTTGGCCTGTGAGCACAGTGAAAGGCACACAGCCCTGTTGCTTACATCTTCAAGCTTTCTATCCATGTATAAATGTTCCCATGGGCCTGGTTTATATAAACAAACCCACAATTTGTTTCCCCAACAAGTGATTGGTGCCTTTATATCATTATAAAAACACAAGATGGTGCTCAGCAGTGATCAAACAGGGTGGTAGCAGGATTAAATACAGTTCTGGCATGGTGCAGTGGCAATGCACAACAACAAAGGCTGCTGCAGCTACAGACAGCCCTGCGCTGATCCAAACAGAGCATGCACAATGGATACCTTCAAGCAATAAGGCTGACCATCCGGGATCCCTTCAGAAACCTATACATTTAGGTGATCGACAAACCAGAAACTGACGATGATGTGCACGACAAGACAAAAAGTGGTGAACGCATGTTTCATGCCATTACACCATTGGAGGTGTTTGCCAAAATCTTAGGCATGTGTGAGAATATCAATCACACTACTTCTTCTCCTCATTACCTTAGATCTAATAATAGTCCAGCTGAACGAATGATTCACATGGTGAAATTCTTAATTCTCAAATGTAGAAAGACCAAGCAAGATGTACACATTACAATGTTACATCTGAAAGTGACATCTTTAAGTGCAACTATTCCATCACTGGCAGAGCTCATGTTTGGCAGACCAGTGTGTACCAATTTACCTACACTTAATGATTGAGATGAAACTGATGGCAAGTCAGATCCATTCCAGCTCCTCAACCATCGTGCAGTTCCTCCTGCTTCCAGGACTAGATCCCAAATGCAACCAGAAACAACATACAAGAATGACAACCCCATAGACCGCTGTGAACAATGTACAAAACCTCTAGACAAGGTTATCATTAAAAGATCTGAATGTATCTGCAGATTAGCTTTACACTTTAGAGACTGATAGATTCATCTGTTTACACACTTGGGTAATGGTAATAAAACATGAACCTGTATTGTAAATCGTTATATTTCTTTGGAAGGAGAGGGTTGGAATTATCTTTAAACATAAAGAGTTGTAATATGCCTTTAAAGGATAGCAGTATGACATCACTGGAAGGGAAGTGTGCGATGTGTTCCTATCTCAGTTTCACTTTGGTCTGTGAGCAGAGCACAACAGACACAGCTCTGCTGTTGATGTCTGTACACTTTGTATTCATGTATATATGTTCACATGTGCCTAGTTTCAATAAATGAACCCTTAACATGTTTACACGATCCCTGATGAGTGATTGGTCCCTTTATATCATTCTAAAAACCTGACATACTGGAAAAGTAGCAATGATATTTAAATTAACTCAACTTGCCTTAATGTGACCGGACAGTTCATTTGAGTATAGGCATGTGTGTGGTGTGTCATAAGTAGAGGCCCCAACAATGCTGCAAAGAGACTGTTTTACTAACTCTGTTCTTTGCATGTGTGAAAAGATTCAGGAACCAACCCTGTTGATAAAGAATTTGAGAAGTAAGATGCCTGTTCCATTGGTTTGCTGAACTTGTTCAATCTATTTAATAGTGTTAATGAAAGATAATTCTGCATTTAAACGCTCCCTATCCTGTCGATCAAAAGAGTCTCAAAAGGGTTTCACAGTGAACTGCTTTGAAGCACTGTTACTGTAGATATACAAACAAAAACCACCACATTTTTGAACGTGGCAAGATCCCACCAAAATGAGTGAGCAATTAGTTTGTGAATTTATTTTTGGCAGTACACACAGGAGGAATGTTGGTGACAGAAAACACTGTCTGCTTCTCATTTGAATAATGCCATGGATCCCTAATGATTATTCAAACAGGCAGATGGATCCATGGTTTAGCAGCCCTGTGATTTAATGTTTCCTAGCATTCTTGCACAAGTCAAGGGAATGTTAAAAGCTAGAATTACTGTTAATGATATTACCAGTGAAACATTTTTCACATCCTGCTGACATTTTTGGTGTTCAAGAAAAATGAGTTAATATCTTCAAAATGAGTGAAGGAATATAGTTGTAGTGAATGTGCATCTTCTGTTCATCTAATATTTCTGACCATAATGTTCAGTTCTGATTATAGTAGCTGCTGGAGTTAAGCCCTTGAATAGTATTCCTACCAACTGCCTGAATAAGTTGGCTGAACTTATTGGTAGATCAACAGCTTATCAAGTGTCATCAGATGTTTAATGATACAAGACGTGTACAGTCGACTTGTTGATATTATAATCAGATTTAGTGCTGTTCTGCTGCATTCAGAAACTATCCTTTTAACCTCAATTTTTATTCCACAATAAAAAGATTTTTTTACACTTGTTGCAGAAACGATATTACAAAATATGTCTCAAACTGTGTTTTATGATATAAAGGGCAAAGTTGGCCGTCAACCTGCACAGTTCGAAATAAACACAAGTGCAAAGCACGGAGAGAATCAAAATCGGGTAATGTTTCTTTAGTCTTCTCAATCTGCAAACTGTCAGAGATGGTGAAAAATGTTAATTTCTTTGTTATCGATCTGTGCGAAATACATTGAGACTCTGCTTTTGACATTCAAATAAACCAATACCTGATGGAGAAATTTAGCCCACGTGATATCTATTTAACACGCTGGTCGTGCGGTGACCAGAATTGGACACAGTATTCCAAATGTGGCCTAACCAACGTTCCATATAATGGTAATGTAATTTTTGAGCTTTTATATTCAACATGAAAGCAAGCATGCCATATGCTTTCTTCACCACCATTTCCACTTGCCACTTTTAAGGATCTGTGGATGTGTGCTTTTTATGTGAATTGGGCATTCTGAATTCCCCCTCAGTGTACCCGAACAGGCGCCGGAGTGAGGCGACTAGGGGCTTTTCACAGTAACCTCATTGCAGTGTTAATGTAAGCCTACTTGTGACACTGAAAAATTCTCTTTAGGAGTTAAAATAAACTCATGCATTTCTTTTGGAAGGCATAAATAATTTATGGTATTCAATCAAACTTGTGTCAATTTCCAGCTTTGTTTTTTAAAAAAATGCAGTTTGCACTCAAGCTGTTATCTGTTGCAGTGCAGATGCTGGAAAAGCCATATGCAGCCCAGAGCAGCAGTATCGAAAGCACCAATGTGAGCTCATTTTCAAACACTAGATTAAAAAACAGAATCTGAGTCAATGAAGCCAGCAGGAGACATTTTATTTAATTATTTTGAAAGAAAATTTATGTGAAGGGAGAAGTGTTTCTAAGGATGTAGTTGCCTTGCCTCCTCATTTGGCAAGCAGGATTAGGTGTTTGTTTTTGTCTAGTCTTCTGATCTCCCGATTGGGGAGTTGCTCTTTTTTCATAACCTTATTAAATTGCAGCTTCACAGTTCGGTTGCATCTGACAGGGTGGCTCCATTTAGTGGGATCTGTACTAATGTTCCTAAATTAGGTGCTCAATAATAAACAGTATGCCAGTAATGAGGGGACGGAAGAGACAGTGATCTTATAGGTCTGTCAGTTTTCTCACAAGTATGCAGACAATTGTAACGAGCAATATGACCTTTCTGAATGTCACCCATCACAAAATCTGGTGACACAAAGTGGCAGCATGTCAAAATAAAAGAAGGCATGCCTTTTTTATATTGTTATCGGTGCAAATGTGTTGTGAAATACATTGCAAAAATGATCCTCACAATTCGGAGGTAAAATAAAAGTGAAAGCCCATGAAATGCATCAAATCCATTCCTTTTCATAGTGTTTTATGTTTTAGAAGATGGGGTACTTAGTAGGATGCATCCCACTAAACCCAATCTCAGCACTGGTTTACAGATGAACCAAGTGCAAAATACATTAATTAATATTTTCTCAAGTCAAATCTAATATTCCAAGTTATATTTCAAAAGGAGTGGGTGGATTTGACAGCAAACTAGAAATAATAACAAAGCAATTGAAACTGGCGATCATCATTTCAGTTTTCTGCAACATCAGACCTCATTTTGAATTTAGTATTTGTGAAAACATTGGATTCTTTCTATTGTAATTTTAAAATCCCTCCAGCTTACCCCCTCACGCAAAATCTTCCTGTTACCCTGCTCCTTGCATTTGATAACAGCTGGGTGGGTGGGTGGGTGAGCTGGCTGCGAACAATACGGCATGTTGGATAGTAGGCAGTAGATAAACTGGGAGTACAGCAAATTGCTGTCCTCAGAGCTTAACTTATTGACGGCACGTAGTTGAGACCCAATCTGCACAAAGCTGCCGTAATCATAGCTAAGCACCCAAACAAGCAACATATGAGCACTTGATCCTATAATTCACTGGGCAGGAATTAGACTGACAATGCTGATCAAAATTTAATTCACTCTGCCTCAGAAAAGCAGGACAGTTTGGTTCACAGAGCGGGGTGGAGGAAATTTATTGGGGCGGGAGGAATTTAATTGGCTCTGATCCATTCCTGTTGACCCCTGCTCTCCTGTTACATAATGATTTATTCTCTGCTGCTGTGTGCTTGCTTCCTGGAGTCATTGACTATGCTTTGCTCCATCCAACTTCAGACTTTTCCACCACGTTTGTAAACCTAGGATAGACTGGTTCATTGGGTTCCTGCTCTCAACTTTGAAAGCATCTCCCCACTCTTCAGAAGTTCCTCGAGCTTGATACCTTGGATTTACCAGCTATATCTGGTTCCATAATGTTTGCAGTTTGTGGGCTGCATTCCATACTTCTCTACACTTCGTTGTAGTTCCAACTCTATTGCTGATCTGCATCGCAGCATCAAAGGCTACTATATACCGAGTTCTGGAATGACCCTAAACAATAGCTCAATGTCATTCTACACAATGTACATTATTGCCAACAGATTCCTTGAGCTGCCTGAAGCCTGCATTCATAGTCAATGATTTGATCCTTTCCCATTCTCTATCTTCCATTTTCCAGATTTGTGAGACTCCTTGTTTGGTTCCACTTTTAATCCAGACCATCTCTACCAATAGATACTCTCCCCACATTACACTATCAGCTCCAAAGTTCCCCAACGACCCAGCTATAGTCTCCTTCCTCCTCTTTACTACATACCATTTCTTGCTGTTCACAAACATTGATTCAGCTCCGGATCTACATTGCTGACATGCCCTACATCTTTACTATTGCTCCCAAATCTTCTGATAAGCTCTATGCTGTCAGACCGTTTACCTAATCATCAACCATGGGTGAAACATAAGTTCCTGCAGCACAACAATGAGAACCCCAGCCTTTTTCTTCTGCTGTAAACTCTGTACGCTTGTCATTGATTCCATTCCCCTTCCTGACCTCAGCCAATATGTTCCTAACTTTGGCATCCTGTTCCAGAGTTGAGCCTTTGACCTTGTTAGCTCCATTGAAAAAACAAGCAGCTTCAACCTCTGCAACAACCTTCATTTATGCATCCAAAGTGCCTGTCAGCAAAATTAAGACCACGTGATTATAAAGGGAATGGCCGCCTGGATACAGGTTTTGCTGAGGGACAGAAACATAGATTAGTGGAGAATGGTTGTTTTTCAGATTGGAGGGAAGTGCCTTCCAGGGGTCAGTGTCAGGACAAGTGATTTTTTTGATTTACATTAGAGGCATGGACGTGAGTGTACAGGATTTAGTTTTAATTGCAAATTCCACATAACACAGAAATGTTGGTAACAGTGAGGAGGATAGTCAGAGAATTAAATCTACGTGAGCCAATTTGTGGAAACCTGTGATTTCCTGTCCACTTCAACATGCGACAGTGACTGCCAATTGTCTTATCCCATGTTCATTACACCAGATCAGCCTCTATTCTTCCTGAAGATAGCAGGTATTTACTTTAACTCTGTTCATGCATCCTACCACCACCACATCCCCTCCCCTAAGGAGGGAGAAATGTCAGCAGTTTTATTTCAAGGCCAGTTTGCAAACTACTGCTAGGAGAATAAGTCAGAGCAACTGCCCTCCCACAGAGGAAAAAAGAGGGGAACCTGGTTTCGTGAGGAGGAACCTGCTTATCTCAAGCCCAGATGGCTGGTCAATAGGTGTTAACCACATCTGCTGCCAAGAACATGATGGACAGGGAAAGACCACTTTGGTCCATCTAGCCTGCCCCATCCACACTGTTATGGGCCAGGTTTAGAGAACCCCAAAGTGTATCGTGGAGTTCACCTGACCCACAACTTTTAATAGATTGTGGTTGGGGAGCACACGGCCCACTCTCCAGGTGTGGTACAGCAGAAATGGAAAAGTATTTTTAAAAACAAAACAATGTTTATTCTATGAACTAAAGTTAACCTTTTTAAAACCTACAGTGAACATCTTAGCAACCATTAATTCACATACAATCCCCAAAGAATACAACACTAAGTAATGCTGAATAACTTCCCAAACAACATCCAGAAGACAGAAGAAACACCTTTCAACAGAAGCACATTAAGTTAGAGTCACAACTCAGAACATTTATAATTCTGACTTCAGCAACTGATCAAGAGACAGACTTTAAATTACAGAGAGAAACTCATACACCTTCTGGCTGTGACTGCAGCTATCCCGATCTGAAAATGAAACTAAAACATCCTCTGCAGCTTGCTCAATAGCTAAAGTAAAAAGCTGATAGGACAGCCCAGCTCCACCCACACTCTGACATCACTGCAGTAATATTTCTTTTTTTTAAATAAATTTAGAGTACCCAATTTAAGGGCAATTTAGCGTGGCCAATCCACCTAACCTGCACATCTTTGGGTTGTGGGGGCGAAACCCACGCAAACATGGGGAGAATGTGCAAACTCCACACAGACAGTAACCCAGAGCCGGGATCGAACCTGGGACCTCGGCGCCGTGAGGCTGCAGGGTTAACCCACTGCGCCACCGTGCTGCCCCAGCCAAACATTTCTTAAAGCAACATTCTCATGACACCTACCCCCAAGAAAAAAAAATAAACCATCAACTTCAAGATGGTTTCATTTTTCACCTTTTCACCATTCTTTAAGAAATGCTCACAGTAAATATACATTTTTGTTTAAAAAACAATACACGCAAACGGGTATAATAATATAGTCCATTTTTTTCCCGTTCTTCTTCCTCCAACTGAAACTCCTTTTCGATTGACAGTCTCTTTGAGCAAGAAGATCTCTGCACGATCCATCCATTGCTCTACGCCTCGGCATTTCTCTTTAAAGTCAGATGCTTTCGTTCAATCTGATCACAGAGTCCCTTGTAATTCTCCATCACATGCGCATTGGTTATCACAGCTTTCAGGCAGTCAAATGCCTGTTGAAACTCCGCTTCCATTGAAATTTTTCACGTTTCTTAAGCAAGTCCATCAGTGGAGCAATCATGCTACAAAGCTTTTGCACAAATGTTCGATCAAATCCACTCGTGCCAAGAAATCGCATTATTTCCCTTCGTCTCGAGGGTATCGAATACTCCTCAAGGAAAGTGATTTGGGCTTTTCCAAATTCCCTTTTGGCTAGGTTTATCACCAAACCCGCCCGCCTCCTGAAGTCAATTGAATAACTCCATCAGATGTTTCAAATGTCCTGTCCATGTCTGGCTGAAAGTTACCAGAACGTCGATGTATACCGCACAATTGGGTAATTCTGAAACAACTTTGTTAGTTAACCATTGAAATGTGGCTGGGGCGTTTTTCATGCCAGATGGCATAACTTTGAATTGGTATATATCATCTGGAGTCACAAAAGCTGAAATCTTCTTCGCCCTTTCAGATAAAGGTACCTGCCAGTAACCTTTAAGTAAATCTAGTTTGGAAATAAAACCTGATTGTCCCACTTTCTCAATGCAATCCTCCAAACGTGGGATAGGATAAGAGTCCGTTCTTGTAACTGCATTAACCTTTCTATAGTCCACACACAACCGTTGGGTATGGTCTGGTTTTGGTACCATCACTATGAGTGAGCTCCATTGGCTGCAACCCACTTCAATTATGCCATTTTAAAGCATACTTTCAATCTCTTTGTTA
This sequence comes from Scyliorhinus torazame, assembly GCF_047496885.1. NCBI lineage: Eukaryota > Metazoa > Chordata > Chondrichthyes > Carcharhiniformes > Scyliorhinidae > Scyliorhinus > Scyliorhinus torazame. The sequence continues at coordinate 228,292,274 of NC_092711.1, forward strand.
ACCTGCGTCAATTTTAAAGGGTTAAGTCTGTATGGATGTTGTTTGATTGGAACAGCATTGCCGACATCTACATCATGTATAGCCATTTTAGTACTTCCCAATTCATCTGTACAAACTTACCCATGTGATATCAATAACTCTTTCAGGCCAGTTTGTTTTTCCTCCGGAAGGTAACTCAACAATTTATCCCATATTTTAAGAACATCCTCGTTTTCCAATTTAATTTGAGGTATGTCAAATTCACTATCATCTGGATTTGGTTCATCACTTTGAGTTAGAATCATTAAAACCTCCTCATTTTTCTCTCCTTCCCTTTCAAAGTACCTTTTAAGCATATCACATGACACACTCGGTGAGTCTTCCTTCTATCTGGTGTTTTTACCACATAATTCACCTCACTTAATTTCCTTTCAATTTGACATGGTCCACAAAACCTTGCTTTTAAAGGTTCACCTACCACTGGTAACAATATTAAAACTTTATCTCCACTGGCAAAACGACGAACTTTGGATTTCTTGTCCGCTACCCGTTTCATCACATGTTGTGCACCTTTGAAATGCTGTCTAGCCAATTCACCTGCTCTATTTAATCATTCCCTAAAATTTGACACGTAATCCAATAATGTAATTATAGAACATAGAACATTACAGCGCAGTACAGGCCCTTTGGCCCTCGATGTTGCGCTGACCTGTGAAACCACTCTAAAGCCCATCTACACTAGTCCCTTATCGTCCATATGTCTATCCAATGACCATTTGAATGCCCTTAGTGTTGGCGAGTCCACTACTGTTGCAGGCAGGGCATTCCACGCCCTTACTACTGTCTGAGTAAAGAAGCTACCTCTGACATCTGTCTTATATCTATCTCCCCTCAATTTAAAGCTATGTCCCCTCGTGCTAGACGTCACCATCCGAGGAAAAAGGCTCTCACTGTCCACCCTATCTAATCCTCTGATCACCTTGTATGCCTCAATTAAGTCACCTCTCAACCTTATTCTCTCTAACAGAAACAGCCTCAAGTCCCTCAGCCTTTCCTCATAATATCTTCCCTCCATACCAGGCAGCATTCTGGTAAATCCCCTCTGCACCCTTTCCAATGCTTCCACATCCTTCCTATAATGCGGCGACCAGAATTGCACGCAATACTCCAAATGCGGCCGCACCAGTTTTGTACAGCTGCAACAAGACCTCATGGCTCCAAAACTCAATCCCTCTACCAATAAAAGCTAACACACCGTACACCTTCTTAACAACCCTCTCAACCTGGGTGGCAACTTTCAGGGATCTATGTACATGGACACCGAGATCTCTCTGCTCATCCACACTGCCAAGAATCTTACCATTAGCCCAGTACTCTGTCTTCCTATTATTCCTTCCAAAATGAATCACCTCACATTTTTCTGCATTAAACTCCATTTGCCACCTCTCAGCCCAGCGCTGCAGCTTATCTATGTCCCTCTGTAACTTGTAACATCCTTCCGCACAGTCCACAACTCCACCGACTTTAGTGTCATCTGCAAATTTACTCACCCATCCTTCTACGCCCTCCTTCAGGTTATTTATAAAAAAATGACAAACAGCAGTGGCCCCAAAACAAATCCTTGTGGTACACCACTAGTAACTGGACTCCAGTCTGAACATTTCCCATCAACCACCACCCTTTGTCTTCTTCCAGCGAGCCAATTTTTGATCCAAACTGCTAAATCACCCTGAATCCCATGCCTCTGTATTTTCTGCAGTAGCCTACCGTGGGGAACCTTATCAAACGCTGTACTGAAATCCATATACGCCACATCAACTGCTTTACCCTCATCCACCTGTTTGGTCACCTTCTCAAAGAACTCAATAATGTTTGTGAGGCACGACCTACCCTTCACAAAACCGTGTTGACTATCGCTAATCAAATTATTCCTTTCCAGATGATTATACATCCTATCTCTTATAAACCTTTCCAAGATTTTGCCCACAACAGAAGTAAGGCTCACTGGTCTATAGTTACCTGGGTTGTCTCTACTCCCCTCCTTGAACAAGGGGACAACATTTGCTATCCTCCGATTTCTGATTTCTCACTCACCAATTTTTCCTTAATCAATTTAACTGGTCCTCTTACCTCATGACCAAAAATTAGTTCAAAAGGACTAAATTCGGTTGACTCATTAGGTGCATCCCTAATTGCAAACAGTACGAATGGAGTTCCTTTATCCCAATCCTCTGGATAATCTTGACAATAAGCCTCGACATTGTCTTTAATGTCTGATGCCACCTTTCTAACGCTCCCTGCGATTCTGGATGGTAGGCAGTTGGTTTAAATTGTTTTATTCCTAAGCTATCCATTACTTCTTTGAATAACCTCAAGGTAAAATTTGATCCTTGATCCGATTGTATTTCTGTGGGTAGTCCATATCTCGTAAATAATTTAAGTAATTCCTCCACAATCTTTTTAGCTGTAATATGTACTGGAATGGCCTCTGGAAACCTAGTAGACACATCCATTATAGTCAAAAGATATTGTTTCCCACTTTTCGTTTTAGGAAGCGGTCCTACGCAATCAAGTAGGACCCTTGTAAAAGATTCCTCAAATGCTGGAATGGGTATTAAGGGCGCTAGTTTTATTACTGCTTGAGGTTTCCCTATCACTTGACATGTGTGACATGATTGTCAAAATTTAACTACATCTTTATGTAGTCCAGGCCAATAAAAATGTTTTTGGATTTTAGCTTGAGTTTTCCTTATTCCCAAATGACCTCCCACTGGTACCTCATGTGCAACTCGCAACACCTCCTTTCTATACCCTACCGGCAATACTACTTGATGAACTTCTGCTCTCTTTTCATCCGCCTGCATATGTAAAGGTCTCCATTTTCCCATCAAGACATCACTTTTACGGTAATAACACTCTGGTATACACTCAGATTCCTCTTCCGTATATGCTTTCTGATGCATCCATTTTATTTCTACATCTTTTTGTTGAAACTCTGCCAATTTTCCTGAACTAAAAATATCCGCCTCATCCTCCACCTGTTCTTGTTCTTTTTCAACCATCTGATCAAAAATCGTTTCTAATAATTGCACATCTACTTCATCTTCACTCTTTGAGTTCTCCCAGTGAGCCAGAGAAGACACAGCCAGAGTGAGACAGCAAAGAGTGAGTTTGGGTATTTGAAGCTAGGTGGGAATTCAAAGCTGGGTGGGGAGGAGGTGCTTTTTAACCCTGGTAAGTGACTGGTTAGTAGTTTTTCTTTTCATTGTCTAACTTATTTATTTATTTTTTCTTTTGTTTTTGGAATTGTAGTTGTATATGTTAACCTAAGGTTTAAGACATGACAGGAGATCCCAGACCCGTGTCATGCTCCTCATGTGCGATGTGGGAGCTCAGGGACACGCCCACTGTCCCTGGCTCCTTCATGTGCAAGAAGTGTGTCCAGTTGCAGCTCCTGTTAGACCTCTTGACAGCTCTGGAGCTGTGGATGGACTCACTTTGGAGCATCCGTGATGCTGAGGACGTCGTGGATAGCACATTTAGCGAGTTGGTCACATCGCAGGTGAAAGTTACTGAGGGAGACAGAAAATGGGTGACCAAAAGACAGAGCAAGAGTAGGAAGGCAATGCAGGTGTCCCCTGCGGTCATCTCCCTGCAAAACAGATATACCGCTTTGGATACTGTTGAAGGAGATGGCTCACCAGGGGAAGGCAGCAGCAGCCAGGTTCATGGCACCGTGGCTGGCGCTGCTGTGCAGCAGGGCAGGAAGAGTGGCAAGGCTATAGTGATAGGGGATTCAATCGTAAGGGGAATAGACAGGCGGTTCTGCGGACACAATCGAGACTCCAGGATGATATGTTGCCTCCCTGGTGCAAGGGTCAAGGATGTCTCGGAGTGGCTGCAGGACATTCTTGGGGGAGGGAGGCGGGGAGGGTGAACAGCCAGCTGTAGTGGTGCACATAGGCACCAATGATATAGGTAAAAAACGGGACGAGGTCCTGCAAGTTGAATTCCAGGGAGTTAGGTGTTAAACTAAAAAGTAGAACCACAAAGGTAGTAATCTCAGGATTGCTACCAGTGCCACAAGCTAGTCAGAGTAGGAATGTGAGGATAGATAGGATGAATGCGTGGCTCGAGAGATGGTGCAAGAGGGAGGGATTCAAATTCCTGGGGCATTGGAATCGGTTCTGGGGGAGGTGGGACCAGTACAAACCGGACGGTCTGCACCTGGGCAGGACTGGAACCGATGTCCTAGGAGGGGTGTTTGCGAGAGCTGTTGGGGAGGGTTTGAACTAATGTGGCAGGGTGATGGGAACCGATGCAGGAAGTCGGAAGGTAGGAAAACAGGACAGAAACAAAAGGCAGTAAGGGGGAAAGTGTAAGGCAGAGAAGCCACAGTCAAAAATCAAAAAGGGCGACAGTACAAGGTACAGTGACTGAGGGGAGCTCAGTGAATAGGCCCAGTAATACTAAAAGGAATAAAACGGGAAGTAAAAACATAAATGGTAAGCGACGCGGCAGGTTGTTACATGAAGATATGGTGAAACTTTGTGGTGAAACAGTTGAGGAACCGTGGAGAACCTTCCAAGCGATTTTCCACAGTGCTCAGCAAAGGTTTGTACCAACAAAAAGGAAGGACGGTAGAAAGAGGGAAAATCGACCATGGATATCTAAGGAAATAAGGGAGAGTATCAAATTGAAGGAAAAAGCATACAAAGTAGCAAAGATTAGTGGGAGACTAGAGGACTGGGAAATCTTTAGGGGGCAACAGAAAGCTACTAAAAAAGCTATAAGGAAGAGTAAGATAGATTATGAGAATAAACTTGCTCAGAATACAAAAACAGATAGTAAAAGTTTCTACAAATATATAAAACAAAAAAGAGTGGCTAAGGTAAATATTGGTCCTTTAGAGGATGAGAAGGGAAATTTAATAATGGGAGATGAGGAAATGGCTCAGGAACTGAACAGGTTGTTTGGGTCGGTCTTCACAGTGGAAGACACAAATAACATGCCAGTGACTGATAGAAATGAGGCTATGACAGGTGAGGACCTTGAGATGATTGTTATCACTAAGGAGGTAGTGATGGGCAAGCTAATGGGGCTAAAGGTAGACAAGTCACCTGGCCGTGATTGAATACATACCACAGTGCTAAAAGAGATGGCTAGAGAAATTGCAAAGGCACTCGTGATAATTTACCAAAATTCACTAGACTCTGGGGTGGTCCCGGCGGATTGGAAATTAGCAAACGTGACACCACTGTTTAAAAAAGGAGGTAGGCAGAAAGCGGGTAATTATAGGCCAGTGAGCTTAACTTCGGTAGTAGGGAAGATGCTGGAATCTATTATCAAGAAAGAAATAGCGAGGCATCTGGATGGAAATTGGCCCATTGGGCAGACGCAGCATGGGTTCATAATGGGCAGGTCGTGCCTAACTAATTTAGTGGAATTTTTTGAGGACATTACCAGTGCGGTAGATAACGGGGAGCCAATGGATGTGGTATATCTGGATTTCCAGAAAACTTTTGACAAGGTGCCATACAAAAGGTTGCTGCATAAGTTAAAGATGCATGGCATTAAGGGTAAAGTAGTAGCATGGATAGAGGATTGGTTAATTAATAGAAGGAAAGAGTGGGGATTAATGGGTGTTTCTCTGGTTGGCAATCAGTAGCTGGTGGTGTCCCTCAGGAATCAGCGTTGGTCCCACAATTGTTCATAATTTACGTAGATTATTTGGAGTTGGGGACCAAGGGCAATGTGTCCAAGTTTGCAGACGACACTAAGATGAGTGGTAAAGCAAAAAGTGCAGAGGATACTGGAAGTCTGCAGAGAGATTTGGATAGGCTAAGTGAATGGGCTAGGGTCTGGCAGATGGAATACAATGTTGACAAATGTGAGGTTATCCATTTTGGTAGGAATAACAGCAAAAGGGATTATTATTTAAATGATAAAATATTAAAACATGCTGCTGTGCAGAGAGACCTGGGTGTGCTAGTGCATGAGTCTCAAAAAGTTGGTTTACAAGTGCAACAGGTGATTAAGAAGGCAAATGGAATTTTGTCCTTCATTGCTAGAGGGATGGAATTTAAGACTAGGGAGGTTATGCTACAAATGTATAAGGTGTTAGTGAGGCCACACCTGGAGTATTGTGTTCAGTTTTGGTCTCCTTACCTGAGAAAGGACGTACTGGCGCTGGAGGGTGTGCAGAGGAGATTCACTAGGTTAATCCCAGAGCTGAAGTTGTTGGGTTACGAGGAGAGGTTGAGTAGACTGGGACTGTACTCGTTGGGATTTAGAAGGATGAGGGGGTATCTTATAGAAACATAAAATTATGAAGGGAATAGATAGGATAGATGCGGGCAGGTTGTTTCCACTGGCGGGTGAAAGCAGAACTAGGGGGCATAGTCTCCAAATAAGGAGAAGTAGATTTAGGACTGAGTTTAGGAGGAACTTCTTCACCCAAAGGGTTGTGAATCTATGGAATTCCTTGCCCAGTGAAGCAGTTGAGGCTCCTTCATGAAATGTTTTTAAGATAAAAGATAGATAGTTTTTTGAAGAATAAAAGGATTAAGTGTTATGGTGTTCAGGCCGGAAAGTGGAGCTGAGTCCACAAAAGATGAGCCATGATCTCATTGAATGGCGGAGCAGGCTCGAGGGGCCAGATGGCCTACTCCTGCTCCTAGTTCGTATGTTCTTCTTGTCTTAACCTATGACTTTGTGACCTTGTTTCTACACAATCCGGAAAAATCCCAGGATATTCGTCCTTTAACATTTCAGTTGTCTGATTTTCCACTGGCTTATCAACCACAGTAGGCATCACTTCCACCTGCGATCCAGCTATATCATTACCCAAGATAAACTGTATTCCTGGACAAGATAGTTTCTCTATCACTCCTACTACCACTTCACCACTCTTCACTGGACTTTCCAACCTTACCTTATATAATGGAACACTACTCCTCTCACCCTGAATTCCACATATGACCACCTTTTCTGGCAACATTCTTCCCAAACTACATAATTCCTCATCTCTTACCATTAAAGATTGACTAGCTCCCATATCTCTTAAAATTGTGACTTCTTTACGTGCTGCTCCTGAGACACATGAGTAAACCTTACCCACACAAGTAAATTATTTAAAGAGATCTGGCACCTTCTTATCAATCACCTCTTGATCAGGCTGTACAATCTTTTGCACCTCCTTCGCTTCACTTGGGTTTTCCTTTACCACTTTAACAAACCCCACTATCTTATCCTGTTTTACCACATCAGCCTTCACAGTGCTTTTCTTCAACCACCAACACTGTGGCTTTACATGGCCTAGTTTATTACAGTGAAAACATTTGAAACTTTTAATTTCTTTTCCACCCTCCTGGATTTCTTTTTTAATCTGAGGCACACTCTCCTTATTATCTCCCATCAGATCACCTTTACTTTTACCACTTGAGTATTTCTCATGTCCCCAGTTTCTGTCCCTCACAGGCTGCAACTGATGGCGGAAACCAAGCTTTGATTTATGAACTAATTCATAATCATCTGCTATTTCTGCTGTTAACCTCGCAGTTTTAACCCTCTGTTCTTCCAAATGAGTTCTCACTACATCAGGAATTGAATTTTTAAACTCCTGCAAAAGTATAATTTCTCTGAGAGCTTCATACGTTTGGTCTATTTTCAAAGCCCTTATCCACCTATCAAAATTACTCTGAGCCTTTCAAACTCCATGTATGTTTGACAAAATTCTTTCCTTAAATTTCTGAACCTTTGTCTGTAGGCTTCAGGCACTAGTTCATATGCACCTAAGATGGATTTTTTCACCTCCTCATACGTCCCAGATACCTCCTCCGGTAGTGATGCAAACACTTCACTAGCCCTACCTATCAGCTTTGTTTGAATCAATAATACCCACATGTCCTGTGGCCATTTCATTTGTTTAGCTACCTTCTCAACTGAAATGAAAAAGGCTTCCACTTCCTTCTCGTCAAACCTTGGCAATGCTTGGACATATTTAAATAGATTCCCACCAAGCCTTCGACTTTGACGCTCTTTCTCACTATCCTCATCACTATCATCCAACTGTACGTTTCCCTTTACGTCTGCCAATTTATGTTTCATAGCCATTTTCTGAAGTTCAAACTCACTCTTTTTCCCTTTCCTCTCTATCTCTTTCTTTTTGTTCTGCTAGGGCTATTCTTTCTTTGTTTCTTTCTTCTCACTCCTTTTCTTTTTCCCCGATCTGTATCTCCCTCTCTCTTTTTCTTTCATTGCATATTCAAGCTGCTTTAATTCTTTTTCATTTTCAAGTTGCTTAATCTGCAACTGGATCTTTGCCATTTCTAATGAGTCAGACTGTATCTCAGGGAACGTTAACTGCTTAGCCACCGCCATAATTACCTCATATTTTCGCATTTTGTCAGGTAATGTTAACTGCAATGTTTTTGCCAAATCTAACAGTCTGCTTTTAGACTCTGTCCATAAGGTACTGCGTGTGACCGTCTTCACCCCCAAAAACTTCAGAGCCTCTGAAAGAGCCATTGTCCACAACACACTCCCCACTTAAACTGAAATACCACATCTGAAAAGCAACCACAATATGCTCATCCCTCACTGTCTTTATGTTCACTAAGCCAATCCAATAGATAGACTTTTACCATGGACGAGCCCCAATTTGTTATGGGCCAGGATTTAGAGAACCCCCAAAGTATATCATGGAGTTCACCTGACCCACAACTTTTAATAGATTGTGGTATGGGGAGCACATGGCCCACTCTACAGGTGTGGTACAGCAGAAATGGAAAAGTATTTTTTAAAACAAAACAATGTTTATTCTATGAACTCAAGTTAACCTTTTTAAAATCTACAGTGAACATCTTAGCAACCATTAATTCAAATACAACCCCCAAAGAATACAACACTAAGTAATGCTTAATAACTTCCCAAACAACATCCAGAAGACAGAAGAAACACCTTTCAACAGAAGCACATTAGGTTAAAGTCACTACTCAGAACATTTATAATTCTGAATTCAGCAAATGATCAAGAGACAGTCTTTAGATTACAGAGAGAAACACATGCACCTTCTGGCTGTGACTGCAGCTATCCAGTTCTGAAAACGAAACTAAAACACACCCTGCAGCCTGCTGAAAAACGAAAGTAAAAAGCTGATAGGATAGCCCAGCTCCACCCACACTCTCACATCACTGCAGTAATATGATAAACCAAACATTTCTTAAAGCAACATTCTCATGACAACACCATGATGCCTAGTAATTTGTGACCAAAGAATTCCTAATCCAACAGCCATGTCATCGGACTGACAAATAACACAGCAAGGAAATTAAAACCATGAGTGATCAGGTCATTAAAGAAATAAAGAAATCTCGGAGATCACATTGACCATGCATATAATGAATGTTAATCCACTTACTTTACGTATTTGTTCATTTCATATTTCACTGTTATTAAGCAGTGTTCTATCGGTGAGTGATTTACACCTTCACTTGCTACCTATAATAGAAAAATATTTGTGTTTCAGTTCACCATCAGAAAGTTTGGAGAAGCATATGTAAAGGCTTGTGTGAAAACACAATTTCAGTTCAAATCACAAAGTGTATTTGATAAATCACAAATTTATCCTAGGATTCTCTGGGAGGCCAGGGAAGAGATTGCTGGACCTTTGGCTTTGATTTTTATGTCATCATTGGCTACAGGAATAGTGCCAGAGGACTGGAGGATAGCAAATATGGTCCCTTTGTTCAAAAAGGGGAGCAGAGACAACCCCGGCAACTATAGACCGGTGAGCCTCACGTCTGTTGTGGGTAAAGTCATGGAGTGGATTATAAGAGACAAGATTTATAATCATCTAGATAGGAATAATATGATCAGGGATAGTCAGCATGGCTTTGTGAAGGGTAGGTCATGCCTCACAAACCTTATCGAGTTCTTTGAGAAGGTGACTGAACAGGTAGACGAGGGTAGAGCAGTTGATGTGGTGTATATGGATTTCAGTAAAGCGTTTGATAAGGTTCCCCACGGTAGGCTATTGCAGAAAATACGGAGGCTGGGGATTGAGGGTGATTTAGAGATGTGGATCAGAAATTGGCTAGCTGAAAGAAGACAGAGGGTGGTGGTTGATGGGAAATGTTCAGAATGGAGTTCAGTTACAAGTGGCGTACCACAAGGATCTGTTCTGGGGCCGTTGCTGTTTGTCATTTTTATCAATGACCTAGAGGAAGGCACAGAAGGGAGGGTGAGTAAATTTGCAGACGACACTAAAGTCGGTAGTGTTGTCGACAGTGCGGAAGGATGTAGCAGGTTACAGAGAGACATAGATAAGCTGTAGAGCTGGGCTGAGAGGTGGCAAATGGAGTTTAATGTAGAGAAGTGTGAGGTGATTCACTTTGGAAGGAATAACAGGAATGCGGAATATTTGGCAAATGGTAAAGTTCTTGGAAGTGTGGATGAGCAGAGGGATCTAGGTGTCCATGTACATAGATCCCTGAAAGTTGCCGCCCAGGTTGATAGGGTTGTGAAGAAGGCCTATGGAGTGTTGGCCTTTATTGGTAGAGGGATTGAGTTCCGGAGTCAGGAGGTCATGTTGGAGCTGTACAAAACTCTGGTACGGCCGCATTTGGAGTATTGCGTACAGTTCTGGTCACCGCATTATAGGAAGGACGTGGAGGCTTTGGAGCGGCTGCAGAGGAGATTTACCAGGATGTTGCCTGGTATGGAGGGAAAATATTATGAGGAAAGGCTGATGGACTTGAGGTTGTTTTCGTTGGAGAGAAGAAGGTTAAGAGGAGACTTAATAGAGGCATACAAAATGATCAGGGGGTTAGATAGGGTGGTCAGTGAGAGCCTTCTCCCGCGGATGGAAATGGCTGGCACGAGGGGACATAGCTTTAAACTGAGGGGTAATAGATATAGGACAGAGGTCAGAGGTAGTTTCTTTACACAAAGAGTGGTGAGGCCGTGGAATGCCCTACCTGCAACAGTAGTGAACTCGCCAACATTGAGGGCATTTAAAAGTTTATTGGATAAGCATATGGATGATAATGGCATAGTGTAGGTTAGATGGCTTTTGTTTCGGTGCAACATCGTGGGCCGAAGGGCCTGTACTGCGCTGTATCGTTCTATGTTCTATGTATGCCTGTGGCAACATTATCATATTGTATTTTGCACAGCACAGGTAAACTAGAAGGTTGTGTGGCACAGCGTGCATCATCCCTGCCTCTGAGCCAGAGGTTCCGGGTTCGAGTCCCACCACAGGACTTGATGGTCAAGGACCAATAATACGGTTGGGTATCAACCTGCAAATCCTTCCAACATGCTAATGGTTGGCTATGAGAGCGGAAGAGACCCCTGGTCAGCCATGCTTGATGCAGAGTGACACCTACTGGAGCTATTGGACTCTGGCATCAGCCTAGTACCTGTCGAGGAATAACTAACTACCTGTGGAAACGGACAAATATCTGCCTTAGTGCACCACTGAATTGGATTGGACAGGTAGACTTCTGAATTTAAGGTGCTCAGACAACTTAGAGGCTTACAGGAATGACTCGTACTGCAGAATCCCAAGAGAATATCCAATAGACCCGAAAGAGGTCATCGAGGATATTGGTGACAGGCTGACAGGACATGGAGTGGCAGAGTTTTAGGTGTGTTGGTGAGAGTAGGAAGATAGGGAGGCCAGCAGGAGAGAATTGTAACTGCACTTCAAATGTACTTAATTGACTGTAAAACATGTTGAGATGGCTGGTGGTTATGAAAGGTGCTCTGTAAATGCACGTTTTTCCTTATGGCAGCCTTGCCATTGCGTTGCTAGCTTTCCTCTATCAGTGCTCTTTTAGTCTGCTAGTATAAATTTAGTACTGGTCTAAATGTGATTTATAACTCAAATAAAGTGAGCTGTGTAACAATTTGAAATTTACAGTCCGACTAAAATTAATTGGCTGCAAGTCTTCCCCACCTATAATTGCCTCAATTGATCTTTTATAGTTCATTGGTGCAAAAGATTTATTGCTGTGTTATGCCTATGTCAGGATTTGCAAACTAATGTAAGTACCAATGAAGTACAGCATAGCACCTAGTATGCAATCTTCTCCGAGGTGGGTACGTCAGCATTAAAATTCCAGATAGCCAGAGTATCCCCTCAAGACCCCTGAATGCCTAACACCAATGTTGTGCTGTGATTTAGGTGATAGGAAACAATGTTGCCTCTACCATAAAGTGGAATGGCAAATTTATTTTTCCTGACATAGAAGGATCCATCTAGTGGTCCAGGAGAGAAATGACGGAAGCTTGCAATGTTGCGCTGGTTCTTTGTCAGAAAACTAGGTTGAGCATCTGGGAAAGTATGTTTGAGGTCTACATTGCAGTATTTGTCAAATGCAATGCAATACTTGCCAACAGTCAAAGTGCATTCTTAGGTTTTCTAACCTTACGGACTGAAAATAAGTAAACTGATTCACAAGTGATCATCTTGAAATTAAGAGTTACAGGGAACAGACCCCACTGAAATCTTAGGGGAAATGGTGATTGTTCGTCTGATGTTTTGGTATGAGTGGGTCCCAATCTGTGGATCCCTTCAAACTACAAACTATGAATGATCGTCAACTACGGCTGTCAGCCAACAATGCAATTTTGACTTGCATGACTAATTTATTGAGTGAGCATTTCACAACTATACTGCCTGACATGTTGCAGTGAGGATTGAATTGCATCTGTGGCAGAATCAAGGGAACTGTTCCTTTTCCTCTTGACATTGCAGGAATGTTCCCCTCCCCCCTCCCCATGAGGTACTACATTCAACAGAAGCAGAGATTGGAGAATTGGGAGAGATTGGAGAATTGGGGCTCCAGTTGGATTGGGGTAAACCGAATAGTAGAAACACTCTTACATGTGACTCAGAATGTTATGGACCCTCACTCACTCCAGAGACATGAAAGGATATCTAGGTTGACAATTCGGTGCAATTCGGTGGTCAGAGTCATCTTTCAGATGGGATCTAAATCTGCTGCCCTCGTGTAGATTAAACAATCCCATGGCACTAATTGAAGAAGGATATGAGAGTGCTTGCCTGGTGCCCATGTCAACATTTATCCTTCAGTCAACACCCAAAAAAACAGATGCTACAAAATTCTAGTGCTTTCGTTTGATGCTGGCTAGGAATACAGCTTTCTGCTCGGAGTATGGGACTGCAGAATCAATCATATATGAAATCAATCAATTATATCGGAGCAATATTGGTAAATTTAAATTATTTTTGCACATTCTCCCCAGGTCTGTGTGGGTTCCCTCTGGGAGCTCCAGTTTCCTCCCACAGTCCAAAGATGCGCAGATTAGGTGGTTTGGCCATGCTAAATTGCCCCTTCGTGCCCAAATGTGTAGGTTAGGTTGAGGGGATCATAGAACGTACAGTGCAGAAGGAGGCCATTCAGCCCATCGAGTCTGCACCAGCCCTTGGAAAGAGCACCCCACCCAAGCCCTCACCCTATCCCTGTAACACAGTAACCCCACCCAACCTTTTTGGACACTAAGGGCAATTTAGCATGGCCAATCCACCTAACCTGCACATCTTTGGACTGTGGGAGGAAACCGGAGTTCCCGTGCAGACTCCGCACAGATAGTGACCCAAGCCAGGAATCGAACCTAGGACTCTGGAGCTGTGAAGCAACTGTGCTAACCACTATGCTACCGTGCTGCCCACAAATAGGGCGGGGGAGTGGGCCTCGGTAGGGTGCATTTCCGGAGGATCGGTGCAGATGGCCAAATGGCCTCCTTCTGCACTGTAGAGATTCTATGATTCTATGAATTCATCAGGGTATGAGAAACTGCCTTGATCTGCCATACCTAAACCACCATCAGGTCACTCATATCAACTATTTCCAGACCACATTGTCAGTACAAATGAGAGTGGTAATTAGTGTGGCCACTTTGTTCTCACATTAGAAATTTCCATTCAACAGAATCGCAGAAAGTTCAATGGAAGTGGTAAGAGACTTTATTTCAAATAACACTAAAAAGCCGGTGTAAATTCCATCATAGGTGATACAATTGTCAACTGTTCTTCAGAAAAAGAGCATGGTTTTGGGTAATTTTACAAAAGCAACTGCCAAATTAGTAGTTAAGCTGCCATTAATTTCAAAATTCAAATTCCTAAGTGACCTGGAGGCTGGATTCTCCAGTCACCCAGTCGCATGTTTCTGGCGGCGGGATTCTATACTCCCGCCGCTTGTCAATGTGTTCTCCCGATGAAGACACCCCATGCCACCGGGAAACCCGTGGGCAGGGGTGCTCTGCCAGCGAGTAAAGGAAATCTCAACGGCCAGAGAATTCCGGCCCTGGTGAATATTTATCCTTCAACAAAAATCTTTTATTTTTAAACCCAGATTGCCTGGTCATTATTGCAATGCTCTTTGTGGGAGCTTGCTCAATTCAAATTGCTTTGTTTTTAGATTATCACAATGACAAAAGTACTTCAAAGGTCTCACCACCCTCCGCTGCTGCCCTTGCCTGTTCCTCCAGTCTTGCCCTTCACTATCCCTCCACCTTTCTACCTCCCTCTATCCCCCTCAGTCTGGAGAATTGAACATCAATTATAAGTAATCTATAAAACCGGGTCAGGTGAAAGGTGAACATAACTCAGCTGAATACTGAATCGCAATATTAGCAACAGCAGCAGCATTAAAAACACAAAGTACAACATTTAGAAACTTTCCCTAATAATGTGGAAATATAATTTTCCTAAGTAGGTTTCCTCCCACAAGTCCCGAAAGACGTGCTATTAGGTAATTTGGACATTCTGAATTCTCCCTCAGTGCTCCCAAACAGACGTTGGAATGTGGCGACTAGAGGCTTTTCACAGTAACTTCATTGCAGTGTTAATGTAAGCCTACTTGTGACAATAAAGATTATTAAAAAGAAGATAGGTTTCCTAGTATTGCCTTGGAAGGCTCTTCATATTACAGGTGAGAATGCATATATTGCATGTATAAATAGATGCTCAATAGTCAATTAGACATGTATACTGAATAATTTGAATTGCAGCATTAACCTTGACAATGCCCCATTGATGATTTGTCAATATCATCAGAAATTCTTGTATGAAGGATGTTATGAATGAACAGATAGATATTCCATTTGTCTTGTAGTGTGGAGTGGGCTAGTATGTAGTTGTCATGGAATTCACAATGCCATCACATTCGACTTGGCTAATGAAGAGAGTGAAATTACAAAGTTGTGCTAGTTAATAGGACTTAACTTTGGAGGAATGGTTTGGTTGGTTAAGTTACATTATGGATTAGCTGTGGAGCACCAGTGAGAATTTACTTTTGCTACTGATGATCCACAATGTTTAGTCATTGCCGAGGGGATTGCCATGGTTACAGCTGTGCACACATTAATGGTGAGAGTGCGCACACAGCTGTTTGATTTATTTTTAAATCGCCAGTGACTCCAGGGAAAGTAATTCCGGTCAGACTATTATCTCAAAACCTGTAATTCATGAAGTAACAAACCTGGCCTTGGTCCTGTACATTACACAAAAAGGATTATTTTAATATGTATCTGCAAATAATATTCACAATTGCAACTCCAACAACACTGAAGAAGCTTGCGCTACCCAGGATAAAGCTTCCCGCTTGATTGCTACCCCTTCCACATACATTTACTCCCTCAACCACCGATGAACAGAGGCAGCAGTGTGTACTATCTACAAGATGCACTGCAGGAACTCACCAAGTCTCATTAGGCAGCACCTTCCAAACCCATGACCACTACCATCGGGGACCATACCGGGGAACACCACCACCTGGAGTTCCTCGCCAAGTCACTCACCATCCTGACTTGGTAATATATCACCATTCCTTCACTATCAATCAGTCAAAACACTGGAATTTTCTCCCTAATAGCACGTCTTTCGGGATTAGAATAGTGAGTTAGAGTTGCTCCAATGAGGTAGGTAATACGGATGGGCGATGTGGGGACGGGATTCTGTATCCTGAGGCTAAATGTTGACGCCGTCAGAAACGTAGTCGAGTTTCCCGATGGCGTCAACGTGGCCTCAGGATCAGCAATTCTGGCCCCAACAGGGCGGACCTTCGCCGCACCAGCTGCTGATCCCGGCATCAACTGGGCGCTGTGGGGTCCACGCATGCACAATGGCACCGGCGCCAACATGCGCAGTGGCACCGGCGCCAACACGCGCATGCACAGTGGCTCCCTTCTCTGCGCCGGCCTGACACAATATGGCCTAGGGCTACAGGGGCCTGCCCAGAAAAAAGGGGGGGCCCCAAGCATGAGAGGCCGGCCCGCCAATCGGTGGGCCCCGATCATGGGCCAGGCCACACTGGAGGCCCCCGCTCCCTCCCAATCTCCCCCCCCCCTCCCCCCCGGGGGTCGGACCCCCCCCCCCCACAGACCGCCCCCGGACCCTTCCACGCCGAGGTCCCACCGGCTGAGAGCAAGTTAGAATGGCGCCGGCGGGACCTCGGGTTTCTTGGTGCGGCCGCTTGGCCCATCCCAGGCTGAGAATCGCGGGGGGACCTCGTAGAGTGGCAACATGCGCAGTGGCTCCGGCGCCAACGCGCGCATGCACAGTTTCTCCCTTCTCAGCACCGGACCCGACGCAACATGGTGTAGGGCTACAGGGGCCAGCGCAAAAGAAAGGGGGCCCCCAGCATGAGAGGCCGGCCTGCCGATCGGTGGGCCCCGATCATGGGCCAGGCCACAATGGAGCCCCCCCTCCCCCCCGGGTCAGACCCCCCCCCCCCCCCCCCCCCCCCCCACGGACCGCCCCGGACCCTTCCATGCCGAGGTCCCGCCGGCTGAGAGCAGGTTAGAACGGCGGCGGCAGGACTCAGGTTTTTTGGTGCGGCCTGGGCTGAGAATCGTCGGGGGGCCTCGTAGAGCGGCCGCGCTGGTGCCGATTCTCCGCTCTGTGCCGGTCGCGCCAATTCTCCGGCCTGGCCCCGGGCTGAGAGAATCCCGCGGGATTTCTGCTGTGCTCTAGAAATAGCAAAATCGTATCGTGGATTTGTAAATACAGGTTTACAGTTTTGTTGTATCGAGGAGAAAGCAGAAAATTGTCCCCTTTTATTTGAGTGATGTATGGGGTGCTTTACTCTGCTTACAATTTCTCCTATGGCTATGACTCTGGCTGTGTCTAGTTGGGAGTATGCGATGAGCATGCATTAGGTTATGTTCCATTTTCAAGAACTGATAACCCTCACATTAATGTGCACAAAATACTTAACCCAAATTAATTTTATATTCAGAATAATGATCTTTTAAATTCATTATTTAATTAATGGTAATGCAAATTAAAATTTTGGGGTAATCTATTCATTCCTTTAATTCCACTTTCAGAATTCCATTATATAATGTATTGCACAGAGATGAAGGTATCTTAAAAGGAATGACATCTCAATACTTAACTTAATATTTGAGTATGCATTTTTACATTGGATAATACGAACACTTAATGAAAATGTTGGGTTGGGTGCACTAGCGGCACCGAGAAATCAAGGTGAGTACAGTATTTTGCATAAGAAAAAGTATTATTTTGATATCAGTTGGGGTTTTTTTGCATTTAATTTATATCTCCCCTCCGGTGAGTAACCTCGTGGTCTGAAAGTAAAAGGCTGGAGTGGAGTTGATTTTTTTTTACACCATTTGCTCATGGCAATGAGCATTTGCATGCAATTTTAGGTGGTTTCTGTTCCATGCCAACATACCTTAATGTGAACGTCAGTATTATGAGCGACCCTGTACCTGCCAACTCTTAACATTTGATAACAAGCAGTACAATTTCAATGGTCATGCCATGCTCCCATCATTTTATCCATTTTATAATTTCTTACTACCTGATTGCATTGACACATGCTTGTGTTCAAAAGTGCCAGTATCTCCTGAAAACCTCTGCAAGATCTCGGCAGTGTCAGCAGGCTAATTGATTGCGTGAAGGTGCATCACAATGTGAACTAATTGTACCTTCACTGTAATCCCATTATTTTACAAACACTGATAATCATGTAAATCAAATTTCTGTAGCTGATAATTCAATTGTTAGGCCCATGTTTCACTTCCCATTATTACAGCTGCAAAGCAGCAACTTTAATTTTTTAAAAAATGATAAGTATTATGCAGTAAACATTATTTCCCCCTCCTCATAATATGCCTGGTAACTTAATGTAGAAATCTATGTCCAGGGTCAAGGAAAGACTTATGTTTGACCATTGTCATTGCAAATAAATGATAAAATAGTTAGCTTACATAGTGGTCATAGCTGATGTCGAGTCACTTTGTGCTTGTGTTGAGTTTGATCATTTTTTAAAATAGCGACCTTTAAGTGCAGTTCAAAAACTTTATTTTTGACAGATTAATGTGCAGTTTGAGAAAAAGCCACATTGTTTTTCACAAACACCAGCTTCCTTGGGCATCGCACATTCAAAAATTGATTTGGTGCAGAGACGATTAGCATGCTCAGCAGACGATCAGCAGAGCAACTGTTTTTACTTTTGTCTTTCGAGACGAAAAGCCAGAAGTGATGTCGGCTGCATCAGTAGATGGATAGTTGTTTGTATGGCAGTTTTCTTCTCGGTATTTCAATAAAGACATTGGCTGGGGTTCTCTGTTGTGAGTCCACCGCCCCTACCGCTGGTAGCAAGGACAGAGAATTTGGCACTCAGCGAAATCTCCCATTCACTGTTGTGGGAACTGGGGAATATCACTGCCAATTGTTACGATCCCAGTTGGTGTTAGAACTAGATTTTTTTACAATAGAAACACTTAGGCCTCTGAATGTCACTTCCACCTTCAGCACCTTTCATTTTGATCTGAGGTGAAATTCCCTGATCATTCCCAACTGTTCCATCTCTTCCTTTACTATTTGTTTTCTATTCTCTTTCTCATGTTTGAAAGGATGATGGAAAAAAAGGTTTGTTTCTATGGACCAGTTCGTAATTATCAGCTAGCTCTGTTGCCTGTCTAGCAGTTTTAAGTTTTGTTCCTCAACATACGTCCTAATAACCAAAGGAAGCAAATTTTTTAATTATTTGAAAAGAAACACCTCTCTAAGGGCTTCATATGATTTAGAGCACCCAATTATTATTATTTTTCCAATTAAGGGGCAATTTAGCAAAGCCAATCCACCTAAACTGCACATCTTTGGGTTTTGGGGTGAAACCCACGCAGACACGGAGAGAATGTGCAAACTCCACACAGACAATGACCATGGGCAGGGATCGAACCCAGGCCCTCAGGGCCGCAAGCAGTAATGCTGACCACTGCGCCACCGTGCTGCACTTGATCTCTCTATCTTTAATGCTCTTATCTGATGGTCAAAATTATTTTGTTTCACCTCCTCAAATTCAACAAGAGTTTGTTTGTTTTGCGTTTCAAAATTTCTGCCTGTATACCTCGGGAACCAACTCCGATGCGCTAAGGATAGCTTTCTTTACTACACCATAATCTACAGATATCTCTTCCAAAAATGATGCATACACCTCACTAGCTCTACCAACCAGTCTACTTTGTGAAAGTAATGTCAAAATTTCTTTTGGCCATTTCATCTGTTTAGCCACATTTTCAAAAGAAATAAAAAATGCTTCCACATCCTTTTCCTCAAACTTTGTAAGAGCATGTATAAATGTAAACTAGGTTCATGTCTAAAACTACTTCCATCCTCACCCTGCTCTGGTTTTTTTTAATTGTCAGCATTTTAAGTGAAATTTTCTGTCTTTCTCTTTTTCTCTTTCTGCCATTGCTAATCTTTCTACTTCAAGTTTTCTCATTTCAGTTTCCTTTTGAAAAGCTCTGGGCTGTATTCTCCATCGGCTGGATACTCCCTTTCGCCGGCAGCGTACTCATGCCCGCGGATTTCCCGATGGCATGGGGGTGCACTCAATGAGAAACCCCATTGGCTGGCGGTAGGGAGGGAGGATCCCATTGCCGGCGGGGGCGCATTGCACCAGAAAACGGATGCAGCGGGATGGAGAATCCCGCCGTCTTATCTTTTTCCCTTTTTCCTGCAATTCAAGTTTCTTCATTTCTATTTCTTTCTCTTTTCCCTGCATTCCATTTATAATTGAATTTTAGCAAATTAAATTTCCTCACTTTTCAAAATACTTGGTCGATCTGAAACCCTTGTGCTTTTAAATGTTTCACTATGGTTCCAATAATGTCAGCTTTCCTTATCCCTGCAAGTAATCCCAATTCCAGTTTATCAGCCAATTCAGTTAACTGACACTTGATTACTTTCTGTAAACCAGGTAACGTTACCTCTTCCATCTTTCAAGGAAAAAAATATTAAACTTGAAAAAATTGGATTAAGATAAAATAATCCTTTACTTCACCCTTAGTTTAACAATTAGACATGGATTTTCAGATTAACATGGATTACAAAGTACATCTTAAAATACAGTGGTCTCATTAACACAACAAGTCCCTTTTAAGCACACATGATACTGTGGTAAGACACATTCCTTTCTGAACCCAAGTGAATGTCTGTGGATTTTCCCTCATAATCCCCCAGAAGATTCTTATACCGTGAGCCATGATGTCTCGCTTTCAGGCGAATTATTTCAGATTCAACTTTCAAAAGTCACACTTTCAAATCTTCTTTTAAATTATGCTTTCCCTCCACTTCTTCAATCAGTAAGAAGTCTTACAACACCAGGTTAAAGTCGAACAGGTTTGTTTCGATGTCACTAGCTTTCAGAACGCTGCTCCTTCCTCAGGTGAATGAAGAGGTATGTTCCAGAAACATACATATAGACAGATTCAAAGATGCCAGACAATGCTTGGAATACGAGCATTAGCAGGTGATTAAATCTTTACAAAGAACAACAAAGAACAAAGAAATGTACAGCACAGGAACAGGCCCTTCGGCCCTCCAAGCCCGTGCCGACCATACTGCCCGACTAAACTACAATCTTCTACACTTCCTGGGTCCGTATCCTTCTATTCCCATCCTATTCATATATTTGTCAAGATGCCCCTTAAATGTCCCTATCGTCCCTGCCTCCACTACCTCCTCCGGTAGTGAGTTCCAGGCACCCACTACCCTCTGCGTAAAAAACTTGCCTCGTACATCTACTCTAAACTTTGCCCCTCTCACCTTAAACCTATGCCCCCTAGTAATTGACCCCTCTACCCTGGGGAAAAGCCTCTGACTATCCACTCTGTCTATGCCCCTCATAATTTTGTATACCTCTATCAGGTCGCCCCTCAACCTCCTTCGTTCCAGTGAGAACAAACCGAGTTTATTCAATCGCTCCTCATAGCTTATGCCCTCCATACCAGGCAACATTCTGGTAAATCTCTTCTGCACCCTCTCTAAAGCCTCCACATCCTTCTGGTAGTGTGGCGACCAGAATTGAACACTATACTCCAAGTGTGGCCTAACTAAGGTTCTATACAGCTGCAACATGACTTGCCAATTCTTATACTCAATGCCCCGGCCAATGAAGGCAAGCATGCCGTATGCCTTCTTGACTACCTTCTCCACCTGTGTAGCCCCTTTCAGTGATCTGTGGACCTGTACTCCTAGATCTCTTTGACTTTCAATACTCTTGAGGGTTCTACCATTCACTGTATATTCCCTACCTGCATTAGCCCTTCCAAAATGCATTACCTCACATTTGTCCAGGTTAAACTCCATCTGCCATCTCTCCGCCCAAGTCTCCAGACAATCTAAATCCTGCTGTATCCTCAGACAGTCCTCATCGCTATCCGCAATTCCACCAACCTTTGTGTCGTCTGCAAACTTACTAATCAGACCAGTTACATTTTCCTCCAAATCATTTATATATACTACAAAGAGCAAAGGTCCCAGCACTGATCCCTGTGGAACACCACTGGTCACAGCCCTCCAATTAGAAAAGCATCCCTCCATTGCTACCCTCTGCCTTCTATGGCCTAGCCAGTTCTGTATCCACCTTGCCAGTTCACCCCTGATCCCGTGTGACTTCACCTTTTGTACTAGTCTACCATGAGGGACCTTGTCAAAGGCCTTACTGAAGTCCATATAGACAACATCTACTGCCCTACCTGCATCAATCATCTTAGTGACCTCCTCGAAAAACTCGATCAAGTTAGTGAGACACGACCTCCCCTTCACAAAACCGTGCTGCCTCTCACTAATACGTCCATTTGCTTCCAAATGGGAGTAGATCCTGTCTCGAAGAATTCTCTCCAGTAATTTCCCTACCACTGAAGTAAGGCTCACCGGCCTGTAGTTCCCGGGATTATCCCTGCCACCCTTCTTAAACAGAGGAACAACATTGGCTATTCTCCAGTCCTCCGGGACATCCCCTGAAGACAGCGAGGATCCAAAGATTTCTGTCAAGGCCTCAGCAATTTCCTCTCCAGCCTCCTTCAGTATTCTGGGGTAGATCCCATCCGGCCCTGGGGACTTATCTACCTTAATATTTTTTAAGACACCCAACACCTCGTCTTTTTGGATCACAATGTGACCCAGGCTATCTACACCCCCTTCTCCAGACTCAACATCTACCAATTCCTTCTCTTTGGTGAATACTGATGCAAAGTATTCATTTAGTACCTCGCCCATTTCCTCTGGCTCCACACATAGATTCCCTTGCCTATCCTTCAGTGGGCCAACCCTTTCCCTGGCTACCCTCTTGCTTTTTATGTAAGTGTAAAAAGCCTTGGGATTTTCCTTAACCCTATTTGCCAATGACTTTTCATGACCCCTTCTAGCCCTCCTGACTCCCTGCTTAAGTTCCTTCCTACTTTCCTTATATGCCACACAGGCTTCGTCTGTTCCCAGCCTTTTAGCCCTGACAAATGCCTCCTTTTTCTTTTTGACGAGGCCTACAATATCATTCGTCATCCAAGGTTCCCGAAAATTGCCGTATTTGTCTTTCTTCCTCACAGGAACATGCCTGTCCTGTATTCCTATCAACTGACACTTGAAAGCCTCCCACATGTCAGATGTTGATTTGCCCTCAAACATCCGCCCCCAATCTATGCTCTTCAGTTCCCGCCTAATATTGTTATAATTAGCCTTCCCCCAATTTAGCACATTCATCCTCGGACCACTCTTATCCTTGTCCACCAGTACTTTAAAACTTACTGAATTGTGGTCACTGTTACCGAAATGCTCCCCTACTGAAACATCTACCACCTGGCCGGGCTCATTCCCCAATACCAGGTCCAGTACCGCCTCTTCCCTAGTTGGACTGTTTACATATTGTTTTAAGAAGCCCTCCTGGATGCTCCTTACAAACTCTGCCCCGTCTAAGCCCCTGGCACTAAGTGAGTCCCAGTCAATATTGGGGAAGTTGAAGTCTCCCATCACCACAACCCTGTTGTTTTTACTCTTTTCCAAAATCTGTCTACCTATCTGCTCCTCTATCTCCCGCTGGCTGTTGGGAGGCCTGTAGTATACCCCCAACATTGTGACTGCACCCTTCTTATTCCTGATCTCTACCCATATAGCCTCACTGCCCTCTGAGGTGTCCTCTCGCTGTATAGCTGTGATACTCTCCTGAACAAGTAGCGCAACTCCGCCTCCCCTTTTACATCCCCCTCTATCCCGCCTGAAACATCTAAATCCTGGAACGTTTAGCTGCCAATCCTGCCCTTCCCTCAACCAGGTCTCTGTAATGGCAACAACATCATAGTTCCAAGTACTAATCCAAGCTCTAAGTTCATCTGCCTTACCCGTAATGCTCCTTGCATTAAAACATATGCACTTCAGGCCACCAGACCCGCTGTGTTCAGCAACTTCTCCCCGTCTGCTCTGCCTCAGAGCCACACTGTCCATATTCCCTAGTTCTCCCTCAACGCTCTCACCTTCTGACCTATTGCTCCCGTGCCCACCCCCCTGCCATACTAGTTTAAACCCTCCCGTGTGACACTAGCAAATCTCGCGGCCAGGATATTTATGCCTCTCCGGTTTAGATGCAACCCGTCCATCTTATACAGGTCACACCTGCCCCGGAAGAGCTCCCAGTGGTCCAGATAACCGAAACCCTCCCTCCTACACCAGCTGTTTAGCCACGTGTTTGTCTGCTCTATCTTCCTATTTCTAGCCTCACTGGCACGTGGCACAGGGAGTAATCCCGAGATTACAACCCTCGAGGTCCTGTCTTTTAACTTTCTGCCTAGCTCCCTGAACTCCTGCTGCAGGACCTCATGCCTCTTCCTGCCTATGTCGTTAGTACCAATATGTACAACGACCTCTACCTGTTTGCCCTCCCCCTTCAGGATTCCCTCTACCCGTTCGGAGACATCCTGGACCCTGGCACCAGGGAGGCAACATACCATCCTGGAGTCTCTTTCACGTCCACAGAAGCGCCTATCTGTTCCCCTGACTATAGAGTCCCCTATAACTATTACTCTTCTGCGCTTTGACCCTCCCTTCTGAACATCAGAGCCAGCCGTGGTGCCACTGCTCTGGCTGCTGCTGTTTTCCCCTGATAGGCTATCCCCCCCGACAGTATCCAAAGGGGTATACCTGTTCGAGAGGGGGACAACCACAGGGGATTCCTGCACTGACTGCCTGCCCTTTCTGGTGGTCACCCATTTACAGATCCAGAGATGGGGTAACCCCAGGTTAAAGAGGTGTGAATTGTGTCAAGCCAGGACAGTTGGTAGGATTTCGCAGGCCAGATGGTGGGGGATGAATCAAGGTTTTGGTTTCAGGTTTTACACCTCTCCCTTCAGGATTCCTTTGCCTTAAAGGCTTTTATGCGAAGTCAAGCCATTGATTTCCACAATTATTTCAAATAATGTCTCCCAAACTGTAGTAATTTCTCACAAACCTTAGCAATCCTGCAGATATATTTCTGGCCCCTCACAATCCAATTTCAACTCCCTGTGACTTTACTGAACAGTAATCTGTTCTGGTTCCCAGTTTCCTCTGTTCCTATAATTCCAGACTTCTTGGTAATTTCCCTTTTCTCTAATTTCCTTAACTAGCTGGACTTGTTTTCCAACATCTGTTTTCTTAACCATTACTCCATAGTATGGTTTGTCTTTTAGCAATGCTGAGAGTGATGTCCCCTCTTTATTCTTAAAACAAACTGCTTCTAGCAGAGCTGTGAGAGCTGCCTTCTCTCTCACTACCCATCTCCAACTGCCAACAAATTCAGCTAAAACTAAAACTTAAAGGGCGAAATTCTCCAGTATCGGCGCAATGTCCGCCGACCGGTGCCAAAAACGGCGCTAATCAGTCCGGCATCACGCCGCCCCAAAGGTGCGGAATCCTCCGCATCTTGGGGGGCCGAGCCCTAACCTTGAGGGGCTAGGCCCGCGCCGGACTGATTTCCGCCCCGCCAACTGGCGGAAAAGGCCTTTGGTGCCCCGCCAGCTGGCGCGGAAATGACATCTCCGGGCGGCCCATGCGTGGGAGCGTTAGCACCCGCTCACGGCATCCCCGCGCATGCACTGTGGAGGGAGTCTCTTCCGCCTCCGCCATGGTGGCGACCGTGGCGAAGGCGGAAGGAAAAGAGTGCCCCCACGGCACAGGCCCACCCGCGGATCAGTGGGCCCCAATCATGGGCCAGGCCACCGTGGGGGCACCCCCCGGGGCCAAATTGCCCCCCGCCCCCCCTAGGACCCCGGAGTCTGCCCGCACCGCCTTGTCCCGCTGGTAAGAGAGGTGGTTTAATCCACGCCGGCGGGACAGGCATTCTAGCAGCGGGACTTCGGCCCATCCGGGCCGGAGAATCGCGGCGGGGGGGCCTGCCAACCGGCGCGGCGCGATTCCCGCCCCCGCCGAATCTCCGGTGCCGGAGAATTCGGCAACCGGTAGGGGCGGGATTCACGCCAGCCCCTGGCGATTCGCCGACCCGGCGGGGGGGGGGGGGGGGGGGGGGGGGTCGGAGAATCTCGCCCAAAAGCTTTCTTTACCCTTATAAGGGCCTCCAAGGTGCTAAGCAACCCCTGCCAGACTTATTTATTCTTCATACCATAGCCCACTCTAAGCACAATAAAATCATAGCTGGATTTGAACCCAACCCCCACACATACAAACACCCTTGTCAAACAGGAATCGAACCATAGTTCCCCTTCCAGAGAAACATTACATTAAGCCCACTTAAAACTATACCATATTTCCAATGATTACCAATACCAGTATAAATCCCTTAAAACTATCCTTGTTTTCCTAACATCAACCACTTATTTCAAAAAATGTTTCCACTAAAACAGTGGGGAGAAGAGTATTATAGAAGCAGTATTCATTCATTAATATCGCCAGAAGCTATATCTTGTCTGTAGAGGGAATTGCTTTCATTTAAATTGGCTGATGTTCTTGAGCATAGCAGGGAATTAGTGAGTGCCAGCATTAGCTCAGTGGCTAGAACTCTTGTTTCTGAGTCCCACTTTAGAGACACAAGCACATAATCTGTCAGATACTTCAGTGCAGTAGTGAGGTTGTCAGAGGTGCTGTCCTTTGGATGGGAGTCGACTCTCTCAGATCCCACGGCACTATTCTAAGAAGAGTGTTGGAATTGTTGCCAATGTTAATCCCTCAACTGAGACCACTGATTGCTATCATGTTTCTGTTTCTGGGACATTTCTGTGTGCAACTTGGCTGTGTTGTTCCCTGTGTTTCATCATAGACAAATCCGCTTTGGGATGTTCCGCACTTGCAAAATATTCCATATAAACGCAAGCTTTTCTTATAGGTGTTTTATTCAATCAGCTGCTTTGTGATGCAGGATAATTCTGAACATCATTAAAAGTGATGATGGGGGACTTCCGGTGGCAGCCGTGGAGGAGTAGGTCGCACATTCGATAGCTCCCGCCTGTAACGGACTTTCGGACCTTATTCCCCCGACTTTTCTTGGATTTTATGGGATAAAGCGGTGAACTGTGCTACATTAAGGAGGATTCCCTCTCTTTGGATTAGAAGTGGCCGTGTGAAACGACTCAGTCCTGGTAGTGAGAAGCAAGCGGAGCTGGTACCGGGGGACAGCATGGGGGAGGGCAAGGGCCGAGGAGAGATGGCACAGTGGTCGACGGAGCAGCCGGTGAAGTTTTTTGAGGATTGCTTCGCCGAGCTGAAAAAGGATACGCTGGACCCGATCAAGGCTTCGATTGATCAAGTAGTCTTGAATCAGGAGACCCAGGGGAAAGCGATACAGGAGGTCGAACAAAAGTTATTTGACCAGGAGGACTATATAACCGTGCTGGAGAACAAGGTGGAGGTGTTGGACGACCGCCAGAAGAGGATGCAGGAGAAGCTGGAGGACCTGGAGAATAGATCCAGTAGGCAGAACCTCAGAATTGTTGGCCTCCCTGAAGGCAGTGAGGGATAGGATGCGAGGGCATATGTGACGGGAATGCTGGAGAAGATGATGGGGGCTGGGGCGTTACCTCGGCCCCTGGAGGTGGGTAGAGCGCACAGAGTCCTTGCGTGGAAGCCCAGGGCGAAGACCCGCCCAGGGCCATGGTGGTACGTTTTCACCGTTTTACGGATAAGGAACACGTCTTGCGGTGGGCCAAGAAAAAACGGAGCAGCAAGTGGGAGAACTGTGAGTTGCGTATTTATCAGGACCTGGGAGAGGAGTTGGCCAAGAGACGGGCTGGGTTCAATCGGGCAAAAACGGCCCTCTTCAAGAAGGGGGTGAAGTTCGGGATGCTGTAGCCAGCACGGCTGTGGGTTACGCACAAGGAACGGGACTTTTATTTTGAGACGCCGGACAATGTATGGACATTCATTGAAGAAAAGAAGCTGGAGACGATTTAAAGGACATTTAAGCTGCGGAGAAGTTTTGTAGCAGTGGTTCGTATTACTGTACTGGTTTTTTAAAAGAAAAAAGATTTTATGTCGTTCTGGGTGAAATGATGGGCTGTGGTGATGGTTGGAGGGTGCTTGGTCTTGCAGGGATTTGATGCGGGGGGGGGGGGGGTGGGGAGGGAGCCTTGAAGTTAGAGCTATTCTTCAGGAGACTGGGTTGTGTGTTAAATGTTTTTTCACAGGTTTATGTTAATTCCGTCTTTTTTTTGTTTTTGCTGCTGTTTACTCACTGGGGAATGTGATGCTGTTAAAAGGTTTATTCATGTGGGGGGAGAGGTTCGAACAATAGGGAGACAGACTGTGTGGCACCAGCGGCGGGGGTTATCGGGGTCAGCATGGTTCAGCTGACTCTCGGAAGCGCAATGGGGTGAGCAAGTGTTAAACTGGTACTTGACCTGGGGATTGAGGTTTCTGGTGCTGTTGGTGGCGTGGGAAAGGGGCTTTGCTGACAGGGGAGGAACTATTATCGGGGAATAAATGGGAGGTTGGGAATGGCTGCTGCTCATCGGGGTACTCGGGGAAGCGGGGGGCGCAGGCTTGGGGCTGGCCTAAAAATGGTCATGGCTAGTCGGCGCGGGAGGGGGGGGGAGGTGGAAGCCCCCCATCCAGGCTGATTACGTGGAACGTGAGAGGACTGAATGGGCCGGTCAAGAGGGCTTGTGTGTTCGCGCATCTAAGGGAACTGAAGGCAGTCGTGGCACATCTTAAGGTCATAGATCAGATGAGATTGAGGAAGGGGTGGGTCAGCCAGGTGTTCCACTCAGGGCTGGATTCAAAGACCAGGGGGGTAGCAATTTTGATTAGTAAGCGAGTGGCATTTGAGGCTGGGAGAATCGTGTCAGATAAGGGGGGTAGGTACATAATGGTGAGTGGAAGGTTGGAGGGGCGACATGTGGTGCTCGTGAATATATATGCTCCGAACTGGGACGACGTGGAATTTATGAGGAGTGTGCTTGGCAAAATCCCGGACTTCGAGTCACATAACCTGATGATGGGGGGGGGACTTTAACACGGTCATTGATCTGGAATTGGACTGGTCAGTATCCAGGTCAGGGAGGAGGCCGGCTATGGCAAATTGAAGGGCTTAATGGTACAGATGGGGGGTATAGACCCATGGAGGTTTACACGGCCGAGGTCGAAGGGGTTTTTGTTTTTTTCTCACGTCCATAAGGTTTACTCCTGCATTGACTTTTTTGTTCTGAGCAGAGCGCTAATACCGAAGGTGACAGGGACAGAATACTCGGCAATTGCAGTGTCGGATCATGCCCCGCATTGGGTGGATTTGCGGGTTAGTGAGGAGAGAGGGCAACGTTATGGAGACGTGGGGTTGCATGCGGATGAAGCGGTCTGCGGGCGAGTGAATAAGTCCATCCAGAACTACCTGGAAACAAATGACACGGGAGAGGTATCTGCAGCGACGGTTTGGGAAGCTCTGAAGGTGGTTGTTAGAGGGGAGCTCATTTCGATTCGGTCTCACAGGGAAAAGGGGGGAACGGGCGGAGAAGGAGAGACTAGTGGAGGAGATAATCCGTGTGGACAGGAGATACGCAGAGGCCCCGGACGCGGGGCTCCTGAGGGAGCGGTGGAAAGCTGCAAGCGGAGTTTGAGTTGCTGACAACAGGGAAAGCAGTGGAACAGTTGAGGAAGGCAAAGGGGGCGGCTTATGAGTACGGGGAAAAGGCGAGTAGGATGTTGGTGCAACAGCTTAGGAAGAGAGAGGCGGCAAGGGAGATTGGTAGAGTGAAGAATAGGGAGGGTAACACGGTCTTGGACCCAGGAGTGGTGAACAAGGTTTTTGAGGATTTTTATAGTAAATTTTATGAGTCGGAACTCCCGGCTGGAGTGGAGGGGATGAGGCAATTTCTAAATCAGTTGAGGTTTCCGAGGGTGGAGGAGGACCTGGTGGAGGGGCTGGGGGCCCCAATTGAGATTGAGGAAGTTATCAAGGGGCTCGAGGGCATGCAGTCGGGCAAAGCTCCGGGGCCGGACGGCTACCCGGTGGAATTTTATAAGAAGTTCTCAGAGTTGTTGAGCCCACTGCTAGTGAGGACAGTTAATGAGAGAAGGGAATCCTCCCCCCGACAATGTCGTAGGCCTTGATTTCACTTATTCTTAAGCGGGAGAAGGAGCCCCAGCAGTGTGGGTCATATAGGCCGATCTCGCTTTTGAATGTGGATGCCCAAGTTGTTGGCTAAGATATTGGCCACAAGGATAGCAGACTGCGTTCTGGGGGTGATAGGGGAAGACCAGACGGGATTCGTTAAGAGCAGGCAACTTAAGGAAACGTTTGGAGGCTTTTAAATGTTATTATGATGCCCTCAGAAAGAGGAGAGGCGGAGATGGTGGTAGCGATGGATGCGGAGAAGGCTTTTGATCGGGTGGAGTGGGAGTACCTGTGGGAGGCGCTGGGAGATTTGGGTTTGGTGAGGACTTTATTGGCTGGGTGCGGTTGCTCTACCAGGCGCCTGTAGCAAGCGTGCGTATGAACCGGCTGAGGTCGGGGTATTTTAAATTACATCGAGGGACGAGGCAAGGGTGCCCCCCCTCCCCGTTATTGTTTGCTCTCGCTATAGAGCCACTGGCCATGGCGCTAAGAGCTTCGAGGAACTGGCAGGGGCTGGTTGGGGGGGGGGGGGGGGGGGGAATTTGGAGCACCGGGTCTCACTCTACGCGGACGATTTGCTTTTGTACATTTCGGACCCGTTGGAGGGGATGGGGGCGGTTATGCGGATCTTGGGAGAATTTGGCAATTTTTCGGGGTATAAATTGAACATGGGGAAGAGTGAGATGTTTGTGATCCAGGCTCGAGGACAGGAGGAGAGACTGGGAGAGCTGCCGCTTAGACTGGTAGGGGAGAGCTTTCGCTATCTGGGAATCCAGGTGGCTCGGAAATGGGAGGCACTGCATAAGCTTAATCTATCCAGGTTGGTAGAGCAAATGGAAGGGGACTTTAAGAGGTGGGACATGCTCCTGTTGTCACTGGCAGGGAGGGTACAGACCGTGAAAATGACGGTCCTCCCCAGATTTCTGTTTGTCTTTCAGTGCCTCCTCATCTTCATCCCTAAGGCCCTTTTCAAGCGGGTGAACAAGATCATCTCGGGCTTTGTTTGGGCGAATAAAACCCCGCGGGTGAAGAAAATGTGGTTGGAGCGTAGTCGGGCGGAGGGTGGGTTGGCGCTGCCGAACTTCTGTAACTACTCCTGGGCGGCTAACATAGCCATGATTAGGAAGTGGGTAATGGGGGGCGGGGTCGGCATGAGCATGGTTGGAGGCGGCGTCACAAAAAGGCACCAGTCTGGGAGCATTGGTAACGGACTCTGCCGTTCTCGCAGGCCCGATACTCCACAAGTCCGGTAGTAGTTGCGGCACTGAGGATCTGGGGGCGATGTAGGAGGCATAAGAAGGTGGAGGGTGCGTCAGTCTGGACCCCGATTTGTAACCACCACAGGTTTGTACCGGACAGGCTGGATGGCGGGTTCCAGAGCTGGCAGAGGGCAGAAATTAGAAGGATGGCGGATCTGTTTATAGATGGGAGCTTTCCCAGTTTGAAGGCGCTGAAGGATAAATTTAAACTGCCGCCAGGGAATGGTTTTAGATATTTCCAAGTGCGAGACTTCCTGAGAAAGCAGGTGCCGGCCTTTCCGCTGCTGCCGCCACGGGGGATACAGGATAGAGTAGTTTCTGGTACCTGGGTGGGGGAGGGGAAGGTATCAGATATCTACCAGGAGCTGTTGGAGGCGGAGGAAACCCCGGTGGAGGAGCTTAAGGGCAAGTGGGAGGACGAGCTAGGAGAGATAGAGGCGGGTCTATGGGCGGACGCCCTAAACAGGGTCAATTCCTCCTCTTCATGTGCCAGGCTTAGCCTAATACAATTTAAGGTGGTCCACCGGGCACACATGACGGCGGCGAAGATGAGCAAGTTTTTCGGGGTAGAAGATAGATGTGTGCGGTGCGCAGGAACCCCAGCAAACCATGTCCACATGTTTTGGGCATGCCCAAAGCTCAGGGGGTTTTGGCAGGGATTTGCGAAGACAATGTCCACGGTGCTAGGAACTCGGGTGGTGCCGAGTCCAGAGGTAGCGATCTTTGGAGTGTCAGAAGATCCGGGAATTCAGGGAGTGAAAGAGGCCGACGTCCTGGCCTTTGCCTCCCTAGTAGCCCGGAGACAGATCCTTTTAATGTGGAGGGACTCGAAGCCCCCGAGTGTAGAGACCTGGGTTAGTGACATGGCTGGGTTTCTCAGTTTTGAGAAAGTAACGTTTGCCTTAAGAGGGTCAATGTTGGGATTCTCTCGGAGGTGGCAGCTGTTCATCGACTTTCTCGGAGAAAATTAAAATGTCAGCAGAAGCAGCATTTTGGGGGAGGGTGCGGATAGGTGCTAGATGGTTGCGGTGTGTGAGGATTGGGTCGGGTGGGGAAATGTTTATTTTACCATGTTAATTATTGTTTTTGTTATTGTTTAAAAAATTTTGCAAATACCTCAATAAAATTTTTTTTTTTTTAAAGTGATGATGGGATTAGGGAGTGAAGATGGGGTTTGAGGAAAGGCAGAAATAATGGTCAAAATAATTGGGAAGCAAAGGAATGTTAAACTGCCAGTCGAGAGCAAGACGAAGAAGCAAGCACATGAGAAGCCATTGTAAATAATAGTAAATTAAATTGCCTTGTTCAATTAGTTATGCTGCTGTTACTTGGATTGGATGCTGGAGTAGTTACTGCAAATTTAATGTTAATTTCACCTAACACAGATGTTTGGAGCAGAACTGCTGAACTAGCGCTTAACATAGTCAGTTCAGTGCAGTCGTGTTCTGTCCATCTGTCAATCAATCCATCTCCAACTGAATTCAGAGTCCCAAAACTCATTTCACTTAAAATCTTTATCAGCCATCATAGATAGAAAGGCCATTCTAGGCTGGATTCAAACATAAATCTCAGAGGTGGAAATATCTGTGTTGAAGAATAACACCGTAATGCACTGTTCCCACCCCTTTTTCAACGAGCGCAGTGGACCATACTTAAATATCCACAAGCAGGGGTTTGAATAACTGCTTCTCAAGTCCCAAGACAGCCGAAGTATGAGAAATGAGGGCCAAGTTAAAACATTGGTGCTTTCTCCAGAAACCAGCCTCAGCATTTAATTTGGAAACCTGCTTACTGCAGGCATTGATGGTGCAGTTTTTGTGCAGCAGTTAAATTAATCGTTTTTAAAAAATCCCTTTGATGGATGAGGACTAAGTCAAAATGTTAGATTCTCAACGGAGAAGCCATTCAGCATTTAATTTGAAGTACTGTCAGTATGATTGCTTACTTTAAAAAAAATTCCTACCCACAACCATGCTATTTTGTGGAGCAAACTTGAAACCTTACGGGAGAGACAAGGCTGTGCTTGTGATGCAGGTGGATTTTTATCATAGACTCAGGATTAATAGTCACCGACGTAAAGTCTGTGCAAAGAACACTTTTTTTTAAGAGATTAATAACAGTTCTTATTTAAGACGAAAAATAGGGTGGTGGTGTGTGCGTTTAGAGCCTCATTTAAAAAGCAGCAGAAAGGACTTATAATTAAGCTGTTTTTTATTCAAAGTGAAAGCTGAAGTGATATCATCAGGAGCCCTGGGACCAGAGAAGAATCGGATATTGAACCAACAGTGCAAGGGAATTGACCATCCGCCAAAGTGATGGGATTGAGGCATGTCATGATGACTGTCTTCCTGTTAAAAGCAGCTTCCTTACACTGTCAGGTTCGATAATTCTTCTGTCCCTATCCATCTGGTACGATGATCAAGGCCAGTACGGTTTTTATAGAATGAAGTAAAGATAATCACGGACACAAGCAACAAACTGTGGATGCTGCAAATCTGAACTAAACTGGAAATACTCAGCAGGTCTGGCAGCAACTGTGGAGAAGGAAACATGGTTAACAGGTTGGATTTTTCTGTGTGGTGTTTGCACATTCTCCCTATGTTTGCGTGGGTCTCACCCCCACAACCCAAAGATGTGCAGGCGAGGTGGATTGGCCATGCTCAATTGCCCCTTAATTGGGAAAAAATAAATTGGGTACTTTAAGTTAAAAAACAATAGGCTGGATTTTACCACTCTGACGATAGGCTGGGAGGCCTCGCAACATCACAGCAGAAGGTATCAGGAGGAGAGCCTGATACCTTTGTGTTATCACTGGACATTCTCAGAGCTGGGGAAATCAGCAGCACGGGGGGCAATTAAGTAAATTTATAGGCCAGTTCAGAGCCACATCCAGTCCCTCCAAGTGGGAAAACCATCAGGGGAACCTTGGTTGCCTACCAGTAGCAGGGGCCTGTCTTTAAAGTCCACACCGTGGCCAACAGGGAGATCGCCGGGCAGAAATGGCACCTCCCCCCGACCCCCACAACTCCGATTCCGCTATTGGAGGGTTCACCCCCTGTGATCACCAAGGTTTGCTTGCCTGGCCATGATACGTTAAATTAAACAAAACTTACCTAACCTTCGAGATGAAACCTCTTGATCCTGCAGTTCCAGTAGCGGCCACCTCTGTTGGTGGCACTGTTGAGTTGCTGGCCCTCTAATTGAGCCGACAATTCTGAGAGGCAGGACAGCCATCTTCAATTGGATGGCTGTCCTGGTAGCGGCTGCTTAATTGGCTGCCGCCAGTAAAATCCTGCCCAGTGTCCTGCCGCCCACCCACATAGGCTTGTGTCTTGCTTTATATTCGGGTAGTGGGGCCATTACGTTTTGGAAAAAAATCTGGCCAACATCTCAGGTAACCTTTCATTGAAAAGGCCACCAAAACACCTCTTAAAAATCTCAGAATCTGTTGTAATAAAACCAGAATTTGACCTCACACAGATTCTGTCAATCAATTACCTTGATTGTTATTCATTTCCTTCTTAATCATTCTTTTTAACCTTTTTGTAAAATTACAACCATCATAACTTTTAGATTACAGGAAGAACAGCATTCTCATTCTTAATTCAATTTAAGGGAGATGGTGGTGTGGTGGAGCAGCCATTGGCCTAGTTACCCTGAGACACAGCCTGATGCTCTGGGGACGTAGGTTTAAATCCCACCATGGTAGCTGGTGGAATTCAAATTCACTGAGTAGTTCTTTAAAATCTGGAATATAAAGCCAGTCTCAGTAATGGAAACCATAAAACTATTGTGGATTTTTGTAAACACATGGTTTACTAATGTCTTTTAGGGAAGACCAATTTGTCTTTTAGGGAAGGCCAATTTGGCCTACATGTCACTCCAGACCTACAATAATGTGGTGGACTCTTAGCCACCCTCTAAAATGGCTCAACAAGTCATTCAGTTCAAAGGGCAATTAGAGATAGACAACAAATGCTGGCCTTGCCAGTGACACCCACATCTCCTGAAAGAATAAAGAAAAAAAATTACAGCAAGACTGAAAAAAACTGTTAGCTGTGTAGTACAGTATTAGTTTGATGTGAAAAATTTATTTCATATCTTTGTAGGGCTGACTGTGCTTTGAAATTTCGATAAGATTTCTGTTTTCTAAAGGTTAATCAAGGAGCATCGGCAACATTTCAGATCATCTGCAAGTGCAGACACTTTCAGCTGCGAAGTTAAAGGCTGGGCAGACATTTTGTTTCGAATGATCGCAACCATGACATGGTGCCTCAGGGTATTTTAAATACTGTGTAATGGTCACCAGGTCATAGGATGTCTTTGACCTAGCACAGTGGGAAATGGCAGATTGATGAATGTAAAACGTGAAGAAAAATGGTGTTCTGAGAGCTGAATTGCTTGAATGGCTTTCTCCAGAGAATCCAGCAATTACAGTGGTCAATAGACTTTGTATTGTGAGCATAAATCATCTTAGTGGAGCCATTTCTTATTTTAGATAAGTAATTATTATATAGAGTATGGCACAACCTGTGCTGAGTCTTGTTCTGTGGAGCAAGGTGACAGTGTTGGTTTCCCAAGCCACTGAATTCTTGACCTGAGTTGCACCGAGTGGGAGGGTGTGCGAGTGTGGCCGTTGTTTGTGGGGGGAGGGCAGGTAGTGAGGAAAAGGATAAATGTCAGCCAGAGATGTTCAGCCTCGGTAATACTTTCCCCATTCTAGTTGGCAACTATATTGACCATCAGCAGACTTTTGATTCCATTCTTGGGACGTATCATAGAATCCACACAGTATAGAAGTAGGCCATTCAGCCCATCAAGTCTGCACCGACTCTTCGAAGATCACTCAACCTTGGCCGGATACCCCACCTTATCCCTGTAACCCCACCCAACCTTTGGACATTTAAGGGCATTTTAACACGGTCAATCCATCTAGCCTGCACATCTTTGGACAGTGGGAGAAAAACGGTGCACCCGGACGCCTATTTTTCTAGTGGCTTGCCAAGTAACCTCCTAGGGTGCTTAAGGGTCAACCACATCCCGTGACCATTCATATGCGACTGAACTTTTATGGGTCACACTCGCAGGTTTCCTTTCCTGAAGGACATTCTGGAATCAGGTGACTTTTCGGAGACTTTACTCTTACTGATTTTACAAAAGGAGCTCCAAGCAGAATTTCTTTTTGGGGGGGTCAACGGTTGTTCAAATTGAAATCATATGTTTTTGCTCTTAATCAGCATAATAGCTTTTAGAATTTATAGATAAGCATACAAATTTCTTGTCAATGGGTTGGGAGTAATATGTTTTTGGGTGAATTGTTTTCAAAGAATAGTTTGAGATATTTAGGTTTATTATTGTATTATTGTATTATTAATTTGCATGACCTTTGCCGGGGATTAGGTTCTTTCATGCTTTCTGTTTGAAAAATTGAATGCAGAAAAGTGACGCATGGTGAATCAAAAAGGCCTTATGGAGATGTATGTGTTGTATGGGGATTGTCACTCAACTCCTGTGTCTGCATCCTCAGGGGTAAAGAATTTAATTGTTCTTGTGTTTTATGGAAAGCCATAACACATAAAGATTTAACTAGGAGATAGTGTCATAGTGGGGTAGTAACTCAAGGAAGTACAAAACTAATGGTGGAAGAATCTGATCAAATGGCTAGATATTTGCAGCAGTCTCATCTCTTTTCCTTTGCATCTTTCATTTAATTTTTAAGATCTGAGCATCATGCAATCATATATATTTATGAGTTATAGGAACTGCTGGAGCAATTCATTTGCGAGTTCAATTAGAGACAGAAGGTCTGGTGGTAATGGAACAACTCTGCTGGACCTTACTGTCTTATTTAAATACCAGCCAACACTTTCAAAACCTTAAGAGAATGGATTCCAGAAATTGCTTACAACTTGAAAACACTCCAGTGTGTCCTCGCGTGCAGCAGTTAACAGTGTTCCTGTGTGTTTCCTTCCTTTTATAAAATTCCTAATTGCATTTAAAATATGTGGTTTTAAAATGGCCTTTTATATTAAAGAAAAACAATAACACCAAATGGTTTTAAAGTGTCGCATTTCACAATGCTGGATTTATAAAGAGAGGAACTGCCGACACCTGCCATGAATCTCAAGTGTGACTTTGTGATAGTAATTACAATAGGAAGGTAACAGCTGAAGTGAATTTTGTACTGGCTGGATTCCCTTGGCTGTAGGAGAGTAAAGTAACATGTTGTACCTTGCGAGGATGGTATTTTGTGAAATGTGACATATTTCTATAAAGGTTACTTGTAAGAAGCACTATTAAAGCATTATTTTCTCAGTATGTCAAGGCAGCCTCAGTAGATTTGGCTTTGATGGTGCATATTGTGCTTCTTTTGCAGTTTTGCTCTTATTTATCGTTTAGCGAGTTAACATGGGCATTGGGGGGGATTCACAATTGCGAGTTCCCCACGTTACCACTGCCAGCGAGGGCGGAGAGTTTGGCGCTCATCCAAATCTCCATTCACTACAGCGGGGGGAACAGAGAATCAAAGTTATTGTGATTGAAAAGCCAATGGGCTGGATTGTCCGATTGCCGAAGCCAAAATCGTGTTCGGCAATTGGCCGGAGAATCCATTTTTATGCCAAAATCGGGGCGCCGTTTTCCGGATGCTCCGCCCCCTCAGAAACGGCACCATCGCACGCCATTGGGACGGACCCAGGACGGCATTCGAGGCCCTCCCCTGATGCTCCGCCCCCGTTGGGCCGACTTCCCAACGGCGTGAGACGCGTGTGCTCACAGTTTTCGGGGACCTTGCATGGCGGCTGTGTACAGCTTGGCCACAGTCGGGGGAGGGGGTGGGGAGGGGTTGGCGGGACTGGTGGGGGTGGTCCTGGGATGGCGAGGGGAGTTACGGGGGGCAATATCTGGCAGGCTGGGTCCGTGCGCGGCCGACGCCATGTTGTACAGCGCGACCACTGCAGGTCGCCACCGTGTGCATACGTGGCCAGGGACTCGGCAATTATCCGTCCATCTCTGCAGGTAAAGCCGGGTGTGGCGCGGCTGCTAGCCCTCCACCGGGTGGAGCATCGGTGCGGGGACGGCACTGACCTTTTGGTCATAAAACTAGACACATGCTCCGGACATAGCCTCAAAATCGGAGAATCCAGCCAATGCCTCTCATTCATTCCTGACCCCTGCAACCTCTGGGGCCTGATCTATAGGTCGTCCCGCGCCCAACACGGGGCGTGACGCGGTCAGTAAACCTTGCGAGCGGCCTCTCGTGAGATTTACCCAGCTCACCATGCTTTGCAAAATCCAACAGGATCTTGCAAAACATCATGATCTTGAACCCGCCCACAATGAACAGGATCAGAAGCTGGCTAATCTGCATATTAAAGTACTGCAGTAACCAGCACTTTGATATGCACTCGCTGGAGTTACACAAGGCGCGGTATCTAACCCCGCACCTCAGAGAACCCGAGCATGCGCAGGCTATCACGACGCTCTACAAATGGGGACCAGGTACTTGGAGGTGGTCTCCCAGGGGACTGGGGGCCCCGGCTGGCAGGGCTCTGGACAAGGTGTAACCCTGGCACCCCTGATGCCACCTGGGCACCCTGTCACTGCCAGCCTGCCACCCTGACAGTACCAGGGTGGCACCCAGGTGATGCTGCCAGTCTGGCAAGGGCACTGCCAGTGTGCTAGGCTGGCAGTGCTAAGGTGTCTGTGTGACATTTTCCCCACGCCAGGGATCAGTCCTGGGGTACCCTGCTCTTATTAGGTGGGGTGTGGGGGGGCTGGATGACCCCCTTATAGATGAGTTGGTACATTGCGGGGAGGTGGGGGTTGCATTGGGTGGGGGGGGGGGGGGGGGGGTTCTAGAGATTGGGGCACCATTTAAAAGTACTCCAGCACAGGTAACGAGACTTCCCTGCTCAGGCCCCAAAATGAAACAGAGCTCCGTTAGATAGCGGGGTCTTTCCTGGCACTGTGAGCACCGGAAAACCACTGGCTAAACCTGCTCAATACGGGATTCTGTTTCATTTTCATTAAATCACGCTACTGATGTGAATTTTCATATGGATAGACTTGCACTTACTGAACAAGCCTGGCCTCTTCCGAGAAGTGGCTCTACAGACATCTGGGGCGGGATTCTCCGGCCCTCCGCCGGGTTGGAGAATCGCTGGGGGCTGGCATGAATCCCGCCCCCACCAGTTGCCGAACTCTCCGGCACCGGATATTCGGCGGGGGTGGGAATCGCGCCACGCCGGTTGGCGGGCCCCCCCCCCCGGCGATTCTCCGGCCCGTGATGGGCCGAAGTCCCGCTGCTGGAATGCCTGTCCCACCGGCGAGAATCAAACCACCTCTCTTACTGGTGGGACGGGCTCCGGGGTCCTGGGAGGGGGGGCGGGGGCGCCGGGCGATCTGGCCCCGGGGGGGGTGCCCCCACGGTGGCCTGGCCCGCAGGCGGGCCTGTGCCGTGGGGGCACTCTTTTCCTTCCGCCTTCGCCATGGTCTCCACTGTGGCGGAGGCGGAAGAGACCCCCTCCACTGCGCATACGCGGGGATGCCGTGAGCTGACGCTCCCGCGCATGCGCCGCACGGCAAAGTCAGTTTCGCGCCAGCTGGCGGGGCACCAAAGGCCTTTCCCGCCAGCTGGCGGGGCGGAAATCAGTCCGGCGTGGGCCTAGCCCCTCAAGGTTAGGGCTCGGCCCCTCAAGATGCAGAGGATTCCGCACCTTTGGGCCGGCGCGATGCCGGACTGATTCGCGCCGTTTCTGGCGCCGGTCGGCGGACATCACGCCCATTGCGGAGAATCCCGCCCCAGGATAGATGTGGAAAGAAATGGGGCGAGATTCTCCGACCCCCCGCCGGGGGGAATTCTCCCCGTCGGAGAATTCTTCGGCACCGGATATTCGGCGGGGGCGGGAACCGCGCCGCGCCGGTTGGCGGGTCGTCGTCCCCCCCCCCCGCGATTCTCCGGCCCGAATGGGCCGAAGTCCCGCCGCTAAAATGCCTGTCCCGCCGGCGTAGATTAAACCACCTCTCTTACCGGCGGGACAAGGCGGCGCGGGCGGGCTCCGGGGTCCTGGGGGCGGCGCGGGGCGATCTGGCCCCGGGGGGGTGCCCCCACGGTGGCCTGGCCCGCGATCGGGGCCCACCGATCCGCGGGCGGGCCTGTGCCGTGGGGGCACTCTTTCCCTTCCTCCTCCGCCATGGCAGAAGAGACTCCCTCCAATGCGCATGCGCGGGAATGCCGTCAGCAGCCGCTAACGCTCCCGCGCATGCGCCGCCCGTAGATGTCATTTCCGCGCCAGCTGGCGGGGCACCAAAGGCCTTTTCCGCCAGCTGGCGGGGCGGAAATCAGTCCGACGTGGGCCTAGCCCCTTAAGGTTGGGGCTCGGCCCCCAAAGATGCAGAGCATTCCGCACCTTTGGGGCGGCGCGATGCCCGACTGATTTGCGCCGTTTTGGGCGCCAGTCGGCGGACTTCGCGCCGTGTCCGGAGAATTCCGCCCATGATTCCACCTGTGCAGAGTCCAAAACTAAGGGTCCTGCTAAAAGATACAAACAAATATCTCAGGTCCACCGTCATTATAGCCTTGGTCCAAAAATGGACAAAATAGTTTAATTCCAGAGGTCAGGTGAGAATGACTGCCTTGACATCAATACAGCAATTGAGTGAGTGGCATTAAGCAGCCTTAGCAAAACTAATGTCATTAGGTGACTTTCCACTCTGTGGAGTCATACCTAGCTCAACGGATGATGGTGTGGTTTTTGGAGGCCAATCATATTCAGCTGTATCATCAATGTTTAAGTTAGTAGATTGGATGCTGATCAAGCAGTTGTTTGTCGAGCTTCTTTAGTGTTGTTGGGGCTGCATTAATCCAGACAAGTGGAGAGTATTCCACTGGAGTCCTGACTTGTGTCTTTTGGATGATGGACCGGTTTTAAGGAGTCAGGAGGTGATCTACCTTTTTCAGAATTCCTAGTCTGGCCTTCACAATGTCAGAAATTGGGATGTTCGCTAATGAGCATTCAGTGGCATTCACAACACCTCGGACAGTGTCTGAACCAGTCTGTGTATGTAGAAAGACGTAGACAACAGTCAGGCTTGGGTTGATAAGTGGCAAGCAACAATCATGCCACACAATTGACAGGCAATGAGGGTGGCATGGTGGCGCAGTGGTTAGCACTGCTGCCTCACGGCGCCGAGGACCCAGGTTCGATCCTGGTCCCGGGTCACTCTCGGTGTGGAGTTTGCACATTCTTCCTGTGTCTGCGTGAGTCTCACTCGTAACAACCCAAAAAGATGTGCAAGGTAGATGGATTGGCCAATCTAAATTGCCCCTTATTGGGAAAAAATATTTGGGTACTCTAAATTTTTTTTTTTTTTTTTAATTGACAGGCAATGACCATCTCCAACTAGTGAGAATTTCCAACATCTTCCCTTGAAGTACAGTGACATTACCATCATTGAATCAACACCCGAGGGTTATCATAGTGCAGAAATGTAACTGGATCAGACATATAAATACTGAGGGTAGAAAAGCAGGTCAGAGACTGGAAATTCTGCATAGTATCATTCGCCTCCTGATTCCTCAAAGGGTATGCATCATCTACTGGGTACAAGTCGGAATGTGATGCAACACTCTCCACTTGGCTGGATTAGT
Organism: Scyliorhinus torazame; assembly: GCF_047496885.1. Taxonomy (NCBI): domain Eukaryota; kingdom Metazoa; phylum Chordata; class Chondrichthyes; order Carcharhiniformes; family Scyliorhinidae; genus Scyliorhinus; species Scyliorhinus torazame. Next base: position 228,334,036 of record NC_092711.1, read on the forward strand.
GAAGCTCCAACAACACACAAGAAGCTCAACAAAACAACCTGCTTGACCAGCACCCAGTCTACCATGTTAAACTTTTACTTCCTCCACTGCACACAGTGGCAGTAGAATGTATGACCTATAAAATGCACTGCAGCAACTCATCAAACCTCCTTCAATGGCACCTTATAAACCCAGGGCTTCTACCATCCATTACAATAACAGCAGCAAATATATGAGAACACTAATACCTGCAAGTTCCCCTCCAAGCCACACAGCATCCTGACTTGGAACTGCGTCACTGAACCTTTTCTGTCATTGGGTCAAAAACTTCACCAACAGCACTGTGGGTGTACCTACATCACATATTCTGCAGCAGTTCGAGGCAGCTTACCACAACCTTCTCAAGGACAATTAGGGACAGACAATACATATTGGCCTTGCCAGTGACACTGATCCCACGAACAAATTTTTTAAAATGTTATTGCACTCATCTTGACCATTGATAGTCTGGTTCAATCCTCAAGGCAATATTTGTAATGCTGTTACCCTGAACTGCAGTTTCTGACCATATTGTAGAATATTTGGATTTTACTGTTAACGTTGCCAAATGATTTCATTAAATTGTAATATGCTTAATTAACATACTTATGAAAAGATGGTCTTTCATAAAATAGATCTGATCAATTTCCCTTATTAACAATGATCGTCATTATATGCAAGATCAATACAGGTTATTAAAGGACCTGCCTTGTTAAAAAGGGCTGTTAAAGAAGACGTTTAGGTACAATGGCCAACATTGGTGTGGGGGGGAGGCAGTGAAACAGGGAGTGAGAGGGTAAGGTGAGGAGGTACAGAACAAAGGGAAACCTATCCATACCTGAGGAAAGAAGACTATTTCATAGTGTAAAGCAGAATGAATAATTAAATTTTTAGGGAGATGGAGGAGTCTGTGTTGGAGATAGCAATAAACTAAAGAAGCAAGGATGGCACTAAACTAAGCCAAGGCAGTAATGAGCAAAGGAAAACTTCAGTCTGTGTGTGAGAAACTGACATGGTGAGGAGATTTGTGAGGAAGAATGTAACGGGAGAGAGAAAGGAGGTCTCTGGAGACCGACGAGGTATTGGACATATAAAAAAGTATAATTAAGTTAGTTGCTGGAATTGTAGAAATCTTGTTGAACAGTATCATTGATTGAATGATTATGGAAATTACCTTCTGGTGAAGTCACAAAACACATAATCTGCACAAAAGAACATTTTGTCCAGTTGCTATCAGGTTGCTTTGCGCTTTCCTCCTAAATAAAATGATGTTTGCTGGAATATAGTCCCGTGCTCCCCCCCCCAGCTAAGTGTCTCAATGGTTGTTTGTGAATCTGAGCAGTATTGTGGGTTGGAGTATTACAGCCACGTTGGATACTGCCGTCATCTTACCTACATGCAGACTAGCTTCCCACTGTTGCTAATTCAGCTTGGAGAAGCCAATAATGTTGCTCTTTTTAACTGGATACTAATATGACAGTTATTAATGATGATATTGCTTTCAGAGTCACCAGTATCAGATGATACCACCACAAGGTTTAGCCGGATATCGATCAAAGACCCAACAACCAGTTAGTTCAAGTTCAATAATAGTTTATTTACACAAGAATTACTTCGACATGCAACATAAAACACTACAAGCTAAATTACGCGTAACACTACAACAACCTGTACTTAACTTCAGGCACTCAGCTTTATGCAGAGAAACAAGGCCTTTGTTCGGATCTTGCGTGGCTGGGTCTGGAGAAGTGATTTTGTTTCTGCAGGGCTCATCCGTCTGCTTGCGATAGTTGGTCTTGAACTTGCTTCTGGTCGTGGTGCTGCAATTGGTTTTGGGCACAAACCGGGGCCAAGAGAGTGCCAGTGTGCCGGGGCCAAAAGAGACTGAACACATGGCAGTGTCTCTTTTTATCCTTCGGGGGTTTCGCACTCTTCTGGGCGGTCCTTAGCTTTGGACCCAATAATTCAGCAGGCTTCGATTGCTGCCTTCGATTTTCGCCAATAAAGGTGCGGGTGCCTTGATGGCTGGGCGAGTCCTGAGCGGTCATTGACCTTGGTTGTTTGGGCTTCCTGGGTGAAGGGAGTGGCGCCGATGAGTTTGGATCTGGATCTGATACCGGAGTACAAGTCTTTTGTTCTGGGGAAATGGGCCATTAGAATGCAAATCGGCTGGGGGTTTCGATAGTGTCTGGTTATCTAGTGGCAAATATACACTTAAGCTCTGAGTTCATCTGGATCCTGCATTGGCCATATTTCCCATGATTCTTTGCAAGTGGCCATGTTTCCATTTATACATGGCCAGATGTGGTGTAGCCATCCCAGATGGTTACACCACCTCGATATGTTTTCACATTCATATTGTTACCATAATTTTCATGTAAATGCTATATAATGTCTCAAAAATAAAAAAGACAGTCAAATTTTGAAAACAAGAAATAAATACAGCTATTGCTGGAAATCTAAAAGGAAAAAATGCCGGAAGCATACAACTGGGCAAATAGTATCTGTGGAGAGAGAAGGTAGAGTAAATGTTTCAGACTGATAAACTGAGCCACAACCTAACCTTCATTCTCCAATTATAAAACCCTATTCTGTAAAATGTTTTTGCTTCATTTCACTTGTGTATGTATGATATGTATTGTTGTCACAACAAGTGGCTTTCTAAAGAGCTCTAGTCACAACCACGGAACACTGTTCTCCATTGCAAGCTTGCTTCCCTACAACAGAAATGAATGGCAAGCTGAAGATCTCAATGAACCTATCTATAAGAGTGATATCTCACTGACATTCGATTGAAGATGAACTGAAGTGATTAGGCTCAGGATGGATGTGGAGGTTTTGAGATCAAACAAAATAAAGTACTTTTTGGGGGGAATGGTTAAGAGGACCCAGCTTGTTCTACTGATTACAAATCGTGTGAGTTCAGAATGCTGCAGTCTTTATTTTCATTCATTTCTCTTTGTTTTATCTTTAGTCAGAAAACTACTCCATTGAGTCAAGCTACGTAAACAGCAGACAGCACCTCATTAAAAGGTAAGTCACACCCTTGTGCAGCATTAAACAGTTTGAGTGTATTCACATGATGAAGCGATCTGCCAATTATTTTTGTGTCCCTCTTGTTATTGTTAGATCTTCACCATTATCCTGATTTGGCCACATCCCACTCTGATTTAATGCTGGTCAATCTTCTCTCAGCAACTCTCTCCCTTCATGCAGAAGAAATCACCTCGGTGTCAAATTTTGTTCACAGTTCGAGCCGTCTAAAAGCATCTATTAGCGAACAAAATAGAAAAGATTATCACTGATAAAAGACCTCAGTTCCAATCTGGTTCACAGTGACACCCGGCCAACGTGCAAGAAAAGGGATTCTGGGGATAGCCACAAAAGGCACGATGAAGCAAGGCGCACTGAGAGAAAGCTATTAGAAAACTCCCCGCCAGCTTCCAGTAGGGCTTAATGGGAGAAAGTCTGCTGAGAGCAACAGGGAAAATTGCAAGTGGGTACAGAGGAAATTAAATCGGATGGTGACAGACAGAATAACAGCTTCTGCACAGAGTCCTGCAGACTTAAATTGGAAATAGCCAATATTTTCTCAGAATTTTAAAAATAAGTGTATTTTTTTAAAGATGATAATCTCTTCAGCTGTATTGAAAATTAGAAATGATTGAGGGTAAACCCACCTGTAGATGTCAAGTTTTCATTCTTTCCATGTGTTCATGGGCGGAACAGTAGCACAGTGGTTAGCATTGTTGATTCACAACGTCAGGGACCTGGGTTCGATTCCCGGCTTGGGTCAATGTCTGTGCGGAGTCTGCCCGTTCTTCCCATGTCTGCATAGGTTTCCTCCCGCAGTCCAAAAATGTGCAGGTTCAGTGGATTGGCCATGTTAAATTGCCCTTGGTGTCCAAAAGGTTAGGTAGTGTTATGGGGATAGGGTGGAGGTGTGGGCTTAAGTCGGGTCCTCTTTCCAAGGGCCGGTGCAGACTCGATGGGCCGAATGGCCTCCTGCACTGTAACTTCTATGATTCAAAAACTATGCACAGAATATTGCATCAATAATAAATACAAATAGCCTGCAGAGAGAGGTAGAGTTGGGATGCATTCCACATACTTGCAAGTTTTAGACTCGAACTAACCCATTATTATATTTGATAATATGGGATCAGAAATTAGCTGTACTGCTGACCTCTGCTTTTTCATCCTTTTGGGAAAACAGTGCAAAGTAGTTTCATTAAAAGTTATAAATTCATTTGGTGGTGTGTCATGTAATTATCCAGTGATTGCAGCTTATAACCAACAGCTCCAGAGCTTTTTGACAGTTTTTTTCTCCATTGCCAATTGCTTCCTCTTCCTTTCGTCCCTTTGTTGTAGTGATTGCTGCTCTGTTCAAAATGACAGAGCTTTGGTATATTGCCATTCCAAAAACAGCTCAGTTCATAGACCTGTTTAACCTCATGGTCTCACCACCAAACAGAACTTTATTCTTACCTGAAGTCCACAAGTATACAATATCCCTCATCACTGGAGAGCAATCGGCAAATGGAAACCCTGAATTGGACTGATCTGATCTCTCCACACATGTTCATCCAATGCCTGTGTCTATGTATTTGCATTGTGTATTTTCTTTTCATGTAAGGAATGATCTGTTTGAGCTGCTCGCAGAACAATACTTTTCACTGTACCTTGGTACACGTGACAATAAACCAATCCAATCCAGAACGTTTCTGCCGAGACTTTTCATCTTCATCTTGGAGAGCTGACCTCCATGTGTTGCACTTTTTTGCCTTTGTCATTGTGCGCCAACCTCTGCTGGGCTGTGATTCGCCTATTTGGAGTGCGCACGCGAGGGACTGATTCCACCATTGGGGGTTGGGGACAGAGGTACCCTCAGTGGATCAGCCGCTTTTTACAGTGCCACCCGATTCTCCTGGTGATTGAAGCTGCTGGAAAATATAATCAGGCAAGCTGCATAACAAGTTATTGAACCTCTACCGAGGTTTTGCACCCCTACCAGAGCTGTCAGTTCCAGCCGTGCTGTCAGGGTTCAAATTTCACTCCCACTGAGGTTTAACAAATCCCAATGACGAATGGAATAAAGAAGCATAGCAGCACATTAAATACGTAGAAAACCAGCTCAAGTGTAAAACATGCAGTGTAAATTGCATATGGGGAAAGATATCAATGCTAAGGGAGGGGGTAATGACCAATGTGCATTAGTTTACTCTCCTCCCCCTCCCTGGACTAGTTTGTTCCCAGGATCGGTCCCTCAGTGTAAACTCTGTGTAAAAAACAGCTTGTAATATTTTAATTTTAATAAATGCAGTTCTGCTACTAAGAATATAGCACAAGGACATGCTTGTGTATTGCTTTCCAATCTGGGAGTATCCGTCTTCAAGGGTAATTTATAAACAGACTAGCCTGAACATAAAGTATGTTTTATCTCCATTTGTTTTTTGTTAACATTGCCACTTTCCCATTTAAAGGTAATTATATCCTGCAGCAGCAATCCAACAACAGTGGATTTTCTTTCAAACAAGCTCAGGTATACAAGAAGTGACCCATTGGTCAATTCTGAGAATGCAGAATTAAGCCGAAATTGACAAGAAGGCTTTAGAAATAGAGATAAAGCAGATTTAACACAAATCATTTACAGAGCGATGGATTGTAGCATATAAACTAAATTTGCTTTGCCCTACTTAACAACAGCAAAGAATAAAGAAAAATACAGCACAGGAACAGGCCCTTCGGCCCTCCAAACCCGTGCCGACTATGCTGCCCGACTAAACTACAATCTTCTGCACTTCCTGGGTCCGTATCCTTCTATTCCCATCCTATTCATGTATTTGTCAAGATGCCCCTTAAATGTCACTTTCGTCCCTGCTTCCACCACCTCCTCCGGTAGCGAGTTCCAGGCACCCACTATCCTATGTGTAAAAAACTTGCCTCGCACATCTACTCTAAACCTTGCCCCTCACACCTTAAACCTATGCCCCCTAGTAATTGACCCCTCTACCCTGGGGAAAAGCCTCTGACTACCCACTCTGTCTATGCCCCTCACAATTTTGTAGACCTCTATCAGGTTGCCCCTCAACCTCGGGCGTTCCAATGAGAACAAACCAAGTTTTTTCAACCGCTCCTCATAGCTAATGCCCTCCATACCAGGCAACATTCTGGTAAATCTCTTCTGCACCCTCTCTAAAGCCTCCACATCCTTCTGGTAGTGTGGCGACCAGAATTAAACACTATACTCCAAGTGTGGCCTAACTAAGGTTCTATACAGCTGCAACATGACTTGCCAATTCTTATACTCAATGCCTCGGCCAATGAAGGCAAGCATACCGTATGCCTTCTTGACTACCTTCTCCACCTGTGTTGCCCCTTTCAGTGACCTGTGGACCTGTACACCTAGATCTCTCTGACTTTCAATACTCTTGAGGGTTCTACCATTCACTGTATATTCCCTACCTGCATTAGACCTTCCAAAATGCATTACTTCTCATTTGTCTGGATTAAACTCCATCTGCCATCTCTCTTCCCAAGTCTCCAAACAATCTAAATCCTGCTGTATCCTCTGACAGTCCTCATCGCTATCCGCAATTCCACCAACCTTTGTGTCGTCTGCAAACTTACTAATCAGACCAGTTACATTTTCCTCCAAATCATTTATATATGCAACAAACAGCAACGGTCCCAGCACTGATCCCTGCGGAACACCACTAGTCACAGCCCTCCAATTAGAAAAGCATCCTTCCATTGCTACTCTCTGCCTTCTATGACCTAGCCAGTTCTGTTTCCACCTTGCCAGCTCACCCCTGATCCCGTGTGACTTCACCTTTTGTACTAGTCTACCATGAGGGATCTTGTCAAAGGTCTTACTGAAGTCCATATAGACAACATCCACTGCCCTACCTGCATCAATCATCTTTGTGACCTCCTCGAAAAACTCTATCAAGTTAGTGAGACACGACCTCCCCTTCACAAAACCATGCTGCCTCTCACTAATACGTCCATTTGCTTCCAAATGGGAGTAGATCCTGTCTCGAAGAATTCTCTCCAGTAATTTCCCTACTACTGACGTAAGGCTCACCGGCCTGTAGTTCCCTGGATTATCCTTGCTACCCTTCTTAAACAGAGGAACAACATTGGCTATTCTCCAGTCCTCCGGGACATCACCTGAAGACAGTGAGGATCCAAAGATTTCTGTCAAGGCCTCAGCAATTTCCTCTCTAGCCTCCTTCAGTATTCTGGGGTAGATCCCATCAGGCCCTGGGGACTTATCTCCCTTAATGTTTTTCAAGACGCCCAACACCTCGTCTTTTTGGATCTCAATGTGACCCAGGCTATCTACACACCCTTCTCCAGACTCAACATCTACCAATTCCTTCTCTTTAGTGAATACTGATGCAAAGTATTCATTTAGTACCTCGCCCATTTCCTCTGGCGCCACACATAGATTCCCTTGCCTATCCTTCAGCGGGCCAACCATTTCCCTGGCTACCCTCTTGCTTTTTATGTATGTGTAAAAAGCCTTGGGATTTTCCTTAACCCTATTTGCCAATGACTTTTCGTGACCCCTTCTAGCCCTCCTGACTCCTTGCTTAAGTTCCTTCCTACTTTCCTTATATTCCACACAGGCTTCGCCTGGTAAGCCTTTTAGCCCTGACAAATGTCTCCTTTTTCTTTTCGACGAGGGCTACAATATCTCTCGTTATCCAAGGTTCCCGAAAATTGCAGTATTTATCCTTCTTCCTCACAGGAACATGCCGGTCATGAATTCCTTTCAACTGACACCTGAAAGCCTCTCACATGTCAGATGTTGATTTACCCTCAAACATCCGCCCCCAATCTAGGTTCTTCAGTTCCCGCCTAATATTGTTATAATTAGCCTTCCCCCAATTTAGCACATTCACCCTAGGACCACTCCTATCCTTGTCCACCAGCACTTTAAAACTTACTAAATTGTGGTCACTGAAACTTCGACCACCTGGCCGGGCTCATTCCCCAATACCAGGTCCAGTACCACCCCATCCCTAGTTGGACTGTCGACATATTGTTTTAAGAAGCCCACCTGGATGCCCCTTACAAACTCTGCCCCGTCCAAGCCCCTGGCACTAAGTGAGTCCCAGTCAATATTGGGGAAGTTGAAGTCTCCCATCACCACAACCCTGTTGTTTTTACTCTTTTCCAAAATCTGTCTACGTATCTGCTCCTCTATCTCCCGCTGGCTGTTGGGAGGCTTGTAGTAAACCCCCAACATTGTGACTGCACCCTTCTTATTCCTGATCTCTACCCATATAGCCTCACTGCCCTCTGAGGTGTCCTCCCGTAGTACAGCTGTGATATCCTCCCTAACCAGTAGCGCAACTCCGCCACCCCTTTTACATCCTCCTCTATCCCACCTGAAACATCTAACTCCTGGAACGTTTAGCTGCCAATCCTGCCCTTCCCTCAACCAGATCTCTGTAATGGCAACAACATCATAGTTCCAAGTACTAATCCAAGCTCTAAGTTCATCTGCCTTACCCGTAATACTTCTTGCATTAAAACATATGCACTTCAGGCCACCAGAGCCGCTGTGTTCAGCAACTTCACCCTGTCTGCTCTGCCTCAGAGCCATACTGTCCCTATTCCCTAGTTCTCCCTCAATGCTCTCACCTTCTGACCTATTGCTCCCGTGCCCACCCCCTTGCCATACTAGTTTAAACCCTCCCGCATGACATTAGCAAACCTCGCGGCCAGGATATTTATGCCTCTCCAGTTTAGATGCAACCCGTCCTTCTTATATAGGTCACACCTGCCCCGGAAGAGCTGCCAGTGGTCCGGATAACGGAAACCCTCCCTCCTACACCAGCTGTTTAGCCATGTGCTTAGCTGCTCTATCTTCCTATTTCTAGCCTCACTGGCACGTGGCACAGGGAGTAATCCCGAGATTACAACCCTAGAGGTCCTGTCTTTTAACTTTCTGCCTAGCTCCCTGAACTCCTGCTGCAGGACCTCATGCCCCTTCCTGCCTATGTCATTAGTACCAATATGTACAACGACCTCTGCCTGTTTGCCCTCCCCCTTCAGGATGCCCTCTACCTGTTCGGAGACATCCTGGACCCTGGCACCAGGGAGGCAACATACCATCCTGGAGTCTCTTTCATGTCCACAGAAGCGCCTATCTGTGCCCCTGACTATAGAGTCCTCTATGACTATTGTTCTTCTGCGCTTTGACCCTCCCTTCTGAACATCAGAGCCAGCCACTGCTCTGGCTGCTGCTGTTATCCCCTGATAGGCTATCCCCTCCGACAGTATCCAAAGGGGTATACCTGTTCGAGAGGGGGACAACCACAGGGGATTCCTGCACTGACTGCCTGCCCTTTCTGGTGGTCACCCATTTCTCTGCCTGCACCTTGGGTGTGACCACATTTATATAACTGCTATCTATGACGCTTTCCGCCACCTGCATGCTCCTAAGTGCATCCAATTGCTGCTCCAACCGAACCATGCGGTCTGTGAGGAGCTCCAGTTGGGTGCACTTTCTGCAGATGAAGCCATCCGGGACGCTGGAAGCCTCCCGGACCTGCCACATCTCACAGTCAGAGCACTGCACCCCTCTAGCTGACATTGCGTCAATTAATTAGTAAATTGAAGTTAAAAGTTTTTTTTTAAATGTTTTAAGTTACTGTTAACTATATGTTTCCTAGCACTAGATTTCTACTATAAATGTGAAAGCTCAATACAGTACTCTCCGATCTCTGGCTTAGATACCCCTCTAATTATAATTATGTTTAATTAGTTTACCAATACTTAATTTTTTAAGTTTAGTGTATATTCCCAACCAGCCAATCAGGTCACAGCTTTTCTGTGATGTCACTTCAGTTTCCCCCCACCCCACCCCCACACACACAATTTGAAAAGGTAATAAAAGTAAAAATGAGTAAAAATCACTTACTTATCTTCTGAGGGTCTCAGGTTCTCTCCCTGCTGATTAAAAGTTACAGGCCAGGAGAAAGAGAGAGAACAAAACAGTAGGGAAAAAGCACCTTCTCCCACTCTGCACCGAATTACCTCACTGCACCAAATTACCAAGTTTCAAATTCTCACTCTGGATGTGTCTTACTCACTCAGGCTGTATCTCTTTGACCTGCGCAACGCTTACTGAGTGCGCTGTCTGTCTGTCTTTTATACAGACTTCAGGATGACTCACACTACTTAAACTTCAAAGAGACAAATACAATGTGTACCTTTGTGCCCCTAAACAGGCCTCAGGTGACTGCCAGATAACTGCCTCTCAGCAATTAGGGTGGGGGCAGCTTCAGCCAATCAGACACTAATCTACACTGCACTTTTAACTGAAAAACAGCAGAATTAGATTTACCACTTACCTTTCCTGGTTACCTCAGTGCACCAAATTACCAAGTTTCAAATTCGCACTCTGGATGGGTCTTACTCACTCAGGCTGTGTCTCTTTGACCTGCGCAACGCTTACTCCAACAGCAAACCTGGGGGGCGGGGTGCGGGTGCTGCATTAGGGAAAAATATGACTTCTTGGTTTTGATACATTTTGACACATTGTAATATCTGGCTGTGTATGTTTGATGGGTTTCATTGTACGGCAATATGTATTGCAATGCATTTCTTTTCCATAAGGAGAGCATTATCTGGTACTGCTAGGATTGATAATAAATCAGTATTGCTTCACACTCCAGTAGTTCCACATTCAAAGACCTGGAAAGAAACAGTCTCAAGGACAGTGGACATGAAGAAAGTGACCAAACTGACAGCGAACATGATGCGCATCGAGGCCTGTATTGTGACACAGCCATCAATGAAGTGTTGAATACTACTCTCAATTCCGCCGGGTCTCAGGTACCTGAACAAGGTAAGATGATTAAAGTAATGTTGCCAAGGTCACGGCAAAAGATTGGTAGGTGTAATGGATTTCTCCTTTGTACTCATACATTTAGTGAACATGGATACTGATCATGATACCCTGCCCTGGGCTCAGGGTGATTCAGTGGCATTTGTTTTTTGAGAAAATTTGTTCAAATTAAGTAATAATCACATGAGGTGCCCTTTACACTACTTTAATTTGAATTAATATACAACTCAAATTAAGTAATTCTGTATTTAGACTGCAAGTACACTTTGCTGGGCTAATTTATGAAAAGTTCTTCATTTAAATTCAAATAAACCCTTTTTTGTGAATAATTTAAAGTTTATTTATATATTAACTCTAGTAAAACAGGTTATTAATCAACTTGGATTTTTTAAGAATGATTGTTTTTAAATCAGAAAGGACTTCCATCGTGTTATTGCTTAAAGGGGCACAGACTTCATGAGAAGCTGTTTGGCTTTTTTCCTTCCCCCAATCAAATGGTTTACCACAGAATAAATGTTTCATTTTGACACAGGGCTGCGTGGCCATTTTAGTACTATTTGCAAATTGTTTTTCCACTGAAAGCTGTGCCTTTAATTATTTCTTCATTTGTTCTTGGGATACGGCTGCAAGGCTGTAGTTATTGCCTATCTCTCATTACCACTGAGACAGTGGATGGCTGAGTGCTTGTAGAGATGTCGATTCCACAATGGTATTAGAAAGGGACACCCAAGACATTAATCCAGCAAAAAGAAATTAGCGATATATGCCCAAGTCAAGATGTTGTGTGACTTGAAGGAAGAATGGAGATATTGGTGTCCTCAAGACATGCTGCTTTTCTCCTCGGTGGAAGAGTTCGCAGAGAAGGGACGTGCAATAGGAGTATCTTAGGTTTGTTGATATGAAGTCATAACTCAGAAGCTGTCTTCTTTTATGACACAGAGATAATACAAGTGTATTGCAGAAAGTTAAGTGGACGTTACTCGGAAGGAAAGAGGTTGGTGTAGTGTGATTCTTCATTTTTGTGTTGAATCTCAGCATTAAAGAGGCAGTGCAAATTCTTAACCCATGGTTGTTTGTGATTGGATCTCATCTACTGCATGGGGTACTTAAGTACAGTTATCTCAATGAAAAAGAGGAAATCTAAGCTGATTTTGACATCACTATATCAACATGCTGGAAAAGATGAGTCCTCAGTTCCCATTGATAGGGTCACTGTTATAGTTGACATGCCCATGGCTGTTGTAAATTTGCAAGATTCCTAGCCTCTGACCTGCACTTGTAGCCACCAGTATTTATATCGCTGTCCAGTTAAGTTTCTGGTCAATGGTAAGCCCCCAGGCTGTTGATAGTGGGGGAATTCAGCGATGGTAATGCCATTGAATGTCAAAGGGTGATGGTTAGATCCTCTCTTGTTGGAAATGGTTATTGCCTGGGACTTGTGTGGGCCGAATGATACTTGCCACGTGTCAGCCCAAGTCTGTATATTATCCAGGTCTTTGGACATGGACTGCACCTGTAACTGAGGAATCGCAGATGGTGTTGAACATTGTGCAATCATGAGCAAATATCCCCACTTCTGATTTATGATGGAAGGGAGGTCATTGATGAAACAGCTGAAGGTGCTTGGGCCTAGGATACTACCTGAGCCGTAATGTCCTGGAGCTGAGATGACTGATCTCAAACAACCACAACTCTCTTCCTTTGTGCCAGGCATGACTCCAACCAGTGAAGAGTTTGTCCCCTGATTCCCATTGACTCCAGTTTCGCTGGGGCTCCTTGATGCCATACACCAACAAATGTGGCCTTGATGTCAAGGCAGCGTTTAACTCTCACCTCACAATTCAGCTTTTTGTCCATGTTTGAACCAAGGCTGTAACGCGGTCAGGAGCAGAGTGAGCCTGGCGGAATCCAAACTGAGCATCAGTGAGCAGGTTATTGCTGAGTAAGTGCCACTGTTCACGATCCCTTCACCTCTTTACTGATGATCAAGATTAAACTGATGGGGCGGTAATTGACCAAGTTGAATTTGGCCTGCTTTTTGTGTATATGACATAGCTGGGCAACTTTCCACATTGCTGGTTAGCTGCCAGTGTTGTAGCTGCACTGGAACAGCTTGGCTAGGGGTGTGTGGTAGGTTTTGGAGCACAAGTCTTCAGTACTATTGCCAGAATATTGTCAGGGCCCAGAGACATTGCAGTATCAAAGTCACCAATAGTGATTAAAATGGAGATGGTCAAGTCACTGTAATCGTAGATGGGGACGTGTGGTTGGAGGAGATTACAGCGATAAGGAAGGTTTAGGCAGTGGAGGAATTTGAAAACAAGGTTGGAAATTTTAAAATCGAGGCGTTGTTTAATTGAGAGCCAGCAGAGGTCAAGGCGCGAGTTAACAGGCAGCTGAATTTAGATGAGCTCAAGTTTATCAAGAGTGAAATGAGGGAAGCTGACCAGCAGTGAAGTGGAACAGTAAACTTAAAGGTAACAAAGGCATGCATAGGGGTTTCAGCAACAGATGAGCTGAGACAGAGGCAGAGTTGGGCCATGATACTGAAATGGAATTAGGCAGTCTTAATGATGGAGCAGATATGTGGTCAGAAGTTCATCTCGCAGTCAGATATGACTTGTGAACAGTCTGGTTGAGCCTCAGACGGTTTGCCACGGAGAGGGATGGAGTCAATGGCTATGGAATAGAATTTTTAGAATAGAGGTGTTCACAATTAAATAGGTTTTGTGACAGTACCTCAGGAGAAACTGTTCCTGCTGATAAATAGGTTGATAAACAGAGGATACTGATTTAAGTCAACTGAAAAAAGAAGAGGGGGAGTGAGGTGAATGTTTTTCTGCAGAGAATTTGATCTGACCCTGATAAGATGGCAGAAACAGATTCAATAGTAACTTTCAAAATGGAACAGGGTATGTAATTGCAGGACCATGGGGAAAGAGCAGGGGAGTGCAAACAATTGGATAGCTTTCTGAGAACAGGCACAAAGGGCCAAATGGCTTCCTTCTGTGTTGTAGGATTCTGTGATATGGGCCGGGATTCTCCCCTACCCAGCGGGGCGGGGGGTCCCGCGGGATGCAGTGGCGGGAACCACTCCGGCGTCGGGCCACCCCAAAGGTGCGGATTTCTCCGCACCTTTAGGGGCCAAGCCCTCACCTTGAGGGGCTAGGCCTGCGCCAGAGTGGTTGGCGTGCCGCCGGCTGGCGGGAAAGGCCTTTGGCGCCACGCCAGCCGGGGCCGAAGGGATTCCGCCGGCCGGCAGAAGTCTGCGCATGCACGGGAGCATCAGCGGCTGCTGACGTCATCCCTACGCATGCACGGGGGGGGGGGTCACTTCCGCATCGGCCATCACGGAGGCTATGGCCGAGGCGGAAGGAAAAAAGTGCCCCCACGGCACAGGCCCGCCTGCGGATCGGTGGGCCCCGATCGCGGACCAGGCCACCGTGGGGGCACCCCCCGGGGCCAGATCGTTCCGCCCCCCCCCCCCCAGGACCCTGGAGCCCGCCAGCCCCTCCGGTAAGGTAGGTGGTTTGATTCACAGCAGCGGGACTTCGGCCCATCGCGGGCCGGAGAATCGCCGGGGGGGAACCCGCCGACCGGCGTGGCGCGATTCCCGCCCCAACCGAATTTTCGGTGCCGGAGAATTCGGCGGCCGGCGGGGGCGGGATTTACGCCGCCCCCGGCGATTCTCCGACCTGGCGGGAGGTCGGAAAATCTCGCCCATGGTTTGTGATAAATAACCTGATACTGTTACTGGTCGCCTGTGGATCTGACTGTAAATGAAAGTTGGCACATCTGACGTCAGCTAACACTTTTTGCAGGTTCCCGAATCTGCCACAAATTCTCAACATTCAGCCAGGATATCAGCTCTGTTTACTTGTCTGTTTTTATCATACTTAATTCAATTTGTGATCAAATTACACCAAGAAAGGTACTTGCCTCTCATCTATATAATATTTAAAAATAAATTCTTCCACCTTATTATGATTGTGTTTGCAGATCCATTTTAAGATCCAGCCTGCGGACCTTAGTGTATGTGGAACATTGGGCCATCACTGAATGGTTCTATTGAAATTTCCACAGGCCAACCAACTGGATGTCCTTTGGAAAGTGCCCACACCTAGAAATTACAATTTAAACAAATTCCTGTTTCTACATCTGAAGGCACACTAAGGAGCAGCTCAGAGCATCTCAGGCAATTGCAGCTTTGTTCCTATCATCTCAAGATCAGAAAACAGATAGATCAAGCCCAAATCTTCCTGATGTCGTTGGCTTATGCCCGCATGAGGCAATACACTTATTGGCTTCGTCATTTATGAGAGATAAGGGGCGGGATTTTCCAGTCTTGACTGTGGCAGGACCTGTTGCGAGCGAGAAAGGAAAATTTGGGGTTCCAGCCAAAACTCCATTCACTTTCAGCGGCACCAGAAAATCCCAGTGAACACTTCGGATAAGGGAGGCCATTTAGCTCATCAGTAGGCTCGATGGCTAACATGTGGATCAGATTAACATTGGCAACACGGGGTTCAGTCCACGTGCTGGCTTAGGTGAATATTGGGCACACCTCATGGTAGTGAAAATCACAACTCACACAGTCATGCTGAGGCGATTAATGGCCTAGAACCTGACTTCAGGAAGAGAACGCAAGGATAAAGGATAACTTATAATAGTTATTCTATAGCAAACACCAGAAAGAGGTTGCCCGTCTGGTTCAACATCTCGTTAGTTGGCCTACCTTTTAACAAACTCTCAGCCACCAGTGAACACAAACACGATATCCTCAGAAATGGAATTTGAAATAAAAATCATATTTTCAGAGCTGTAGCACCATACCGAAAAGGTGAAATTCCCATGCTAAGTTCAACTCATTCTCCGGAGCAGAAGCAATTTTACTCACGGTGACTGTTATATTTCTTTGTTGCCGCAAAAAGAAAAGATATGGAGGTGCCCACCCCCTGGATTCTTGTAAAATACGATGAGAGGTTTATTAAGAGTGTTGCTCGTACAATCAAGATGGTGATCTGCTCAAAGCCCACGCAAACACTCTGCTGACATCACTGCGCATCACGTTTCGCTGAATCAGCAAGAATATTAGATAATAGCATAATAATCTTTATTGTCACAAGTAGGCTCATATTAACACTGCAATGAAGTTACTGTGAAAAGCCCCTCATTGCCACACTCCGGCGCCTGTTCAGGTACACAGAGGGTGAATTCAAAATGTCTAAATTACCTAACAGCCCGTCTTTCAGGACTTGTGGAAGGGAACCGGAGCACCTGGAAGAAACCCACGCAGACACAGGGAGAACGTGCAGACTCCACACAGACAGTGACCCACGCCGGGAATCGAACCTGGGACCCTGGAGCTGTGAAGCAACAGTGCTACCCACTGTGTTACCGTGCAGTGACAAGTTCAGATTTTGTTTCTGAGGACTTTTCAATACTTATAGTGACAGATACTGAAATAACTACTCAAGACGTACTATCTACAGAAAGGAATGAGCACACTTCTGATGTCGCAAGTAGCCGAGTTCAAGAACACCAAATTCTATCAATAAGGGATAGGCGTTCACCACAAAGACTGTCTTATTGAACTGTGTATATATAAAGAAATAACTTACCAGGGAATCTATTAGATAAATAATTGTTGTTGTTGCACTCGTGAAGTAAAGAGGGAGGGGTGTTATGTATCTGTGAATACATTGGCTGGCTTCGTGTCAGTTTGTAATGACGCGAGCAGTGTTTGCGTGGGGTTTCGGCAGATCATCATCCTGATTGTTTCAGAAACACCTTTAATAAACCTCTCATCGGTGTTTGCAAGAATCGGATCTTGGTCCCTTCCATACCTTTTCTCTTTGTGGCAACAAAGAAACACAGCAAATACCAAGTCAACTGCAATTGTTTCCAGAATTTTTATAACATGGAGAGATATTTCATTTCTCAAAGGCTCTAAATGTAAAAACGCCAGCAACAGCCTGCAATTAGATTGGACCCGTACCAAAGTAAAACATTACTCCCATGACAGGTAAAATAAGTTGACAACAAAGCAAAGAAAGATACATTTAGTGCAGGTGACCAACAGCTTGGTCAAAGAGCTCATTTTTAAGAAGTGCTTTAAGGGAGGAGAGAGACAAGGAGGTCTAGGGAGGGAATTCCAAAACTTCGGGCCGAAGCAGTGAAGGCTGCACAAGAGGTTATAATTGGAGAAGATCCATGTTCTCGGAAACAGCAGAACAACCTGCAACCGAGCCAGGCTTCCCCTTGTACTATTGATTCAGGTAGTGATTTTTGTGGTTCAGGTCTGGCTTCAGGTTCAAGGGCCTTGGGATGAGTTCAGACTGAATCAAATCTGCACCAAGGTTGCTTTGCTCAATCCTGATTAGCACCGCATTAACATATATTTGGAGGAACATTTAGCTGTGTGTTGGACAAAATAAAACAAACAAACAACCGGAGGTTACCCAGTTTCCACACATTACCAGACATAATTAATGGGAAACTATGTACAGTGTGTGGCGGCGTTTTTACCTGTCAGCATGCCACTGAAGACTACGAGTAATGACTCTCAAAGAGACATGCTGAGACTGGATCGACCTAAATGTGTCAGATGTCTGACATTAATCGAGCATGTAGTGTTTTGTAGCACATTGCTCACTTAAAAAATGAAAATGTACATATTTTCAGTATCAGAACCCAGCGACTTTCCTGGTAGTTTCATCAGTCTGTTTATTGTACTTTTATACCCATGAGTTTTATTACAGAGACCGGCAATCAAGCAATGTAGGTGAGGAATATATTGCAGCTCCAGGGAAAACAGAGGGCAGGGCTGGAATTCTCCGGCCGTTGGGATTCTCTGTTCCCACCGACAGCGCACCCCAGCTCGTGGGTTTCCCAGCAGCGTGGAGTGGTTTCAATGGGAAATCCTATTGACAAGTGGCAAAAGTAGTGAATCCTGCCACCAGCAAACAGTGCACCACTGAGAAACACATGGCTGTGGGACCGGAGAATCTAGCCCCAGTCCATTAGAGTTGCATTGAAATGCTGAGGATTTGAGTTAGACTCATCCAAGCTGCTCAAAGAAGGCACGATTGTTATTTTGGTCACTCATGCAGCTGAAAGTTGTGGTTGCTTCCTTTCTCCTGCTCCCCCGTTTCCAAATCAATGGGGTTGGTTTTAACTATTCCTGCAGCAGCTACCTATCAGTTTTACACCCAATGAATGGAAAGGGAAAACGGGCAGGGTGGAAAATGGGCAGTTCAACCCCAGTGGGACAAGTTAGAAATGACTCTATGATCCTTAAACCCAAGTGTTCCAGTGTAAGATTATTGACACTGAACCTCATACAAGAAAGCCTTGGAGATGTCTCTGTTTCTGAATAATGCTCTTCCTGAATATGCCAAAATGAATCTTTCTGCAATGGTTTGCTATCAAAACTTTCTTTTAGTTCCTATGACTGGCCACCAAAATTTTGACTTTATCATTTTCAGATGGAAACCATGGTTTCAAAGTTTAAACTAATTCTGTTAGTTTTCCCCCCAAATCCAATCTATAATCACAAAAATGGAATTGCAAATCTAGGAATGTAAGAAGAAAGGCCATTACATCCCTATCACTACTAACTGCCCCATCTTAGCAGCCACCAGTACTTTGAACACTCCCAGTACGTGTCTCCACTAGATAGATTATTCCATGTACTTATTACTGAATAGAAATATTCTTCTTGATCCCTGTTCTTAAACCTATTTCTGTGTAATTCTCAGTTATGTCCTCTGGTAGCATTCTTTAGTCTTTGAAATAACATTTTAGTTGTATCTTAACTGCACCATTGAATACATATTTTGCAGGCTCCACCACCCCGCCTGTTGACATTTTTCTTTCCAGACTATAAACATTGGATTTCTATAATCTTTTCTCCAAGCTCATCTCCTTTGAAGTTCTATCTTTCTACAGTGCAATAGATCCAGTGCACTAATTATAGTCTGACTAATGTTTCGAAATACCTCAATGTAACTTCTGTCGCCTTTATCTCGTTACATGTTCGAACATTATATTCAGTTCTTTTAAGTCGTTCTGCTGTGTTTACAGTATCTGGATAATGAAATTGATCATCCTTTTCTGAGCATACCTATGTTAAAATTTATTTGTTACTTTTGGCTGTGTAGCAAGTATTCTGAAAACCTTCACCGCACCCTCTGTCTCCTTTGTTCTATTGTTTGAACAATACCAGCAAAATTGGCAAACTGCAGTTGGTTTTGGTTGGAGTCAGAAAGTTGAGACTAAGCTGTTTTCAGTTATAGCAGTATTGGAGAGGAGGGGATAAGTTTTCCTGAGCTTAATGACATAATTTAACCATTTGAAAATCTTATAGCCTGACTTTATTTGTTCGTATGGTCACATTTATGCTGTGTGGAACCTTCAATATCTGCTTTATCCCTGACATTCTCAAAGAAAACGATCCTCTTTTTCTAACTGTGCTTCCCATTTAAGTTACTGTTGTCCAAGTCTTTCTCTAGCTTAGTTCTTATAATAGCTCCCGTTAATTTACTTAGAATTGATCCTAGACGAATGAGAATGTAATTGTCAGTCTCGTCATCCCCTTTTAAATGTAGCTGCCATGTTTGCATCTTTGACTTTCCTGTGTAATTTCTTCCCTTCATGTCTGAAGGATATTGTCACCTAGTCACGGCATTTGTTGGTCTTATCACACCCATCCCCCCCCCCCCCCGCCACAAACCTATTGAGTATCTCTTCCGCACCGACTTTTAATGAATGCATTGAATGTACTACGGAGCCTGAACAAGAAGTTAATACTATCTGTCTCGAGTAGATGTTTGCAGAAAATATCCAAATCACATGGCACGGTAGGGCGGCACTGTGGTTAGCACTGCTGCCTCACAGCGCCAGGAACCTGGGTTTGATTCCAAACTTGGGTGACTGTGTAGAGTTTGCACATTCTCCCCTTGTCTGTGTGGGTTTCCTTCTGGGGGCTCCGGTTTCCTCCCAAAGTCCAAAGATGTGCAGGTTATGTGGGCTAGCCATACTAAATTGCCCCTTAGTGTCCAAAGGTTAGGTGGGATTATGGAATAGGGCATGAGCCTGGAAACCTAGGACAGGTAAGGTGCTCTTTTGAAGTGTTGGTGCAGACTCGATGGTCCGAATGGCCTCCTGCACCGATTCTATGATATTTTTAAGCATGCCTTACATTTTTCTTTTTAGATTCATCTTTAAATTATAACTTATTTAAATATTCATTTATAGGAACAATATTGGAATAATATTGCAATATTATGCTTTACATTATCATCTATACCCATTTCTAGGCATGTGTGCGCACTTTGTGTTAGGTAGATATTGTCTAATATATTTGAAATAGATCTTCGGGAAACTACTGTATCCAATTAAATGATGCAACCTGATTGGCACTATTTTCAATTTTACATGTTAACTATATAATTTAACGTAGATTTTGTTGGAAAACATGGTCCATCCATTCATGACATCGGGAGTAAACAATCTATGGGTGTGATTCTCCAGACCGTAAATTCCTGCCTGAGGTCAATGGACCTTTACATGATCCGTGCCGTGGCAATCTTGCAGTGAGGGGGTGGAAGAATCCAGCCCAATGTATATTTTTTTCCTAAAAGGTGAAATTTGGTAGTTAACCTTTTGTCCACCAGCCCTCCTGAGAGTAGTTGTTTTGCACACTTTGCTAACAGAAAGAGCCCGAGATTTGGTTGAGAGGTCTCTCAAGTTCACTCAGTATTCCTTCTTTGACATAGAATGCAGGACCACTGATTAAGGTGCACAAGCTCAAAATAAACCTGCAATATGGGACAATGTGGATGAATGAAGACTTGCCAAATAAATGGATAAAAACAAATTACTGCAGATGCTGTAATCTGAAACTAAAGAGAAAATGCTGCAAAATCTCAGCACGTCTGGCAGTATCTGTAGGGAGAGAAAAGAGCTAACATTTCAAGTCCAAATGACCCTTTGTCAAAGCTAAAAGACATAGAAAGTGGGAAATATTTATACTGTGGAGTGAGTGAATAAAATATGGGTCATAGCCACAGAAACCAAGGGAACAGAGTGCTAATAGCCACAGAAACCAAAAGGAAAGAGTGCTAATGGTAGTCCCCAGAGAGAACAAAAGGCGTGAAAGGCCAAAAGCAGAGAAACTTAACACCAGAGGGTAAACTGTAACAGGTGTAGATATGGGGGAGGGGAAGGGGGAAGCAAAGGGGTGAAAAGGTAAGGAATGGGGGGGATAAGATGGGGGGGGGGTAAATATATATATATATAGAAAGACGAGAAAAAAAGAAATGGTAAAAGACAGTTAAAATAAAATGGGATGAAAACAAAGGGGTCGAGATGGCGTAGAGCTAATCATCTGAAGTTGTTGAATTTGATTTTGAGACCAGAAGGCTGAGGCGTGCCGCACCGGAAGATGAGATGTTGTTCCAGTTTGCGCTGAGCTCCACTGGAACATTGCAGCAGTCCAAGGACAGACATGTGGGCATGGGAGCAGGGTCTTGTGTTAAAATGGCAAGCAACAGGAAGGTCAAGGTCCTGAATGTGCACAGACCGAAGGTGCTCAGCAAAGTGATCACCCAGTCTGCGTTTGGTCTCTCCGATATAGAGGAGGAGACCACACTGAAGACTTGCCTCCTGGTTCCTGATTGCAACATTAGGTTGTTCACATGTGGCTGTTGCAGTTCACATTATAAATGAATGTTCAATCATTAGCTGACTCCATATGTACAGGAGAATTTATTTGTGTGTGCTATCTTTTTGAGTGATTCTTTCATTCGCTAATTTTCAGAGATGCCTAACCCCAGTTCCAAGTATAATCCTTACTTGCATAAAAGTTTGCGATTTGAATGCCAGTCCAGGAAGTCCAGCCATCAAACTGGTTGCTGCTTCATTTTATTAGGCCCTGTGGATTTAAAAAATAATCTTTGCTCTGAAATCTAAGACCCTACATCATATACCAGTTGCTGATTTTTTTAAGCACTGAGGTTTTTCATCCTTTAATCAACTTAAGAAAACTTTTCCATTTGCAAATTTTTCGCACCTTTCCATTCAACACTATTTGAAAGATTATTTTCTGGCACATGGTTCACAGTCAGTACATAAATGAACAGGATGTTGCTGTATGAACATGTAAAGTTCTCTCAGAATGGATGTATTTAGTTTACTATTTTGATGCGGAAACAATTCTGCTATTTTCAGAAACTACTGTTTTTGTTTCAATAAGACACTGTACTAGTTTTAAATCTTTTCCAGGGAACTATTGAAGTTCAGACTGGTAGCCAACCAGTTGTAGCACTTTTCAGTCAGTTCAATTGCTTGGAATGCACAAAACCAAACATGTGTGTAATACTGATTGACAGTGCATTTTGGGCACAGCTTCAGTGTTCATTCTCTAAGGAGGAGATGCCACAGGCATCTAGAAACTTGCCTCTTTTACACAGAACACTGCATTCTCTGTATCAGCTTTCAAGAGGGAAAAACCCACAAAAGAAAAAGGAATTCATATTTTTGCAGCCTATTAATAACGTTTTTGGGTTTGTATAACAAGCATTTTTTGGCTCTGTTTTTCAGAAGATTTAAAGCCTGAAAAATTTGCTCAGTTCTCTGTACAGTGAAGTCCCAAATTATATCTTTGTCAGAATGGCGCATTGCCGGGGAGGCGAGGTCAATAAAACAAAGGAAGAATGCTGAGCAGAGGAGAGGAGTGTGGTGGAGGAGGGAAAGGTTTTTAAACATGGAATAGTATGTGTCTCAGAGAGGGAGAGCAAAATTTCAGGGGTGGGAGCAGAGATCATGCTCGAAAATTATACAGGCTGGAGAAAAGAATCAAGTTAAACATGTGACTGGTTGAAGTATTAGTGCATTTGCTGACAGTGGAATTGTTTAAATGGAAAATCTTGTCTTCTGTTAGCGCACACAGTGATGTTCACACAATCAATCAAAATAGTTAATGAATAGGAAAACAGATATAAATGCAGAGGCAGTCCAGGTGGAATCCTGGAGCAGAATGCTCCCTTACCTTCATTGAACAAGAATTTTTCTAATTCTGTGGTTTACGTTGGGGAGGTGAATGATTACAGAGAGGAAAGCTATCCTTTACCAGACTCTCCAGTTATGGTACCAAATGTATCCAAGGCATGGGTCAGTGATGTTGCTGAGTGTATCGAAGATAATTTAAAAAATGATTTGCAATGCAAGTGCCATATAATGAGCATGACTGATGCGCAAAGCCTTTGGAGGATTATAACTATATGCCATTGTCACCTACTTTTCCAGAAGAACAAAATAATTTCAATCAGAAACGTAGAGAAATATCCATGCAGATAAAAAACGAACAATACAGATTTCATTTCTCCGTTTGGTGTATAAAGGCAGAAAGAAGGATTTACATTTACATAGCACCTTTTATAACTTCAGAAGGTCCCAGACACCTTGACAGCCAATGGAGTGCTTTTAAAGCGATAGTCACAATTGTAAGGTAGGAAATGCACCAGCGACTTCTTTATGGGGCTCCAACGGCAAGCGTAGTTACAGGTCGACATAGATCGGAGTATTTCCGACTATATAGGGGAACAAGACAGGGATGCCCGCTGTCTCCATTGTTGTTCGCGTTGGCAATTGAACCTCTGGCCATGGCGTTGAGAGACTCCAGGAAATGGAGTGGGGTGATTAGAGGGGGAGAAGAACACCGAGTCTCGTTATACGCGGATGACCTATTGTTATACGTGTCGGACCCAGCGGGGGGGATGATAGAGGTTATGCGAATTTTGAGGGGGTTCGGGGATTTCTCGGGGTATAGGCTAAACATGGGGAAGAGTGAATTATTTGTGATACATCCAGGGGACCAGAGTAGAGAGATAGAAGGCTTGCCTCTAAGGAAAGTGGAAAGAAACTTCCGATACCTGGGGATTCAGATCGCTAGGAGCTGGGGAACCTTGCACAGACTTAATCTGACACGGTTGGTAGAACAAATGGAGGAGGACTTCAAGAGGTGGGACATGCAGCCTCTGTCGCTGGCGGGCAGGGTGCAAGCAATTAAGATGATGGTCCTCCCGAGGTTCTTATTTGTATTTCAATGTCTCCCTATACTAATCACCAAGACCTTTTTTAATAAAATAGACAGGAGCATCACGAGCTTCGTGTGGGCAGGGAAAGTTCCGAGAGTAAGGAGGGAGTTCCTTCAGCGTAGTAGGGATAGAGGAGGATTGGCACTACCGAACTTGGGCGATTACTATTGGGCCGCCAATGTGGCAATGATACGTAAATGGATGATTGAGGGTGAGGGAGCGGCGTGGAAAAGACTGGAGAGAAAGTCCTGTAAAGGGACGAGTTTAGAGGCGCTGGTGACGGCGCCGCTACCGATCTCACCTAAAAAGTTTACCACGAACCTGGTGGTGGCGGCAACATTGAATATCTGGGGACAGTGGAGGCGACAGAGAGGGGTGCGGGGAGCCCTGGTGGGGTCCCCAATCAGGAACAACCATAGGTTCGCCCCAGGAAGAATGGATGGAGGATTTCAGAGCTGGTACCAGTTGGGAATTAGGAGGGTGGGAGATTTATTTATAGATGGGTCTTTTGCGAGCTTGGGAGCATTGGAGGAAAAGTATAAGTTGCCCCGGGGAAATTTCTTGAGATATATGCAGGTGAGGGTGTTTACTAGACAACAGGTGAGGGAATTTCCGTTGCTCCCGACACAGGGGATACAGGACAGGGTGCTTTCAGGGGTGTGGGTCGGAGAGGGCAAGGTGTCAGAGATTTACCGAGAGATGAGGGAAGAGGGGGAGGAGTCGGTGGGCGAACTAAAAGGAAAGTGGGAAGAAGAACTAGGGGAGGAGATAGAGGAGGGTATGTGGGCTTATGCCCTAAGCAGGGTAAATTCCTCTTCCTCATGCGCCAGGCTTAGCCTGATTCAATTTAAGGTGCTACATAGAGCACACATAACGGGAGCAAGATTGAGCAGGTTCTTTGGAGTGGAGGACAAATGTGGGAGGTGTGATGGGAGCCCGGCAAACCACGCACATATGTTTTGAGCGTGCCCGGCACTGGAAGGGTATTGGAAGGGAGTGACGGCAGTGATTTCGCGGGTGGTGAAGGCCCGGGTCAAACCAGGCTGGGGGTTAGCTCTATTTGGAGTTGCGGAAGAGCCGGGAGTGCAGGAGGCGAAAGAGGCCGGTGTCGTGGCCTTTGCGTCCCTAGTAGCCCGGCGCAGGATCCTACTCATGTGGAAGGAGGCGAAACCCCCCGGACTGGAGGCCTGGGTAAATGATATGGCGGGGTTCATTAAACTGGAGCAGATAAAGTTTGCCCTGAGAGGATCGGCTCAAGGGTTCACCAGGCGGTGGCAGCCATTTCTCGACTACCTAGGGGAACGTTAGAGGGAAGACAGATGACCAGCAGCAGCAACCCAGGGGGAAGGCGGGGGGGGGTTTAGTTTAGTTTACGTCAATGATAAAGGGGTTTTGTTACTTGTGTATTGTTAAAAATTTCTGTATTGTTATTGTTGCGTTTGCTTTGTAAGAGGGGAAAAATTGTTGTTTGGGAAAAAAATTTCAATAAAATATATTTTAAAAAAAAGGAAATGCACCAGCAAGCTCCCATACAAAAATGTGATATTTAAAAAATGACCAGATAAACACTTTTGAGAGATGAATATTTGTTAATACACAGGGGAGCGTCTCTGCTCTGCTTCAAAGTAAGATCATGGGCGAAATTCTCCGGTATCGGCGCGATGTCCGCTGACTGGCGCCCAAAACGGCGCAAATCAGTCGGGCATCGCGCCGCCCCAAAGGTGCGGAATGCTCCGCATCTTTGGGGGCCGAGCCCCAACCTTAAGGGGCATGGCCGGCGCCGGATGAATTTCCGCCCCGCCAGCTGGTGGAAAAGGCCTTTGGTGCCCCGCCAGCTGGCGCGGAAATGACATCTCCGGGTGGCGCATGCGCGGGAGCGCCAGCGGCCGCTGACGGCATTCCCGCGCATGTGCAGTGGAGGGATCTCTTCCACCTCCGCCATGGTGGAGACCGTGGCGAAGGCGGAAGGGAAAGAGTGTCCCCACGGCACAGGCCCGCCCGCGGATCGGTGGGCCCCGATCGCGGGCCAGGCCACCGTGGGGGCAACCCCCGGGGCCAGATCGCTCCACGCCCCCCCCCAGGACCCCGGAGCCCGCCCGCGCCGCCTTGTCCCGCCAGTGAGGTAGGTGGTTTAATCTACGCTGGCGGGACTTCGGCCCATCCGGGCCGGAGAATCGCGGGGGCGGGGGGGGCCGCCAACCGGCGCGGCGCGATTCCCGGCCCCGCCGAATATCCGGTGGTGGAGAATTCGGCAACCGGCAGGGGTGGGATTCACGCCAGCCCCCGGCAATTCTCCGACCCGGCGAGAATCTCGCCCCATAAGATATAAGAGCAGAATTAGGCCACTCGGCCTATCGAATTGCTCCGCCATTCAATCCTGGCTGATATTTTTCACATCCACAATCTCCTGCCTTCTCCCCATAACCCCTGATCCTCTTATTAATCAAGAATCTATCTACCTCTGTCTTAAAAACACTTAGTTATTTGGCTTCCACAGCCTTCTGCAGTGAAGAGTCCACAGATTCACCACCCTCTGGCTGCTGAAATTCCTCCTCATCTCTGTTTTAAAGGATCGTCCCTTTAGTCTGAGATTGTGTCCTCTGGTTCTAGTTTTGTCCACATCCACTCCACATCCACTCAATCCAGGCCTCGCAGTATCCTGTAAGTTTCAATAAGATCCCCCCTCATCCTTCTAAACTCCGAATACAGACCCAGAGTCCTCAACCATTCCTCATGTGACAAGCTCTTCATTCCAGGGATCATTCTTTTTTTCTTAAATTTTAGAGTACCCAATTCATTTTTTCCAATTAAGAGGCAATTTAACGTGGCCAATCCACCTTGCCTGCACATTTTTGGGTTGTTGGGGCGAAACCCACACAAACACAGGGAGAATATGCAAACTCCATACGGACAGTGACCCAGAGCCGGAATCGAACTTGGGACCTCGGCGCCGTGAGGCAGCAGTGCTATCCACTGTGCCACCGTGCTGCCCTCCAGGGACCATTCTTGTGAACTTCCTCTGGACCCTTTCCAAGGCCAGCACATTCTTCCTTCGATACGGGGCCCAAAATTGTTCACAGTACTCCAAATGGGGTTTGACCGGGGCCCAAAATTGTTCACAGTACTCCAAATGGGGTTTGACCAGAGCCTTATACAGCCTCAGAAGTACATCCCTGCTCTTGGATTCTAGCCCGCTCGACATGAATGTAATAGTGGCCATGGGCTTTTGCTAAACTTGCTTGAGCTGATAGTCTTGGTTTTTTTAACATCTCATTTCAAAAGTGACAAATCTGACAGTGCAGCTTTCCCTCAGCATTGCATTGGAATATCAGGATTCCTGCTCAAGTCTCTTTAACATAGGGCAGCACGTTGACGCAGTGGTTAGCATTGCTGCCTCACGACGCCGAGGTCCCAGATTCAATCCCAGCTCTGGGTCACTGTCCGTGTGGAGTTTGCACATTCTCCCCGTGTTTGTGTGGGTTTCGCCCTCAACCCAAAGATGTGCAGGGTAGGTGGATTAGCCACTCTAAAATTCCTGCTTAATAAGAAAAAAAAAGTCTCTTCAACATAAAAACTTCCGACTGAGCGAGAAGAGTGAACCACAACTGACACAGACAGTGTGGACAGCACGGTAGCACAGTGGTTAGCACAGTTGCTTCACAGCTCCAGGGTCCCAGGTTGGATTCCTGCTTGGGTCATTGTCTGTGCAGAGTCTGCAGGTTCTCCCTGTGTCTGCGTGGGTTTCCTCCGGGTGCTCCACTTTCCTCCCACAGTCCAAAGATGTGCTGGTTAGGTGGATTGATCATGCTAAATTGCCCTTAGAGTCCAAAAAGATTGGGTGGGGTTACTGGGATAGGGTGGAGGTGTGGGCTTGGGTAGGCTGATCTTTCCAAGGGCCGGTGCAGACCCGATGGGCTGAATGGCCTCCTTCTGCACTGTAAATTCTAAAAATTCTATGAAAAGGGTAGAGCTTCATAAAGAACAAGCAAACACACACACTTAGACAGAACTCACTTAGACCAGTTTAAGTACAAAAGATTGCTATTGAAAATTATTTTAAGATTTGACATTATTCCTAAATAAGTCATAGAAAGACGATTAAACTATAACCTGTATTGGCAAGTATTCGCTCCATTTCAAGTGTGAAATCTTGAGACTCCGTTATCCAGTACACAACTGGCATGTTATCTGAGAAACGCTACACTGATTGCTATGAAATTCTTTATGGTAATTTGAAACCCCAGTGGCGGGATTCTCCGAACCCCTGCCAGGTTGGAGAATCCCTGGGGTGCGGCGTGAATCCTGCCCGCCACTCCGACGCCAGTTGCCGTATTCCCTGGCGCCGGTTTTCGGACGGGGACAGGGATCATGCCACGCCGGTCGGGCCGTTGGCAGCGGCTCCCCTGGCAATTCTCCAGGCCCCGATGGGCCGAGCGGCCGCCCGTGTTTGGCCAGTCCCGCTGTCGTGGATTGGGGATGGTCCCACACGGCAGGACCTGCCAGGTAAGTTGGCTGGTGCGATCGGGGCCCACCCATCTGCGGGCGGGCCTGTGCCGCGGTGGCACTTCTTTCTTCCGCGCCGGCCCCTGTAAGGCTCCCCCATGGCCGGCGCGGAGAAGACACGCCCCCGTGCATGCGCCAGAAGACGCCGGTCGGTTTGCGCATGCGCAGAACTACGCCAACCCCTCCGCCGCCAGCCGAGCCCCCGGAAGTGCGGAGAATTCCGGTCGGCCCGACGCCGGAGTGGTTTGCGCCGTTTGTTACGCCGGCTTCGGGCCATCGCGCCAAATCGGGAGAATCCCACCACAGTTTATCATTGCTTTACTCATTGGTACATGCTGAACCCTTCATCAGAGTGAATTATTTAAGGTTCTCCACCTTCCATCTCCCATTGTAAAGGCGCAACCAAAAATATGGTGGTGCCATGTGTACTTTACATGACAATTCACAATGTCAAGACTTTGGCTGCCTACTTAGTGCCATACTTAATTCATGAAATATTCTATCACGATGAACCACTTATTCAAGTCCCCAGCACCAACTGACAGCCCACTTTGCCTCAAGCAGTATATGTGATTGATATTCTGACAGAACTGATCAATAAAGCATCCCAACCGTGGTGGGAAGCTGGGCATCCCAGTCCATTTAAATAGCAGCAGCCAATTTGGTTTCTATGGGAGGTTTATTTTTCGATCGAGTGCTTATCTTAGGAGAGTTGAGGTCAGAAATTGCTGGAAAAGAAATGCGCTCATCATCTTTCAGTTGTAAGGGCAGCACGGTGGCTCAGTGGTTAGCACTGCTGCCTCATGGGCCGAGGTCCCAGGTTCGATCCCGGCACTGGGTCACTGTCTGTGTGGAGTTTGCACATTCTCCCCATGTTTGCGTGGGTTTCGCCCCCGCAACCCAAAGATGTGCAGGGTAGGTGGATTGGCCATGCTAAATTGCCCCTTAATTGGAAAAAATGAATTGGGCCCTCTAAATTTTTTTTTAACTCTTTCAGTTGTAAACCGAACACAGGAATTTGCAATGTACGTTTAATGCAAGGTGAATGACAAGGTGAAATATCCAGTTAATATTGGAAGCCATGCAGGATGCACCATATTAACAATTTTTAGCCCTCTCATTCTAGCACGTTGATGCTATCAGGCTTTGTGTTCTGACATCATGGCTGCCCAACTTTGACAGGGTAGAAGGAATGAATAAGTACTTGGTTGCTACAGCATACGTGTTTTAACTCCATTGGAGTGTTACAATAAGTGCACAGCTCGGTAAGAAATTACCATGCATTTTATCTGGATTATGATTGAATAAGGAATTCTATCAACTGTCGTGAAAAAAACCAGCCAGTTTGCAAATCTTTCTCACCACAGCCCATTTAATCACTCATTCAACCATCTATAGAAATTAGTAGGGGGAAAAGCGCGTGCATTTATACACCAACGTGATTAGACTTCTGAATTCCTTCACTTGTGAGTCAAAGATCCGCAAATTGCCATTGTTAGGTGAAATTTGACAGTGGGTTATTTATGCTGCCAAGCAATCCAAAATGAATGGCTATGGAAATGTTCTGTATTTTTGCATATAAGTGTTGCACAGGAGAGGAATTCAACGCAATGCAAATCTTCTCCATAAGGTTGTGGGTAGATGAAAGACCAGGTGCTGTAGTTAGAGAGAAACTATTTCCTCTGATGGGGTAATTCAGAACAAAGGAGCAGGAATGTAAAGTTGAGAGCCAGGCCGTTCAGCGATGAAGTCAGGAAACAACTCTTCCCGTGAAGGGCAGTGGATATCCGGGTCTCTCTCTCTCCCCGGTTAGCTGTTGAGGCTCGGCCAATTGAAAATTTCAAAACTGACAAGAGTTTTGTTCAGCAACAGATATGAAATTAAGGAGAGTAAATTCAGTTAAGATATTGATCTGCCATGAGTTTTTTAAATATTATTTCATGAGATGTGGTTGTCACTGCCCATCCCCAATTGTTCATGAGAATTAAACAGCAAACAGGCTTGATGGCGTAATGGCTTTCACCTGTCCCAATGACTGGAAATGGACGGATGAGCTTTCAGCAGGCGACTCTCCCATAACGGGATTCATTGAGACCATTCTGATATGGAATGAAAAAGGAAGCGTTCACTTTCGCACTGTGAGGAGTTGCTCTTCCGAGACTGGGGTTTGTCATAGCTCTGGTGCAAAGTAGGAAGTTTTTTCTCCACATAATGCATGCTATGCCCAAAGAGAGATTTGATTTGATTTGATTTATTATTGTCACATGTATTAGTATACAGCTCAGTGGGCTAGACAGCTGGGGCGGGATTTTCCCCTCCCCAGCGGGATGGAGTGGCGTGAACCACTCCAGCATTGGGCCGCCCCAAAGGTGCGGATTTCTCCGCACATTTCGGGGCCAAGCCCTCACCTTTAGGGGCTAGTCCCACGCCGGAGTGGTTGCCGTCCCGCCGGCTGGCGTGGAAGGCCTTTGGCGCCACGCCAGCCGAGGCCGAAGGGACTCCGCCGGTTGGTGGAAGTCCGCGCATGCGCCGAGGTTATGGCCGACTAAGAGGGAAAAGAGCGCCCCCACGGCACAGGCCCGCCCGCGGATCGGTAGGCCCCGATCGCGGGCCAGGCCACCGTGCCCCCCCCCCGGGGCCAGATCGCCCCGCGTGCCGCCCCCCCCAGGACCCCAGAGCCCGCTCGCGCCGCCTGGTCCCGCCGGTAAGGGAGGTGGTTTGATTCACACAGGCGGGACAGGCATTACAGCAGCGGGACTTCGGCCCATCGCGGGCCGGAGAATCGTCGGGGGGGACCGACGCGGTGCGATTCCCGCCCCCGCCAAATCTCTGGTGCCGAAGAATTCGGCTGGGGCGGGATTCACGCCTCCCCCGGCGATTCTCCGACCCGGCAGGTGGTCGGAGAATCCCGCCCATGGTTTGTAATGCAAAACAAGGCCAGCAGCGCGTGTTCAATTCCCGTACCAGCTTACCCGAACAGGCGCCGGAATGTGGCGACTAAGGGCTTTTCACAGTAACTTCATACTTGTGACAATAAATGATTATTATTATTATAAAAGTATTGTTTCTTGCATGCTATACAGACAACGCATACCGTACATAGGGAAGGAAGGAGAGACTGCAGAATGAAATGTTACAATCATAGCCACGGTGTAGAGATTGCTTGACGCCACAGGATGCCAAAAGTCGAAAAGTATTCCATTCTCTAGCATCACTAATATTGAGAAGCACACAACTTTGATAATAAAAGACACCTACAGTTCAGCCATGCACCTTAACCCCAATCTTGGAGCTCCCGACAGCAGCAGTCCGGTTCATTCAGTTTTCACCAGTTACCCAATGGCATTCCTTGAATGAATAAATTTATCTGTTACAGATTGTTGAATTGTAGGTAATTCTGTGCTGTGTGAACTTGGACTCAATTAGAATCAGACCGATTAAACACATTAACCGTAAGAACCGTATTTTAGTTGTTAGATGGAGAGACTCTCTCTTTTCAGACTGAGCTGAATTGAAATCCAGCACCTCAGTGAAAAGACCATTTTGCAAATCTCAATACTGGCTACTCCCAATTCAGCTAGATTTTTACCTCTGGTGTTAGCAGCACACACAATTGATTGCCCGTTTTATTTGAGTTGTGAGGGTGACCTTTGTAAAGTACTCATCGTTTATCACGCGTGAATTACAAAGTTGGCCTCACTCCTGGAATAAAATATTCTCCTCTTCCCATTGTCCCCAGTGAGCTTTAGTCATTTTGAGTTAAAAGTATATTGCGTAAATCTGGCAGATGCTTTCAATCCACCATCGTCACAGAGTTTAAAAAAAACAAAAGCCTGTCACCCAGTGCCACTTTTCAACTCTGCAAATCAAAACCATGCAGAAACAGCAAGCTCTGATTTCCCATTGGTTTTCTGTTCCAATGCAAAGCACAGCATGTGTATCAAAAAGTAGTTTGATATTTCTTAACCAATGGATTCCTTCAGGGCCATGGTGCTGGCCCTGGGAAAGATCGAATTTACTATGGATCAATAGACTCAAACTGAATTTGACCTGCCATACAAATTAAGTATCTGCCTGTCTCAGCCACTGAGACAAGTGGAAAAAATGGAGTACAATATCTTTGGTAGCTGTTCGGGATTCTTCTTGGGATTTGTGCATTGTTGCATTTTCAGAATTTGGAATATAGAAATTGCTAGATGAAACAAAAATAACCTGGTTTGCCTTCTACCATCCAGGTAGTCGCATTGACATAAAGATAACCGAGTTGTTGACTAATAATAGTTAAACTAATCATTTAGTCAACTCCGTGTGGAACCAATGAGCTTTACAGCACAGAAGACCTTTCGGCCCATCTGTGTCTCTTGCTTTGAGCAATTCACAGCGTATCGCTCTACCCTGCTTTCTTCTCCAGAGCATTATGTCTTTCTCTGCTTAAGTAGAAACACAGAAAATATGAGCAGAAATAGGCCATTTCACCTTTCGAGCCTGCTCCGCCATTCAATATGATCATGATTGACCCTCTATCTCCCGCACTCTCCCCATACCCCTTGGCACTTTTAGAGTCTAAAAATCTATTTATTTCTTAAATATATTCAGTAACTTAGCCTTCACAGCCTTACATGGTAGAGAATCCTACAGGTTCACCACCCTCTGAGGGAAGGCGTTTCTCCTCATCTCAGTCCCAAATGGCCTACCCTGCATCCTGAGATTGTGACCCCTTGTTCTCGACCCTCAGCCAGAGGAAGCAGTAACCCTGCATCCAGTCTGTCCATCCCCGTCAGAATTTTATACGCTTCAATTAGCCAACCCAACCTCTCCTCATACACCAATCCTGCCAACCCAAAAGTCTGCCTGGTGAACGTTCGCTGCACTCCCTCTATGACAAGTATATTTCCTTCTCAGATAGAGACCAAAATTCCACACAGTTCTCCAGGTGCGGTCTCACACAGTACAGCTGCAGTAAGGTAATCTTGGTCCTGTACTCAAATCCTCTTACAATGAAGGCCAACATACCATTTGCCTTCCTAACTGTTTGCTGTATCTGCGTGCTTGCTTTCAGTGACTGGTGTACAAGGAAACCCATTGTATGTCAAGATTTCTCAAATCTATCACCATTTAAATTATATTCTGTTTCTCTCTCCAAAATGGATAACTTCACATTTACCACATTTGGAGGGTCGGTGCAGACTCGATGGTTGAATGGCCTCCTGCACTGGAGGGATTCAATGATTCTATGTTATACTGCAACTGCCATGTATTTGCCCATTCACTCAACTTGCCTAATCACCTTGAAGCCTCTTAACATCCTCCTCACCATTGCATAATATATTCAACTTTTTCTCGCAAGTTGCAATGGTCCCTGCTTCTATCACTGTGTGATTAGCAACACAAGCCCCAACTATCTCGTGCAAAGAAAATCTCCTCACCCCTCTCCTCACTCTCTTTGGTAATGACTTGAGGACATCCCCAATGGTGGCGAGCTTTGGAAGTCACCTGTTCCTCCCAAGCACGCTGCAATTGCTACGAATGATTGATACATTTTATGTCCCAAAATGTTATTTCCTATGTTGCTATAAGCATACTCACCTTACTGGCATCTAATGATATCATAGTGCATTCACCATTATAATAGCAATGCAGAATTGACATTGATGATAATGACTGCAATGTAGAACAGACAAAAGGTACCTGCCTGGGAAGAAGAGTATCTATAATTCAGATCTCTGTTCGGAAAGGTTATTAGCATCCAGGATAAAAAAAAATTAATGAACCTTGGAGATTCAATGGAAGATTTACTCCAAAATATAACAAGAGATTACTATTTTATGAGGTTATTCATGACACATTCTCAACCTTTACTTTGGATAGTTCCCATTATTATACAATCAGAAAAATAAGTGTTTTAAAAGCTGCAACAGCCATACAGCACTCCAAGGCCAGATGAGGGCAAGAACAAATTCAGAAAATGTGCCTTCTATTTTCATATAATCCCCTTGTGTCACTGATGTCCACCTCCAGTAACACAGCTGAGCTGGAAACAGGTCCTGGCAGTACAACTGTGTAACCAGCTGGCAGAGCATTATTTCAAGTTGACTCCTAGATATTCTCCCTCTGTCTGAGAGAAAACAGCTCACCTCTGTTCAACGCCTCTGAAAGGCTTCACAGAGATTATAAATTGGCACATCATCTATGTCTTAGACTTTCCAATATTGTTCCTGTTCACACAGTAGAACAGTCGGCAGCAACTAGCGTTTTTACTCTTCAGCTCAGTTGGCTAGATGGTTGTGATGTAGAATGATGTCAGCCACGCGGGTTCAATCCCCTTTCTGGCTGTGGTAGTTCATGGAGGCCTGTCTCCTTGCAACCCCCCCCCCCCCCTTTCCCCAACACTTGCTGTGAAATGTTGCTATTCGAGATATATAACCACTTGTCTCTCTAACAGAGCAAGTTGACTGGCCCCTGTAAAAGTTTGATTGATAGTGCCACAGTAAAGTTCAGTAACTGAATGTGTTATGCCCAAATGAAGTAGTCTACCTCTGGTATTGAATCCCTTGGAATGAGGTGTTATTATTAAATCAATTATTCTGTTAGTTGCATTACAACTACTTCGGTGTTTCATGTGATCATTATTCACAAGAGTATTTTAACTGGGGCTTTTCAGTGTCTAAACACTTGAACTTTCCAAGTATTATTCACATAAAGAATAAAAGCTAATCAAAATTCACACCTTTACGTTTTACGTTGATCAGTTTAACATCACAGCCCACTTAAATGAATGGTTTCAGGTTTCCATATGGTTTATTATTATTACTTAAGAGTGAATTGCTTTTCATAGATAATTCCAATTCTTAGCATATTGGCCACTGCACATATTTACCAACCTGCATTCATGCATGTGTGCACTGCATTATTAGAGCAAATTTCTCTTTTAGACATTTAAATCAGCTGTTTGTCTCACGGCGATTTAGCTGAAAATGACGTATCGGCTCCAATTTTAACTTAAGGTGGGAGTGTGTGGACGGATACAGTGAGAATCCTGGGAGATTTTAACTCTTGACCCTCATCTATTTCAGTTCCCTCAATGCCACCCAACCTGATGGCAACGAGGTGGGAGTGAGATGGCATGGTGAAACAAGAAAGTCCACTAACCTTTCTGGGCCTCCTCTGGCCTGGCATCTCTTCCTGCTAAGGCTTTAATCTGATCCACTGGTTGCTGGATCACTTAGCTACGTGTATAGCATACTGTTACCTCTGTTCCGGGAGCAGGTTACAGCTCACTTGGCAAGACAGCAGGTTTCTGATGCAAAACAAGTCCAGCAGTGTGGGTTCAATTCTTTTACCAGCTGAGGTTATTCATGAAGGCTTTCCTTCTCAACATTCCCCCTCACCTGAGGTGTGGTGATCCTCAGATTAAATCACCACCTGCTAGCTCTCCCACTCGAAGGGGAAAGCAGCCTATGGCCATTTGGGACTATGATGACTAGTTTTATCTCTGTTTAGCTTCACCAGGTTAACATTTCACTTTTAGGTATGTCTAATTCTGTTCATGGTATGCTTTGCCACACTCCTCAGTGAACCAGTGTTGGGCCCCTGATTCGATGGCATGAGGGATCATGTGAGTACAGATTTTGGTTGAATATAATTCATTGCTGCTGATGGCCCACAAGCGCAGCACGGTAGCATTGTGGATAGCACAATTGCTTCACAGCTCCAGGGTCCCAGGTTCAATTCCGGCTTGGGTCACTGTCTGTGCGGAGTCTGCACATCCTCCCCGTGTGTGCGTGTGTTTCCTCCGGGTGCTCCGGTTTCCTCCCTCAGTCCAAAGATGTGCAGGTTAGGTGGATTGGCCATGATAAATTGCCCTTAAGTGTCCAAAATTGCCCTTAGTGTTGGGTGGGGTTACTGGGTTATGGGGATAGGGTGGAGGTGTTGACCTTGGGTAGGGTGCTCTTTCCAAGAGCCGGTGCAGACTCGATGGGCCGAATGGCCTCCTGCACTGTAAATTCTATGATGATTCCCAGTTTGTGAGCTACAAGATCTTTCTGGATCTATCCTACTTAGTGGTAGTGCTCACAATTTATTGGAGTGTCCACAGTGTGAGTAAAGGAGTTCATCTCCAGAGAACCATGCGGTGACCACTGCCACTGATACTGGTATGGACAGATGCACCTGTGATAGATTGATGAGGACGAGGTCAAGTGGATTTTTCCCTGCGTATGGTACCTGCCCCTGTTAACTGTCTTTCTACATAGTTTCATACCTATTTACTGTATCTCAAAATGCCCTGATCATCCCGAACACCCAAGGGCTGCTGTTCATCCTATGCGGACGCTGCCTGAACTGGGATTGACTGGCATCATTTAATTTACATATTTTAATGGCACTCCAGATACTTATTTAATAATGTTTCGGTAGTATCACAGAGGTTAGAATGAGAGGCAGCAGCAGCCATTAAAACCTTTTGCCCTGTCCGTAAAGGACTGTCAATTCTTCTTACAATAGAAAGGAAGTGGGGAAGCAAGTCCCATTAGATTGTTTGGTCATTCAGAGACCAAAGGAGAAACTAGGTAGCTCTTCATCTAGAAGAAGGCCACGTAGAAAAAAAATTCTTATCCCACTGCCCAACCCAACCAAACTGCCCCCTATCCACCACCCAACCACCCTCTCTCTGACCTCCCCTAAAATTCCTATTTTAAATGGTCAAACCAAAGTATACAGAAGCTCAAACTTTGAATAAAAGTCAGGATCATAATTGATATATTTCTTTGTTGCCACAAAGAGAAAAGGTACGGAGGTAGCCATACTCTAGATTCTTGTAAAATACGATGAGCGATTTATTAAGGGTGTTGCTCATACAGTCAAAGATGATGATCTGCCCAAATCCTGTGCCAACATTCTGCTGATGTCATTACACATCGCGTGACACAGAACCAGCAAGAATGTATTCGCAAATACATAGCACCCCTCCCTCTTTACTCCAACAGATCCCTTGACATGTTATTTCTATGCATTTATACAGTTCACTAAGACAATCTCTCTGGTGGACATCTGTTCCTTTTTAATAAAATTTGGCATTCTTGAACTCTGCTACTTGCGACCTCGGAAGTGTCCTCATTCCTGTCTGTAAATGTTACTTCTTAAGTAGTTGTTTCAGTATCTGCCATTATAGGCATAGAAAAGTCCTCAGAAACAGAATCTGAACTCGTCACTGACTTTGGGCTTTGTTCAAAAGTATAGCTCTCTCAATCTTCTAAAGGCAGAACCTCTTGAGAAATTTTGGCAAACCCACTTCATGCAGCAAGTAACTGATCAGCATGATGTCACCGAACTCTTTCATGATCTGTGTTTACTGTATGATATTGGACCTGCATTTCTCATTGGTGGTGCAACTCCTAGCGAGCACTGACTGAATACTCAATATTGAAAGACTTTTTCCCTCCGAGCAATTTGTGCATGTTGTTGTCGTTTGACAAGCTCTGAAGTATCAAGTGGAGTTAACAAATCAAACTGCATTCGTAGTTTCCTCTTGAATAACAGGATTGCTGGTAAACCTTTACGTGGTAGCATGCACAGTGGTCCGCTGAGATATTAGAAATTTGTTTCCTATAATTTTCCCTGGTCCTCTAGTGCACTGATATAATACTTTAATGATTGCTCAAAACATTCAATCAATCCATTCGCTGTTGGATGATATGGAGTTGACTTGCTGTGGTGTATACCTTTCCTTTTCAAGTAGTCCTCAAACTCCTTTGAAGTAAACTGCACACAATTATCACAAACAATCTACTCTGATGTTCCAAATCTGGTGAATATTTTGTCTAGTTTCACAATGGTTTGCTCTCATCATTGACTTCATTATTGTAATTTCTGGCCATTTCAAGTGCACGTCACAATCACTATGAATATGTGACCCTCCAGTGGACCAGAATATCAATGTGTATTCTCTGCCATGGCTGTGTCGGCCATTACCATGGATGTAATGGTGGTGTGCTCCCTAGTTTTGTACAAAATTGCCATTGCCCAACTTTCTCTTCAATTTGAACATCTAATTTAGGGCAGCAAAAATAACTGCATGCCAATTCCTCCATCCTCATCACACCAGGATGTCACTCATGTCGTTAATCAAGTACTTACGATCCAAGCACGGAGGAATAATCACAGCGATTCCCCATAATAGAACTCCATTCAGTACTATGAGCTCAAGTCTTCGTGTGGGGCTTGAGATTTGGATTTTTACTATGAACATCTGACAGAATTCCTTTTTGGTCCAAATCCATCATCTTCCCCATCACTGAAAAGGTTCTTGTACATCTTTGAATAAGGTGAAGTCAAAGGGACACTATCCATAAATGAGAAATACAAAATATTGACAAAACATTTTTCAGGGTCATGCTTGACTTGTAACAACAATCGTGATACTGCTTCAGAATTTGCATGCTGCTCAGACTTGCAATATTGGATATCATAAGTGCTGACAATATCAATGACCATCTTTGCAATCTACTAGCTCCCAAACAAGGTATGCCTTTATACGGCCCAAAGATTGTTGTCATGGGTCGATGATCCGTCAAAAGAGTAAAATGCTGTCCACAAGGGTAATGGTGGAACAGACTTACATTGAAAATGATGTTTCTTTTTCCAGCTGAACTTAATTCATTTCTGTGCTAGTAAGAGAATGTGAAACAAATGCTATTAGTCGTTCCTCTCCTGAAGGCATAATGTGCGAGATGACAGCACCAACCCTATAGGGTGAGGCATCACCAGCAAATTTCAACTTCAGCTTGGGATTAAAATGAACCAACAGCTAACACTTCTGTGAAGCTTCTTTCACTTCATTGTATGCATTTTCACATTATTATGACCAGTGCCATGCCTGTTTGACACGTAACGTGTGTAAAGGCTTCAATCCTGTTGCTAAATTCGGCACCAATTTACCATAATAATTGATCAACCTTAAAAATGACCTTAATTGTGTCACATTTTGAGGAGGTGGTGCTTCTAAGATTGCTGGCATTTGCTTTGATTCTTTGTGTCAGCCATCTTTACCAATGATATGATCAAGTTGCACTTTTCCTTCTTAACTCTCAAGTTGTGGCTCTATAACCGCTTCAGGGGAGCTTCCAAATTCTCCAAGTATTCCTGTTCACTCAGACCGGTAGTATGACATCTAAATAACATTGCATTCCATTCATCCCACTTAGAATTTGAACCGTGGATCTTTGAAAAAGAGCAGGTGCAGATGGCAAAGGAAGTCTTCTGTAATGAAACAGACCTTTGTGCGTCATAATGGTTAATAGTGACTGTGATTCAGCAGTCACATTCATCTGCCGATATGCCTGTGAAAGATCAGTTTTACTGAATTTCTGTCCTCCAGATAGTCCACCAAACAAGTCTTCGATCAACGGCAGTGGATAATGATCTACATACAAAACTGGGTTATTGGTAGTTTTAAAATCTCCAAAAATTCTCACTGAGCCATCCCAATTTAATACAGGAACGATTGGTGTTGCCTAATCACTTATAGCAATAGATTCAATGACTCCTGTCCTTAGTAATCTTTATAGTTATTCTTCAACTTTAGGCCTGATTACGTATGGTACGGTTCTAGCTTTGAGACATTTTGGTGTGCTGTCTGGCTTGATTTTTAGGTGTCCTCAACTCAAATCCTGTAGCCTAGCGAATCTTCGAAAACCTTCTTGTACTTCATCAGAAGTTGTTACCAGTTGCTCTTTAAATCCACTAATTGATTGACTCTTTCCCAGTTAAGCCTAAGCTTAGCCAATCATACTCTGCCAAATAGAGCAGGAAGATTTCCACAAACAATATGAAGAGCCAACTTTGCGCTTCTAATTTCACCACAATGCAACCTAGTAATAGCACGGCATCGTCATCCTTAGGATCACATCAACGGTTTGAAAGGAAGCTGCTTCAGATTTTAATGATAAATTATCTCAGGTATTTTAATGATATTGCTGCACCCGTATCCACTTCCATTTTAATTTCCTGACTTTCAAGTTTTGGATTCGTCCAAAAACGTTGTTGATCGATCTGCATTGACAAAACACCTAGCTTTAGCCCTTGCAATAGCTCAGTTGCGCTGTCTTTTGAATGATCTTGAGCTTCAACCACTATTTGGTAGACATAATTAGATTGTTTAACTGTATTTTTCTTCTTGACCTTCTTGGTGTAGGAGAGAGTTTTCTGAAGCCAACATGCCTTGACAATGTGGACTTGATTGCTACAGTTCTTGCATGTAGCTTTGTTTCTTGTGGTATCCATTTTGTGGATCTTCGCTCTAGCCCCTATCTGCCAAACTTCTCCCTTGGCTAGCTCCATAGATATGACAACTTCCACAGCAGCTTTTAAAGTTAAGTCACTTTTGACAGTCAGCTTCCTCTGAATAGCTTCACTACGGAGTCCACAAACCGGCCTGTCTCGTAGCATATCATCAAATGTAGTACCAAATTCACAATATCTCTTTAATCTTCTTAAAGACGCTACAAACTGTAAAATGCTTTTTCCATCTTCCTGATTATGGGGGCGGGACCAAAACCTTTCTGCAATCAGTAACAGTTTAGGAGAGAAATGCCCCTCTGATTTTCATTAATTAAATTTGGAATTTATCTTCTGATTTTGCTGCATGAATTAGATTCTGTCACAGCATAAACATTTTACAATTGAGCTGAGAAATGTTGCAATCTATAGGCGCACCAGTGTCTGATTAGCTATTAAAAACAATTGGAATCTTTCTTCGCATGAATTCCATATTTCATAATCCTCATCAAATCCGCCTATGGTGACCGTTTTTCCCGCCATTTTTAGATACCGGCTCCTAGGGTCTATATTTCTTCCCTTCTGATTGCAATGGAAAGTATGGCACAAATGATCCCTTGAACAAGCAACTAGCAATTCTTTCCCCTTTTGCCTGACTGTATTTTTGATATTTTCGCCGAAATAGTGGCCCGTGCAGTTGTCAGACTTTGAAATCCCTGTTCCCCGCAGCCTGTGCTTTGCCATGTACGCGGTGGGCCCTGCGGCCCAGACTCCACTCACTTCAATGCAAGCAAGTATTCCCCAACAGTTGGTCTTTTTGCTCACAGTTGCGGCCAAAAATTTGTTTAAACCTTCTGCATTGGCGCAGTGCTTCCCCCGACCTTTATATGTGTGCGAGAATCTTCCATTGCTCGCGAGGCCGTCCGACAGTTAATCAACAAAATCTTCTTTCCAGCTATTTTTCTGCCCAATCGCCAGTTTTCTCTTTTGTTATATTTCTTTGTGGCCGCAAAGA
Source organism: Scyliorhinus torazame (assembly GCF_047496885.1). Lineage (NCBI taxonomy): Eukaryota > Metazoa > Chordata > Chondrichthyes > Carcharhiniformes > Scyliorhinidae > Scyliorhinus > Scyliorhinus torazame. Next base: position 228,375,812 of record NC_092711.1, read on the forward strand.
TTCTTGTAAACCATGTTGAGGGGTTTATTTAGAGATGTTGCTCATACAATCAAAAATGTTGATCTGCCCAAAGCCTCTGCTGACATCATTACACATCATGTGATACAGAACCAGCAAGAATGTATTCTCGAACACATAGCAGTAATGAGCCTAGTCCAAAGTTTAAGCACAAAATCACAGAGTGGTGAATTAGCATTGCATTTTTTTCAGGTTTTATAGACATCTTTTATTCTTTACAATCCTTTCCTAGCGGCACTGTTGTGAAATATTTTGACTCCAGGCAAGTGTATTTGTAATTTGTCAAATATTAGACATTTGTGAGATCTTTCCAAAGGATCTCAAAGTATTCAATGGTAACACAGAGTGACTATTTTTGCATCTTAATATTATATCCAGGAGCAACAGCCCCGTGAATATCCTTGACAGCTGCTAAATAAGCAAAATATTTGCATAATTCAGCTAGTTGTTCCTCGCCTTAACTGCCAAGTAAATCAGAAGAAATATTTGCCGAAACGTTTGCCTCCTTTCAGCCTTGAATCACACATTCACGCATCAAAGATGCTTTTCCTATGCAAGCAGTTGTATTTTTTTAAAATTTAAGACAACTCTGTTGTGTTATGCTTCTTCATGTAGCATAAGCTGCTTCCTTGATGTATGCTCTGACAAAGGAAGGTTCAGACTTGGAAATAGGTTTAACACATTTATTGAACAGTTAACAATTCTCCTACTTGAGTTCGACTCTCCTGCTAATCCTTCAATAGTAACTCAATCTAACTAACCAGTCTGCTCTAAGCCATGCGGTGGGTGTGATGCTTCGGATCTGCCCCTGTGTTGCCTGTGGAAAGAGAAAGAGCATGTGTGCCCTGTCCTTTTATATGGGTTGCCCCCTTGTGGTAGTGTCACCCCTGGGTGTCTTGACTGCCCATTGGTCGTGTCCTATTCTAAGTGTTCATTAGCTGTATGTCTTCATGTCATGATGTGTCTGGTGCTCTCTCTAGTGTCTACTCAGTCCTAGTGTATCTACATTAACCCCTTATGTATTTACAGTGATACATATCACCACATCCCCCCTTTTTTCATGTCACATATTTTCTGTACAGTGTGAAAGAAAATTGAACAAAATAGGTAGATAAGTGATGACATGTACAAATCATGATGACAGTGATGATTAAAGAATACCAAATAATATTTATGAGTCCAAAGTTCATGAATTAAAATGTTCGAGTGGCTTTCTTGTTTTGTTATTGAAGTGTCGACGTTGATGTCATTTCCTTGTGAATGTCGTCAGTTCCCTGTGCTTAAGGAACCAAGAAGTCATCAGGATGTGTGCAAATGGTCAAATCACTGCGTTGTCTGATTTAGACCCCTTTTTTTCAATGCTTGTGGTCGAGATGCAGTATGTCATCTGTGTTGTCCGACCTGGACTGTTTCTTGTGATTGCGATATTGATGCAGTATGGTATCTGCCTTGAAAGCTGGTTTGATTGTTCGTCATGGAGTAAACGCATCTGCCTTGAAAGCTGGTTTGCTTGTTTGTAGTGGAGCAAACTTGAATCGGTGAGATTTGCAGTCATGCCATGGTATGGCTGTACTCTTGCCAGTGTTAGGGGCTGTGCTGTTACATTATCCTGCATTTGCAGAATTGTACCATGTCATACCAATCATTATTCCAGTGTTGTTGTTCTTGTCGTGCTTGTTGGTGACATTGGTGCCTTTGGTATGCTTCTTGTTGTTGTCTTTGTTGTTGTTTTTGTAGGTTTTGTTGTTGTGTTTGTTGCGCTCACTGACCATACCGAGTGGAGAATTTGAGTCCTTCACAAAGTTACTTGTGTCAGTGTCCTTTGTGGCATCTGCTGTTTCATTGAGCGTGCCGTCTCTGATTCCTCGGCGCTCCCCGTCTGGAATCATGTCCGGTTCACTAGAATCATCTTTGGCTTGTCGATGCTCCCTGTCTGGAGTCCTTTCTGGTTCACCTGAATCAGCTTTGGTGTCTCGACACTCCCCGTCCAGAGTCATTTCAGGTTAACTTGAATCATCTGAGGTGTCACTTGAATCATCTGAGGTGTCTTGGTGCTCCCCGTCCGGAGTCAAAACATTCAGGAATGCATTTTCGTGTGGAGAGGCTCGAGTGAATGAGGTTTGAATTAACGTGGTGTCACTGGAGTCATTAGTAACCTCACTTTGATAGTCGAGTGCCTCTGTACATACTAGCTGAGATCTGTCAGTCTCGCTGAGATGTCGCATGTCTTGTATGGGAATTCTGAAGCCTTTGTCACTTGTCGCACATACAGTGGGTAGACCTTCAGTGTCTTCTGGTTGATTAAATGAGCTCGGTAGACTGTCATTGTCTTCTTCTGGTGGCTCAAGTAATCTGGGTAGACTGTCATAGTCCTTTTGTTGTTCAAGTGAGCGTGGTAGACTGTCATAGTCGTCTTGCTGTGCACTTGAGCGTGGCAGACTTGCATCGTCTGCTGCCGGTTGCTCAGATAAGGTTGCTAGGCCTTCATGATCTTGTTTATGCAAGGACTGCGCTCTGGAGTCTTGCGTTGCTTCCATCATGGAGTCTGTCAACGAGCTCGCTGTGGAGGCTTGTACCGCTCTCTGTGGAGTCTGGCATCGTTCCCTGTGTGGAGTCATACAGTGGTCTCGCTGTGGAGTCGATCTGTGCGCTCTCAACGGAGTCATGCAGTGGTCTCGCCGTGGAGTCGATCTGTGCGCTCTCAACGGAGTCGTGCAGTGGTCTCGCTGTGGTGTCTTTCTGTGTTCTCTTTGTGGAGACGTGCAGTGGTCTCGCTGTGGAGTCTTTCTGTGTTCTCTGTGTGGAGACGTGCAGTGGTCTCGCTGTGGAGTCTGTCATCGCTTTCTGTGCAGAGTAGGGGACTCTTCGTGGTGCGTGGACCACTCTCTGGGTGGAGTCGGGGACTCTTCGTGGTGCGTGGACCACTCTCTGTATGGAGTCGGGGACACTTTGTGGTGCGTGGAGCACTGTTCGTGGTGCGTGGACCACTGGTTTGCGTCAGGCCGTTCTCTGTGGGCTTGGACCTCTCTCTGTCTCTTGGCGTCAGGCCGCAGCAGAATCCTGTACCTCTGGGTTAGGATGTCGTCTGTGCTGGGCTGTGGATCCTCAAATCCGAAGAACTCGTCCATGTCTGTGTCGGATTCTTCACTATACAACACATCTCGTTGCGGTTCGAATTTGGTACAGAGGTCGCCACGTCCAATGATGAAATCACCGTTTGAGTCATAGTCTTCAAGGACCATATCATCACTTTCTGTGTCGGAGCTGTCATTATGCTCACGATATCCAAAGTAGAAATCAACATCTGAGTCGTAGTCTTCAAGGACCAAATCATTTCTTTGGGCAGTGCTAACTGCTTGTTGCAGGGGTCTGCGGAGGTTACTTTCAGCTACTGGTCGAAGTTCAGGCATTGTGCTGTCGTTCCAGGTGAAAGAATTGTGTTTTCCGGCTTTAAAAATTTTTTTTCACTGTTTTTGGGCATTTCCCCTTTAAGTGGGAGTGGTCCGGGGCCTCTGATGCCATGACGCTGGTGACGTAGGAATGGATTGCGCATGTGCAAATCGCTTTTCCTTTACTGTGCGCTCTTTGCGCAACTGCGCATGCGCGAGAGGAACACCGTTTTGCCGATTCGCGCTTTTTGGGGAACTGCACATGTGCGGCTCCTTTCGCAAGATGACCGTCACTCACCCAAAACTGCTGTTTTCCTGTGCTGCAAGCCTACCTTTGCCTCGTGGTGAGTATAGGTTCCAGTTTTACCGATATTTTTTGTGTTTTCCTCGCAGTATTTTTCAAACTTGTCCAGGACTGTCTTGGAAGTCTCTCTTGTCTTGCCATTTGGAGTACTTGAAGGTCTTGAAGATTTCTACTGCACTTGCACCCGCAATGGTGAGCAGAAGTTTTATTTTCTCTGCATCCGCCATGCCATCTAGGTCGGACGCTACGAGGTAGATCGCAAATCTCTGTTTGAATGCACGCCAGTTGGCACTGAGATTGCCGTGGTACCTGAGCTGCTGAGGAACCGGAATCTCGAACATCTTGCCTGGGTGCTGTTGCTGGTAGTCACGGATCTTGAGTTGAACTATATAGATTCAACAAGGCACTACTGGTACCATGTTGTGTTATACTTCTTCATGTAGCATAAGCTGCTTCCTTGATGTATGCTCTGACAAAGGAAGGTTCAGACTTGGAGATAGGTTTAACACATTTATTGAACAGTTAACAATTCTCCTACTTGAGTTCGACTCTCCTGCTAATCCTGCTATAGTAACTCAATCTAACTAGCCAGTCTGCTCTAAGCCATGCGGTGGGTATGATGCTTCTGATCTGCCCCTGTGTCACCTCTGGAAAGAGAAAGAGCATGTATGCCCTGTCCTTTTATATGGGTTGCCCCTTGTGGTACTGTCACCTCTGGGTGTCTTGACTGTCCATTGGTCATGTCCTATTCTAAGTGTTCATTAGCTGCATGTCATGACGTCTCTGGTGCTCCCTCTAGTGTTTACTCAGTCCTAGTGTATCTACATTAACCCCTTGTGTATTTACAGTGATGCATATAACCACAAACTTCTGTGGCTATCTTGACATTTTTTTAACAAGCATTTCCCATTAGGACTGTGGTGAGCCACGTATGGCTGTTGTATATATTATTGTATTTACTTACTGTTACTGTTGTTGTGTTGATGTTGTTGGCTCCGCCTGTGGCTCCGCCGCTCTGAGAGGATATATAACCCATCAATCCGGGACAGCCTCTCAGTGCGGGAGGAGCTACTGGTGGGCACATTCTAGCTGATTAAAACCACAGTTCTTATTAACTACCGTTTCGACTGGATTGATTGGTATCAATGACAAGATCATATTTTGCCTCTCAAATTTTAAGGTAATGAATCTCAAATTCATCTATTTCTGTTGCAACAAAACTAGAACACATTTAGATAGCCGAGACTGTGCAAAAATGCAACAGCCTTGTGTGATTTAAATGGCAAAGTTTTGCTTTTATGTTTAATGACCTCGAATACAGCTTTGCAACATAGTGACTTTCCAAGCAAGCACTCACATCCGGTCTGCATTCTTGACTTGGTCAGCATTTTAATTTTCAATATTTTATTGTATGAAACTTGTCTCCTAAGCAAATGCCACATGCAACACATATTTTGTCCTCTTGTGAGGCACATTTTAATTAATCGATACAATGTATTCTGAATTTCAGACTCTCTTCTCTTTATAATACACACGGTGACAGTTTCACCATACATCATTATGTCATCCCACGCTCTAGAATAAAAATATTTCTTTCCATGAGTTCATAATAACTCCTCTGATATCTTAACAGTTCTGTTATAGCCACATGAAGTCACCAAAGTCCCTTTAGTGTTTTGTTATTTTCAGCACATTGAAAGGTTATATTTTGATGGTTGATAGTTGGTTTGTGCCTCTGTGTTTACACGATAGTGTTAACGTATATGTTCTCCTACTCCCAGCGGGGATCCTTGCCTGTGGAGAAAGTGCCGGAAATTCAGGTGCATAACACAGGCTGCTTAATTTAAATATGGTCATAAAATGGTGTATAACCTCGCTCCAATCTGTGTACTACGCACTGCCAATATGAGTACGCAAGGTCAGAAAATGACCTCCAGAATGTGTACAGGGTACACAGGGAGCTGTACAATAAGTCACTTTTGAATATTGCCTCCCTCAACTCTTCAATAAAACAGCTATTGCATCTGGTTTCCTTGAGGTAACATGCAGGGAGATGCAAAAAAACCCACTGAATTATCTTAACGATCTTCTTTGTTATTGAATATCAATGGCAGAAATGCCATGTCAATCAGTACTCCCGTCTCAGTGAATCTCTGGGGCCCCATTCCAAACTGAAAACTGTTTGTTTCGTGAAGTCAACCAATTTATCTGGCCACTGGAGAGAAAGACTTAATAAAACATCACAGGAAGTATTAAAACAACCTCTCCCCTAAATCCTTCAACAGCTTGCACCTGCAGGAAAGGGATACATTTTTACTTAATTAAGTGCTTTCTGGGAGAAGTTTGAAATGTTTTTTGTACATCAAAACCTGTTCTGAAAGTACTTCTTATAGTTGACAAATTTATAATGACACAGAAACACGTAAGAAGTTTATCATTAGATGGATGCAAATTTGTTTATGCACGATGTAATTGTACCCAGAGCATCACATTAAACCTTACGGGCAACAAACATCACTGGCCTTGATTTTGAATATATATATATAGTATATAAAATATAGGGAATTATGTTTGTATTGATCCTAAACAAGGTCATAACCTACTGATGAGCATAACCCTTCGTAAAACATAATCCCATTATTTCTAATTAGGAGTTGTTCCATCTGTAAGATTGAACATGAGGAGGAGTTAAATCCTAGCCTGAGGACGTTTTTAAATTCTCTTTACCTATACAATGAGTTGATTTGTGATCCAAAGTGAGGGTAGTTTGAGGATTGCATCAGCTGAAGGTTGCAGTAGATGTCAGGTTTTATTGGTGGTGAGTGGTTTCATCTGAGATAAGTGATCACCAGCCAGCCTGCTGACCAGCTGGCCATGTTCCTCTTGACATTTTTACACTGAAAGTGTGTTAATATTACGTTAATATAAAGGGCCAATATGCATACCGTAGCAGGAATTCTTAAGTCTGTTTATCCACCAATTACCTACTAAATGCACAGTTAACTCCACACATCTGTCCTAATGCTAATCAACATCATGACACAAGTACTTGCGCACAATTGGCTACACATCGATTCCCAGAACCATTCAGCCTTCTCGCAGATCCTGCCGAAAACAACAGATTGTCCAAAAAGGCTTATTCCTGACCTTAATCAATGAGCAAACAAAATAATCAAGGTCCTTGGTGAATATATTGGTATCACTTACATGACGATACTGATCTGTTCGTGAGTATGCAATCATTAACACTGCAGAGCTGGGCAATATGTGGACCACTGTCTTTGGAAGCAGCAGCAAGTACGAAAGAGTGGTATTATAAGGGTCCTTCTCGTTTATTCCCTGTCTATTCCCTTGTTTCCCCCTTCCTTTTCTTTTTGCCGTTATATTTTTGATCCTTGGATGATTTATGGATATGTGTCTTTAAGGCTGCCAGCCATTTTAATTCAAGCATAAGAAAGCAGTGCCTTATGCCGTTAATTCAAACGGAAGGACCCAGAATACTGGTGATTGTCGACTGGCCAGCATCAGGGATGACTCGGTTTGATTGGTATGGCTGGTGGCAAATTACTTCCCAAAAGGCTGTGCTCTTCCCGTTAACAGGTGGTGGTTGGATATTATCCCCTGGAATGTTTGTTCAGAGCCAAAAGGTTCATTTTTGCTTTCACTTTTGATTTCGGAGGCACGGAGGTAAATCCTCTCCAGAAAGCTGTTGCTAAACCACTTCATAAATATCTAGCTAAATGTCTCTCCAATAAGCCTATTGGTGTTGGATTCCTGAAATCAAGGCCTGAAGGCAGGCCACGAACTGAGAGCAAAGTCTGATGACAAGGGGACTCTTTTCTCTCCAGGAAAATTGTGAGTGCAAGCTGAAAAATAAGGACTTTGATATGCAAGCTTACTGTGGAGAAAGCCTGCAAGAACATTATCTGAAGCAAATAATCTTTTCTCTTTCATTTACATTTTCCCCCCCTTTTCCACCCCACTGTGTTTATCTACCTTGTGTGTGAGTCGAGGGTGAGGAGGAAAGTTAAATTAGGAGTTAGGTACTTATTAATATTTAACCAACTGTATCTGCTGTGTATTTAACCATTATTCTGGTTATAAATAAACAGTAATTGTGTTTCAGCTTACAAACCTGGTGACTGTAATTGTTGGGCAGGCAAGGGCAAAGACGTTGGAAATTTTTATTAGAATTATTGGTTAATTCATTTGTGCTGTGACTCCAGGGCATGTGGGCTGGAATTGACCGCACACTTGCCCAGGGTGGCGTAACAGTATAAGGTATTAACCAATCTTTGTTTGACCAGATCTTGGAACAAAAAGATAAAAGTGCGAATGTTTTCAAAGTAATAATGTGTTTCATTATCTTGCTGCCTCCCCAGATCAGAATGAAGGCTTTACATGCATGGAAGAATGCCGAATTTTAGGTCACTCAGACAGATGTTGGATGCCACGGGTCGCAGTGCCAACCCATGCCAAATCACCTGACCGTGGTAAAAATGTTATTGCACTGTCCATCGAGACCACCAGTGTGGACTCAGAACCCTATGAGAATGGCAGTTCAAAGAGAACTTTTGCAACTTTTGGCAAAGATCCCAGGGATCGTACTACTGAGAACGATAAAACAGATTTGAAAGGAAAGAGGACATTTGATCTACCCATCTGCAGCCCAAAAGTGAATGGTTCTGTCTCCAGCAGCCAGGAAACAAGCAACGGCATTGACATTTCAAGTCCTGCCAGCACACCTGTGCATTTGGGCAGTCCCTCGTCCAGCAGGCCTCCAGTCACATACTCTGTGATGCACTGCCCCATAACACGTGACCTCGACCAGCCTGTCAATCAGACCTCGCATCCATCAGAGCCAGGGTCCCGGGAAGCAGACTCAGAACATGTCCGAGAGATCAACCACCTCCTGCATGATTGCAGTGAAAAGGACTCGCTGGGCATCAAGCGAATACAGGACATTGTGCTGTGATCACTGGGTACCACCCGCAATGCAGATAAATATTAACACCGTGACAGTTTTTAAATTGGTTTCCTTCAGTTTGGTGTATGGCTCATTTAAAAGCTTTTTCCTAAGTGTACTTCTTTTCATTATATTTTTTGATAAGAAAATTCTCTTTTGTTTCATAGGCATTGAGGGAAAAAGAGGAACTCTAAGCAGTGAGCTCCCATGTAATTCCAAAATTAAATTAGTCCAAACTGAATCAGTTTGGATCAATTTGTAGTCATCCAAATGCAATCATTTCAGATGCATTTGAGGACAGGCTCTGCGGGCCAGTATAAGTCATTGCAGCTTCAGATTGTAATCATGGCCGGTGTGGTTTAAACCTTTAGGAGCTCCACTGGGAAGAATGATCGATGTAAAGCTCAAATTTCAAAAGATCCAGAAAGCAAATCCGAATTCAGACTTTTCTAACTACAATTCATGCCTATTGCTTATTCCCCGTTTGTCAGCCCAGCCATTTTGAGCTCAAGCCCCACAAAAGTGCCACCCCATAAAAGCTTGACCTGTATTAATGGTGTTTTTACCATTTTCATAAAGTGGTTTATCTCCATTAGCCTTCCTGTATAAAATGGGTGACCAGTCATTGCATACCTTGTAAAAGCACAGTAGAACTGGCTCAGTTACCCAACGGCACCTGACCTCCCCCCTCCACATATACCCGAAGGTCTGAGACTAAATGTTCTGTAACAGAACGCTATCTCTTCTCAAGAGCGGGATACTCTTCTAACTAGCAGTGTGAGGTATTATATATGTGAAATTGACTGCATCACATATGAATGGCAAAGTATGTTCCATTCAGTCAGGTGCACAAGTTCAACAAATATCTCCCTACTTTGCTAGCCATAGTTATGTTCTTAATACAAGGGACTTGCTGAGAAATATCAGCACTCTCACTTGATAAATAAGGTTTTTTATATCGGTATAGTCATACTGTAATTGTAAGACGTTGAGCATTAGCATGGGTACTCTTTTTCACAGAGGCAGAACTGTACCCAACTCCAGTGAACCAGTCTGACATACACAGTTGGTGTGGCACGTTTCTGAACTTCTTTTTGTCTTGAAGTACGTGTCATCATACCAGCTGCAGGGTTGAATTTACTTTATAAACTTAAGGCAGGAATAAATTGGTAACTATTGAATAGTTATTGAAGTGGAATTGATACTTTAAGATGATTCATGTATTATTTAAATGCCATAAAAGTCTTTAAAATATTTATTAAAAATCTCAAGTTAACCAACATTGGCACATATCTTTTCAGCTCAAAAGTGATTCCCATCAATAAAGCTGGCGGGGTATCCCACAATCAAAGCCTACATCTGCAGAATATTCCCACACAGAGTGTTCAGAGGAGATGGGTGTTTATTTCACTTCTGTTGTGAACTTCCTACTTTTTAAGTTAATAGTTTAATTCCCACCCAGTTCATGGCCACATTCCCACATATAGCAAGTCAAGACTGATTCACTGACTATGACACATCCCAGTTTGAGCACTTTGCTTTAGTTTACCAATGATTGTACAGCCATAACTATCGCAAACAAAAACACAATAGTTGGTAACATTTTCCCCATTCATGGTATTGTAGGTCCGCCATCTGATAGTGTTCAGTTGTTCGATGAGTTCTGTGGTGACAACTTGAGATCGGACAAACATTTTGCCACATCGGCCTGCTGATATTTGGAACGTTGATTGTCGGCTGGTCATCAAATGATAAAAATAGGCCTTATGATCACAACAGCTACAAGCTGTGCCTTTATGTTGTATGACTTTGTAATATCTAGTGATGAGTAGATCACTAATGTATATTCTGAGGTGTATAGTTGAAAGGTTATGATTTTTTGGATGGTAAGGGTAGGGGACGGGTCACAACAAGAGGGAATTTGTAAATATAAGACCATGGAACGAGCAGCTGCCACCCTTCAAATGTCTGCCTGTTGTTACAAATCTACATCATTTTTAAATCTTCAGAACCAGTTCAAGTTCGAGGAGTTTGTTCCTTTGACACTGTCCACTGTTGAAGTCTCAACTGTCATAGTGTTAATATTTGTAAATTTTGAGTGCATTTTTCAGGGTGGCCATTCATTACTGATGTATTTTATTAAGGTGTTCTGCAAGATTTATCCCCATATTTGTGATAAGTTCTAAATCTGGAATGAGCTCAAAATCCTGCAGCAAGAAAACAACAACAAAATAAACCACAGGGACTAGAGCAGCACAGGGACATCGGACTGGCTGCCACCGTGTTTGTAGTCCCAAACTTAGCAGAGATGGACAATCAAATACCCACTTTCCAGTGTGTACAGGAGGGTTGATCAGTTCAGAGGCAGGTCACTTGGGTTCCCAGCAACCATCATCCGGACCAGTCAAATGGAATTGTTCACACAGCGTTTTGGAGAGGGGTGAACTGCAGTGCCATTTCAACCTTTGAAAGCATGCCAACTCAACCCTGGCACCGACTACAATGGGAAATGTACTTCACCTCCAAAATGCAAGGTTTAACACCAATCGAAATCAAAGGTGGCGGTGGCTCGTAACCCAGGCAAAATGGAGCAAATCTATCTCACGCACAGGCACCTGTCAACAGAGTATCAAAGACTAGGTTGAGGGAGGAGGTCTACCTGCCGTGATGGTTTTATGAGTGACGTATCGTGTTGACCAACTACAAAAGTAGTTAATGGAAATCAGGGAAGGAGCAGCTAAGTATTGGACATGTTCTACAGCCCACCCACTGCTTGCAAAACTCATTAATATATTTTCTGCATTGTTTTAAGTAGATTTTTTTTTCAAGTGCAATATACACTTAGCCCATGTCTGTTGGTCTCCTGTGTTTCTCCAGTTTTTTAGTCAAGTGTTCACACAATTTCCATTTGTACAGTAGTCCATTCCGCAGCAGTATATGCAGCCACACTAACTCATTCACAATGTGCAACACCTGCCTCTTTGCTTTGATTTTCCTCAACCGAATGCCATTTGCACAAAGACGTGCAGTTTATTAATGAGTTCATCCGTGAGGTTATTCTTTTTGTTTTACTTTTGCAATATTATTTGTTTTATATATTAAAGATTCTGGCAGGCACGTGGGGGGAAGGCTCAAGGGCAAGAATGAATGATGTGAGGACTGTTTTCCAGGTTAACGCTTTGAGGACTAAGGTAACTTAGATGTTGCATTGGTGGTGGGGGGAGCAATTTTTTTAACAGAAACAAATATAGTATTAGATTATTCTGCTTTTTCCAGAGAATATTGTTCATAAAGAAATGTTCCTGTGTTTGTGAAGTTATTGTAACTCACCTGTGTGAACATAGCTATATTCCTCTAAATTAAATTCAGTGTTATAGATGTGGGAGCAAAAGTTTGTCAGTGCTTTACAAAAGTATAAAAGGAAGCCCAGTTCTCAGAGGGTTACACTTGTATCATTACCCATACCACCCTACCCCGCCCCCCCCCCCCCCACCCCCAGTTTTCTCAGTGGCAGTACACAAATTGACATCTGTTCTGTGATGATTGCTTTACGACTGGAGAAAAAAGGCTATTTCTGTGAAGAAGCTATTGTCAGTGATTTATACATGTCAAAATTGCTCTCGCATAAATAGAAACCTATAATTACAGAATGGAACCATATTCAGCTATCATCAGATGCAGACAGATGTGCTACTACAGTTAAAGCACAGAGAAAGATAACAATCTCTCATCACAGTTCACAGAGTTGCCGTACAGAAGCATCTGATAACACTACACACTGGTCATTTGCCAAAAAAAGCTCAATGGGAGCTTACAGCACGGACTGTTTTACCAGATTATCTGTCAAAGATTGTGCGAAATGATAAGATAATGCTGTATATGCATATATGTTATGTACATTTTCACAGTGATTGGTTCATTGTAAAATAAGAACCACATTTCTGTATATTTTATGATAATATAAAGCAGCTTTATTAAATTATTATAATGTTTCAAATGATGGACTGTCAGCATTGTTTCACCTGTTTCTATGTTGATCTGTGGGCTTTTAACCCTTCATGCCAGCGGCAAGTTGAAAAGCATTTAATCTTGACAATCGTTTGTGCACTTCTGACCCAAGAATAAAGTATTTAGGCTCTTCATTCCCAGTCTCAGGAGTAGTATTTAAATATTGTGAATCAGAATTGCAGAGATACAAATTTTCCAAACAGTTCATTATTAAGCCTGGAGTAGGGGTTCTCTGAAATGAATACCACACGCATTACCAAGAATGCTTTCAGGATCGTGCAATTCACTGCTGCAAATATAATTACCAGACATGATCCAACCTTCCCCCTTTGCATACCAGACACTAGTTACTCAATTTGTGGTTTGTGAGGTTCAGTTATTCTCCTACATGCGTTTGTCTTTCTTTAGCAATGACCCCATTCTTCTTGCTCCATCTCTCTGTCCTGACTCTTAATTTGTCTGCACTAGTTTCTATTCTGTTTTGTTTAAATGAAGCTCCCAAATGTGAACAGTAGGAAACATGAACGCAAGGTGATCTCTCAGCAGCTCTGAGCACAATCACAGAACTGCACAAAAAAACACAATCTGAACGGAGGCAAAAGATGATCAGACTGACCTCAATGCTTTTCTGGTGATAGAATTATCCCTGGGGAATGAAACTGCTCAGGATGGAGTAATAGTACCTGAGAATTTTGAGCTTTCCTTTGATTTTCAATGTCAGAGAGGACTCTCACATAGTTTGCTCTTCTAGGGTATGTCACCTAGAGTTATTCACCTCCCATGGGAGAATGTAAATAAAGCAGGAAGAATCTATGATATTGCAAATTGTACATGGTCCATTGCAAGGACTGTTCGTACCTTATTTTTTAAAAAATCATGGGCGTCATTCTCCGACCCCCGCCGGGTCGGAGAATCGCCGGGGGCTGGCGTGAATCCCGCCTCCGCCGGTTGCCGAAGTCTCCGGCACCGGAGATTCGGCGGGGGCGGGAATCGCACCAGTTGGCGGGCACCCCCGCTCGATTCTCCGGCCCGAATGGGCCGAAGTCCCGCCGATAAATTGCCTGTCCCGCCGGCGTGGATGAAACCACCTTTTGAACGGCGGGACAAGGCGGCGTGGGCGGGCTCCAGAGTCCTGGGGGGGGGCGCGGGGCGATCTGGCCCCGGGGGGTGCCCCCATGGTGGCCTGGCCCGCGATCGGGGCCCACCGATCCGCGGGCGGGCCTGTGCCGGGGGGGCACTCTTTCCCTTCCGCCTCCGCCACGGTCTCCACCATGGCGGAGGCGGAAGAGACTCCCTCCACTGCGCATGCGTGGGAAACTGTCAGCTGACGCTCCCGCGCATGCGCCGCCCGGGGATGTCATTTCCGCGCCAGCTGAGGCCGTTTCTGCCAGCTGGCGGGGCGGAAATTCCTCCGGCGCCGGCCTAGCCCCTCAATGTTGGGGCTCGGCCCCCAAAAATGCTGAGCATTCCGCACCTTTGGGGCGGCGCGATGCCCATCAGATTGGCGCCGTTTTGGGCGCCAGTCGGCGGACATCGCGCCGTTTCGGGAGAATTTCGCCCCATGCCTCAGATCTTCGGAATCCTTAAACTGCCTGAATAATGTGTCCCTGACATGAATTGGTTTTCCAACCTCTGGATTGCTCAATACCTCAGGCAGGGATCCACCAGTGAGAAAGATGGAGATTTACTGAAGCAGGTCTCAGGAGTATGCTGTATCATGGCACGGCTAGTAACCTATATGCTGTCTGCTGGAGTTTTGAAAGCAAGTTTTATTTGTTGGATTAAAAATTGTCTCCTAAGCCTACACAATCAGTCAACCTCCATCGGATTACAGAGGCTTTTGGTATTTACAGTTTAAAGGGCCTTCTGCCACATGCAGAAATATAGCAGCACGAGTCGGCCATTCGGCCCTTCGAGTCTGCTCCGCAATTCAATATGATCATGGCTGAAACATAGAAAATAGGATTACGAATATATTAGGGACAAAAAGACATCCTTTACATTCTTGCAAAAGGAAATGCTCTAGATGCCAGAAATCTAAACTGCAAACAGAAAGTGCTGAAAATACTCAGCAGGTCAGGCATCTCTTTGGAGAGAGAAACAGTCAACGGGTGCATTTTAACAAAAAATAAATAGTCCCATTTTGGTTTCTGGGCCTCGGCGGGGACCGCTCCCCAACCCCAAGGTCACACTCAATCACATTTCCTGCACTGAGGAGCTCTGCTCGCCCATGCAGGAAGGGGCATTTAAAAATGATGCCCTGATCTTGCGCCCCCAACGCGCCAAGTCACCTGTTGCAGGATCCCTCAAGCCCGTCCCCCTGCACCCTACCTCATATCGGCAAGGCATACCCGGGCCTCATTCCTAGAATGGGCAAAATGCCACCTGTGAACCTTGGCACTGGCACCTTGGCTGGTAGTGCCACCTGGGAACCCTGGAAATGCCAAGCTGGCACCTAGGTGACACTGCCAGACTGGCAATGCCCAGGGTGCCACCCTTCCCAGGGGCCAATCACCCGGGAGCCTCCGATCGCCTGCGAGACCACCCACCCCCAAGTGCCATTCCGCCTGGTTCCCGTTTGTGGAGACCAGTGCTAAACATTGTCCGAATGTGGTCTCCTTGGTGAGGCCAATAGATCCTGCGGGCTGGTTATTCAGGTGTAAACATAGTTAAGTGAGCGGTCAAGCTCACTTAACTATTCGCATCACGACGTCTCACGAGATCTTGTTAGCCCTCGCAGGGTATAGCAACAGTCGGGAATCCCGGAAGAGACTTTCCACAGGATTTGCTGGCTACGTGCCATCCTGATTCTGACGACACGCGGCCAATAAATCGTACTCAAAGTTTCAGATCCATGACATTTCATCAGAACTGACAAAAACTGACCAAATTTCACCAACCTGAAAAATGGGGTTGAATCTTATTGAGAAGACGGGAATCTTGCCTGCTGGCTGAGGAGCCAGCGAGTGACCTGCACTGCCTCTTTGAGAAGGCCCTCCAAATCACAAGTGGTCATTGATTGGTCACTTAAGAGTTTCAATTGGCAACGGGGCAGGAACGTTGACCATGGACTTCCCGCCCAGAACTTCACTCTGGCAGAGGAGTGAAGTTCCAGTACCCTACCATCCAGCCTAATTACATACCTTTCCTGCCTCCTAGTTCACCAGGTGAGAATACAAGATTCCGCCCATTAACTCTGTTTCTCCACAGGCTCTCTGATCTGCTGAGTACCTTTTTCTATTTTTCTATTTTATTATTCGTTACATTCTGCTTAATCTTAGCCCAAATACAACAGATTCTGCTTAATATTAGCCGAAATACAACAGATGATATTCTTCCATCATTTGTTTGGATTTCAATGTGCCCACCGAGAGGACAGATATATTGTGCATGCCAATCCCAATCAACACTAGCAGGAAATTCCAAAAGTTGAAAGATTAATGGGTAGCCAGTAGATCAGCTCCCATTGCATTTCCCACCCACATCCGCTTGAGTTGGACTCAACTCGACCCAAGTATCCAAAAACAGAAATCAGAATTTGCAAAATGAACAGTATGCTTGCCAAGGTAGGAGCACATTACACTAATTGCAATATTGGCTAATGAGGGGTTCTGCTTGGAAGGTAACACATCTTTCTCACTCTGATATAATAGAAATGTTGCTTGCATTTTCAGGGCAGCACAGTGGCGCAGTGGTTAGCCCTGCTGCCTACGGTGCTGTGGACCCGGGTTCGATCCCGACTGTGGGTCACTGTCCATGTGGAGGTTGCACATTTTCCCTGTGTCTGCGTGGGTTTCATCCCCACAACCCAAAAGATAGGCAGATTGGCCATGCTAAATTGCCCCTTAATTGTGAAAAAAATAAAAGTAAACCGTTCCATCGAAATGTGTCTCCCCACCACTCAGCTTCAACACCATATGTATACCTCTCAAAGGTTGACCCTGGTAATCATGAAATGAGTAATTCATGGAGATATGGGTCTAATGGAAATTTCAGTCAGCTCTTGATGCCAAACTGGATTTGTTCAGTTAACTCCAATATGGCTTCAATGCAACTTCTGGAACTAAGTATTTCCTCTATTCAAAGTCGTGCTACCAAGTGCGTTAGTGTTGGTCTCTTAGAATTTAAAAAAGAAAAAGATAGATTTCTAGACATTAAGGCACCAAGGGATATGGTGCTGGTTTAGGGGCTGGTTTAGCACACTGGGCTAAATAGGTGGCTTTTAAAGAAGGCCAGCAGCACGGTTCAATTCCCGTTCCAGCCTCCCCGAACAGGCACCGGAATGTGGCGACTAGGGGCTTTTCACAGTAACTTCATTGAAGCCTACTTGTGACAATAAGTGATTTTCATTTTTCATTTTCATATAGGGAGCGAGCGGGAGTATGACGTTGAGATAGAGAATCAACCATAATCACATTGAATGATGGAGCAGACTCAATGGGCTGAAAAGGCTACTCCTGCTCCTATTTTCTATATTTCTACGTCTCCTTAACATTGCTCCCCTTTCTTGTTGGTCCAACCAACAGCGAAAGGGAGTGATGATTGATGGTGTATATAAGCAGTTCAGTGCAGCATTGAGACCTCAATCAAATTCTTGGCTCCAGTCACCGCAGTGAACAGGACAGGCCACCCATCAGAGAAAACCTCAAGAGTTAAGCAATAAACTAAATTGCCTCCAAAAGTACATGCACAGTTCATCCGTAGCTGGGATTCTGTTCCCTCACCACAGCCTGGCCTGCAGTCTTATTACGGTACAGTGTTTTTTAATGGCTCAATTCATTCTTGAAAGACAAAATTTAATCTGATTGCACATTGACTTTTTTAAAAAGATTTTTTGAATTGATGGATTTGCATGCTTTCTGGCTTCACAGCTTCTGACTGCATCATGAAGAAAAATTAGGATTAAATTAAACTATAGAAATACAATATAAATGCACATTTGCTGAAATATTTGGCCTACTCATTCCCCCCAAGAGAATAATGAAATGCGTTGATGATGACGGCTACTTTTAAGGAAGAATTTTGTTCCAAGGTTCCAAATTGTTCCCCTAAAAATGATAGAATAGCTACCAACACAAGAGGAGTTAATTCAGCCCATCATATCCATCCTGGTTCTTGACATTAACAAATTACTTCGTCTCACCACCCCCTCCCAGCCTTTTCTCCTTAGACCTGTAAATCTTTTTGCCTCAGATGCTGTCTGCAACTTCCACGTAGTAAGTCCTGTCACGTGGGGGGAGGTCACGCCGAGCGGGTCGGTAGACAGGAAGATCCTCGCAGGGGTCCTGTCTGTCTGGTTTCTGCGGCCTGTCGCGGCCCACGCTGGCTGGTGGTCAATTTCTTGTTCTTCCTGGTTGGGGGAGAATGTCCGGCGGCATCCCCAGCCTCTATCACAGTAGTCCCTGTTCCACCAGAAGGTGTCCCGTTGTCGAGGGCCAGCCTTCTCAGGTCTAGCCGAGTGTGGTGGTTGCTTGTAATTGGCTGAGCACTGTCAGTTCCTGGACCTTGTTTGGCACTTTCTCTGGAGATAGTTATCATTATCGCATGTTGCAGGTCCAGGTGGGCCTCAGCTAATCATTTCCATTGTGTGGCCACTTCGCGGAGTCCACACACCAAATGGTCCCTGAGTGTCTCATTCAGTGTCACTCCAAATTCGCAAGTCTCCGCCAGTTTTTGGAGGTGGGCCAGGAAGTCACTCACCAACTCGGCTTGGGCCTGAGCAGCTGTGTGGAACTGGAAACGGCGTAGAATGAGCAGTGGTTTTGGGCCGAAATTTTCCCCACCAGTGCGACGAACGACCGGGAGTTTGGGGCGTCTGTGTGAGCCAAGCTCTTTATCACACTGTAGGTAGCTCCTCTGTAAGTTGTCAGTAGTATAACTGTTTTTCGTGCATCGCCAGTAATCGCATTTGTTTGAAAAAAATAGTCCATACGTTCAGCATATTGTCCCCCATCGTCTGTGCCTGTATGAAAATGTTCCAGCGTTCCTATGAGTGGCATTTCCGTGGTTAGTAGTGGGGCCTGCCAAAGCCTAGACGGGATGGGACGGATAGGTAGCAACTAGTGTCAACGGCAGCTCCACTGAGTCCTCGTCACCAGTTTTGAATCCGCGGTCAGCAGAATGCATAGACGAAAGTAGAAACTACAGAACAAGGTTTATTTCAATATAATTACAAAACTCCTCCAGTCCCCTCAGGGTCTCCTTATCTGACCTGCAGCCAAGCCAGGGTATTTGTACAACTGGGGCTCTCCTTGTAAAGGGGAAACCCCGCCCCCTTAAAGGTGAAGTCCTGCCAGTCTTCAAAGAGAGGTTCGTATTCCAGGATGTCATGGGAAATAGTATAGTCCTGATCCTGGGACCACCATTGGGGTTATAACAGTGTCTCAGCCATGCGTCTATACATAAGTATCCTTTTTAGCTCTTAATTGGCCTCACTACTAATTGCTGTCCTTTTTGCTGTTTATATGACTATTAAAACATTTTGGATGCCCTTTTATGTTAGCTGCTCGTCTCTTCTGCTTTCTCTTTCCTTCCTAGATTGAACCTAATTCTCAACTGTATTATCCACCTGCCATCTGACATATGCCTGTTATTTCTGCCTTATCTTACTATGTCTGTTTTTCCTAACTTTCTTTCTCAAATCTGAAGCCTACCAATTGTTCCATTGCAGTTTTGCTGATCAATCTTTAATACTAATTTACATGGACCAGACCTCTCGCCCCACTGAATTTGGCCATCTCCTGATTGATCATTTTTACTCCTTAATAATAATAATCTTTATTGTCACACGTAGGCTTACATTAACATTGCAATGAAGTTACTGTGAAAAGCCCCTAGTCACCACATTCCGGTGTCTGTTCAGGTACACAGAGGGAGAATTCAGAATATCCAATTCACCTAACAACTCGTCGTTCGGGACTTGTGGGAGGAAACCGGAAACCCGGAGGAAACCCACGCAGACACAGGGAGAACGTGCAGACTCGGCACAGACAGTGACCCAAGCCGGGAATCGAAACGGGGACCCTGGAGCTGTGAAACAACAGTGCTACCCACTGATGCTGTGATTACTGTCTCTAAATGTTTCTGGAACAACACTTGACCCATTGCATTTCCCAGAGCAGATCTGGCAGTGCCGCCTTCCTCATTGTGCCAAAAATATTCCATTCCAATTCTCTTCCCATGAAAGTTCCGCTGAACATGATTCATAAACTTCCACCTCTCTGCCCTATTACTATCCCAGTCTATACTAGGATAATTAAGTGCCCCTGTTATAGCTAATCTACAATTTGCAAGTTTCTTGAAATGTGCTCCTCTTTATCCTTTCTATTAGTAGCCTATAGGGTACACCCAGGGGTGAAATGGTACCGTTATTATTTCTTTACTCTAACCAAAAAGATTCTATTTTTCACCCATTTAGGATATTCTCTCTCAAGCGCCATAATGTTTTCCTTAATTGGTAGGGCTGCACCACCTCCTTCCTTTCCTTTCCTATCTTTCCTGAACATTGCATCCAGAAATACTCAGTACCCAGTCCTGTCTTTTTAAACCAAGTCTCCGTTGTACCCACATCACACTCCCACATGGCGACCTGTACCTGGAGCTCACCAACTGTATTTACTACACTCTGTGCATTCATATACTTGCACGATACACTTAACTTAGACTTGTTGTAAACCTTAGTTTAAACCCTCCCAATAGCACTAGCAGCTCATCCTGCAAGGCCATTGGTCCTGGCTCCGTTCAGGCACAAACCACTTCTACTGTACAGGTCCCATGTCCCCAGAATTGTTCTCAAAGTCCCAGGCATTTCAAGCCCGCCCTTCTGGACCATCTCTCCAGCCATGTATTTATCAGTTTTAATCTCCTATTTCTTTATGAACTAGCACATGGAACTGGAAGAGTACTACTCTGTGGCCCCCATTTGCTAGTTTTTTCTCCTAGCTCCCTAAACTCTGACTGTAGGACTTCATTCCTCTTTATGCCTTTGTCATTATTACCAACAAGGACTGCAATTATAGACTGTTCACCCTCCCAGCTGAGAGTGCCCTGTGGCCATTCGGTGCCATTTCTGACCATAGTATCAGGGACGGAACATATCATCCTGGATTCATGTTTACAATTGCAGACTTGCTACCCATTCTCCCAACAATCAAATCCCTATCACTGTTGATTTTCCGATCTTCCCCCTGAGCCCCTTTATAGCCGAGCCGGCTGTGATGCCATGGACTTGTCTCTGTCTGCACTTCACGGAGGAACAATCACACTCTTCAGTGTTCAGAATTGAATACTGGAAAGGGAGAAAGGTGACTGCTGCACGCCTGCCTTGTCCTTCTTGATTTACTGGTGGGTATCCATTTTCTCTGCCTGCATACCCGTAAATTGCAGCATGGTCACATCTATAAATGTACTATGCACGAAACTCTCAACCTCACAGATGCACCCAAATCAGGGCAGCTGAAACCCAGATCTCAAGCTGCTGCAGCTTATGATAATTCTTACATCCGTGCTTGTCCAAGTCACAACACCTGCCCTGGAGTTCCCACATAGAACAGGTTGGGCACTCTACAGGTCCAAACTTCAATGCCATGCCTCTATTTATTAGGTTATTCAAATTTCTGCTTTGACAAATAAAGACCCACCCACTACTTACCAATCAACTGTTTCACTTGTGCTGACATCACTGTATTTTATTGGGAGGTTAATTCACATGTGTTTGCTTAACTCTTGTAATTTAAGAACCTTCGGTTTTCATTTCCTGAAAAAATTCAAACTCTTTAATGTTACTATCCCTTGTTATATTGTTTCAACTTTAGCTCCCAGATGTGATTAATGACTGTGTACTGTTTGTAATTATATGATAATTTAACAAATTGACTTTAGTTTTGCATATTTGTAATAATTAATCGATCTATCAATCTAGCCTTATTTTATAGTTGATAAATTTAATTTAGTTTCAATTAAATGCTTACTAGAAAACTTATGCTATGTGGCTACCTGACCTTGACGTCATTTCACTTCTGGACCAGCTCAATCCATTGTCACTCTCGGCTTCTGCTCTTTATCAATCTCAGCTCTGAATCTCTGCTCCCAATCTTTTTAAATTTTCACTCTGACTTATAGCTATCACCCTTTTTAAATCTCCACTCTGACTCGCAGCTCCTTGTTCCATTCAATGTCCACTCTAGTTTTCGTTTTGTGCCGTTTTCAAATCACCATTCTGCCTCGCTGCTCGCACCTTTTTTGAGTCTTTCTTCACTTTTAAGTGGGCTCTAAACCTCAAATGGCTTTTATTCACGTTCCGAAGTGTAGGCTGTCAATCGTAGGTGTGCAGATGGAGGTAATTCTGATGGTGTTCATGTTACCACTGCTTAAGCAGTATGTCTGTGCCAATGAATGCTATTGTTAGTACCACAAACCTTGCAGCCCCAAAGACTGAAATCGCAGCGTCACAACCTTTAGTCGCAATGCTGAGGTAGCTTCAGGTTATTTTTATGGTTGATTTCTTCATCCTCCCCAAACCAGAAATTACAGAAAGCAGCTACAGGATTTCGGAATACATTGAAAAAATTCAAAAGCACAATGCTGCTCCGACCTACAATTTTAAAGCTGCATGCTTCTTCCACCGAGCTGTGTGGTGCTGCCAGTTACAAGCCCCCACTGTCTAAATGGGATCTTTACTCTATTAACGAGCTGACTCAGACCCAATAAGGTCCACGTCAGTAATCTGCACAGAGCGCACATCGTAAAATGAATGCTGGTACATATCTATGACACATCTCTGGAAATAAACTGTACTGAAGCTCCCTGCCATTTTACTGGTGCCTCTTCCCATCAGAGATAGTGGGGAAACAAATATTGGTTCCTCTTTTCATCAGCACAAATAGCTGCTCCTGTTTTCAAATAATGAGCTGCATTCCTGTGCTGCACAGTTTGCCAAGTTAACGGTATACAAACAAAAGTGACTTCCAACCCAATAACTTGAGGGGTTTGAGTTGCACCAACTGATTATGAATTGTTCCTATTTTTTAAGTTGTTACTTTTTTGCCCCCTCACCACTGAGTTAGAAGGCCATGATTTCCACTCCAAAAAACTGGGCACATAATCCAGGCTGACGTTTCAGCGCAATACTCATTCTGTTTGTTCATGGATGTGAGCATTGGTGGCAGGGACAGCATTTATTGCTCATCCCAAATTGCCCTCGAGAAGTTGGTGATGAGCCCATATGCAGCACATATGGAGTCGATGTGCCCTGATCTGTTAGGAAGCAAGTTCCAGGATTCTGACCCAGCGACAGTGAAGGAAAGCCGATATGTATTTCCAAGTCAGGGTGATGTGTGACTTGGAGGGGAGCTTTCAGTTTGTGGTATTCCCATGCATCGGCTATCCTCGTTCTACTAGGAGGTAGAGGTGGGGGGAGGGGCTTAGAAGGTGCTGTCAAAGGAGCCTTGGTGAGATGCCGCAGTGCATCTTGAAAACCGAACACAATGCAGCCACAATGCAGCGCTGGTGGAAATTCAGACTGGTCTTCGATGGTGACAAGCTTCTTAAGTGTTGTTGGAGCTGGACCTCATCCAGGTAAGTGGAGCACATTCCATCACACTCCTGACTTGTAATTTGTAGATGGTGAACAAGCTTTGGGAAGTCAGAATGTGAAGAATCACTGCAGAATTCCAGGTTTCGGCCTTCCTCTTGTAGCCACGGTATTTATGTGGCTGGCCCAGACCAGAGAGTGTCTGATCAGAATGTTTATTGTGTGGAATTCAGTGATGGCATTATCATTGAACATCAAGTGGAGATAGTTAGACTCTGTCTTGTTGCAGAGACAATCATTACCTGGAATAACAACTGACCACTATGTTTGGCCTCAGCATCCTTCAAATAGTGAGATGGGTTACTTACCAGCTTGTTCTCTGTACGTGTTTGGGTAGCACAAGTGGATAGCACTGTAGGCTTCACAGCGCCAGGGTCCCAGGTTCGATACATCGCTGTCTGTGCGGAGTCGGCACGTTCTCCCCGTGTCTGCGTGGGTTTCCTCCGGGTACTCCGGTTTCCTCCCACAGCCCAAAGACGTGCAGGTTAGGTGGATTGGCCATAATAAATTGCCCTTAGTGAACAAAAAAAGGTTAGGTGGGGTTATTGGGTTACGGGGATAGGGTGGAAGTGAGGGCTTAAGTGGGTCGGTGCAGACTCGATAGGCCGAATGGCCTCCTTCTGCACTGTATGTTCTATGTTCTGTGTGTACTGATATGAAACAAAGATGTGGTGATCGATCACAGACAGCATTTTACCAGCCCTCAAGTGACTGGCTGGGATTGATAATAACAGGGAGCCATGTTGGGGCAGTCCTACAGGCCATTTTACAGTGGTCGGACTGGATGAAGATTGACTGCCTGCTCCAAGGAGATGGGCAGCTGAATGGCATAATTAAAAGTCCTATTAAGGGCTATTTGTTGTTGGTAATTTGACAACGGTGTACGCAGTGCATGAGGGGGCTGCCAACTTTATGGAGCTGGCCTCGCTGTGGCCATCGGGGTGAGAGATTCTAAGACAAAAACAGGGCACCGCAAGTAGGGAAGGCAGCCCTTGCAGGCCACAAGGATCTCCCAGAGGAGATCGCCCAGAGGAGTATCCCCCACTGACCTTCGGCCCCCTGAATTTATTTTTCAAACTTACCTGCGGGAGGCCCCATGTTTCCTGCCTGCCTAAGCAGCAGCAAACTATCCCAGCTGTCTGATGGGGCTGGCAGCCTCAGGACCTTATCTGCTGTCCTTTAATGGATCTACTGGTGCCCCCTGTGGTAAAATTGCTGAGCCGAATGCCACTTGCCAGTTCAGGACCTGCTTTTCACCACGATTCAATCCAACCTTTCTTCAATTCCAGACAGAAAGTGTCCACTGGATACTCGCACCAATCAGCTCTGGATGTGAAGAATTGCCAGAACTCATGGGACTTTGTTGTCATCATGCATCATCATGATTCCAGGGATGGCGGGACTGTCATATGAGGAGAGATTGGCTAGGTTGGGATTGTTCTCGTTGGAGTTCAGAAGAATGAGAGGGGATCTCATAGAGACTTAGAAAATTCTAACAGGACTAGACAGGGTAGATGCAGGGAAGATGTTACCAATGATAAGTGTGTCCAGAACCACGGGCGTCATTCTCCGACCCCCCGCCGGGTCGGAGAATGGCCGTTGGCCGCCGTGAATCCCGCCCCCGCCCCCGCCGAAGTCTCCGAAGGGAGAAAAGTCGGCGGGGCGTTAATGGCGCCGCTGCCGCGGAGAATGTCACGGGTCTGCGCAAGGCAGCCGATTTTCGGCCTGCCGATATTCTCCCTTCCGGATGGGCCGAAGTCCCGTCGACGTGATGACCGTTCACGTCGACGTGAATCAAACCTCCTTTTCATCGGCGTGACCCGGTGCTCCAGGCTCACGCCGACCAGCGAGGAGGTGAGTGACGGCCTGGGGCGTTGGCTCTGGGCAGGAAATGGCGTGGCCGCAGACTGATTGCGTGAGGAGAGGTGTGTCTCGGCTTGTGTGTGTGTGCGGCGGGGGGGGTGGTTAGAGTAGGCTGGGCTCCGGGGGAGTGCCGGGAGGGGGTCCGTGCCGGGGTGGAGGTTGGGGGTTGTGGAGGGGGTCCGTGCCGGGGTGGAGGTTGGGGGGGGGGGGTCCGTGCCGGGGTGGAGGTTGGGGAGGGGGTCCGTGCCGGGGTGGAGGTTGTGGGGGGGTCCGTGCTGGGGTGGAGGTTGGGGGTTGGGGAGGGGGTCCGTGCCGGGGTGGAGGTTGGGGGGGGGTCCGTGCTGGGGTGGAGGTTGGGGGTTGGGGAGGGGGCCGTGCCGGGGTGGAGGTTGGGGGGGTCCGTGCTGGGGTGGAGGTTGGGGGTTGGGGAGGGGGTCCGTGCCGGGGTGGAGGTTGGGGAGGGGGTCCGTGTCGGGGTGGAGGTTGGGGGGGGGTCCGTGCTGGGGTGGAGGTTGGGGAGGGGGCCGTGCCGGGGTGGAGGTTGGGGGGGTCCGTGCTGGGGTGGAGGTTGGGGGTTGGGGAGGGGGTCCGTGCCGGGGTGGAGGTTGGGGAGGGGGTCCGTGCCGGGGTGGAGGTTGGGGAGGGGGTCCGTGCCGGGGTGGAGGTTGCGGAGGGGGTCCGTGCCGGGGTGGAGGTTGGGGGGGGGTCCGTGCTGGGGTGGAGGTTGGGGGTTGGGGAGGGGGTCCGTGCCGGGGTGGAGGTTGGGGGGGGGGGGGGGTCCGTGCCGGGGTGGGTGATGGGAGGGCAAATGAGTTGGTCCACCTGGCCAGGTGCCAGCCTCCAACAGTTGGACCCATGCGGTCCATGCCACCTGGCTGGGGGGAGGAGGGGATATGGGCAATGATGACATGTCGTCGTTCCCCTCCCCCCCACCAGGCCGTCATGTTTTCAGACCATCCAGCGATGTTGGCCGCCGTGGTGGCAGCCGCTCATGTCTATGTTGCTCTGGATGAGGAGGAGGAGGAGGAGGAGGAGGAGGAGCGTGCCAGAGAGGCGGCGCAGGCTGCCGCAGAGGGGCAGGCGGCAGCCGCCCAGGCTGGAGGGACACCTGACCGACAGGACGAGGAGGGGGAGGAGGACGTCGCAGCCCCACGGCAACGGAGGCACCCGAGGGCGCCCCGTGTGTACCGGCCCCGGCAGTCATACCAGGACCTCACGGACCGGGAATGCAGGAGGAGACTCCGGATGAGCCGGGAAACCGTGGCACACATCTGCCACCTGCTGGCACACCTGTCACCGCGTGGCACTGGCGGGGGACACCCTCTCCCCGTGTCCGTCAAGGTTACGGTGGCCCTGAACTTTTATGCAACGGGGTCATTCCAGGCACCGAGTGGGGACCTGTCCGGCATATCGCAGACATCGGTGCATCGGTGCATCCGGGCAGTGACAGATGCCCTTTATGCCATGGCGCACCGCTACATCCGCTTCCCCGTGGACCGGGCCAGCCAAGATGCCCGGGCCGTGGGCTTCTCTGCCGTTGCCGGGTTCCCCATGGTCCAGGGCGCGATCGATGGGATGCACGTCGCCGTGCGGCCACCTGCAGAGAACAGGGCCGTGTTCACTAATAGGAAGGGGACCTATTCAATGGACGTACAGGTGGTCTGCGACCACCGCATGAGGATCCTGCACGTCTGCGCCCGTCACCCAGGCAGTGTACACGACTCATTCGTGTTGTCGCGGTCATCCATACCCGGCATGTACGAGGGACGCCATCCCCGGCTGAGGGGCTGGTTGCTGGGCGACAGGGGCTACCCATTGCGATCGTGGCTGATGACGCCTATACGGAGGCCACGCAATGAGGTGGAGAACCGCTACAATGATGCCCATGTAGCGACAAGGGGAGTGATCGAGAGGTGCTTTGGCGTGCTGAAGATGCGTTTCAGGTGCCTGGACCTCTCTGGGGGCGCCCTCCAGTATCGGTCAGATAGGGTCGGCCGCATCATTGTGGTGTGCTGCGTCCTGCACAACATAGCCCAGCAGAGGGGCGATGTGCCGCAGGCAGAGGAGGGCGGAGTGGAGGAGCAGCAGGAAGAGGCCCAGTCCTCCCCAGATGAGGGGGATGGGGGCAATGGTCAGGGCAGACGGGGTAGACACAGACGGGTGGCTGTCCACCGTTACCGGCTGGCCCAGCGGGCACGGGACAGACTGATAGACGCCCGCTTCACTGACTAGATGGGCGTGGGAATCGGGTAGTATGGCCACAGACCGCACACCATGACAACAGCCGACCACCCACACCCCCCACCCATCCACCCACCCAGCACCCTCACCCCCCTCCCCAACCCCACACACCCCACCCGCATGCACACCACCCCCCCCCCCCAATTGCCGATCCACCGGCGGCACAACGGGCCGGGCTCACCCAGTTGCGGGTGGACGCGTGTCTATCGCAGGCCATGGAGAATGATGACAACCCGCCTCCGATGAGCTCCTGGCTCTACATCGTTGGACTATGTCTGACCCATGGCCACAGTACCACCATCCACCCGGACCATCCCTGCATGCGGCTGTGACACTGCAGCGCACGGTCCCGTCCTCTGCCCGGGGGATGTTGATGGCGGCCCAGGGGGAAGCGGGAAGACTCACCTGGGGCTGAGGTAAGACCACCCCTCACACACACACTTGCGCTCAACGTACATGACACCCCCGCACACTTTGGACAGAGCACAAAGGCAGCTTCGGTAGGTGTAACATTGACTTTAATAACCAAAGGAGTTCATGCACGTGCCCTAGCGCCTAAAACTCATCTGTGCCCTGCACCCGTGCCAACTTACTCAGTGTCTAATTGTTTGGCCTTATGGGCCCTTTGACTACGTCTACATGGTTCCCCAGACGGTACAGCAGAACTGGAGGTGGACTCCTGTGATTCCTGCCCTCTGACACTGGATCCCTTTGGCGGCCGTTTCCTGGGACGTCCTGGCCTAGATGGGCCAGGCTGCGGCCCGGGCGACTGGGATGGCGAGCTGCCAGCCTGTCCTGCCCGTTGCCCACCCGATGCACCTGGGACGGAAGGGGGGGAGTCCGAGGTGTTGCGGTGTACCGGGACCTCCCCTACAGAGGGAGCCGGGACGGACCACACCACCTCCTCCTCCCTCAGGGTGCCCGATGGCCCCCAGGCCTCTACATACGTGGGGGATGCGAACGGACTGGCCATCCGACGCGCCCCCGACATCTGGCGCTGCCAGTCCTGGAGGCCCGTGCTGGTATCGACAGGGGTCTGCAGGTTTGCAGCCATGGAGCCCAGGGGGTTGTCGAACCCTGTCTGCGACAGTGCGACGCCAGCTCGCACATGGCCACTGGCGCCGATGCCCTCAGCGATGGCCTGCTGAGACTGGGCCATGGCCTGCAGAGACTGGGCCATGGCCTGCAGAGACTGGGCTATGGCCTGCTGAGACTGGGCCATGGCCTGCTGAGACTGGGCCATGGCCTGCTGAGACTGGGCTATGGCGTGCTGAGACTGGGCTATGGCGTTGAGCGCCTCTGCCATCTGGCGCTGGCACTGGCTCATGGCCTCCTGTGAGAGGGCAGCCATTTCCTGGGCCACAGACGCCGCCTGCACGGAAGGCCCCAGGCCTCGCAAACCGTTCCCCATGTCTGACACCGTCGCACCCATTGCCTCCACCGCGGACGCCACCCGTGCGGTGTCAGCCTGGGTGGCACGCATGACCGGGACCACTCCCAGCTCCTGGACGCGGGTGGACTCCTCCACCTGCGACCGCAGCCGCCGCAAGCCACCCGTCACCCTATTCGCTCGTCTCCGTGTCAGTGGTTGCATCGGATCTATGTGTGGGTGTGGTAACTGCAGGAACCCGTGATCCATCTGGGCGGCAGATGTTCGCTTGGCCTGGGCTGCCCTCCGACCGCCCGGTCCCTCTGCTGCTCCTACCTCCACCTGCTGTACCGGGACGGCTGTGTTGTGCGCACCAGTGAGTGTACCAGACGCCTCATCACTAAAGTGCCCAACCGTGGTGAGTGTTTCTGCGATGGTGGAGGGTGTTGGTGACAGCAGTGGCGTTGTGTCGTGCTCTTCGTCCCACTATGAGTCCATGGCACTTTGGGGTGGGGGTTCGTCTCCACCCATCCACTCTGAGTCACTGTCCGGTATTTCGTCTTCCCGGGTAGGGGTGTCCTGGGTAGTGCTGTCCCGGGTAGTGCTGTCCCGGGTAGTGCTGTCCCGGGTAGGGGTGTCCTGGGTAGTGGTGTCCCGGGTAGGGGTGTCCTGGATAGTGGTGTCCTGGGTAGTGGTGTCCTGGCTCGGATGTGACGGGGGCCTGTGGCTGCCCCCCTCATCGCTGGGTGGTCGCTCCCGCACGTGACGGGGGTGTCGTCTCCCTGTTGCTCCAGGTCTCTCCGTCTCCCGTGGTGTGCGAGGGGCATCCTGCGGGCGTCGCATGCTGGAGGGTGCGGGTCTCTCCGTCTCCCGTGGTCTCCGAGGGGCATCCTGCGGGCGTCGCATGCTGGAGGGTGCGGGTCTCTCCGTCTCCCGTGGTCTCCGAGGGGCATCCTGCGGGCGTCGCATGCTGGAGGGTGCGGGTCTCTCCGTCTCCTGTGGTCTCCGAGGGGCATCCTGCGGGCGGTCTGCATCTGCGGGGATGGGTGCCTGGACGTTTGGTCCTGCGATACACAATGAAGCATGCATGGTTAGACATCAGGCAGTGATCAGGTGATACCGGAGAGGGGGATATAGGGGAGGGGGGATATGGGGACGGGCTGTTGGTGGCTCACTTGCTCGTGGGGCCCCGACCTCTGCATCAGCAACCTCCCGGTCCTCAGGTCCGCCAGCCAGTTCCAGGGCCCTTTCCTCGTGTACGGTCAGTGGCCTCTCATCAGCGGGCCCTCCTCCAGTCCTCACATGCTCCCTATTGTTGTGTGCGCGCTTCTCCTGGGGGGGGGTGGTGGCAGGGGTAAAAGGCAACAGTGTTAGGCAGGTATATGAATGCACGCCATCGGTTGCGCGTGCATTGCAGAGGTTAAGGTTAGGGCTGGATTCACTTGGGGATATGGGGGATATGGGGGAGGGGGGATATGGGGGAGGGGGATATGGGGGATATGGGGGAGGGGGGATATGGGGGAGGGGGGAATATGGGGGATATGGTGGAGGGGGGATATGGGGGATATGGGGGAGGGGGGATATGGGGGAGGGGGGGATATGGGGAGGGGGGATATGGGGGATATGGGGAGGGGGGATATGTGGGAGGGGGGATATGGGGGAGGGGGGGATATGGGGAATATGGGGGAGGGGGGATATGAGGGAGGGGGGATATGGGGGGGGATATGGGGGATATGGGGGAGGGGGGATATGGGGGATATGGGGGAGGGGGGATATGGGGGAGGGGGGAATATGGGGGATATGGGGGAGGGGGGATATGGGGGAAGGGGGGAATGTGGGGGATATGGGGGAGGGGGGATATGGGGGATATGGGGAGGGGGATATGGGGAGGGGGGAATATGGGGGATATGGGGGAGGGGGGATATGGGGGATATGGGGGAGGGGGGATATGGGGAGGGGGGAATATGGGGGAGGGGGGAATATGGGGGATATGGGGGAGGGGGGATATGGGGGATATGGGGGAGGGGGGATATGGGGGAGGGGGGAATATGGGGGATATGGGGAAGGGGGGATATGGGGGAGGGGGGATATGGGGGAGGGGGATATGGGGGAGGGGGGAATATGGGGGAGGGGGGATATGGGGGATATGGGGGAGGGGGGATATGGGGGAAGGGGGAATATGGGGGATATGGGGGAGGGGGGATATGGGGGATATGGGGGAGGGGGGGATATGGGGGAGGGGGAATATGGGGGAGGGGGGGATATGGGGGAGAGGTGGATATGGGGGAGGGGGGGATTTGGGGGAGAGGGGATATGGGGGATATGGGGGAGGCTCACCCTGCCTGCTCTGACGAGGTCGTTCACCTTCTTGTGGCACTGGGTGCCTGTCCGTGGTGTTAGGGCCACAGCGGTGACGGCCTCTGCCACCTCCCTCCACAGACGCCGGCTGTGGCGTGGGGCAACTCTGCGGCCGTGCCCGGGATACAGGGCGTCCCTCCTCTGCTCCACCGCATCCAGGAGCGCCTCCACATCGCGTGACTCGAACCTCGGGGCTGAGCGACGGCCAGCCATCAAGTCGGGTGTTGCGGTCGGCTGTTCCGGTCGGGTGGGGGGGAGCTGCGCGGCCTTATGAGCCGTCACGCCGTGCAGCGCGTATGACGCTGCACGGCGTGAACCACTGCGCAAGCGCGGATCCCGTTACGTCGCTGCTAGCCCATTTCAGGCCGCAGACTATCGGCCCATTTTTATGACGTGACGCAAGTGGGATTTGCGCCGTTTTTTGCGCCGATCGGCGGAGTTTCCGCCGATAACGGAGAATTTCGCCCCAGGCACCACAGCCTGAGATTCAGGGTAAACCATTTCTGACAGAAATAAGAAGACATTTCTTCACACAAGGACTGGTGAGCCTGTGGAATTCATTACCACAGGAAGTAATTGATGCTAAAACTTTGAATATATTCAAGAGGCGGCTGGATATAGCACTTGGGGAGAATGGGATCAAAGGCTATGGGGAGAAAGCAGGATTAGGCTATTCAGTTGGATGATCGGTCATGATCGCGATGAATGGCGGAGCAGGCTCGAAGGGCCAAAAGGCCTCCTCCTGCTCCTACCTTCTATGTATCTATGTATGTGTCATGTTCGGGCGAGGAGGGATGAAAGAAAATCAAAGGGATTACTGACAAGAAGAAATCCATGAAGAGTATCAAAACCTTTCAAAGCATTAGGGAGTAAAAATGGGGAATTTGCCAGATCAAATAATTGATCTGTATTCTCGGAACCAACGCAGGTTGGGCAGCATTCCAAACTGATGATTGTAGGCACTAACTACAAAAGCAAGAAACATTTAAAGGTTTCAGCTCCTAGCCAGAGATTTTTGTCCATAATCTGTGGTGATACTTAAGTGTAGCACTGAGGGAGTGCTGCACTCTCTTTTAGATGTGATATTAAACCGGGGCACCAGCCGCCCACTCTGGTTGATATAAATAGTTCCCTGATTGTGCCTGAAGAGTTGGTGGAAAGTTTTGCTAGTACTTTGGACAATATTTTTCAGAATTATTTCATGGGATGTAAGCGTTGCTGGCTAGGCCAGCATTTATTGCCATCCCTAATTGCCTCTGTGAAGATGGTGGTGAGCTGCCTTCTTGAACTGTTAATATGGTGCAGGTACACCCACAGTGCTGTTAGGGTGAGAGTTTCAAGATTTTTACACAGCACTCGTGAAGGAAGTACAATATAGTTCGAGATTTATCCCCCAGACATAGGAACAGATTTTCTGATTGTTATCACTGTTGTTTGTGGAATCTTGCTGTGCACAAAACAGCCATATTTGTCCACATTACAATGGTAACCGCATGTCAAAAATATCTCCTCGGCTGTGGAGCACTTTGCGATGTCCCGACAGTGTGAAAGGCCCGCCTTGAAATGCAGATTTCTTTCATTCCTTTTTTCGAAGCTGAGTTTTGGCTTTTGTTTCTCCACTGTCAAACATTGTTTCACCATTTACCTTTCTGGCATTCGCTGAGGCGCTGTCATTTTTCCTACTAAAGATGTCACTGTAGCATCCCCATTTTGATATCCCTAATTGTCTATCTGGGAGAGACAAGAAGAGAAAGCGCAAGAAAAAGAATGCACCGATGTCAGGCTAGTCTGACAACACTAGAGACATATGATACCCAGCATTCACCATCAGTACCCATCTCCGACATTTACAGGCTGAGGTGTTCCCACTTCCACTAGGCCCAGGATCACTGTTTGTAGAAGGTGTGCCCATCACAGGTGCTGACTTGTCGATGCCTCAAAAGGTCATCGGCGCCTTGCACGTTTGTACTCCAGAGGCCGTCGGTGGAAGTATTAGTAATGTTACTCAATCATCTGTGTGTAGACATGTTAAGCACATCACAAATACATTGGTTGCTGGAGTTGGCTAGTTTGTCAGCTTTCTCGTAGACATCTTCCACGAGTGAAACAGGGCACTTGAATTTTACAGAGTGGCAGGATTGTCCATCAGTAAAAGCTGCCACAGATTGTACTCAGGTGAGCATAAATGTCCCCTTCATTTGCATTCTATATTGAAATCTTGCTTTCTTAGCAATTATCACAATGTTGGCATTTTGAGCTAGTACATCGGACCCCTTGGCCGGAATTCTCCGACCCTGCGCCGGGTTGGAGAATCCCCGGGGGTAGGCTTGAATCCCGCCCCGACGCTAGATGCCTTATTCTCCGGTGCCATTTATCGTGGGGTCGGTGGGATTCCCGCCACGCCAGTTGGGGGCCGTTGACAGTGGCCCCCCCCCCCAGTGATTCTCAGGGTCCCGATGGGCCGAGTGGCCGTCAGGTTTTGTCCAGTCCCGCCGGCATGAATTACTCACCTCACACACGGTGGGACCTGGCAGGTAAGTGTGCGGGGAAGGTCCCGGGGGTGAGGGGGGGGGGTTGCGGGCGGGGTGATCGGGGCCTACCGATCTGCGGGCAGGCTGGTTCCGTGGGTGGCCTTCTTTCCTCCGCGTCAAGCCCTTGTAGGGCTCCGCCATATTGCCCGGGGGCTGAAGCGGAGAAAGGAACCCCACCCATGCACGGAAATACGCCGACCGTTCTGCGCATGCGCGGAAATACCCCACGCATGCATTGAAATACGCCAGCCCATCTGCGCATGCGCGAGGTCTCGCCAGCCGTTCCGCACATGCTAAACTAGCGCCGGCCCTTCAACGCCGGCTGGAGCTGCGGGGATGATTCCTGCGGCAACCTAGCACCCGAGGAAGGTGGGAATCCTCACTTTTGGGGGCTGTTGACACCGGAGTGGTTGGCGGCGGTGTTCCCGCCGGCATGGAGATATAGACCCATTATTGCAGAATCCTGCCCCTGCTCTTTCAGGAAGAAAGACGAGTGCCTATGCGGATCCTGGGATAGCAAGGTTATCCTGATCATGGGCAAAATTCTCCGACCCCCCGCCGGGTCGGAGAATCGCCGGGGGCTGGCGTGAATCCCGCCCCCGCCGGTTGCCGAATTCTCCAGCACCGGAGATTCGGGGGGGCGGGAATCGCGCCGCGCCGGTTGGCGGGCCCCCCCACGCGATTCTCCGGCCCGTAGGGGCCGAAGTCCCGCCGCTAAAATGCCTGTCCCACCGGCGTAGATTAAACCACCTACCTTACCAGCGGGACAAGGCGGCGCGGGTGGGCTCTGGGGTCCTGGGGGAGCGCGGGGTGATCTGGCCCCAGGGGGTGCCCATCCGCGGGCGGGCCTGTGCCGTGGGGGCACTCTTTCCCTTCCGCCTCCGCCACGGTCTCCACCATGGCGGAGGCGGAAGAGACTCCCTCCACAGCGCATGTGCGGGAATGCCGTCAGCGGCCGCTAACGCTCCCGCGCGTGCGCCGCCCGGAGATGTCATTTCTGCGCCAGCTGGCGGTGCACCAAAGGCCTTTTCTGCCAGCTGGCGGGGCGGAAATTCGTCCGGCGCCAACCTAGCCCCTTAAGGTTGGGGCTCGGCCCCCAAAGATGCGGAGCATTCCGCACCTTTGGGGCGGTGCGATGCCCGACTGATTTGCGCCATTTTCGGCGCCAGTCGGCAGACATCGCGCCGTTTCCGGAGAATTTCGCCCCATATTTGTGCTTCTCTGGAGTCATAATATTATTAGGTAATGTTGTGATAGTTTAGTTCAGGTGCCAGGATGGGCCTTCAGGACAGCAGGCGGCACAATGGTTAGCACTGCTGCCTGATAGTGCCAAGGTTCAATTCCAGCCTTGGGTGACTGTCTGTGTAGAGTTTGCACTTTCTCCCCTTGTCTGTGTGGGTTTCCTCCTGGTGTTCTGGTTTCCTCCCACAGTCCAAAGATGTGCAGGTTTGGTTGATCGATCATGCTAAATTGTTCCTTCATGTTCAAAGCTTAGGTGGGGTTATGGGATTGCAGGGAGGATGGGCATAGGTAGAGTGCATAGGTAGAGTGCTCTTTCAGGGCGTCGGTGCAGACTCGATGGGCCAAATGCCTCCTTATGCTACTGTAGGGATTCTATGATTCATACCCGCCAACATCATGGTAACTGCCACGAATGTAGATAGTGAACTCCTCCAGCTCAACTGTCAACTGCTGGACATTCCACAAGATATGTGGTGCCAACACAGAGTTTTGATGATCTTCAGGCAGTTCTTTGAAAGTTGACACCTCTGAAACCTGAATTCTGAGGCTTCGGAGCTCAGGGTGCACACCTCCGAATGTGCACCATAGCTCTTCCCAATACCTATCAAGTCCCTGTGTGCATCCCATCCCAGCTCATTCGGTTGGTAGTCCCTGCCTGGTGCTTGGTGGAGACAAGGTGATTAATGACGTGTTATGCAGTGTTGGCAGAGCTTCAAGGAAAGAGACTAGAATACCTTTCTGCTCTGTACCTCATCCATTTGCTGCATCTGAATAGAGATTATTGTGGATAAGAGTTCACATGTGACTTGCAACAGAAGCAAGGACACAAGGAATTCATGCTATATTTTGCTGACAGATGAAGTGTGCTGCAGCAGCTGGAACAGGAGGAAGAGTGGGACATGATGACAAACCTGCAGCAGAAACCTGCTCTCCGACTTCCCAACACTTTCATAGAACATAGAACATTACAGCGCAGTACAGGTCTTTCGGCCCTCGATGTTGCGCCGACCTGTGAAACCACTCTAAAGCCCATCGACACTATTCCCTTATCGTCCATATGTCTATCCAATGACCATTTGAATGCCCTTAGTGTTGGTGAGTCCACTACTGTTGCAGGCAGGCCATTCCACGCCCTTACTACTCTCTGAGTAAAGAACCTACCTCTGACATCTGTCCTATATCTATTACTCCTCAATGTAAAGCTATGTCCCCCCATTCTAGACATCACCATCCGAGGAAAAAGGCTCTCACTGTCCACCCTATCCAATCCTCTGATCATCTTGTATGCCTCAATTAAGTCACCTCTTAACCTTCTTCTCTCTACCGAAAACAGCCTCAAGTCCCTCAGCCTTTCCTCATAAGATCTTCCCTCCATACCAGGAAACATTCTGGTAAATCTGTGCACCCTTTCCAATGCTTCCACATCCTTCCTATAATGCGGCGACCAGAATTGCATGCAATACTCCAAATGCGGCAGCACCAGAGTTTTGTACAGCTGCAACATAACCTCATGGCTCCGAAACTCAATCCCTCTACCAATAAAAGCTAACACACCATACGCCTTCTTAACAACCCTCTCAACCTGGGTGGCAACTTTCAGGGATATATGTACATGGACACCAAGATGTCTCTGCTCATCCACACTACCAAGAATCTTACCATTAGCCCAGTACTCTGTCTTCCTGTTTTTCCTTCCAAAATGAATCACCTCACACTTTTCTGCATTAAACTCCATTTGCCACCTCTCAGCCCAGCGCTGCAGCTTATCTTTGTCCCTCTGTAACTTGTAACATCCTTCCGCACTGTCCAGAACTCCACCGACTTTAGTGTCATCTGCAAATTTACTCACCCATCCTTCTACGCCCTCGTCCAGGTCATTTATAAAAATGACAAACAGCAGTGGCCCCAAAACAGATCCTTGTGGTACACCACTAGTAACTGGACTCCAGTCTGAACATTTCCCATCAACCACCACCCTTTGTCTTCTTCCAGCTAGCCAATTTCTGACCCAAACTTCTAAATCACCCTGAATCCCATGCCTCCGTATTTTCTGCAGTAGCCTACCGTGGGGAACCTTATCAAATGCTTTACTGAAATCCATATACACCACATCAACTGCTTTCCCTTTGTTATAATTCCCATACTTGCCCTTCAAATGTGTGAGAATCTGAAGGAACCTGAGACCATCAACTGTGATCAATGTTTGTGTGGTTATGGGTTCCCTTCACCTTTCAAAGAATGTACATAATTAAGCCCCTTTGGTTACCATGGCAGCAGTCCCAGTCGACAGATAGACCAAAATAAGTGACTTAAACATGAAAATACATTTTGATATAGCACCTGTTAGGATATGAACCTGGATTGTGCACAGGCCAACAACTCTCACCCTTATTGTGGAGTAACTTGAACAGCAACTTCCACGCCTACCTTTCATTGCCATTTTGTAGACCCTGCCTCCCAGTGCTGACACTTGAGAAGCGTAAAATTCCTAGGGCAGCACGGTGGCACAGTGGTAGCACTGCAGTCTCACGGCGCCGCGGTCCCAGGTTCAATCCCGGTTCTGGGTCATTGTGCATGTGGAGTTTGCACATTCTCCCCGTGTTTGCGTGGGTTTCGCTCCACAACACAAAGATGTGCAAGGTAGGTGGATTGAACATGCTAATTTGCCCCTGAATTGGAATATATGAATTGGGTACTCTAAATTTTTTTTTTAAGTGTAAAATTCCTGTCTTACTACTACATATCCTCTCCGCCCGTATCGTAGACCCCCTGAAGAAGTAGCTGTCATGGTTGGACTCTGAGTGACAGTGACCATAGTGTTACACCTCCACCGCCCTGGGAGCAGGCTGGTAAGAATGGTGTTGTTGGGTGTGGTGGTGGGGGTGGGGAGGGAGGGTAAATCACATGTGAAATGGGTGGGTGGGGGGGGCGGGGGGGGGTGGGTGGTGGTGGAGGGGAGGGGGCCATTTGATTTCCAGCCTCTTTTGGTGTTTTACCAGCAATAGTGTAGATGCTGGACAGCCTGTCTTCTCTGATCTCAATTGAGACCCTTAAGTAACTAATTAGTGGCCACATAAGGATCTTCTTCTACTGCTGCTGGTATTTTACCAGTAATAAGGGGTGTGCGCACCTCAGGACAAGGCCAACTGGTAAACTCGAGTGGCTTGGATGTAGTCTAGAGGGCCTCCCATTCAGCGCCCTCTGCCCAACAGAAATTAAATGAAAATCGCTTATTGTCACAAGTAGGCTTCAAATGAAGTTACTGTGAAAAGTCCCTAGTCGCCATATTCTGGCGCCTGTTCGGAGAGGCTGGTATGGGAATTGAACCGTGCTGCTGGCCTGCCTTGGTCTGCTTTCAAGGCCAGCGATTTAGCCCTGAGATCCCCACAATAGTAATCACTGATCTTCCTTATTCCCCCCCTACCCAGCTAGCCTCCAGATCGTGACCCAGTGAAACTACCCTGATTAACCTTGGGATCTAGCCTCCAGTGCTGTCTGGTAATGGACTGACTGCCTGACTGGAAGCATAGAACCTAGAACATACAGTGCAGAAGGAGGCCATTCAGCCCATCGATCTGCACCGACCAACTTATGCCCTCACTTCCACCCTATCCCCGTAACCCAATAAACCCTCCTAACCTTTTTGGACACTCAGGGCAATTTATCATGGCCAATCCACCTAACCTGCACATCTTTGGACTGTGGGAGAAAACCAGAGCACCCGCAAGAAAACCCATGCTGTCATGGGGGAACGTACAGACAGTGACCCAGCGGGGAATCGAACCTGGGACCCTGGTGCTGTGAAGTCACAGTGCTATCCACTTGTGCTACCGTGCTGCCCAAAGCACTGGGAAGGTGGCAGAGACCACAACTTCAGGCAGGTAACTGTTAACTGCCTCAAGACCACAAAATGCAGTCATGGCTTCCTGGCCTGGTGGATGCAAACTCAATGTGTTTTCAGCCTTCAGCAGTGGGATCACTTGCTCTGCAAAGAGTTCCAGCAAGCAAGTCTATGCTCAGGAGCCCACAAAATTCTGGAAGTACCTGTAAACTAGGGAAGAAGATGTACACATTCACAGATCAGTTCCTTTACCACTGACTGCAAATTCAAAGTCAAAATAGAACATACAAATAGATATTCTCCAAGGTTTCCAGTCAAGGCTCTTAATTTAAGCTTCTTAGTAAATAAACACCTTCAGGTGGAGCAAAGAGGTAGGCACAATAATTCTTAAACACTGATGGTAAGTTCTCAAAGCACTGCAATCTGGTGAATGATAGGTGGTTGTAAATGGCAAACAGGCTAGGAGCTGTACATTCATGGAAGTTGCTGAGGTATCAACATTGGCTGAAGTTGCACGGTTTACAAACTTCTTGTCGCACTATATTTGTCAA
Organism: Scyliorhinus torazame; assembly: GCF_047496885.1. Classification (NCBI taxonomy): domain Eukaryota; kingdom Metazoa; phylum Chordata; class Chondrichthyes; order Carcharhiniformes; family Scyliorhinidae; genus Scyliorhinus; species Scyliorhinus torazame. Next base: position 228,415,084 of record NC_092711.1, read on the forward strand.
GTGTGATATAGTGGAGGTGCCAAGCACTGCGGTGAATCATTCTTTATCATGAGTAACTCCTTTTCATTGGAAGCTCTAATTATTCCAAATGTGCTCAATCCTCCTGCCAGGGGGGAGGGGGGGGGGGGGGGGGGCGGGGGGGGGGGGGGGGGGGGGGGAGTGTGAAAAAGGTCAGCATCACTGTGAAGCAGACTAGGAGAAGAGTGAAGCAGGTCAGCATCACTGTGAAGCAGACCGGGAGGGGTGTGAAGCAAGCCAGGATCACAGTGAAGCAGACTGGGAGGAGTGTGAAGCAGGTCAGCATCAGTGTGAAGCAGACTGGGATGGGTGCAAAGCAGATTGGGAGAAATGTGAAGCATACTTTAAGGGGAATAGATCGGCGTTTCTGTGGCCGTAAACGAGACTCCAGAATGGTATGTTGCCTCCCTGGTGCTAGGGTCAAGGATGTCTCGGAGCGGTTACAGAACATTCTGGAGGGGGAGGGTGAACAGCCAGTAGTCTGGTACACATCAGTACCAACAACATAGGTAAAAAAAGGATGAAGTCCAGAAATCAGAATATGGGAAGTTAGTAAGAAAGTTGAGAAGTCAGACCTCAAAGGTAATGATCTCGGGATTACTACCAGTGCCACGTGCTAGTCAGAGCAGAATTTTTTTTTTTAAATTTAGAGTACCCAATTAATTTTTTCCAATTAAGGGGCAATTTAGCATGGCCAATCCAACTACCCTACACATCTTTGGGTTGTGGGGGCGAAACCCGTGCAAACACGGGGAGAATGTGCAAACTCCACACGGACAGTGACCCAGAGCCGGGATCGAACCTGGGGTCTCGGTGCCGTGAGGCAGCAATGCTAACCACTGTGCCACCGTGCTGCCTAGTCAGAGCAGAAATAGTAGGGTGTACTGGATGAGTACATGGCTGAAGAGATGACGTGATGTTTTCAGATTCCTGGGGCATTGGTATCGGTTCTGGGGGAGGTGGGACCTGCACAAACTGGACAGATTCCACCTGGGCAGGACCGGGACTGATGTTCTTGAGAGGGTACTTGCTAGAGCGGTTGGGGAGGGTTTAAACTAATATGTCAGGGGAATGGGAACCTTCGTAAGGATTCAGAGCAGGAGGAATCAAGAACAAGAGAAAAAGGAGAATAGGAAAAGTATTATGCAGTGAAATCAAGAGCCTGTATCAGATAATGACTCTGTAAAAAGTAGTAGCGACAGGACAAGGAACATTAAAAGGACTAGCTTTAAGGTTTTTACCTGAACACACAAGCATTTGAAATAAAATGGATGAATTAGTTGCGCAGATAGATGTAAAGGGATATGATAATGTTGGGATTACGGAGACATGGTTCCAAGGATGGGAACTAAGCATTGAGGGCTGTTCAGTTTTTTAGGAAGGACAGACAGAAAGGAAAAGGTGGTGGAGTTGCATTGTTGATTAAAGAAGATATTGATACAATATTGAGGAAAAGTAATGGCAGAGATAATATGGAATCTGTCTGGGTTGAGTTAAGAAACATCAAGAGGCAAAAGAACATTTGCAAGGTTGATATACAGACCACCAAACTACAGTGATAATGTTGGGAATAACATTAGGCAGGAAATCAGAGATGCATGTAATAAAGGGACATCTGTGATTATGGGTGACTTTAATCTGCATATAGATTGGGCAAGTCAACTTAGTCACAGTACAATAGAGGAGGAATTTCTGGAGTGTATATGGAATGGTTTTCTGAGCCAATATGTTGAGGAACCAACAAGGGAATAGGTCATGTGGTATGTTGCGTTGTGCTATGAGAAAGGATTAGTTGGCAATCTAGTTGTGAGAGAGCCCTTGGGGATGAGTGACCACAATATGGTAGAATTCTTTATCAATGTGGATAGTGAGTTAGTTCATTCTGAGACCAAGGTCCTGAACCTCAATAAAGGTAAATATGATGGTATAAGGCATGAGCTGGCTCTGGTGGACTGGGAAACATTACTGAAAGGAAGGACAGTGGACAGGCAATGACAGGCATTCAAGGTACAAATAGGTGAACTCCTAGAGTTGTTTATTCCTATTTGGCGCTTTGACAAAGAGTCCTTGGACTCGAAACGTAAGCTCTTTTCTTTCCCTACAAATGCTGCCAGAGCTGCTGAGATTTTTGCAGCATTTTCTTTTTGGTTTTTCTTTTTGGTTTCAGATTCCAGCATCCGCAGTAATTTGCTTTTACCCAACTGTTCACATTACATATTAATGATTTGGACGAGGGAACTAAATGTATTATCTCCAAATTTTCAGATGTTACAAAGTTGGGTGGGAGGATGAGCTGTGAGAAGGATGCAAAGATGCTTCAGCGATATTTGGTCAGGCTGAGTGAGTGGACATATGTTTGGAAGATGTTGTATAATGTGGATAAATATGCGGTTATCTGCTTTGTTAACAAAAATAGGAAGGCAGATCATTATTTGAATCGATGTAAATTAAGAGAGGTGAATACTCAGCGAGACATTGGTGTCCTCGTGCACCAGCCACTGAAAGTAAGCGTGCAGGTAGAGCAGGCAGTAAAGAAGGCAAATGGCATGTTGGCCTTCATAGAAAGAGGATATGAGTATAGGATAGAGATGTTTTACTGCAATTGTATCGGACATTGGTGAGGCCACACCTGGGGTATTGTGTGCAGTTTTGGTGTCCTTATCCGAGGAAGGATGTTCTTGCTATGGAGGGAGTGCAGCAAAGATTTACCAGGTTGATTCCTGGGATGGCGGAACTATCATATGAAGAGAGAATAAGGTGGTTAGAATTGTATTCATTGGAGTTTGGAAGAGTGAAAGGGGATCTTATAGAGACTTACAAAATTCGAACAAAATTAGACAGGGTAGATTCAGAAAGAATGTTCCTGACGGTGGGCGAGTCCAGATTCGAAAGGTTAGCTCCCTTCTCTCTCCACAGATACTGTCGGAGCTGCTGAGATTGTCCAGTAGTTTCTGTTTGTGTTTCTAATTCCAGCATTCGCAGTAATTTGATTTTATCAGAGAATTTAATCAGGTGGGAAGGCAGTGGTGTGCTTGCATGCCACCTACCCACCTGATTAAATTCTCTGATAAAACCAAAATTATGCCCAGGACAGCTCTTTTTTGAGCACTGGGACATCTTAGTTAAGTTTGATCCGCCTTCAGCTGACATCCACTCACTCACCTTTCCAGCACAGATAGTAATCAGGAACAGGAACTGTGATCAGTTTTCTCTTTCCTAATGTTCTAATGTTGAGGCCAACTGTTTTGACTCTACCAATGTTCTGGCTGACATTGAGCAACTCTGTATGATTCAAGGATCAAATCTGGACCTCTGCGATCAGTATGCTGTCTTAGTGAGCTACGAATGTGGAGGAGTCAATTCCTTTTACTCGGTCTCAAAGATGTCCCATTACCTCACCCTACTTACTCATGTCATAGTTACAATAACAACCATTCTGTGATATTCAGGAGAGGGATTTCTAATTCAGGAATAATTGTTGTACTGCCCATGCTGGGCCAATATGGACTAGGAACTGGGCTGAGTCTCCCCTCGCTCATTTCACTTAGACCCTTTTAGCCAAAAGACACAGGGAGGCCTGCATCCCATCTGTCTTCTCTGGATGGAAGCACAGTTCCCAGGAAAACATAATGTCTGGGAAATCTCAGGAAAACAAAGCACTCAGTAAAACTGTTGAAGAACAAGTACATGAAAGATCACTGCCCATCCCACCTGGCAAAGTATTCCAAAGAATGAGGCCTATTCCACCCATTGGATTGGATTTGTTTATTGTCACGTGTACCGAGGTACAGTAAAAAGTATTTTTCTGCGAGCAGCTCAACAGATCATTAAGTACATGGGAAGAAAAGGGAAGAAAAGAAAATACATAATAGGGCAACACAACATATACAATGTAACTACATAAGCACTGGCATCAGATGAAGCATACAGGGTGTAGTGTTAATGAGGTCAGTCCATAAGAGGGTCATTTAGGAGTCTGGTGACAGTGGGGAAGAAGCTGTTTTTGAATCTAAAAGCTGTTTTTGAAGGCATGTTGAGATGTGATGTGCCTGGATAACTAGTTCCAAACCACCTGGTGCCCAAAGCAGGCAGCCCAATAATCCTTACATCCACATGAGAGAAATCAATCAGTCTGCCCATGCAGAGCTGTTGGCAATCTTAATATGCAAACCTCTGCTCGCACTGTTAGCTCTTTCACCTTGAGTTTTATGACACTGCAAATTCTGTACCAACAGATGAATAATTTATTTTTCAATTCATTTAACTTCTATGCAGATAGAAAAGTGTTGGGGGGACAAAAGTATCCAGGTGCTCACTAATTTAGAAGCAAGCAGCTATTATATTGTAAATGTTGATGTAAAAGATGCGAGATATGGCAAATCCCCTCAGTGTGTGGATTGTGTCTGAAAGCTCAGCTGGATAAGGGCTACTCAGATTTAGTGCAGTTTGGAGTCTGTAAGCCTTTTGTGTCAGTGGTGAATGGACTCAGCTTCTTGTACAATAAATATAAAAATTCATTTAGATTCCTTGCGCACCTGTCGAGTACTCAATGTGGCTGAAGTGGTTTGTGAACATTGGCAGTTCATTGAAAGGAGGCAATTGGCTTACGTGGATGTTGACTGGCAAACATTATTGACTGACAAACATTAATGACAGCCGTGGTGTTGTACACTGTTTGTTCCCGGAGAGTTGAACTCTTAACTGTCAGTTGCTAAAGCTGAAGCGAACCATTACGTCCGTCCATCTCTCATTCGACGCACAGTGGGACTGTTTTTAATGTATTTAATGTATTTGCTGTCGTAATAGTTTTAACCAAAGATCTTTATCTAAACGGTGCATTGGTGATGTCTATAAGCACCAGAGGAACAGATCAATTTATTTAAAGGTTCTGGCAGAGAGACATTTGGAAGATTTTTTTGAAAGTACATCATTAACTTTAAAGCATTTTTTTTTTAATAAGCACTGCATGGCCTGGGCTGATTATGTTTTATGGCAGTTTGTCTTTCGTAGCTTTACAAAATGAAGCTTCAAATCGCCAATTTATTCAATCTGGGTAACAACAAAGATTAGAAAATAATTTCATTAAGGAGTTCCCCTAAATATTTCACATTTTAATTTTATTTCTTTGCGAAGCAATTTAATGTTTGCTTTATTTTTTTCCCACCACATTCAAAAGGATTGTGCGTGACTCGCATATTTAGAGGCTTGTCTATGAATAGCTGGTCTGTACGGGGTCGTTTGAAACTAAATTCCAGGTTACTGATGGGATCACCAAAAATCAAACCGTCAAAGGAGAATTTCCATGGTTATTCCATACCCTTTATTGAGCTTTTATTTTTTAATTACATTTTTTCCAATTAAGGCGCACAAATTGTCGTGGCCAATCCACCTAGCTTGCACATTTTTGGTTGTGGGGTGAAACCTACACAAACATGGGGAGAATGTGCATCCTCCACACGGACAATGACCCAGACCTCTGCGCTAACCCACTGTGCCACCGTGCTGCCACTTATTGAGCCTTTTTCCCCTTTCCGTTCATACAATTTTCTGGCAATTGAATGACAAAATGAACAGATTACAGTAACCTTGACAATTCAGCTCAATCCTTGATTGAGCAATGAGCATTGCCATGAGGGTTAAGAACAGATAGACTTACTGGATGATTTGCTAGGTTGACAGACATACTTCTGAAACCAGAAGCCCTGCACTACTCTCCTCTGGAATCTGCCATTAGGAATGAACATCATTTAAGAGAGGAGAAACTGTCAGAATCAGACTGTATTGTCCTTCACCTTGGCAAGATACAGATTAACATTGTCATGGTGTAGACTGGTAGGACAAGGAGGCATGGTTTGCTGTGCCAATGCTGATCTGTACAAAGCCAAGTGGAGGAAGAATTACTGCAGGGCAATGTGGTCCGTCCCTCAAATATATTCATTTCTAATGTGATGTGAACATGTTCAAGACCTTGGTGACTTCCCAGTTTTTTCGCAGAAATTCAGTTTGCATAAAATGTTCTGAGGTAAGATATTAAAATGCCTGGGTCAGCTCAAGGCTATGCAGTATTCAATAAACAGAAAACAATATCAAACTGTGGTATGTCATGCGAAGCAAGCAAATCAGAGACCTGATTGCCTGCAATTTTCTTGAATGTATACCGGCAATGTGTCATTTATTTCAAAAATAGTATTCTCTAATGCATTTTATCCATGTGCTTCACTAATCCAAATACATTTTTTTAAATGCAATGTGGAAAGTAATTGAACCCATCACTTTTGAACATAGGGACAGGAAAAGACCTGTCAACCCATCAGGCCGATTCAGCCATTCAATGAGATCATCATGGCTGTTCAATATCTTAACTCAATTCAGATGCCTCAGATCCATATCTTCTACATCCTTACGTCGAAAGAGGCCAATTAATGCATCACTTAATAAATAGTTTTCAGCTGGGCAGAATGGTGATTAAGCACAACATCCAATTTGATTTGCATTTCCTGGAATTCTTGCATCATGTCAATTATCAGCTTCACCCATGTGCTCCTCTCTCATTTGTTTCCTTCACTACTTTTTATCTACCATCATCACTTCTGCTGTCTGTCTATCTTCCTTGGTTCTGTTCCTTACTCCCACCTTTCAGTTTTGCCCTCTCTTTGTGAAAGGAAGAAGGGAAAAAAGGAAAGAAAAGAAAGACCTGCATTTATATTGTGCCTATCACAGCCTTGGGACATCTCCAAACAATTGACAAACAATGGAGAATTTTTTTTGAAATGGCATCATTGAAATGTAGGTATTTCTGCACAACGAGTTTATTTTTAAAATAAATTTCGAGTATCCAATTATTTTTTTTCCAATTAAGGGCAATTTAGTGTGGCCAATCCACCTACCTTGCACATCTTTCGGTTGTGGGGCTGAAACCCATGCAAGCAGGGAGAGAATGTGCAAACTCCACATGGACAGTGTCCCGGGGCCGGGATCGAACTCGGATCCTCAGCACCGTAGGCAGCAGTGCTAACCACTACGCCACTCTGTTGCCCCAAACTTTTCCGCCTATTTTAGCATTAAATTGCGAGCATTTCTTTCCTAGGAAGCTACTTTGACCTAAATTTTTGAAGGCACTGCTGAGATTTGAACTCAGGATCTCCTATTTAGTAGGCAGGCGCTTTCACCACCTATGCCACAGTGCCAATCTGCAAGCCAACGTAAAACGAGGTTCGACAGGAAGCAATTACATTTTAAGTGTTCCTTGCGGAATTAAACTGCTTAGGACAGAAGGAACCCCTCCAATCCTCCTCAGATAGTATTGTACATCAAAACAATCCCTTGTGCCCATTCATGAGGATGAGAGTACCAAATTGCATTATTCAGAGAACTGTGGGAGTTCTCCCAGTATCTGGCTAAAATTTATCCTTCAACAGACCATTGCCCAAAAAGCAGATTGTCTGGTCATGGAACCTTGTCTGCAAACTCACTGCTACGTTTTTGTGCTTTACAAGAAGGACTATTATCTTGTAAATACTTTATTGGCTATGAAGCACTCATCACCTTACTGAAAAACCTGCCAACTGCTCTGCGCAAAAGACTGATTGACTCTGTCCATTTCCTGCTCTTTCCTACTAGAGGGCATCAAAAATATTACTTTTGTTTTGTCGACGACATTGCACTTTGCACAGTTACCATCAAAAACAATTAAACAGTGACTGATCGCTTCAGCAGATGACTACAGTATTTAACAGTGGATAGCAAGTTGTGTGCTATTTTCAAGATTAAGTCAATAGTTTTCTGAATCTCTTGTGGTAACCAGTTGCACTGATCACCAGACCGTCTCAAATCTTCTGCTGTAGAATTACAAAGTTGTACAAGAGAAGATATTAAAGTGTTATTGGTGCAATCTGCTTAATTCCAGCAGGGGGGAATAACCTACCATTCAGTTGTCGATATGCTAGCACATGTCAAACAAGCATTTCAAGAAAGTATGATTCTTCTGTTATCCACCAACCACTCACTCCCAATGGTACCCTTTCCTTCTAAACGATGAATATCTAGCTGTTTAGCTTGATAGTCATATCCAGGTTACGCCAGTGCAATTTACTGCATGTCCAAACTGTGGTTTGCTTCGCAAGTGGTTGGCTGAAACATCTTGCAGGTATGTCACATTTTTTTCAAATGTGCTTAACCAAAATCTCTATCTCAGATTTAAAATTAACAACTGGTCTAGCTTCAACTGCTGTTTGTGGGGAGACTTCCAAACCTCAGTGAAGTTCTTCCTAATATCTCTCAGTGAATGGTCTGGCCCTAATTTTTAGACCATGCCCCCTAGATTTAGAATCTCCAACCACTGGAAATAGTTTATCTTTATGTACCTATCTTTCCTGTTAATATTTTGAATACTTTGATCAGACCACCCCTTAGTCTTCTAAATTCTAGCAAAATCAGGTCTAATTTGATTAATCTCTCCTCGTAACTCAACCCCTGTAATCCAGGTATCATTTATGTAAACATAATGTAGGTTATGTAAACCTACATTGCACTCCCTCCAAGGCCAAAATATCCTTCCTAAGATGTGCTGTCCAGAGATGCTCACAGTACTCCAAGTGGGTTCTAATCAGGGTTTTATATAGCTGCAGTATAACCCATGTGTTTTATATAGCTGAAGTATAACCCATGTGTCTTTCTATTCCAATCCTCTAGATAAAGGCTAGCACTTGTTCCTGGCATTTTAAGGACCTATGCACCTGAACCCCCAAGTCTCTTTGGACATCCACTGCACCTAACCTCTTTCCATTTAGAAAGTACCCTGCGCTATCCTTTTTGGGTCCAAAATGGACAACCACACACTTGCTTACATTAAATTCCATCTGCCACAATTTTACCCATTCAATAGCTCCTTGCATTTTGTGCTGTCATCTAGGCTGTCTACAATGCTACCAAACTTTGTATCATCCATAAATTTGGTTATATGACTTCCTATGCCATCATACAACTCATTAATTAGTGTGAATAATTGAGGTCCAACACAGATCCCTGTGGTGCACCACTAATCACCTCCTGCCAATTTGAGCAATTGCCCATTATCCCCCCTCTCTGTCACCTGCCACTCAACCAGTTTCCTAACCATGGAACAGATACTACGTGTCTTTGATATGTATGTCCCTGTCAGGCAGGGAAGAGATGGTCGAGTGAGGGAACCATGGTTGACAAGAGAGGTTGAATGTCTTGTTAAGAGGAAGAAGGATACTTATGTAAGGCTGAGGAAACAAGGGTCAGACAGGACACTGGTAAGATAGCCAGACGGGAACTGAAGAAAGGGATTAGGAGAGCTAAGAGAGGGTGTGAAAAATCTTTGGCGGGTAGGATCAAGAAAAGCCCTAAGGCCTTTTACACATATGTGAGAAATATGAGAATGACTAGAGCGAGGGTAGGTCCAAGCGGGAGATTGTGCATTGAGTCTGAAGAGATAGGAGAGGTCTTGAACGAGTACTTTTCTTCAGTATTTACTAATGAGAGGGACCATATTGTTGGCGAGGACAGTGTGAAACAGACTTGTAAGCTCGAGGAGATACTTGTTAGGAAGGAAGATGTGTTGGGCATTTTGAAAAACTTGAGGATAGACAAGCCCCCCGGGCCTGACGGGATATAACCAAGGATTCTATGGGAAGCAAGAGATGAAATTGCAGAGCCATTGGCAATGCCCTTTTCGTCCTCACTGTCAACAGGGGTGGTACCAGGGGATTGGAGAGTGGCGAATGTCATGCCCCTGTTCAAAAAAGGGAATAGGGATAACCCTGGGAATTACAGGCCAGTTAGTCTTACTTCGGTGGTAGGCAAAGTAATGGAAAGGGTACTGACGGATAGGATTTCTGAGCATCTGGAAAGACACTGCTTGATTAGGGATAGTCAGCACGGACTTGTAGGTCTTGCCTCACAAGTCTTATTGAATTCTTTGAGGAGGTGACCAAGCACGTGGATGAAGGTAAAGCAGTGGATGTAGTGTACATGGATTTTAGTAAGGCATTTGATAAGGTTCCCCATGGTAGGCTTCTGCAGAAAGTAAGGGATAGTGGGACATTTGGCCAGTTGGATAATGAACTGGCTAACCAATAGAAGTCAGAGAGTGGTGGTGGATGGCAAATATTCAGCCTGGAGCCCAGTTACCAGTGGCGTACCGCAGGGATCAGTTCTGGGTCCTCTACTATTTGTGATTTTCATTAATGACTTGGATGAGGGAGTTGAAGGGTGGGTCAGTAAATTTGCAGATGATACGAAGATTGGTGGAGTTGTGGATAATGAGGAGGGCTGTTGTCGGCTGCAAAGAGATATAGATAGAATGCAGAGCTGGGCTGAGAAGTGGCAGATGGAGTTTAACCCTGAAAAGTGTGAGGTTGTCCATTTTGGAAGGACAAATATGAATGCGGAATACAGGGTTAACGGTAGGGTTCTTGGCAATGTGGAGGAGCAGCAAGATCTTGGGGTCTATGTCCATAGATCTTTGAAAGTTGCCACTCAAGTGGATGTAGCTGTGAAGAATGAAATGAAATGAAAATCGCTTATTGTCACAAGTAGGCTTCAAATGAAGTTACTGTGAAAAGCCCCTAGTCGCCACATTCCGGCGCCTGTTCGGGGAGGCTGATACGGGAATTGAACCGTGCTGCTGGCTTGCCTTGGTCTGCTTTCAAAGCCAGCAGAAGGCCTATGGTGTGCTCGCGTTCATTAGCAGAGGGATTGAATTTAAGAGCCGTGAGGTGATGATGCAGCTGTACAAAACTTTGGTAAGGCCACATTTGGAGTACTGTGTGCAGTTCTGGTTGCCTCATTTTAGGAAGGATATGGAAGCTTTGGAAAAGGTGCAAAGGAGATTTACCAGGATGTTGCCTGGAATGGAGAGTAGGTCTTACGAGGAATGGTTGAGGGTGCTAGGCCTTTTCTCATTAGAACGGAGAAGGATGAGGGGCGACTTGTTAGAGACTTTTTCCCCAGGTGGAACAAACCATTACAAGGGGACATAAATTTAAGGTGAATGTTGGAAGATATAGGGGGGATGTCAGAGGTAGGTTCTTTACCCAGAGAGTAGTGGGGGCATGGAATGCACTGCCTGTGGAAGTAGTTGAGTCGGAAACATTAGGGACCTTCAAGCAGCTATTGGATAGTTACATGGATTACGACAGAATGATGGGGTGTAGATTAATTTGTTCTTAATCTAGGACAAAAGTTCGGCACAACATCGTGGGCCGAAGGGCCTGTTCTGTGCTGTATTTTTCTATGTTCTATGTTCTATGTTCATGTCAATAATTTGCCCTCAACTCTGAGTGCTTCCACCTTAGTTAACAGTATCTTGTCTGGGACTTTATCGACTGCCTTTTGGAAGTCCATAAAAATGACATCCATAGACATAGTCCACGACCTTAGTCACCTCCTCAAAAAATTCAATCTGATTAGTCAGTCATGACCTTCCCTTCACGAATCCATGCTGGCTCTCACAGATTGACTGTCATGTTTCAAGGTGTTCAGTTAACCCATCACTGATTATAAACTCCAGCAATTTCCCCACCACAGACGTTAGCTAACTGGTCTGTAATTTCACCATTCTTAAGAAGTGGAGTGTCATGTGCAATTTTCCACTCCAGAGGGACTGCTCCTGAATCTAGGGAACTCTGAAAGATTATAGTTCGGGCATCTACAATGTGCTCCCATACTTCCTTTAACATTCTTGGATGGAAGCTGTCAGGCCCTGCGGATTTGTCACTCTATAGTTCCATTAATTTCCTAGTTAATGATGCTGTACTTGCGTTAATAGTATTAAGTCCCTATCCTCTATCGACTATGGATTTTTCGGGACTTCCAGCAAGTTATCCTCCTTTTCTACTGGAAACACCGAGGGAAAGTAATTATTCAACATGTCTGCCATTTTCCCATTATCAATGACAATATCTCTATTTTCAGCTTTTAGTGGGCCTACATTGATCTTCACCACTCACTTTCCCTTTATAAAACTAAAATTTCTTCTTATTACTTTTGATGTCCCTTGCAAGATTCCTTTCATAATCTCTTTTCGTAACTCTGAAAAACTAATTTGCTGCTCCTTGTACCTATCCCATTTGACCAAATCTGTGCTATGTCTTTCATTTTTGTAAGCCCTTTATTTTAGTCTTATGCTGTCCTTAACCTCTTTAGGTGTCCATGGGTGAAGCAGAGCCTTTTCCTCTTAGGGGTATATACTCACTCAGTTTCTTGTTTACATGTTTATTTAAATATTCCTCACAAACCTTCAGTCGTTTGACTTATTAACAGATCTTCCCAGTTTACCGTGGACCTCATCTCAGTTTTAGATCCTTTTTTGTTCCTCAGTTCCATGCATATGGGCTGGATTCTCCAAAAATGGGACCATGTCCCCACACCAGCGTAGAAACGCTGGCATTTCACTCTTGACCTTCCTCAGAAAAATCTACAACGATTCTCCTACCTTGCAGGGGCTGGGAGGGCCCCAGAATGCTTTTCGCAGCTTCAGCTGCGGATACGGGCCCCCGCACTTCTGTTCGCGAGTCCGCGCATGCGCACGGGTGTGGCCTGCAGCGGCTGCACTGTGCGCGATGGCGGACTCGGACCGCGAAGACAGGTGCAAGATGTAGGCCCCGCTGAGATGGTGCGTTCCCGCGGATCCGAGCCGCCCGAGTACTGCCCTGGCTGCCCATGAGGACCTCCACAGTGCTCAATTGCCCCGCCCCCCCACCAGGGCGGCCACGGACCGAGTCCGCAGCTGCCACCCTAGGTTCCCGATGGCCAATACGTAGTTAGAACCACGCCGTCGGGAACTCAGCCAGTTTTGCCCGGAGAATCGCAGGGGATGGGCCTCTGTCAATGGCCCCCTAGCCACGCCGCATAAATCATGAGCGATTCTCCGGAGACCGGAGAATTGCGGGAGCGGCGCCGGCTATGATTTCCGCGTAAACAGGGATTCTCCGCTCTCGTGTCGAACACAATTTTGGCGCTGGGCTGCGGAAAATCCAGCCCATGGTCTCCACTGGATGCTTTCCCCTCATTATGTCCTCCCTCACCATTGAACTAATAGTATTTCTAAACATCATAGATTATCATAGATTATTATAGAATTTACAGTGCAGAAGGAGGCCATTCGACCCATCGAGTCTGCACCGGCTCTTGGAAAGAGCACCCTACCCAAGGTCCACACCTCCACCCTATCCCCATAACCCAGTAGCCCCACCCTACACTAAGGGCAATTTTGGACACTATGGGCAATTTAGCATGGCCAATCCACCTAACCCGCACATCTTTGGACTGTGGGAGGAAACCGGAGCACCCGGAGGAAACCCACGCACACACGGGGAGGATGTGCAGACTCCGCACGTACAGTGACCCAAGCCGGAATCGAACCTGGGACCCTGGAGCTGTGAAGCATTTGTGCTATCCACAATGCTACCGTGCTGCCCATACCGTGCTAAACAGTAAGGCTACTCCACCACCTTTGCCATTTTCCCTGTCTCTCCTGTAAACTTTATAACCAGGTGTATTTAATTCCCAGTCCCGACCATCCTGCAACCATATCTCTGTAATATCAATAACATCATAATCATCAACTTGCATTAGCGACTGCAACTCATATATTTTATTCTTATATATTACACTCCATGCATTTGTATATAGAACTCTTAACTGGGCCAACCCACCTGACTTGACCCTCAGCACTGATGTTTTGTTTGCTTGATTATTATTTTCACTTTTGGTTTAACCAGCATACTTCTGTAGTTTTGCCATTAGCTGCAGTTCCTGAAGTTAGGTTCCTGACTATTTCTTTGCTCTCTGCCCTGTTACTTGTTTTTGAAACCATATTAAGTTCCCCTGAGGCCATCGGCCAACCCCCCATCTGCCATTTGCTAGTTTAAAGTCCTTGTGACCCTATTTATCCTTTCTGCTATAACACTGGTGCCAGATCGGTTCAGGTGAAGACCTTCCCAACGGTACAGGTCCCTCCTGTCCCAATACTAATGCCAATGCCCCAGGAAATGGAACCTCTCTTTCCCACACCACTCCTTTAGCCACATGTTTACTTCTCTAACTTTCTCATCCCTACACCAATTTTCACATGGCTCGGATAATAATCCAGGGATAATAACCCTTGAGAACTTGGTCTTTAATTTTGTTCCTAGTTCCTGATATTCCCCAAACAGGTTCTCTTTCCTACTCTTGCCGATGTTGTTTGTCCCAATATGGACCACAGCAAATGGACCCTCCCCTTCCAGTCCAGTATCCTTTCAACCTGTTTAGAGATTGGTGGACCCAACTTTAGAGCTGTAAAACAGTATTCCAGACATTGAGAAGTGGTGGAGACTTAGAGAAGGTCAGACACGGATAACCTGAATTGGTGTGAAGTTTCTAAACTCTCATCAAGTAAAGGTGCAAAGCAGCAGCCAGCTTTCCAGCATTCGGTCTGGCAGGCAGCCTGAGGCAAAAGCGAGATCTCCGTCCGAACATGGAGGTGCGAGCCTACAACGCCTGCCGTGAGGAGAGGAGGAGGTGCTGGCCAGCGGCAGTCGAGGGGAGCAGTGGGGTAACTCTCGGCTTCGAGGCCAGGGATGAGGAGGGCAGGCAGGCAACCCTCCAAAAAGAACAGAGGCCTCTAGGCCAGATGGTCAGCTGCAGCAGCCAGGAAAACATGCAATCGTCGAGACTCAAGGCCCGGCTACCCAAGCGAGAGCTGAGAGGTGAGCAGATCAGCAGTTGGGAGGTGCAATGAAAGCCAGACAAACGGCGGTGTTGTGTCTCAAGGAATCGGGAACAGCAGCCAATGGGAATGGGTGACTTGGCCAGAGCCAAGGCCAGGCAGGCAGGGCTGAGAGTGAGGGGGATGGAGAGTAACAAAAATCTTCTTTCTTCTTGTTGTTTTTGTCTGTTGAATTTTGGTGTCAGTCATTTCTCTGTCTGATCGACTTTAAAACATAGAACAGTACAGCATAGTACAGACCGTTCTGCCCACGATGTTGTGCCAACCATTTATCCTAATCTAAGATCAACCTATCCTACACCCCTTCAATTTACAGCTGTCCATTTGCTTGTGCAAGAGTCACTTAAATGTCCCTAATGACACTGACTCCACCACCTCTACTGGCAGTGCATTCCACGCACCCACCACTCTCTGCGTAAAGAACCTACCTCTGACATCTCCCCTATATCTTCCTCCAATCACCTTAAAATTATGTCCCCTCGTGACAGCCATTTCCATCCTGGTGAAAAGTCTCTGGCTCTCCACTCTATCCATGCCTCTCAGCACCTGTTACACCTCTTATCAAGTCACCTCTCTTCCTTCTTCTCTCCAGTGAGAAAAGCCCTAGCTCCCTCAACCTTTCTTCATAAGACGCGCCCTCCAGTCCAGGCAGCATGCTGGTAAATCTCCTCTGAACCTTCTCCAAAGCATCCACATCCTTCCTCTGAGGCGACCAGAACTGGACACAATATTCCAAGTGTGGTCTAACCAGGGCTTTTTAAAGCTGCAGCAAAACCTCGCGGCACGTAAACTCAATCCCCCTGTTAATGAAAGCCAACACACCATATGCCTTCTTGATAACCCTATCAACTGGGTGGCAACTTTGAGTGATCTATCTACGTGGACCCCAAGATCCCTTTGTACCTGCACACTTCCAAGAAGCCTGCCTTTAACCCTGTATTCAACATTCAAATTCGACCTTCCAAAATGAATCACTTCACATTTATCTAGGTTGAACTCCATCTGCCACTTCTCAGCCCATCTCTGCATCCTATCAATGTCCTGTTGTAACCTGCAACAGCGCTCAACACTATCTACAACTCCAGCAACCTTTGTGTCATCGGCAAACTTACTAGCCCACCCTTCCACTTACTCATCCAAGTCATTTATAAAAACCACAGAGAGCAGAGGTCCCAGAACAGACCTCTGAGGGACACCACTGGTCACCGACTTCCAGGCGGAATACTTTCCATCCACTACCACTCGCTGTCTTCTTTCGGCCAGCCAATTCTGCATCCAAGCAGCCAGATTTCTCTGTACCCCATGCCCCCTAACTTTCTGAATGAGCCTACCATGGGGAACCTTATCAAATGCCTTACTGAAATCCATATACACCACATCCATTGCCCAACCTTCATCAATGTGTCTCGTCACATCCTCAAAGAATTCAATGAGGCTTGTGAGGCATGACCTGCCCCTCACAAAGCCATGCTGACTATCTTTAATCAAACTATGTTTTTCTAAATAATCATAAACCCTGGGCCGGATTATCCGTTTTAGCGGCAGAGTGTTGACACCGTCGTAAACGCCAGAGCGTTTTACGACGGCGTCATCTGGCCACTAGGAGCAGCGATTCCCCCAACCTACAGGGGGCCATCATGGCACTGGAGCGCCTCACGCAGCTCCAGCTGCCGATACGGGCCCCAGCACTTACGACCGTGGGTCCACGCATGCGCGCCACGGGCAGCGCAGGTCTGCGCATGCGCGCCACGGCCGTCTCCATGCTGGCCCCCACACAACATGGCGGAGCCCTACAAGGGCCCGGCGCGGAGGAACATAGGCCCCCCCCCCTGGAATCGATAGGCCCCGATCGCAGGCCTGGCCACCATGGAGGCCCCCCCAGGAGACGGATACCCCCTCTCCCCCACCAGGACGGCCCCCACAGCCAGAGCGCCAAGGTCCTGCTGGGTAAGACCACACGCGAACGACGCCAGCGGGACACGCGCCGGCGCGATTGTTGCCGATTCTCCGGTCACCAGAGTATCAGTGGCCCGGCGACAGAGCGGCGTGGCTTGATCCGCGCCCCCCCCCCCCCCCCCCCCCCGCCAATTCTCCGACCTGGTGCAGGATTGGAGAATCCCGCCCCCTATCTCTCAGAATCCTTTTCAATATTTCCCTCACCACAGACGTAAGACTGGCTGATCTGTAATTCCCAGGGATTTCCCTATTCCCTTTCTTGAACAGGGGAACAGAATTTGCCTCCCTCTGATCATCCGGTACTACTCCAGTGGAGAGTGAGGACGCAATGATCATCACCAACAGCGCAGCAATCTCCTCCCTCGCTTGCCGTAGTAACCTTTGGTATATCCCGTCAGGCCCAGGGGACTTATCAATCCTAATGCTTTTCAAAATCTCCAGCACATCCTCCTTCTTAATATCAACCTGTTTGAGTCTGTTAACCTGGTTCACGCTGTTCTCATGAGCACAAGGTCCCTCCCTTTTTCCAGTGAATACTGAAGCAAAATATTCATTTAGGGCCTCCGCTATCTCCTTAGACTCTGGGCAGAAGTTCTCTCCACTATCCCAGATTGGCCCTACTCTCACTCTGATCATCCTCTTATTTCTCACATGAGTGTAGAACGCCTTGAGGTTTCCCCTAATCCTTCCTGAGTCCATTTTTGAGTTCCTTCCTGACTATCTTGTAACCCTCTAGAGCCATGCCAGATCCTTGCTTCCTCAACCTTACACAAGCTTCCTTCTACCTCTTGACTAGAAGCTCCACTTCTCTTGTCATCCAAGGCTCCTTCACCTCACCATTCCTTCCTCGTCTCATGGGACAAAACTATCCAGCACTCACAGCACGTGCTCCTTAAACAACCCCCACATTACTGTTGTGCATTTCCCCAAGAACTGTTCCCACTTGCTCCTCAGCTCCTGTCTAATAGCAGTATAATTTCCCCTCCCTCAATTAAATATCTTCCCATACTGTCTGTTCCTATCCCTCTCCATGACTATGGTAAAGGTCAAGGAGTTGTGGTCACTGTCACCGAAATGCTCCGTAATTACAGTACCACTCCCCCTTCTCATTTACCTCCTTCCCTGTTCTTCTTAAAACATCTAAACCCCGGAACATCTAAAAACCATCCCTGCCCCTGTGAAATTCATGTCTCCGTAATGGCCACAACATCGTAATTCCAAGTACTGATCCATGCTCTAAGTTCATCTCCCTTATTCCTGACATTCCTTGCATTGAAACAGCCACACTTTAACCCATTCCACTGAGTGCAACTTTGCCCTATCAACAGTTTATCCATCCTCACAGACTCGCTGCACACTATTTCTGCCTGTTCAACAGCTACCCTATCCTCTGATCCATAGCTCTGGTTCCCATCACCCTGCCAAACTAGTTTAAACCCTTCCGAAGAGCTCTCGCAAACCTCCCTCCCAGGATATTGATGCCCCTCCAGTTTAGGTGCAATCCGTCCTTCATGTACAGGTCCCACCTTCCCCAGAAGTTATCCCAATGGTCCACTTATCTGAAGTCTTCCCTCCTGCACCAGCCCTGTAGCCACGTGTTCAGCTGCAATCGCTCTCTGTTCCTTGCCTAACTTGCACGTGGCACCGGTAGCAATCCTGAGATTACTACTCTGCTTGTCCTGCTCTTTAGCTTCCAACCTAACTCCCTAAAATCACTTTTTAGATCCTCCTCCATTTTCTTAGCTATGTCGTTGGTGCCTATGTGCACCACGACTTCTGGTTGCTCCCACTCCCCCTTAAGAATCTTGTGGACGCTATCCGAGACATCCCTGATCCTGGCACCCGGGTGGCAACATACCTTCCGGAAGTCTCGTTCGCGACCACAAAATCTCCTATCCGTTCCCCTAACCATTGAGTCCCCTATCACTCTTGCTTTTCTATTCTCCCCTCTTACCTTCTGAGCCACAGAGCCAGGCTCAGTGCCAGAGACCTGGCCGCTAGGGCCTTCCCACGGTAGGTCATCCCCCAACAGCATCCAAAACGTTATACTTGTTTTGAAGGGGAACGGCCACGGGGCGATCTCTGCACTGTCTGCCCATTCCTTTTCCTTCCCCTAACTGTAACCCAGCTACTCTTGTCCTGCACCTTAGGTGCGGCTACCTCCCTGTTATTCCTCTCTATCATCCCTCTTCCTCCCAGATTATCCGAAGTTCATCCCCCTCCAGCTCCAGATTGCAGTGTCTTTTATGATACCCGGCTTGCCTTGACCATTCATTGGCATCACAGCCTTCCCAACGATTATTGACGGCAGTTACTCCGTTACTCTGGTAGGATTTTGGTTGTGAACTCTGGCTCATCCTCACACCAATTCTTCTCACAATTTCCAAAGACTACCCCCCTACCAACTCTTTCATAAACTTTGTTTAATTCGTCATTGCTTTTGAGGAGCTTAAAAATCGGCTACTTTTGCTGAAGGAGGCTTCACTTGACAGAAGTTTCGGAAGACTTCTTTGTGAATCATTGAAATCAGATCATCGGCAGTCAGTAGAAGAGACGTTATGAATCTGGTAGCCAACAATACAGGAAGTTGACAGCAAGGCAAGAGGATGAAGCTAGGCAAAAAGACAGTTTAACATTTTTCTTTAAAAGGTTTGAAGTATTGAGCAGTGCCCAAACTACACATTCATCCTCAATAACATCATCCATGTAAAGTTTTGGCGACATGCCTGATGACTTTGATCAAAGGGCAGAAGAAAAGCTGGCTAAGTTGCAATGGATGAAGCAAGAAACTCTAAAATATTTGTCCCTCTACCCTGTTCTCCAATCTAAACTCTGTTCTTCAAGAGAGAACATATGCTGGTCTGATATGATGGCTGGTGGTCACATGAAGACGGTTATAACCAGTGAGTAACCGTCATTCCCCCATCTCTCTTTACTGGCCTTCAGAAAGTCTCTCCTTACTGTTTTGGACAATTAAAGAATGCAATCCTGTCAGACAGCACTGATGTTAGACTTGACATGGACATTCCATTTCATTGGAGTATTTGCTCTTGCACTGGACTTTTTCTGGCTCATTCTGTCTTGCACAGGCCTGTGTTATGCTGCAGTCATACCATTGATTTTGCCGTCCCGTTGCTCATCAGCCAGCTCATGTTTGCTCACCACAAGACACAAAGATCGCAATATTGACCATCTCTACCATCATGCTTACAGCAGGTCGGTTTGGATTTGAGGTGATCAGTTAGTAAAGTTTGTTGTTGTCATAAGTTAAAGAGCACTACAGCAGTCTGTCTAGGAGTGATTTGGGATTTCTGTACCTTACGTTGTGTGAGCTGAGGGTGGGTGGGGTCAGGAGGGCATTGATGTAATTCAGGGTGGCACTCAACATCATTGTGGCGGGACTTGGAGTTATTGAGAGTGGGACCCGTAGTCATTGGGGCGGGGCTCGTCATCATTGGCGGAAGGCCACCGTGTCACCAGAGAGCGGGTCCCCTACAAAGGGGGAGAACGCGGGGTCCACAAAAGTGTAAGTCCGCCTCTGGATGGTCCTGAATCCAAAATGTTTGTTTGGAATACTAAGAGTGAATTTGATTGCCAGTCTTCCTGAATTGTCCTGAGGTTACTAGTAGCAATCTCCAGACGCTGCTCCAAGCAACCTAGGAGAAATATCAGAGGGGAATTTAAAAAATAATTGGAAATGGGGTATGCTGGTGTTAACCAGTGGTGGAACATTGAGCAGGTGTGGAGTTAATTGGAAGCAGGAGGTCATGGCATGAAGCCTACATCCAACCAGAGCTGGTAAACCTTGAAATGAAACTTCACACAAGGGATTTCATGTGGACCTCTGCAGATAGAACCCCTCAGTATACTTGAACGTAGACATTTAAATGCAGAATTAATCATCATTTGGTGAAAAGCATCAGTGATTCAATGTAGTGCCTTGCCGTGGTACCTTCGCTCCCTGTCTAATTTATTCTTCTCACCTTGACTGTAAGTAAAGGTGGGTGGGTTTTTTTGTTTGTAGGAATAGTTGCTTCTGGCCACAAGTTATTGTTACACCAGTTTGTAAAAAGAAAGAAAACACTTCCATACAGAGTGAATAATGTTGCATCAGGAGTTCAAACCCGGAGGCTACGATTAAAGAGGGCTTACAATGAAAATGATAGCAGAGATGTACCATTAAAGCATAGTCGCACAGTATGTACATTGATTCTTCACAAAAGATTTTATCTAATACTGACATGTTATGAACTGATAAATATTTTTGATAATTAATAGATAATTAGTCCCTTGAAGCCATGTGCCAACCAAAGATTTAAAGAGTTTTGCAATGCAGACTAATTTGATATATAGTGCGTTCTACATAACCACTGTAATGTCAATGTCCATATGAAACTCTGTGCAGTGTCTAGCATCCCTAAGCCGTATGCACTTGTGTCATATATCATGTTCTTTCTCATATTTGATAGAGATGATGTCACAACTCCGAGTAAATTAAAGCAATGTACGAGAGTGGGATGACGGTGACATACCCAGAGGCAATATCTATCTGTGCATCAATATAGTTTGCATTTTAAATGTGTTTAACCTGTAATTTACTTACTCAACATGAGGTATAATGAAATCCTCAATGAGGATCCTCGGGCTTATGGCGCTGATTATAATGCATTCATTACTCATCAGGTCAACCTACTGGGGAGATATAAATTGTATCCCATGGTTCCTCATCCCATCTTCTCTATCACTGGAAATGACAGTTGTAAAGTGGAAATGTGAATTTTATTGTGGTTTTCCTTCTAAATTAGTTTTTACGAATGCTCCGTGCAATCATAAGCAAAGCATTAAAAACTAATTATTTCCTTTAATTGCAACTTCAAGTCAAAGGAAAATAATAGTCCAGAGAATAGTGTTGTTGCAATAAACAAGAGCTAACTGAGCACCATTTAAACTTTTTGATTGTTGACCCATGGTCTTGCAGATTTAAAGTAAGGGACTAAAATTTGTTTTATTGGTCATGCATGTATCTAAATGAGACTATAGAATTGTTAACACTGACGACCATTTAAATCGGTCAAATAGATGCATAACATTTCCTGAAAAAACATAGGAGAGCTGATAGGACTGGGGTATTAGCTGCCATTTTCCTAACAGTTGTGTCTTCAGGGGAAAAGAAAGTAAGATTCGCTAACCAGCTGGTGTTTCAAACGGTGCAGGGGAGAAGGAACTAGTCATAAATGATTAATTCTCATACATAACCTTCTCCAAATGCATCTGTTGCCTGAGTAGGAATCAGAGAATGCTGCAAGAAAAGCCAATGCTGTGACCAGAACCCAGTGGGATATTATGACTAAAAATGTCAGACCTTAGGAGATCTGGTAAACTCAGCCAGCTTACTGTCTTGCATGATAAGCAGACACACAAGAAAGTCATCACTGCTTCATTAACATTTTAGTTATTTCATGCTGGGAGATGCTACACATGAACAGATGTTCCTCAGTGTGGTAGTCTGTGTAGAGGTATTACGGTACCTGGTAATGCTGGAACACCATTGGTAGATATTGTATGTTACCTATTGGTCAAGCTGTATGGAAGACCATCCTACTGGCCCTACGGTCCAGGAATCTCACCCGTCTCCCGCTGGCAGGAAGTCCTCCCGGATGCCCTCCACTCTATCCGGTCACTGCTTTGTACCATGACCAACCAAACACCTCACGAACGTCTCCTTGTCTTCCCCAGGAAGTCCTCCTCTGGGACCTCGCTCCCGACCTGGCTGGCAGCTCCCGGACCCATCCTGCTCCGAAAACACGTGCGGGCGCACAAGTTGGACCCGTTGGTAGAGAGGGTCCATCTTCTCCACGCTAACCCCCAGTACGCCTATGTGGCGTACCTCGACGGCTGACAGGATACGGTCTCCCTATGAGACCTGGTGCCCGCCGGATCCCCACGCACACCCCAGCCACCAGTCCCACCCTCCCTCCCACCAGTGCACCTTACAGGAGGATCGGTCCTTCCGCCGGCCTCGTCTAGGCCCCCCACCCACCGACGCACCCCGCAGACGCTCCCTTCCCAGGTCAACCGTTTTCCCCACCAGCGCCGTCTTGGGGTGCTGAAGCTGCCACAGAGATCGAGGCCACGCTTCCGGAATCACTGACGCCCGAGCCTCCACCGGAGTCACCACTGAAGCTTCGACGATCACAGAGGACGACCAGGGCCCCTGATCACTGATTGCTTCATTTTAAAGAGTATAGTTAATTATGAATCTGTAAATAGTTACAAAACGCTGTATGGAGGTATTACGGTACCTCCATAATGATAATTTCTGCCACGTTACCATGTTGTAATATCAAGCCACCACCCCCGCCGGACTCTTTTTTAACAGGGGGTGAATGTGGTAGTCTGTGTAGAGGTAATGTACCTGGTAATGCTGGAACACTATTGGTAGATATTGTATGTTTCCTATCGGTCAAGCTGTATGGTAGCTCCGCCCTGCGAGGTGGGGTATAAGAGCCCGTGCCGCCCCAGCAACCTTCATTCTGTACCTGAGCTGCTGGGGGAAACATCTAACTCATTAAAGCCTTCAGTTGGACTACAACCTCGCTTTAGTGGTCATTGATCGTGCATCACTCAGGCACAGTACCGACAGAAGAGGAACAATGATACGTATTCCCTTCATGAATGAGGAGGCAAGGATTCCAACATGGAAGACAACCTGTGTGCATTGGAAATCTGGGACGGGTTTCACACAAAGTAGACACCCAAATTTGTCATGTCTCCAGATTGGCAAAAATGGGTCCCAACGGCAGCAGCTATGCCAAGGAAAAGGCTGGGACCTGTGAAGAAATGGCCACAGAAACCCATATCACCCTACTCAAGTATGAGGACTGTCTGTGTGTTGTGCACTTTCTCCCCGTGTCTGCGTGGCTTTCTTTCGGGTGCTCCAGTTTCCTCCCACAGTCCAAAGGTGTGCAGGTTAGGTGGATTGGCCATGATTAATTGCCCCTTAGTGTCGAAAGGTTAAGTGGGGTTACTGGGTTACAGGAATAGGGTGGTGGCCTGACCCGAGGTAGGGTGCCCGTTCAGAGGGTGGGTGCAGACTCGATAGGCCAAGCGGCCTCCTTCTACATGTAGGTATTCCATGATGTATGATGGATTCAATGACTCTTCCCTTTGTCAAAGTTTGCTTTTAATTCACCTTCCACACTTCATGCTTAATATCAAAATTAATAGCACTGCCCCATTCGATACAGCAACAGAAAACAAGAATACGTAAACATATTCTGTCGCCAGACACCGTTACAGGTTTCATGGCTTTTGTATAAGTTGGTTTAGTTGGGCTGGTTTAGCTCAGTTTTCTGGACAGCTGCTTTGTGATGCAGAGTGACGCCAACAGCGTGGGCTGAATTCCCATACCGGCTGAGATTATTCGTGAAGGCTTGCCCTCTCAATCTTGTCCCTCGCCTGAGGTATGGTGATCCTCAAGTTAAATCACCATCAGTCTACTCTCCTCCTCAAAGGGGAAAGCAACCTCTGGTCATTTGGGACAACGGTGACTACTTTATAAGCTGGCAAAGGAACTTTTACAAATGCCTTCCAAGATGTGGCAAGAGAAGCATTTATTGCCCAACCCTGGGTGTCTATTAAATGGTGGTGGGTCTTCTTCTTGATCAACTGCTGTCTGTTTTATTCCTTTGTTCCTTCCTCATAGTTTGATAAAACTAAATAGTTTGCTATTTCAGGGGGCTGTTACGAATCAACCACGTTGGTGTGGGATGGAAGATCTATGGGCCGGATCAGGTAACAACAGAAGGTTTAATTTCTTGAAGGACATAAGTAAATTAGTGGTTTTTTACATAAAAATGGCAGCTTCATGGTCACCTTTATTGCTATCAGCTTGGTGTTTCCTAATTGCTTTAAAATTGAATTCAGATTTGCATGTTGCTATCGTGGGATTTAAACTCATGCGGCTGGATTTTATGGGGCATCATGATCCCCTGCCCCAGTGAGAACACTGGGGTAGAGATGACTCACCTTCCCGGGAGCAGCGTTAATTGCCTTAAGGCGAGACCTTGGCCCATTTGCCGGGAGGAAGGGGGGCAGATAACAGGTTTAAGAGGCCGGGGGAAAATTCAAGTGGGGGAAACGACACAGAGGATGTACTTCCATTGGGTTAGAGGACCAAAATGGAGGCTCCCCACACAGACCATGCATGTCAAATTTCCTGCATGGCCTGAGCTTTTTCCTCACCATGGGTAAAATATCAACCAGGGTGGGGAGGTCCTTAAGTGGTCATTAATTAACCAAGGATATAGTACAAGAGTCCGGCATATAAAGGTTAATGTGGGACTCGGTACAATACCGCCCACACTGTGATGAAAAAGAAAACATGACCCGGAGGACAGTCTTGTTTTGGACAGAGACATGTGTAGAGACAAGCATGGAGACAGCTCCTAGCTAAGACCTTATATTGTATATATGTATATAGTTACAACTAGTTAATAAACACTTACTGTTAAACTATTCAGGCTCACCTTCTTTGTGAGACCTACTGTGGTAGTCACCACTGATGTATATATTAGGTGCTTTGTGGTAAGGCCCTGTACTACAGGTACGGGGGTAGTTCCCTGCCTGCTGGCTCCACCCAGTAGGCGGGGTATAAATATGTGTGCTCCTTGTACAGCAGCCATTTCGCCAGCTGCTGTGGGAGGCCACACATCTTAGTGTAATAAAGCCTCGATTGCATCCAACTCTCGTCTTTGTGTAATTGATCGTGCATCAATTTATTACACTAAAGTTTTCAGAAGATGGACCTCCGCATCAAGCCGGATCGCCTGCAGCTGGATCCGCAATCAGGCAACGTCAAAAAGGACTTTGAACATTGGCTAGCCTGTTTCGAAGCTTACATCAGGTCTGCACCAGACCCAATTCCGGAAGCTCAGAAGATTCAGATCCTCTACACACGGCTGAGCTCCAACGTTTTTCCACTTACCCAGGACGCGCTGACCTATGAAGACGCCATGGCGCTACTGAAGGAAAACTACGCCAGCCACATCCTCTCCACTCGTAGTCAACTTCCTGGTGAGTCAGTGGAAGATTTCTGGCGTGCTATAATTTCCGTAGTCAGAGACTATGACTGTCAGGCCGTCACGGCCAGGGAACACTCAAACTTGCTCATGAGAGATGCTTTTGTTACGGGGACAGGGTCGGATTACATCCGCCAGCGCCTCTTAGAAGGGGCCATGCTCAACCTCGCGGAAACCAATAAGCTAGCGCTCTCACTGACGGTCGCTTCGCGCAACATCCAGGCCTACACCCCCGGCCGCGTGGCCCACCCCTCCTACGCATCGTGGACTCCGCAGACGGCCGCCCCATCGGGGACCCCACTCAGCCAACCCCACGCCTGTGCCGCGCGGCAGCCAACCAACCCCGGGGTCCCCAAATGTTACTTCTGTGGGCAGCCAAAACACCCCCGACAACGCTTCCCGGCCCGGAGCGCCCTTTGCAGGGCCTGTGGCAAGAAGGGACACTTCGCTGCGGTGTGCCAGGCCCGCGCACTCGCCGCTATTGTTCCGACCCCCCCCCCACATACGGCCAGTGGACGCCGCCATCTTCCCCTCCCCGGACCACGTGCAGCCCGTGGGTGCCGCCATCTTGTTCGACCCCCACCACGTGAGGCCCATGGGTGCCGCCATCTTGTCCTCCCCAGGATCATCAGGCACTGCCATCTTGTTTCCCCCACGATACGTGCGGCCCTTGGGCGCCGCCATCGTACCAGGACCCAAGCCCCTCGGGCACCCCATCGTCTGCCACCATCAACGACCAGCCGCGTCTCGCCTCGGTCACGATTGACCAATCCAGCCCAGGCAACCTAGCAACAGCTTCTACCAACATGAAAATCGATGAGCATGAGATCTCCTGCATGCTGGACTCCGGGAGCACCGAGAGCTTCATCCATCCTGATACGGTAAGGCGCTGCTCCCTCGTGGTACACCCCGCCAACCAGAGAATCTCCAAGGCCTCCGGGTCCCACTCCATGGTGATCCGGCAGTACTGCATAGCCACTTTCATTGTCCAGGGCGTGGAGTTCAGCAGCTTCCGCCTCTACGTCCTCCCCAACCTCTGCTCTGCCTTGCTACTCGGCCTGGACTTCCAGTGCAACCTACAGAGCAAACACTGAAATTCAACGGGCCCCTGCTACCCCTTACTGTGTGTGGCCTCGCGACCCTAAATGTTGACCCACCTTCCCTATTTGCAAACTTAACCCCAGATTGCAAACCCGTCGCCACCAGGATCAGACGGTGCAGCACCCAGGGCAGGACCTTCATCAGGTCCGAAGTCCAGCGACTGCTTCGGGAAGGCATCATCGAGGCCAGCAACAGCCCTGGAGAACCCAAGTGGTAGTTGTGAAAACTGGGGAGAAACACAGAATCGTCGTGGACTACAGTCAGACCATCAATGGTACACGCAGCTCGACGCATATCTCCTCCAACGCATATCTGATATGATCAATCAGATTGCACAGTACCGGGTCGTCTCAACTATCGACCTAAAATCCGCCTACCACCAGCTCCCCATCCGTAAGGCGGACCACCCATACCTTGCCTTTGAGGCAGATGGCCGCCTTTACCACTTTCTTAGGGTTCCCTTTGGCGTTACCAACGGGGTCTCCGTTTTCCAACGGGAAATGGACCGAATGGTTGACTGGTACGGGCTGCAGGCCACTTTCCCGTACCTAGACAATGTCACTATCTGCGGCCACAATCAGTAGGACCATGACGCCAACCTTGCCAAATTTCTCCACACCGCCACTCTCCTCAACCTAACTTACAACAAGGAGAAGTGCTTGTTCAGCACAAACCGCTTAGCCATCCTCGGCGATGTGGTCCAGAACGGAGTTCTGGGGCCTGATCCCGACCGCATGTGCCCCCTCATGGAACTCCCCCTCCCCCACTGCCCCAAGGCCCTCAAACGTTGCCTGGGGTTCTTTTCTTACTACGCCCAGTGGGTCCCAAATTATGCGGACAAGGCCCGCCCACTCATTCAAGCCACTCTTTTTCCCCTAACGGCCGAGGCTCACCAGGCCTTCAACCGTATTAAGGCTGACATCGCCAAGGCCGCGATGCACACAGTCGACGAGACATTACCATTTCAAGTCGAGAGCGACGCATCAGACATCGCTCTAGCTGCCACCCTCAACCACGCAGGCAGGCCCGTGGCATTCTTTTCATGAACCCTTCATGCCTCCGAAATTCGGCATTCCTCCGTCGAAAAAGAGGCCCAAGCCATCGTTGAAGCTGTGCGGCATTGGAGGCAATACCTGGCCGGCAGGAGATTCACTCTCCTCACTGACCAACGGTCGTTAGCCTTCATGTTTAACAACACAATCTTGAGGTGGAGGATCGAGCTCTCCACCTACAACTACGAGATTTTGTATCGCCCCGGTAAGCTCAATGAGCCCCCCGATGCCCTATCCCGGGGTACATGTGCTAGCGCACAGGTGGACCGACTCTGGACTCTGCACGACAACCTTTGTCACCCGCGAATCACACGTTTGTACCACTTCATCAAGGCCCGCAATCTGCCCTACTCCGTTGAGGAAGTCAGGGCAATCACCAGAGACTGCCAGGTCTGCGCAGAGTGCAAACCGCACTTCTACCAGCCAGACCATGCGCGCCTGGTGAAGGCCTCCTGCCCCTTTGAACACCTCAGCGTGGACTTCAAAGGGCCCCTCCCCTCCACCGACCGTAACACGTACTTCGTCAGTGTGGTCGATGAATATTCCAGATTCCCCTTCGCCATCCCATGCCCCGACATGACTTGTGCCACCGTCATCAAAGCACTCAACACCATCTTCGCTCTGTTCGGCTTCCCCGCCTACGTCCACAGCGACCGGGGATCCTCATTCATGAGCGATGAGCTGCGCCAGTTCCTGCTCAACAAGGGTATCGCCTCGAGCAGGATGACAAGCTATAACCCCCGGGGAAACGGGCAGGTGGAGGGGGAGAATGGGATGGTCTGGAGGGCCATCCAGCTGGCCCTACGGTCCAGAAATCTCCTGGCCTCCCGCTGGCAGGAGGTTCTCCCCGACGCACTGCACTCCATTTGGTTGCTCCTATGCACTGCGACTAATAACACACCCCATGAACGTCTCTTTGCCTTCCCCAGGAAGTCCACCTCCGGGGTGTCACTCCCGACTTGGCTCACAGCTCCAGGACCCGTACTCCTCCGTAAGCAAGTACGACTCCACAAGGCGGACCCGTTGGTTGAGAGGGTACAGCTACTCCACACCAACCCACAGTACGTCTACGTAGCGTACCCCGACAGCCGCCAAGATACTGTCTCCCTCAGGGACCTGGCACCAGCTGGTTCCACACACACACCCCCCTCCGGCCCAGCGCCACCCTCACCTCCCCTGGCGCACCGAGCCGCAACCCCCGCCCCAGGACAATCTGTCCTCTCCTGCCCACGCCCGAGGATGAAGAGGATTTCGGCACGCTCCCGGAGTCACCGAAGACCAGACCATCACTGCGGCGCTCCCAACGGCAGATCAAGGCTCCGGACTGACTGAACCTGTAACTTGATCGGGACTCTTAAAAAAAACATCATCCTTCTGTATAACTCTCCTCCACCCCCCGCTGGATTCAATTTTTTTTCTGACTTTAAAACATGTACTTGTATATAGTTCTCCACCACCCCCACCGGACTCCACTGATGTATATATTAGGTGCTTTGTGGTAAGGCCCCGTACTACAGGTACGGGGTTAGTTCCTGCCTGCTGGCTCCGCCCAGTAGGCGGAGTATAAATATGTGTGCTCCTCGTACAGCAGCCATTTCGCCAACTGCTGTGGGAGGCCGCACATCTTAGTGTAATAAAGCCTCGATTACATCCAACTCTCATCTTTGTGTAATTGATCGTGCATCACCTACCAACCTACACACTACTTCCTACAACATGGTGGCAGTAATTGGAACCATCCAGAATCTGACAGAAGCTGGAGAAGAAATTTAAAACTTGGAAGATTGAAATAGCAGCAATCTGACCTGACAAAAAGCACCAAAAACCATGGCACAGAAGGAGATTGCCAGGCAAAAGTTCAAAAGGAGGATTGGAAGCAGAAGACAGATAAAACTCCACATGGCTGCAGACGATTCTATGGAATTCCAGCTTCAATATACAAAGACGGCATAGTCAGAAGGCTTAACAGGGGTGAGATAAACGAACATAAGCTCTTAGCAGAATACATTTTAACAAGTTTTTAATTCAGGG
This sequence comes from Scyliorhinus torazame, assembly GCF_047496885.1. Taxonomy (NCBI): domain Eukaryota; kingdom Metazoa; phylum Chordata; class Chondrichthyes; order Carcharhiniformes; family Scyliorhinidae; genus Scyliorhinus; species Scyliorhinus torazame. The sequence goes on from NC_092711.1 coordinate 228,445,059, forward strand.
ACTTCTGGTGGCGGCCATGGAGTGAAAGGTCACACATTTGGCAGCTCCCGCTCATGGTGGTCTTTTTGTGGCTTTTACACCGGATTGTTGTAGGAATTTTGGGAAGTAAGGGTGTAGAAGCAGGAACAGAAGGAGGGGACCCCTAGTTTATGGAGCTGCACCCCAGGAAAATTGGAAAAGGAGGAATCAGAAGTTGGTGGCGAGTGAGGACCAGGTAGCGAGTGTGGCAATAGCGGATGCGCAGGGTTTGGCCCCGCCAGCTCAGTGGTCGACGAACCAGTTGGGGAGCTTCTTGAATCAAAAGTTCTCCCAACAACATAAGGAGTGTGCGGAGGACCTGGCCTGGGCAGTGGACTCGATCAGGGCGGTGGATGACCGCGTGGAGACGAGACTGACGACCCAGGGACAGGCGATCCAGAAGTTGGAGGAGCAGGCAGGGGAGCATGAGGAGCAGTCCACCTCAATGGCAGCGGAGATCAGGATGCTGCAGGACCAGCAGAAGCGATTGTTGGAGAAGGTGGAGGACCTGGAGAATCGTTCTCGGAGCCAGAACATCCAAATCGTGGGGAAGGGAGAGAAGGATTGGATGCTGGTGTGTATGTGGGGAAGATGCTGGAGAAACTGATGAGGGAAGGTTCGTTCGCCAAGCCGCCAGAGGTGGACCGGACCCACAGGGCACTTATGTGCAAGACCGAGGGGCATGACCCCCCCGAGGGCAATGGTGGTACGACTGCATCGGTTCCTAGACAAGGAACGTATTATGAGATGGGCCAGGCAGATGAGGCGGTGTATGTGGGGCGATGCTGAGATCCGGGTGTACCAGGACTTGGGAGCAGAACTCGCAAAGAGGATGGCGAGTTTCAACATGTCAAAGGTCAAGTCGGCCCTGTATGCAAAAGGAATAAAGTTTGGACTGTTTACCCGGTCCATCTATGGGTGACCTATGAGGGTCGGGAATTGTACTTTGGCTCACCAGAGGATGTGGTGGACTTTATGAAGGACAATAAGCTGATGGGAGAATGAAGACCTTGAGCTTTGACTGTGGGAAACTGAGCTATGAGCTATGTTTTGTAAAACTTTAAACTTTCAACGTTCAGTTTGCGATGTTCAGAATGATGTTTGAGGCTTTGTATATATATTTTCATTCAGTTCTGTGTGGGGTTAGCTGAATAGATAATACTTTGTGAAGGGAGGAGAGATGGGGCTTTGCGCTTGGACCTTGGGAGGGATTGTTCGTTTGTTCTTGCTTCTTGCCATTGTTTTGAGAGTTTGCATTAAGAGCAGGGGGAGGTGTAGCCATCTAAGATGGCCACCTGCAAAGGACCATGGGAATTATGGCCAACCCAGGACTCAGACAGATACAGAGCCTATGTGTATTTGAAACACAGGTAAACAGGCCTGATCGAAACCCCCCACTCGTTTGCATTTAATGGCCCATTTTCCCAGGACAACAGAACTCTAATCAAGCAACCGGTACAGCCACAGACTGATTGGCGCCACTCCCCTTACTCAGAAAGCCCAACTGCCAAGGTCAATGACCGCTAAGGACGCGCCCTGCTACCAAGGCACCCGCCCCTTTATTGGCCGAAATTGAAGACAGTGATCAGAGCCCTGTCGAACTATTGGGTCCAAGGTTAAGGACCACCCCAAAGAGCGCAAAATCCCGGGGGGATAAAAGAGAGCACAGCCATATGTTCTGTCTCTTTTGGATCCGGCCTGTGCCAACCCAATTGCAGCAGGAACAGCCAGCCAAGTTCAAGACCAACGATCGCTACCTGATGGTTGAGCCCAGCAGAGACAGAGCCACTTTCTTCGAACCAGCCAAGTGAAATCCAGATAAAGGCCTTATCCATTTGCACAGTGCCGGTCGCCCTGAAGTTAAGTATAGGTTATTGTAGCTGATAGGTGTAGTTTAACTCATAGTAGATATTGTGTTTGCATGTCAAGGTAACTCTTGTGTATGTAAGTGAATCTTTCGAACTAACTAACTGGTTGTGTGGTCATTTGATCAATATAAGGGAAGGCTTGTGGTTCACCAACATCATTAATATTAGCAACAGTATTGGCGACGCAGTTGGGATTGAAAACAGGCAACAGAGGAGAACCAGTGGGTGGGAGGATGCTCGGCTCCAGGGGCGGGGGCTGCCGGGCTAGCTGGGAGGGCTAGTTCACGGAAGCAAAGTGGGGGGTGAACTGAAGATGAACGTAAGGGCGGGGGGTGGGGGGGGGTTAGGCTGATGACTGAGAGAGGACTTTTAAGGTGGTGGAGGAGAAGAGCTGATGACGGTAGCTGCCGGAGGACGGGCCAGGTGAGGTGCGGGGCATGGGCCAAGGGCTGGCCTTGGAGAAGCTATGGCTGATCGACAAAGGAGGGGAGGAGGGTGCCCCCGGACCAGGTTGGTCACGTGGAACGTTCGTACACTGAATGGGCCATTCGCGCACGTTTGGCAACTGAAGACAGATGTGGCCATGTTGCAGGAGACGCACTTGAAGTTGGGAGACCACGTGAGACTGAGGAAGGGATGGGTCGGACAGATGTTCCATTCAAGATTGGACTTTAAAACAAAGGGGGGGGGGTGGCAATTCTGGCCAACAAAAAGGTGGCATTCGAGGTGGGGAAGATAGAGGCAGACCCGGGGGGGGGGGGTAGATTTAGTATGGTTAGCGGGAAGCTGGAGGGAATGGCTGTGGTGCTGGTGAACATATATGCCCCAATCTGGGATGCTGTTGAGTTTATTAGGAGAGTGCTTGGGAAGATTCTGGACCTGGACTCGCACCGACTGATTATGGGGGGGGGTGGATTTCAACACCGTCCTGGATCCGAGACTGGACCGGTCGAGTCCCAGGTCTGGAAAGGTGTCAGCAATGGCAAAAGAGCTGCGAGGGTTTATGGAGCGCATCGGAGGTGTGGATCCGTGGAGATTAGGGAGGCCAAGGAGTAAGGAGTTTTCATTCTCCTCCCATGTGCACAAGGTGTATTCCAGGATAAACTTCCTTCGTGCTGGACAAAATGCTGCTGGCGGAGGTGGTGGATACTGAATACTCAGCAAATGTGGTGTCGGACCACGCCCCACACTGGGTCGACCTGCAAGTGAGCAAAGGAAAGGCCCAGCGGCCACAATGGAGATTAGAGGTAGGGCTGCTAGCGGAGGATGAGGTGTGTGAGCGGGTGAGGGAGGCCATTCGGGGATATATAAAGATTAATGATACGGGTGAGATCTCAGCAGGGGTGGTATGGGAGGGACTGAAGGCGGTTATTAGGGGGGAATTCATCTCGATTCGGGCCCACAGGTAGAAGACGGAATGGGCGGAGTTGGACAGGCTGGTAGGTGAAATTTTACAGGTGGACAGAAGATATGCGGAGTCTCCGGAGGAGGGGTTCCTGAAGGAGCGGCAGGGACTGCAAGTGGAATTTGTCCACAGTTAAGGTGGAGAGACAGCTGAGAATGATAAAGAGGGCAGTGCATGAATATGGGGAAAAAGCCAGCAGGATGTTGGCGCATCAGCTGAGGAAACAGGAGGCGGCGAGAGAAATTGGGGAAGTAAAGGATATAAGGGGGAAGGTGATTGTGGACCTGGAGGGGGTGAATGATGTGTTTCGTGAATTTTATAGCCGACTTTATAAATCGGAACCCCCAGCCAGGAAAGAGGGTATTAAGCGACTCTTGGGGGGGGGGCTGGAGTTCCCGAGAGTAGACGAGGAGCTGGTGGAAGGCTTGGGACGCCCAATCAGGCTTGGGGAGGTGATAGGCGGACTGGCGGCGATGCAATCAGGTAAGGCTCCGGGACCTGATGGATACCCGATCGAGTTTTACAAAAGGCTCTCCGGTTGCTGGGGCTGCTCCTGGTAAAGGTTTTTAATGAATCCAAAGAGCTGGGTGTGCTTCCCCCGGAAGGGGATGCTTCCCCCAGAAGGCTTTGATTTCCCTTATTTTGAAGCGGGATAAGGATCCAGAGAGCTGTGGATCGTATAGGCTAATCTCTCTTTTGAATGTAGATGCGAAGTTGCTGGCAAAGATCTTGGCCACACGTATAGAGGATTGTGTCCCGGGGGTAATAGGGGAGGACCAGACGGGATTTGTGAAGGGTCGGCACTTAACGTCCAACATTAGACGGCTCCTAAATGTTATAATGTTGTCAGCGGAGGGGCGTGAGGTAGAGCTGGTAATAGCCATGGATGCAGAAGAGGTCTTTGATCAGGTGGAAATACTTGTAAGATATCCTAGGAAGATTTGGGTTCGGGCAGGGATTTGTGGATTGGGTCCGGTTGCTATACCAAGCACTGGTGGCGTATGTGAGGACCAACTGGGTCCGGTCACAATACTTTAGTTTGTGTAGGGGGACAAGACAGGGATGTCCGCTCTCCCTAATACTGTTTGCCCTGGTCATAGAGTCCTTGGCAATGGCCCTTAGGTCATCGATTGTCTGGCGGGGGATAGTGAGAGGGGAGGGTGGAGCATAGGACCTCGCTCAACGCGGATCATTTGCTCCTTTACATAACAGACCCGTTGGGGGGGATGCCTGGAATTATGGAGATATTGGAAGAATTTAGTCGGTTTTCAGACTACAAGTTAAATATGGGTAAGAGAGAGGTGTTCTCGACTCAGACATGGGGGCAGGAGAGGAGACTGAGGGAGTTACCATTTAAAGTGGTGGGGAAGAGTTTTAGGGACCTGGGAATCCAGGTGGCGAGGGACTGGGGTCAGCTCCAAAAGTTAAATCTGGGCAGGGTGGTCGAGCAAATGAAAGGAGACTCCGTAGGTGGGACATGCTCTCGCTGTCATTGGTGGGAGGTTGCAGACTGTGAAGATGACAGTCCACCCGAAATTGCTGTTTATTTTTCAATGTCTTCCAATTTTTACCCCTAAGGCTTTTTTTAGGAAGATGAACGCGGCGATCTCGGGTTTTGTATGGGCTGGTAAGACCCCGAGGATGAAGAAGGTACTTTTGGAACGGGGGCGAGGGGAGGGGGGCTTGGCCCTTCCAAATTTTATTAACAATTATTGGGCCGTCAACATATCAATGGTTAGGAAGTGGGTAGTGGGGGAGGAGTCAGTGTGGGAGCGAGTGGAGGCGGCATCTTGCAAGGGTACGAGTTTGGAGGCTTTACTAACGGCGCCTCGGATGAGTAGGTTTTTTGAGGAAGTAGAGGATAGGTGCGGGCGGTGTGAAGGTAACCCGGTGAATCACATACACATATTCTGGGCATGTCCGGAGTTGAGGGGATTCTAGCAGGGATTTGCGGACGTCATGTCAGAGGTCCAGGAAGGGAGGGTGAATCCGAGTCCAGAAATGGCAATATTTGGGGTATCGGAGGATCCGGGGACCCAGAGGGTGAGAGAAGCCGATGTTTTGGCCTTTGCCTCCCTGGTGGCCCGGAGGCGGATTTTGCTGGGGTGGAGGGACTCGGAGCCTCCAAAGTCAGGAGTGTGGGCAGTGACATGGCAGGGTTTCTAGTATGGAAAAGATTAAGTTCGCCTTGAGAGGATCAATTCAGGGGTTTGCTCGGAGGTGGCAGCCGTTCATCGACTTCTTTAAGGAAAACTGAATGTCAGCAAAAAGAGAGGGGTGGAAAGTGGGGGGAGAAAAATGAGAGGCATGGCAGTGTAAAATAAGAGACAGGGAATCTAATATATGGGTAGTTAGGAGCTAGGGCTGGCGGGGGGGGGGGGGGGGTAGTTGGTTATGTTATTGTAATATTGTTGCATGTGTCGGGCCGCTAGAATGTTAATCTGTGAAAATTACAAATGTTTCAATAAAATGTTTTCTAAAAAAAAATAAGTTTCTAATTCAGTAGCAGTCAGAAATGCCATTTTAAAATGCACCACAAGCTGCCTGAGCCGAGTTGATGCCTGACCACGTGATGGCCACACTTGCTCTGATAAAAAAAAATTAAACAAATAATTGGCAGTATAAAAAAGAGCTAAATCCAGGAATCAACAAATACTTAGATATTGCAGGGTAGAATTGAAAAGGGCAATCAAGGAGTTGCTGCTGAAACTTTTAAATTATAGAAGCTGTGAATTTCATTGCTGCAGGTGCCTGCTAAAACTTAAGAAGAATTGTACTGCAGCACCACCTTGGATTTCCTCACAGCATTTAAACCTTTTAATTTTTAATGACCATGGATCAACAAAACTACCTTAGTAGACAAGTTTGGACTTGTTCAAAGCAGAGAACAGTCACAAAATTGTGGACATTGGAGAAAGAGATTCCTTCGATAAATGATCACTTTAGGTCTAGACAAAAAAGATAGGAACTGAACAGGTTAACACACTGCAATAGGTCCAATCACCATTGATATGACAGCTAGACAAGGAATCAATAAATCCTGAGCAAATTTCAACAAAAGTTTTTAAATCAGTTGACATATATGTCAATCTGAGCAGTAATACGATCCTTGAAAGAGCAAAGTTGAACAAGTGTGTCCAACAGCCAGGAGAACCTGTTGACTCCTCCATCAATGAGCTCCACAGGATGGCTGAAGGCAGTGACTATGGTGACCTGAAATCAGAGGCAGTCAGGGTTCAAATTGTCGTCGGAATGTCGGATGATGGACTTCAATCAATGTTCAAGTTCAGGAAGATTTAACCCTTGTCAAGGAATTCAAAATCAGTTCACAGCATTGTTTTATTTTGTTTTTAAAAAAAAATAATTTAGAGTATTCAATTCTTTTTTTTTTCCCAATTAAGGGACAATTTAGTGTGGCCAATCCACCTACCCTGCACATCTTTGGGTTGTGGGGGTGAGACCCACACAGACATGGGGAGAATGTGCAAACTCCACACGGACAGTGACCCGGGGCCGGGATCGATTCCGGGTCCTCATGAAATGAAATGAAATGAAAAATGAAAAGAAAATTGCTTATTGTCACAAGTAGGCTTCAAATGAAGTCACTGTGAAAAGCCCCTAGTCGCCACATTCCGGCGCCTGTTCGGGGAGGCTGTTACGGGAATCGAACCGTGCTGCTGGCCTGCCTTGGTCTGCTTTCAAAGCCAGCGATTTAGCCCTGTGCTAAACAGCACCCTGAGGCAGCATTGCTAACCACTGCGCCACTGTGCCACCCCTAGCATAGATTCATATTAAAGGGTGAAAGCAAGTCATGGTACAGTGTAACCCCCACTGAGCAGCTGTGAAATCAGCAGCAGAGCACGGACACTCCAGGCCAAGGGAAACAATACCCTATCTGAACCATTAGAGTAAGGCATCAAACAAATCTTTGAAGTCATTTAAAAAAAAATAAAGTTGGAGTACCCAATCATATTTTTCTTATTAATGGGCAATTTAGCGGGGCCAATCCACCTACCCTGCACATCTTTGGTTTGTGGGGGTGAGACCCACGCAGACAAGGGGAGAATGTGCAAACTCCACACGGACAGTGGCCTGGGCCCAGGATCCAATCCGGGTCCTTGGTGCCGTGAGGCAGCAGTGCTAACCACTGCGCCACTGTGCCACCCATCTTTATCGCTATATCCATAACCAGTAACCTTCTCTTCTAAGCAGGGATGTCTGTGTTTCCCTGAACCTTATTAAAACAGCAAAAGACACCAAAACAGCCTGTCGTAAGTTACACAATTCATGAGAGACCCAATAGAAAATATACTGATAATCGTTTGGTAGTACAGAACTTGAATATCATTGAAAAATGACACATGTCCAAACTTTTAAATTCACGCTCATCAGGACATTTGCAAGAATACCAAATGTAAAGGGCAGAATGAGTTGTACTTAATGAGAAGAGAGTGCCGATTGGTTAGCAAGTGGACTCTGGCAGGTAGACACGTTGCCATGGAAAATGTACCAGTCAACTGCCAAGCGTTGCTAAATTCAAAACAGGCAGGTTGACGCTGATTGGTCAAGGCATTGCCCTGGGCAATGTTCAATTGAAACTGGTGCATTCGGCATGGCAACACCTCTACCATTCATATTCAGTATTGGAGGAGGTGGATTAATGCAACTGAAAAAAAGATAAAAACTCTCCGGTTGTGTGAAGGTCTGTATTTTCAGTTGAAAAATGCTGTTTCTTAGATCTTACAGCAAGATTTTTCCCAAATATTTCACAGACCTAAAACTAAGCAGCAACTCATTTATGATGCTATGAAAGTTATGCAATTTTGACTGAACTGCCACTTGACATCTGGCACAGAAATTCTATTTTTTCCAGTGATTGCCAACACTGAAGCACAGTAAATTCTGTTTCAGTCAAGTTAGGTGATAGTATGTTTTCTGGGTTGTAATCAATGAATCAATATTCTCTCTCACAGCATTTGCTATTTTCTGAAGCTCAGAGTGCAGTTTTAATAGACTCTTCGTCTATTAATCAAAGTTTACCATCAAAGTTGGGAACCACATTTAATCTTGGAATCCTTATTTCTGTCTTTTGTTACTGGGCGCGATCTACCGGCCACCTTGCGCCCGAACGGGAGTGTGACATGACCAGTAGATACCGGCAGAGCCCTCCCTCGGGCTTCCCAAATGCCGGTAGGCCTTGTAAGATCTAAGTAGATCTCACAAGGCACCGCGATCAGAATTCCACCCACAAAGGGCGGGACCCAGTCTCGAACGTTTAAATGTGCTGAAGCTGGATCTAACCGGCTTCTGGCAAACTACCAGCCTTCCCAGGGCGGCCCCCAGCCAGGTGCCATTTAGTACGATCCACCAAACGTGGGCCAGCTGGAATGGCACCTGTCTTGTCTCACAGGCCAGCGGAGGCCTCTGGATGGTGAGGGACAGGCCAGGATGGCCCCCTTACTCTTCACCTGGCACCTGGGCAACTTAGCACTGCCAGGCTGGCAGCATGGCACTGCCACCCTGAACTGGCATGGTGTGTGGGTGGCTTTGTGCAAGAACACTGCCAGGGTGCCAGGTCCAGGGTGTCTAGTTGCCAGGGTGGCATTGTCAAGGGTCGGGTCCTGAGGGAGGGCCTTGCCGATAAAAGGAGGGTTGAGGGGGGGGTATGAATGGTGGTGGCAGGAGAAGGGCATGTCTGAAGGGGCCTCTGGAAGGTCGGGAGGGTGAAGGGTGGGGGCCCAAAAGGGGGACTGCGAAAGCCTGAAAAGGGAGTGCCCTCAGTGACCCCATAGTGGGGTGTTCTTACTTGGACGGTATGGGGTAATGCCCATGAGTGTGTGTGGGGGGATGACATTGCCCACAGGTGGGGGAGGTGCGAGACCCTCAAGCTGGGCGCCGATCTGTTGCGCCTGATCAGCCCGCTCCAGTTGCCGAAATCAGGATCCATCCCGCCGTAGCGTGGCAATAAACCAATAATCACCACTTAAGCCTAATCTCCATACAAATAACGGGAGCGATCCCCTATCTAACAGCCTCTTATGATTTTTTTTAAACGTGAGCTGGCGGAAGGGCTACTGCGGGTACCCAAGGGGGTGAGTAGTCATCTTCGCTCACACGCAAGAGGCTGGGGGCACTGAATTGATGCTCTGGTGCTCAAAGAGAGTGGAGGAGCCCAGGGGGGGCCAGCCTCGGTTGAAGTGGGCTGTAGTTGGGGGTGCGGAGCGATGGGCGGGGTTGCCACCCATGGCCTCGGCTGGGGGTGGGTGGGCAGGCCAACCATGCCAACCTCTGGACCGCGTGATGCCATTCCAGGGGCGAGCCCGACCAAGGCCAGCCTACCCCACCGACCGCCCATAACACCCACTGGCTGTGGAGATCTCTGGCTGCTTGGTTGAAGGCTATTCCTAACCGAGAATTGGCAAACGCATTTAAATGAGCACCTCACCTCTCCCAAGTGGATTCTTGTGGGTAGACATTCTATGTAGCATGTGGGAGTAATTACCTAGCATCCCAATCAGACCGTAATGCCTGGACACTGTGGCTGACCACTGTGGGAAGGAACACCATCATGGACGCAACAGCCAACATACGAATACCCAGGGGCTGGGCCCCAGCACTGGGGACATTTCCGCGACCAGAGGGTGGGTGAGTGCACTGGGGAGGGAACCAGCGCCTGGTTCAGATAATGTAATGTGTGGGTGTCTGGGGTACAGGTTATGGGGTCTGGTGACCAGGGACCCCGCTGTGGCTGTGGTACATGGGCAGGGAAGTAGGATAGCAGGTGTTGTGGGAGCGATGGGGTCATGGAGGGTCCCGGAGTGAAACACACTGCTGTAGTCAGCCTCACACCTCTCCCAATTCCTTCTTCCTTACAGATATTGCACGGGATGCACGATATCTTGGACCCTGCGAAACTTGGCATCCTCCTGCTGGGAGGCCAGGTGGCCGGACGACGGAGAAGGCGGCAGCAATAGTGTCAACAGAGGCTCGAGGTGGCGGCCCATGTGCAGGGCCCCATCCCACATCCTGAGGACCCGGACGCCCATCAGGCCAGGGAGGGACCCAGAGGGGAGGCCCGCGACATCCTAAGGTGCACAGGCATCGCTGGTCTTTCGAACAGATGACGGACAGTGTGTGTCGCAGAAGAGTCCACCTCAACAAGGGGACGGTCTGGCACCTGTGACATGTCCTCACGGACTTGGCACCATGCGGAAAAGGAGGATAGCCGCTCCTGGTGGCCATCAAGGTCACTGCAACCCTGAGCTTTTACTCATCAGAATAATTCCAGGGCGTGAGCAGGGACTTTTGTTGCATCTCACAAGCTACAGTCCACAGATGTCCTTTTTGCCCGGGCAGGAAACTATATAAACCTTGACATGGCCCATGCCCAACAAGATGCCCAGAAAGCAGGATTCTCAGCCATCCCCGGGATGGCTCAGGTGCAGGGCCTAATAGATGGCACGCATTTTGCCGTGCGCACACCAGACCTGCTGTATCAACAGGAAGGGGTTCCACGCCCTGAATATCCAGCTCGTGCACAACCACCACATGAAGATCATGAAAATGCGCGCACGCTTCCTAGGGTGCATGTACGACAGCTACATCCTGGAGCAGACGGACATGCTCCGCCTCTTTGAAGACCAACCCAGGATAGTCAGTTGGCTCTTGGGGGATAAGGGGTACTCACTTAGGACCTGGCTAATAAGGCTGGTGATTGATGCAGAGACCTGATACATCGAGGCCCATGCGGCCACTAGATCTGTCATTGAACGGTGCATCGGACTCCTCAAAATGTGTTTCCAATGCCTCGACTGCTCTGGTGGTTCGCTGTGGTACACCCCCCAGAGGGTCATCCGGTGGTCTGTTGTGTCCTCCACAACCTGGCACAGAAGCGGGTCGACGTGCTGGAGGGGGAGGGGGAGGAAGAGGATGACGAAGCACCCGGAAGAAACCCACGCAGACACGGGGAGAACGTGCAGACTCTGCACAGACAGTGACCCAAGCTGGGAATCGAACCCTGGCGGTCTGAATTAACAGTGCCAACCACTGTGCTACCGTTAGTAAAGGAGTTCAGCCTCTATCCCAGTTGGCTATCACAATATTTTAGGACCCACAGATCCCAGTTGAGAAATTCTGGGGTGAGATTTGAAACAGAAATATAAACAGGATGTAAACAAAAGCAGCTTGCATTTATAGAGCAACTTCTACAGTATAACATTCTGAAGGTGTTCCACAGCAGTATAATCAGACAAAATTTGACATAACTCAAAAGGCTCCTTCAACAGCACCTTCCAAATTCACAATCTCTGCCACCTAGAAGGACAAGGGCAGCAGATGCATGGGTACACCATGAGCTGCAGGTTCCCCTCCAGGTCACGCATAATCCTGACTTGGAAATATTTCGCTTTTCCTTCATTATTATTGTGTCAAATCCTGGAACTCCCTCCTTAACAGCACAGTGGTGCACATATGACAGACGGACTGCAGCAGTTCAAGAAGGCTGCGCACCACCTTCTCAAGGGCAATTAGGGATGGGCAATAAATGCTGGCCCAGCCGGTGACACTCGTATCCAATGACAGAATGAAAAAGTGGAGCAACTAAAGGGGATAGAAGGACACATGACTAAAGTGTAATCAGAGAGGTAGATTTTACAGTACATCTTGAAGAAGGATAGACCAGTGGAGAGGTTTTGGGATGAAATTCCAGAACTTAACACCTAAGTAAATAAAGGCACATGGTGGATACTGAAGAGATCAGAATTGAAGGAGTGCAGAATTCCTGGAAGGGTGGAGGGAATGGAGAGACTTGGGGCAGGACTCTTCGATCCCCAGCTGCGTGTTTCTCACCGGGTGCCGTTTGCTGCTGGTGAGATTCTATCCTCTCGCCGCTGGCCGATGGGATTTCCCATTGAAACCACCCCACATCACTGTGAAACCCGGTGGCTGGGGCGCACTGCCAATGGGAAAAGTGAATCCCAACAATCGAGGAATTGTGGCCCTGAGCATAAGGTTAAGAATTTTAAAATGCAGGTGTTGCTGGACTGCAAGCCAACGTAGATCAGTGAACACAAAAATACTGACTTGTGAAGCCTGCTGATAACACACCAACCAGTGTCAAGGGATACCAATAGTTGACATATCTCTTCAATCTTTGCATGCAGTCTTCCGCGGAAGCTGTATGGTGTTGTCTCTGCACTATGCCCATTCATTTTCTCTGTGCCCCCTTCTGTCTGCAGGATAAAATGGCCTTTAAATTGGCAGATGCATCCAGTAAAGGTGGTGAATCAAAACGTTAAGTCAATGAGCTTGACCAGGAGGATGCAAGAGAGTAGAGAATGGCGACTTCAGACGTTTCCAATGACTGTATTGCTCCTACCATAATGCTCATGGCAAACGTTGTCCTATTGAGTAATTGTCATCTAGGAATACGCAACTTGATTATCAAATTGACTATCATTCAATGTCGATAGTGAATTTTGACCCCTTTGTAAGAATGAAAGAAAGGATTTCAAACTACAGCTCTATGTCCCAAACATTAATGGTGCATCACTATCACCAGCTTCAACAACAATTGCAACTTACAACCACCAATGTGCTTTTGAAATGTAAAAAAACATCCCGAAGCAATTCAGAACATCAGGAAACAAGTGCCAAGGCAGGATGGGGTAATGTTGAGAGGGTGACCTCAAGGGGCAATGTCTAGAGAGCTCAGGTAGCTGGAAGCTGAGGTAACTGTGCAGCACGGTGGCATGGTTAGCTCTGCTACCTCACAGCTACAGGGACCTGGGTTTAATTCCAGCTTCGGGTGACTATCCGTGTGAAGTTTGCACTTTCTTTCCCGTGTCTGCGTGGGTTTCTTCCGGGTGCTCCGGTTTCCTCCCACAGTTCAAAGATGTGCTAGGTGGATTGGTCATGTTAAATTGTCCCTTAGTATCCAAAAGGTTATGTAGGGTTACAAGGTTACAGGGATAGGGTGGAGGCTGGAAGGGCCAGTGCAGACTTGATGAGCCGAATGGCCTCCTTCTGCACTGTAAGGATTCTTTAAATTACCAATGGCGAGATGAGAAAGAGGCACAGAAGGCTGGAGTTGGAGGAATGGAACATTCCCGAGGGGATATTTGAGGTAAGTGTTCATCAGACTTACTACCTCTGAGGCTGGCAGTTTTATATCAAAGCTAGCACGTGCAGTTCATGAGCTTTGCAATATATTGCACGTTTCATTTAACTACCCATTATACTGGCAATAATCAGCTTAACTACCCTAAAGCACATCTTCAGTTTAATAGCTTTCCCCTGAGCAGCAATTTGGCAACATGTGAGAGACAAGTGTGAGCCATGCACTTCACTACACTTATTGCTTGGTAACCTGCCCCATAGCATGTGCCTTCCAGCTGGTGCCAACAAAAAGTTTCAAGCGAATATCCCACACAATTAATTTTGTGAGGGCGAAAGGATATCAACCTGTGTTTTTTTTAAATCCAAGAAACATAGAATATTCCAACAGGACACAGTTAATTATGGGCCTTTGTCTATCTCTGGAACTTTACACCTAAGCAAATTTTGATTTAGTTCTTTACATATTGCCAAGTTATCATGTTAATTTGTTTAGGGCAATATGATAGACTGATCATGATAAAGATGTGAAAGCCATTAAAATCCTGTAGCATCTTCGATCTGTTTAGGTTTAATGAAGCCCCACTTATCTCGCAATATTTCCTGTTTTTTTCCTTCACTTATATTTCTCAGTTTTCTTCACACTGGCTTCCAATTTCTTTCTCAATTATTTTTACTTATTATCTTTCTCCCCTATTCGTCTCGGCCCCTTGCTCACCCATTTCTGCGGTGCCCATACTGCCAGGCAGAACAGATTGCAGGCCACCTTAAGAAGCCTGGACTGCAGGAAACCAATAATGTAGGATGGTAGAATTCCTGAATCTTCTCCCCTGCGGATCCAGGATCCATTGAACTTTATGAGATCGAACATTTCCCAGAAATTGGTGATAGAACATAGAACATAGAACATTACAGCGCAGTACAGGCCCTTCAGCCCTCGATGTTGCGCCTACCTGTGAAACCACTTTAAAGCCCATTTACACTATTCCCTTACCGTCCATATGTCTATCCAATGACCATTTGAATACCCTTAGTGTTGGCGAGTCCACTACTGTTGCAGGCAGGACATTCCACGCCTTTAATACTCTCTGAGTAAAGAACCTACCTCTGACGTCTGTCTTATATCTATCTCCCCTCAATTTAAAGCTATGTCCCCTCGTGCTAGACATCACCATCCGAGTAAAAAGGCTCTCACTGTCCACCCTATCCAATCCTCTGATCATCTTGTATGCCTCAATAAAGTCACCTCTTAACCTTCTTCTCTCTAACGAAAACAGCCTCACGTCCCTCAGCCTTCCCTCATAAGATCTTCCCTCCATACCAGGCAACATTCTGGTAAATCTCCTCTGCACCCTTTCCAATGCTTCCACATCCTTCCGATAATGCGGTGACCAGAATTGCACGCAATACTCCAAATGCGGCCGCACCAGAGTTTTGTACAGCTGCAACATGACCTCATGGCTCCGAAACTCAATCCCCTCTACCAATAAAAGCTAACACACCGTACGCCTTCTTAACAACCCTCTCAACCTGAGTGGCAACTTTCAGGGATCTATGTACATGGACACCGAGATCTCTCTGCTCATCCACACTGCCAAGAATCTTACCATTAGCCCAGTACTCTGTCTTCCTGTTATTCCTTCCAAAATGAATCACCTCACACTTTTCTGCATTAAATTCCATTTGCCACCTCTCAGCCCAGCGCTGCAGCTTATCTATGTCCCTCTGTAACTTGTAACATCCTTCCGCACTGTCCACAACTCCACTGACTTTAGTGTCATCTGCAAATTTACTCACCCATCCTTCTACGCCATCCTCCAGGTCATTTATAAAAATGACAAACAGCAGTGGCCCCAAAACAGATCCTTGTGGTACACCACTAGTAACTGGACTCCAGTCTGAACACTTCCCATCAACCACCACCCTTTGTCTTCTTCCAGCTAGTCAGTTTCTGATCCAAACTGCTAAATCTTCCTGAATCCCATGCTTCTGTATTTTCTGCAGTAGCCTACCATGGGGAACCTTATCAAACGCTTTACTGAAATCCATATACACCACATCAACTGCTTTACCCTCATCCACCTGTTTGGTCACCTTCTTAAAGAACTCAATAAGGTTTGTGAGGCACGACCTACCCTTCATGAAACCGTGTTGACTATGTCTAATCAAATTATTCCTTTCCAGATGATTATACACCCTATCTCTTATAAACCTTTCCAAGATTTTGCCCACAACAGAAGTAAGGCTCACTGGCCTATAGTTACCGGGGTTGTCTCTACTCCCCTTCTTGAACAAGGGGACAACATTTGCTATCCTCCAGTCTTCTGGCACTATTCCTGTTGACAAAGATGACTTAAAGATCAAAGCCAAAGGCTCAGCAATCTCCTCCCGAGCTTCCCAAAGAATCCTAGGATAAATCCCATCCGGCCCAGGGGACTTATCTATTTTCACCCTTTCCAGAATTGTTAACACCTCCTCCTTATGAACCTCAAGCCCTTCTAGTCTAGTAGCCTGAATCTCAGTATTCTCCTCGACAACATTGTCTTTTTCCTGTGTGAATACTGACAAAAAATATTCATTTAGCACCTCTCCTATCTCCTCGGACTCCAAGCACAACTTCCCACTACTGGTGTATAACGTCGGTTGAAGGTCCTGTGTGGTCCAATACGCCAACATCTTCATGCACAAGTTTGAACAGGACCTACTTACCGCACAGGACCTTCAACCGACGTTATACACCAGATACATCAATGACATTTTTTTCTTTTGGACCCACGGCGAAGAATCACTGAAACAACTACACGATGACATTAATAAGTTCCATCCAACCATCAGACTCACCATGGACTACTCTCCAAAATCAGTTGCATTCTTGGACACACTCGTCTCCATCAAGGACAGTCACCTCAGCACTTCGCTTTACCGCAAACCCACGGATAACCTCATGATGCTCCACTTCTCCAGCTTCCACCCTAAACACATTAAAGAAGCCATCCCCTATGGACAAGCGCTCCGTACACACAGGATCTGCTCAGACGAGGAGGAGCGTAACAGACATCTACAGACGTTGAAAGAGGCCCTCGTACGAACGGGATATGGCACTCGACTCATCGATCGACAGTTCCACCGCGCCACAGCGAAAAACCGGACCGACCTCCTCAGAAGACAAACATGGGACACAACCGACAGAATATCCTTCGTCGTCCAGTACTTCCCCGGAGCGGAGAAACTACGTCATCTTCTTCACAGCCTTCAACACGTCATTGATGACGATGAACATCTTGCCAAGGTCATCCCCACACCCCCACTACTTGCCTTCAAACAACCGCGCAACCTCAAACGAACCATTGTTTGCAGCAAACTACCCAGTCTTCAGAACAGTGACCACGACACCACACAACCCTGTCATGGCAATCTCTGCAAGATGTGCCAGATCATCGACATGGATACCACTATTTCACGTGAGAACACCACCCACCAGGTACGCGGTACATACACGTGCGACTCGGCCAACGTTGTCTACCTCATAAGCTGCAGGAAAGGATGTCCCGAAGCGTGGTACATTGGCGAGACCATGCAGACGCTGCGACAACGAATGAACGGACATCGCGCAACAATCACCAGGCAGGAATGTTCCCTTCCAGTCGGGGAACACTTCAGCAGTCAAGGGCATTCAGCCTCTGATCTCCGGGTAAGTGTGCTCCAATGCGGCCTTCAGGACCCGCGACAACGCAGAATCGCCAAGCAGAAACTTATAGCCAAGTTCCGCACACATGAGTGCGGCCTCAACCGGGACCTGGGATTCATGTCGCATTACATTCATCCCCCACCATCTGGCCTGCGAAATCCTACCAACTGTCCTGGCTTGGTACAATTCACACCACTTTAACCTGGGGTACCCCATCTCTGGATCTGTAAAGATTTAATCACCTGCTAATGCTCGCATTCCTAGCATTGTTTGGCATCTTTGAATTTGTCTCTATATGTGTTTCTGGAACACACCTCTTCATTCACCTGAGGAAGGAGCAGCGCTCCGAAAGCTAATGACATCGAAACAAACCTGTTGGACTTTAACCTGGTGTTGTAAGACTTCCTGTTTCTAACCTCAGCCCATACTACCTCAATTGACGAGTCTTCATCAAACGCCCTTTCTGCCACCGTAATACTGTCCTTGACTAACAATGCCACCCCTCCCCCTCTTTTACCACCTTCCCTGAGCTTACTGAAATATCTAAATCCCGGCACCTGCAACAACCATTCCTGTCCCTGCTCTATCCATGTCTCCGAAATGGCCACAACATCGAAGTCCCAGGTACCAACCCATGCGCAAGTTCACCCACCTTATTCCGGATGCTCCTGGCATTGAAGAAGACACACTTTAAACCACATTCCTGCCTGCCGGTACACTCCTGCAACTTTAAAACCTTACTCATGACCTCACTACTCTCAACCTCCTGTATACTGGAGCTACAATTCAGGTTCCCAAGCCCCTGCTGAACTAGTTGAAACCCCCCCCGAAGAGCATTAGCATGGCACTGTTTCATGCTTTAGGAAAGAACAGAGTGGACCATTCGGACAGCTCTGTTTAATTACATGATGACTGATCTGTAACATCTCCATTGATTTGCCTTTGCTCCATATCCCTTACCCAAGAAAAATCTATTTTGTTGCCAACCATCATCAGTTTTTGTACAAAGTAACAACTCACTGAATAAATGATGCGTCTATTGCCAATAACAAATAGTCTTCCCAAGGCATAATGAACAGCTTGAATATCATGGTTTAGAATCTACTGTTGTTGCACTATTCAAGGATTAACCATGGCCAACTGAAAGTGTTAGGAAATTTCTCCCCTCATTGATTGTATAGCATTAGAGTAAATCGTATGGTATCTTTACCATTATGCAACACTGAGCGAGTGCTGCATTGTAGAATTAGACACCTATTAGTTCCCAAACATCAATTTTCTGCTTTATTGACTTCAACTTGAAGGAACATCAGGCATGGCTTATAACTGAGGATAATTCAATTTCACCATCTTACACTGTTGTACAAAGTTGAAATTCCCACTTATTTGGTCACTTAGTATCAGACTGGTTTGGTGTTGGATACCATTGCCTCTGACAGCTAAACACCATGGGCTACTTCCCTGCTTTTAGAAGAAGATGGTTTGTAATAAAACAGTGAAAAGTAGAACTAAAGCTGGTCCTTATCTGAGCAGACCACCCTAACTATCATAACAACAAGAAAATAGGGGAAAGTGACGTTGGAGGACTGTGGATTGCCCATGGCAAGTACTATTATGTTCTTATTAATGCTTTGACACACAGAAATACACTTATTCGCAAAAAAATCAGACATAGCATATTAAAAAGGCCAGTTGTTTGGATTCTTGAAACTAGCATTTTGACACAGGTTAAGTTTATCTTTTGAACAGGCTGGGAAGAACAGATTGATGCCACAGCCGGAGTCCCTGAATAAGGCAGCACTCTGTCTCTCTCTCTCTATATATATATCTACCCTTGCCAAGCATCCGCACAGCTAGACTCTGCCCATTGAACTGCACTGGAGGATGTAAATGGTGATCTTGAGAAGACAACACATGGTGTCTAGGTGAGAAGAGGCAAGTGGTGCTGGCAGATGATAA
Organism: Scyliorhinus torazame; assembly: GCF_047496885.1. Classification (NCBI taxonomy): domain Eukaryota; kingdom Metazoa; phylum Chordata; class Chondrichthyes; order Carcharhiniformes; family Scyliorhinidae; genus Scyliorhinus; species Scyliorhinus torazame. The sequence continues at coordinate 228,464,110 of NC_092711.1, forward strand.
TCATGCATTTGCTGCCCTGAAGGAGATTACAGACTGAACAGGATCATCCACAGGGATTATTTGAGTTATTGCAAAGAACTGTGTAGGGGTCTGATGACGACCCAGGAACTCTCCAGTCGGGTCTGTCATGAATAAATGGCTGGAAATACTCAGCAGGTCTGGCAGCATCTATGGAGAGAGAAACAGAGTTAATTTTTCCACTTCAAATATGGGTCTCCTTCAGAACTGTGTTCAGAACTATGTTTGATTCAAAGTGTTAACTCTGTTTTTTTCTGCACAGATATTGCCGGGCCTGTTTAATACTTCCAGAACTTTCTGTTTTTATTATGTATTTCCAGCATCACCAGTATTTTACTTTGATTTACGAATAAATAGCTGTCTGCATTGTTATTTATCACAGAGCCAGTGGAAACTCAAAGGGCATTTGCAGTGGACCCTTTGGTTTCCTACGTTTTAAGCACAGTTGGAACATATCTCACTTCACTGCTACGATACAGGCCCTGGACCCCAAACTATAAGAAACTCTCTTGTGCTGCTTCAAAATGTTGGGTGACTGGATTAGGGCTGGGATTCAGGCATCTCATTGCTGTCAATAGGTCTGCTGTAATGGGATGATCGGAGTAAGAATCCTGAGGTTGCATTCTTTCATAGATTTCATAGAATTTACAGTGCAGAAGGAGGCCATTCAGCCCATCGAGTCTGCACCGGCTCCTGGAAAGAGCACCATACCCAAGGTCAACACCTCCACCCTATCCCCATAACCCAGTAACCCCACCCAACACTAAGGGCAATTTTGAACACTAAGGGCAATTTATCATGGCCAATCCACCTAACCTGCATATCTTTGGACTGTGGGAGGAAACCGGAGCACCCGGAGAAAACCCACGCACACACGGGGAGGATGTGCAGACTCCGCACAGACAGTGACCCAAGCTGGAATCGAACCTGGGACCCTGGAGCTGTGAAGCAATTGTGCTATCCACAAGGCTACCGTGCTGCCTCAAGACAATGCAACATCCAAACCACCTTGCACCCTTGTATAAGTGACTGTAGTTATGCCAGAGTTGTCGTGTTATTCACCCTGGGGGGTAACATGGACTGCAATAGGATGCAGATGAACAGTAAAGCATACACCAAACGTAGGCGTTGGTTTAATACGATTTATTGAACTTCTGTAACAATGCACACGTAGGCTGTGGATTAACACTCTACTACTCTAAGTGTACTAACTCTAGCTTACTAGACCAGGCTAGCTCAGATCCACGTGTGGAAGGTGCTGACTGATATATACACCCTGACTGTCACTACAGTTGTCACCAGGGAAAGAGGCGGAGTGCTGATGCCGCGTGTGTTTTATAGTTGGAAGCCCCCCTATGGTGTTCTGTCTGGTGATTGGTTGTGTTCTGTCCTGTATGTTGATTGGCTAACCTGGGTGTCTGTCACTGCCTGTTTTTACCTCATGGTGTGCATGGGTGCATATTGTGACATCCCCCCTTTTTTAAAAAAAAATTGTCGGTTGCTTAGAGCATATACGACACATTTACAGATACAACTATTTACAGCAAATGGCGAGTGAATGCCTATGTACATGTAAGGTGTCAAGCGTGCAGATACAGAACAGTATGTACACAGGAAATATTTATAGGTCCAATCTCTGGGGCTGGTGTCGGATCCTTATTGACCACCTGAGAGGTGGAGGTGGCGACGACGGCACCTTGACAGGCGGGATTGCAGCCAGATTGGTGGCCTCGTGGAGTGAGGTGTCCGGAAAGGGCAGAACGACAGCTGGGAACGTGAGATCCGGTGGCGGGCAGGCAAGTTTGCGTAATGCCCTTCTGTTGCACCTGACAATGGATTCATCAGCCATGTGAACCACGAACGACCTGGGAACAGCCTGTCGAAGAACAACAGCTAGAGCTGACCAGCCTCCACCAGGCAACTTGATGCGAACAGCATCTTCCGGAAAGAGCACAGGTAAATCAGTAACATGAGCATCGTATGTCAGCTTTTGCCGGTTTCTGAGTTGCTGCACCTTTTACAGCACTGGGAGGTGATCCAGGTCAGGTAAATGAATGGCCGGAACAGTCGTCCGCAGGTCACGATTCATAAGGAGTTGTGCCGGTGACATACCAGTGGACAGAGGGGTTGCCCTGTATGCCAGGAGCGCAAGGTTAAAGTCAGAAGCTGAGTCCGCAGCCTTGCAGAGCAGTTGCTTCACGATATGGACCCCTTTTTTAACCTTCCCGTTAGATTGCGGGTAATGCGGGCACGAGGTAATGTGCTTGAACTGGTACAGCTTTGCGAAGTTGGACCACTCTTGGCTGTAGAAGCAGGGACCATTGTCGGTCATGACCGTCAGCGGAATACCATGCCTGGCATGTCTCCTTGCAGGCCTTGATGACAGTCCTTGATGTGAGGTCGGACAGTTTCACCACTTCGGGTTAACTCAAGAAGTAGTCAATTATAAGCACGTAATCACGCCCATTGGCGTAAAAAAGGTCGATTCCCACCTCAGACCATGGAGTGGTCACGATCGCGTGTTGCTGGGGTTTTCCTTTGGGCTGAGCAGGAAACGCTGGCAAGACGCACAATTGAGGACCATGTTGGATATGTCCTCGTTGATGCCAGGCCAATAGACAGCCTGCTGAGCCCTGCGCCTGCATTTCTCGATACCGAGGTGTCCCTCGTGGATCTGTTTGAGCACTAAGCTCTGGAGGCTACGAGGAATAACAATACGATCCAGCTTGAGGAGGATCCCCTCGACAACTGTTAGGTGATCCTTGACATTAAAGAACTGGGGGCATTGCCCTTTCTGCCAACCATTTGCAAGGTGATGTATGACCCGCTGCAGAAGAGGGTCCTTGGCAGTCTCTTCTCGAATGTTGACGACTCGTTCGTCTGAGGCCGGGAGGTTGCTGGCACACAGTTGCACCTGTGCCTCAATTTGGCGGATGAAGTCGACTTGTTCACAGGGCGAGATGATGGCGTGAGACAGGGCATCCGCAAAGATTAGCTCCTTGCCCGGTGTGTAAACCAATTCGAAATCATACCCGCGGAGTCGAAGGAGAATGCGCTGAAGTCTGGGCGTCATGTTATTCAAGTCCTTGTGAATGATATGGACTAGGGGGTCTGTGGTCAGTCTCTACTGTGAAGGTTGGTAGACCGTAGACGTAATCATGGAACTTTACAATACCGGTGAGGAGGCCCAGGCACTCTTTCTCTATCTGAGCATACCTTGCTCATTGGGAGTCATGGCCCTGGACACATAGGCCACTGGAGACCAGGACAAGGAGTCATCCTTCTGGAGGAGCACCACACCAATGCCGTTCTGGCTGGCATCCGTGGAGATTTTTGTCTCCTGCTCTGGGTCAAAAAACACTAGTACCGGAGCAATGGTGAGCTTTGCCTTTAACTCGAGCCACTCTGCTTGATGTGTGGGTAGCCACTGAAAGGCAGCGGACTTCTTCACCAGATGCCTGAGAGCTGTGGTGTGTGATGCGAGGTTGGGAACGAACTTTCCCAAGAAGTTAACCATACCCAGGAAGCGGAGTACTGCCTTTTTGTCTTCCGGGGTCCTCATGGTGTTGATGGCCTTGACTTTGTCCGAGTCCAGTTGCACGCCCTGCTGGGATATTTGATCACCCAAAACCTTGATTGATGACATGTCAAAGGAGCATTTGGCCTTGTTCAACTTGAGGCCGTTGGCATGTATGCGTCTAAAGACTTGTTGGAGATGAGATATGTGTTCCTCTGGGGTCGCGGACCATATAATGACATCATCAACATAAACCCACACACCCTCAATGCCCTCCAGAATCTGTTTCATGATCCTGTGAAAGATTTCAGAGGCTGAAACAATGCCAAACGGCATGCCGTTCTAACAGTACCTTCCAAAAGGCGTATTAAACGTGCAGAGCTTCCTGCTGGACTCGTCCAGTTGTATCTGCCAGAGGCCACGCAATGCATCCAGCTTCGTGAAGAATTTGGCATGTGCCATCTCACTGGTTAGCTCCTCCCGCTTCGGGATCAGGTAGTGTTCCCACATTATGTTTCGGTTACAAATCCTTGGGATCTATACATATGCGCAGTTCTCCAGAGGGCTTCTTCACACAGACCATCGAGCTGACCCAGTCAGTCGGTTCCGTCCCTTTAGAGATTATACCCCGGTCTTGGAGCTCCTGCAAGTACGCCTTTAAACGGTCCTTCAGAGGAGCCGGCACCCGGCGTGGTGCATGGATCAAAGGCATGGCATCAGGCCTGAGTAAGATTTTGTAGCGGTAGGGCAGCGTGCCCATCCCACTGAACACATCCAGGCATTGTGACAGGATTTTGTCAATATCAGCCTGAAGATTCATGTTGGCAGAGGACATGGCATATACGCACTGGACGAGATTGAGTAGCTTGCATGCATGGGCACCAAGCAGGGAAGCCTTGTCAGGCTTGACGATTTTGAATCGCAGTGTGGCTTTGATGACCTTGTTGGGGACATGCTGGTGACAACACCCTAACGCAATAATGCCATTGCCATTATAATCAAGCAGCTGGCAGGCCGGCGGAAGAATTTTTGGCTGCCTTTGGATGCGAGCAAGATCTGCTTGAGATATGAGATTAGCTGAAGCACCAGTGTCCAGCTTGAACCGGATGCTGCATTGGTTGACATGTACAACAGCACGCCATTTGTCCGCAGAATCCATGTTGAGGATGGTAGGCGTGCTGCTGAATTTGAGGAAGCCTTGTCATAAGTGGTAATGATGCCCACACGATATTGGTGTCATAATATACACCAGTATGATACCCTCAATTCTATAATGTCAGAGATGATCTGGCAGTAGTAGACGGGGTTCTTCTAAAACTGGACCGCATTGTCATCCCGCATAGCTTGCGCCAGCTTGTCCTGGAACAACTACACCTTGGCGTGGAAAAGTGCGGCCGACAGGCCCGAGAGGCAGTGTACTGGCCCGGCATTAATGAGGACATAGCCAACACAGTGCTCAACTGCCCCACTTGTCAGCGCTTCCAGCCGGCCCAACCACGTGAGACTCTGCAGCCCCATGAGTTGGTCACGTCACCATGGACCAAGGTGGGCATCAACCTGTTCCATGTGCTGGGTAGAGACTATGTCCTGATCGTGGACTACTTTTCAAATTACCCAGCGGTGATACGGTTGCACAACCTCACCTCGTCTGCAGTCATTCGTGCATGTAAATGGTAAATGGCAGCACGGTAGCACAAGTGATTAGCACTGTGGCTTCACAGCGCCAGGGTCCCAGGTTCGATTCCCCGCTGGGTCACTGTCTGTGCGGAGTTTGCACGTTCTCCCCGTGTCCGCGTGGGTTTCCTCCGGGTGCTCCGGTTTCCTCCCACAGTCCAAAGACGTGCAGGTTAGGTGGATTGGCCATGCTCAATTACCCGTAGTGTCCATAAGGGTTGGGAGGGGTTATTGGGTTGCGGGGATAAGGTGGAAGTGAGGGATTAATGTGGGTCGGTGCAGACTCGATGGGCCGAATGGCCTCCTTCTGCACTGTATGTTCTATGTAATCTATGTAAAGAAACTTTTGCTTGGCACGGCATCCCGCTCACGGTTATGTTGGACAATGGCCCCTGCTTTGCCAGCCAAGAATAGTTCAACTTTGCCAGGCGGTACAATTTTGTCCATGTGCCGTCCAGTCCCCTGTACCCCCAATCCCACGGCAAAGCAGAGAAGGGAGTACATATCGTCAAACGGCTCCTATGCAAGGCTGCCGATGCTGGGTCTGATTCCTACCTTGCCTTGCTGGCCTATCGCTCCGCCCCACTGTCCACTGGCCTGTCGCCAGCCCAGTTACTCATGAGTCGCACCCTGAGGATGACGGTGCCGTCCATCCATGTCCCAGACCTCGACCACATTCCGGTCCTTCGACGGATGCTGCTGTCTCGTGCACAGCACAAGGCGGCTCATGACTCCCGTGCAGCTGATCTTCCTGCTCTGGCTCCAGATGACAACATCCGCGTCCATCTTCCAGATGGTGGCTGGTCTGCAACCGCTGTTGCCCTTCGGCAGGTGGCCCCCTGCTTGTTCCTGGTTCGTCTACCGGATGGCTCTATTCTGAGCCACAATCGACGCGCCCTTCGTCTTGTTCCAAGCTCGCCACGTGATCCTCCAGTGTCGCCTCGCCCTCCTGCTGACCCTGCCACGGACTCTGCAGAGCTCCCTGTCACTCTGCCTCCCCCGACTCTGACACAGTCCAGCCCGCTCCTGAACCAGCGGCTCTCGACCCACCCTTGAGGTGGTCAACCAGAATTTGTCGCCCACCTCAGAGACTTAATTTATGAACTTTTCAAATTTATCGACTCTCTGAATTGTTTTGTTGCTTTGTTTGATTGTTTCCCTGGTTTGTATTTAGTGTTGATCTCATTACTCTTGTTGCATACTGCTTCTCTGCACCAGACACCTTCCCATGTAAATAGCTTAGTTCTCACGTACGTAGTCCTGTAAAATGTCTTTGCACCCCACACGTAGTTAGGAACATTCTCACCACACATTATTTATTGCCACACACATACATTTTTTATAAAAGGGGGGATGTCATAATATACACCAGTATATCATGGTGCAGATACACACACACTGATGGACACACAGCAGGACCAATCAACACACACAACACCGCAGCCAATCACCAGTTAGAGCACACTCACTAAAGAGAAAGAGGGCATCAGAGTTCCCGCTCATTCGGGATGCAGCCTTCTACAAGGACAGAGCTTACAGCTTACAGCACAGGTCTTCACCATGTGCTGAGTGCATAGACTGGTTAGGACAGGCATAGGTCTTTAGTTTAATCTAACATCGTGTTAACCCACAGTGAAAATATGTTCAACAGTTTCTAACTTAATAAAATAGTGTACTATTTTAAGTGTTGGTGGCCTGTATGTGTTCCATGGATCCAGAACACCCAACACATCAATGGGGACTCCAGGCAGTCATCCTCTGGATCCGTGGTGTTACCAGGTTCCGAATCCAGCAGCCCTTGCTGCATACTTCAAATGCGTTTGTGTTGGAACTGGGATCGCTGGCCCACGATCAGAGGTGCAGACCTGCACAAGGCTGTATAATGGCCAGGCTTCCCACAATTTAAACATCGCCTGCCTCTTGCAGGGCATTGCTGCTTTAAGTGGGTGGTGCCGCAGTTCGGGCACGTCATGACATTGACGTCGTAACACTCCGTGCGTCGTCGCACATGCACAGTGCGGTCAGCCGCCGCTCGCACCTGCGCAGTGTGTTCTTTGGCCGCTTCGTGGTGCGCATGCATGGGACCCCGGGAAAAGCGCGCAAAATGGCCACCTTCATCGATGCTAAGGCGCCGCATTTGGGCGATGGCCTGTACAATCTCTGCCTCGTGGGAGGCAAGTTGGTCCTGTTCTGCCAATTTGATGCGGGAGTAGCGACTTTTCGCCTGTTCATGCACTTTACATGTCTCGATGGCTACTGGCAGGGTCATATTTTTTATTTTTAGGAGCTGCTCCTGCAGGGCATCGGAGTGGACACCAAACACGATCTGATCCCTAATGAGGGAATCAGCGGTGTCACCGTAGTTGCAGGATTGGGCTAATATGCGGAGATGAGTTAGAAAGGATTGGAAAGGCTCATTCTTACCCTGAAGGCATTGTTGGAAGACATAGCGCTCAAAGCTCTCGTTCGTTTCGACTTCACAGTGACTGTTGAATTTGGTTAACGTGGTCTGGAACTTGGTCTTGTACTCACCGTCGGCAAAAGTGAGCGAATTGAAGATTTGGGTGGCCTGGTCCCCTGCAGTCGATAGGAGCAGCACAATTTTTCTGACATCGGATGCATCCTCGAGGCCCGAGGCCTCAATGTATAGACTGAATTTCTGCTTGAAGACCCGCCAGTTGGCACCGAGGTTTCCGGAGATCCGGAGCTGTGGAGGGGCCTGGATCTTCCCCATGCCGCTGGAAGGCACTTACTGGTCGTCACTGGATTATTCAAGGTAAATTACTTAGATGAATTAGACTCCTGGTATCATGTCGTGTTATTCATCCTGGGACCGCAACAGGATGCAGATGAACTGTAAAGCATACGCCAAACATAGGCGTTGGTTCAATAAGATTTATTGAACTTCTGTAGCAATGCACACAGCTGGCTGTGGGTTGACACTCTACTACTCTAAGTATACTAACTCTAAATAACTAGACCAGACTAGCTCTGATCCACGTGTAGAAGGTGCTGACTGATATATACACCCTGACTGTCACTACAGTTGTCACCAGTGGAAAGAGGCGGAGTGCTGATGCCTCGTGTGTTTTATAGTTGGAAGTCCCCCTCTGGTGTTCTGTCTGGTGATTGGTTGTGTTCTGTCCTGTATGTTGATTGGCTAACCTGGGTGTCTGTCACTGCCTGCTTTTACCTCATGATATGCATGGGTGCATATTATGACAAGAGTCTGAACAGATTTGATCAGCAGCAGATTAGCCTCTTGGCATAAAAATTGAGCAATTGACAAGAACAGGTGAAGACTTGAGGAAAGTAATGTTGTATTCAATCCACTAATCTACTTGGACATCCAGAGTGCTGCTGTGTGAACATGCTGATAAGATTCATTATTGAGCTTCATGGTTGTATGGGCATTATATCTATGCACTGCTTTGATGCGTGGCTGTGGCACAGGTTTCATTGTAAAGGGTTTCTCAGGAACTGTTTTCCCAGTTTACCCTTTGGCTTTGTGTAAGTCTGACACGGCTGATTGCTTTAAGTGCCTGGGAAGTGGTCATTAGTGGCACGTAATGTTTCTGGTGGTCGCTGACCAGCATTGCATTGATGGAAATGAATTCCTTTCCGTTGGTACGGGTCAATATTTTAGGACAATCAGCACGCTTCAGGGTATTGGAAAGCCCAGTCATGTTGCCGGTGCTAGCCAGCGGAGGGAGAAGATGAAGTTGTTAGGTTTCCTGAAAATAAAATCAGTGACTCATTGAACGAACATGGCCAATTCTGCTAACATTCCCAAGGCCAGCCTATGAGGACAAGATAGCATAGAAAATGAGGTGGATGGCTAGCTTTGCAGCAAGTGGTGATGCCGCCCCCATCTGCAGAGCTATCTGCCTGCTGTCTTCAAGTAAAAAAGTTAATACGGTAACCATTTCCCCCTCAGCCTGCAGTCTCTGCAAGGATTCCTGTTTTGTCACTGTAGGTAGATGGTCTTGTAGATGAAATGGGTGGCATAGCGATGAGTCTTTCAGTGCCAAGGAAGAGTCATATTGTACTCGAAACGTTAACTCTGCTTCTCTCTCCATAAATGTTGCCAGACCTGCTGAGTTTCTTCCCAGCACTTGCTACTTTTCTTACAGCTTTGGTGCTACCTGATATCTTCAGCAATGCTTCTCTGCTAAAACCTATCCTCCTTGATTAAGCTGTGAGAGCAAGGAAAGCGATCCCCATTTCCTGTTACCAAAAACTCAGTGATATTTTAGTTTCTTTCAGAACCTTGACAAGGGAGAGCCAGCCTCAGCTGAAATACCCATATCTCATGACCAGGAAGCATACAGTGCAACTGCAGTACATGAAGCCTGAAATTTGGAGGGCGAGCCCCTTGAATTCAAATCATCCACGAATCACCAAGCCTAATACATGTTTTGAAACCTATAACATACAACACTCTTAAAACTTACACAGGCTGCTCAGATCAAGCAGAAACTGAGCAGGAAGTGTGCAATCTGATGATCTCCCAACGTCCCTGAATAGTTTTGCTGAATTGCTGCAATTTGAGGGCTAATTTGTAAACAGGAACACATGCACAGAGGCATATTCACAGCTTTCTGACTCCTGATCAAGCTGGACCAGATAGGTGGAAACACGTTAAATTGCACATGAAGTTTGCATTAAAAGACTATGAGGCAGATGTGACTATGCGATTTAAAATACTGTAACGGAACGTGCTGGTTGCTTCAGGGAAGTAACATGATTAATAACTATAAACTTGACAGTTGACATCTCTGTTCAATTTGACTATAATGGTTGATCAGAATGCAAAGGAAGAAATGTCCAATCTGCCATTTGGGTGGATTATAACCAGATTCAGTTCTCTTCAATTCTCCATTAGATGGAGAGATTGATTTGTGCAAACTAAACCAAATGGCCAAGTTAGCTCATTTTTAGAAAATTATTCATTCCTGGGATGTGGGGGTCGCTGACTAGGCCAGCATTTATTGCCCATCCCGAATTACACTGGTGGTGAGCTGCTTTCCTCAACTGCTGTAATTCATGTGGTATAGGTACAGGCACTGTTATTTATTTTTTAACTTTAGAGTATCTAATTATTTTTCTCCAATTAAGGGGCAATTTAGCACGGCCAATCCACCTACCCTGCCCATCTTTGGGTTGTGGGGTGAGACCCACGCAGACGCGGGGAGAATGTGCAAACTCCTGGGAGGAAGTTATTTTTTAATATCAATTTAGAGTTCCCAATTTTTTTTTCCAGTTAAGGGGCAGTTTCGCGTGGCCACTCCACCTACCCTGCACATCTTTTTGGGAGAGACGAAGTTTCATGATTTTGAACCAGCAACAGTGAAGGAATGGCAATATATTTCAAAGTCCATTGCAGCATAAATCGAAAACCTTCAGAAAAACGTGCAAATTAAATTAAAATATCATTTAGAGGGCTGATGATGCACTCTAGCCCCTGCGGTGCTCACTGGTCATAGAAGGCCTCAAGCCTGCTGTTAGAGAGACCTGCTGATAGTCACTGGCTGAGGGATTCTCCGTTGGTGGGATCCTCTGCTTTGACGGTAGTGCACACATGCCCACGGCGATCCCGACAGTGTGGGATAGACACAATGGAAAAAGCATTGGCCGGCTGCCAGAACGGAGGATCCCACTGTTGATGGGGGCGCGACGCACTGGAAGTACGGGGCTGGTGGGACAGAGATAATAATATATGATAATAAAAATATTGCTTTGACCAATCCGAGGATGAGGCCACCCAATTTGTTATGATTCTGCATGAGATATCCCTACATTATTAGGCTTCCAGGTGGTGAAGGATGAACTTGCTTCCCTTCAGACATGTTTTTGAGAATAAATGGACATGGGAGGGTATCTGGACATGTGGGGGGGGGGTGGGGGGTAAGTACGGACATGACGGGGTGATCCAGTAATTGGAGGGGACTTCGAATATCAGACGGCAGCAGGATCAGAGGTCCAGACATCGGAGGGAGGGAGGGGGGGCGGAAATCGGGATAGGGTGTCAAGTCGGCAATTGTTGTTTGGGTCGGGTGGGATGTCATTCAGGTTAGGGGGGTTATTAGGATAAGGGGTGCCAGGGGGTTGGGTCAAGGGTATGTCATTAGGGAGGTTGGGGAGGGTCAGTTGATGTGGGGTGTCATTCAGGTTACGGGGGGGCTTGGTTCGAGGTGGTGTTGGGTTGGAAAGTGTCTGGTTGGGCAGGGACCAGGTTGGGGTTGGGTACAGGACGGGGATGGGGTTGGGTCGATGTGTAGGGATTCCTTTGCGGGTGAGTGGTGGGGGATGCGGAAGACAGTGGGGTGGTTAGTTGCGGGGATGTGGGGGATGTACCATGTGGGGTTTGGTCTGAGTGTTTAATCTTATATTAGAAGTGGGTTTTTTTCTTCTAACACTTTCAGAGTAACTGTGAGTGTAAAACAGGCAGAACCATGTAAAGTTAGCGATTTAAATCACTTTGTCGGATGGTTCCCAGCTTCGACCAATTGTCCAGGGGAACTTATCTCTTCTGGTCAATTGTTGAGTAAACCCTTACATGAGGACTTCCAAGAGGGATTCCCTTGCACATCTTGAGGTAAGCCCCAAATGTGACACTGAGGAGGCAGGAAGTCGTGGCTCTGTTAGAAAATAACTGCGTGCACTTTCCTTGTCTACCCAAATTCTTCCCTAGATTTCCAAATAAACGCTGCAATGATATCAGGAAACAAAACAAACATTTGACAGGTATTTGCCCTCGACTTGACTTTCTACCAGCAACCAATTTAAAGCCTTTCATCTCAGATTTATAAACAAAATATTTCAACGCAGACTTTAGATGCAGAAACAAAAAGCTGTGCCTTTTCAAATCACACACCAGGATCACAACATTGCCAATGTAAATGCCTCCTCTTTGTGAATGGGAGGAGTGACAAGACTTTAGAGTCAAGCTTAAATAAGACTTTCGAGGTTTTCAACGTTATATAAAAGGAAGCCGGTGAACATTATAAATCATTGTGGAGCAGTTAGCCAATCAAATTGCTCATTTCAGATCTCCGGAGTCCTTGTAATACAACTGAGAGCGGTCGGAGGGAAATTATAAGCTCTCTCACGTTCCAGCACTAACAAACTGCTGGGACATTTTGCCAATACTAATGTGTGGGAGCAGGGGATGGAGAAGCCAGTTAGAGCTTGCCAGAGTCCTGCTTCCTTTGAATCCTGATCAACCATTACATGGGAATTCAGCATTGATTAAAACTGATTCGAGGCTTTATTCTTTTTTTTTTAAAAACCATTTATATTTACCAATGAATCCGTTATGCTGTTGCTGAGCCCCTGCTATACTGTCAGCATAACATGAATGAGAGAAAAGTCAAGCTCATCTCTGTATCATGTAATTTAGTGTTTTAAGGCTCAGCTTTGTTTTTGACAGTGAGAGCTCATGACAGACACAGCTAGGAAGATTTTTTTTCCCCTCTGCGGCAGGGCAGAGAGTGGGGATTTGCAGAGAGAGAGAGAGTGTGTGACAAAATGAAGGCTACAGAGGTTTCAGCTAATTCGCCTGCAACATTCTCTGACAGATTTATCTTCGATGCAATGACAATTTTTAAAGGTATGCCTGTTTAAAATGGAAAATCCTAAATGAAATCATTCATAATATACGTGTGTTACCCATAAATGCTCTTTGAGCATATCTAGCAAAATTATAGTTCATGTTCAGCAGAGAATATTCATTGAAAGTTTCCTTCACATTCTGGAACAACAACAGCTCAGACAGAAACTGTGTGCAGCAGCTCCCACACACCAGACTGTCATTCTGAAGCTCATTATGGGATTGTTATAATGCAGACACCATTTATTCCTAGCAGCTGCTTTCGAGAAGTGCAAGGTGGCAGCACTGAGTTATCATAGCTTAAATCACATTAAACATCAGTCATGTGAAAGGCATTTGAGCTACAACAATGAAAACGATAACAGTACTGAACACTGAAGTTTCCATCCACTTATTTGCCAAACAAGTGATTTGAACACTATTAATATCAACTGGCAACTTGTCCTTTTAAAGGCTGTGGATGCTGTCCAGGTTGATAAAAGCTGGAAAGCTGAGAGGAAACATTCGCCATGATCATCATAAAAATAACAATCTTTATTATTGTCATGTAGACTTACATTAACTCTAAAATGTGGTTCCTGTGAAAAGCCCCTAGTCGCCACATTCCGACGTCTGTTCGGGTACACAGAGGGAGAATTCAGAATGCCCAATTCACCTAACAGAACGTCTTTCGGGACTTGTGGGAGGAGACCGGAGTATCCGGAGGAAACCCATCCAGACACAGGGAGAACGTGCAGACTCCGCACAGCCAGTAACCCAAGTGGGAATCGAACCTGGGACACTGGCGCTGTGAAGCAACAGTGCTAACCACTGTGCTACCATGGCACCCGACAGCCAGTCATTTTCAAGGCAAAGTTCTTCAGCAGGAAAACTGAAGAGAAGATCAAGGAAGTTGGTGGAGCCACTGGATTGATGCCATAAATTTTATAATTGGGTATACAAATAAAATACAGTCACCGTAGAAACATACATAGGTGCAACATGATGGCAAAAGCGTTTTGCTTGAGTCAGCTCCTGATCCAAGCATGAACCATCACGTTGTTGATAATCGTTCATTTCAACTAACATTTCAACAGTTCACAAACCAGAGCGTCTGTTACCCATTTGCCCACAAAAGAACAGTGACTACCCTTCAAAAGTAGTTCATAGTATATAAAGAGCTTTGGATGTCCCAAGGACGTGAAAGTTGCAATGTAATGTCTGCCTGAACTGACTGTCACAATTTGGCAGAGTGCCTCATCACCAGAACTTTCAAACAAGCACAAGACATACCTTGGCTGGTGGTGAGAAGAGCCCTCCCAGTCAGCTCCTTCCTGCACACCCAGAGTCCCACCTTCTCTGCATGGTGCTCTGGAGCTGGCTCTGGTGGGGAAGGGGCTGTTGTCCTTCTCCTTGTGGAATTTGCCTTTGCAAAGCGTATCTGGATAAAGATACAGTGGTTTTGGTCGAGGTTCATCCTGAGCAGCTCCATGATGACACGGAGGTTAGCACTGTTGCTTCACAGCGCCAGAGACCTGGGTTCGACTCCCGGCTTGGGTCACAGTCTGTGTGGAGTCTGTACGTTCTCCCCGTGCCTGCGTGGGTTTCCTCCGGGTGCTCCTGTTTCCTCCCCCAGTCCAAAAATGTGCAGGTTAGGTGGATTGGCCATGCTAAATTGCACTTTGTGTCCAAAAAAGGATGGGTTGTGTTACTGGGTTACAAGGATAGGGCATGGCTTAGGTAGGGTGCTCTTTCCAAGGGTCGGTGCAGACTCGATGAGCCGATTGGCCTCCTTCTACACTTTAAATTCTATGATTCTATGACACTTCATTCTGTGCTCTGCAGGCTGTTCCCAGGGATTCAAGCCAAGATAAATATCAACAGAACCATCAGCTCAGTGAAAGACATTCTTCGTCTACCCAAAACCACGCACATTCCAGGTCCAGGACTACTTGTTGAGGAATGCACTGAAGTTTGGTGCTGTTGCCACAAAGCTGCAAAGGGGAATGACCCTTCAAGTAGATTACAGTGAGGTTGTAAACTGGAAAACCCTTGGGCTGTCTGTCTGATTTGTAATGAACATAGTAAATATTGACTGCCATTGTAAAAGCAGTGAGTAGCAAACAATATTGAATTAAACTGATTTGTTTTGCACTTTGTATAATGTCAACTTTGAATGATATCTTGTAATGTACTTTTATAAATTTCATGAATAAAGTATACTTTTACAGAAAAATAGTTACTCTGCTGCCAAAATGATCAATTTCACTAGATTAACATTTCATTAATACCAAATACAATTCCAAATTAATTTCAAAGCAATTAATATAGCCAACAACCCAATTTTTTTATATTTTACCTCAATAAAGCTTCTTGGCTGTATTTTTGTTATCAGATTAATTTAATTAATTAAGAGGAAAGAATCAATTTAAATCACATTAAGTGAATTGTACATTATTTCATACAAGTAGCCAACAGCCTCTTGCAGTTAATTTTACCACAGGATTTAAAAAAATAATTGGAATTAATTTACTTTTATTTCTACAGGAATGCAATTTGTCTTTTATCTGAGGTATAAGGGATAATTTATTTCTCCAAGTTACACTCCTCAGGAAAAAAGACCTGATTACACAGAATAAGATTTAATTCAATACTGGTCCGTTGCAAATAATAAATTTTCAAAGAAGAGGTGTTATTCCCCCAATTGAGTAAAACCAGCTCACAGCAATAACTGGCACACAAATCCACACTCCACCAAGGTGAACAGCATGCTCAAAGTGACTACCCATAAAATGGAGTTGGACTCAGCAAATGGACAGGAATATTTCAATGCATCTGGTCTGAGGAGCACTTGCATCGGCGACTACAATCACTTTATCTGAAAATGCAAAAAGACAAGGTGAAATGGAAAATTTAGTCACCAAGCCAGAAAGCACAGACACAACTTTTGGATGGCAATTTGTGAAGGAGGATTTTACTGAAAGGATATAATTATTGCTACAAGATTATAAGAATCTTGTATCAACTAAAATATACAGACAAGGTAGGAAAGAAGGTTTTATAGATTGACAATTTGGGCAGGGTTCCCCCTGCTGTGCTTGTAACTCACTAACTTTCACACATTCACTTTGGTGTTTGGAAGACTAAGGGCTTGTGACTGCAGGAGGAATACTTTAGCTGTCAGTTTTCAAACAGTTGAAGCATATTTATATATTCAACGCTCAATCATAACATTTTACAGAACTGGAAGAGGTTGTTCATCTCACCATACCTAAACCAGCTCTCGTGTGTCCATTCAGTTACAGTTCACTGTTCTTTCTTCAAACCCTTTTAAAATGTTCCTGCTTTCAAATATTCATGTTGCTATCCTTTCTGGCGTAAATGACTGGGAGAAAATAACCAATATTCCGTGGGCTCATTTGTGGCATTTTAATTCTGTAGGTGAAACACAAAAGAGCTCCTCATAGTGTGTGAACATGCATATTTGCTTCAAGTATTTGGTAGTTCCTGTCATTGCTGTTAAAGCTGTTTCCACAGCAACTGTCCCCCCCACCCCTGTTGCTTGTTGCCATCTTACATTTCAAAGTTTACTACCCTGCATCATAACATTGAATGTGACCCTGGTCAGACTGCTGCACATCAAAGCAAAGGTTATGCTTCAAAACATCTTCAAAGTATCCCCTCAGCCCACCAAGAACATTTGACATGTTTGAACTTCATGGTGCACACACTTGTTAATTCAATCAGCGTCATCCATCCAAACAGCCCATCTCTTAATAATATCATCTCCACTGTCTTTCATTTTCCAGCTTTCAGTACGACACAATTTGTATGTGGCCCTTCTGTAGGATGGATCACGATGATGCAGGTAAAAGTTATTAACTCTTTTGAAGTTAAGACCAATTTTCACAGTCATAGAGAGTTAGATCACTGCTTAATTTACTATACAACTAATTACCTTGCTGGACCCAGACTCACTGGAGGAAATTGTAACCTAATCCACCCATTGGGATGGGATTGAGTGCCATGTTGGTTCTGCACTATACTCATCCACAACCCCCAAAATGACTTTGCTCCCATTGAAGACAATAGAGTTCTATTGTGGATGGTGTATAAAATCAACATTCCATCCAATTGCCTGTGTTACCCACAGATTTGGTTCAAATTATCCCCAATGTCACAGGGGCCAATGGCTTTCATTGTGCATGAAGAACTAGTCCTCGGCCTCATCTACACTATCAGGCCAACAACTGGCACATGTTCCACCTCCACAGGCAGTTCACCACAAGGCATGTCTCATCAGCAGTAGGTAAGTTCTGTGATGGGACAGAGTGCCATCACAAGAGCTGCAGATTCAACAAGATACTTGATTGTGTCAAAATGAAAAATAATTTACCTTTAGTTGGCAGGCACAAGGGACGAATTCTGAGGAAGGCAGGCTCCATGTCTATTCATTGATAATAATATTTGTAGAGGACTTCCTCATCAGAGGTTAACACTTTCACAGAGTTTAATACCTATTCTAGATATTAGCCACTCATAATACCTTAAAAATTGGGCCTGATGGATTTCAGAGACTCACAAAATTCATACTGTGCGGAAGGAGGCCATTCGGCTCATCAAATTAGGATAGCCCTCCGAAAATGCACACTAACCTAGGCCCCACTCCTCCATCCACTATCCCCGTAACCCTACCTAACCTTTGGACACTAAGGGGACAATTAGCATGGCCAATCCACCTAACCTGCACATCTTCGGACTGTGGGAGGAAAATGGAGCACCGGGAGGAAACCCACACAGCCACGGAGGGAACATGCAAACTCCACACAGACAGTCACCCGAGGTTGGAATTGAACCTGCGGCCCTGGTGCTGTGAGGCAGCACTGCTAACCACTGTGCCTCTGTGCTGGTGGTTAGCAGATATCCATAAGTCAGTGTACAGCAGGGCTCCCCAGACTTTAGTGACTTGGGGTCTATCTTTTTGACAGCCATCTTAACATGATCGACCAGTGTGGTTTTCCCAACCTCCCACACATGGGCATTCAACCATGTTGCACAATACAGGACTGTCTATAGATAAAAAGAAGAAAAATGCACTCAGGTCACTCTTGCACATTAGTATGCTAAGATTTCATCCCCAAACTTCATTAGCAAAGTAGGTGGGTTTTTACAACAATTTGATACTTCTGTAGCGAACGGCTCTAGAAACATTTTATCTTAGTTAATTAAATTTAGATTTTCCAACTGCATATTGGAATTTAAATTCTTGTCTTCCAGATCATTAATCCAGGCCTCTGAATTACAAAATGTGTGACATTGCATATCCTTCTGTACCCTAAGTAGCATAGGTTTAATGTCATGTAATATCCAGTTGCCACTTATTATATGGGCCCAGGATGTCTTGAATCTTTAACATGAATGCAAATAATTGAGGACAGTTCTGTGCTGTAGATCCTTACCCACTCGAAATTGGGTTGAAATCTAAGGATCGGCAGCACGGTGGCACAGTGGTTAGCATTGCTGCCTCACAGCGCCGAGGTCCCAGGTTCAACCCCGGCTCTGGGTCACTGTCCGTTTGGAGTTTGCACATTCTCCTCATGTCTGCGTGGGTTTTGCCCCCACAACCCAAAGATGTGCAGATTAGGTGGACCGGCCACGCTAAATTACCCCTTAATTGGAAAAAATGAATTTGCTACACTAAATTTAAATAAAAAAAAGAAGAAACCTAAGGATCAAATCTTTCAAAAATGTAGTAAAGGCTACTTTTGTTGCATAAGACTTTTGAAGTCAACAGTCTTGGTGGGAGTTACATTTCACCAGCCTGGACAAAACAGTAAGTATCTAATTTAGTTTTGATGGTCTCGACATTTAAAGTTTCTATTGTATCATCATATAAAGTTGACTCTTACCTTCACCTGGGGGAACGTGTGTGCGGAAAGTGCAGACTGTGCATTTGCCCAGTGCGCAATGCACAGGACGTACGCGGTAATGCAGCAAGGGGTACAGCTCAGGGGTTGAGAAATTGACTGCAAATCAAGGGACTCCTGGTTCCAATCCAGGTGCCACTTATGTCACCAACATCTACCGGAATGCTTAAATAAGCAACTCAAGTTGGAAGATTTGAGGAGTGTCACGGTAGCAAGCACTGTTGCTTCACAGCTCCAGGGTCCCAGGTTCGATTCCCGGCTTGGGATCACTGTCTGTGCAGAGTCTGCACGTTCTCCCCGTGTCGGCGTGGGTTTCCTCCGGGTGCTCCGGTTTCCTCCCACAGTCCAAAGATGTGCAGGTTAGGGGGATTGGTCATGCTAAATTGCCCTTAGTGTCCAAAAAGGTTAGATGAGGTTACTGGGTTACGGGGATAGGGTGGAGGTGCGGGCTCAAGTCAGGTGCTCGTTCCAAGGGCCGGTGCAGACTCGATGGGCCAAATGGCCTCCTTCTGCACTGTAAGTTCTCTGATTCTATGGTTGACTGGAAGCGAGTTTCCAATTGACCAGTCAACCACGATTGATGTCATGGGCACCTCTGGTGTGCAGGTTGAGTACATGCCATAACACTGTGAATTTGGTATGCTTTGCATCTGTTCTACACCTGAAAAACGGGCGCACTGCACACCAATTCCATTGTCCGCAAAATAGCGATTGTCATTCTTTTTCATACCCTTCACTTCTACTTTGTTTTCTCTTTATTTCCTCTCTAAATTTTCAGCTTCTTTTCTCCTGCGTTTCTTTTACATGAAAAAAAAAATCTCCTTTCCTTTTGCCTCAGCTGCTTTGTTTTTCACCCCCTTCGTTTTCTTGGGCCATTTGTGCTGCTGCATGCTGGTAGCGAAGAGCAAGCAGGCCTCTCTAAGAATCCACAGAGCAGGCTGCAGACAGAGACAGGAATTGGCAATGGAGACCCACCTGGCTCTCGCTGGTAATATTCTCACTGGTGAATCAGAAAATTGTGTTTCCTGCTCCACACCAGGACTCCAATCAACACTTGTGTGTGTCATAATGAGGAGCTGCTTCATTGTCAGGCATGCTGCCCTGCAATTAGCATGCTTAAACCAATTCTCTATCTGCCAGTTCAGTTCAGAGTTGCCAACCTTCAAGGAATTGAAGGTGAATCTCCTGGGCACTCCCGTAACCAATCCAGGAGGAATATCATAGAGTCATTAAAATTGCAAGTTTTCTTTATCTTCGGCATCTTAAACTTTTGGAACAATTTCAGAAATGGAAAAAGGCCCCTTTTCAGGGGTAAGCGATTAGGGACAAGAGGTTATACGCTGAAACCCCCAGAGATACACCCGTACAAAGTTGGAAACCCTAGGTCTGGTGGATGGAAAAGATTTCATTCCGTGAAAAGCACTAAGGTTTCCTGGTGTCCTTGCCAACATTTGTCTCTCAGCCAACATCAAAAGAAGAAGTTGATTGCGTACTGTCTGTTTTGCCCTTGTTGTATTGAAATTGAATTCTACGTTTGGTCACAGAGTAATGACACACATTAAAATTCAGAGTGTGTGAAATGCCTCAGGATGTCTCAATGCTGTAATACGATGGTTGCATGCAGTCATTTTTTTGTAAAGAGCAAAGAACTTCTTGCTTATGATGGCTGCCAAAGATTGGGAACAGGAATAGGCTATTAAGCTCTTTGAGCCTGGTCCACTATTCAATACGATCATGGCTGATCGTCAATGTGAACTTCACTTCCCATATCACTTAATGTCCTAAAATCTCCATCTTGAACAAACTCAATGCCTGGATGTCCACAATCCTCTGGGTTAGAGAATTCTAGTAATTCACAACCTTTTGAGTGATGAAAGTTCTCCTCACTTCAGTCCTAAATGTCCACCCCTGATTCTGCAACTCTGGCACTAAGTGTCCCCAGCCAGGGAAGGCATCCTCCCCACATTTATCCCATCAAGCCCCTTAAGAATTTTATATGTTTCAATGAAATCACATCTTATTCTTTTATTTTCTGGAGATGTAAGCACAGCCTATCCTCTGTGCTCCTCATAGGAAGGTCTCCTCATCCTAGGAAGGCCTTGTGAACCTTTAATGCTCCCCAAAGGAAACTATAATTCTCCTCAGATGAAGTGACATAAACTGGACACAGAATGCCAGGTATGGTCTTACGATTCCCCTATACAATTGCAGTAAGATTTTTTCACTCTTATGCTCCAGTCCATTTATAAAAAAGCTGACGTACCATCAGTTTCCGTAATTGCTTGCTGCACCTACATGTTAACTTTCTGTAATCTGTGTGCAGTGATGCCCAGATCTTTCTCAATACCAAAATTTCCCAGTCTGTCACCTTTTAAAAAATATTCCTCTTTTCCATTTTTATTTCCAAAGTGCATACATTCATCCTTCCACTGATTACATTACATCTGTCATGTCCTTGCCCGCACACTCAACCTGCGTATATCCCTACCCAGATTCTTTGCGTCGTCTTTACGGCTCACCTTTCACTTAACTTTGTATTTTGTATCATCAGCAAACTTGGATACATTGCATTGGTCCCCTCATCTAAGTCATTGATATGTTTGTAAATGGGCGAGGAACAAGAATTGATCCTTGTAGTATCCTACTGATTGCAGCCCACCAACCCCAAAATGCCCTGCTTATTCCTACTCTCTGCTTCCTGCCTGTTAACTAATCCTCAATCCATGTTAATATTTTTTCCCCACAATCCCAAGAGCCCTAGTTTTGCATATCATCCCCTTGTGCGACACCTTTTGAAAGTTTTTATCATATTCAGATATGCACCCTGATTTACCCGACCTGACACGCAATTGAAATACTCACAGCTTTGTCAAACATGATTTATTTTTCGTAAATTCCTAAGGGGGCAGGCACCACATGACCGGCTCAGGTCGAATCCCATGGGAGCGTGTGAACCCCGGCCAATAGGAAGTTTGTACCAGCCCCTGGGAGGAGGGCCACGTGCAGTGTGGTCAAGAGGAGCCAGGCGCTCTTAAATCGACTCAACCAGCTGCGCCTGTCGAGGCCGGTGAGGCCAGCTCCCCTGTCATTGAGATGCAGCCTCTTGAGGTGTAACCAACTGTTGACAATTTGATTGTCCAGAAGAGTGCTGAGCCTGTGGCAGGGCTGCAGAGGTCCTGCAGGTCTCTGGACTAATTAACTTTTAATGGATCCTCAACCCCCTGTTATCTCTTATAACCTTTGTAACTTCTGTATATACTTTTTGGGCTGGTTGTAATAAGGAAAGTAAGGGGGGGGGGGAGGGAGGAATGAGGAAGCACAGTCCCTTTAAGGGGGCGGGCTACACAGACCACATGACCAGCTCGGGGCCAATCGCTTGGGAGAGCGCAAACACCGGCCAATAGGGAGTTTGCATGAGGCCCCGGGAGCAGGACCCAAGGCAATGTAGACCCTGGAGCCAAAGTGATCAAACCTATTGTGTTCAGCCTGTTACTTTGCTGCCTTTACCTTTAACCTATCAACCCCTTTGTTAAATTCTGGAAGCCTCCAGTGTATGTCTCGAGCCACCTCATTGATCCTGCCTAATCATACTGATTCTCGAAGAGACCTATTACTATGTGCCCCGTAAATTCCAGCATTGCCCCTGCTAATAATCTGAGGCTAAATGTCCCATAATTTGCTTGTTTTCTCTTTCCTTCCTGTCTTGAAATATCGGGTCATATTTGCTACATTTCAATCCAGGAAAAGGTTCTAGAATCCAGGAAATTCTAGAAGATCAAAATCAAAGCATCTGTTATATCTGTCAGTACCTGTTTTAAATTCCTAGGATGCAGACCATTAGATCTCGGGAATTTGTTGACTTTAAGTCCTATTAATTACTCTATGTCTTTACTAAAAATAAGATCCCCAAGTTCCTCATTTTCACTAGGCCATTGGCATCCATCTTGTGTCTTCTGCTGTGAAGACAGATGCAAAGTAGTTATTTATAGCCTCTCATTTTCTTATTTCTCATTATACTTTCTCCTGTTTCTGCCTCTAATGTAGGTGCAAAGCTAGACTAAAAGATGATAAAGATGGTCATAAAGCAATGGCAAACATTCAAAGAATTAATCGATAGTATCCATCCCTTAAAGAACAAAGACTCAGGGTCTAACTGTGCTCATAACAGAATTTAAAGATATAGTAAACTTTGTGTCATCAGGCGTTCTACCAACTGGGATTCTCTACCAGAATTTCTGATGTCCCCCAAATATGCATCATCACTTCATTAACCGGGACCAAGTACAAAATTATCTGGAATCCAAAACTGTATACCGTATTACTTTACACTCTCATTTATGTTTTCTTTTTATAAATTTAGAGTACCCAATTCATTTTTTCCAATGAAGGGAAAATTTAGCGTGGCCAGGGGCGGCATGTGGTGCAGTGGTTTGCACTGGGATTGCGACGCTGCGGACCCGGGTTCGAATCCCGGCCCTGGGTCACTGTCCATGTGGAGTTTGCACATTCTCCCCATGTCTGCGTGGATTTCACCCCCACAGCCCAAAGATGTGCAGGTTAGGTGGATTGGCCACACTGAATTGCCCCTTAATTGGAAAAAAAATGAATAATTGGGTACTCCAAATTTTAAAAAAAAAATTTAGCGTGGCCAATCCACCTACCCTGCACATCTTTGGGTTGTGGGGGCGAAACCCACGCAAACATGGGGAGAATGTGCAAACTCCACACGGACAGTGACCCAGAGCCGGGATCGAACCTGGGACCTCAGCGCCGTGAGACAGCCACCCTGCGCCACCATGATGCCCTTTCATTTATGTTTTAATGTACTGTTGAAGATTTGAAGGAAAAGGAATGTGTTCTTCACATCATGGATATCTGCACATTGGTTCATGTTACAAGTATTGTGTTGTATTCCATTGGTAAATGAAACTCTCAGCCAACCAGTATTTTTGATGAAACAGCACCACCCATTAATTTTGTGAGCTGAGATCCTTTCTCTCCTTTATTCCATCCTTTATCATCAAGGCTATCCCTCCTTCTTTCCATTTTGTCTATCGCTTCTGAAGGTCAAGTGCCCTGGAATATTTTGTTCCAGGCCTCAGTCACTCTGCTGCCATACCGTAATGACAATTATAATTTCAAGCTGCGTTAATAATTCATCAATTTCGACTTCTGGTAGAGCTCTGTAGGGGGAAGACGTGCTGGGGCAGCTCCCGCATAAGGACTAAACTTTCAGGGGGTTTGTTTTGTTTGTTTAGGCCCGGGGGTATTTTTATTCTTATTTTTTTAATATAAAAAAAATAAAGAGTCCACGCAGCGCTCCCCCGAACATACGGGCAGGAAGAAAAAAGCCAGAAGGGACCAGACCAACGGTAAGCTGATGCCCGTGAGAGAAAAAAGTGTGCGAGAGGAGCCGGAGAATCTGAAAAAAAGGGGCGAAATTCTCCGGAAACGGCGCGATGTCCGCCGACTGGCGCCCAAAACGGCGCCAATCAGACGGGCATCGCGCCGCCCCAAAGGTGCAGAATGCTCCGCATCTTTGGGGGGGGGACCGAGCCCCAACATTGAGGGGCTAGGCCGACGCCGGAGGAATTTCCGCCCCGCCAGCTGGCGGAAACGGCCTTTGTTTCCCCGCCAGCTGGCGTGGAAATGGCATCTCTGGGCGGCGCATGCGCGGGAGCGTCAGCGGCCGCTGACAGTTTCCCACGAATGCGCAGTGGAGGGAGTCTCTTCCATGGCGGAGGCGGAAGGGAAAGAGTGCCCCCACGGCACAGGCCCGCCCGCGGATTGGTGGGCCCCGATCGCGGGCCAGGCCACCGTGGGGGCACCCCCCGGGGTCAGATCACCCCGCGCCCGCCCCAGGACCCCGGAGGCCCGCCCACGCCGCCTTGTCCCGCCGGTAAGGTAGGTGATTTAATTTACGCCGGCGGGACAGGCAATTTATCGGCGGGACTTCGGCCCATCCGGGCTGGAGAATCGAGCGGGGAGGCCCGCCAACCGGTGCCGGAGACTTCGGCAACCGGCGGGGGCGGGATTCACGCCAGCCCCTGGCGATTCTCCGACCCGGCGGGGGGTCGGAGAATGTCGCCCAAGGTGCGGGAGGAACCGGAGCCAGAGTCGGCGGCTCAGAAGCGGACGAGGAGAGTCGCGTCCCCGAACAATCCCCGAACAGAACTGGCGCCTAAGAGCGCAAGCCTGCGAGCCTGCCCGACCCAGTCAACCCCCCTCCACCCCCCACCCCTCCGCCCCGCACAGCAGAACGTGGGTAGCAGAAGAGAAGCGGCAGCCCGGACCGCAAAGCCAAAACCTCAAGTGCTCGTGAGCAGAGCCAACGGGGCCAATGAGCAGAAGAGAGAGAGCGAGAGAGAGACCAACCCCCCGCAACGGACCGGTGGTGAGTGACCACATGGTGAGTGGCGAGACAAAGAGGGACTCTGGCCCGCACAGAAAACATCTCTCTCAAACCCTCCTGACTCAGCGAGAAGGAAGGGAAAAAAAAAAGTGAAGGAGGAGAAATAAAAGTAAATAATAAAGAGATGAGGAAAGAGAGGGAGAAAGAAAGGAAGGGAGGACGAGAGAAAGAAGGTAACCAACCACAAACTCCCCCCCCCCTCCCCCCCAAAACCCGTCCCCAAAAAACAACAACAAAAAAATTGAAACCCGAAGCCCGAGGCAGACCCAGCGAGAGCAGAGGAGCGCGGGAAGTGAGAGCAACCCCAGGGTAAGGGACAGCAGCGGGGAAAGAAAGAGAGACAGAGAGATGGCTGGAGGAAAGAGAAACACCAAGGCGAAGGGACAGCAAGACGCAAGCAGCAGCTGCAGCGAGGGTAAGGCGCATGAGTGGCGGACTGCAGGCAGGCGGCCCCACAAGATGAGACGGAGGTACAGGTGAGCCTGAAAGGGAAAAGGATGGCGGACCAAGCAGCGGAGCGTGAGCAGGGTGTAGCGGCCAGCATAAAGGAGGCGCTCTGGTCGGAGCTCCAAGCATTGATGAAGGAGACGACGCACAAAATGCAGCAGATCATCGAAGGCCCGGAAAGGGAAGTGAAGGAGCAGAAAGAAACGATTCTGGAGTTTATAGAGGGCCACCTCGGACCAGAGCGACAGGGTGATAACCCGAGAAGCCGAGGTCAAAAGGTTAGTAACGGCCCAGGGGAGCCTAAGAGAGAAAGTGGAGGACCAGGAAAATAGGTCCAGCCGGCAGAACATTAAAATAGTGGGTCTGCCAGAGGGGATAGAGGGCAGAGAGCCAACAGGCTACATCACCCAAATGATGGGCAAGCTAGTGGCAAAGGAGGTATTCCCAAACCCACCGGAAATGGACAGGGCGCACAGGTCGCTCCAACCCAAGCCCAGAGCAATTATTGCGAAGCTGCACCGGTTCCAAGACCGGGAAAAAAATCCTAAAGTGGGATCGGCAAACGATACAGAGCACGTGGGAAGGGAAGACCATAAGGGTGTATCAGGACATTGGGGCGGACCTGGCCAAAAAAAGGGCTGAATTCAATAAGGCGAAATCAGCACTGCACAAAAGCAAGGTAAAATTTGTTATTCCCAGCCAAACTCTGGGTAACATTTGAGGGGAAAGAGCTGTATTTTAACACCCCAGCGGCGGCTGATGAGTTCATAGAACGAACAAGCTGGGCGAGAAGCACACGCACCACAATGAAAGACATGGGGACGGAAAAGGAAGGGAAAACCAGAACACACTATAAAACGGGAAACACGACACTTCCCATTCATTCCAGCAGGAGACAACTCAGGGCACAGAGCTCACAGCAAGCCACTCAGACATACACCATGTGCTGAGTGCTTCTCCAAGATAGTGTTAGGAATAGGTCCACAGATTCAAGGGTTATGATCAAACCACGGTAACCAATTTACCACTGTAAATATATGTTAGTAATAAAACTGAGTTGTACCATCCGCAATCATGTTGGTTGGTCTGTGTAGCAGAGCACCCAACACATCATAGTACAAGGATTGGAACCCGGTAACTGTGAGACCTACCTACGAATCCTCAGGAATCTGCCATCCTGCGCCATGGACACCGTCAGCACGCCGCAGCCACTACAAATCGCAATAAACCTCGGTGTCAATTGGAAGCTGTTCAAACAGCGCTTCGGACACCAGAAAAATCGCACTCCTCCTCTCCACGGCAGGGCAACACGCCATCCATGTCTACAACTCCCTGGTTTTCGCGGAAGGTGAGGACAAGACCAAGTACAAGACGGTCCTTCTCAAACTCGACCAACACTTCAGCGTCGGGGTCAACAAGAGTTTCGAGCAGTATCTCTTCCAGCAGCGCCTGCAGGGTAAGGATGAGCCCTTTCAATCTTTTCTTACACACCTCCGTATCCTTGCGCAGTCCTGCGGTTACGACACCACCTCCGATTCAATGATTCGGGACCAGATTGTTTTTGGGATCACCTCAGACACCCTACGCCAGCAGCTCCTCAAAATTAAAGGCCTCACCCTAGCCTCCACAATCGAAGCCTGTGTCCTTCATGAAAACGCGACCAGCCATTACTCCCAATTTCAAGCGGCCGAATCGGCGCGGCAGGGGTCCTACGTGGCCGGATCGGCAAGGCAGGCGCCTACGAAGCTGAACGGGTCCAGGCGATCGAGTTCCTCCCGGCCCGGATGAGGGCGGCCATTTCGCGCGCTTTCCGCGGCCTCCCGCGTTTGTGCGCGCCATAAAAGACGTCGACACAGAGGGACGTGATGCGCAGGCGCGCTCGACGCAAGACTGAACTGCGTATGCGCGGTGGCGCAACGAACGGCATGATGTCACGACGTGCGGCAACTGCGGAGCCGCACATTTAAAGCGGCAATGTCCGGCAAAAAAACGACAATGCCTCCACTGTGGCAAGATGGGCCACTATGCTGCCTGCTGTCGAACACCTCACCCTGCCAATGCTCCCCAATTCCGACATCCTCGCAGGGACGTGCGGACCATTCAGCCTCCTTACTACGAGTCGTGCCCAGACGATATCCAGACCAGTGACACAGACGACCGGGACGCCTTCCGTGTTGCGGTCATTGATAGAAACCGGATGTCTCCAGCCAGGACCCACCATCCGTTGCAAGTGAACAGTGTCAATCAGGGTGATGAATGGTGTGCCACCCTAACAGTCAACCCAAATTCATCACCCACCTACTAGACTGGACTTATGAGCCTGTTTGAACATTGAACTCATAATACCACTGTGTTAATATGTTTCTATTTTTCCTTGTCGTTACAGGAGTTCGTTTTGACGTTCAACATTGCCCCGTCTTTTGTTTATGGTACAATCTCGTTGCTATGTCGCACCTGACATCGGCCCTTGTATATAGTTTAGCCTCATGTACATGCTGTAGATATTGCACACACACACACATTTAGCTGCACTCAGTACACATCTCTATTTATAACCACATAGGCACATGTTCTTGTAAAAAAGGGGGGATATCATGATATTCAGTGTAGCAGAGCACCCAACACATCATAACTACAAGGCACAAGGCAGGAGTGTGACAAATTGGATGAGTGCAGCTCCAACAATACTAAAGAAGCTCAACACATCCAAAACAAAGGAGCCACTTGACCTGCACCTCATTCACCACTTTAAATATTAACTCCCTCCACTGCAACAGCTCACCAAGCTTTCTTCGACAGCACCTTCAAAACCTGCGGCATCTACCATTTAGAAGGATGAAGGGCATCAGATGCATGCGAACACCACAACCTGCAAGCTTCCCTCCAAGCCACACACCGTTTGACTTGGAGCAATATCACGATGCCTTGACTGTTGTCAAAATCCTCGAGTTCCCTTTCCAGCAGCACTGTGGTTATACCTACAGTAGATGGACTATAGCGTTTCAAGAAGGCACCTCACCACCATTTTTCAAGTGCAAATAGGGATGGCCAACGAATGCTGGCCATTTGATTGACGCTCAGATACCATGAAAGAATTACAAAAACGTTCCTAGCAGCTCCATAATACAGGGCGCTGTGCTCTGTGGGCTGTTTTCAGGGACACACATCAAGATATCCTTCACCGACTACTGGAAAACCACCAACTCAGGGAAATACGCTCTTTGGTTTGCCTGAAACCTGCCTTCCATGCAAAGAGTTGTCGATGATCCGCACTATCCAGGACTATATGCTGAGGAATGCACTAAAGTTTGGGACAGCCGCTGTAAAGGTTCGACGGGGAAAGACCGCTATCTGAGCCCCCCCCCCCCCCCCCGCCAATCAAAATAAATTGAGAGGCTGCCGGCCCTATAAATTTCCTTGGGCTCTGTGCACCAAAGAATGTTTGCTATGAAATTCAAATGTGCATTGTAAATATAACTGGGAGTGACAAGTGTAGTGAACCACCTGAGGAACTGTAATGAAATAAAGTGATTTCTATTGCACTTTATATAATATCAATTTTGAATTGTTATGTAAGGTAATTTTAGGAATTTTATATAAAGTATGGGAAGAATTGCAGAGCAGCAATCAGTAAGGCCAGCAGAATATTGTACTGGATAGCTAAAATACTAGGACATAAGTGAGAGGTCATCATCAAGTCATTCGGTCCATTAGCCGTTCAACTGCTGAGTAGTGACCAAAATATTCAAACATTGGTGGCGGCACTGCAGAGAAAAGCTAGGAAATTGAGCCAAAGATGCGAGCTATTAGGAAAGATGGGAAAAGTTTGGGCTTTTCTGCCTGGAAAGGAGGCACTTGCAGGATAACATTGAATAACTTTTGGTGGGGTGGGATGGGGGGGGGGGGGGGGGGGGGGGGGGGGGGCGAAAAGGGGTCGATTTTCTGCTCTCGCTGTCAGGGGTTGGGACGGTGCACTATTGCGCCGGAGTCTCTGCTCGATTGCCCCACCCCCTGTCAATGATGTAATGGGAATCCTGACTTCAAATTTTGGGATCCTCGTTTGTATCTATTTAACTATGCCCATCAGGACTTTGCACCCGATTGTGCCCCCCCCCCCATGTTGGTTATCGAATAACAATGGCAAGCCGGAAGCACGGCGTGCACCTGATTATCAGAACCCACCCTGATAGCATAATGTCGTGGGTCCCACCCCTTCGGTTTCTTTTGACAAAGTGTCTAAAAATATGGCGGGAAATGCCAGTTATGCAGCCGATGGGCTACTCTCCACTTTTCCCGCCTGAGGTGACACTTTCCCCAAAAAAGGCAAAGTTCTACCCTTGGTGTATATAAGGCAGTTTAACACATGGAGAAAGGAAACGTCGGGTAGTATTTGAAATTAAATTGTCTAGGTAAGATGGGAATAAAGATACAAACTATGAAAAGTTTGATTTAAGACTGATAGCAGGTATTCTTCATAGAAAAGAATGATCAATACAGTCAGCCCCATTTTAAGTCGTTATGCTTTAACATTGGTTCATCAAATGGGCCCGATTTCATATTTATCATCAGGTGTTTTGTTTTAACATTGGTCCACTCCGAGTTTGACCTAGGATCCCGTGACCTGATTGGAGCCATTTCGAAGTGGCTCTCTGCTCCTGACCCTCTGAGTTGCTGCGACCTTCCCTCTCACTGACCCTCCCGGTGACTGCCAATCTTCCTTTGAACTTCCTGATCACTCCTGAACTTCCTTCTTGCTGGCCCTCCTGGTTTCTGTCAATCTTCCTTTTCTTGACCTTCCTTCTTGCCACCTCTCCAACTTGTAGCAACCCGGAGCTGCACTTCCTTCCTCTCACTGCTCCTCTCCTGAGCCCCTTGTTCGCATGAGGGTAGCAGAGTGGGACAGGTGGCAAACCAGAGAGGCAGTGAACCGGAGATTCAGTGAGTGGGAGAGGTGGCAAGCTAGAGCTAAGTAAAAAGAGTCAGCATATTTATTTTATATTTTTAAATTTGTTTTATTTTACAAGTTATTTCATTTACGAATGTAGGAATTTAGCAATGTAACGTATTTCAACTTACAGGGTTTAATGCTTTGACATTTTTTTCTAATGAGAGACGTCTTACATTATTGGTTATAATGGGGAAATCTGAATTGCGCAACCTGTTTAATTTAAAGTTGATCTTTTGGAATGAATTCCCAGATAGTATAGTGGAGGCAAGAAGCCTAAAATCATCAGGAACAACTAGATACTGTCTGGGGAATATATATAATCTTTGTCGGACGAATTAAAATGGACCAATGGCCTTCCTCATCTGTTATGAACTTGCAATCATTAATTTTGCTCTTATTCCAGAATTCTCTGAAAGTTGGATAGTTTATTGAGAGGTGAAGGGATTATAATGTCTTACTGCATGTATGAGCTAAATTGGCCCAAATGGTTTTCCTCATTTCCATTAATCTTGTGAAAACTGTCAATACTTTTTACAATCAGTAGATTATTTAGTTATAAACTTATAGATTTGGCTGTATGAAGGTAAGCAAAATCATTAGCAACCCAATAGACAATTTCAAAGGCAGTACTTTCAGACATAGCAACTGCTTTGAATGAATTATATCTATTGAATACAGTAAAGACAACTACTTGCTGCTTAAATTAGTCCTGCACTTGACAGCCTTTTATTAATAGAGGCACGTTCTACTGATTAGGGAACAAGCCATAACTAGACTTCATTTTGAAAGCAAGCCCATAATCCTGCACTAGCTCTGTAAACCTGTTCGCAAAAGCAAAAAGAAGTTCAACAATAACTTCCTCAATGGTTTCGGCCAAAATGCCAAGTTCTAATAATCAATATGATGCGTTTACAGCTGAACAAAATCGAACAACTGCATTGAGAGACACTGGTGAGATAATCACGATTGCAAAAAGAAAATATGAAATAAGCTGGTAATATTAATTAGTTTGGAAAGGGGCCAATGTGTATACTCTTTTTCCAAAAATACCTTCATGTAGAGGGCAAACAATCTAATATACCCTTTTCGACATCCATATTGGATAATTATTTACACAGCCCAGGCCTTCAGAATATGCTAAATGCTTTTGGTCAGGTCACTAAAGACTGAATTGAGATCCATTCTCTGTTCCCTACTTCTCGCATTTGACATATGACAAGAAGAATATTGACTGTATCTATCATTGTTCTGAGCCCAGTGTGTTTCTGGAAATACATTGCCTGCAAAACTGGTGAGATAACAATTGAATGACATCCTAATCCGAATCTTCGTAACAGTTGTCGAGGGAGATGCCCAACAGCTATCACCTTGGCTCTGGCCTTTTCATTTCTTTACCATAATAATGATTTTATCTTTTGGGCATTCAGAGAGCATAACATCACCCCATCTGCATTTATTGACTACTGGCACCATAGCAAGGAATCTTTGCATTCTGAATAATTTTGATTGCCTTTTAGCTTCTGGAAGGGGATCTCATACATGTTTTCATAGCTAGTCATGCAAAGCAATTCATTCACAGTTTAATCCTCAATTCGAATGAACAACTCGACAGATTGTCCTTTTTGTAGGAACATGGTTACTGGCTACTGTGCTGCTTGAGAGAAGAAACCATGGGATGGATTCTCCGCCCCGCCGCGCCACTTTTCTGCCCCAACCTGCCGGCGGGATTCTCCGTTACGCCGGCCGGTCAATGGAATTTCCCATCGTGGGGCAGCCCCACGCCGTCGGGAAACTCTCGGGCGCTGGCAAAACGGAGAATCCCGCCGGCAGAGAATCCAGCCCCATGTAACTTGTTCCAGAAACTTCCTTCAGATCATTGGGCAAGTGTATTGGGCATCCCACTCCCAATGGCCAGCTAACACACACGTTTCTTTTGATTTTGATATCCCACCATTGTTTTATCATTCAGATACAATTTCAATTGAAGTAGGTTGGACATGTTTTTCTGACAGAAGTTCTTGGACACTAAATTGGGATTAGCCAATGCGTTTACACGCACTCTATCCTTTGCACAGAGAAGAATGCCGATATCTGTATCTTTTTCCAAAAATAAATGCATGAGTGTTTCTTCACAAAGCACACAGTGTCACATAAAATCATCCACTTAAGCTCAACATCAGGTGTTCTTTTCTGCAGTCTGAATGATAGTTACTGTTGTGGCAATGTCCTTATGCAGCTCCAGATCTACTTAGATCTTTGAGAACACAGTAGGTGTGTTGGTCAGCTGTGAGGCACCCAAGTAGCACAGAATCCACAGGGAGCATAGATGCAGACCATTGCCATGTTAACCTGCTGCCAATACATTGTGAATGCACTATGTGAATAAGCTTTGATAGAAATAGCAGCTGCTCAAACGATACTCGGGCCAAAGGTTGGTATATCAGCGTTTGAAACTGTAAGTTCTGAAGTATTCAGATCAAAGACAACTCAGACAATTGAATGGGCCCTGCTGTAAAGGGAAGGTGCAAATGGATTGACAATTTGAATGTAACAGAATGAACTTTGAAGGTAAAAACAGAAAATGCTGGAAATGGTCAGGAAGCATGTGTGGAGAGGAACAAAGTTAAAGGGCAGATTCACAATTTTTTATCTGCCTGCGATGGCGGGCAGTTCTGGTGGAGCCATTCCCGCTGGCCAGAATGGCGTGAAGTCATGTGCTTGGAGCCTCATTAATTTTGTGCGCGTATCTCTCCGAATCAACTGGTGGGTTGGGAGCTAATTCATCTGCCCACCATCAGCTGGTGGCTTTGAAGATCCTGGTCTCATATTTAAATGCCAGTGCAACGCACGCATATCACTCTCTCCGGCCCACCTGTCACCAGGAGACCGATCAACGCGGCCATCAAGAAGAAGACAGCAACCCCCTTCAGCCAAAAGGCTCTCGAAGTCTTGATTCAAGAAATCCGAGGGTACAGGCATGTCTGCAACCCCAGGGTGGCACCAGAAAGCACTCAAGTGTCATCACTTGGGAGCCCGTCGCCCAAGGGATCAACACGACCGGCAACCATGCCAGAAGTGCAACGCGGTGCAGGAAGCGGATGAATGTCTCATCTACTCCACCACAATAAGTCCGCTCTTAGCTTCCTTCTCACCATGGCATCTTGTACTTAAATGGCTACTCTCTTCACAGATCTCATTCATCCATTATCAGGGGACACCTATCAACACTCATTCTCTCATAGACACCTTCACATCACCATTTATCATGTTGCTCACACTATATTCTCTGGTCCTTCTTGGGAGGGCTCACCACACACAAACAGGGGATATGCCATTAACCCAACCTCTGCTCCATTGCCTCTGATCACATACCTTTTCTACGCCTTCATACAGACCAAGTTGGCATTCAACAAGCGAGAGCGAGTCCAGACTGGGGGAAGGGCGGCTGAGATGTTTGTCTTGACTGAATTTGAGGAGGCTGCAGCCAAATTTGCTGGATAAGCTAAGGATCACTCCTGTGGGAAAGGGAACCTTGGCTTCTTCCAACAACCGAGTACAGACCTCAACTCCATCACTTCATCGAATCCTGACAATCAAGATGAATCATATATACTCTGATGGAGCTTAGACGCATCCAGTAAAACTCTTTTCTTCTTTTTTGCAGACACCAGCAGACCATTGCCATTTAGACAGTTAAGCAGCAGCCCGAGCCCACGAAGCACGTCTGATGGTGAGGGGGTCATGAAGGACCCTCACTGTGCTCAACTGCACCAGGGCAGAGACACAAACCTCGCTGGTGTGTAGCTCTAGATTAGACTCAGGGTCACTTTCTGGAGATCCCCTCACAGACACATCCTCACAGCATCGGAGGCAAGGACAGCCCAGGTCTCGAAGGGCTGCTGGAGACCAGCCAGCTGCTTAGTCCCAGTCAGATGATGGGTCTCTGTGCTGGAGATGCAACAGCTGGCAGTGAAACATCAGGCAGAGGTTCGAGAGTCTCTCAGCAGACTATAGAGAATGGCGGACGTGTCTGTCTGCGTTCTGTCTAATATCTTGGCTCCGACATGCGATGCCTAAAGGCCACCATGAGATGTTTGGCAATGACCGTGGAGGCCTTGCCCCAGCAGGTTTTATTAGATTTGCGCTCGGCCCTGCACTCCATGACCACACCCCTGGTGGACACCATCAGGATGTTGACAACATGGGGATGAAGCACCTTGACCTCTCTCCAGGTGCCCGCTCTCCTGCATGAGTCAGGCCGGTGTTATGGGCCAGGGTTTAGTGAATCCCAAAGTGGATCATGGAGTTCACCTGACCCACAACTTTTAATAGATTGTGGTATGAGGAGCATACGGCTCACTCTACAGGTGTGGTACAGCAGAAAAGTATTTTTTAAAACAAAACAATGTTTATTCTATGAACTCAAGTTAACCTTTTTAAAATATACAGTGAACATCTTAGCAACCAGTAAATCAAATACAACCCCCAAAGAATACAACATAAAGTAATGCTTAATAACTTCCCAAACAACATCCAGAAGCCAGAAGAAACAACTTTCAACAGAAGCACATTAGGTTAAAGCCATTACTGTTCTTAGTTTTAAATCACCAGGATCGATTTATAGTCTTTAGATTACAGAGAGATTCATACATCGTCTAGCTGTGACTGCAGCTATCCAGCTCTGAAAACGAAACCAAAAAGACAGACACACCCAAGCTTTTAGCAGAGTGAAACTAAAAAGCAGAACCAGAGCTCAGCTCCACCCACACTCTGACATCACTGCAGTAACATGAGCAGCCAAACATGTCTTAAAGCGACATTCTCATGACACCTCCCCCCAGAAAAAAAAAATAAACCATCAACTTCAAGATGGTTTCATTTTTCACCTTTTCACCATCCTTTAAGAAATGCACAGTAAATATACTTTATCATTTCAATAAAAAACAACACACGCAAACAGGTGTAATAATATAGGCAATTTTTTCCCGTTCTTCCTCCAACTGAAATCCTTCATGATTGATAGTCTCTTTGAACAAGAAGGTCTCTGCACGATCCATCCATTTCTCTACGCCTCGGCATTTCCTTTTAAAGTCAGATACTTTAGTTCAATCTGATCACAGAGTCCCTTGCAATTCCCCAACACAGGAGCATTGGTTATCACAGCTTTCAGGCAGTCAAATGCCTGTTGAAACTCTGCATCCATTGAAATTTTCGACGTTTCTTCAACAAGTCCATCAGTGGAGCAATCATGCAACAAAGCTTTTTCACAAATGTTCGATCAAATCCACTCATGCCAAGGAATCGCATTATTTCCCTTTGTCTTGAGGTATCGGAAACTCCTCAATAACTGTTGGTTTCACACCCCGTGTGACCATTCGACTCTGTCCGATTGTATGGCCAAGGAAAGTGACTTGGGCTTTTCCAAATTCACTTTTGGCTGGGTTTATCACCAGACCCGCCTCCTGAAGTTGATCGAATAACTCCATCAGATGTTTTAAATGTTTTGTCCATGTCTGGCTGAAAATTACCAGATCGTCGATTTACACCGCACAATTGGGTAATCCTGAAACAACTTTGTTAGTGAACCGTTGAAATGTGGCTGGGGCATTTTTCATGCCAAATGACATAACTTTGAATTGGTATATACCATCTGGAGTCACAAAAGCTGAAAGCTCCTTTGCCCTTTCGGATAAAGGTACCTGCCAGTAACCTTTAAGTAAATCCAATTTGGAAATAAAAGCGGACTGTCCCACTTTCTCAATGCAATCCTCCAAACGTGGGATAGGATAAGAGTCCGTTCTTGTAACTGCATTAACCTTTCTATAGTCCACACACAACCATTGGGTACCGTCTGATTTAGGTACCATCACTATGGGTGAGCTCCATTGGCTGCAACCCACTTCAGTTATGCCATTTTTAAGCATACTCTCAATCTCTTTGTTAACCTGTGCCAATTGTAAAGGATTAAGTCCATATGGATGTTGTTTGATTGAAACAGCATTTCCCACATCTACATCATGTATAGCCAGTTTAGTACTTCCCAATTTATCTCTACAAACTTGCCCACGTGATATCAATAACTTTTTCAGGTCAGTCCGTTTTTCCTCTGGAAGGTAACTCACCAATTTATCCCAATTTTGAAGAACATCCTCATTTTCCAATTTAATTTGAGGTATGTCGAAATCACAGTCATCTGGATTTGGTTAATCACTTTGAGTTAGAATCATTAAAACCTCCTCCTTTTTCTCTCCTTTCCTTTCAATGTACCTTTTAAGCATATTCACATGACACACTCGGTGAGTCTTCCTTCTATCTGGTGTTTTTACCACATAATTCACCTCACTTAATTCCTTTCAATATGATAAGGTCCACAAAACCTAGCTTTTAAAGGCTCACCTACCACTGGTAACAACACTAAAACTTTACCTCCACTGGCAAAACTACGAACTTTGGATTTCTTGCCCACAATCCGTTTCATCACATTTTGTGCAACTTTCAAATGTTGTCTAGCCAATTCACCTGCCAATCCCCAAATCATTCCCTAAAATTTCACACGTAATCCAATAATGTAATTTCCGATTTCTCACCCATCAATTTTTCCTGAATCAATTTAAGTGGTCCTCTTACCTCATGACCAATCATTAGTTCAAAAGGACTAAATTTGGTTGACTCATTAGGTGCATCCCTAATTGCAAACAGTACGAATCGAAATCCTTTATCCCAATCCTCTGGATAATCTTGACAATAAGCCCTCAACATTGTCTTTAATGTCTGATGCCACCTTTCTAACGCTCCCTGTGATTCTGGATGGTACGCAGTTGAATTAAATTGTTTTATTCCTGAACTATCCAAAACTTCTTTGAATACGTCTGAGGTCAAATTTGATCCTTGATCCAATTGTATTGTATTTCTGTGGGTAGTCCATATCTAATAAAGAATTTAAGTAACTCCTCCACAATCTTTTTAGCTGTAATATTACATACTGGAATGGCCTCTGGAAACTTAGTAGACACATCCATTATAGTCAAAAGATATTGATTCCCACTTTTTGTTTTAGGAAGTGGTCCTACGCAATCAATTATGACCCTTGTAAAAGGTTCCTCAAATGCTGGAATGGGTATTAAGGATGCTGGTTTTATCACAGCTTGATGGTTCCCTATCACTTGACATGTGTGACATGATTGACAAAATTTAACTCCAACTTTATGTAGTCCAGGCCAATAAAAATGTTTCTGGATTTTAGCTTGAGTTTTCCTTATCCCCAAATGACCTCCCACTGGTACCTCATGTGCAACTCGCAACACCTCCTTCCTATACTCTACCGACAATACTACTTGATGAACTTCTGCCCACTTTTCATCCGCCTGCATATGTAAAGGTCTCCATTTTCTCATCAAGACATCACTTTTACGATAATAACACTCTGGGAGACACTCCGATTCCTCTTCCGTGTATGCTTTCTGATACATCCGTTTTATTTCTATATCTTTTTGTTGTAACTCCGCCAATTTTCCTGAAGTAAAAATATCCGCCTCATCCTCCACCTGTTCTTATTCTTTTTCAATCATCTGATCAAAAATCGTATCTGATAATCGCACTTCAACTTCATCTTCACCCTTTGATTTCTCCTCTTGTCTTAACCTGTGACTTTGCAACCTTGTTACTACGCAATCCGGAAAAATCCCAGGATATTCGTCCTTCAACACTTCTGTGGTCTAATTTTCCACTGGCTTATTAACCACAGTAGACATCACTCCCACCTGCGATCCAGCTATATCATAACCCAAGATAAACAGTATTCCTGGACAAGATAGTTTCTCTGTTATTCCTACTATCACTTCACCACTCTTCACTGGACTTTCCAACCTTACCGTATATAATGGAATGCTACTCCTCTCACACTGAATTCCACATATTACCACCTTTTCTGGCAACATTCTTCCCAAACTACATAACTCCTCATCTCTTACCGTTAAAGATTGACTAGCTCCCGTATCTCTTAAAATTGTGATTTCTTTACCTGCTCCTCATGATACACATGAGTAAACTTTACCTACACAAGTAAATTCTTTAAAGACATCTGGCACCTTCTTATCAATCACCTCAATGAACAGTCTGTACAATTGTTTGCTCCTCCTTCGCTTCCCTTGGTCTTTCCTTTACAACTCTAACAAATCCCACTGTCTTATGCTGTTTCACCACATCAGCCTTCCCAGTGCTTTTCTTCAACCACCAACACTGTGACTTTACATGGCCTGGTTTATTACAGTGAAAACATTTGAAACTTTTCATTTCTTTTCCACTCTCCTGGATTTAAAAAAAAATCTGAGGCGCACTCTCCTTATTATCTCCCATCAGATCACTTTTACCTTTACCACTTGAGTATTTCTCATGTCCCTAGTTTCTATCCCTCACAGGCTGAAACTGATGTTGGAAACTAAGCTTTGATTTATGAACTAATGCATAATCATCTGCCATTTCCGCTGCTAATCTTGCAGTTTTAACCCTCTGCTCTTCTACATGAGTTCTCACTACATCAGGAATTGAATTTTTAAACTCCTCCAAAAGTATAATTTCTCTGAGAGCTTCATACGTTTGGTCTATTTTTAAAGCCCTTATCCACCTATCAAAATTACTCTGTTTGAGCCTTTCAAACTCCATGTATGCTTGACCAAATTCTTTCCTTAAATTTCTAAACCTTTGTCTGTAAGCTTCAGGCACTAGTTCATATGCACCTAAGATGGATTTTTTCACCACCTCATACGTCCCAGATACCTCCTCTGGTAGTGATGCAAACACTTCACTAGCCCTACCTACCAGCTTTGTTTGAATCAGTAATACCCACATGTCCTGTGGCCATTTCATTTGTTTGGCTACCTTCTCAAATGAAATAAAAAGGCTTCTACCTCCTTATCGTCAAACCTTGGCAGTGCTTGGACATATTTAAATAGATCCCCACCATGCCTTCGACTATGATGCTCTTTCTCACTATCCTCATCACTATCATCCAACTGTACGTTTCCCTTTACGTCTGCCAATTTTAACTGACTGTCATGTTTCATGGCCATTTTCTGAAGTTCAAACTGTCGCTCTTTATCTTTTTCCCTGATCTGTATCTCCCTTTCTTTTTCTTTCCTCCTTTCTTCTCTCTCCTTTTCTTTGTCCTCTCTATCTCTCTCTCTTTCTTTTTCTTTTTCCTCTCTTTTGTATTCAAACTGCTTTAATTCTTTCTCATGTTCCGTTTGTTTAATTTGCAACTGAATTTTTTGCCATTTCCAATGAGTCAAACTGTATCTCAGGCAACTTTAAATGCTTAACCACCGCCATAATTACCTCATCTTTTCGCATTTTGTCAGGTAATGTTAACTGCAATGTTTTTGCCAAATCTAACAGTCTGCTTTTAGTCTCTGTCCGTAGGGTACTGCGTGTGACCGTCTCCACCCCCAAAAACTTCAGATCCTCTGAAAGAGCCATTGACCACAACACACTCCCCACTTAAACTAAAATATCACACCTGAAAATCAACCACAATATGCTCACCCCTCACTGTCTTTAAGTTCACTAAGCCAATCCAATAGATAGACTTTTATCCCCCTCGAGCCCCGAATTGTTATGGGCCAGGGTTTAGTGAATCCCAAAGTGTATCATGGAGTTCACCTGACCCACAACTTTTAATAGATTGTGGTATGGGGAGCACACGGCTCACTCTACACGTGTAGTACAGCAGAAATGAAAAGTATTTTTAAAAACAAAACAATGTTTATTCTATGAACTCAAGTTAACCTTTTTAAAACATACAGTGAACATCTTAGCAACCATTAATTCAAATACAACCCCCAAAGAATACAACACTAAGTAATGCTTAATAACTTCCCAAATGACTTCCGGTTGCGGCGATGCACTGCTAAGCCGCACGTTTCAGCAGCTCCCGTTCTAACGGACTTTTGGGCTCTTTTCGGGAGCCCCAACGGAAATTTTTTCGGACCAAACCCAGTGTGGGGTGACGAAGGAAGGTCCCCCCCCCCGGGTGTGTATGGAAAGGACCGGTGGTAGTGGCCAGATTGCGAAGGATCCTCTGGAGCAGCGGCAGAGAAGAGAAGGAAGAAGCAGGATGGCGGCGGATGGAGCAGGAATTCCTCCGACGGTGTGTGGAGGAACAAAAGAAGGAGGTGCTGGCGCCGATGTTATTGGCAATCGATGGGCTAAAAGAAACACAAAAGGCCAAAGGCGATAGAGCTCTGTGGGGTGAAGGCAAAGGCAGCCGAAAACGAGGATGAGATACAGGGCCTAGTGGTAAAAATAGAGACGCATGAGGCGCTACATAAGAGGTGTATTGAAAGGCTTGAAGTCCTGGAGAACAGCTCGAGGAGGTAGAACCTCCGGATTCTGGGTCTCCCCGAAGGAATGGAGGGAGCTGACGTTGGGGCTTATGTGAGCACGATGCTCCACACGCTAATGGGAGCTGAGGCCCCCTCGGGGCCCCTAGAGGTGGAAGGGGCTCACCGGGTCCTTGTGAGAAGACCAAAGGCTGGAGAACTACCAAGGGCGATAGTGGTAAGATTTCACCGCTTCACTGACAGAGAGGCTGTCTTGAGCTGGGCCAAGAAGGTACGGAGTAGCAGGTGGGAGAATGCGGTGATACGAGTGTATCAGGACTGGAGCGCGGAGGTGGCGAGAAGGAGGGTGAGCTTTAATCGGGCCAAGGCGGTGCTTCACAGGAAGAAAATAAAATTCGGGATGCTGCAGCCGGCGCGATTGTGGGTCACGCACCAGGGCAAGCACTACTACTTTGAAACGTCGGATGAGGCATGGACCTTCATCCAAGAAGAGAAACTGGACCAGAACTGAGGGACTGATGTTGGGGGGGAGACAACGAGGTTGATGTACAGAAATGTAAATTGGGGAATGGGAGGTTCATAGTATCGAGACGATAGACGGGGATTTTTTCTCCTCTTGATGGGGGGACACTGAGAAATGTGGGCGTTTGTGTAGGTGGGAAAAAGGGACTGAGAGGGGGGATGGGGAATGGGGGAGCTGCGCCATGGGGGGCGGGGCCGATCCAGGAAAGCGCAGGTTTTTTCTCGCGCTAGGGAGATGATGGCGGGAAGATAGGCGCAGGAAGGAAGAGAGTTCCACACACAGGGGGGTCAAGGAGAGAACGGGGGAAGCCGGGGTCAGTTAGAGTTAGCTGACTTTCGGAAGCATCATGGGGAGAGTAACCATGCTAGATGGGGATCTAGCGGGGGGAGGGGGGGGGATCAACTGGGTTGCTGCTGCTGGGAGCGAGTGGGAGCTGGCAAGAGAAGAGGTGGTCGGGACGGGAGGGCGCCGCCTGGGGGACGGGTGGGTGCACGGGACCCGGACGGGGGGCTGGCCGAGAACAGGGGATGGCTAGTGGGCGGGGGGGAGGGGGGGGGGCGGGTGGCCCCCCAATCCGGCTGATCACGTGGAATGTGAGAGGCCTAAATGGGCCGATTAAGAGGGCCCGAGTGTTCGCGCACTTAAAAAGACTGAAGGCAGATGTGGTCATGCTTCAGGAGACGCATCTGAAGGTGACGGATCAGGTTAGGTTAAGGAAAGGATGGGTGGGACAGGTGTTCCACTCAGGGTTGGACGCAAAAAATAGGGGGGTGGCGATATTGGTGGGGAAACGGGTGTCGTTCGAGGCTAGGAATATAGTGGTGGACAACGGGGGGTAGATATGTGATGGTGAGTGGTAGATTGCAGGGAAAGGAGATCGTGCTGGTAAATGTATATGCCCCGAACTGGGATGACGCGGGATTTATGAAGCGGATGCTGGGATGTATCCCGGACCTGGAGGTGGGAAGCCTGGTAATGGGGGGGGGGGGGATTTCAACACTGTGCTGGATCCAGGGCTAGATCGGTCTAGATCCAGGACCGGAAGAAGGCCGGCAGTGGCCAAGGTGCTTAGGGGGTTCATGGAGCAAATGGGGGGGAGTGGATCCATGGAGATTTGCTAGGCCGTTGGCCAAAGTGTTCTCCTTTTTCTCCTATGTCCACAAGGTATACTCCCGAATAGATTTCTTCGTTTTGAGCAGGGCACTGACCTCGAAGGTGGCAGGAATGGGGTATTCGGCCATAGCCGTTTCAGACCATGCCCCGCACTGGGTGGATCTGGAATTAGGAGAGGAGAGGGAGCAGCGCCCACTCTGGTGATTGGATGTGGGATTATTGGCGGATGAGGGGGTCTGTGGAAGGGTACGGGGATGTATTGAGAGGTACCTGGAGGCCAATGATGATGGTGAGATCCAGGTGGGGGTAGTATGGGAAGCGCTGAAGGCGGTGGTTAG
Organism: Scyliorhinus torazame; assembly: GCF_047496885.1. NCBI lineage: Eukaryota > Metazoa > Chordata > Chondrichthyes > Carcharhiniformes > Scyliorhinidae > Scyliorhinus > Scyliorhinus torazame. Next base: position 228,506,955 of record NC_092711.1, read on the forward strand.
GGGAGAGTTGATCTCCATTAAGGCTTACAAGGAGAAAAAAGAGGGCAAAGAAAGGGAGAGATTAGTGGGGGAGATTTTGAGGGTGGATAAAAGATATACGGAGGCCCCGGACGAAGGACTATATAGAGAGAGGCGAAGACTTCAGACGGAGTTTGACCTGCTGACCACAGGAAAGGCAGAGGCACAGTGGAGGAAGGCACAGGGGATGAGATACGAATATGGGGAAAAGGCGAGCCGGCTGCTGGCCCACCAACTTCACAAGAGGATAGCGGCGAGGGAAATTGGGGGAGTCAGGGATGAAACGGGAACTACGGAGCGGAGAGCAGGGAAGGTAAATGAGGTGTTTAAGACCTTTTATGAGAGGCTATATAGGTCCCAGCCCCCGGAGGGAAAAGAGGGAATGCAACAGTTTCTGGACCAACTAAGGTTCCCGATGGTGGAGGAGCAGGAGGTGGCAGGTCTGGGGGCGCCAATTGAGGTGGATGAGGTGACTAAAGGGCTGGAGAACATGCAGGCAGGGAAGGCCCCGGGACCAGACGGGTTCCCAGTGGAATTTTACAGGAAATATGTGGACTTGTTGGCCCCGCTGCTGGTGAGAACCTTTAACGAGGCCAGAGAAGGGGGGACTCTACCCCCGACAATGTCGGAGGTGACGATATCACTAATCCTGAAACAGGACAAAGATCCGCTGCAATGCGGGTCATATAGGCCTATCTCACTCCTGAATGTAGACGCCAAACTGCTGGCAAAAGTGTTGGCGACGAGGACCGAGGATTGTGTCCCGGGGGTGGTGCAGGAATACCAGACAGGGTTTGTAAAGGGGAGACAACTGAATGTCAACGTGCGATCGCTGTTGGGGGTGATAATGATGCCCCCAGCGGAGGGGGAGGCAGAGATAGTGGTGGCGATGGATGCAGAGAAGGCATTCGATAGGGTAGAGTGGGAGGATCTATGGGAGGTGTTGAGGAGGTTTGGGTTCGGGGAGGGGTTTGTCTGTTGGGTCAGACTCCTATGTGGGGCCCCAGTGGCAAGTGTAGTCACAAATCGGCAAAGATCGGAGTATTTTTGGTTACATAGGGGAACAAGGCAGGGGTGCCTCCTGTCCCCATTACTGTTCGCGTTGGCAATTGAACCACTGGCCATAGCGTTGAGAGACTCTAAGAAATGGAGGGGGGTGGCTAGAGGGGGAGAGGAACATCGAGTGTCACTCTACGCAGATGACCTACTGCTATATGTGGCGGATCCTGTAGAGGGGATGACAGAGGTTATGCAGATATTGAGGGAGTTTGGAGATTTTTCAGGATATTGGCTAAATATAGGGAAGAGTGAGCTTTCCGTAATACACCCTGGGGATCAGGGAAGAGGAATAGACGCCCTGCCGTTAAGGAGAGTGGAAAGGAGCTTCCGATATTTGGGGATTCAGGTAGCTAGGAGCTGGGGAACTCTACACAAACTCTGCGGCTGGTGGAGCAGATGGAGGAGGATTTCAAGAGGTGGGATATGCTGCCGCTCTCACTGGCGGGCAGAATGCAGGCGGTAAAAATGATGGTCCTCCCAAGGTTTCTTTTTGTGTTTCAATGTCTCCCCATTCTGATCACTAAGGCCTTTTTCAAGAAAATAGACAGGAGCGTTATGAGTTTCGCGTGGGCAGGGAAGACCCCGAGGATAAGGAGGGGGTTCCTGAAGCGCAGCAGGGACAGAGGGGGACTGGCGTTGCCGAATCTGGACGACTACTATTGGGCCGCCATCGTGGCGATGGTTTGTAAGTGGATGAGGGAGGGAGAGGGGTCAGCGTGGAAGAGGCTGGAGATGGCGTCCTGTAAGGGAACGAGCCTAAAGGCGCTGGTGACGGCGCCGCTGCCGCTCTCCCCGAAAAGGTATACCACAAACCCAGTGGTGGCGGCAACCTTAAGGATCTGGGGGCAATGGAGGCAAAACAGGGGGGTGATGGGTGCCTCGGTGTGGTCCCCGATCAGGAACAACCATAGGTTTGTCCCAGGAAGGATGGACGGAGGGTTTTAGAGCTGGCATCGGGCAGGAATTTGGAGATTGAGAGATTTGTTTATTGACGGGACGTTCGCGAGCCTGGGAGTGCTGGAGGAAAAGTATGAGTTGCCCCCGGGGAATATCTTTAGATACATGCAAGTGAGGGCGTTTACGAGGCAACAGGTGAGGGAATTTCCGTTGCTCCCGACACAGGGGATCCAGGATAGAGTGATCTCCGGGGTATGGGTCGGGGAGGGCAAAGTGTCCGAAATATATCAGGAGATAAGAGACGAGAGGGAGGCGCTGGTAGAGGAGCTGAAGGGAAAATGGGAAGAAGAGCTGGGGGAGGAGATTGAGGAGGGGCTGTGGGCTGATGCCCATGTAGGGTAAATTCCTCGTCCTCGTGTGCCAGGCTTAGCCTGATACAATTCAAGGTTCTACACAGAGCACATATGACGGGAGCAAGGCTGAGCAGATTCTTCGGAGTGGAGGACAGGTGCGGGAGGTGCTTGGGAAGCCCGGCGAAACACACACACATGTTTTAGTCGTGTCCGGCACTGGATGAGTACTGGAGGGGAGTGGCAAAGGTGATTTCAAAGGTGGTGACGGTCCGGGTCAAGCCAGGCTGGGGGTTAGCTATATTTGGGGTAGCGGAAGAGCCGGGAGTGCAGGAGGCGAAAGAGGACGATATTCTGGCCTTTGCGTCCCTGATAGCCCGGCGAAGGATCCTACTTATGTGGAAGGAAGCAAAACCCCCTGGCGTGGAGGCCTGGATAAACGATATGGCAGGGTTCATAAAACTGGAACAAATGAAATTTGCGCTGAGAGGTTCGGCTCAGGGGTTCTCCAGGCGGTGGCAACCGTTCCCTGACTATCTCGCGGAACGTTAAGTAAAAATAGATCGTCAGCAGCAGCCCAGACGGGGGGGGGGGGGGGGGGGGGGGGGGGAGGGGGGGGGGGCACTAAACAATTTTTTTTTTGTTGTTGTCACTTTGTTAGCTCACCATTTTATTTAAATAATGTTATTTATCAGCTATTGTGTTATTTTTATGTTGATTTGTAAAGTGGAAAATTTTGTGTTTGAAAACTTCCCAAAAAACCTCCCAAACAACATCCAGAAGACAGAAGAAACACCTTTCAACAGAAGCACATTAGGTTAAAGTCATTACTGTTCTTAGTTTTAAATCACTCGGATCGATTTACAGTCTTTAGATTACAGAGAGATTCATACACCGTCTGGCTGTGACTGCAGCTATCCAGCTCTGAAAAAGAAACTAAAAAGACAGACACACCCAAGCTTTTCTCAAAGTGAAACTAAAAAGCAGAACCAGAGCTCAGCTCCACCCACACTCTGACATCACTGCAGTAACATGAGCAGCCAAACATGTCTTAAAGCGACATTCCCATGACACCGGGGCCCTTCAGCACCCACTTGGAGGATTAGCATCAACCAGACATCCCAAGAGCCTCCACTCAGGACAATCCATGAGTGGATACATGCACAGAGGTTCCCCTGCTTTTGCCTGCACCCACGCCAGCAGTGCATGCAGCTAGAATATTGTTTCCAATTCTGGACATCACACTTTAGGAAGGATGTCAAAGCTTTGGAGAGCAGGAGATTAACCAAAATGGTATCAGGGATGAGGCACTTTAAATGTGTGGAAAGACTAAAGAAGCTGGCATTCTTCTCTTTGGAGCAGAGAACGGAAAGGGATCCCTTCAAGTATATCAAAATTCCACTGGATTTTGACCAGAGCAGATGTGGAAAAACAATTTGCCGTTTGCTGGAGGGTCAGTAACCAGAGGACAGAGATATTTCAAAATTGTCAGAAAAAGCTAGGGGGCACAGCAGGTTGATGCGATCGGGAATGCACTAGCTGAAAGGGCAGTGGAAGCAGATTCTGCCGTTCCTTTCAAAATTAAATTGGATCATCACTGACAAAGAAGAAACTTAATGGGCTTTGATGGTTTGGGACTAATTGGATTGTCCTTTCAAAAAGCTGGCACAGACATGATGCATTGAAGAGCCTCCTATGCTGTGTGGTTCTGTGATTGCAAAAGCAGGGAAACAAAGTTTGAAGCGATAAGAAACAGGAAAAAAATAAGCAAGGAAAGAGACAGCTGCTGCAACACTAGTAAAGAGAGAATTAAATCTGTAAATAAAAACTCAGTAAATAAGTGCTACATGATTGTCGAAAAAAAGGGAAAAGAGCTAAGCTGTATGAAAACATGATCCGACATTCCATGACTTCTTTCCGTCACAGTGGGTTTTCATTAAATCTAGGCTGAGAGCTTATGGGGTGGAAACCCCAATTGGCCACTCCTGGCAAGGGACAGGAATAGCAAGATAGGAAAATTGCAAGCTTGATTTTCTAGTCATTTGTTTTACTAACAACAGGGGATCGGAGTAGCTGCCCTGCAATTTAAGAATAGCAGATTTTCTTCTCTCCAGCAGCGATAAAACATGAACATTTATCCTTACATTAATACAATATAAAAATATTACATGAAGGGTAGAAAGAAAGCACACATTTAATCTAAACAGCTAAGGATGATATCAGACTATCAAAACAGATGGAAACCCGATAGATTTGTTGCGTTAGATTCAATAAGCATTTGCCCGTAAGAATGTTGGCGGATTCTGGAAAGTTTCCTTCTGTGAGGCTTTTATTATGGTTTAAGCTGATAAAATATTATTCTGAAACAAACCCAAACAGAAACGCTGCTCAGATCTTGAAAGTGATTTTATTACTTTAATAATTAACCTTGGTCTGACAAAGTGAAAACAACATAGGAACATAGGAGTCGGGGCTCGGCCATTCAGTTCATCGAGACTGCTCAGCCATTAGAAATGACCATGGCTGATCGTCCACTTTTTCCACGTGATCCCCAAATCCCTCTATGTCATTGGTATTTAGGAATCTGACAATCACTACTTTAAACATGCTCAATGACTGAGCTTCCACAGCCCCTTGGGGTCGAGATTTCGAAAGATTCACAGACCTCTGAGTAAACTTATTTCTCCTCATCTCGGTCCCAAGTGGTTTCCCCCTTATTCTGAAATTGTGTCCCCTGGTTCTAGACTCCTTAACCTGGGAAAACATCTTGTCTGCATCTGCCTTGTCAATTCCTTTAAGTATTTTATTTCACTGAGATCACCTTTCATTCTTTGAAACTCTAGGGAATACAGGCCCAATTTCCTCAATCTCTCTTCTTTGGACAGTCCCGCCATCCCAGAAACGAGCCTGGTGAATCTACAGTGCACACCCTCAATGGCAATAATATCCTTCCGAAGTTAAGGGGGTCAAAACTGAACACAGTATTCCAGGTGTGGTACAACCAAGGTTCTGCAATTGAAGCAAGACTCTGTTACTCCTGTACGCAAATCCTCTGGCAATAAAGGCTAACATTCCATTACCCTTCCTAACTACTTGCTGCACCTGAATGGTAGCTTTCAGTGACTTATTGATGAGGACACCCAAGTCCCTTTGCACATCAACACTTTTTAATCTCTCACCATTTAGGAAATACCCTGCACATCTGTTCCTCCTACCAAAGTCCTACCAGGGCAGCTCGGTAGCACCAGTGGATGGCACTGTGGCTTCACAGCGCCACGGTCCCAGGTTCGATTCCCCCACAGGGTCACTGTCTGTGCGGAGTCTGCACGTTCTCCCCGTGTCGGCATGGGTTTCCTCTGCGTTCGCCGGTTTCCTCCCGTGGCCCAAAGACGTGCAGGTTAGGTGGATTGGCCATGATAAACTGCCCTTAGTGACCAAAAAGGTTAGGAGGGGTTATTGGGTTACGGGGATCGGGTGGAAGTGAGGGCTTAAGTGCGTCGGTGCAGACTCGATGGGCCGAATGGCCTCCTTCTGCACTCTATGTTCAAAGTGGATAACTGACACTTTTCCACATGAAATTCCATCTGGCATGTTATTGCCCATTCATTATGTCTGGTCTAAATCCCCTTGAAACTGTTTTTCATCTTCCTCACAGCACACATTCCCACCTAACTTTGTGCCAGCTGTAAACTTAGAAATATATATTTGCTATTCACATATATTAATATATATTGTTAAAAACCGGGGCCCAAATATTGACCCTTACAGTACCTCACCCCACTCGTCACAACCTACAAAAAACTCCAACAGTTCGTCAAACATGATTTCCAATTCATAAATCCATGATGATTATGCCCAATCTGATTATTACATTCGGCACGGTGGCACAGTGGTTAAGCACTGCAGCCTCACAGCGACAGAGACTCGGATTCAATTCTGAACTTGGGTGACTGTCTGTGTGAAGTTTGCACATTCTCCTTGTGTCTGTGTGAGTTTCCTCCGGGTACACCGGTTTCCTTGCACAGTCCAAAGATGTGCAGGTTAGGTGGATTGGGCATGCTAAACTGTACCTCGGTGCCCAAAGGTTGGGTGGGGTTGCAGTGGTGGGTCAGGAAAGTGGGCCAAGGTAGGGTGCTCTTTCAGAGGGTTGATGCAGACTTGATGGGCTGAATGGCCTCTTTCTGCACTGTAGGGATTCTAGGATTCTATGATATTATCTGAGTCTCCATTTATCACATCCTTTATAACAGATTCCAGCATTTCCCCTACTATTGATATAAGACTAACAGGTCTTGATCTCACTGTTTTCTCTCTTCTTCCCTTCTTAAGTAGTGGGGTGACATTTGCTACCTTCCAATCTGCAGGAATCTATAGAATTTTGGGAGATGGTCACCAAAGTATCAACTATCGACTTCCGGTGGCGGCTATGAAGGAGTAAGGCGCACATTTGGTGGCTCCCGCTCTGGTCGGACTTTTGGACCTTTCCCCCGTTTTTCTACCGGACTTGAATTGTAAAACGGATGTTAGTGGCAATTGTTGACTGAATTCCCACTTCGGTGCATGGAGAGAAGGACTAGAAGTGTTCGTAAGGGCAGAAACAAAAAGATAGAGAAGGTTTGTGCTGTAGCTGCAACAGAAGACAGCATGGCGGAGGTTCGGACCTCTGGCTTGTCGACCCAGCAGTCTATGGAGCAGCTGATGCAAGTCATTCAGGAAGGCTTTGCTACACAGAAACGGGACTGCTTGGACACGATAAAAGAGTCGATTGAGCGGTTGGAGCATAGATTGGACGCCCAGGGTTGGGCAATCCAGAAGGTGGAGAAGGCGCTGGCTGAGCAGGAGGAATATCAGACTGCGGTGGAGGTGGAGGTGGGGATGCTAAGGGACCAGCAGAAGAAGCTCCTGGAGAAGGTGGAGGACCTAGAACATAGAACATAGAACATGTGAACAGTACAGAGCAGTACAGGCCCTTCGGCCCTCGATGTTGCGCCGACCTGTGAAACCACTCTAAAGCCCATCTACACTATTTCCTTATCGTCCATATGTCTATCCAATGACCATTTGAATGCCCTTAGTGTTGGCGAGTCCATACTGTTGCAGGCAGGGCATTCCGTAGAAAATACGTCCCGCCGGCAGAACCTAAGAACTGTCGGGCTCCCGGAGGGGTCCGAAGGAATAGTTGTTGGGGCAAACATCACAGACATGTTTGTGAACCTGCTGGGTGATGGGGCATTCTCCCAGACCTTGGAGGTGGATAGGGCTCACAGAGCACTCGCAAGGAAGCCGCAAATGGGAAACCCCCCGAGGGTAATGGTGGTGAGATTCCACAGGTTCTCGGATAAGGAGCGCATTCTACAGTGGGCCAAGCAGACACGGAGCTGCAAATGGGACAATAGCATCCTGCGGGTTTACCAGGACCTGAGTGTAGAGGTGGCCAGGAGGAGAGCAGGCTTCAACCAGACTAAGTTGATCGTTTTTAAGAAAAAGGTGAAGTTTGGACTGTTATACCCAGCCCGTCTTTGGATCATGCATGAGGATCAACACTTTTACATCGAGTCGCCTGAGGACTCATGGGACTTTGCGAAAAAGAAAGGGCTGGTGATGATTGAGAACTTTTGAACTTGGCTGCAACGTTCATGTTTTTGTTTTTTCTTTTTGTTTCTCTGTTTTTGTAAAAAGTTTCCCGTTTTGCGTTTCATGGAAGATGTTTGTGATGCCGTTTGCATTGTTTTGGAACCAGTGGTAGAGCTGAGTGAGTTAAGGTTTTCATTTGCACTGTTGGGGGATGGAGGGGTGCTTGTTTTGATCTTGGTGTTTTTCTGTTGGGCAATTGTGTGGGGATTGTTTGATGTTGGAGTTTGTTTGTATGAACGAGGGGGGGAACAAAAGGTGGGAGACTATCTGGTGCCGGGGATGAGGGCCACCAAGCTAGCTGGGCGAGCTAGCTCTCGGAAGCACAGTGGGGGCTGTGCATATGCTTGGTTTAGTAAAGGGGTTGGGTTACAGGGTGTTGTTACTAGGGGTGGGAGGGGGGTGAATGTTCTGCTGACAAGGGAGGGACTTGGGCTGAGGGACAGAGAGGAGGTTGGGGGCGGGAGCTGCCTGGGGATGGACTGGTGAAGGTGCGGAGCACGGGCTGGAGGCGGGCCTACAAAAGGGGATGGCTGATCGGCGGAGTGGGGGGAGGCAATGAGCCCCCCAACTAGGCTGATCACCTGAAATGTTCGAGGGTTAAATGGGCCGGTCAAAAGGGCACGAGTGTTCGCGCATTTTAGGGGATTGAAGGCGGACATGGTAATGTTGCAGGAGACGCGCCTTAGAGTAACGGACTTGGTTAGACTGAGGAAAGGGTGGGTCAGTCAGGTCTTTCACTCGGGACTAGATTCAAAGACTAGAGGGGTCACGATCCTGATCAATAAGCGGGTGGTGTTTGAGGCGGGTAGAATGGTCTTGGATGTGGGAGGTCGGTACATTATGGTCCGTGGGAAGCTAGAGAGGGTGCAGGTGGTATTAGTAAATGTGTATGTGCCAAATTGAGATGATGTGGAGTTTATAAAGAGGATGCTGGGGAAGATGCCGGACCTGGACTCGCACAGGTTGGTCATGGGAGGGGACTTCAACACAGTTATGGACCCTGGCTTGGGCCGGTCAAGCTCAAAAATGGGAAGGGTGCCAGCAATGGCAAAGGAACTAAGAGGGTTCATGGAGCTGATGGGGGGGGGGGGGCATTCATGGAGATTTGGGAAGCCGAGGGTGAAGGAGTTCTCCTTCTATTCACACGTGCATAAAGTGTATTCCCGGGTTGATTTCTTTATTTTGAGCTGGGCCTTGCTGGCTGGGGTGGTGGACACGGGGTACTTGGCGATTACAATCTCAGACCATGCTCCGCACTGGGTTGACCTGCAGGTTAGTAAAGACAGAAACCAGCCCCCGCACTGGAGGTTAGATGTGGGACTTTTGGCAGATGAAGTGGTGTGTGAGCGGCTGAGGAAATGTATTCAGAGCTACCTGCAGGTCAATGACACGGGGGAAATTTCAGCAGCGGTGTTGTGGGAAGCACTGAGACCGGTCGTCAGGGGGGAGCTGATCTCAATCTGGGCCCATAGGGAGAAGGTGTACAGGGCGGAGACGGACCGACTGGTAAAGGAGTTACTACAGATTAATAGGAGGTATGCAGACATCCCAGAGGCAGGGCTTTTAAGGGAACGGCGGAGGTTACAGGTGGAGTTTAGCTTGCTGACCACAGGGAGGGCGGTGGAGCAGTTGAGAAAGGCAAGGGGGGCGATCTATGGACATGGAGAGAAGGCCAGCAGAATGCTTGCACAGCAGCTTAGGAAGAGGGAGGCAGCTGGGGAGATAGGGTAAGTAAAGGATGGAGATGGGAACCTGGTTGGTGATTCGGTAGGGGTGAATAAGGCGTTTAGGGATTTCTACAGCAGGCTGTACAGGTCGGAACCCCCTACGGAGCCGGAGGGGATGAGGCGCTCCTTGGAGGGGCTGAATTTCCCAAAGGTAGACGGGGAGCGGGTAGAAGGGCTGGGGCCCCAATCGGGCTGGAAGAGATAGTGGAGGGCTTGAAGGACATGCAGGCGGGTAAGGCACCAGGTCGGGACAGGTACCCAGTGGAGTTTTATAAAAAGTTCTCGGGGATATTGGGCTGGTGTTGTTGAGGATGTTCAATGAGGCAAGGAAAAGAGGGGCGTTGCCCCTGACGATGTCACAGGCAACGATTTCGCTGATTCTTAAGCGGGACAAGAACCCGGAGCTGTGTGGGTCCTACATGCCGATCTCCCTGTTGAATGTAGATGCCAAGTTGCTGGCCAAAATCTTGTCCTCCAGGATCGAGGATTGTGTTCCGGACGTTATTGGGGAACCCAGACAGGGTTCGTTAAGAGCAGGCAATTGGTGGCCAATGTAAGAAGGCTGTTAAATGTGATCATGATGCCCCCGGAAGGTAGGGAGGTGGAGGTAGTGATTGCAATGGATGCAGAAAAGTCTTTTGATCGGGTAGAACGGGACTATCTGTGGGAGATACAGGGACGGTTCGGATTAGGGCGGGGCTTTATTGACTGGGTCATGTTACTTATCAGGCTCCTGTGGCAAGTGTACGGATGAATAGGACAACATCGGACTATTTTAGACTGCACCAGGGGACGAGACAGGGATGCCCCCTCACCCCACTGTTGTTTGTGCTGGCTATAGAGCTCGTGGCAATTTCTCTGAGAGCCTCGAGGGGCTGGAAAGGGCTGGTCCGGGGGGGGGGGCTTGGAGCACAGGGTTTCGCTCTATGCGGATGACCTGCTTCTGTATGTTTCGGACGCAATAGAGGGGATGGAAGAAATCATGACGACTCAAGGAGAATTTGGCCGGTTTTCGGGGTATAACCTTAATATGGGAAAAAATGAGATGTTTGTGGTCCAGGCGAGGGGACAGGAGAGGCGACTGGGAGAGCTGCCGTTTAGGTTAGTAAAGGGAAGTTTTACGTACCTAGGCATCCAAGTGGCGTGGGAATGGGACCGGCTGCATAAATTGAATCTGGCCCGGCTGGTGGACCAAATGAAGGACGATTTTCGGAGATGGGACGCGCCTCCGTTGTCTCTGGCCGGGAGGGAGCAAACGGTGGAGATGACGGACCTCCCGAGATTCCTATTTGTATTTCAGTGTCTCCCCATCTTTATTCCACGGTCCTTTTTTAAGCGGGTCAACTGAGTGATCACGGGCTTCGTCTGGGCGGGCAAGACCCCGCGAGTAAGGAAGGTAATACTTGAGCGGAGTCGGGGAGAGGCGGGCTGGCGTTGCCAAATTTTAGTAACTATTACTGGGCGGCGAATATAGATAGCCATGATCAGGCAGTGGGTGGTGGGTGAGGGGTCGGCATGGGTGTGTATGGAGACGGCTTTATGTAAGGGTATCAGTTTGGGGGCGTTGGTAACTACGCCTCTGCCGCTCCCGCCGGCACGGTACTCCACCAGCCCCGTGGTGGTGGTGGCCCTGAGAGTTTGGGGCCAGTGGAGGCGGCATGTGGGAGCAGTGGGAGCATCGGTCTGGGCCCCAATCAGTGATAATCACCGGTTTGCCCCGGGGAGTATGGACGCGGGTTCCGGTTATGGCGGAGAGTGGGGATTGAGAGGATGGGGGATATGTTCATAGAGGGGAGCTTTATGAGTATGAAGGTGTTGGAGGAAAAGTTTGGGTTGGCGAGGGGAAACAAATTCAGGTATCTACAGGTGCGGGACTTCCTACGTAAACAGGTGTCAACCTTCCCGCTCCTACCGCTAAGGGGGAATTCAGGACAGGGTAGTTTCCAGAGGGAGGGTAGGAGAAGGGAGCGTCTCGGACATTTAAAAGGAGCTTATGGGGTCGGAGGAGACACAGACCGAGGAGCTGAAACGCAAGTGGGAGGAGGAGCTGGGAGGTGAGATAGAGGATGGTTTATGGGCAGACGCATTGAGTAGAGTCAACGCGTCCGCAACATGTGCCAAGCTCAGCCTGATACAATTTAAGGTTGTTCACGGGTCTCACATGACAGTGGCCCAGATGAGCAGATTCTTTGGGGTGGAGGCCAGGTGCGCAAAATGTGCGGGAGGACCGGCGAACCATGTCCACATGTTTTTTTTAAAATAAATATTTTTATTCTCCTTTTTCACATTTTCTCCCGCATTTACACCCATCAAAAATAAACAATAATCAGCAAGATATGTCAATCCCCATAATAACAACGATCCCATCCGCCCACCAACCCCCAAACATCAGCCTGCATGTTTACATAAACAAATGACAAAAAGGAATCAGGGATTATCCATAGTCACCCTTAATCTACACAGCCCAGTTCTTGAAAATGCATAATAAATAGTGTCCATGTCTTGTAGAACCCCTCCGAGCATCCCCTCAGTTCGAACTTAACCTTCTCAAGGGTCAAGTATTCCAACAGGTCCCCCCGCCACGCCAGGGCACTGGGTGGAGAGGCTGCTCTCCATCACAGCAGGATCCGCCTTCGGGCGATCAACGAGGCGAAGGCTATGATATCTGCCTCCGCTCCCGTTTCCAACCCTGGCTGGTCTGACACCCGAATATGGCCTCCTGGGGACCCGGGTCCAGTTTCACACGCACCACCTTGGAAATTACCCTAAACACCTTCTTCCAGTACTCCTCCAGCTTTGGACAGGACCAAAACATATGAACGTGATTCGCAGGGCACCCCCCGCGCCCCCCCCCCCCCCCCCCCCCCCCCGCAACGCTCACACGTATCCTCTACTCCTTCAAAAAATCGGCTCATCCTCACCCTCGTGAGGTGCGCTCTATATACCACCTTCAGCTGTATCAGCCCCAACCTCGCACATGAGGTGGAGGCATTCACTCTCCGGAGCACCTCACACCAGACCCCCTCCTCTATAACCTCTCCCAGCTCTTCCTCCCACTTTGCTTTGATCCCTTCCAGTGGTGCCTTATCCTCTTCCAAAATAGCTCCGTACACCGCTGACACTGCCCCCTTCTCCAGTCCCCTTGTCATCAACACCTCCTCCAGCAATGTGGAGGCCGGTTCCTCTGGGAAGCTCTATATCTCCTTCCTGGCAAAATCCCGAACCTGCATGTACCTAAACACTTCTCCCTGCTCTAGCCCATACTTCGCTTCCAGCTCCCTCAATCCTGCAAACCGACCCCGAAGAAACAAATCTTTTAGCGTCTTAATCCCCTTCTCTTCCCATTTCCGAAAACTTCCATCCCACCTCCCTGGCTCAAATCTGTGGTTCCCCCGAATCGGCATTTCCCTTGACCCTAAACCCAACCCGAAGTGTTGGCGAAACTGCCTCCAGATTTTCAATGAAGCTGTTATTACCGGACTCCCTGAATATTTCCCCGGAGCTATCGGGAGCGGCGCTGTTGCAAGTGCCTTCAGCCCCGACCCCCTGCACAAACTATCCTCCATTCTGACCCACTGAGAATCCACCCCTCTGACCCAGCTCCGCACTTTCTCCACATTCGCCGCCCTGTAGTAGTACAACAGGTTCGGGAGACCCAAACCCCCTGCCTGCCTTCCCCTCTGTAGCAGCACCTTTCTCACTCTGGCCACCGTCCCTCCCCATATGAATGAGGTAATCCTTCCCTCAATCTCCCTGAAAAAAGACTTTGGCAGGAAGATCGGTAGACATTGAAAAACAATCAGGCATCGCGGCAACACATTCATTTTAACTGCCTGTTCCCGACCTGCCAGTGACAGAGGAAGGCCGTCCCACCTTGCCAGATCGGCTTTCACTCTCCCCACCAAACTAGTGATGTTGTACCTGCGAAGCCTCCCCCACTCCCGGGCAACCTGCACCCCCAGATACCTAAAATTAGTCCCTGCTCTACGGAATGGCAGCCCCCACCCCTGCCCCCACCCCCGGCCGAGACACCACAAAGTACTCACTCTTGTCCAGGTTCAACTTGTACCCAGAGAAAGACCCAAATACCCGCAGTAGCTCCAATATTCCTCCTATCGACGCACTCGGTTCCGACACATACAGCAGCAAGTCGTCGGCACATAAGGACACCCTATGCTCTATCCCCCCCCGCACTATTCCTTTCCATGCTCCCGAACTTCTCAATGCGATGGCCAACGGCTCAATCGCAAGTGCAAACAGCAGGGGGGACATAGGACATTTCTGTCTCGTCCCACAGTGGAGAGAAAAGTATCTCGAACTAATATTATTTGTGCGGACACTCGCCTTCGGTTCCTTATATAATAGCTTTACCCAGTTCACAAACCTTGGTCCAATCCCAAACCGCTCCAGCACTGCCATCAGGTAGCCCCATTCTACCCGATCAAACGCCTTCTCGGCATCCAATGCCACAACTACCTCTGTTTCCTTTCTTTCCGCGGTGCCATAACAACGTTCAAAACCCTCCTAATGTTCGAAAACAGCTGCCTCCCTTTCACGAACCCCGTCTGATCCTCCCCATCACCTTCGGGAGGCACTCCTCCAGCCTACCCGCCAGTACCTTCGCCAACACTTTTACGTCGACATTCAGAAGTGATATGGGCCGATACGACCCACACTCCGTTGGATCCTTATTTTTTTTAGCAACAGGGAAATCGATGCCTGCCCCAAGGTTTGCGGCAACACCCCCTTCCCTATCGCCTCCTCAAACATCCCCACCATCAGGGGTGCCAACCTATCCTTAAATTTTTTATAATATTCCACCGGAAACCCATCCGGCCCTGCCACCTTCCCCGACTGCATCCTCCCAATCGCATCCTTTATCTCCTGCTCCACTATTGCTCCTTCTAATGTAGCCCTGTCCCCCTCCCCTAGCCTCGGATACTCCAACCCATCTAGAAATTCCTGCATCTCACGGTCTCCCCCGGGTGGCTCTGACTTGTACAACCTCTCATAAAACTCCTCAAAAACCTTGTTAATCAGCACTGGGGCCACCACCAACTTCCTGCCCTATCCTTCACCTGAAGAATTTCCCTTGCCGCTGCCTCCCTCCGGAGCTGACCTGCTAACATACGCCTTATCTCCATGTTCATAAACTGCACCTCTTGCTCGTCTCAGTTAGCGCACCGCCTTTGTCGGTCGAAGATCGCCTGTAGTTCCTTCCTCTTTTCCAGCTTCGCCGGGTCCCCATCCTCTGCATACCTCCTATCTACCTCCAACATCTCATCTATTACCCTCTGCCGCTCCAACCTCTCCTCTTTATCCACCCTGGCCTTAAACAAAATTACGTCACCTCTCACCACCGCCTTTAGAGCCTCCCAGACGACTGCCTTCGACACCTCACCAGTACAATTGAAACGTACATATTCCTTAATTACCGTTTCAATTTTCTCACAGAACACTTGGTTCCCCAAAAGCTCCACATCCAGTTTCCACCACGGTCTCTGCGCTGCCCCCTTCTCCAGCACCATATCCACCCAATGTGGAGCGTGATCTGACACCGCAATTGCAGAGTATTCCGACCCCTTGACTCCAGCCAGCAAAGCCTTCCCCACCACAAAAAAGTTGATCCGCGAGTATACCTTATGGACCGCTGAGAAAAATGAGTATTCCCATTTCCTTGGGTGCAGGAACCTCCAAGGGGCCACCCCTCCCATTTCCAACATTAGCTCAGCCAGCGCCTTCGCTCCCCCTGATGGGACCAGCGAGCGCGGCTGTGATCTGTCCAACCTTGGCTCCTGCACCAAGTTCCCATTCCCCCCCCCACAATCAGCTCATGCGTGTCCAAGTCGGGAATAGCCCCAAACACCTTCCTCGCGAATCCCACATCGTCCCAATTGGGACCGTATATACTTAACAGCGCCACTAATCTCCCCTCCAGCGCCCCTGCCACAATCACATATCTACCCCCCTGATCTGCCACCACCTTCTCCATCTGGAAGCGTACCCTTTTGCTGACCAGCACCGCTACCCCTCGAGCCCTTCCACCAAATCCAGAGTGAAACACTTGGCTAACCCAGCCCTTTTTAAGTCTCACCTGGTCCTTCACTCACTTCAAGTGAGTCTCCTGCAGCATTGTTACATCGGCTTTCAAACTTTTAAGATGTGCAAGCACCCTTGACCTCTTGACCGGACCTCCTAGCCCTCTCACATTCCACGTGACTATCCTTACTGGGGGTCTCTCACCCCCCCCCCCCCCACCTTTCTTATCCACCATCACCATACCACCGGGCCCTGTCCCATAAGCCTGACCCGCCCCTGTCCATTGTTAACATCGAACCCCTTCCCCCCTCCCAAGAACCCCCCCCTACAAAAACATCCCCCAACATCCATCCCTCCACCCCCTCTTGCTCGCCTCGTAGGCCCATTGAAGCCTGCTATCCAGGCTCCAACGTCCGCAGTCCTCCTCTCACCTCACCCCCGTTCACTAACTGACTTTAGTTAGCTAGCGCGGGTGGCTCCCCCCCGCCAAGACCTCTCGCCCTCTTCCACCCGGTCCCACAGAAAGAAACACCAAAACAAACCCAACAATCCAACCCCTACAATTCACTAACATACCATTTAACCATCGCAACACAGAACGCCATTAACTTGAACTCTGTAACAATGCAAAGAGAAGTAAATTTCAATACAAATCAGTAAAAAGAAAGTTGTAACATTTGTACATTTTCCAGCCGCTCAAACACAGTCCACAGTCTCTCTTCCAGTTCCGCTCTTCACGTCTGTCCCAAACCTTCTGCCCTCACGAATGCCTCAGCCGCCTCCGCTGTCTCAAAATAAAAGTCTTTGGCATTATATGTTACTCTCAACTTCGCTGGGTACACCACACCAAATCGCACCCCCTTCTTGTACAAAGCCGCCTTCACTCGCCCAAACGCCGCTTGTCTTTTTGCCAACTCCACCGTCCAGTCCTGGTAGATCCGAACCACAGTACCATCCCACAGCACCTCACGCTCCTGCTTCGCCCAGCTTAATACCTTCTCCTTCATGCAAAACTTATGGAAGCAGATAATTACTGCCCTTGGCGGCTCGTTCACTTTCGGCTTCGGCCTTAATGACCGATGAGCACGGTCTAGCTCGTACAGGGTGGGGCTCTCACCCTCCCCCATCAGCTCTGCCAACTTCTTAGCGAAGTATTGCGTTGGCCTTGGGCCCTCTGTCCCTTTGGGCAAGCCCACAATTCTCAAATTGTGCCGCCTTGAGCGGTTTTCCAAGATTTTCCAGCTTTGCTCGGAGTCCTCTGTTAACCTCCACCACCCTCCGCAGCTCGTCCCCCATCGAGGTGACCTGGTCGCTGTGTCGTGTCAAGGCCTCCTCCACCTCCTTCATCTTCTCGCCCTGCTCTCTCACCTCGGCCGATGCCTTTGCCACCTCCACCCTCATCGGGCCGATTGCCTCCTCCACCAATGACCCCAACGCGACCGCCGTCTCTTTCCTCAAGGCCTCCATGTGCCTCACAAACAGTTTTTCCAGCTCCAACGCCATCACCTCGGTCATCTTCTCCACCGTAAGTAGTGCGGCCCCGCCTTGCAGTTCGGCTTCCACCATCCTGTCAACACCTTTGCTCGTCTTCTCCTTCGGCGGCTAACCCGCGTTTCCTCCTTTCTTCAACGCTGCTCTTCGCATCCTTTAGCGGCTTATTGTTTTTTATCTTCTTTCTTTTCGCCTGTCTCCCCCTTCACCCTCCTGCCCTTCATCAATCTGACATTCTTTCTTTGAAAAAAAAAAGGGGAGAGAGAAAAAAAAAACTTTCACCAAATTTCCTTAAACCTTCTTTCTTTCTCCTCTGCATTCACCTGGGACCAGGCTTCAACCTTCTTTCTTCTTCCTAGGTGGGAGCCATCCGACGTGGAGCACTCTCCCTTCATAGTGCCCTGGCCTCGGACCTGCCGCTTCGGCCTCCTCGTAGCTCCGACCCCGCTGCTCTGACCTGCCGCGCCGGGCCCGGCGCCTCAGCCCCCGCCGCCCGACACCCGCGGGGGGTTCTTCGCCGGTTTTTAAACCGGCCCCGCTGGCTGCTCGTGGCGGCCCCAAAGGCCGACGATAGTCGGGGAGTGCGTGAGGACTCGGGGATTTCTCCGAAATCGCCGCAAATCGCTGCCACTGGCGGGAGCTCTTGTTGTTGCGGCTGCCCTGCTCGCCCACGCCACCGGAAGTCCATGTCCACATGTTTTTGACATGTCCAAAGCTTAGGGGATTTTGTCAGGGGTTTGCGGACGTTGTGTCCACGGGGTTAAAAACAAGGGTGGCGCTGAGTCCAGAGGTGGCGATTTTCGGGGTGTCAGAAGACCCGGGAATCCAGGAGGAGAAAGAGGCAGATGTTCTGGCCTTTGCTTCCCTGGTAGCCCGGAGACGGATACTATTAGCATGGAGGGACTCAAAGCCCCCAAAGTCGGAGACCTGGCTATTGGACATGGCTAGCTTTCTCTGTTTGGAGAAAATGAAGTTCGCCTTGAGAGGGTCACTGTTAGGGTTCACCCGGAGGTGGCAACCGTTCGTCAACTTCTTTGCAGGAAATTAATCGTCAGCAGACGGGGGGGCGGGGGGGGGGGGGGCGCGGGAGTAGTTTACATTAGAGTAGGGGATCAATAAAGGTGGGACCTGTACGAGAGGTAAATGGCTTTTGCACTATGTTTATGGTTTCATGTATATTGTTTCTTTTGCTGTTGTCACGATACCCAAAATACCTCAATAAGATTTTTTTTTTTTTAAAAACCATGTATCAACTATCTCAATAACTCTCTTTCAACACTCTGGAATATAAAATATCAGGTTCTGGCGGTTTATCAATCTTCAGTGCCATTAATTAATCCAGTACAACCTTCTTACTAATACTATTTTCCATCAATTCCTCATATTCCCTTGAATCTCTAATACTGAGAAATTGCTTGTAATTTCCTTCGTGATACACAAAGTAATCATTTAGCTGCTCTGCTATTTCTCTATTCTCCATTATAATTTCTCCCGACTGCCAGTAATGGACCCACATTTGTCTTTGCCAATTGTTTCCTTTTGACATATCTGTAGAAGCTTTCACAGTCTGTCTTTAGGTTTTTTTGTCCTTTCTTTATCAGTTTCTTGGTCATTCCTTTGCTGGATTCTAAAATTCCCCCAACCCTCAGGTTTACGACTATTTCTGGCAACTTTATAGGCCTTCTCAATTATACAATCCTTAACTTCCTTTGTTATCATCACGAAAAGTAACTACTGAAGATGTTGGAAATCTGAAATAAAAGCAGAAAAAGCTGATGCTCAGCAGGTCAGGCAGCGTCTGTGGAGAGAGAAACAGAGTTCACTTTTCAGGTTGTTGATCTGTCGTCAGAACTGGAAACGTTAGAATGAAGTATAAAAGACAAAAAGAGAGGAAACACAAAGCTGTGAAATTAATCCAGCCTTGTCAACCAAACCTATCAACAAACAATCCAGCTTTGGCCACATTTGGAGGCATGATTTGGCTGTGGATGTGAAAAAGAAATGGCACATCTGTAAATATGTAAAAATGACACAACCTCTGAAACAATACTTTGTTTCCCAGTGAGCACATGATTGAATCAAGTTATCTCCCAATGAGAAAGAGAGATACGAACGGTCAAAATGTCACCGCCGACTTACGGTTGCGGCGATGCACTGCTAAGCCGCACGTTTCGGCAGCTCCCGTCCTAACGGACTTTTGGGCTCTTTTCGGGAGCCCCAACGGGAATTTTTTTTAGACCAAGCCCAGTGTGGGGTGACGAAGGAAGATCCCCCCCCCCCGTGTGTGTATGGAAAGGACCAGCGGTAGTGGCCAGATTGCGAAGGATCCTTTGGAGCAGCGGCAGAGAAGAGAAGGGAGAAGCAAGATGGCGGCGGATGGAGCCCAGACGGCATGGGGCCCGGACCAGCAGGAATTCCTCCGACGATGTGTGGAGGGACTAAAGAAAGAGGTGCTGGCGCCGATGTTATTGGCAATCGAGGGACTGAAGGAAGCACAAAAGGTCCAGGCGATAGAGCTCCGTGGAGTGAAGGCAAAGGCAGCTGAGAATGAGGATGAGATACAGGGCCTGGTGGTAAAAACGGAGATGCATGAGGCGCTACATAGCATGAGGCACTACATAAGAGGTGCATCGAAATGCTGGAAGCCCTGGAGAACAGCTCGAGGAGGAAGAACCTACGGATTTTAGGTCTCCCCGAAGAAGCAGAGGGAGTTGGGGCTTATGTGAGCACGATGCTCCATACGCTAATGGGAGCTGAGGCTCCAACGGACCCCTGGAGGTGGAAGGAGCGTACCGTGTCCTTGTGAGAAGACCAAAGGCGGGTGAAATACCAAGGGCGATAGTGGTGAGATTCCACCGCTTCATGGACAGAGAGGCGGTCCTCAGCTGGGCCAAGAAGGTACGGAGTAGCAAGTGGGAGAATGCGGTGATACGAGCGTATCAGGACTGGAGTGCGCAGGTGGCGAGAAGGAGGGCGGGTTTTAATCAGGCCAAGGCGGTGCTTCACAGGAAGAAAATAAAATTCGGGATGCTGCAGCCGGCACGATTGTGGGTCACGCACCAGGGCAAGCACTACTACTTTGAAACGGCGGATGAGGCATGGACCTTCATCCAAGAAGAGAAACTGGACTAGATCTGAGAGTTTGATGTTGGGGGGGAAGCAACGAGGTGGTGGTATAGGAATGTAAAGTGGGAAAGGGGAGGTTTATTATACAGTAATGTTGGATGGGGAATTTCTCTCCCTTTGATGGGGGGACACGAAGAAATGTGGGCGCCGGTGGGAAAAAGGGACAGAGAGGGGGAGGGGGAATGAGGGAGCTGCGCCATAGGGGGCGGGGCCGATAGGAAAGCACGGGGTTTTCCCGTGCTATGGAGATGATGGCGGGAAGATAGGCGCAGGAAGGAAGAGAGCCCCACACGCAGAGAGGTCAAAGAGAGAACGGGGGAAGCCGGGGTCAGCTAGAGTTAGCTGACCTTCGGAAGCATTATGGGGGGAGTAACCATGCAAGAGGGGGATCTAGCGGGGGGGGGGGGGGGGGGATTAACTGGGTTGCTGCTGCTGAGTGCAAGGGGGAGCTGGCAAGAGAAGAGGTGGTCGGGACGGGAAGGCACCGCCTGGGGGACAGGTGGGTGCGCAGGACCTGGACGGGGGGCTGGCCCAGAAAAGGGGATGGCTAGTCGGCGGTGGAGGGGGGGGGGGGGCAGCGGCCCCCCAATCCGGCTGATCACGTGGAATGTGAGAGGCCTAAATGGGCCGATTAAGAGGGACTGGGTGTTCGCGTACTTAAAGAGACTGAAGGCGGACGTAGTCATGCTCCAGGAGACGCACCTGAAGGTGGCGCATCAGGTTAGGTTAAGAAAAGGATGGGTGGGAAAGGTATTCCACTCAGGGTTGGATGCGAAAAACAGGGGGGTGGCGATACTGGTGGGGAAACGGGTGTCGTTCGAGGCTAAGAATATAGTGGTGGATAACGGGGGCAGATATGTGATGGTGAGTGGTAGATTGCAGGGAGAGGCGGTCGTGCTGGTGAATGTATATGCCCCGAACTGGGATGACGCGGGATTCATGAAGCGGATGCTGGGACATAACCCGGACCTGGAGGTGGGAAGCTTGGTAATGGGGGGGGGGGACTTCAACACTGTGCTGGATCCAGGGCTAGACCGGTCTAGATCCAAGACCGGGAGAAGGCCGGCAGTGGCCAAGGTGCTTAGGGGATTTATGGAACAAATGGGGGGAGTGGATCCGTGGAGGTTTGCTAGGCCGTTGGCCAAAGTGTTTTCCTTTTTCTCCCACATCCACAAGGTATATTCCCGAATAGACTTCTTTGTTATGAGTAGGGCACTGATCTCGAAGGTGGCAGGAACGGAGTACTCGGCCATAGACATTTCAGACCACGCCCCGCATTGGGTGGATCTGGAACTAGGAGAGGAGAGGGAGCAGCGCCCACTCTGGCGACTGGATGTGGGACTATTGGCGGATGAGGGGGTCTCTGGAAGGGTGCGGGGGTGTATTGAGCGATACCTGGAGGTCAATGACGATGGTAAGGTTCAGGTGGGGGTAGTATGGGAAGCGCTGAAGGCGGTGGTTGGAGGAGAACTGATCTCCATTAGAGCCCACAAGGAGAAACAAGAGGGCAAAGAAAGGGAGAGATTAGTGGGGGAGATTTTGAGGGTGGATAAAAGATGTGCGGAGGCCCTAGACGAAGGACTATATAGAGAAAGGCGAAGACTTCAGACGGAGTTTGACCTGCTGACCACAGGAAAGGCAGAGGCACAGTGGAGGAAGGCACAGGGGAAGCGATATGAGTATGGGGCAAAGGCGAGCCGGCTGCTGGCCCATCAACTTCGTAAGAGGATAGCGACGAAAGAGATTGGGGGAGTTAGGGATGAAACTGGAACTATGGAGCAGAGCAGGGAAGGTAAACGAGGTGTTTAAGACCTTTTATGAGAGGCTATATAAGTCCCAACCCCCGGGGGGAAAAGAGGGAATGCTACATTTCCTGGATCAACGAAGGTTCCCGAGGGTCGAGGAGCAGGAGGTGGCAGGTCTGGGGGCACCAATCGAGGTGGACGAGGTGACTAAGGGACTGGGGAACATGCAGGCAGGGAAGGCCCCAGGACCAGACGGGTTTCCAGTGGAATTCTACAGGAAATATGTGGACCTGTTGGCCCCGCTGCTGGCGAGAACCTTTAACGAGGCCAGGGAAGGGGGGACTCTACCCCCGACAATGTCGGAAGCGACGATATCACTAATTCTGAAGCGGGATAAAGATCCGCTGCAATGCGGGTCATACAGGCCTATCTCACTCCTAAATGTAGACGCCAAACTGCTGGCAAAAGTGCTGGCGACAAGGATAGAGGATTGTGTCCCGGGGGTGGTGCATGAAGACCAGACAGTGTTTGTAAAGGGGAGACAACTGAACGTTAATGGCTGTTGGGGGTGATAATGATGCCCCCAGCGGAGGGGGAGGCAGAGATAGTGGCGGCGATGGATGCGGAGAAGGCATTCGATAGGGTGGAGTGGGACTATTTGTGGGAGGTGCTGAGGAGGTTTGGGTTCGGGGAGGGGTTTGTTAGATGCTTCAGATTCCTATATGGGGCCCCAGTGGCAAGTGTAGTCACAAACCGGCAAAGATCGGGGTATTTTTGGCTACACAGGGGAACAAGACAGGGGTGTCCCCTGTCCCCATTACTGTTCGCGTTGGCAATTGAACCACTGGCCATAGCGTTGAGGGACTCTAAGAAATGGAGGGGAGTGGTTAGAGGGGGAGAGGAGCATCGAATGTCACTCTACGCTGATGACTTACTGCTATATGTTGCGGTCCCTGTAGAGGGGATGCCAGAGGTTATGCAGATACTGAGGGAGTTTGGAGATATCTCGGGATACAAGCTAAATATGGGGAAGAGCGAGCTTTTTGTAATCCACCCCGGGGACCAGGGAAGAGGAATAGACGCTCTGCCGTTAAGGAGAGTGGAAAGGAGCTTTCAATATCTGGGGATCCAGGTAGCCAGGAACTGGGGAACGCTACACAGACTTAATCTGACGCGGCTGGTAGAGCAGATGGAGGAGAACTTCAAGAGGTGGGATATGCTGCCGCTCTCACTGGCGGGCAGAATGCAGGCGGTAAAAATGATGGTCCTCCCAAGGTTTCTTTTCGTGTTTCAGTGTCTCCCCATTCTGATCACAAAGGCCTTTTTCAAAAAAATAGACAGGAGCATTATGAGCTTTGTGTGGGCAGGGAAGACCACGAGGGTAAGGAGGGGGTTCCTGCAGCGCAGTAGGGATAGAGGGGGACTGGCGCTGCCGAGCCTGAATGACTACTACTGGGCCGCCAATGTGGCGATGGTTTGTAAGTGGATGAAGGAGGGAGAGGGGGCGGCGTGGAAGAGGCTGGAGATGGCGTCCTGTAAAGGAACGAGCCTAAAGGCGCTGGTGACGGCGCCGCTGCCGTTCTTCCCCGAAAAGGTATACCACAAACCCAGTGGTGGTGGCAACCTTGTGGATCTGGGGGCAGTGGAGGCGACACAGGGGAGTAACGGGTGCCTCGGTGTGGTCCCCGATTAGGAATAACCACAGGTTTGTCCCAGGAAGGATGGACGGGGGGTTTCAGAGTTGGCAACGAGTAGGAATTAGGAAACTGAGGGACCTGTTTATAGACGGGATGTTTGCAAGTCTGGGAGCGCTGGAGGAAAAATATGAATTGCCCCCGGGAATATCTTCAGATATATGCAAGTGAGGGCATTTACGAGGTAACAGGTGAGGGAATTTCCGCTGCTCCCGACACAGGGGATCCAAGATAGAGTGATTTCCGGGGTATGGGTCGGGGAGGGCAAAGTGTCCGAAATATATCATGAGATGAGAGACGAGGGGGAGGCGATGATAGAGGAGCTGAAGGGAAAATGGGAAGAAGAGGTGGGAGAGGAGATTGAGGAGGGGCTGTGGGCTGATGCCCTAAGTAGGGTAAATTCCTCGTCCTCGTGTGCCAGGCTTAGCCTGATTTAATTTAAGGTTTTACACAGAGCACATATGACGGGAGCAAGACGGAGCAGGTTCTTCGGAGTGGAGGACAGGTGCGGGAGGTGCTTGGGAAGCCCGGCGAACCACACACACATGTTCTGGTCGTGTCCGGCACTGGATGAGTACTGTGGCAAGGGTGATTTCAAAGGTGGTGAAGGTCCGGGTCAAGCCAGGCTGGGGGTTAGCGATATTTGGGGTAGCGGAAGAGCCGGGAGTGCAGGAGGCGAAAGAGGCCGATATTCTGGCCTTTGCGTCCCTAGTAGCCCGGCGTAGGATTTTACTCTTGTGGAAGGAAGCGAAACCCCCCGGCATGGAGGCCTGGATAAACGACATGGCAGGGTTCATAAAGCTGGAATGAATAAAATTTGCGCTGAGAGGATCGGCTCAGGGGTTATCCAGGTGGTGGCAACCGTTCCTTGACTATCTCGCGGAACGTTAAGGGAAGATAGAGTGACAGCAGCAGCAACCCGGGGGGGGGGGGGAGGGAAAGGTGGGGGGGGAGCACTATTTTTTTTGTTGTCATTTTGTTAGTTCACTATATTATTTAAATAATGTTATTTACTAGTTGTTGTATTATTTTTATGTTGATTTGTAAAAACGGAAAGATTTTGTTTGAAAAATTTAATAAAATATATATATATTTTTTAAATGTCACCGCCAAACTTTAGAATTTGTGATCTTCTACATCGAGGGAAGCTGGTAAATGGACCTTGCAAAATATGAAAATGGCGGCATATGTCTTGCCAGATCTGTGTGGTTATCCAAACTGGTGGGCTTATCGCAATAATAATAAAAAAATAATCTTTATTGTCACAAGCAGGCTTACATTAACACTGCAATGAAGTTACTGTGAAAATCCCCTAGTCGCACATTCTGGCGCCTGTTCGGGTTCACGGAGGGAGAATTCAGAATTCTCAGCTGGTACAGGAATTGAACCTGCATTGCTGGCTTTGTTCTACATCACAAACCAGCTGTTTAGCCCACTGAGCTAAACCAGCTCCTCAACAAAAGGCAGATGTGAAATAGTGTTTGGGACAAGACCTAATTCAGCCCACTTTCAGTTCTGTGAGTCCATTGTACAAGTCCAATGTAGAAACTAGTTAGCAGGTGTGATCATTCCATATTGGTCAAGTGGGCAGCTAACAGCTTAATTCTTAGCTTCAGATACCGAACATTTCAGTACAAATTGTAGAATCCAATTTCAAAATGATGAGCTTGGGAATACACTAATTGGATAATTGAAATTAAAAAGGGAAAGAATATTCATTTCAAAGCACTAGCCTTTCTCAGCACAGAAAAATAAAAGCAATTCCATCAATTCATGTCTAAAATTTTAACACAATGTAAGTGGTGTAAATCAGCAATGGTCTGTCTGTACATGAAATCGAGAAAAGGTACTAAAAACAACTCTTTATCTAGCATCAAAAAATGAGCTCCAAATGATGCTTTATTTTATCAGTTGATGCTTATAGCTCTATGGATTGTCAAAGTTACATCAGCATAACCTTTTCTTTGTTCATTATTTAATTCATATTAATAGAAGCAGAAGGAATGAAAGAATATTTTTTATCTGCAGTACAATGACTTACCAATAAAGTAATATGGTGTGTTATTTGAAGCTTTGTTAACCTAAAAAACAGCAATTATTTTTATATAGCACCTGCAACATCCCAAGGCATTACACAGGGGTATTATCAAATGAAAGCTAACACTGTGCCACATGGTATGTGTGCGTCATCTGAAAGCAGATCCTTGGCTCATTTACTGCTGATATTTCACCTTGAGTCAAATTTTTGGTAGCTTTTATCATTTGTGGCTTGTAATCGCCTTCCCCTCTCAGGGACAGAGCAAGGAGGCAGATCCCAAGTCTGCTTCAACCGGGACAGGAATCAAACCCATGCTGTTGGCATTATTATGAACCATAAGCTAGTCAACTAGCCAATTGACCTAACCGGCCACCAATTTAGCCACAGAAGGAGTTATTAAGGCATTGACCAATCGCTTGATAAAAGAGTGAGGGCAGAATTTTATGGTACCATAGCGGCGGGGGCAAGGCCGTAAAATGCACTCAGCCATTCAACAATCCATTGACTTTGGCAGGACTGGAAAATCACACCAGTGGGAGGGACTGTGAAATTCTGCCAGTAAGTATTAATGAGTGCTTTAAAGAAGAAAAGAGAGGTTAAGGGAGAGAATTCCACCAATGTTGGAGCAATTCATATTTGTGATGCTTAAGAGATTCGAACTGGAGCTTCGGAGTACTGGGTAAACTAATGGGACTAAAGGCCAATACATTCCCTGGACCTGATGGGTTGCATCCTTGATATTAAAGGAAGTGGCTGCAGAGATAGTGAAAGCACTGGTCGTAATCTTCCAAGAATGGTTAAATTCTGGAAAAGTCCCCAAGGAGTGGAAAAATGCCATTGTCACACATTTATTCAAAAAGGGAGATAAAAAACAGGTAACTATAGGCCAGTTATCTTAACATTTGTCGTGAGGAAAATGTTAGAGTCCATTATAAAGGATGTAATAGTAGAGCATTTAGAAATACATAGGCCGGGATTCTCTGATCTCGCGGCCAAGTTCTGACGCCGGCGTCAAAAGCGGCGCGAGCCACTCCGGCGTCAACGGGCCTCCAGGCCCAGGTACCCACCCTTTCCAAGGGGGCTAGCACGGCGCCGGAGTGGTGTCCGCTGCTCCACTGCTCAAAAGATGGCACGCCACGGCCGGCGCAGGTCCACGCATGCGCGCCACGGCCGGCACAGGTCCACGCTTGCACGCCACGGTCGGCGCGAGTCCGCGCATGCGGTTGGGTTCCCGTCTCTGCACCGACCCCCCGGGCAATATGGCAGAGCCCTACAGGGGCCCGGCACGGAGGAACATAGGCCCCCCACGGAACTAGCCCGCCCGCCGATCGGTAGGCCCCAATCGCGGGCCTGGCCACCGTGGAGGCCCCCCCTGGAGTCAGATCCCCCGTCCCCCCCACCAGGACAGACCCTGCAGCCAGAACTCTGAGGTTCCGCCGGGTGGCACCATACGTAACCCAAGCCGGCGGGTCTCGGCCGAACTTGGTGGGCACTCGGCCTGTTGAGGCATGGAGAATCGCAGGGGCTACGCTTCCTGAATTCGATGATCACTTCCTTGGTCTTTCTTACATTTAGAGAGATTATGGCTGGGATTCTCCGACCCCACACCGCGTCGGAGAATCATGGGGGGGCACGAGATTCGTGCCCCCCCCCCCCCCATCAATTCTCTGGTGCGATTCTCCATGCCTCAACAGGCCCCCCCCCCCCCCCCCCCCAACGTCTGCATCAATGGCTCTGAAATGGAGATGGTCGATAGCTTTAAGTTCCTGGGGGTCAGCATCACCAACAGTCTGTCCTGGTCCACTCATCTTGATGCAAGAAAGACCAACAACATCTCTATTTCCTAAAGAAGGTAAAGAAATTCAGCATGTCTGCATCGACTCTCACAAACATCGACAGATGTGCCAAAGAGAGCATCCTATCCGACTGCTCACTGCTTGGTATGGCAACTGCTCGGCCCAAGATCACAGGAAACTGCAGAATATGGTGAACTCAGCCCAACGCATCACACAAGCTTGCCACCCTCACATTGATTCTGTCTACACCTCCCGTTGCCTCAGGAAGGCAGGCAGCATTATCAGAGACCCCTCCCACCCAGGCTTTGCTTTCTTCCAGATCCTTCCATCAGGCAGAAGATACAGTCTGATGACCTGCACATCCAGACATAAGAACAGCTTCTTCCCCACAGCTACTAGACTCCTCAACGACTCTCCCTCGGACTGATCGGTTCCCTGTAAGAATACTATTCACAATGTCCTATGCTGCTCTTGCTCATGTATTTGCTTTGGCCCCTTGTTCCGCACTGTAACCAATCACTGTTTGTCGATGTACCATTTTTCAATGTTCTCTGTCGATTTTTTTTTTTGTCTACTATGTACATATTGTGTGCGTCCCCTTGGCCGCAGAAAAATACTTTTCATTGTACTTCGGTACATGTGACAATAAATCAAGTCAAATATAATCAAGCGGAGTCAGCATAGCTTCATGAAGGGCAAATCTCAGTCTGACAAATTTATTAGAATTCTTTGAGGTGGAAATGAGCAGGTTAGATAAACGTGGAACCAGTAGATGTATTATACTTGGATTTACAAAAGGCATTCAATAAGGTACCACACAAAATGCTACTTAATAAGATAATAGCCCATGGTGTTGGTGGTAGTATATTAGCATGGATAGAGGATTGGCTAACTGATAGAAGACCGAAAGTTGGGGCAAGGGGTACATTTTCAGGGTGGCAACCTGTAACTAGTGGAGTGCTACAGTCCCGGGGCTGCAATTATTTACAATATATATTATCAACTTGGAAAGGGAAATGAAAGTACTCTTGCCAAGTTTGCAGATGACACAAGAAGGCAAGTGGTCAGGATGCCATAAAGAGTCTACAGAGGGATATAGGCATGCTAAGTAAATATTGGGCAAAAACTTGGCAGATGGAATATAATGTAGGAAAATATGCACTTGGTAGGAAGAATAAAGGAGCTGAATATTATTTAAATGGAGAAAGAATGCAGAAAGATGCAGCACAGAGGGATTTGGCGGTCCTCGTGCATAAATCACAAAATGTAGCATGCATACTGGCATGCAAGTTCAGCAGGTAATAAGGAAAGAAAATGGAATGTTGGCCTTTATTTCAAAGGAAATGGAGTATAAAAAGAGGGAAGTCTTGCTAAAATGATACAAGGCACTAGTTAGACCATACCTGGAATACTGTGAACAGATTTGGTTCTTTTATCAGTTGCCTTCTTTACTTTGGGGTGAACCACAAGCTGCTTCTTATATTGACCAAATGACCACACAACCAATATGTTAGCTCAAAAACACAGTTTATTAATAGCACAAGATTTGCATCTCTATGCAATAACACACGGGACTCCGTACTAAAGTACACCTAACGACTAAGATGACCTTTACTTAACTTCGAGTGACCGGCACTGTGCGAGATAAGGCCTTTATCCGGGTCCACGTGGTCGGTTTGGAAATGGTTGGGTTCTTCTCAGCTGGGCTCGTCCTTCAGGAATGGTCGGAGGTCCTTGAACTTGGTTGTTCTGCTGCAATTGGTCGCACACAGGCCGGTCCCAAAATCCTTTGCGCAGGGCTTTTTATCCTTTGTCTCTTTCGCACCCTTTTGGGCATTCCTTACTCCGGGTCCAATGGATCGATAGGGTTTTCAATCACCCTCATCGATCTCAGCAAATTAGTGGGTGGATACCTCAATAGCTGGGCAGGTCCTAGCTATCATTGTCCCAGGCACGTAGGCCTTTCCAAATAAGGGGGGGGGGGTGGCGCCGGTTAGTCTGCTACTGTTGTAACCCCTTGATTCAAACTCTATTGTCCTGGGTAAAATGGTGATCGACTCTTAATGGATACAAGTTTCAGCTAAGTCTGGTTTCTTTATGCAATACACAGAGGCTGTGTACCTGCCTGTGTCCCAAATTGACCACAATTCCCATGGTCCTTTGCAGGTGACAATTTTACATGGCTACATTCCGTCCTCTTGATCCTGAACGCGAAGCGTGGTGGATCACAGTCTTCATCCCGTCGTCTACCTTATCAAGTCGGCACTAGTCAGTCAGTTCAGGTCCTACTCTACTCTGCCCTAAATGTATTGTACAATTTTACCTAATTCATTAATATTACATACATTCATTAAAACAATTCACTACTAACAGATACTTCATTCCTAAAATCAGATCCACATAAAACATTTTAGCTTAAGTTAACATATAAAACAGTTGGTTTCTAACTTAACTTGCTTTTTAAAAAAAAAAAAATATTTTATTGAAAATTTTTGGCCAACCATCACAGTACATTGTGTATCCTTTACACAGTAATATAACAATATAAATAACAATGGCCAGTTTTATAAACAATAAATAAATAATATATAAACAAAAACAAAAACAAAACTAAATGGCAACTGCCTTGTCCCAGATAAATATTCTCCAAAAATATGTTTTAACAGTCCAATATACAATTATCTATAACAACAACCTATACATATTATACTTATATATTAACATCCCTGAGAATCCCTCTGGTTCCTCCCCCCCCCCTCCCCCCGGGCTGCTGCTGCTGTCTTCTTCTTTTCCATTCCCTCTATCTTTCTGTGAGGTATTCGACGAACGGTTGCCTCTGCCTGGTGAACCCTTAGGACAAACTTAATCCGTTCCAGCTTTATAAATCCTGCCATGTCATTTATCCAGGTCTCCACACCCAGGGGCTTGGCTTCCTTCCACATCAACAGTATCCTGCGCCGGGCTACTAGGGACGCAAAGGCCAAAACATCAGCCTCTCTCGCCTCCTGCACTCCCGGCTCTTCTGCAACCCCAAATATAGCCAACCCCCAGCTTGGTTCGACCTGGACCCCCACTACCTTCGAAAGCACCTTTGTCACCCCCACCCAGAACCCCTGTAGTGCCGGACATGACCAGAACATGTGAGTGTGATTCGCTGGGCTTTTCGAGCATCTCGCACACCTATCCTCTACTCCAAAAAATTTACTGAGCCGTGCTCCAGTCATATGCGCTCTGTGTAACACCTTAAATTGTATCAGGCTTAGCCTGGCACACGAGGACGATGAGTTTACCCTACTTAGGGCATCAGCCCACAGCCCCTCCTCAATCTCCTCCCCCAGCTCTTCTT
Source organism: Scyliorhinus torazame (assembly GCF_047496885.1). Lineage (NCBI taxonomy): Eukaryota > Metazoa > Chordata > Chondrichthyes > Carcharhiniformes > Scyliorhinidae > Scyliorhinus > Scyliorhinus torazame. Next base: position 228,537,915 of record NC_092711.1, read on the forward strand.
CTCATTTCCCTTTCAGCTCGTCTACCATAATCTCCCCCTCGTCTCTCATCTCCCTATATATGTCTGACACCTTACCGTCCCCCACCCATGTCTTTGAGATCACTCTGTCCTGCACCTCCTGCGTCGGGAGCTGCGGGAATTCCCTCACCTGTTGCCTCGTAAAAGCCCTCAGTTGCATATACCGGAATGCATTCCCTTGGGGAAACCCATATTTTTCGGTCAGCGCTCCCAGACTTGCAAACGTCCCATCTACAAACAGATCTCTCAATTGTGTTACTCCTGCTCCTTGCCATGTTCCAAATCCCCCATCCATTCTCCCCGGAGCAAACCTATGATTATTTCTTATCGGGGACCACACCGAGGCTCCCGTCTTTCCCCTATGCCGTCTCCATTGCCCCCAAATTTTCAGAGTAGCCACCACCACCGGGCTTGTGGTGTATTTCTTCGGTGAGAACGGCAACGGCGCCGTCACCATGGCTTGTAGGCAAGTCCCCCTACAGAACACCTTCTCCAATCTCTTCCACGCCGCTCCCTCCTCTTCTCCCATCCACTTACATACCATTGAGATGTTGGCGGCCCAGTAGTACTCACTCAGGCTCGGTAGCGCCAGCACCCCCCTATCCCTACTACGCTGCAAAAATCCCTTCCTCACTCTCGGGGTCTTCCCGGCCCACACAAAACTCATGATACTCTTCTCAATCCTTTTGAAAAAAGCCTTCGTGATCACCACCGGGAGGCACTGAAACACAAAGAGGAATCTCGGGAGGACCACCATTTTAACCGCTTGTACCCTCCCTGCCAGTGACAGGGATACCATGTCCCATCTCTTGAAGTCCTCCTCCATCTGTTCCACCAACCGCGTTAAGTTTAACCTATGCAATGTACCCCAATTCTTGGCTATCTGGATCCCCAAGTAGCGAAAGTCCCTTGTTACCTTCCTCAGCGGTAAGTCCTCTATT